>NC_071441.1:5015000-6265000 GCF_017976375.1 Cuculus canorus | reverse complement strand
TATAGCAATCATATGTATTCCACTATCACTGATGTTAGGACAAGGCACATATTGAGCTGTGTGATTTGAGACTTACCAAATAGGACAGAAGAAAAATTTTAGGGGCATTTCTTCATATTTTGGCATAGTTCTACTTAAGTAGGAGTGAAATTTATAGTATTTTTTGTTATAGCAGGAAACATCCATATGGCAGCCCTAAAAGGAAGAGCTATCAATGTTAGTGCAACTGAACCATAAAAATGTAATCACTATCCATAATGCAAAAAATTCAGTGGTACTTAAAGTATTTCCTGTTTAACATTAAAAAAAAAGAAAGAAAAAAGCAAAAAAACTTTAAATCTTAGTTAAAAAAATCTTTATTAGTAAAGACTGAAAATTAAAGACTGCAATACTTCTCTAGATTAACTTTTGGCAGTGTTATTCTGTCTAGATTTAATTCCATGTTCATGCAAGAATACTAGCTCAAAGATTATCATCCTCATAGATAATATATAGAATTTAGCACACAAGATTCACTATCCATGTGAATCTCACTCTATATTTCGTAAAATTTCAGTAAGACTCTTGCCTCAGAGACACAATGAAAATGCGTGTCAGAATGAGATTATCTGGTTGTATTGAAATGAAGCCATTAATTCCATCAATTTCAGTACAATATTTTCTACTATATGTATTTGCATTTAAGACAAAACATTGCAGGTTTTATATTACAGATAGTGAAAGAGAAACCTCTGGATTTGTGGTTGATACACTTAGCACAATCCTAAAATCATGCTTTACAGTACATAATTATATTTGACCTTCCGATTAGGCAGCAGAGTGTGCTGAGTTAGTTGAGAAAAGTGAAAATTTAAAATCTCAACACAGAATTAATGAACGGATTGTTATCAACCGCTCTGGCGTCATATTAGCTGCAGTTGACAAGGTTGCATAAAATAGGATATGCAAGCTACAGGGGGAAGCCAGATCAGCAAAGGGAATGTGGAATCCTCTTCGTCAAGTATTTCCATCAGTCCTCTCAAAAAGGGGCTGTTGTTTTAATTTAAATTAAAATTCCAATGTAGCACACTTAAAAGGGGAGTTTGGAAGGAATACGAAACCAGAAGACTGAAGAGATGCTCACAGAATGACTATCAGGATATACAAAGATGTTCACTATGATGACCAGGCAAAGTATGTTGATCTGAAATAAGAGAGGGTAAACGCTGAACACAGTAGCTCTCTTGTACTAGAAACAAGTTCTACAGAGAGTGGGCTATATTCTCACTCATCATCTCACTTCTGAGATTTTAGAAAAAAAGAGTTTGGGGAATGGCTAGATGAATCTTCTGAACAATCACAAAAGACTGACTGGCATCGGACATCCCGCTTAGTTTTCATCATGTCCTGATGTGTCTCTAATTTACTGTAGAAGACTTCCTAAAAAAAACTGATTTGGTCTTATTTCCTTTGTTGGACAGATATTGCTAAACTGCCACCTTTTGACAGAATCTTTCTAAGACTAATTCTGTGAGGAGAAACATGCCAAAGTGTCTGTCCTCGGAAGCTTAACCAAATCCAATATATATGAATGGATGTAATACTACAACATTAATATTTGGATCTCAGTTCCCCACCTTATTGAGGTGCATATCAAAACCAGAGCACATGTGAAACTGACAAGACTACATAAGCTTAATCATTTTGCTGAATCATAGAGTAAATTACTATAGGTAGGCAAAATTAAGTATATGACAGCCACCTACAAATTTCAGGAGACTGCCTCGCAAAGCAGATAGATTAGGCTTTAATCATTTATTAGGTTGTAATAATTTATTTTAAAATAACATGGCCGAAATGGACTTTATTGCTTATTTCTAAGAGTTACAGAAATAATCCTGCAAGCTCTGCAGTGTCACATGTTCCTGCTAGACGCCAGCATAATATCTTTAAAAGTATGACCACAGACGGTGACCTCCCTCTGAGGCTTGAATTGATTATCTTGTATAAGCAAGATAAATAATCTTGTGCGGTATGAGATTTTTTTTATTTTTGTCATAGAACACTTTGTTTGATTTATGACTGAAGGTGAGGTGACCTGCCCGACTGCACTCCCTTTCAGAGTTACACAAAAAAGATCATTTTCTATCTCAATGACCACGGATCAAGGCATCATATGACAAAAATGAAGAACATTTACAGTTTAGAAAGTGCTATCAGAAAGGTCAGCGGCCATACAGTTGATATGGTGCCCATCACACCCTACAAATGTGATATGTTTGCCTTGTTTGGACATACAGATTTGCTTAAAAAAGATTAGTACGTATGTAGGATTTAAATGTGGTCCATCCTACAGAAGCGAAACTGGAGGCGTCTCACTTAAACTGCAGAAATATATGAATTTCAGACATAACAGAACTCTGAAGTAGTGAATGTCTACTGTTTTCTGAGATACTGCCTGTTCACTTTGCATTTCTATAAAGGTAGACTCAAACCAGTGTCATATTTCAAAACAAAAGCAGCATAGATGACTCACCATAAGTGCAAGTCTGAATGGACCCACACATTTTAAAGATAGCATTATAAAAAATATCTTTAAAGATAGCATTAAAAATATCTTTAGCATAATTAACAGTAGAAGTTATGACCTGTTAGATTGCTTCTGTAGATTTAAATTCAAGCTGTGTTTAACATTTGAACTGTAAAAGTCAGAATAGAATTTTAATGAATGTTTTTTTCCCTGTGAAAGACTTTTTTTCACAGTGCTATAGGTATTACTAGAATTCCATCATTGCTATTTGTATTTTTTCCTACAGCCTTCTTCTAAAAGTGTATGCTCCATGTTTTTCTTCCTCCTGTTTCCATGTGGTAGACAAAGATATTCCATGACTCAAACAGCATTAGCAACTGAATAAGCCTTTAAGTGTACTGAAAGAAATGGAGAGACGGTAACAGCTACATTTCACAGAAGAAGAAAAACTGCTTGTGTAGCATTCACTGGCATAGCTGAGCATATGCTCTCCGTGGTTCTTTAGTCATCTGCTTGGAGTGGGCAGCACTGCCGAGGAAAAGACAATCTGTCTCTCTGTTGATGTAAAAGTGTCTCTGCAAAGCAGAGTTGATTACTATAAGGGTAAACTATTCAGTGACTGAGAAACCAAGAAACAGGAAAGAAGGGCATGGTCACTGTAAAAATTATTGCCTTTTCTACTTGAGCAGCTCAGATATTTATGGTACGTGAAGCACAAATATGGTAAAACTGGTAGCACCTCAGTACTTGAAGACAGAATGCAAGAAATATAAAATATTTTTGTACAAAATACACCTAGAAGATTTACCAAGTTATAACTTATTTAATAATATCATCATCATCATCATCATCATCATCATCATCATCATCATCATCATCATCATCATCTATTAATGATATATTAATTTTAATAATTATATTTCTATCATTATATAATTACATTTATAATTATATAATAATATAATTGTAATTATTATAATAAATAAAAAATAGTAAATATAATTAACATAATAAATAGTACGATAAATTAAAGTAAATATTTATTGTTTATATTTATAAAGTAAATATTTATTATAGTTATAATATTAATTTGCTATTTTAATAATTATATGTCTATCATTATATATTATAATTGCAATTATAATTATACAATAATATAATATAATTGTAATTATTATAATAAATTAAAATAGTAAATATTATATTATAATTAATAGTAATATATATAAAATAATAAATTAATATTATGATAATAAGTTATTATTGTTATTGTTGTTGTTATTATTATTTCTTCATCTCTACCTCCTTTTAAAGTATGCCTGCTTTCAGTTATTATTATATTATTATTATTATTATTATTTCTTCATCTCTACCTCCTTTTAAAATATGCCTGCTTTCAGTTATTATTATTATTATTATTATTATTATTATTATTATTATTATTATTATTTCTTCATCTCTACCTCCTTTTAAAGTATGCCTGCTTTCAGTTATTATTATTATTATTATTATTATTATTATTATTATTATTATTATTATTATTATTATTATTATTATTTCTCCATCTCTACTTCTTTTTAAAGTACGCCTGCTTTCAGTACAGGGATGCACAAACTAGCTTTAAATGAGACAGCAGAGCAACTGGATAGGTCTAAAACTATCCAGTAACTTCGGTTACTGCAGAAGTTAACCAACTTTCATTTCTCCCTTGAATACTTGACTTACACAGGGATCCACGCTGTTGCTACTGATTTTCTTCATACAGAGAAGTTCAACTGTGCAGAGAGCCTGACTATGCCTGTACTTTTCTGTTGGCTGCAGGGCAGGTGTATCCTTACACGGATCTGGAACGGCAGGATGCTGAGCAATGGAAGTGTAGGCCAGTTCAGTGGCGCTACCATGTTCTTTCTTAATTTTTCTGTCACTACAGAACACGCTGCCGGCATTTCATCTGACAACAATAGTGACAACATAATCACATTGTAGATGGGACTAAACACCTTCTTCTTTTAATAAGATCGTCTACTGAAATCCATTTGAGTCGCTGAAAAAGCGGAGGCAGAAATTTTGCAAGCTGCATAAACCCAAGGTTTTAAAATCTTATATTTTTCCTGTGCCAGGAATCTGCCTTAGGCTGAACGTTGGAAGGTGGACAAAACAGCTTAGGTATTTTTTCAAAGAGTTAAACAAAGCAGAGTATATTTCTCTTATATCCAGTTGTGGTCACATTTTTTTATAATGTTCAGAATATGCGGGACTTTACGAAAAGTTTCAACATTTGTGAAGTGTCTTTCAGGCTGAAAGTGTGACCAAGAAGGCGAAGAGCATCCTGTCTTCTATCAGGAATGGCAAGGCCAGAAGGAGTAGGGAAGTAATCGGCCACTTGTACTCGGCACTGGTGGAGCTGCACCTCAAATATTGTTCAGTTTTGGGCCTCGTGTTCCAAGAAAGATATTGAGATGCTGCAGTGTGCGCAAAGAAGAGCGACAACGCTGGTGAAGGGGCTGGGGAACGTGTCTTATGGGGAGTGGATGAAGGAACTGGGGCTGTTTATCCTGGAGTAAAAGGAGGCTGAGGGGATACCTTAATGCTCTCTACATCTACCTGAAAGGAGGTTGTAGCAAGGTGGGTGTTGGTCTCTTCTCCCAAGTAGCTAGAGACATGACAGGAGGAAATGGCATCACGTTGCACCAGGGGAGGCTAAGATTGGATATTAGGAAAAAATTCTACACTAAAGGGGTTGTCAAGCATTAGAACATGCTGATGAGCGAAGTGGCTGAGTCCCCATCCCTGGAGGTATTTAAAATACATGTAGATGTGGCACTTATGGACATGATTTAGTGGGACCTGGCAGTGTTAGGTTTCCAAAAAAAAACCCACCACAAACTATAAAAAGTACTACAAAACAACCGGAATCTTTAGTCATGACTTTTAAAATCAGGGTGTACCGAAAGTAACGTCTCCTATCTTCCAGATTTTCTCAGTGAGATGTTTGCAGCAGTTTTCAAAGTACAAAGGAGTAAGACTACCCAAGTCCATCATTCCCAAACAGCTCCTCACTGAGGAATTCTTAGTACTATATATATGATTTTAAGATATTAGCTCACATACCTCCATCATATTTTGAAATGTACACATGAATAAACTCCTGTCTGCACTAAACACATCTCTCAATGCATAGCATACGAAGTCTGGTCAAAAGCTTTTATTTTCTTTATAAATGGTGACATAGCATATTTTAAAGAATTATAGACTGCTTACAATCATTTTCAGAAGCCACAGTTCTTGCAAATTGCATGATGCTCTAAAAAGCCCTCCCCTCATGCAAATATTGATAAGCAGATCAGTGATGTATGGATTTTAAAAAAAATGCTACTAAGCTTTTAATACTTAAAAGAATGAAACTCTGAACATGAAATAAAGATGACAACACGATTTTTCATTGCAGTGTTTCAATGCATAGATGGGACTGTTCAGAAACTTCTAATAATTTTTAGACGGAAAAAGACAGACCTGAGTAGCCCTTCGGGGATTCTCCCATTCATGTTAATACATGTTCATACAATACAAATGAAGATATAGATTACAAATCTATCCAAGTTACTGAAAATACAGAATCCAAGAATAAAATGTCATGACACTAACTTACAGGACATTAAGGGAAGTGATTCTTCACACAAATGACATTCAGAGAATGTACTACTACATCACCTACAAGATGATAAAAAGTGCTAGGCTTCTCATTTGATTAGAAATATTCAGCTTCATCAGTTTCGTAATTATACTACAGTAAAAGCCTTGTTCTTCTGTGGACACAAAATGAGAACAGCACAAGAAGAATCTATTATAGTCCCTGCCCAGAGAGGCGATTCTTCTTAAAGACAAGAAAAAAGGGGAGCCAAAAAACCAAATCCAAGCTTAGGACATAATAGCTCATCAGCAAAATAATTCACGTCCTTTGCAACTTGCCACGCAGTGTACAAAGATGGTTATTGAAGGATTTCAGAGAAAACAGTTTCAGGTAAGAGCTTTCCAGACCTCTTTATCTATTGCTTCCCCTACCTAGTTTCAGGTTGCATTATAGGCTTTTACTTATCAGATTTGATTTTCCAGCTTGAAATATTATAGTCTGAACTTCCACTTCTTTCTTATGAATGGAATTGAGATAACTGTGTAACATCTAAGATCAACATCATCTACCATCTGTAGAGCATTACTATCAGAGACGGCTGTTGTGCTTTTGAATGGTATTACAAACGCTCAAGATAGAAGAACTCTCTATTCATAAAGTGCCAGATATCTTTTCTGTATGTTTATCTGTGATTCCCGCACATGTATTGCAGTTTCTCACAGGCCTTGAAAGTCTTTGAGGATGTTCTTCGCCCTCAATTTATGCTCTGTGTCAAGCAGTATCTTATTGCAACCACCTTGAAAGATCACATCTTGCACAGACTGCTATCCCTGTTTTTCTGAAGACGTTTTCAATTTTTTATCCTTTTCATGGTATCCTCCGATGCTTAACTTTAGCCAATAGTTTTAGTTTCTAAGTAAGACCCAAATTTTTTTCAGGTACGGTTTGAAGGCAAAAATGCATTCTTCCTTATTTATTCCCTTTCTCCCTGTTGCATGATCTTATTTTCAAATGGAGATTATTTAGTGTTGAAGCATCTTCCCTCTCTCTTCCCTACAAAACCCCCCTTACCCAAAAAAAAAAAACCAAAAAACAACCAACGTCCTCATAGTTTTCCTAAAATGAATTCAATACTGTAGAAAGATTGTCCACGTCAGTTTTTTCTGGTTAACCTTTGAGCCGTTCTTCCATCGCTCATACAGATGAACAAAAACACTTAGACATGCCCAATGATCTCCACTGTTGTATGTGTCAAACAAACATATTTTCATATCTCTGTGTGGTTGTTTGGCAATTTCACCCATAAGCATTTGTGTTTAGCTAATTTATATGTAAAGTTGTCTTTAGTGGTAATTTTTACTGGACTGGAAGTCACTTTGGAGAATACAATAATTTAAAAAATTATTTTCAAATAAAAGAATAAATATACAGAAAAGTCTCTAGGAAATAAATATTGAAAGTGTCTTCATTTACTGAAGCTTTATGTATATTTCTCTTGTCTTACTGCCGAGGGCCCCTACTATGTACATCCTTTCATAAAAGTTACAACCTTTATGCATTTTTTTCCAATTACTTACCTACCTTTTAAAATGACAGTGTCATCATATCCATTTCTGATATCACTTAGAGGGAACGTCTGTAATCATTTTTTCCTTAATTATTCTCCGTTGTTGCCACTAGCTCAGCAGTGCCTTTGTTACAAGTACATTAATAATTACTGTCAGCATTAAACTTTGAATTCTTGCGAGGTGGCCTGGATGTATAATGGTTAAGAGCCTCTTTACTCTTGATATTCGTAATACTTCCACCACAAAATCACTCAGTTCATAAATTTTGGATTTCTATGCAGTCTTACTTCTCTGGAAGACGTGAATTTTCTACAGACACATACACGTTCCGTTACAAGTTCTGTGGAGTCTTGTGTAAGGCTCCCATAGTCATGGAATTCACACCCACTACTTCAATCACAAGGCCCCGCAAAATCTGCCTGTATTCCCTCTCCACAAGATTTATTGGCCATTCAGCCATCTGTCATTAGCTGCCACAGTGCCACTGTTATCAACAAACAACCTCCTATCAGCTATCAAACCATCTATTTTTAGGGCATATATCTAAGGTCATATGTGTTTTCTCCCAGTAGTGGTCTAGGGAAAGAAAGGAGCATCAACTTTTTATTTTCCATTCTCACTGCTAATTGATTTAGATTGCTATTTTACCCATATTCCTTTTTAATAAAGGGACACAAAGCCTGTAACAGATAGGAATCCACTAGGGTGGCTTCCATTTCCTCATGTATCAATATCACAAATGGAAAGGGGAAAAATAATTTTAGATATGGAAGTGCTTTATAATCACTAATTCACCTACGTAGGAGTCAAAGATTATGGGAATCTGCTTTTAAACCTAAACAGCCAGTGTCTGCAGTAGCAGTGCTTACCTCTCCGTATTTATAGCAATTCAGGATGTTACATTTGTTCAGCTGTGCATGTTGTACTGTTTGCTTCTCCCAGTTGTGATATGTTATTCTCTTTCATTGCAGTAGAGATGCCTTTAGCTGCAAGTTGCTGGTGTGAACTGGGGAACAGAAAGCCTGACAGCAAAAACTGGGACAATTCTTCCGGAGTTGTGCGTTCAATGTCACCATCTAGACAGTGTCTCTGAGGCAGTGCAATCAACAGGGAATAGTGCTGTGTGTTCTTCTAATTACACATGGTAGTAATTGAAATGCTCCTAACATCAGCTTAGCTAGCCATGAGTAACACAAAGTACCTCTGAAAATTTACTTAAATATCTATATCTATATTACATAAATATCTATCTCAAAGACAGCAAGCGAGATAGAGCTCTTGATCAGAGCTAGGACCATCTCTGAACTACTCTGGACTCCTTTTTAGTTGCCGGTAAGACTGAAGATTTAAATCTACATTAAAATGATGCACACATTCACAATGGTCTTCCCAAACCATTCATAACAAAAAAACCCACCCAGACCCCACTTTCTCGCATTTTGAATTAAACCAAAAAATATTCTGGAAAGTTGTAAAAAGCCATGCAGATTTAAGGGACTGTTTTGAAAGCCTTCAGTTTTGTTTGTTTGCTTGCTCCCCCACTGTTGGCTTAACAGCTGAAATGTCTTGGTTTTCAATAAATTGAAGATTTACTTTTCAGATGTCCCTGCAACGTAGAAACAGCTGGAGCAGGCCTTCCATTTTGCAAGCACTTAGCAACCATCAGCTTTCAAACTTTAGGGTATTCCTTTAAGAAAGACTCAAAGAATCTTTTCAAAAGCAGTACATTTGGCTTAACGACTATATTGAAGAGAGCTGTAAGTCCTGCAAGATGTTGCTTTGTATAAGGAACCGAATACGAGACATACTATGCATATTGCCCGCTATTAGTGTCTACATGCATTAAAATATGACGGTGCAGTGATGGATCTTAAGGGCTTAAATTGTCAATCAACGCACAAGAGTAGCTTGCAGGATTAAAACTGACAACTGTTAAAACCTTTACTAATGAACTTAAAAGTCAACAAGAGGGCACTTTACAGCTATCTCTAAAAGACCTCTACCGCTCCTGATAACCTGAGCAAAGTTAAGAGAAGGTCAGTAAGTCTGTTGATTTCTGGGAAATCAGGACATGGAAAGAAAATTATTTCAAAGGTAGCGTAGTATCTGTCATAATACATGCATATCACAGCCAAATACCGGACAATATATACTTAGTCGTCCTGTTTTATGCTGATATAGACACACATTATTGAAATATACATCTGGGAAGTAGAATTTCTTTATTTGGTCCTGGAATCCAGAGGGAAGAGATTTTAAATCACAAGCACATGGTTTTGTGGAGTGATTATAGAATTACGTAGGAACAAGGTGTGCACACACATGAGGAAAAAACTATTGTTAATGTGAAATTACACTCCAGAGATATTGAAGGTATTTCCATCTTTAGAGAAGTGGTATGATTTTCTCATATTATACAAAAGGGATCTGAGAAGCCTGAATATACGTGCTGCCTGGCATGGTATTTAGCACTCTGAATAGTATCATGTGACCTTTCACAGCTGTGTATACTAATTTTAGAAATGTTCACAGGATTAGGCTTTGTATTAAGCAGGTATCATGTTTTACATAGAAGAAATTCAGAAATGTTTACATCTTTGTTGTGTCAAACTGTAGTCTTTCAAACCAATCATAAGATAAATATTATTTCAAAGAAAGGTAAAATTTATACGGATTCCACTTGCATATCAATTACATGAAAAAATGAATTATTCTTATCATACCAAAAATTCAAAGTGCATTGTCAAAGCTATTTAGCTTGTCAGTTGATCGTTTGTCAAAGAAGGAGATTTCTTAATGATTTCTAAAGCACTGCAAGTACCTAACAACACAGACTGTACCAAAGTTTAATAAACAATTACCTAGACATTCAGAAAAGTCAAACTGACATTTGTTTTTCAGCTTTTACATTCCTTTGCTGGTATTGTCTCTATAAAGATTGGATAAAGATCAGGCAGGTTTTAAAATAGGTAATAAATACTACCATCAAAATATTTCTCCTCAAAAAAAAGATAAGCACTTGGAGCACACGAATATTCTACCAAATTTGGTGCATATGTAAAAGACACTCCAGAGAGCTGGTAAAAAAAACAGTAGGCATTTTCTGTGTTTTAGTTTCACCCTGGGACGTGGGAAACAGTAAAAACTTCCTGTCCTGCCTTATCAGTTGTTGTTCTGAAGCACCACGCTCAGCTGCTCTAGTGGGTCTTCTAGCATTCAGAACACGGCCAGAGCTGATTTTCCAAGAGGTAAAAGACGCCTGGGGCATGTAGTCAATAAATGAGCAAGCATTTCTGTAGAGTAAATGTAGCTGAGTAGAAAACTTAGCAGAATAATTATAATGCACCGTAATTATTCTTGGCTACCAGAGATACATATGACCCAACAGATTACCTATAAGAAGACTATGCTCCTGATCACACGCGCACACGCAGTGCATTCCTTATCTGTACACACGAGTGTGTCTCACACCCTATGTCACATCTCAGAGCCATTTCCAACTTACCTAAGTGTTTATCCTAGTTTTTATTCTAAAGTTCATACTCTACTGCCTAGGATTTCTTTTCAATCACGCTTTTAATACTCTGTAAGAGATTTATTTGCCATTAAACAAGTTTCTGGAGAACACCAGATCACTGCTTTTGGGAACAGACAATACAGAAGAAGCTGCCTTTTGCACTTTGCAGCAAATTCAGGTGTCAATCACCTGGTCAGACAAATTTAGGACTTGAAAATTCTGTCGGTCAAGCACACCTGCTGTTGTCGATCCTTACAGAAATCATCCACATCCTATGTGACAGTTGGACACTCAAACTGTACCACAGGGTAAAAATGACAAAAATACTTGGATGACCACCACCTAACATTCACACTTACAGATGCACTTGTTGTGTGATAGTTTTCCCAAAGGGATACTAATGACTGGAAAAGTAAGATTCTTAGTACTTTATAAATACTACACAATATTAATGTAAAATTTATCAGCAAACATTTGCTGCCGGTAAGTATGTATGACTGAATATTCACGGAAAATAGCACAGAGCGGGACCAAATAAAAATTATCTAACTGCGAACTTAAGCAACCAGATACAGAAAATGGCACATATTATGGATTTGTATGAATCCTGAATTTAGCTTGCACAGCTAGTACTATAGTTGTAAAATATTATTTCCTTCCTTGCTAATCCTGCTTTAGCGTTTGACTTGATGCTGATCTTCTCTTGAAAACTAATCTTGAAAGAATCTCGCAGGGCATGAAACTATAACTTGAGAGACAAGAGCTTTGTTCTGCAGTCAGATGCATCCTACTGTGTTATTTCATAGAAGTCCTGTTACTTATCGGTGCCCTAGTTTCTTCACTGAACAATCTAGACATACCTCAGTACCTAGGCTGTTATTTTTTCATTTCTATGCTGATAAAAATCCATATATCTAAATGTGAAACTAAGTGGGACTGTATTTACTACAGACATAGAAATTGACTATGTTTGGCAGAAGAGAAGGAAATTTATTTTGAGGTATACACTAGTATTACAGCTATAGAGTCACAGAAAGCACTAGAATTAACTATGTTGTAATAGTTTGATGGGGTCAAGCCACTAATCAAAATAATTCAGTACAAACAAATACAAGAGCCTACATCTTTTTCAATCTAGGACGTAGCAAAGAGATGCAAAAAAGGTTTCATTTTCCTTGCTCTGCCAATACTGATTTCTTGGAACTTAATTTGTCAATTTCATTTTTTTTAGCGATTCAGCTGACATAGTCACAAAATCTAAATCAAACTTGACAGAAAACAACCTATACCTTTACCCAAAGCAAGTCTGTGACCTTTCTACCATATGCAGCCCTGATGTGGTCTTCAGAGCTATTCTCATGTGCATCATGCCCCATTTCTTCTCTCTCTGTGAAACCAAATGCTGTCATCTCGGCTAACATGTTGGCCTGGGCCACAGGGAAGGTCAATCTCCTTGTTGTAAACAAGGCAAATTATTTTCACCTAGAGAAGAATCCATTCTCCCACATAATAACTAAAGATCATGAAAACCCTTTCTCATCCTTACAACCTCAAGTTGACTACTAAAAATTGCAAAATCCAGGGATGTCAAGGCAATGTAGACCATGCAAATATTTAAGATAAATTGTATTCCAACACATACAAATAGGCATACATTTCTTCTACATAGAATAAAAATTATAAAAATCTAATATTTGATCACAGGAAGAACAACATATCAAAACATCAGTTTTACAAAAAGATTTGTACCTGTGTAATTTATATATATCCTGGGTTTAAGAAGCATGCAGAAAATGTGTTACATTTATTGTAGGTTATTTTCTCTGATTAACAACTTGTCTTAAATCACAAGACATTTTGATGTAATAAACCACATTCAGATCTATGTAGTGCCACGAAAGGAAACAGTATTTCCAGATTCTTGTACTGTGGAAAATGGGGGAACCTCGGCAGGGGTAGTCTTTCTGGAAGGTCTGTAGCCTGTGCTAAGTAGGGATAGATAAACACTGAGAAAATGAGATATCAGACATAAGCAAAAGTGAAGTTTCATAAAATAAGAATCTGGATGTGCACTTGTTGTGCACAGTTTTCATCATCCAGAAATAAAGGACCATTACCATTAATACAATGTCACTACTTCTTTAATTAAAGGAGCATACATCAGATTCTGCTTACTGCAACTGTAGATTTCTTTATTTGATTATTCCAATTTACGCCATCACAAGGCTGTTTGCTTCTGTACATGACTATAGGTTTTTAGCTTGTGCTGAGAGACACCATTCAGGTCAAGGGCTGGGTGCAAAACCCCTCTGAAATCAGGAGTGAAGAGCTAGAAAAATTGCTTGCTCACAAAGTCGTGGATACACGACTGAAGTTTGGAAAGTGTTAGTTCCACTGACAGTGATGTGGTAAACTCTGCAAGTATGTGGAACAGTACAGCATGACTTAGCCTTTTCATCCCTTGCCTTTGTGGGTTTCTGTCAAACGTGATGTGGGCTATTTTTTTCACAAAGCTGCAAAACAATAATAATTTCTTACTTTTTAATTATAATTTGGTGACAAACATTGTGTGAGGGAAGTAGGCGAACATCATCTGGGGATAAACCAGTAAGTGGGTTTTGTCTATCAGCAGCTGTGCATGAGCCATCAGCAGCTGTGCACACACTCTTCACTGTTTTAGGATAAAATCATACGCAAACGTATCACTGCAGATGGGGAAGATTTACGTATGTCAGCCCTCAGCCAATCACACTGCGAGCACATTCCTTTCTATGCTGGTCACTACCCACCCTCCAGCAACCCATCCCAGTGCATCGACACTTGCCATCTTCTTCCACACTAACATCATGTTAATGTTAACATCTTACACGCTTCACAACATACTAACACTGTCTGAGCCTCGTGTGATTGAATGCAGTAGGCATAAACGTTTGGTTAGAGCCAGAGTTGCTGAGAAAAGCCCTCAGATCCAGCTTTGAACACAGTCCCTCGACGCACCTGATATATGCACTGTGCGAATTGTAGCGTGCAGATTTGCACATCTGTTTCTCTGGTAAGTTTGTTTTAAGTGTATCTTTTGTAAAGGACAAAGTGGATAACAATGAAGAGACAAATACCACTGAAAACGCCAGAGCCAAGTGGGGAGACCTGACTAATTCCCTCCTACCGTATTTTTAATGTGCAAAATGAAAAGTCTGTTGAGAACATGTGAAAAACAAACCTATGCCAAGCCAAACGGAGCCTCAGGACCTACACGTATGTGCTCTAATGTATGCCTCTACGCTTTTGCAGGTATGCATAATGATAAAGCACCCGTGATATCACCTGCAGGTATTGATTCTCCATCATTCTCTAACCAAAACTCACCTCCTTTAGGGTTAAGTATCAGCATCTTTCATTTCTCAGAGCAAAGACCATGGCACTTCTCCTCGCTCATGGCTTGTAACAGCTGCTTATCACGGGTAGAACTGCTCTTTCAGACCCCACCTCAAGCCAGAGCTCCTCAAACACTGTACACAACCATAAGGACACTGTGTGTAGTGATACCTAGGACAATATATGCCTTATTTCCTTTGAGCATACTTAAAAGTATCTGGGAGCTAGAAACACCTCCTACTTCCTATCTGTCCAACAGCCTTTCTTCTGTCTCCTGAAAGCTTAATCGTAACTGATGTTCTTCAGCGTCAGGTGGAGAAAGCTGAACGCGGACTGCAGATCTCTGTTTACACACAAACAAAACCCAAATCGGTGAAAAGCTTGTCTGTGCATTTGGGTACACCTGCCGTTTTACACCTCGCAGCGGAAGCAGGCAAGCGTGCGTGGCAGTATGGCACTCCTAGTGGGAATCGTGTCCAAGCACGCTCCAGTCATACGTGCAGCAGCCCACGCACTATGTGCCCTACGCTTGCGTACTCAGCTGTGCGTTTTCAGTCAGCGTAAGGTTCAGCACAGGGAAACAGCCACTCAGAGGCAACGAGATGCTGTCTAACCAGAGCAAACTCTTTTCAATGTGAAAATGAATGTCACTCGGAGCCTGGCCTTCCCTCCTCACTCACAGTCTCTACTCCTTCCATGCAGTTGCCCATGCACCACACCAGCAAAGGGCAGGTTCTGAGTTCTGTTCACGAAGGCTTGTAGGGATACGATGAGGGGGAACGGATATAAACTAGACAGGGGCAGACGTAGGCTTGACATAGGGAAGAATTTCTTCACCATGAGAGTGGCGAGGCACCGGTACAGGTTGCCCAGGAAGAATGTTTTTCCTGTGAGGGTGGTGAGGCACCAAAAAAGATTGCCCAGAAAAGTCATGGATGCCCCAAGGCCAGGCTGGATGAGGATTTGAGCAACCTGATCCAGTGGAAGGCGTCCCTGCTCATGGCGGAGGGGTTGGAACTGGATGATTTTGGAATGGCTTTTAAATGGGAATAGCTTTAAATTGGATTGGGGGGAGATTTAGGTTAGATACTGGGGAGAAATTCTTTACAATGAGCATGGTGAGGCACTGGAATGTGTTGCCCACAGAAGCTGTGGATACCCCAACCTTGGACGTGTTCAAGACCAGGCTGGATAAGGCTTTTACCAACCTCATCTAATGGAAGGTGTCCCTGTCCATGGCAGGGGGGTCAGAACTGGATGATTTGGGAATGGCTTTAAATTGTGTGTGGGGGGAAGATTTAGGTTAGACATTAGGGAGAAATTCTTCACAATGAGGGCAGTGAGGCAGTGGCACAGGCTGCTCAGTGAAGCAGTGTCTGCCCCATCCCTGGAGGTATTCAAGGCCAAGTTGGATGGGGCTTTGAGCAGCCTGCTCTGGTGGGAGAAATGGAATTAGATAGTCTTTAATGGTGCCTTCCAAGCCACACCATTCTATGATGCTACGCTTGTATGATTATATGCTTCTACGATTCTATGGTACTATGATTCTGTGATTCTATGATTCCATTATTCTATTAAGTTATGATTCTATGATTCCATCTTTAAGGACCCTTCCAACCTGTATGATGCTGTGACTCTTTTGACTATGATGTTATGATTCTATGATGCTAGATTCTATGATGCTATCATCACAGAATCACAGAATCACCAGGCTGGAAAAGACCTCCAGGATTATCAACTCCAACCATTCCTATTAACCATTAAACCACGTCCGTGTGCACTGTCTTTTAAACACCTCCAGAGATGGTGACTCCACCCCCTCCCTGGGCAGCCTGTGCCAGGGCCAAATGACCCTTTCTGTGAAAAATTTTTTCCTGATGCCCAGTCTAAACTTCCCCTGGCGCAGCTTGAGGCCATTCCCCCTTGTCCTGTCCCCCGTCACTTGGGAGAAGAGGCCAGCTCCCTCCTCTCTGCAACCTATGATGTTATGATTCTATGATGCTATGACTCTTATGATTCTATGATGCTATGTTGCTATGAGTCTATCTTTAAGGACCCTTCCAACCTAAAACAATCCAGGGCTTTATGACACTATGATACTATGATTCCATCTTTAAGGACACTTCCAACTCAAAACAGTCCAGGGCTTCATGATGCTATGATTCCATCTTTAAGGACCCTTCCAACCCAAAACAATCCATGGCTTATTGACGCTATGATTCCATCTTAAAGGACCTTTCTAACTCAAAGCAATCCAGGGCTTTTTGATTCTATGATGCTATGATTCCATCTTAAAGGACCCTTCCAACCCAAAATAACCCAGGGTTTTATGATGCTAATATGCTATGATTCCATGATGCTATGATTCTTACGATTCTATGATCCTATGATGCAATGATTCCATCTTTAAGGACCCTTCCAACTCAAAACAATCCAGGGTTTTATGATGCTATGATTCCATGATGCTATGACTCTTACGACTCTATGATCCTATGATGTTATGATGTAATGATTCCATCCTTACGGACCCTTCCAACCCAAAACAATCCATAGCTTTATAATGTTATGATTCCATCTTTAAGGACCCTTCTGACCCAAAACAATCCAGGGTTTTAGGATGCTATGATTCCATCTTTAAGGACCCTTCCAACCCAAAACAATCTAGGGTTTTATGATGCTAATATGCTATGATTCCATGATGCTATGACTCTTACAATTCTATGATCCTATGATGCAATGATTTCATCTTTAAGGACCCTTCTAAATCAAAACCGTCCAGGGCTTTATGATGCTATGATTCCATCTTAAAGGACCCTTCCAACCCAAAACAATCCAGGGCTATATGATGCTACGATTGCATCTTAAAGGAACCTTCCAACTCAAAACAATCCAGGGTTTTATGATGCTATGATACCATGATGCTATGACTCTTACGATTCTATGATTCTATGATGCTATGATTTAATGATTCCATCTTTAAGGACCCTTCCAACCCAAAACAATCCATAGCTTTGTAATGTTATGATTCCATCTTTAAGGACCCTTCCAAACCAAAACAATTCAGGGCTTTATGATGCTATGATTCCATCTTAAAGGACCCTTCCAACCCAAAACAATCCAGGGTTTTATGATGCTATGATGCTATGACTATTATGATTCTATGATCCTATAATGCTATGATGCAATGACTCCATCTTTAAGGACCCTTCCAAGCCAAAGCAATTCAGGGATTTATGAGGCTATGATGCAATGACTCCACCTTTAAGGACCTTTCCAAATCAAAACAATCCAGGGCTTTATGATGCTATGATTCCACCTTTAAGGACCCTTCCAAGCCAAAACAATTTAGGGCTCTATGATGCTATGATGCAATGATTCCATCTTTGAGGACCCTTCCAACCCAAAACAATCCAGGGCTTTATGATACTATGGTGCTATGACTCTTGTGATTCTATGATCCTATGATGCTATGACGTAATGACTCCATCTTTAAGGATCCTTCCAATCCAAAGCAATTCAGGGATTTATGATGCCAGGATGCAATGACTCCATCTTTAAGGACCCTTCCAATCCAAAGCAATTCAGGGATTTATGATGCTATGATGCAATGACTCCATCTTTAAGGACCTTTCCAAATCAAAACAATCCAGGGCTTTATGATGCTATGATTCCATCTTTGAGGACCCTTCCAACCCAAAACAATCCAGGGCTTTATGATACTATGGTGCTATGACTCTTATGATTCTATGATCCTATGATGCTATGATGCAATGACTCCATCTTTAAGGACCCTTCCAATCCAAAGCAATTCAGGGATTTATGATGCTATGATGCAATGACTCCATCTTTAAGGACCTTTCCAAATCAAAACAATCCAGGGCTTTATGATGCTATGATTCCACCCTTAAGGACCCTTCCAACCCAAAACAATCCAGGGCTTTATGATACTATGATGCTATGACTTTTATGATTCTATGATCCTATGATGCTATGATGCAATGACTCCGTCTTTAAGGACCCTTCCAAATCAAAAACTCTCCAGGGCTTTATGATGCGATGATGCCATCTTAAAGAACCCTTCCAACCCAAAGCAAAGTACGACTCCACTCCTCTAGGAACACCTTCCCCCCCCCTCCCCCCACCTCCGCCCCCCCCGCAGGAGTCGCTACCCGAGCCACCGGGTCCCCCCCCCTCCACGTGCCGGGAGGCCGCGCGCCCTCCCGCGCCCCGCCCCGTCCCCGCCCCCGGCCGCCCCGTCCCCTCAAGGACTCCGGCGCGCTCAATGTCAGGCGCGCGGCCGGCAGGGGGCGGTCGAGGGGCAGCGGTGCCCGCCCTGCGCGGCGCGCGGCTCAGAGTCGGCGGCGCTGGCCATGCCGGGCGGCGCGGCGGCGCGGAGCTGAGCCCAGCCCAGCGCGGGGCTGAAGGGCAGCGGCGGCGCCGCAGCTTCTCCCGCGTGCTCTACCCCGCGGCGCGCAGGGATGGAGGCTGGGAAGCGAAGCTCTTCTGCCGGCAGCCGGGACGATGGCAGCGCGAACGCTTTCCCGGCCAAACCGGCGGCCCCGGCGGAGAAAGCGCAAAGCAGCCCCGGCGTGAAGGAGCACGGCAACTCGGTGTGCTTCAAAGTGGACGGCGGCGGGGGCGAGGAGCCCGCGGTGGGCTTCGAGGATGCCGAGGGTCCCCGGCGGCAGTACGGCTTCATGCAGCGGCAGTTCACCTCCATGCTACAGCCCGGGGTTAACAAATTCTCCCTCCGCATGTTCGGCAGCCAGAAGGCGGTGGAGAAGGAGCAGGAAAGGGTTAAAACTGCGGGGTTCTGGATCATCCACCCTTACAGCGACTTCAGGTGAGCGCGGGGCAAACTTCGCCGGGCTGGGGTGGGGTGCTCGCCCTTTGCCTCCCTCCTTCCCTCGCCTTTTTCCTCCCTCCTTCCCTCTCCTTTTTCCTTCCTCCTTCCCTCGCCTTTTCCCCCCTCCTTCCCTCGCCTTTTCCCTCCTTCCTTCCTTTTCTGCCCCGCTCGGCGGCTGCAAACTTTGCCTCCTCCCTTCTCCCGCGCGGGGAGCGGAGATGCGCGGCGGCGGCGGCGGCGGCTGGGCGCGCGCTGGGCAGTCGGCGAGGCGCTGTCCAGGGTGCTGCAACCCGGGGCGGACGCGCGAGACACGCTTCGGCCCCGCACCTCGGGTACCACCGCATTAACCGCGTGCACCTTGCGGTGAGCGAGCGGGTGGCACGTCCCTGCCCCGGGGAGGGAGCTTAGCGCACGCAGCAAAAAGCAATCAAACCCCCCTCATCCCCCCAGCCGTCCCCTTCTTGGTCATCCAGCGTCAACGCTTCAAGGAGTTTGCATGAAGGAAAGCGGGTGTTGGTCAGAGTTGGCAGCGAATAACTTTATCCCGTCTAACGCTGCGTGGCAAACGTTTTTCGTTAGGTAGACGGGTGAATGGGATGCTGAATTAGCGTTGCTTTTGCAGTAAGTTGGAGGAATATGCGTAAGAACATTCATCGGAAAAGCAGTGCAAAGAAATTCCCAAGAAGGTGTTTCCCTTTAAAATTGCAAGGATTATTTCATTGTATTCTTTATGCCAGCTGGCCGCGTGCCTTTGTAAATTTAACACTCTCTATGATATTTGCTGAAGAACTGTCGGTGTCGTTAAGTGTATTTAATCAACAGCTTGAATTGAACAGCCTACATGTATACAATAAGTGAATTGCAGTGGAGACCATGTTTAAAAAAGGAAAATCCAGAATGTTCAATAGTTACATGAATTTTCTAAGAAAAAGTAGGTTAAATAAAACATGCTTCCAGTGGGAACAAGAGGAAACACTTCCAAAGCCCAAGTTAACTGTGGGACTATTCAGAGTGAAGTGTTTCACGGTGAGCTGTGCTAACAACTTGCAGTTGAGTCCGAGAGCAATAGAACTGGAAAAGTGGAGGAGCAGGGCAGCACTCAGTTATGACTTGAAATCATGCTTCAAATCTCTGATTTATTTTTTTTTTCCCTGGCTCCCTGGAGGCAATAAGCTGTACTTGTTCTTTTCCTGGAGTACTTTTTCCCCTTGCACGCCAGCTCAGCTGCACTAGCAGGTGCATTAAGGAGTGGGGGAGAGAACCATGAGTCCATCCACTCCCTTTCTGCCAGCTGGAGAGGGACATAGGAGGTCACATCTGGTGCTCTGGTAGCATGTGTAGGGGATTAGAGGGGGTCTGATAGCCGCTTACTTACCTGTGTGTGTGCATGTGTAAATTTATTCGTGTGAGGAATCTATTAAAATGAATGAGATTATTTTTTTGTGAGTAAATTCCCTTATGTTGTTGGAAGCTTGGCTTCTGAGCAAGGTACACAACCCAATGATGTTCTGGGCACTAGGAGGTTGTGCATTACATGCAGCATGTAACATATAAGCTGATACACGAGATAGGTGATGGGTATATTGGTTCTGTTACTTTGCAGAAATATCTTCTAATTCTGTCCTAATTCTTCCTGCGGGAAGGCTCAGAGATCATAGCATATGTTTACTTTTTTTTTTTTTTTCCAGTAGGAAGAAACAAAGCTGCATCCTTTTCAGGCCTATTTTCTGCATATTCTTAAATTAACTGTGTTTTCTGAGAGTTTTATTGTGTCTTTATTTTATTAGAATGGAGGTAGTTTTTTTTTTAAATAAAGTTCATAGTCTTACATTAGTCTTGTGATGATGTGACCCAATCCAGACCCATTTTTTTTAGCCGCTAGGACTGTTTCAGTGAAAAATTTGAGATGTTTTTGTTTTCTGCTGAAATAATTGCAACTCTTTAATGGTGCTACTCTTTTTGGGTGGCAGTTTATAGAAATGTGTGAAGAAGTTGTACTATATAGAATTTTGATCTTCCTATATGGAAATTGTGACAATACTAGGAAGTGCCTCTTAGCAGTGACTTTATAGCGTATGTAAGGATAGAGTTGTTCTTACTTATTGTTGCGTGTGGTTCAGAAACAATGAAAGGTTTGTATGTCTATAAGTCTTAAATCATTCAAAGAGACTGGAATTGTTCTAATTTCACTGTGTTAATGTTGATACACCAAGGGAAATAACTAGATTTTCTACCAAAAGAACAAGAAAAAGATAATAACCAGAACATTTTACACTATCCAATGGGAAGATGTAGGATAAGTTTGTAAATTTAGCTATTGTTAGGATTTTTGTACACGTATGATGCATTTGGTTACGTTTCTTGACCTCATTCTCATGATTCTTATAAAGCTTTGTATGTTTATCTACATGGACCAGTATTTTTCTGTCGTTTGGCGGGGTGGGCAGCGTCCCTCTTGCCCCCCTGTTTTGTTATGGGCATTGTGTGGAAGCTGTGTTTAAGAACTTGGTACTCTGTGAGTTGGTTACTTGTGTCATTGTGGGGCTTGGTCACTAGTTTTACGGCTCTCCATCCTGCCCGCGTTTCAGGGAGGAATTAGTTCTTCACAAGACAGTTACACCCTTGGAGAATTACATTCAAGAAGTATTACATAATTTTCCCACAAGGGGACCATTTTGTTCCTCGTTGTCTTTTCCCAGTCTTCTGAGGTTGGTGCCTAATTTGGAAGCTGTTATGTAAACCAAGCACCTAATACACATCAAACCCAGCAAAAGACCTCTCTTTATCTCTTCGCAGTCATGATTGCAGTGCCTCTAAAATTGGACAATACTGTGTAATTGCATGACTCACAGAAGTAAGATTATCGTCATTGTTTTGGTTAGACTTTATTGAAGTCCTGTGTGCTTTCTGTGAGATACCAAGTGTCTCCGGTCATCCCTACTCACATGTGAAGAACGAGCCCACTGGAGAACGTTGCCGGTCCAGCCCCATGGGCTTGCAGCTGCTGAGCGAGAGCCGCATGAAGCCAACAGGAGTTGGAAGTAACTGCACGTGGTTCTGCTCCTGCTATACACGTTTCACTCATTTCATACCAGAGTTGCAGTGAGGATGGGCTTTGGGTGACTTTTATAATGTTACAGCCTTCTGGCAATGTATGTGGCTGATTTTTCAGACTATTAATTACTCAGTGTCCTTGGGCATGTCAGGAGCGCAGAGAGCGTGCTTGCATGTGCCCAGACTGTTGGTCTGGCCCTGTAGCATCTTCCTCCCTTCCTCCCTATCTATGGGTACACAGAGAAACTTGTTATTCTGTTTTGGAAGTCTTGGTTTTATTACCACATCAGGTAGGGCATCTGTAGTCAGCAATCTAGAAAGAAAACACTTAACTACCTTCATAGTCACACGGGAGAGGATTCTTTTGACCACAGAGAGCGATGTATGAGAAAGACTGAGTGGGAATAATGTGTGCATGAGTAAATGTAGCCTTTGCGCTCTGACGGTTACAATTCTCAGTTTGATGTTTGGGAAGAGCTTTTGACTGGAAGCGGGGACAAAAAATTTTACTTGGCTTCAAGATGAAGTGTGGTAAGACTGTGATGTGGAGTTTTCTGGCAGGGTAGTGGATGAAGAGGTGCTGTACAGGCAGTGCTGAAAATCTTTTTCCGGTGTAGATAAAAAACGTGAACTGACTTGCAACAGTAGCAAAAAACTATTGGCTTTTTATGTTCAGAGAGTCTCTCTGGGTAACTGCTCATCAAGGAGCACAACGCCTTATTTTAACGATAACAGGAAAGTAAAAGCAGAGTTAATTCTAAAACTTCAACGGAACATTTCAGAGAATAGTGAATAGTGAAGTTACGCCAGAATCTTTTAACATGTGGCATTCCAGTTTCAAAACCTTTCCACGTTTTGAGGGTTATCTTGAAAACTCATGGAGTTTATTATATAAATCATTATAAATCATGGAAAGCTCTATTGATGCTACCTTGTAAGTAAATTGAATGTCAGGTTTCACTGTGTTTTAATCTGAGTGAAAGACACAATAATGTTTCCATGTGTACATCTAGATACTTATGGAAGAATAGTTTTGTTCTGTTATTTTGTGCAGTTTGGTAGAACACATTCTTGTGGTCATGCACTTATGTGGCTTAATTTTTCAGTCAAGTATAAGCCAAATTGTAAGTCACAATTGTAGCATATTAGCATGCTTCAGTTTTTATTATACTTCTCTCCATCTCGAAGTTACATTTGCCTTATGAATGAATTTTCTTTTTGAGTTTGTACCTACCTTTTGGACCTGCCTTTAGTCACCAGCAGTCACTCTAACGTGGTGGACTCTGCAAGTTATATGTGCAGCTTACATAGCTATTTTTAAAATGTGTGCATACCTTGGTTTAAAACCCGTTCTTCTTTGGAACCAGTCTTCTCTGTGTGTGTTATACTTATTATTCACATTTTAAGAAGCTTGGCATAAGCACTTTGTCGTTTTCTTTTGTCACATGTCTGTAATGTCTCAGTTGAAGCTAATGAGGTTTATCTTTTTGTAAGCTGTTCCATACTTAGGTTTATGTAGAGCAGTAGGGTTGGAAGGTGTGCTATATGCAATGAAAATAAAAAAGTATTGTATCATACTTAAGTGTAATTGATGCAAAATTAAGTATAAAAATCATGTTGGTTTATATGAAATTGATCAGATACAAATTAGCGTCGGTTTTAATAGATGCACTATGTCACCGGTAGCGTAGGAGTATGAAATGTTTGTAATTTTGGGCTCTCGAGGTAGACATCTAAGTCTTGTTGCTCAGGATCTGTCATGAGGTTCTCTTATACTACTGAGGCTTTTCTGTTACTTGCTAATGAACTGATAACCAGGGATTTATAGTTATACTGTATACAATCCTAGCAGAAATTAATTTCTTAGTTTTTAAAATTATGTTTTTATGACTGAAGGACAATTTTAGCTAGAGTTGCCTTCCATGTATAATTTTGAAATTTTATCGTGGCAACTATGATTTTTACTTCTATTAAAGTAAAGCTTTGTACCATTAAGCTATTCCTATTACTTGAACATTCATTCTTTATACGTGACTAAACATAGAGGACTGGTTAGTATTAAGAAGATTTTCAGTAGTGCTTGTTTGTTGTTTTTTTTTTTTCTCATTCCAACAGTTATTGCACTTCACTTCTGTAAATGCCCAAAGGATAAAATGACAAAATTGTAGCATTAATCTAAATAATGCATTCATTATGCCTGATTTTTTTTTCCTGACAGTATATGTTGTATTAAGCTTTATAATAGTTCCCTAGGTAAAATGCAACTCTCATAAAGGTAGACTGAAGAGAAATATGATAACAGTCCTCAAATGCATAAATGGAAGTTATAGAGCAGAAAGAAATTACAGAGAAATAACAGCAACAAATACCCGATTTAGATGTTTAGGAAGTACTGCCAAAAATAAGCAATAAAATAATCTGTTGGAAATGATGTGAAATATGGTCCAGAAATGCATTAGGTTGTTTTTCACCTTCAGTTCCTATTATTTTTGATATTGAATAGTGTCTCATCACTGGCTGTCACTGGTTCATTTGTTATGACATCTAGTTGACTAAAACTAGCTACTGGCATTTCTTTTTGTACCAATTGTAGTCATATATGAGTGAAAATGGATATGTAGAGGTGTATGTTGTGCTTTTGGGCTCACGAGGGACATCTGCACTTGTCTGCTTTGATATTTTCTTCAAGAACCACAAAAGCAAGCCAGCTGAGTCCACTTGAGGTTGATGCAACAGCCGCTTACTTTATGCACTTGTAACGTATGTGGGAATGATTATGGCTTTGTTTGTTCAGCGAAAACAATTCATTTTATTGATAAGACATCGTTCTGTCTCCAGATAAAGTAGAATACTAATGCACAGTTTGAGCTCACGTATGTGTTGAACATTTTCCAGTTTTCATTATATCCATTCCAGTCCTGGAGTAACAGTCCGTTCATTGCATTTTCTTTCACACTTTTGACCTGTTGTGTAGTTAAACTTAGAATAAATTTTACAGCAGAGAGAGACCTCAGTAAGCGTAATTCAAATAATTTCTTAGCTCTCTGAGATACCTTTAACTTGGGATGTCTTGAAGATTGCTGGCAGCACCTATGAAGAAGTTCACAAGTACATTTATTTCTGCAAGATCCTTAATTTTAGAATATTCACCTTCTTTACAATCTAAATAGAGGCAAAGATGTTCCTCATGATTTTGAGATATATTTAAAACCAAAACAAAACTAAACTAATTGAAACAAAACAAAGCAAAGCAAACCAAAATGTTACAGAATTCTTGTGAGTAATCTAAAAGATGAAAATCCCAAGCACAAATATAGGCTGGGTGGAGAATGGATTGAGAGTAGCCCTGCAGAGAAGGACTTGGGGCTGCTGGAGCTGAGAAACTCAACATGCCAGTAGTGTGCGCTTGTGACTGGAAAGCCAACCGTGACCTGGGCTGCATCAAAAGAAGTCTGTGTTTACTTCTGGAGTCGTCAGCGCAGGAAGGACGTGGCCATGCAGATGGATCCGAGGGCTGGAGCATGGGAGGACAGACTGAGAGAATCAGGGTTGTTCAGCCTGCAGAAGAGAAGGCTCCAGGAAGACCTCATAGCAGCCTTCCAGTACTTAAAGGGAGACTACAGGAAAGGTGGGGAGGGGCTTTTTGTCAGGGAGTGCAGGGATAGGACAGAGGGGAATGGTTTTAAGCAGAAAGAGGGGAGATTTCAATTAGATATTATGAAGATCTGTCTTTTGTCCTGTGAGGATGGTGAGGCATTGGCACAGGTTGCCCAGAGAAGTCGTGGATGCCCCATCTCTAGAAATGTTCAAGGCTAGGTTGGATGGCACTTTGAGCAACCTGATCTAGTGGAAGGTTTCCCTGCCCATGGCAGTAGGATTCGACCTGAATGGTCTTTAAGGTCCCTTCCAACACAAACCATTTTAGCATTCTATGATTTTATGTTTTGGGGAGTTAACATGCCAATCTTTAAACTTTGACCTGAGGTGCTCAATTTCACTAGAGTTCCTCTTAATTTTTCTGGTTGTTTTTTTTTTTTTGTTTTCACTACAGTAAGAAAAAAAAGCAATTGATTAGTATTATCTGTGTATATACTTATGAAAATTTAGATCCTACAAGATCAGCATCATGCTTGGGCCTGTAACTTTTTTTTTCTTTATCTTAGGTTTCTGTGACTTGACTATATGGATGGAACTGTGAATTGGAATATTAAGTAAAAGCATGGAATAGCAATTAAAGTTCTGGAGTTAGGATTTTATTTTGGACTTTTGGTGGCTACAAAGCTAAATTAAAAATGAATAACACTTGGTAATTTGCTTAGGCTTTTTTATGATAATAGAATCAAGTTAAAATTTGAGAGGATCAGTTTCTCATTGTTCAGCCTGGGGTAGTAGAAAAAGAGACATATGAAATTAGAGGTGTCATAAAAAGTATGACTCTTTATCTCTGCATTTCTGCCTACCTATCTCAGATCAGTGACATTGTCACATGTAATTAAACTTTATCAGCTTTTTTTTCAAGAGACTTGGTTTGAGGGTACCAGAAGACAAAATACTATTTTTAGAGGAGAGAGTAGAATGTTAAAATTAGTAGAGAAATTTACTTCATTTGGTTGTAAATAAGAGGTGTCCATTCTTACCTCCACTTTCACTGCACAGCATGCCTGAGAGCTGTCTTCTATGTCAACATACAATTTTTGAGAGAGAGGAAACTTTTAACCTACTTTGCAATGTTTAATTTTTAACCTGACAGTACAGTTCTCGTTAATTGCTTGAAAGTCCTTTAGCTGTCTATTCCCTGGTTCTTTCCCAGAGGCATGATTTAATTTTAAAAATCATAGTGCATTCAGCTCTAATTATTGGAGGGCTCGTTCCAGACACGTAGTAAGGTATGTTAATGACCAAAACTGTATCAGCTATAGTCAATGTCAGTACTACCTCAAGGACACTGTCATTTAGCTTCCATAAAATCTCTGCTAATGTCTTTTAATCTGATGATAGATTCAGGCAAGCTGCATGATATTTTGCAATAATCTTATTGCACTGGTTTGCAGTGCAACTGGAATAAGTCCAGAGTAAACTTGCGTTCATAAAAAGTTTATTTGGTTATGAAAGAAAACAATGTTTCCATTATATATTTTAAAGAACACCAAACAAACCACAAATATTTTTTTGTTTATGCCAGTGTAGTTTTGTGGTTGCATCATGATGTAAGAACAGGATTTTGTTCTTATTTGATTAATTTCTATGTTATGTAGATATCTTATCTAATGAAGCATTTTATTTAACAAATAATTTGATATGCTATTGGAATTTAGTGTGGTGCTGATAGTAATAATTTTTTTATCTCTAAAAATTATTTCTGATTTATTTATTATCATACTTATTAAAAATTCTTGTTAACATCCTTTTGTTTTTCAACTGAAAAAGCAGAGGTTGCTTTATACCCAAAGTCAAAGCTGCAGGTTTTTGTGTATGTTTGTTTTGTTTGATGTTTTAAATGATATAAGTTAAAACAGCCAATATACATCGAAAATGTTTTGACTGCAGGGTTTTTCCCTATGTAGTATTATTTTTTTTGATGCAATTCTTAGTCTGAAACCCACTGAAGCCTACACTTGCGCTCCAGTATATAAAGCGCGGCACAGACATAAAATGTGTCTTCACGATATCTAATCTTCCAGTTCTACTCTGGTTTCCTCCAGTTTTATTTTTCACTGTCAGCAGAGTAAAGTATGGAAGTATTGATGTTTCCTTGACAGGTTCTGTTGTATCTTACAGTAGCTTACCACAGCCTTTAAGAAGCCCTTCTCTTAAATGCATGGCTGAAGCAATAGAATTGTGGTTCTGAATCTGATGTTAAATAAATCTATAAATTGTAGTACATTTAGGGTAACATCTCATAGGATCCTAAAGACATATTAGGTAGTAGGTAATTCTGTCCCCTAAAATATGTCATTGCTGCCTGACAATACACACTTGCAAGCTTCTGGATTCCTCAAACACAGCCTGGGCTACAGGTTCCTTGGGATGGCTGTGCATGGACTTGTTTGCACTTGATTTCTCAGCAAAGATAGCAGCCAAGCTTGTCTGTCGCTCTGGTTCTGTGCGTCTTTAGACAGACAAGCTCAGTAGTAACACAAAGATTTCCCAACTAGGGGTTAATCTGCTAGACACAAACTTGGAAACAAAACATAAGTCGTAAAATAAATCAAGCGTATATCTCAAATTTCAGTTAATAATTGGGTACGTTTCTTGTTGTCCACCTTACGAAGAATACTTCAGAGATATCCTGTTTTTCAGTGCTGTGTATCCAGTGTTCATGGGAACTGTTATCTGTGCAACTCCCTAAGTATTAAATTTGCATTTTATGTCTTTTATTTATAGCATTTCTTATGGTATTATTTCAGGTAGTGGAATCCTGCTATAGGAAACTTGCAGTTCTCATTCAAAAGTTAGCAAAAGCATGGTGATGCAATCCCTGACAGGTTTTCTTTTTTCTTAAATAACTTCTCTTTTCCCTCATTCTGTTTTTATTTCTCCCTCCTACGTGTCTTCCTGAATATATAATGAATTCCTTTATATAAATGGAAAAGATGGACTGTTCTGTTTTTTTGTTTTGTTTTTTTTTTTGTTATTTTTTTTTCTTTTAAATTTGCTTTCTCTGTTGTGCAGTTTTCCATTCTTACTGAGTCTGTTAGCTAGGAGGTATAGAGATGTTTGTTCAAACGAGCAACGAAAAGTTAGCCAATTCTTCATAGTGTCCTGGAGTTTGTAAATAAATACTTTGTCATGATTAAGAAAAAATAAAAAATACCCTCATTTTCTGTTTCCTATGACTTGAGCATTGAGGCAGCTTTCTGTTGAGAATTGCAGCCTGGTGCAATTGGGCATGCTGTTGCCATAGACTTACAAGTTACTTGGCCAAAATTGTCCCCTCAGCCCTTGTATTGCCGGCTTGGAAATTCTAGCGTTGCATGCATCTACCACATTAAAGACATAATTATAAGAAACACATTTCTGTAATGCCAAAGGAGCATGGTATCAAGAGTAAGCACTGCCAGATGGTAGGCAATCTATCAGAGCGTTTAAAAAGGGTCAAAATCGAAAAACGTCTGAAATCTGATGGCTTATTAAGCAATAGACATTGCATGTGTGGGACAAGTGAGAGATAAGTAACCTAATTTAGGTGACCATGTGACTGAAAGTGATTTTTAATTGCACGCATTCGTGTCAGTAAATATCTGAAATGCCTGTTTTTACTAACTTAAAGGGTTTTTAGAAATTTGGAACAGAATATTAAAGCAATGGTACACTGCTGGGTGTTGAACAGTTGAGTAGGATTTGTGCATATTCCTGTTGTGTATCTACTGAAGTAGTTAATTTATTATGACGGCTGATCTCGCTGAAACAGAAGAAGACACCTAAAAACAATGTCAAGATTTTTTATTTTTAAAAAACGTAAATCCAGGTTGTAATAACTGTATTATTTCATATACATATCACTTAGGTAGATGTGAACTAAATACTGTACAAATGATGATTGCATGCCTTTTGTTTTAGTTTGCTATTTAATAGTAATAGCTACAAGCTTAAAATTTCCTGTTTTCCTTTAAACTGTCATCTGTTCCTTTTCTCCTGAAGGTAGATTTTCCCGAAGGCAGATTTTCCCACAGTCTGCTTGTATGCTGTGCTCTGTCATTCACATGCAGACTAATTTTATTTCGTCGAGATATGATTCTCGTTAAGACAAGTCTGAGGAATACTCCTTCAGTATTACACAACCCGTCGGCATTATTCAGCAATTTCCACCACCACCCCCTCGTTCCCCAGGACTGCATGAACATTGCTGTATGGTTGTTTCTATCATTTCTAAGCTGCAGTGAATTTCTACGTTCTCTGCAGTCTCGACCGAATTTATCTTTGTGTAGAAGGGATGGGAGAGCTGCAGTGGACCTCCACTTCTACCCTTCTTCCTCACTGTGTGATGGAGTTCAGGCTTGCCTCAGGGAAGGAGAGCTAGCTTTATAGCCCAGGAATGCAGGTACCATGAAGCTGTGTAAAACGGTAGCTCGTGTTCCTGCTGGGGCTACTGGTTTGTAATTCCATGAAGTGTCACTGAGTAGCAGCTCATCTTAACATTGTATGTAGATACTGATTTTGTGCCACTTGCAAAATGAGCAAAGAGAATATGATATTTAACTTGGTTTCATGTTTCCAGTACAAACTCTTCCATTTCTGGAACAGCTTCGAAAATGTCAGTTTTACCCAGTGCTCTATAGAGAGGATGCGGATCTGTAGGATTTTAGATGAAGATCCGAGGTGGAAGTCGGGCGCCCATCTATCTTTGGATTTCAGAACGAAATAGACCTAGATACTTGTTAGCATCTGGACTCTGTGCCTGAACATCCTTTGGAATTCTAGCTATAAGGAGCTGTAAGTGGTAAATCTGATTTAAAAAAAATGTCACCCGTCGGTGCTCTGCATTTGTAGGACAAGTATATCAGAATAATTTGAACATGGAGTATGCTTCGTGTTCCATTTCTGTCATATTATGTATTTTGATTTGCATTTTACAGATCGATATATTTTCTAAGATTATGATGAAAAGTTCTGTTATTTTTTTTCTCCTCAATCTCAGTTTCTTGGTGTTCCCCAACAGTGAATTATTATAATCTGATTGGCTGTTCTAATTATTACACAACTTTAGCTTAAATATGTTTGAATAGTTCATAACTCACTGTCCTCTAAAAATGAAATATAACTATTTGGCTAAATTAAATTTTGTCTTTCTGAGGAATATTGGCTTGTGGCTAAAAGCTCTTCTGATACCTCCAAAGTAAAATGTTTTCATTTGCTGAAAGCCAGAAACCTATTTATTATATTGAGATGACTTCATTTTGAGTGAATATGGATGGAAGATAAAGATGGACATGTGGTATTTTGTTCACTATGATAAAGGGAAGCTCTTTTTATTTTGCTGTATCAAAGCAACAGGAATCTGTCTGCATGGGAGTAAATAACTTCCTTGGTACTTTTACTGTTGTTTATAGTTCAGGTCATAGGTCCCTGACAAAAGTTTCTTCGCATTCCTATTTTAGAGGTGCTTATCAGTAGCTACGATTACAGGCAACTTTACTTGCAGGCAAACACTTTCCGCCGTCACCCTTAACCTGTACTGTGTGGCTGATCTCGAGGGCAGCACGAGGGCTGTGCTATTGTTAAGGAATACAGACGACTTCATTTGAATGCCTGAACATCGGAGAAAGATAATTTTTTCTACCAAGGGACTTCAAAGTCAACTCTGCAAAACAAAACAATCTACCAAAATATAAAGTTCAGAAGTAGATTATTAAATAATTCTCTTTTATATTTTTTCGGATAAATATTTATAGGTGAAGCATATAACAAAGCCTATGGTTAAGTTTGAATAATTTTTCAGATCTTAATATCTTTGTCAATCTTTTATTTTTTTCAGGCTGAAAACTGACATGTTTTTCTAAAGTGAATTCCTCTTCTCTTTTTTTTCTTAATAAACAAGCAAATACCTTTAGTATACCTTTTTTTATAAGAACTGTATTTTAGATGTTTCTGTCTCGATGAAGATAGAACAGAATTTTAAATTAATCTGTAGGTAACAATTATCTTGCAGTGGCTCAACAACCATTTTATATGGCTAAATTAATTAAAACAATAATTAACAAATATATTTCAAGCCTGTAATGTGCCATAATTCAATAAATACTTTCAACACACGGTTTTGGATGGATCTTGACCATCTATTTCAGTGTTGCGTATACCTGTGACAAAATGTAATGCAATGTAATATAATATTTAACTACACTGAAGCAATGGATATGACCTGCTGTACTGCTGCTGGCAAAGGTGTACTGGAAGGAGAAAATGCCTTGTTGCTCGTAGAGGCAATCTCTTGAAGTGCTCGATATTGTAGGTTATCTCCTGTTTTGCAGATCAAAAGAACCATTTAGTAAATAAGTATTCGTAGGTTGTTTTGTTGGGTCTTTTTGGAAGGCATTTGATTGTTTGCTTCTTTAAAGAATAACCAAAGCCATTTCATTGAACAAAATAATAATAAAAAAAATCCTTATTTCATTATGTTGAATTAAATCGCAGAGAGGCCGTTCAGCAATCACATTCTGTTACACTGGCCAATGTTCATAAATGTCAGAGGTGGATTTTACATCCCCAGAAACTTGATTTGTATTCCAAATCTCCATCCTCCATTGAGCTGCTCTCAATGCCAGTTCGTGAGGTTTTCCTCAGGCCCTGCTTGTGTGGAGCTTGCTGGAGTGTGAGAGGGTAAATAGCATGAAAAGATGATGAGACGAATAGAGGTAAAACTAACAAGGTCATGGTTACTTAGGCCAGTAGCTAGGACATCTTTGAACATCATGTATTCTCTTTCTGGTTGGCTTTGTTTGCTTTTCTGGGGTCTTCTTTTTGTTTTAAACAAGTGACTATCAGTTCTATCTGATCATTGCTCTGTCAAACTACGCAATTAACTGATACAAATCAGGTGGGCAGCGCAGGCAGAGCGCTATGCTGTAAAACGGATGGTAAGACTGGAGCGTGCACTGTGTAAACTGGGAAATTTTAAGGAATGTTAAAATTACATCGCATCTGCTTGAATACTGTAGAAGGCACATGGGTAGCAGAGAGATCTGGATGCAAGCTGAATAATGAAAAAATGGGAATTTCCGAGTATAGTGGGTGTAAAGAGGAGAAACCCGCAAGAGCTGCATTTTGTTTCTGGTAGGAACAAGTGTTTTCGAGTATGAATTATGAAATTTTGTTTTGAAAGATAATGGTAAAACTGAATATTGAGCTTCCTAGCTAAACATTCTCCTTCCTAAGTGCTCACTATTGCAGAGCTCCTAAAGTGTGTCACCCCGTAAAACAAGAATTATAATAAACAGATCTGAGGAAACATATAAGCAGGCTTATGAAAATGACTTCTTTCATTTCTTAAAATATTTTGTGTTGCACACATTCTATTTTTGATTAATTGATGTTTTAGATAGATAAATTTATACAATTAATTCAGCTAATAAAATTCATTAAATAACATTCGGCAACCATACTAAAACAATTTTCAGCATGTATTTTTGAGCATGTACATGAAAATCTCTTCCGTCCACTCAGGAATAAAAGCCGTTCAACCCAGATGTTGGAAGTGTAATTTCCAGCCTCTCCTCGAGAGAATTTAAACCTGTGCATTTCCTTTGCATAGCACTTCTGGCTTTGATACTTTGAATAATAATATCATCTCTCAGAGTTGTTCTCTTTTGTCAGAGTGAAAAAAGTGAGAACTACTCTCTGGTCTAGTGTTTGCCTTCCCTGGGAAGAATGTTTTGGTTCCTTTCTTTTTCCTTGGCATTTCTAAAAAGTGCCTGAATTAAATTCTAATCCATTGACATCAAAGTATAAGTAAAAAATGAAGAAAATTATGATTTTTATGTCTTTTGAATTTGAATTATTTCATTAGTTTTTCATGTTATTTTCACAAAAATCCACAAGATTTTCATATATGTTTAAAGTACATAAATATTTTAATTTGATTTAATTGCCTTTTGAATCAAACTCTTTACAGCAACATGATATTCATGGAGTACAATAAAACAATTTATTGATTCTTAAAACAATACTTCCACTGATTTTAAAAGGTAGAAATCTCAGTATTTGGTTTTTATATTTGAAGAAAGATAAGCTTTGGAGACAAAGATCAGCCATAAATAGTTGTAAAAGGAAATAATAATTTAACTTGATATATTTCTGCTATCTTGATTAATTTGTTCTTGCATTAGAAACTTGTACATCTGTGTAGATGCACAAAGTGTATAAATATTCAGTCATGTATTATTGTTTTCACTCATGTGTAGGAGTAGAGAGTCTGCCTATATAATCCATCAGCTTGTTTCATACTTATCTGTGGTTCTACATTTTTTTCACATCATCTCTGATTTTTCCCTTCAGGACTTTGAAGATTACCTCTTTTTTTTTTTCTTTTTTCAGTTTGAACATAGTGCCTAGTCTTGCCTTCAATGAACTTTTTCAAGAAATGATATGCCAAATTCTAGTAAACGACAATTCATGTTTGACACTACTTATCCAAATGTATTTTAGCTTTGTAAAGTTTCACACACGAGGCCAGTTTTACCTCTGGTTGTCAGGAGGAAATTGTTAGTAGTGGTATATATGTAAAACACCAAAAATCTCCATGTCTTATGTGAACCAAGTTGATGGTCCTAGTCTTGGGTTTTGTTTTGTTTTGGTTTTTTTTGTCAGAGGTGTTTTCCTCAAAAATCTATTTGTCTCAACTCATTTGGTGGTCACAGGCAAGACTTCTCACCAAACCCCACGACTGAGGTATATTAATACTACTGAGCAATGTCTTCCACATCATCTTCTTCTCTGAAGATAAGTAGAGAAAGTGGACTTTTCTCCATCAGCAGAAACTTTAAAGATTACACTTATAACTAAGAGATTGATTTCATTAAAAAAAAAAATCTATTAGAGAAGAATGTTATATAGTATTGTCTGGCTTTCTTGGTTTTGTGAGGAGGTGTGGGTTAAGTTATCTTCCTTTTCACATGACGCTTTCTTGAGAAGAATTACAGAAGGCTTCTCCCAATTTAAGCCTCTGAATTTTTACTTAGTATGGAGGTATCCTAAATGTCATGTTTCTAAATAGGGCTCTTAAAATTGCTGTCACTACAAAATCCTTAATTAATGCAAGTTTTCCAACGTGAGATGTGAGATGATTTTGCAGCTGAAATGTTTTTAGATTTGTCTCTTCCCAACTTTTTGTCATGTCTGGAAAGTGGTCATTTCTAATTTGAGAATATGAATGCATATTTTACAATGATCCACTACAGAAATTGGCTTCCACTTAAAGGATCAATATGTAACAATTTGAAATTAGTTTAAAGGTTGGTAATATGAAATTGAAATAAATAATTTGGAATCCCTACACAAAATGTTGTCTGATGTTGAGGGGCTATGGTCTAACAGTTTGAACAGTAGGGGTAAATTTGGGGAAGATACATTACTTGTGCTGTGTTGCATGTTGATGCAGAAGCAATCTTGCTCCTCTGAGATATATCTGTTTTGATCAGCATACGGATCAGCACAGACAGATTGAACTTTTTCCAGGAGAAGACTCATCTTTTTCATAGCTGGTAGCTGTCTTCACAGAAGGACTACCCTGCTTTTTCACTGAGGAATGGGGCTGAAGAAAGGAGGAACTCTGTAAAGATGGGGCAGTGCAAAAGCAATATCAGACGTCCACTGACAGGGGTGCAGTGTTCTTGCCCAAGGTTAAGTGGCAGTCAGGCTTTAATTCTTTATATTGCAGTTGAATAAATTCCTCTGGAGAAAAAGCAACCGCAAGGGTCAGATGTATTCAAACACTTGCGATAGGGAATTATTGGATAAAACCAGAGGGACTCATTATTAAATAATATTAGCATATTACATAAATTTCTCTTTTTCCTCTTCTTCCTCCCCTCCCGTATGCAATGTGGGCAACATTACTTATGTACTTATTATTTTTCAGAAATCTGAGACTTAATTTGTTAATGCATGTAAAATACTATCAAACTTTAGACAGAAGCTATTGCGTGTGAACCGAGATAAAAATCTTTTGATGAAATGTCTACTGCTTAAATATTAGTTGAATATACTAAAAATATACGTGTATATTAGTGTCATATTAACTAGTCAATTTAATAGTTACTTTCCATGAACAGTACTGTGATTTTATTTTCCAGTAATCAAACCTTTGAAGAACTTAAACTTTTAACCTAACCAAATGCTGTAACCAAAGCCTTTAGAAAGCAGCAAATTGCTCTTCATTCACTGGACTCTGATGAGGTCCCCCAAAAGCTGCATTTACCTAATAATCTGTGTTGTGCTTAGAATCACAACAGAGCAAAAATTGCAAATATCCACTCCTAAATATGTTTAGTTATCAGATAAAACTCCTGAAATCTCTTTGATATTATCTAAATCTGTAATTGTTAGATATGTTCTATGGCTATTTAAAAACTTCTCATTATTGCTGAATTTTATTAATCTCTCCTTGAATTCCTTTTCCACTACTGTGTAGGAAGTTGCATCAATATTTCAAAAATTATAGCGAGGGACATAAATTGGATCTCTAAGTATACATGGCTAACCTTGAAGTGAAGGTCTTCGGTATCAGTCTGAAACAAAATGAAGATTTCCTGTGGTGTGAAAACGTCATCATTATTTTTCATTTAATTGCTTTTTATTCTAAATCAGAATGAAACCATTATGCTCCAATATTTCCAGGTCCAGCAATGCTCATGATTTGGGTGGGGAAACAGAGATTTCAGAACATCATCCTCAGCCTCATCGTAGACTGATTAGTCTTGGGCAGGTAAAGACTTTCTGCAGCTTCAGCAGGTTATCTAGCTAAGTTACTGAAAGTTCATTAAGCTGGTTATGTTTTAAATTAAAAAAGGATAGCAAATATTAATGACATTTTCACCTGAGAAAGCATCACAGACTTCTACTTAATATTTCTGCCCTTTAGCCTCAGCACCTGAAGTGTAGAACATGCTCTACTCTAGAGCATGTTTTACGATACGATGGGGTGAGCCCCGAAAGGAACTGTTTCAGACTTGCAAGATTCCTTATTTGCATTTACTTAACATAAGCCAAAAGCTGTCAAAGCAGAAATAAAGAGCATAGATAAACAACTTCAGGACAGTAGTTTCTTTTAAAAGGAAAACAAAAACCCAAACTCAACCTCTTGTCTTCCTAAAGCTGTGCAGTATTAATTACACTCAGATGAGAAAAGTTTTAGTCATACAGAAGGACCACAGAGCTGCAGAATTAACCTGTTCACCAGCAGAAAAGTGGCCAATGTAAAGGAGTGACCACTACTCTTTTTAAGGCATTTGTGTTAATGTCATCACACAGATAGGTAGTTAATTCTGCATTTGGAAATTTAAAAAAAAAATAATCATGAAAGCACTGCAATGGATCTGCAACATTTAAACAGAATTTGTTTCATGGATGATATTAAATGCACTATTTCTTGTTAGCATAGAAGAAGCATGTTTTCTTTTGGGTGTGTGAAAGAGAGACAGATGGGCAGAATGAAAATGGGTATCTGGGTAGAAGAGGATATCCTCACTTGCAGATTGTGAAAAAAATGGTGATGATTTTTTAGTAAGTTTTCAAGCACAGACACGTGGGAAATCATGAAAAGAATTTGGATCCCCTGAAGAAACCGTTCCCTTCTTCATCCTCCTGTCCTTTCCAACAAATCCTGGTAGCTATCTGCAAGTTGCAGATGTCATACTAATAGTGTAGTTGACAGCAAGAGAAAGATGGCGTGTCCTATGACAATCGAATTATGACTTAGATAATCCCAAGTTTTGTGTTTGTTAAAGCGCATTGTAATAAAGTTTTAAATTACTGTTATTTACTAAGATTGTTTTGTTCGATGTAGGACATTGATTTCTCTGCTAGGTGAGCAATGATCCATGAAAGCAGAAGCAATAGAGCTGTGTTTGAAGGTGAGATAAAAGAGTCTGTGTTTGTGTCGTTAGGCATCTGCTAGTCAATCAAAATATTTAACTGAAGAGGAGGCAAGTTTTCCATGGAAAGCTTGTGAAATTATTTAGTTCTTGATTCTCTGAGTGTGTAGAGTCAAATCATCTCAGGGGTACCAGGTTTAGTTTGAAAGATATTTTGCAAGTAATTTGAACGAATACTTCTTTCAAAGACTTTATAATGTGGCTGATGACTATTTGTGACTGAATTTCGTGAAGTTTTACGTAGTTGTTTTGCTGTCTTTGGTAAATAATCAGACTTTTCTGATCTTTCTGGAAACTCGGGAATCTTAATTTTAAGCAAAGCCGTGACTGCTCTGTAGCCTCAGGTCAGAGCAAGCGTTGCTTCAGAGATGCTGTTCGCTCTGTTGTGTGGTTTGACAAGTTCTGGTGGCTCAGTCTGGGTGTGCTGTAAGAATAATCATATATCAAACTATGGTGACTGAAGGACATTGAGACTGCCGTGTCAATGGGTGGCAATCTGGGAATAACAAAGAAAGCAAATCTGATTGGCTTCTAATGCAATGTTATATACAGCAAATTACATGGCAAATTAAGTACTGTAGATCTGAAATTTTCTTCTTTACTACTCGATTTTCTTTGGGTTGGATATAAAAAGTAGAAAATAATATGCTAGTTAGAATTCATAGTCTTGCATTATTAAGCTTAGCACAAACATTGATTAATGAATACTAAGTAGTTCTTTATCACTGTTTAGGTAGGTGCTCATCTTGAACAGACTTTTTATCCTATCCAGGATAGCCTGTAGCAATAAATAAACAACCAAGCTTCACCACCATGCTCCAGAGCTGCAAAAAACACTGTGTTATTACCATAAGTTTTGAAAGGATCGTACATAAATTATGAGTGAAAAGATGACTGAAAGAGGGCTATGAATCCAACTAGTGTTATATGAGAATAGCATAGTAATAATTAGATTTTTTTTAAAAAAAAACTTTATAAAATAATTATTTAAAATTTAGGAAAAAAATATGCCTTCAAATTGGGCGTTTGTGTATTTTTTTTTAATACTTGAAGACTCTTTTCACCTACTGTTATTAAATCCCTGTGTCATCTAGAAGCATTTAAAAAGTTTCAGGAATAGCTCAGTCCGGTGTTGTGCTGACCTCTGTACCTTCATTTAACGGCAACTAGTAGTAGTTGTGCTGAGTTATCTCCAGAGGAGCAGTAAGCTCTATAGCTGGTTTGTGGGCTCTTTTTGTTTTTTTCCTCATTCTTGGAAATGTTGTGTCATAGGCCTCTCTCTTCCTTGCTTTTTTTTTCCCCAACATTTTATAATATATAAATCTGGAACTGTGAGATTGTAAATTTTAAATTTATAACCATCCTCACTGAGAGGGGTGAGAGTGGAGTAGCAAAGATAAATAAATAATGATAAAAATAGTTTGAAACAAACTGCTACCTCTGTTGTCTCAATAGCAGCTCCTTGCGCTGTCTTGTGAAGCTTTTCAGCTTGGTCACATGAATAGTAGGATGTTCTGAACTGGTAGGCAAAGAACGCATTGTATTTCTTTTTCTGCACAGGTCATGGAAGGGCAATTCAGGGAGTTGCATCTAGTTTTTCTCACCTGAAAGAAAAATATCATATAACATCGCCAACAAAATGGCATTTGGAAACTTTTTCTAAAAGAAAATATCTGCTTCATTTCTAGATGAAAAATAAGAAATAATATAATGGGTTTTTTTAATGAACTCATCAGTTTATACTATATTGTGGGCTAAAATAAGAATAGAAAACTAGTGTGATCTGATAGTCCATACCGTTCAATCTTATTTTATTACTGATAACGTAACTACTGCTTTTTCTGATATTCAACATCAGGAGCTCCAGTGTGTTTTGCATAATCACAAATGATCCATAACGATCCTTTAAACCACAGATTACGGTAGGATAAAAACACCTGGTTCTGTATTCTGCTGGCTGGGTGGCTTGGTTGTTGTGCAGCTTTAGCCTTCATTACATAACTGCTCCCTGTGCTGGTGAAACGGAAAGGTCAACCTGAAATCAAGCAATGCATTGCTTAGGAGTTAGCCTCATGTACAAGTACGCCTCTTGCAATCATTCCCTAGTTGTTTTCCAGTCACTTTCAGGATTTCTTGGAGACAGTTATTCTCCGAGAAAATTTTTTGTGAAATATTTTGGTCAATAGTGTTGTAAAAGTGTTTGTGGTAATTGTACCTGTAGCAGTGATATATGTATTCAGTGGTGCCTTCTGTACAGTAATTCTAGATTACTGAAAAGGAATCTAGCACGGCAAAAAGCCTATTACATAAATTTAAAAAGATAAGAGAAAGTGATTTTTTTTTTTGCCAGATACAATACAGATTCGGTGAATACCGTCACATGCTAAGCAAACATACATACAGCCTGGATAAAACTGAATATTTATAGCACTTAGTAGTCATGTTAATTGTAAGACTGAAAATGTGCAAGACATAAATCACCTTGCGGTACACAGGGAATTACTTGCAAAGTCTATTTAATGGAATTTCTGACTACCAGTTAAAGGTACTTCGCCATCTACTCTCTCAATAGTCAAGCCTAATCTCTGTAGGTTTATCTTGGAATAAAGGATTTTAAAACTAGGAATTATCATGCCACTATGAATCCTATGCTACTCTTCCTTCATTGTGTTTTATATTACAGTTAATTATTTATATTCTCAGATCAGCAATTTGTAAACTCAGAAGTATTAATAAACATCAAACAAAGCAAATTTATAATCCTGGATCATTTGGTGAATACAAGAAGCAATCTCAGAAATCTAATGTAATTCCTATGGTCTGTGCAAGTCTGACAAAAGCTAAACTCATGGTCTGAAATATTTTGTGGGCAATTAAACTACTATTATTGTTGATTGCCATGAACCTTTACCAAGATGAGGTTGTTTGTTGCACGTTATTAGGCTGGTGCTAGTACGACAGAAGTGGCCTGGAAGGCAGTAGTAGAGTGGTGTGCTGGTGGCATGTCCAACACATCTCCACCATGTGGGGCCCTAATGTGGTGGAGACCTGGAGCAAGGAGATATTTGTGTAGCCATCGCTACCTCTCGTCTTCCAGAGAGTGTAATGAGTCCATGGGGAACTGTTACTGACTGCTTTCTGTGACTCTCCAAATCAAGCTGAGTTGGGCAGATCATGTTCTCAAGCAGAACAAGAGGTCGTATGTGGGGTTCAGGCTTTCTCAAGTTTAGTTTCAGTTGTTTTACTGAACAAGAATAACTTTCTTTGACATTTTAACATTTAGAAGTTATCATAATTTTCTTAAAATCTGTTGGGTATATACTACCTTCCCCTGGAAATCTTCCATCAAGGTAGATGTATATTCTATGAAATGGGTGTGTTTACTCACCATTTCTCAATAGTTATGAAAATGCAAGGAAGTCCTATTCAGGTTGTAAAAGTGGATGAAGGTTTTGATGCTACCTCATTTTTGTTTTGTGTTTTTTTTGTTTTGGTTTTTTTTTTGTTTTGGTTTGTTTTTTTTGCGTCAGTGCTTTATTTCTCTCCCTGTAATTTTATTCCAGCACTGTAATGGTACGAGTACATTTACAAAGAAGTACTTACGTTTAATATGTTACGTGTTAGATATTTGGGTTTCCATTAAAATAGAAAATACTTACAAAAATACTTCATTGCTAAAGCACCTCTAATTGGCACCAGACGTCAATTTTAACTATAGAAACCTACTAATAGGGTTTGACAGGAGATTGGATAGGTCTGCTGAGTGCCACACATGCATGCCTTTTAGATATGCCACGGAGTTGTAAGCCATATAACTATCCTTAATGAATGTTCTTGAGAAGGAAGGCGCATAATAAAATCTCTTAACTACTTTGTCCCTCTATTGAGTGGGAATATACTGAATGACTTAAAACGAGAATTTTCTTGACATTAACAAAATCTTTAAGCATCCTGAGGTGAAGTTGGTGGCATGACAGAGGTATCTTTTCTAATCGTGTTCTACCATGTCACATCAACCATTCTCTCTCTTCTTGTTTTTCAGGTTTTACTGGGACTTAATCATGCTCATAATGATGGTTGGAAACCTTGTCATTATACCTGTTGGAATCACATTCTTCACAGAACAGACAACAACGCCATGGATTATTTTCAATGTGGCATCAGACACTGTTTTTCTATTGGACTTGATCATGAATTTTAGAACTGGAACTGTAAATGAAGACAGCTCTGAAATAATACTGGACCCTAAAATCATTAAGATGAATTACTTGAAAAGCTGGTTTGTGGTTGACTTCATATCATCAATACCAGTGGATTATATCTTTCTCATTGTGGAAAAAGGAATGGATTCAGAGGTTTACAAGACAGCAAGAGCACTTCGTATTGTGAGATTTACAAAAATCCTCAGCCTGTTACGATTGTTACGCCTTTCAAGACTGATTAGATACATACATCAGTGGGAAGAGGTAAGATTTATACAGTTATAACAGCATTTGCTAAAATCTTATTCCTACAAAACAACCCAACCCAAAACAAAACAAAAACCCAAAACAACAAAAAACCCTTAGTCATACCTCCCAAAAGAGCTACACAAGAACCAGAATGGAATAAAGCAGTTTTACTCACCAATTAGTGTAATTACATACAGGTGTTAGCAGAAAAGCCTTTTTCTGGGGAAAAAAAAAAGAAAACAGAGTAACCGTTTTCTGCTAGCAACAGCAACCAAAAATATGTTTGGGACCATCAGCACAAAAAGCATGGATGGGCTCCTATAGAGAATTTGGAAATTGTAGCAACCATCTAAATATAGATTTCAGTTTAGTGACTAACACTTAAACTTATTAAGTTAATAGTTTCATAATCACAGAGAACTTAAAATACATGTTCATTTTTTTGTATTTCAGGAGAAATTAACACCATTTATAATTGAGTCATTTCCTAGAATGCTCAGTTTGAGGGCTGTATGTGGGCAAAATACACCAAATACTGATGTTCTTTGAAAAAAAATGGGTAGTTTAGATTTTGATTCATTGCCTTCTAAACTGTGAACTTCACTATTTCTAGACGTGACCTTATGCTGCCTGCCAGTTTGCCATGCTAACATTTCCAGGAAATCATAGCATTCCCTAATTTGGCATGCTTATAGCTAGGAAGCGTTTAATGTGTTGGCACATACTACCATGATTCAGTCATTTTACTTCACCTGTCCCCGTTTCCGTAATTCTAAATATCATAGTTTAAAAGGAAGTGCTAAGAGCACGGGAAAAATAACTGCTTTTGTCTAAACCTTTCTTGCAGCAAGTGTAATGAGAATTATCTTGTAAAGCATTTTCATGGAAGCATTATTGAAATAGATTTGCATAAATTTATTTACTTACTCTGGTAGATATCTATTTAATTAAATCAATGAAGGATGATTTGATACCATTTCTGTGCTTTTTCTACTGCTTATATTCAGTATTATATTTACTTTCTAGTTTAACAGAATGTGAAGCCATCTCACTTATAAAGTCAGATTATATTTAAAGATGATACTAAGTATCAAACATCGAATTAGTTTATAGTTGTTTCTGAAAAAGCTCCACTGAAATAGGTAAATATTTTTATTACTGTATTTTATAAATTCTACTTCTTTTTGCCTGTTCCTAATGCAGTATAACTGGTTTTTTTGGCACAGAAGGATAGCACTGCAGTTTTATACTCAATTTAACTAAGGCAAATGATTAAGCATATTTTGCAGCTTTACCGTAAAGCTGTGCTTTTGTCTTCTCTGTGCTTTACAGAGAGACAACCTTCGGAAATACATTCAATGACATTATTTTCTGGCAGCTTGAGTTGATAGCTTGTGACTATAAAGCCCTGGTAAACAGAGAAATGAATACTTCTGGGTTTTTTTTTCCCTTCCATCTGTTGTTAAAGATAAATCAGGTACCCTAAAATCAAAGATAGTTGAACTGGCCATGAAGTGGGACTAGAAGTGACCAAAAGATGTGATACAAACCAGCAGTAGCTGCTGTTCGGTCCATTTAATCTTTAGCTTATGGCTGCTTGATTGCAACTTCAGCTTTGATTCTACTAGTAACACTTATGAAATATTTCTTGTATGATAATATATGTGACAAACATTGAAAAATAACTGGGGTCCTTCTTTTTGAGTTTGATCTCAGGACAGTGAGATCTCAAGTTTTTGGGTTTTTTATTTTTTTGAATTTGAAATAGTGCAGCAAGAAGATTGTTGGCTGCTTTATAATAACAATTTCTGATGACTGTGTGAGCATGTGGGAACAGCCATAAATTAGACTGAATCAGGTTCTGGTAAATCCCAAAATGAAATGTGTACAAGAAATAAATACATATATTTTTTAGGAGTTCACAGATATCAGAAATAGAAGTGGTTATGGGTTTTCATATTGCCTTTGTTTTTACAGGAGTCAGTTATTACTTTGGATGTAGCTTGTGAATCCCTTCTGCATGGTCATCCATTACCACTTTGGATAAATTGTGTGTTATAGCACTGTAATGTTTTAAAACAAAAAAAAATGGGTAGGGATGAACTTTGCTGAATTTGGAAACAATAGTTGGATGATCCCATAGGGGTTGTCAGTGAGACCTTTGCTGCTAATGTTAATCTTTTCTATATTCTGTGCGTTAGCACATGAACAACTGGAAGCAACTGTTAAATAATTTTTATGAGATAGAACTGGAAGCTATTTGTTTGTCGTTAAAAGGATTTTATAGTTTTTGCATACGAGCTGACAGGTTAGTTTAAAATGTGGTGCAGACAAATCTGAAATACTATGTATTTGGATCCAGAATAATGAGCGTTATGTCAAAAATATTGAGAGAAGCCAGCAAACTCATGGTTCGGAACCTGCCAAGAGGATACTTCATGGAGAACTGATTGATGCACAAACCAGGTTGTATACTAAGGCTATTATCCCACTGAGGCACTGATACATCCTCCACCAGTAAAGAAAAGTTGAAATTGCTTGAGCGTTTTCTTTTCAGTATCACATACTTGGACTTCAGTTGGTCAGAATCCTGAACTTTAAGATGAGTGAGAAAAATTTAAAAGATTCTTTAAAAGATAGTAGTAAAACGCAGTTCTTTTTCTTTATTTATTTCCACATGATTTAAGTAAATTAAATCAAGATCAAGCTCCTAACAGCCAAATAGAATAATACTGAGATAAATAATGTATGTGTTGCAGAAGCTTTCTCCTTAACTGTTTCAAGGGAACAGAGCTATAGCCTGTGGTGCAATATATATGAAATCTGATTGATACATTTATATCAGTGTGATGTTAATAGCTTATCCAAATGAATGACTCAGTGGAAATGGGAAGAAACACTTCAACAGAGGGACAGAAGATGTGCTGGCGGGAATTAATTTACTGAATTTGGAAATTCACATGTGCTAAAACTGCTTTTTAGTTACAGTATCTGTTATTCCGCTCCTTTGCCACTCAGATTTTGTCAAATAGGTCATATACTTACTTAAAAAAAGTATATACCAAAACATGGAAGAAAAAAAAAAAATTAAATCACACCTTGCAGAAATTATACTTCTCCAGTAATTTCTGAGAGTGGGTTTGTTTTGGATTTTCTTTTTAGCATAAATTCCTAAAAATACCGAACAGGATGCACTAGACCAAATTCATATTTACTTTAATGTATTTTATCATAGAATCACTACATTGGAAAGGACCCACTGGGTCATCCAGTCCAACCCTTCATAACACACCCTAAACCATGTCCCTCAGCACCTTATCCACACGTCCCTTAAACACCTCCAGGGAAGGTGACTCCACCCCTCCCTGGCTGCCTGTTCCAGTGACCAATGGCCCTTTCCATGAAAATTTTTTTCCTGATGTCCAGCCTGACCCTCCCCTGGCGGAGCTTGAGGCCATTCCCCTTGTCCTGTCCCCTGTCACTTGGGAGAAGAGCGCAGCTCCCTCCTCTCCACAACCTCCTTTCAGGTAGTTGTAGAGAGCAATAAGGTCTCCCCTCAGCCTCCTCTTCTCCAGGCTAAACAACCCCAGCTCTCTCAGCCGCTCCTTGTCAGACGTTCTCCAGCCCCTCACCAGCTTCGTTGCTCTTCTCTGGACACACTCCAGAGCCTCAACATCCTTCTTGTGGTGAGGGGCCCAGAACTGAACACAGTACTCAAGGTGCGGTCTCACCAGTGCCGAGTACAGGGGCAGAATAACCTCCCTGGACCTGTTGGACACACCGTTTCTGATCCAAGCCAAGATGCCATTGGCCTTCTTGGCCACCTGGGCACACTGCTGGCTTGTGTTCAATCGCTGCCAATCATTACCCTCAGGTCCTTCTCCTCTGTACAGCTCTCCAGCCTCTCTTCCCCCAGTCTGTAGCGCTGCATAGGGTTGTTGTGTCCCAAGTGCAGGACCCGGCATTTGGCCTTGTTAAACCTCATGCCATTGGTCTCAGCCCATCGGTCCAGCCTGTTCAGATCCCTTTGCAGGTCCTCCCTACGCTCCAGCAGATCCACGCTTATGAGACTATCTAAGCTCCTGACCCCTGAACATTTTATCATAGAATCATAGAATAGTTTGGATTGGAAAGGACCTTAAATATCATCTAGTTCCAACCCCCTGCCATGGGCAGGGACATCCCACTGGATCAGGTTGCCCAAGGCCCATCCAACCTGGCCTTGGACACCTCCAGAGATGGGGCAGCTACAGCTTCCCTGGGCAACCTGTGCCAGTGCCTCACCACTCTCATGGTGAAGAAATTCTTCCTATGTCTAGTCTAAATCTGCCCCTCTCTAATTTAAAGCCGTTCCCCCTCATCCTATCACCACAAGCCTTTGTGAACAGTCCCTCCCCAGATTTCTTGTACCCTCTTCAGGTACTGAAAGGTCGCTGTAAGATTGCCTCTGAGCCTTCTCTTCTCCAGGCTGCGCAAGCCCAACTCTCTCAGCCTGTCCTGGTAGGGAAGGTACTCCAGCCCTCAGATCATCTTTGTGGCCTCCTCTAGACCCGTTCCAACAGCTCCATGTCCTTCTTACGTTGAGGATTCCAGAACTGGACACAATACTCTAGATGAGGTCTCACAAGAGAGGAATAGAGGGGCAGAATCCCCTCCCTCGCCCTGCTGGCCACACTTCTATTGATGCAGCCCAAGACATAGTTGGCCTTCTGGGCTGCAAGCACACATTGCCGGCTCATGTTGAGCTTCTCATCGACCAGCACCCCCAAGTCCTTCTCTACAGGGCAGCTCTCAAGCACATCATCCCCCATCATGTACTGAAAGTGAGGATTGCCCCGACCCAGATGCAGGACCTTACACTTGGCATTGTTGAACCTCATGAGGTTCTCACAGCCCCACTTCTTGAGCCTGTCCAGGTCCCTCTGCATGACATTCCATCCTTCTGCTGTGGCAACTACACCACTCATCTTGGTGTCATCCGCAAACTTGCTGAGGGTGCACTCAATCTCGCTGTCAATATCATTGATAAAGATATTAAACAGCACAGGTCCCAGTACGGTCCCCTGAGGGACACCACTTGTCACAGGTTCCGTCTGGACTTTGAGCCATTGACCACTATTCTCTGAATATGACCATCCAAACAGGTTTTTATCCACCTTACCATCCACCCATCAAATCTATATCTCTCCAATTTAAAGAGAAGGATGTTGCGGGGGACTGTGTCAAAGGCTTTACAGAAGTCTAGATAGATCGCACCCGTTGGTTTACCTGTGTCCACTCCTGCAGTTACCCCATCATAGAAAGCCACTAAGTTGGTCATACAGGTTGATTATGTAGGTTTGCGTGCAACTGCTAAGTTATTCTTGGTTAAAAATGTTCATACATATCCAAACAATTAAAAAAAAGTTGAACAATTATGAATAAATACATTGTTACACATCAAATGATGTGCCACTTTGCTTTACATTTGTCTATGATACACATTTACTGATTCTTTCAAATAATGTTTGATGGAAGCTCCTTAAATATCATGTTTTAATAGCTTTGCTTACAGCTGTTCTAAGCACAGGACAAGACTAAGTAGATATATAAGTAAATATGAGCAGTGTTTCTAAAGCTGTAACCAGAGCCTTTCTCATTCTGAGATGCTTGATTATGCAGAATTAGAATCAGTTTTCTAGTGACTGAATTCTTACTGCATAATTTGGAATAAAGGTTGTATTTTGCCAAATATCATCTAGTATAATATGTGATAATTGTAAACTGCAGCCATGTCTTACTATGGCTTGACTTATACTGAAATCTATTTTGAATTCACCAGGCCTTTCAAGGTTCATGAACTTACCTAAATGTTGATATTCATTATAGCTGTTGCTAAAGCTCCGACGTTTAATGAAACAAATTTCTGAGCGTATGACACAAGTTTGTCTTATTCTACGTTTTACTATTTTACTTCTAATAATCACAGCAATGCTGGTCCGGAAAAGCATATCAATTTAAGCTTGATTGAACGATAAATCTTAAAGTGCTTAAAAATCAAGTAAAATGTGTAAGAGCTTTGCCAAATTAAGCCCTGCATTGACAATTTCATCTGTTGCTTCCATGCTACCAACCCTAATTATTATAGATTACCACTAGTTGTCCTTTCCTTGTTGTTACACTGGTTGCTAACAGTACAAAAAGTCATTAAGTGTATGTGGTGTTGAGGTATTATTGTTGCTTAAATAAAAATATTGAAAAGAACACTTGTGTTATCCAGACAACAGATGATGACTTTTAGTTCAGTAACCTGCTGTTTCTGTGATAATTATACAGATGACTTTTGTTCCTTATAGAAAATAAGAGTATTTCTTCTTTCCCCTACAGCAAGGTAAGAATTCAATCATTTGTGGCTCTTCCTTTGATCACTGAGTGGGTAATTGTATGGGAAGGCAGAGTGAATGAGTTCAATGGGTACTTGCTAATGTTGAATGAAAACACATTATCTTTACTGATTGGATTATTAAGTTTATTCTCTCTTAAAAGACACATGTTTTCCTTTCAATTATGATGTCATAGAGTTTGACTTTTTCTAATTTATGGTCTTATGGCAATGGGAGGTGACATAATATTTTTTTTATTTCTTTACATTTAGTTCTAATTCCTGTCCTCCAAGGCGATAGTTTAAAATACATTTCCTAGGCTCTATAATGTATCAATTAGTGAAGTACTGCAAATAACCTTACCAGAACAGGTTGAAAGACAATTTTAAAGTAAATTAGCTTGAAGCAGGACACACTTTTTTTGTTGTCTAATACAGATGCATCAATCATTTACAAGTTGCCTAGCTGACTGGGAGTGAGGGGAGCAAATTTGTTAAATAACTCTGGGGGAAAGAAGACGTAGTGAAGCCTTGCTTCTCTTACTGGCAGAAAGCCTGAGTTCTGCGACAAAGCCTTTCTGTTGACGTCTTCTGCCTTCGTGCCATTAGGAAGATGGAAGTAAGAGAAATCCCAATTTCCTGCCAATTTCTACAGGAGGGAAAGAGAAAAGCAATTTTTGCATTCTCTTGGAAAGTCGTGCTTGGAAAATGCCTTTTATATATAAACTAGTGAACTTGTCTCCTCTCATGTAACGTCTATGGCTTGTGTCAAGTTGTATGGATTGATGAGAAATATAAAAAACCCAAGCTGTTTGGCACTTTTGGGTTTTGAGTTTTTTTTTTTTTTCCTAACAAGTGTTCCCTAGCAGGACTAAGAAAATACACAAACTCACTATTCGCATTGTCGCTAAGTATGCAGATCCTTGTTTGTGTATGTACGTCTTGCACAGCTGACTTCCATTTAGTGCCGGGCTGTATCTCAGGAACACACAGGTTTTGCTTGGGGCTTCCTCCTTGTTTTGCAGTCTTCTGTACCGGATGAAGCTGTTGTCATGCGTGCTTGACGTGTGCTGGCCTGCAGAACCTCTTGCATAATCTAGAGGGAAAAACCCACATGCTATTTGCTTACAGTTTGCATTACAAAATCTAAGAGTGAGCCTTGCTTAACATAGCTATAGTGGAAGATGAGCTCTCTAGCTTCATCAGAGTAGAGGGTTATTCAGCCCAGTTCCCCAGAGGGAACACATTCCATTTGTGCCTGGGAGTTGCACTGGCTGTTAGTTCATTACTAGGCAGGGCTTCCCGTGTTGGTAGTCCTTCCTAATTCAGTTGTGATGTTGGATAACGGATAGCCTGTCTCTATTTTTGAGGGCAAGGTATTCATTCCATCAGCAGACTCTGATCCTATAGAGCCAGAACCTTTACTATTAGCCCTTGTCTTTCTCCACTTAAACATAGAGAGTGTAAAGGCAATTTCTTTTATGCTGTTGAACACTGTTCATACTATGTCTTGATAGTGTACATCTAGTTTACTAAATATAATTTGCTTACATAGGTAGAACTGAACTGATAAAAAGATACATAAAAATAACTAAATTCCAAAATAAAGCACTGTATAATATGAATAATTATATTATTGAAATTGAATTGAAACATTTTCATAAGAGGAAAACTCAATCTTATAATATATAGCTATGCAAGCCTTAGTGCTGTTTAATAATACTTTTTTTTGTCTGTCATGTAACTTACAAGCCTATTGTTTGTGTTTTGCTAAATAGAGCACCCAAAACAGTCTTTACTAAGCTGGTCGTGTTCTAAATGGGAAAGCATAATGGATCTCATTTCATGTAAACCTTTTTGCTTACATGGAAGTATCCATATTGTAACATTTGATGGGTAAACTGTGCTCAGTTGTGCTGGTATTTTTCCTTTATTTCAATGAAAATTATTTATTTGAGAAAAGTGTATATCATTGCAGCTAAAGCATACATCCATGAAATATCAGTGACATAGATGATGGAGTGTCCTCTCAAGCTTTTATTTTTCACTCTTAAATTCTGTATAACCGCAGGAAAATACAAATAACCCACAGAGACAATTAGAAGGCATTAAGATCCATGTTATCCTAATAATAGAATGCTAACTGCTGAAAAAGAACAGCACATTTCTGGATCAGGCAATTACTGAAATGCAAGCAAGACATTGAGTATTCTGTTTTTTTAATTTCCTACTTTATGGTCTATGCATAATCACTTTAATGGAAAGAATAATCCATTCCCCTACAGAGCAAATAGGAAGTGTTATGAGTGTCAAGTTTCTTGGTTCACCTTTTTACCCCTCTTTTAAGGCTGTGCAAACTGAGCTGCCTTTCTTGTGTGCCTACACCAAGAGAGTAATTGTGTGGCAGTGATGTTTCCCTGGGAGATAAACTGTGTGGAATGTAGCCTGAGATAAATTTCCCTGAACTGAGATGTTGGAAGAGAATGTTTTCTTCTTCATGTGAGTTTTGTCGGCTTCTGTGGTTATGGTCCAGTTGCTGGGAGTCCTGGTTGTTGTAGACCTAGAGAGAAAGTGGGTTCACTTCTGCAGTGGCATTTTTAGATAACGCCAGTCAACCTGTTTTGAAAATGATTAGAATTGCATCAGCCTCTTTGACACTGAAGTGTAGCACCATTTTTCAGTTGGGTTTTTTGAAGTCTGATTTTTTGTTCATTGTTTTTTAAGCCATTCTGGAAAAAAATTCTTTCGTTTGCACTGGTAGAGCTTGCACACATCACTCCTCATTGCGGATTTGCAAAAGAGCCTCTTGTTCTTCCATGGTAAGGTTTGAACACAAGCAGAAAAGCCCATTTAACTTTCACAGCGTAATTGAGTGATGTATACACCCCATGAGAGGCAAGGAGAGACGTTGGGAACATTCAGTCCTCCTGGAGGACAGAGCTGCCAGCCACTCAACTGTGTTGTCCTGCTCCCTCCCTGGAGCTGAAGAGCCGTTGGAGAAGCCGATGATGGTCAAAGAGCTGTTTAAGCAGCCCCCAGTGTAGATTGTCGTTCACCATTTGAACACTGAGATACTGCAGAGTCCTTCCCATGGTGAGGGCATGTGTTACAAGCTGCCCTTGCCTCCTGCGGTGATGCAACGGGAAGGGGTCCCGTGAATTGTTTTTTTTTCATTTTATTCCCAATGTATTTTAACAAGAAAGACAATTTTAGGGTTTGTTCTTTGCAGGCTGAGTACAGGCTATTCTGATATCTCTGCATTTTCGGCTTTATATCAATAGTGACCAGTCAGAATGAATGTTTACACTTCTAAATTACTCAGCAACAGTGATTTACCTAAAAGATATTCTCAACTTCTCACTAATGCCTTGTAAGATCCTTCCCCTCTCTGTGTGCTTGCATAAAATCAACAGAACTTTGCGTGTAAAGAAATCAGTTGAATAAATACCTTAGATTTGTTTTGGTTTATTTGTTTTGGTATTCTCTTCATGTAGCTGCAAGGGCAAGATAGTTTTTTGTTAGGGGTATGTTATGACTGTTTTACACTGTCTTAAAACAATAATTTAAAATAATTTTTTAGAAGACAGATTTGAATCTGGGTTGCTAGTATACAGGGTAAGTTATAGCCAGCTATCAGTTGAAGTGGAAGGCTTATAATCCACTGTAATATTCTTTAATACTTTATTTATTTATTTAATTATAAAAAAAAAAAAAGTAGCAATATGTCTTTACAAGGTGTCATTACTAATTGAACACTGAGGAGAAAATTATAGAGGAAAAATAAATCAGAAAAGTGTATGGGTAGGATCTGGGTATGAATGACTTTTACCTTTCCCTAACATTTGGCTACAAGGGACATTTAATTTTTAAATTAAGTTATTGTGTATTAAAGGGTGGAAAGATAACTCGTTAGATTTTAGCTTTATGTAATACTATGTTCTACTTTAAGAAGAAAGTTGTCAGTTGCTCTTAACAGCTTTTTAAATGTAAAAAAAAAATAAAAATCCTACCACTATACTCTCTTGTTCTCTTATGTGGAGGAAAGCGTGCTGATGAATTTTGTGTTGCCTCAGTGATCTCAGAAAGGTCTGAGAGGTAGAAAAAGGAGATATCTGGGGAACTTCCACTAGGCTGTGCTGGATAGATTATCTGTGCACTGCTGCCCTTATTTATTCTCACAGTCTGTCATGTTCCTTAGCTTATCTGGGCATTTTATCAGATAAAACCAGGACTAAAATGATATAGAATTCACTGCATATAAATGGGTTGAGGATCATGTTCTGATTTTGATCAAATTTGACTAACTTCTAATACAATAGAATACCTGGGCCACTACTTGTTTAAGTAGGTTTCTGTTGTTATGCCTTCTATTGAGGACAATGGAACATTGGTTTAATAGTTAATTAGGAACAAGGTTCTACTTTATAAGGATAAAATGGTCTGAATTAACCGCTTAGGGAGTAAGATGCAATTGTATAAACCTATTTAGAGAGGTCTGAGGAACTCAGATGGCAGTGTAGAAATGGCTTTTCCAGCTGCAAGTTATATTTAATTAGTTATTTCTAACCTGAATCTCATGGAGTTTATTCCAAATAACCATGACATTATCCCACATGTGTAATGTATGATTTAAATATAGTTCTGACCTGAAAAGAACAGGCAAATAACCTAATTCAGAAATCCAGAGCTGTGTTCGTTGCTTCCAAGCAGAAATGAAGCTTTGGAACATACTCTTACTCCTGCCATTTTCATCTTCTGTAACCCAGATGTGCTTTGCCGTAGCTTTCTGTGTGCCTGTGCTCATAGTGTTTTCTTGTTTTTAGTTATTATCCTCTTGAAACAGCTCTCTTTTTGCCGCCTCTGTGGTTTCAGAACCAATGAACACAATGTATGTGTATATGTTTATGTGCATACCACTCCAGTGTGAAGAATCCTAACAGCATCTATGTACATCTGAATAGAAACCAAAGAAAGGTGGTCCTTCTGCAGTTTTTCTCTCTCCGCATTAATTCTCCATGGACCATATGCTCGGTTTACCTGAAGAGATTGGCAATATTCAAAGGCTCCTGACAAACGATCTCTTATCTCTACTAAAAACTGTAAGTTCTGCGCTGAGATGATGCTTCTATTCCTACTTTTGTGTTATTGGCATACAAGATGTATAGCCAAAACCTGAACCTGGAGAGAGAATATTGCTGTGCATAATTTAAAACGAATCTGTTTTTAAAGATACCTTCCTGTGGGATTTCCAAAGCACATTATTGGAAAAGGTGTAATAGTTCTCTTGAGGATGATCAGTTATTCCCTCAACCAAAGACATGAATTATATCTTCACTTGTCTCAAAAAACTGAGTGGGCATCACACTTAAGAATTGCTTTCCAGATGCGGAAATTTAATGTCCGATGTGTTTTAACAAGGAAATAGAAAAATATCCCAACAACTAAAATGTAATTTCAACAGGCAAAGGGTAATTTCTAAAACTGCTGCATTGCTTTGATTGCCAAGAAGTTTTAAGATACTGAACCCGAACAAGTAAGTTATATTTTTCTTGCACGGAGTCTTTCCAGTGAACTAAGCAAAACACTGTTTTTCCTTCAGCAACATTCATATAAATGCTTTTTCTCCCATCACTTATTTATTTTGCCCACGGCAAAACCCACCTGTAGCATAAATGTATTTTTTTCTGAGTTATTTTTATTACATGACAATTTTGTTAAGTTATTCCTATTTTTTATTTCTAATTCTATTGATGTTTGCATATCATATATATGTAAGTTTATTGATCTGTTAAAAATAATTTTTAAAATATCAATCTGTTTATTTGGGCTCTTAATTGACATAGTTAACTCCAAGGCACTGGAAATAAGAGTGTCAAAATCCAGTTAATCACCACTAACTTTTGACAAATAAATCCATGAAAAGACAGCTTATTTTTAGAATAATTATAAAACAAATTCTCTTAGAACTTTACATGCTCTCTTCCTTTTAATTTAACCTTCCCATTGTTATTCCCATGGAAGCTAGTGAATGGAAAATTAACCAACACCAAGATTTTTACATGTGCTTTTCTTCTGTTTGTAACATAACTGATTGAGTCACTAGTTCTTGTCAACTCTTGTTTAACAGGTAAGTAAGTTTGTATTTGAGATATGAGCATTTTTTTAACTACACCTCAGCAGCGTGTGGAGAATTGGTAGTATTTGACAGCAGCTACATTGGATGCTTTCCTGTGACACAGCAATTCCCATGCTGTCTGCTTCAGCCAATTACTAGTGCTCTTCAGGGTGAGAAGGTAATTTTGACAACTTTGCATTTTGCCTTTGGGAAACTGTCTCCCTTTTTAGCCATGTATGGATCTTTTGTGTAAAATGAATATGGCCTGAATACCAGCTGAAGACATGACCTCTTCAGCTACTTGGTAATTTTAAAGCTACGCAAGTCTGTGTTGAACAACCTAGTTACAGCTAATAATTTAAAACTGTTGTGACAGTACAGTAGCATAAATTTTGGGACATTATTTGTTACAGAGATATATAAACTTTTTTTTTTGTTTCACCTCTCAGCTGTTTTAAGATGCTTCATTTAGTGAATCTGTTTCTTTCTCGTATTCTTGAACAGACAATAAAAGAAAGATACTCAGTTAAATAAATGGTTTACAAATTCAACACTAAAATGCAAAAGGAAGCATCTGAAAAGAAAATGTTTACCTTTAAGTACAGAATTTTGTCCCTCCCCTCATTGAAATAGTTTTGAATCTTACAGTCCCACGTGAGTCATGACCATGGTCCTATAGATTTCCTTCTACTTTCTCTAAAAGTTTTTCTCTGGTGTGAAAAATATCATGATGCTTTGTAGAAGAAGTGATCGTGTCAGTCAGAATTAGAAAATTTAACCCAGTAGTGGATTGTTATCTGAACAGTGCAAAATAATTCTCCACCTTAAAAACCTGTAACATTTTGCAAATTCATGAAGGAGGTATAACTTGAGATATTGAAAGCTTGAATTTCAGAATTATGATACATGTTTGGGGAGTCTGATTTTCCTTTATTTCTCCTTTTTTGATCTTTTGACAGTAAGCTTTTTGGAGCAGCAGTGCATTTCTTGCTCTTTGTTCCAGTGCTACGTATACTAAAAAAGCATAATACTATATTAATCATTATGCATGTTAAACCTATGGAACAGGAGAGGAAAAAAAGAAAAATCTGACAAGAGAAAAGGCAAGCAACCTCATACCTGTCAATGACTTTTTTCTCTATAACTGATGCTCCTTGTTAGCTGCTGCTTTCTAAAAAAAAAAAAACAGTATCAAAAAACTCGTGTGTGATATTTTCTTTGCCTACAGTTTAGTTTAAGCTATTTGAAAATTATGCAAGTGATATGCCTGGTGGTAACACAGACCTGTTTGAATCATGTCCACTACCCTGACATCCAGTTTGTGGCTGGATCCATTCGTTTCTTCCCGACTGTGTTCTTGTGATTGCAAATACTCAGCAGAATCAGTCTGACAAAAAAGAAACAAGACTGGTGGCACCTCACAAGAAAATTTATTTCTAAATTCCCAAGAAAGAAAATATATTCAATGTAACTTCTTGAACGACAAAATTGTGCTTTTATTAATTTCATGTGTATTTTTTTTTTATTTTCCTATTTGTTATTATGGAAAGAATTACTGATCTTGATAGAAATTTTAACTATGTCTGGTCAGTTTAGGTAGTTTAGGACACTGAGGAAACTTACATTGGAAATAACAATGTCTGGTGTTTTCTCTCAAGACTTCTTGACGACTTACTAGCCTTCAACTAGCCTAAACTTTTTTCTGCATTTTCCTTAACAGCCACCGTCATTTAATCTGCCTTTATATTTTGGGGGTCCAGTTTTGACTGGCATCCCCAGGTGTGTGCTAATATTATTATTATTATCAAGTAATAATTGAATTAATCAGTAAATCGGAAAGGAATGTTTTTTTCTTGTCATGAAGCCAGTTCGATTACTTTGTTCTAATTCTTGTACGTCCATCAGTCTTTTGTTGTCTGGGCTGCTTAGGGCAGTCTGAGACAGGTATTGAAGCAGATTTCTAGCTACCTAGAGGACTTCAGCAGGGTCAGGCACAAGCAGAACAAAGGCAGTAGCTAAGCTGGACTATTGCCACTATATGTGGGACTGAAGTGCTTCAAGTGCAGTATTTGCATCAGTTCCCCTCTCCATATAACATTTTGCATGTGCAGTATTCCGGTTGGTTAGCAGAGTAGGTAGACACTGTTTTGCAGCCTGACATTGTTTTTTTACTGAATGATTTATATTGAAGATCTGATTTAGGAATACAGAGATATAAATCTGTTAAATATTTTTTTTTAGCATTCTCATGTCTGATGTTTTACATGAGTAACATTCATCGAACTTTGGTTTGTTTTCAAATTGAGCTACAAATGTACTCAGGGGACCTCCAGCTGTTTTTTCACACTCAGAAATATGCTCCCAGTCATTTGTCCTCCAATATCTTTTCAGTTCCCCAGTTTTTCCTTTATGTCACAGAAGTGACTTGGAAAAGGGAAAAGCCTATGCTCCCTGGCAGCGGCTATAGAGGGTCAAAGCCTGTTGCTGAATCCATAGCTCCAAGTCAGTCAAGTCTGTTTCCATAGCTGAAGATGCAAAACATAAGACGTTTTAGTGACAGTTTTTACTTAGACTAGTACAAACAAGCATACCAAGAAGACATATGCTTCAGTTTCTTTTTTTACAGTTGAAAACAAAAGAGAGAAAAACAGTTTTTTAAACTTGTCATATCTGCTGAGTTAAACAGAGGATTTTTGCAAGCCATCCCAGCTGAAAGCTACAGAATGCATTTGGTCCAATCAATCAAGTTTATTCCCCATTAAAATTTTTCTCCTCAAGTAGGAGAGCTTTATTCTATAGAGGGAAACAAACCCAAGAATGTCCATCATATCACCCCCTAATGTCTTGAAGAAAGGAAGTGGAAAACCAGAAATCCCCTCCCTCTTCAGTCTGAAGGGCTTTGGGCAGGGTTGGTGTGGGACAGGGTTTGCAGTGGCACGCTGCCCTACCTGACTTGACATGATTCCTTACGCCTAATGGATTGCATGGATCTCCCCTCATGGTGGGAGCACTCATACAGACGGAGAGGCAGCAAGGGTATGTGTGGGTTTTGTGGAATGACTGTTTAATGACACCCACAGAAAGGGCAATGCCTCAGCCCTGACATTTCCTATCGACTAGCTGTCAGCAGATCCGCGCTCCCCGTTATGATTCTTAGCAGCACCATCTGAAGTGTCCATCTCTATCAAAAAATTGGGCAGGGAGCCCAGACACCCATTAAGCACAACGAGCTAATGCTTTAAAATATGCTACCTAGTGGCCTTCTTAGACGTGGGTATGAGATCTACTCTCAAGATCCCAGCCCTTGACAGCATTGAGAATTTACTTATTGCAGAAGTAAGATGTATGATCTGGAGAGAATGAAAAGGTGAAGCGCATTCAGTTTTGCCTTGAAATGTTTTGGATTCAGTGATCTAGTCTGTTCATCTTAGCTGAATTCAGAGAGGGTGAGGCTGTACTGGTGCAAATTAGAGATTTTTCCATGTTACTGATAGAAAATTGAGTCTCTTCAAGACTTACCTTGCTGACCTGCATCATTCATTGGCAAGAGGAAAAATATGTCTGCTGAAAAGCTCTTCTAAATGTACAACAGAATAAGAAATCTAACCTTATTTAACTTTTATTTTGAAGTTCCTCTTGTGTTTAGATGTAAAGCATGTAACTGGCATAGTCTGTTCTAGTTCTCAGGCAGGGATACTACTAGCATCCAGTTTCCTTAGATGATGTTCTAGAATATTTCTAAAGTAGCAGTCAAAGAACAATTAAGTAGGATTCTACCTCTTCACAATGTTTTCCATGGCAGATCAAGTATTTGTACTTGAAAAACAGAATTATATGTTCTGTCTTCGAGAGAATTGTCATAGTTTTCTCAGAGAAGGATTCATCAGATCACTAGTGTTGGTGAACACTACAATGTATGTAGAACAAAATCAGCTAGAGGAATATAAAAATCATCAGATGATCTGGCCCATTACTGGTCTTCCAATCTTCTACTTGCTTTCTCTAGTTTAGAAAAAATATTATTTCAGCCAATGAATAGCATTTTAATAGGCCTTTTATCCTGAGATGCTCAATGTGAATTTTTATGATAATGCATTAAAAAGCACATCTCTGTAAGAGACTGGTGTCTTAATCTACCTCCTGGCTGAAAGTGTGATGAGATAAACTATTGGTAATTGAAAAATGATAAAAGGTGGTCTAACATAGACACAGATCTGCTGCCCTGATAATTAAACAGTAGTGAGTCAAAATAGTTCATAAAAATGAAGTATTATGTTAAAAAGGCTAACGTAAAAATCTGCATACCTCAAAGCAAGGCCTGACATGGTATATATTTTTATTTTATACTTTTCTTCAAAATGTATTTCTACCCTAAATAATGACTTTGTAATTCATAGTGCTGGCATGTAAAAATAGTGTATTCTGCCTTTTAATCATCCTAAGTGCACCGGCGTCAGTAAAGGCTGCTATTCTCTCTGCTGTACGTTAATGTTTCTTTCACTGTTTACAATTTTTTCCACTGATACCCAGATTCAACTACAGTTTCTACTGCATTGTGATTGTGTACCTTTTCTGTGACCTCAGGTACTATGCCTGTACCATGTACCGTAAACAATTTTTGAGGTCCCCCCCTCAAATGACATCTATTCAGTGTTCCCGATTTGCCTTTCCTTGATTCCTTGAAGGAGTGAGATATGAATTATCTCTAAGTGAACCTCCAAGCCTGAGGTTTCCAAACTTATTTTACAGCTGAAGATTCTCCCACCTTTGCAGATGCTTCTTTGCTATGGTGTCCTTGGCATATAAAAATGCGTCATAAGGCACAAGGTTATATTGTCCTGTGTCAGCCAATTCCTAGAGAGTCAACACTTTTTAAATTGGGACCCAGTTGGGATTTGGCCTTCTCAGGATAATGCAGACGATGATATCTAGTATATCCCAATGCTTACCAATTGTTATCGCTCGTTTCCCTGGTGTCATAGCAGCATTCTTCAACAAAGTGTTACAAATCCACCTTGTTCTATGCCTTTTAGGTATGCCATCAGTAAGAGTTTGTGACTCAGCAGTGGCCAAGAAGGATGGCTAAAATGTTCTTGTCCTTTGTAGTACGGATTAGCTATCACAGATCCTTGATCCATCAGTATTTGCGTGTCTGTATCCTTTTATCCTGTTTATACCTGTAAGAGCAATGTGGTCACAGAACTCTCTGTACCTAACGGGGAGGAGGTCTTTAAGAACTTGAATAGGCTTTTGAAACAAGCCCTTTTGATGACTCTGCTGTTCTTGCTCCCTCATGACCATGCAAAGCCCGGTGTTAAATGTACCCTGCATGCATCATGGATTTGAGATTGCTGCAGTTCTTAGGCAAGTAGGTTTATACACCTGTTTCATATGAGTGAAGCTGGTAGGGACCTTCTGTATGCCTTGCATATCACTGACTCCTTTTAATGTTTCTGTGAGCACTGTCTAATGCCAGCCAATCAAATTTTCTTTCTTGAGTCTTATTTCTCAAGCTACTCAAAACTGATTCCTTTGGTATATTTTTTATTTTTTTCCTCTAGAAGTATTATGTGACATAAATTGTCCTATTTTTATATTTTCTTATTTTTTGTCAAAGACCTTTTCAAGAATTGCAAGTTTTCTTGATGTTGTGAAACATAAAGTTCAGCTGGGGAGGGTTGTTCTTTCCTACAGTCTTCGTTTTGGAGTATTTGACAGACAGACTTCAGGGCTAAAATACGGAATACGTAGAAGAGAGTTTGAAGTCTTGAATTTGAATATAGCAAATTATAAAGAGAAGCTTCATGTGCATTTAATATCCTGTATTTCTGTGGATAAATATCAACTGCCATATACTAGTTCAAAAAGAGCTTTTCCAGAGTTTTCCAACACAAGCAGAAGTTTGTTGGGTCTAAGCTCTTTCTTTATTCATACTGTCTTTAATTCAGTGATTCTCTATATTCAAGATACAGTTATGGGGAAATCCCATGAGTAAGTGCATAGGGAGATACAGGACATTGGGAAGTTCCCAGGGTTTGTGTCTGATGTAACACCTTCCACTAGCATGGGCCAACTCCAGGATTTCCTTGAACATGCTTCCTAATATGAATTTTTCTTTTAAACTCTATAGTAATATAAAAATAATGAAAAATGCAACTGTGCTGGGTAGCTGTAAGACCAGAGAGCTTCAGTTTCTTGGAAAAATATATTTTAAGATAATATCATTTTCAGTCCATTATGAATGGTATATTCCATATATAACCATATTTTGTCCGCCTTTTTATTTTCTCTGGGAGAAGGTAGTAAGGAGATTACTGTAATGAACCAAAGGAAATTTCCACTGTTAGTCTGTTAAATAGTCCTAACATATTAGTCGGGATTTTCTTTTCTTGTTCTGCTATTTTTATGTACCACAGACAATTCCAGTAACAGCAGTAGCAATGTCTGACCTTGTGTTGTAACACACTCAAGTGGCATGCCAATCTTGCCTTCATTTTGGCAGCGATAATTAGAGGTGGCATTTTCTGCAAATATGAGCTTTCAACAGAGGATGCCAATTCATAGTTGCCAAAAGTAATAATAATAATTTAAAAAAAAAAAAAAAAAGAGAAAGTGTGATTCTACCAATGACAGCTCTTCAGTGAGGAAAAACCTCAGCTCTGAATATTTTTTATAAAAGCAAGAGAAAGAGGGGGAGAGAGACAAAGATGCCAAAAAGAATAACGTTCAGTAAATAAGATAAGTTATCTAGACCGCAGGAGGATCAGATGAAGTCTTTGTCTGGCTGCACTCCTATACTCCTAGTGAGTGGTCCAAATTATCAGATGACTATCTACTCCCTTTTTGTTCTGTTAAAGTGTTTCCATTTTGTTCACTAGGCAACTACTTAGGAAATAATTCATCTACTCCTTATCTCAAATAAGTGGCCTGGCCTCCAGGCCGTGCAGTTAGAAATACCTTTCTATTTGTTTTCTGTTATATTGCAAAAATGTCTTGGACCTGTTAAAGTGCACATAGAAATGTATGTTTGTAGAGGCTTTTTGAGCTGAGCACAATCTTTCCTGCTCATTCCTAAAGATAAGCAGATGTTATGTCTGCATCCTATTCCAAAAATTCCATGTCAAATTGAAACTAGTAAGTTTAATAAGTTTTGTACACTCATGTTTCCATTTTATTTCCATTGAAAATTAACTTCTCTCCATTTGCCTTCCTGAGCCTTGCCAGCTGTCACATTACTCTAAGGTGTTTATAACCGCCAGTGACAGAGGAGTTGGAAGCAATTGCTTTTAAAGTGTCAGTGCTGGCAGCTCCTGCAAAGATAATATTAACAGTACTACAAAACAGCTGCTTATTGCTGAGAAAATGGTTGATGCCCATCCACTGTAATAATTCTGTTTCTCTCTGTTATTAATGAACTCTGTAAAGTTTTTTTATATATTCTGTCATGGAATGTTTTCTTACTAATAGCCCTTCATATCTAAGCAAATTGATATCCAGATAAATATAATCATTGTATTTTCACAAGTGTTCTCAGTTCCTTGGTGTTTGATATTATTTGATTGCTGGTACAAAAGAGATAGACTGTAAGTATATTTGTAACTTTGAAAAGTCAGAAAAAAATCCATCTGCTTTCTTCAGCCTGCAGTTAGAAAAAAGACTTGCTTCAGCTGTCGTTATTGTGAAATATATGTTTTGTCATTAAAGTTACAGGACACACAACTACCACCTTTACAATAGCTTTGACTATTGTGTTTTCCTTTTCAATTACTGCCTTCTTTTGTCTCCCTTCTTCTTCCCTCAAGCCCTGGCCCCACAGGAGGCAATGTTATTTTGTTAGCTGAAAGCTCAGTTTTATAATTTTTGAGCTCAAGGTCATTCTGTTAACTGAAAAAAATAAATGAGTGGAATTTATTTATCTACAGGTAAGAGACATATATGTATGGTATGTCTGCATTTTCATGTAGATGTAGAGTGCAATCTAACCATGATGAAAGACAATATAGGAGGAATTTATTTATGCTTTAATACTTTAAATACTTTAATGCTGATTGATTTCCCAATGAAGATTTGTGATTACTTATTAGTTCAGTACACTCTGAATGAAGTTAACCACTTTCGCTTCTCACAGCCATTGTAATTTATTTTTTTTGAAGGATGATGGCAAAGAAACCTCAATGAATGCATGACCACAATTTTATATGTTCAGGCTGTGACTTTAAACAGCAGCTACAGTTGCATGGCAATCTCTTGTTCAGCAATTCTATTTTCTAAAGGATTTTATGATTTTTGCTTCAGTAAAGAATGAAGTATGGTGATGTTAAGGTTACCAACAGGAAGAATCAAGAGGAATGTTCTTCAGTTAAGCTAGAATATTTTGACAACATAAAAAAATAGTTGATTTCACTTTTATTTTTCATTTGCATTGTTATATATATATAGTTGTTACAATTTTATTTTTAATTGAGACAGGATATTTCAACCTTGTCAACTTCTTAACTTCCTCCTTGCTCTGCATCCAGAAAACATTAGAAGAAGTGGTGTTCATTTCCAAAGGAATATGTTTTTGAATGTGAAATATTTTTTTCAATTTTTTATCAGACCTACTACTGAGTCACATAAAACCAGAACAGATTTTTATACAGGCTAAGATTGGTGACCATGCATTTGCTGAAATATAATGACTCATTTTCAGGAACAGATAAAACCGTTATACTGCCTGGAACACTTTTTTATGCTGTCTGGCTTTTACTTTTCAATTACAGCATACATTATTTAATACTTTTCTGATCTTAAGGACTATATGCTATCTCTGCTTCATGCAACAGTAAAAAGCTAATAATATGTAAAGCGCAAAAATTACTATAGGAATTATGTTTAGGGAGAAGTCGTGATACCTATTGTGCCAAGGAATTTGTTTCAGAACAGGGTTCAAAACCATCCTAAAAGCTGTTTCTCCCGGTGTGGTTGGATAAACAACACAAAACACAGAGGCTAGGGTAGTGTAGCATCCTGCCATTCAACACAGCCTGAACTATGGTGGTTCAAATGTATGTCCTGTGAGTTGGAGGCGTATCTTTCAGCCTGAAACAGGGGCTGATCTCTATCATCACAAAGTAATTAATTTATTAAAGTATTATATAAAAGTAGTTATATTGTTATTAAAACTAATGCTACTATTAGTCCCTTATTAATTCTGTGAGGTGCCAACTCCTGATGGTTTGTGTTAGGCTGCTTTGAGAAGAACTACCAAAGTGGCTTTCAGAGAATTAGGAGAAGAAATAAATAGCATTTATTTCAAAAGCTCAAACCCTTTCAAGTTGAAAGCCATATTTAAGCTGTATGTAGTGTTACAAAACCTTACATATCTTGAAGTTTTATTCACCTTCAAAGAACCTAAGGAAATAGGCAACAGCTTTAGTAAGACTGAATTTATGCATCATAAATTTATACAGCAGTTTAGGTTTTATATCATGTGCATAACCCCTCTGGATTTTATTTAAAGTGATAACAACCCTGCCATCACATGACTGTATTGTATTTGTCGAGTGTGCTAGAGTGTGGTCTCTTCTCTGTTGTTAGTTCTGACTTGGTGGCAATTAACACGGAAAATGAGATAAAGTTGGGAAACTAAAGTATGTGCTTAGTTAAGGTTAAATTATGTATTTATTAACCCAGCATAATTGAAATTCAGTCAATTTCTACTTGCCCATCTTCTGCTTGACACCAGGTAGCACCATCTAGGTATTATTTTGGATTGTCTTTTAAATTGCATTTGAGTACACTTCATCTGCATGGAACAGCAGGTCACACAATTGCGTTAGCTATGTATGGCTGTATGGGAACTAACCTGGCTGGAAAAAAAAAGCCTTAGGAAATAGTGTTTCAGAGATTTACATACATAACCAGAGGTATTCCATAAGATCCTTTTCTGGGTCTAACCAGGTCAGGTAAATGCTGTAGGTGTAGGTAATCCTACCTTCAGACGGTCTGATCTCTTTGAGTGCTTCCCGCCCATGTTTCCAGAGGCGTAATGAGAATCATGTCCTCAGCCTGAGATTTCGTTTTACATGTTTATCTGTCCTTACCATTAATCTGAGGTTGCCCTTGAATCTTCCTGCTTTAAAGTTTTTAAATTTCGTTGTTTCTTTATTATAGCAGGAAGAAGAAATTTAATGTTTTTATGCCGTGCTGGTTGGTTTTTTTTCCTGTTTTCCTTTGTTCTCTCTACTGCCTTATTCACTTTCACGGGGATGTCTGCTGCATTGGAAGGTGGGAGTTACTGTTGGCTCATCTTTTGTCTACATTTTGCACAAGCTCCACTGCTGTGACATCTCTTTGCCATGGGGCTGTGGTGTTTGGGACAGATTGGAAGCATAGGTTCTTTGGCTTAAAACTGATAAGAGCTAGTGAGAGAGGGTAAGCCCGTTTGACTATGCCTGTAAAGACTTTTCGTAAAAAGGACTACTTACTAGTTGTAAGATCTTTTTTAGTAGTTCAGTATTCATTTAACGTTGTGCTCCATTCACTTCTCTCTTAAGCTCCTAAACTAATGCTGGAATGCAGTAACTAAAGATTGCTATTTTTCTAATTAATAAAATGGAAGCTGTCCATGAAGATAGCAGCATGAAAACTTTGGGGAAAATACATTGTCCTTATTTCTCCACAATAAGCAGTTTGGTATTGATAGATATTTAATATATAAATTTTGTCACAACCATTACTTGAGTCGTGAACTTCATCATTCATCAATTTTCTAATAAATGAAATAAAATCTATCTGTTTTGATCTTGTGGAAATGGATATGAATAAACTGAATACATTCATCAGTATTTTCACGGAAGTAGCTAAAAAGATTGTGTTAGCTCATTAAGAGACACTGGAGAGAATCATAACTTCTAGTTTTAGTATTTGCTGATTCAAATGGTTAAACAAAATCTAACCCCCAAATGATGACATTCTAGTCTAATAATGGACTTAAATTCAGTATCACAAGACTGCAAGATGAAAAAAAGCTAATATCACAAGCACTACAGTTAAATTGCAAGACCAGGCAACAAAGACTTGCTTCAGTTTTCATGTGATAATGGGTAATGCAATCTATGCTCTTGTCTTGGCTAAGTAGGACAAAGACATTCATGTCTTATACAATCCATTGACAAGTTCTTAAGAAATCTTGCATCAAATGGCCTTCTATATTTGTTCATTAATTGCACTGTACTGCTACCTGAAATACTTTATTTGAAGTTGGAAGTCACATTGTTTCAGATGCAGCAGGAGTCTGTCCAAGGTTGTTGGCTGCTGGAGAGGCAAATGGAGGGTATCCTATTAGCCAAGTTAGTTTACTGTGAAGGATTTTTTCAATACATCCAAACATTTCTCCTAATATGATATTTCTATTTATATACAGTATTATGAGCTAGACTGTATGTATTTGGTCTATTAAAAATTACTAATTACAGGCCAAACTAAATAAACCAAGCATAATTATAAAGCAGTACAGAACAATTAACAGAAAACATATCCCAGTGTACCAGCAGCTGAAATACATGCTTCCTGATAATTTTACTTGTAGAGTCAATGGAATGGCACAGATAAGGCTTACTGCCTCTCAGTGGAGATAGAGAAATTACGTACTAATTGTATGCACATGTTTAATAAGGAATAACAAACACAAGGTCAGGTTCCAGCAACAACTTTGGAGGAGCAGTGCCAGTAATTTACTCGTGTTAGAGTTATTTTTTTCCCACCAATATTCTGCTCCACTAGCATATCAGAAAAATGTAGACTTCTGTTTTTCTAGTCTAACAACAAATGAAATGTAAGAAATATAACTGTTGCCGTTCACTTATTTTTAAGCCAGGAACTACCGTGGTTTTCATTGGAGAGCAAGGGAAAGGGAAAAGTAGGTATCATTCTTTAGGCAAAAGATTTTTGTTAAGTTGGTCTAGCCAACACATAGCAAATCTATGCCACTTTAGACGTTACAAAATAAAGTGTTATTTTTTGTAACTATTCAAATAGTATAGGCTCAATTTAGTATGCAGGAGTACCTAAATATTATCTCAGAATTTTGCTGAACATTTGCTTCTTTGTAGTGTATGCACTGAGTTTGCTTTTATTAATATTTCATATCACAAGTGAACTTACGCTATTGGTGTTTATTTTGCACTTACTGCTTGCCAAGTTTTTGAACAACAAATGTAAGACTACAAAACATACAACAGTCTATTCTGAGAAAGGAAACATGTTATTATGATTCTGAAAGTAGCCATAGAGAATTTTCTAAGTAATGCTGAGTTTATAACTATAAAAGATGAGGAATAGCTGGTATGCATCATGGAGAAGAGCTGCAAGATTTAGAGACAGCCTCGTTGAGGATTGCCATCTACTTTCCTCTGCCTGAGACCAGTCAAATTTCTCTTCCAGCCATACTTGGGGCATTCACAATGCCTTAGCAGCAACAGTGTAGATTTCCAAGTTACAGGGCTATAAATTACTTTTCATCCCTACTGTTATGTTGTTATATCATAGTCTGCTATTACCCCAGATACATTACATTAGAAATTCTCTTTTCATGTGGAATAATTTATGGGTTCTTTATTGCTTCCTCAAGTAAATGTAGCTGATTCTAGAAATGCTAATTTCCTCACTTATAAATGATTCCAGAAATGCTAGTTTCCTTATTTAATGCCTGACTGTGCTTGGTTACATGACAGTGAAAATTTGGATATACCAAGACACACAACTAAGATGGGACCTGCTGCTATTTGAAGAGCAATCTTATTACAGTGTAAGCATGTCTGCTTGCTTAAGGATTTTGCAACAGAGATTAGTAGATTTTTCTTCTAGATTAATATTAAGCAGTCAAAGTGATTTTTCCCTGTTGACTATTTACAGGGCATTTTTCCAAATTTTTAGAGTAGAAACTATTTGCTGGATTATTTCTAAAAACAATTATTCATTTGCTGGAACAGAAAGTGAAGCTGGTCCTCATTTTAACTGAACAAATGTGTCATGTGGTCTTCTGTTCCCTGGCCAGGAGAAAATCAGTCATATTTCTGGTACAAGAATTCCCAGCTATAAATAACAAGTTTGTTTTTTAGTGTTCTCTAGTACGAATTTAAAATAGTGTGCTTTGGCAGATTATTCCACCATAGGAAGGGATAGCAGTGGACAGAAGTGAAATGGATTTGTCAGAAAAGCAACATTACTAGTCCCTGAAATTATTTGTCAGTATTCACCTGCTAATAGATATAATGTTCTTCCTGTAGCCATTCATTTGTACTTGTCTTTTCAGTCCCTGCCACACCACATAATATAGTCACTTTGCTAGCCTTTTCAGAACCACTTTTTTTAAAAACGTAAACTGCTTCCAATTCACTCTTTTGGGGGGTGAAAAGCTACTCTGATGCTTCCTTCCCAAGGCACTCTGTGAGTAGGGTACTTAGAGGTATGCAATCATAATACATGCTTCTCTTACTGCGGTATCATATGCTGAAAGCATGCAGGGTGTGGTGTTGAGAAGGTTATTGCAAGGATGTCATGAGGCTGTCAGGGAAAACAAAGGCAATCGTAAGGTGTGGAAGAGTGCTAGCACCACCTGAAAGCACCCAGATTTTCAGGAACAGTGTATTTCTTGTATTTATGTTTTGACTCCGTTTCCCTGGCAGATTTTCTTTTCTTTCTAACTTGTTTACGCAAGAAGAAACCTGAGTCCTTACCTACTCTGCTAAATGTCATTTTTTATTGCTAACTCATCATTCAGGCTAACCTTTGATCCAGAAAGTCTATTTTGGACATGTATTCTGCCTTATTTAAATTTCGGATCTTGAATTCTTGGGAGCAGAGACTGTTTTCTTTTGCTGCCTGTAAAATACCAGCAAAGTTGTGTACTTTTGTTCAGCTAGGGTTTTCAGGGACTACCATAATATAATTAATAACTACTTGTATAACTTGATCTGCATTCCAATAGCTCACTTCCTGAGCGGTCACTGTAACCTTAAAGGTTAGTAGTTGTTATTATTTATTTTCTATTTGTCCTAGTGTCTAGAGATTCAAGCCAAGATCAAAGTTACATGGACACGTGATTAAATGCATCTGCTAAAATATAGATATTTTGTTCTGGAAAACCTTCAGCTTTTTGTCCCCTGTCAAAGTCAGTACTGCTCATATACTTTTTTTTTTTTTAAGTGTAACTTCTATCTACTTCTCATAAGAACATCTGCTTAAATTTTGTTATTTCTGGAAGAAAAATAATGAAGCCGCTATTTGAAGTAAAAAAATGTGAGCAGTATAATCACTGGGTTAAATTTTTCATTAAGACTTGCATAGTTAATTATTTTCCGGTGTTTCAAATAGCAGTCTAGTGTTATGTTTAGCAAGCCTGACTCTTCTGACTATGAATAATAGTGGACAAAATATGTTAGAAAGCAACTCTTACTGAATGTTGAGTATTCTGTCTCCTGTTTAGGCAAAAATATCTATTTAAGGTGCAAGAAAGCCATAGGCTGTACCACAGGACAGTGATCTTTATTTTGGTTTTTATTTTGGTCTTTATTTTTTTTCAACATATGATTTACTTTTTTGACCAAAGCTGATGATTAAGCTGTTCTTCTTGTGGTGCTATGGTCACCCAAAATCTTGCTCTTGATGTAACAGCTCAGTGCTCATCATCTCGGATATGAAGTCAAGAGGGTTTTTTTTAACTTTGTGCTTCACTTTACAATTAAATAGAAATTCTTCTGTCTTTTGATTGCTCGTTTTTATGATGTCTTTCTGTAATTCTTCTCAACTAATCTTTGCCCTAACTATTATCAGTAAACATTCTTACCCCATTTCAGGCTGTTAATGAGTATGGGGACTGACACACTCCCAGCAGGGACAGTGGCCCCTCTCTATGTTGAGAACTGAGCATTGTCACAGGGAGGGGCTGGTGTGGTGGGCAGCCCCATCTTGACCCAAGGACGGTGTTTGGAATTACACAGATGAATTAGTCCCACACAGCTTCAAGGCCCATGCTGGACATGCATCTTAAGCATTGGGTTACTTAGATGTTCAGTTTGGGCTTGATCTTGTGAAAACTTGTGTTTTGTTATGATAAGACCATATTTCACTTTGCAGAACAGAGCTCAATGTTAAAAGTATCATGTAAATTGTCATCTTGTTTTTCATACTGATACACCTTGTTTTCCTGTTAAATGATGTTAAACATGAAAACTGCAGGAATAAAGTACAGTAGAACTGAGCACGTGCATATTGCTTTGCATAACCAGATCTTCATTGTTTTTTAATTTTGATCTTATGTATTCAATACGCATTTGGATTTAGCCAATAGCAGCTAGAATTAAGTCGTTTTATCTTCTTTCAACATTGCCTTAGGGTTTATGAAGAACATAATACTGTAGTTACATATGCCTTAATGTTTTAGAAGACAAGCCATTAATGGCATACTTAGGAAAATGCATTTTAAACCAGAACCAATATTTTTACAGGACAAGTAGAGATTTGTTTAATCTGCCCTATTTTTAACGTGATATTGCCATGTGACATTGGGTATTACTGGTGGAGAACTAGGTAAACACATTAGAGTAATTAACCTTCCTGGAAAAACGGAGCTTCTGAAACTTAAACATACTGTTCTAAAAAATAGTCACTGTTGAATTATCAACATCTGCTGGATAAAGACTAATGAGCTCATTATCATTTCTTTTAAGAATATTAGACTGATTTCATTTGGAAGCAAGTGAATTGAACTCAAATGAAATCAGGGGACCTGAGTCAGTCTTTTTACACCAGCACTGACTCTGGAACATTTTTTTCTTATTTGCTCAATTATGGAGTAATAAGCTGCAAAGAACTGAGAATCAGAATTCAGTTTCAGACCTCTTAGCAAAAGGAGGACGTTGTGCTGTTAAGTTATGATACTGCATGTGTGACATTCCTGCTTTTTTATTTAATGTAAGAATAGAGCTCTTTACTGCTTTTCTGGTTCAAGGGTATCTTGTCATGCCATGGTTTACATTTTCAAATGGTTTCCTGGTCAAAATTTTTTTTTAAATAATCATACTGATGACCTAGCTGAAGTCTTGTTATAGTATTTTGACATACAATTGCAAAGCATTTAAAATCACTCGCTTTTCTCTGCTCCTAAACTTTATCCCTTCATTCGTTTCATTTGAAGTATTTCATCAAAATACTTAAAACTCTCTTGCTGCTTTTGTAATTGTTTCGTGTCACTGTTCTGCAAACTGATTAATTTGAAGCAATGTTCTTGATACCCATCAGAATAATAAATATTGTTCTGCATATCAGTATGTTTTATCTGGAATGTGACACTGTAACTAGCATTTAAATAATTAGACAAAAGCATTTTCCTCTATTTTTTTGTGCATGCGGTATTGTACTGGAGAGGTACCAGTCAAACAGATTTTAAAGTATTCTCTCTTAGCACACTATCCAGTTCCTTAGAAAGCTGCTTAGAAGCTGCAGCAATTTTCCAGCTTTAGTGTCTCATTAATATACATACCCATCAAGACAAAGTGAACTTCTGGTGAGAACTAAAATTTAAACTTGTTGATGTGATGACACTTTTGCTTCTCTGGGTGTGAGTACCACTCTCCTATTAAAATTTTGCCTGTAAAAACACAAAAGCAAGACAGTTAGGTACTTTTTGAAATCGTTGAATATTAATTGCTAAAATTGCTGATATTTAGTGGAGATATTCTGAGGTTTTTTTGCCTTGGAAACGCCTGGCAAAATGTGCCGTCATAGAATCATAGAATCATAGAATCACCAGGTTGGAAAGGACCCACTGGATCATCGAGTCCAACCATTCCTAACACTCCCTTAAACCATGTCCCTCAGCACTTCATCCACCTGTTCCTTAACCACCTCCATGGAAGGTGACTCGACCACCTCTCTGGGCAGCCTCTGCCAGTGCCCAATGACTCTTTCTGTGAAGAATTTTTTTCTGATATCCAGCCTGAACCTCCCCTGGTGGAGCTTGAGGCCATTCCCCCTTGTCCTGTCCCCTGTCACTTGGGAGAAGAGGCCAGCTCCCTCCTCTCCACAACCTCCTTTCAGGTAGATGTAGAGAGCAATAAGGTCTCCCCTCAGCCTCCTCTTCTCCAGGCTAAACAACCCCAGCTCTCTCAGCCGCTCCTCGTCAGACTTGTTCTCCAGCCCCTCACCAGCTTCGTTGCTCTTCTCTGGACACAGTCCAGAGCCTCAACATCCTTCTTGTGGTGAGGAGCCCAGAAATGAACACAGTACTCAAGGTGCGGTCTCACCAGTGCCGAGTACAGAGGGAGAATAACCTCCCTGGACCTGCTGGTCACGCTGTTTCTGATCCGAGCCAAGATGCCATTGGCCTTCTTGGCCCCCTGGGCACACTGCTGGCTCTTGTTCAGCCACTGTCGACCAACACCCCCAGGTCCTTCTCCTCCGTGTAGCTTTCCAGCCACTCGTCCCCCAGTGTGTAGCACTGCACAGGGTTGTTGTGCCCCAAGTGCAGGACCCGGCATTTGGCCTTGTTAAACCTCATGCCATTGGTCTCAGCCCATCGGTCCAGCCTGTTCAGATCCCTTTGCAGAGCCTCCCTACCCTCCAGCAGATCCACACTTCCACCCAGCTTAGTGTCATCTGCAAACTTGCTGAGGGTGCATTCAATCCCCTCATCCAGGTCATTGATAAAGACATTGAACAGAGCTGGACCCAGTACCGAGCCCTGAGGAACTCCACTTTTAACTGTCCTCCAGCTGGAGTTAACTCCATTCCCCACCACTCTCTGGGCCATCCAACCAGTTTTCCACCCAGGAGAGTGTGCGCCTGTCCAGGCCAGAGGCTGACAGTTTCCTAAGCACAGTGCTGTGAGAAACTGTGTCAAAGGCACTGAAGTCCAAGCAGACTGCATCCACAGCCTTTCCCTCATCCAGTATTCGAGTCACTTTGTCATAGAAGGTGATCAGGTTAGTTTGGCAAGATCTGCCTTTTGTAAACCCGTGTTGACTGGGCCTGATCACCCGGTTCTCTTGCATGTGCTTCATGACAGCACTCAAGATTACCTGTTCCATGACTTTCTCTGGCACTGAGGTCAGACTGACAGGCCTGTAGTTCCCCAGATCCTCCCTGCAACCCTTCTTGTATATGGGCACAACATCAGCCAGCCTCCAGTCCAGTGGAACTTCCCCAGTCAGCCAGGACCTCTGGAAGATGATGGAAAGGGGTTTGGAAAGGACATCCTCCAGCTCCTTCAACACTCTTGGGTGGATCCAATCCCGCCCCATAGACTTGTGAGTGTCTAGCTGGGCAAGCAAGTCTCTAACCTCCTCCTCTTGGATCATGGGAGCCTCATTCTGCTCCTCTAACTCCCCAGTTTGTACACGGAGGGAACAACTTTCCTTGCTGTTAAAAACTGAGGCAAAGAAGGCATTAAGTACCTCTGCCTTGTCCTTATCCCCGGTCACTGTTCTTCCTTCTGCATCCAATAGGGACTGAATATTCTCCCTCGTCCTCCTTTTCTTGTTGATGTATTTGTAGAAAGATTTTTTATTATCTTTCACAGACTTAGCCAGTTTCATTTCTAGTTGGGCCTCAGCCCTCCTGATTTTTTCCCTGCACGATCTCACCTCCTCCCTGTAGTCCCTCCAAGATGCCTGCCTTTTCCTCCAAAGCTCATAGACCTTCTTCTTCTTTTTGATGCATCCCAAAATCTCCCTGCTCAACCAAGCTGGCTTTTTCCCCCGCCGGCTCCTTTTCTGGAACACGGGGATGGCTTGCTCCTGAGCTGCTAGGATTTCGTTTTTTGAAGAGCGCCCAGCCCAACCCTTGTGGGCTCCCTTGCCCTGAAGGACTGTCTCCCATGGGACTTTGCCAACCAACCCTCTGAACAGTCCAAAGTCTGCCCTCTGGAAGTTTAATGTGACCGTTTTGCTAATCCACTTCTTTTTCCCACCTAAAACTGAAAACCCTATCATCTCATGATTGCTTAGTCCCAGGCGTCCTCCAACCGTCACATCCGCCACAAGACCTTCCCTATTCTCAAACAGCAGGTCCAGAGTACACGCACTCTTTTTCCATATCCCAGATTTAAGTGGAAAATAAAAGGAGTTGATAAATGATAATTGTCAAGTCTTCTTTCCCAATCATATAGCTAGAGACTTTGTTCATATTTTACTTTACATACTTATTTTACATATTTGAATATATTCAAATAGATGAATGAAAGTTTTAATTATCCTTGCTCTGGATCTGTCAAATAAATGACAAAATGCAAGAATTTTATGGAAATTGTTTCAATTTGGGCTAGAAGACTTACAATACAGTAATGCATAAGGAAGTTCCTAAGTATGAACCCATACGTTTCTCAGCAGTGTGTTAAGGATGTCACAGTTAGATGTTCCAGATGGTGATTACAGCTGATTCTTTTTGGTAATGGATTGATATTAGACTTTTGGCCTGACATACACTTTCACTCTGTTACCATGGAGAAAATACCTGTGAAAATTAAACAACACTTCAGAAATATATTGAAGTAATTTTGTCATCCTTTGCTCAAAAAATATTTCAAGAACTTTTTATTAGAGCAAAGGGAGGACATGGATGGAGTTTTTCTAGAATATGGGCAGGAAGAATGCTTTTCTACTCCCAGTTTAAACTTAGTCGTAAGAAAAATTTTGTATGCAGTCCAGTTCAAGATGTCCCTGTGAAGGTATGGCAGACCATTGCTCTTTGGCTGTCTAGTACTTTGCCTTTTGGAACATGATCTTGGAGACACACAGTGAGTGCTACAGGGTTGTTTGCCTGCTGGGTTTCGTAACGGCTGGTATATTCTGAATAGTTAACGTACAAGTAAAGGATGCCAGGAATAAAGGATGCACCCCCTCGAGGTGTTCATTGCAGTAATCAAGTATGAAACCAAATCCTCAGCCGTTCTGCTGTCTCTTGCTGGTCAGGTTCATCTCCCAACCCACAGCTGAGGACCTCAGCTGGCAGTAATAACTTCAAGAAGAGTATTCTCTGTTACAGAGGTTAATTGAGCACAAAGTTTGCTCTGTTTTACTCCTGGCACTTGCTTCATCTGCTCATATGAATAAATATTTGCTCTCCCCATTTATTGATCTTTGCTTCACTTCTCTCCAAAAATATCTTCCTTTTCAGTTGAGTCTGTTCATAAGCTATGGTTTCACCTCTAATATTTTTAGTTACCAATATTGATACAGTCCTGATCTTTCAGCTGCTGAATATGTTCATTTTGAAATGTGATATTTCTCTGTTGACAGTCTTTATGCATTGCAAGATGTACCTAAAATTCCCTCTCAGCTGCGTAATTCTGCCATTGAGAAGACACAGGTTAGTGTGATGATAACTGTTTTTTCTCTGGTATTGCTCTGAAAAGTCTACACTGGGCAATACTTCTCTGATTATCAGCTCTGCAGAAATGACCCTGAAGGACAGCGAGCTGTCACGGGAACCACCATGGGGCTGGCAGCAGTGAAAGCCAGCAGCATCCAGCACCGGAGGAGCAGGAACAGGACTAGGAGGTGGAGGGAAGTACTCCTTCGCCTCTATTTGACACCTGTGGGAGTGAATGTGAGGCAATGGCTCCAGTTTTGGGCTCCCCAGTACCAGAGAGAAATTGACATACCCAGCGTGAGAGGAAAGGATCACTGTCGAGGTACTTTTAGGGCTTCAGCTCAAAATGTACAATAAGCTGCTGAGAGCCTGGGGCTTATTTAAGGCTTTGGGAGAGGTTTTTACTGTTTATGACTGTCCGACCTTAGACAGTCTTTGGGAATATGGAGGTAGATCTTTCTCAGTGGCTCCGAATAAGAGGAGGTTTAGTGGACAGAAATTGCAATAACAAACTTGGATTGCATATTAAGATATCTCTATTTACCATGAGACTGGTGAATGACTGGAATAGGTGCCTAAGCAACCTAGGAAGTTGGTGGCATCTCCACCTCTGGAGGTGTTCAGAACTTCACTAGATGTGGACCTGAGCAACCTGATGGAAGGTGACCTTTCTTTAAGCAAGGCCTTACACCAGATGGCCTCTAGAGATGCCTTCCAACTGGTGTGATTTTATGACCTCTATTTTTCTAGTTTTTTTTTCATTTATATGCCATTAGTGTCTTCCCATAATTTCTCCTATCTCCTGTTTTAATATCCTGTCAAAATACTTGCTTATACATATTTGGTCAATTTAAAATTAAAAAATATTTTGTACTGTCGTATTGATAGCAATTTATCTTCACTAATGCAACAGATGACATTATAGCAGATGATGTAATTTGTCCCTGCCTGCAAATTCACAAAGCGATATTATTTATTCCCTTTCTTGCATCTTTTCATATAAGATAAGTGTCATTTTATGCTGTGTTTGTTGTCACAACTTTGTATGTGGTTGTGTGGTTTTCGGTAGATTCCGAAGGGCTTTCTCTCTTATTTTTTTTTGTTCTTTAAAATGTCTATTTATGTCAGAACACTGTCCACACATCATAAGCCTCCTGTCGCCCACTGCTTCAAAATATGCTGGACTACTTAAGATTTTAACCAGTCATAAACTCCTTTATAGTCTCATTCTTTTTGCCTTCTCTTTTAAAGAGGGTATTGATCACATCTCATTTTTATGCTGAGTGCAGTGTCTCTCAAGTATCTCCTGTACAGATTTGCATGTGCCTTTTCTTTCTGAATTGATTTAGAATTATAAAAAGCATTATCTTACTCAAAAGTGGCTACTGAGAAATCTGCATTTCTTACCTTTAAAACGCTTCTTGTGTTTTTGTTTTCTTTTTGAAACAAGGTATAATTTTTCTTTCAACGTAAAAAATCTTATATGTGATATTCTTAATCACTGTTTCTGGCCAGACCAGTGCTTCACTAGTCCATGCTATCCGTTCTGTTCAAGAATTAATCCCTTTAAATCAGTGTTTAATAGATTTTCTTCAGACTTAATAGTTCTGATAGGACTGTACCAGATCTCAGTTCCTGTACCACTTCATTTCCTCTGAATGATAAACTTCTTTTTGCATGTTCTTCCCATTTCTTTCATTCTTTTCTGTTATGTTATGGAGTAGTGTCCCTGAAGAGAAATGATAGTCGTGACATTGTTATATCAACATGCTACAAACCCCCCTCAAAATACATCAAGTCAGTAAATGCACACTAGCAAAGATACCACCTGAGTACATACATTTTTCTTTTTCCAGATTCCATTGTTATTCTTCACTCAGTAATGTTTTAGGGACAAACAAGCATTACTCATTTGAGAAACATTATGTCTACTGTTTCTTTCTGTTAATGTTCAGCTGTAGTCTTTCTTTTTTTTTTTTTTAATTGCTCTTCACCATTTCAGAGTTTCAGTTTATACATTGCATGCTTTTCTAAAATGAATATATTTTCTTAGATTATTGTATAAAAGGTTCTTGAAGACTCCTGACACTACTTTGGCCATTTTAAATGTAATATATTTAGAAATCTGCAATAACACTTCCAGTTGATAGAGGAGGGAATTATTTAAACACCAAACCACTGTAGTTTTGAGATGGGACTGCAGCTGGAAAATCGGCTTTTCAAACCTGTAATAGATGCACGTGTATACTATATTTACTAAAATCAGTTCAGTATTTTCTCATCTAATAGGAAATTTCCTTAGTCTGAAAATCTTTGTTTATTTCATAAAAAATAAATATAGAAGAACTGTGCTGAGGAATGGCAAAATTAGTTTAGATTCTATGAGAAAAGAAAATGTGTTAACTTACCCAAGATAAGCTTGGAGAAGGATTTTCTGTCTTTTCTCTGATATTAATGTCGCTACAAATAACTGAATCAAAAAAAAAAAAAAAAGAGAAGAATTTTGTATTTGAGGGTGAAATAGCACTCCTCCTAAAATCCACTTTTCCTAAAATCCATACTGTTAACAGGCCTGCCCAGCCTCACTTAGGTACAGAAATAGTGTGTTTGGTTGAGGACTAGCGACAAACGAAGTATCAAATGTCTGATATTGAATAGCTGAGTACCTGCCTTTAGCAGGATTTTTCAGAGCTATGAAATCCTTCTTCCCTCATCCACTCTAGGAAGGAAATAGTGGAGGAAGTGGCACAGCCATCCACAGTTTTCCTTGTCCCTTGTGACCAGTTGCTTCAGGGAAATCTAATTCAGAATACCTTCCCTCTCCTTTTCAGGCATATCAGGACAACATCGATGAAGAGATAGCTGATACAGCTGAGGAATTTGTTTGTATAAGCTTAAAATGCCCCTTTGAATTTTTAGGGATGTTCCAGGTGGGCTTTCATACAGGGCAAAAGTCATGGATTTATAGATCCTTCCGGTTTTCCGTGCTTATTCAGCTTGAAGGAAGAGTTCAATGAATTATGGGCACCTTTTGCTCTTGGTTACTTATAGTTAACTTTTTTCTACAAGTCACAAACTGTCTTTTCGTCAGATTTCTTGTGTATAAAATATTGCTTAAGGGAAGGAGGGCTACACCGTGTGTGAAATGATGCTTGAAGCACTAGACTGTATTACCATGTTATATTACGATGCCAAAGCATAGTTACACAATCTTAGTAATACCTGTTTATCTTAGTAACGTGAGAATCACTATTTAAATTTCAAATGCTTATCTTAAAATAGTAATATACTTATTGGTACATTTTTAAAAATATAATTAATTAAAGGTTTTTATTCAGGCTTATTGCTGATGAACTTTACTAGACTATGTCATTTATCTGAATTCTCAAAATGAAATAGCCAAGACAATTTGTTCCACAAAGAGAAAATAGCACATAATCAAAAAAATACTAAGCATTTTATGTATTTTCTTATGATCTTATGACCTCTGAGTCTGCATTTCAAGTAGAATTGTAAATGTGTAAAATGTGTAAAATGTCTCCTAACTGCAGTGCACATTGATGTTAACAAAAGCTGAATGGTTCATTTGAATGGACCCAGAAGCAAACTGTATTGTTGACTGAAGGTTAATAAGAGCAGAAAATTGTTGGTTAGCCTAACAGTAGAACTCTTGCTGCTTCCTTCTTCGCTTCAACGTTTTCTATGTAGACCAGATGCAGAATAAACAAGTTTGAGAAATTAGAATAATTTTTGTGTGGAATGATCCCTCCTCGTTTTCTGAAACCACAGAGGAGAGAAAGGACATGAATCAGGTTAGTGGACTGAATGGGCTATTCTGAAGGAAAACAGATGTAAATTAGAAAGCAAGCTATAGTTCTTTATAGTAACAATTAGCAGATCGTGCATGTCCAAAATCTGAATACTGCAAAAAGTTAGTGCTAGTATTATGAATGTAAAAATTTGAAAGAAATTATATTTTCAGTAATACTGAATTTAACAACATGTGATATTGGCTTGAAATTTCATTAAGACTGTAGTTAAAGAATTTTAGAATTCTCGTAGAGTTCAGATTAGAAGTCGTTTCCTTAAAAATAAGAATAGGTCTAAATTCTCTTAAACTGGGGCCAAGAGGAGACTATGGTGTTAGTACTTCTGAGTAATAGTGTAGTGTTTGTAGATCTCATCTGGAAATAAGATGATGTAACTTAAGGTCTGAAGACATTTATGTTGATGGTGATGACTTCTCAAAACAGTGTTCTCCTGGCCTATTGATGACACGCGCATGAAACATGGAAGGGTATCAATTCTGTCTAATACTATTTTGAATTACTTTTTGTTAGGTAGTTAGCTTTTTAAATTCAAATCTAAACATAATGACCATCACAATTTTTGTGCCTATAATTCTGTGTTTGATAGCATAAGGAAACTATAAAATTTATTTGTGAAAAAATTATCTTATCTGACACTGCATTTTGTTTTTTTTAACATCATCCTCAATGCCAAAGTATTTAAGATCTATGCCTTCATATACATAGCTGGGGCTAATAGGGATTGGTCTTGTTTTTCTCAAGTGACAATCCAATCCATTCTGCCATTGTTTTTCTTTTAAATAAGGTAATTCAGTTTAATTCCGTTTTCATTTTATGAACACTTATTTCAGAAGTGAGTGCATGTCAAAATGCAATTAAATTTCTTCTCTATCCTCTCATCAGTATCACTCTTGCAGTTAGAGCTGATTCAGAATTGAAAAGCACTAAAATTTCACATTTTCTTGCTGCTGCACGCTCTTCTCCAATGACAAGTAACAGCAACATATTGTGCTATTAAAATCCTCAGAACTGCTGCAAAATTACTCCTTTAATTGTTCAGTTCTTTGGTTATGGAGTATGAAAAGGTATGGTTTTAGAATATTTGAGTGCTTAAAACCCTCTTGCAGTATATGAAGGCTATTTGAAAGAAGGTGCTAAGCAAAATGGTTCTGAACCAAAGATAGGCAAAACTATTAGGAAATAATTAGCAAACAGAATAACTGTTAAGAGTGCCTTTTTATCTTTGCTTTGGTATTTGCATGGGATAAAACATTTATAGTAATTAGTAGATGAAACAGCTTTGTGAAGTACAGGTGTCTATGGTCAGGATAATACCTTTCACCAGCTTCTGTCCCCATATTGCCACAAAATACCTCAAGCCCATTGGTAATTACTTCTTTCTGATATACAGTATTAATTTAAGCTCTTCTTATAAAAAGCTTTAAAAAGCATCCTCTTTTGAAAATAGATCATAAATAAATAAGATGGGATTGAAAGAGTAGCTGATCCTTGCTGATCCGATACAGATGCTGAAATACGTGAAAGTAGAGCTGACTTAAAACACTATTTGTTATAAAATGCGAACTAATTTATTAGTTGCATCCTTGACAGGCTGCCCTCTGTAATCTTTCACCTGTTTTTTTTTTTGCATGCCTATTTTAGAGTTTTCTTGGCACAAGTATTCACTGGATCTGCTCAAAATAATAATTTGTCATTGGTATTAACCTTTCTCAAGTTGGTTTGTTGGAAGATAAATGTTCTCCTGCTTTTCAGGCTTCTGAACTACCACCTTTGTCTCTGTACAAGCCAAGCAGCCTAGAAAGCCTTGTTCCCAGCTGTTCTTTCATGTACTGTTCCCTCTGGCTGGTGCAATGCATATCCATGATGTAAGAGTACGCAGCTTCAGTCTCTTTGGTCAGTGAGTACAGCTGTGCTCTTACATGAATTCCAGCCATATGCTAACACTTGGTTCTTTATGGTTTGAATGTTACTTTTTCCACTAGTAGAGTCTTCTTTTAAATAGAAAAATCCTGTAGTTATGGCTTCAGGGTTTTTTTCCAGCTATCAAGGATGTCATATAAAAACTTAAAAATTCTGCAAGTACAAAATGTCATTGAGTCTTGGGAATCTTCCAACCTCCCCCCTTCCCAGCTTGAGGGCTGATTACTGTTTTGTAGCAGACCACTAAAAAAAGAAACAACCCTGTTCTGATTGCCGAAACCTTTACATGCTGGGTGATCTGATAGGTTTGACCTCACCACTTCCAAATTTTAAATGTGTTGAAAAATTATTTGTTTCCATATATTCGTGTTTACAACAGTGAGAAAAGAGCTGTCTTTGTAATATAATGTCATTTTTGGGGTAGTTTGACCGCGTATGCGTATGCATGTGCGTGGCGTGGAAGAAGTTATACTTGGAGGGTTTCATCTCTTTGCTTCCCCGACTGACAGTTTTGTTTCGTTTTTTGATCAGGTTTTCTAGCTGGATTATAACATACTGCTTAAAGAGGAAAGTGGTAAATATATTTTGTGTTTAGGAACAAATATCTTAACAAACAAGGATAATTTTTCCCCCCTTCTCCTCTCCTTATGCAAAACCATTTCAAAATGAGAAAAAAGTATTTTAGGATACTACTTATGTACCTATACTGGTTATCTAACTGCAGCAGAATTGCAATAAATCATAAGTAAGATTCCAATAAATCGTAACTCCTCTTAGACGTGTTACGGTAAGTTAATGTATTTGGTTTTATATACTGCCTCCCACTAAAGGGTAAACTTCAAGATGACTACTATTGCATATAACATTTAAGTGTTAATCACTGCATCTGAAAGAGTGAAATCAGGAGCTGACAGAAGTGAGGATTTGCTAAACAGAACAGAAATTGCACTTCTCAGAAAGTCCCCACTGATGTCTTAGTTATAACAGAAAGCATCTTTCAGCTCTTTGAAGAAATTCTACATTTCTTCAATATTCATAAAACAGAAGCAAGTTTGAGGTTTTTTTTTGTTTTAGGGTTTGCTTGTTTGTTTGTTTTTAAATATGACGGGAAGAGTTCATGCAACTGTTTTATAATTCAAGACTCTTTCAATGCCAAGTTTGAAAATCTGGAAGATGTAACAGGATATTTTAGCAAGCAGTGACAGGATTTCATAACTTCTAGAAAAATTACTTGAGATAAAAGAAACTATAATGTAGCCTGAATTGGAAATGTAACTGATTTAAGCTTTAATGAAATTTAGCTTTATATGAGAATCTTGATGGGAAAAAAAATGCAACACAACCCCAGCTTGCATTTAGGCTGACCCTCAAATATATTTGGAAATGAGACTCCACAACTAGGACAGATAGTCTGCTACTTTATAAGCTACTTTTGTAATAGGATCATCTCTAAAAGTAGAAAGATTTTAAACTATGCCTTATATCTTACTTGATATGATAATTCCATCTGCACTGGGAACTCCACTATCTAATATTCAGCTACCTTTTGATATGCTATTTCCTTGCCTTGTATTTTCAGTAATGACTTCAAGGGACAAGCTGGACCATATTTTGATCAGTGTTTGGGCCAGAGGTGGAAAGCATATTGCATAAAGTCAGCGCCATATTGTAGAAAGTATTTAACAGTTTCTTTTACATAGGAGAAACCCAAAGGTAGTTATAAACATGGTTTTCATAGTTTTAAAAGTCCCTTATTCCCCACAAATCCATACAACTTTCTCCACTGTCGTGTATTTTCCAGGATAGTCTAACAGTGGCTTTAAGTGATGCTGCCACCTGTCCCATGTTTATTCAATACCAGATCACCCTTTATTTCTTCCCTTGTGTACCTTCCCCCAGATTAAATTACATATAGCCTGTTTCTTATTTTAAAAGCAGAATGGCTTTGGTACACTTAGTACTTCCCAGGATTTTGAGAGTGTACATAAATGCTCCTTATTCTTTGTGCAGCATAGAATGCATATGCTGATTTTATGAGAACTAAAAAAGATCAAACAATTTTGATTCCTTTTAGACTGTCACTCAACTCTTGCTGACTGTCATTTTATAACACATACAAAGCGTATCACTAGATGCTATGTTATCTTTTCATTTCAATAATTATTAGTCTTTGTGTAAATTGCAGTGTTGTTTTAGATTTGGACTCTTTTGTCCAGTGGTTACAGGTATATGCATACATATGCACACAAATAAAAAATAGCATTTTCTAGTAACAGCTGTTTATGTCAAACTCATTCTGTTTAAAAGTATCTGCTTTATAAAGGCTTTATTGTGCGGCTAATGAGTTCTTGAACACTTCTTACTCTGTGTTGACAGAATATAATTAACTACCTAAAGTTCAAGAACTGTGAATCACTTGGCATATACTTTATAATTCTTTTAAGTGTGAGATAGTTACAGTCAAAACTGAAGAATGCCGCTGTTTTCTTCCTCACTTGAATGCCCTTGTTACACTTCTCACATCAGTTTTAAATTTGTATTCCTGTAGTGGAATTCTTGAGTCTGCGGGTATTCTGTTAATAATTTTGATGAAGCCGCTATGCAACCTCTTTTCTCCTGGGCCAGTATGCAATCCCACCTCAAGCCCATAAGGCTATTAAAATGACATAGTGTTAATCACTTTTTATACTCCTTTATATAAGGTCAGCATAAATCCAGCTGCTAAACATGCAACTGTATAAACTAAGCATTAATTCAAAACTATTTCTCAGCTGATATTTAGGAATAACTTACTGAAGCATCTCGAACAGTCTATGCTTGGATAAAATGCTATTTAGATGTCAAGCACTGTAGTGTAGCAATTCCATTAATGAATTTTTACAGAAATAATATTTATACTCCTTCTTCCTAAAGCCAAGTATTTGTTTGGATTTATTTTATGGTAGCTGTCAAAAGTAGGTAATAAAAAGAAATTTTGACAGGGGAATATGTTGCCTAGTTAGGACTGCCAGATTTAAGGCCTTGATCCTGTCAGGCTGAGACATAGAGCTTGAGTATGTGTTTGACTTCTTTCAGGTCCAACCTTTTTATTTATAATAGCAGCATTTTAGTACTGAAGATAGGAAATTGTCCTAAACCCTTCCACAAACGAAACATATGTTTTTCTAGTGGATTTAATGGAGCTTAATATGGAAACAAACTACTAATTTAGCTCTGACAGCTAAACATGAAGAATAAAATCACAGCTCCACCGATCTTGCAAGCAGTGATTTTGCTACTGATTTCAGTGAGGTCGGAGTAGAATTCTATCTTGAAAATGCTAGCCAAAAATGCACTGCTTGACAGCGTAAAGTTACAGATTAAAAAACTTGTTCAGCCAAGATTAGTGGATATTCATAGCCTAAATTCCTCAAAAGCTCAAAAATAAGAATTAAACATATTATGATATATTCAATGTAGTAGCTGAAGTAGCTAAAATATTTCTAAACTGAGAAACACCATAACCACACCTCCTCCTCCCAATATCTGCCCATTTTATTCCTGCATGAATCATTTATAGTCGCCAGCTTCCTTCTGTGAAAGAAAAGTAGCAAAGTGAAGGAGGCATCTTGATTTGATATGGAAGAGGGAAACTGAAAACAGCACTTTCTCCTGCTCTGCACTGGAAGAGCAGTGGCACGGTATAATGAAGTTTGTTGTCATTCTCATTCTTCCATGGTTTGCTTTTTCAAAGATAAATTATGCAAGAATTAGCAATTATGAATGCCCTGAAGAAAGAAAATCCTTATTTTAGATTCCCTAGAATATGAAGTTTTGGAACAGCAGGAGTTAGGCAGATTTTTTTGACCCAGCTGATCAAGATAGTAAGATAGATTGCTTTAAAATAGCAGTCAAGTTTCTCAAGCTTTAAGGTTTTCATGCCTAGAATTCGTTCCACAGTAGAGATTTGGTAATATTAGTTTGGTGATTTACAAGAAGGCAATTGGCATTTCCGAAAAACTTAGTTCATATGGTATTAATAATATTTAAAGAGGATTTGTAGAAATTAATAATTGAACTATTTTTGTTACTTGAGTATTTTGGTGAGAGAAAATGACTCAATATTTTGAAGACTGAAAACTGTTGCACAACAGAATTATACATAATTTCAATTATTGATGGAATGCATTCTAATACAGATTCAAAATCTTTTAGGAAATGCTGTTGCTGTTATAGCAAAACATCACCATGCAGGTCTTTTGGCTGAGAATTTGGGGGCGTTTGTGTGGATGTTTTATTGTTGTGGGGGTTTTTTGTTAGTTTTGAGGTTTTGTAAATTTTTTAACTTGCATATTATTTAGTATATAGATCCCTGTGTGTTGAATTCTAATTTCCTGTATGCTCTCTTCTTTTATGCTCTCTTCATCCTGCCTCAAACAAACAAATTCCTTGGGAGTCTAAACCTTTTTGTGTTTTTCAAGTGAAAACACTTCAAGACCAGTAATTTCCTGACCACTTCTTTACTCCAGACTGAGCCACGTTATTTTCACCTCCGAAAACATAATAAAAGGAGCTGTCATTGTAGCAGCTTCTGTAAGAAGTTTGGAACTTGCAAAGGCCTTCTAACAGCTCCACAAGTTCTGGATAACTTTGAAACAAAGGTAGTATCCCTATAGGACAGAGAAGTTAGCCAAATGAAACGGTCACTGACAGAAGTTGAAAAGTGAGGATGAAATATATCTGTGCCACAGCTGAACACACAAAATGGTTGTTTAAAAAAAGAAGGGGGGTGTTGTGTCTCAGGGGTCTGGGCTATGCTAACAAATTGCATTTCTGAGATTACGAACTTGCCACTTTTTCAGTGGTTGTTGATTGCTTCTGTTGTCACAAGAAGAGCACGTAGCCCTGCCAGTCCAAGAAATATGCTACTGTTTGACAAAGAGAAGGGAACACTGTCTAAGGCCATCTGACTTTGCAGCCTGAAAATTAAAAACTAGAAATAGAAGACAAAGACTAATATAAATACTGATATCTAGGTTAGTATTTATTTTATATAATATTTATATTAAGTATATATTTATAATATTTATATTAAATATATAAAATCCGTATTTATATTAGTACACTAAGCAGCATCCTAAAAATTGCTGAAAACATTACTCAGAATATAAAAATTCAGACAGCTGGCTGCTAGCTAGATTTTTCTGACCTGAATAGTACATGGCCTGGCCACGCGCCTCCCTGACGGTGTGAGATATTATAGCTAGCTTTTGTAGGAGGGGATAAAGCACCAAGAAGAAAAGAAGATAAGAGCTAAAAAGAAATGAAGATTATCATTTTAGCCCAATGTCTGCACAACATTGAAGAACAGAAGAGACACAGTTGGTAAAACTGAAAAAAGCTCCAAACCTTTTTGCTGACACAGGGGCCAAAAGTGTGGTTTTATGTCTGGCTAAGCTGTGTGCTGATCTATACATTATAGTAAAGCTTCTATAGACTTGGGATTCTAGGTCAGCCCAAGTTCCCTGGAGAAAGTGACCAACACCGAGAATCAAACCGTGGAAGCTTAAAGGAAGATGAAAGTTTTAAACTTAATAATTTCAGTCTAAAGTGTCTGTTCACTGCAAGAGCATCTGACCGCTTAAGTCCGAAGTTTCTTTTTTTAATGCTGTAGAACAGGACAAACAGTTACTTCTGTGTGTAATGACAGGACAATTATGTAAACATCTTTTTTCTCCATTTACAGAAAGACAGGCAGTAAGTGAAGGTCAGTTTAGAAAGCAAGTCACTGTTCCTTCAATGTAGGGTTATGTATTTGAAATAACCCTTCTTACTGTACACATTAGTAACAATTTGGCTGAATATGTTCTCAAAGTGTTTGTATTTGTCAGCATATGGAAATACTGAGGAATTTGTCAGTATATACTGATAAAAAATAAATTCTTCCTAAAATGAGTTAGGACACTGAAATGGTAAATGGATTGAACTATGCTTTATATAGCTTGTGCATAAAGAGAAATATTTGTTTACAAATACTTGAGACCAGCTCAGCTACTTTAATGATGATGCCAAAGAAGCAGATAGATTTCTATATCTGTGCTTTGTTCTTTCCGCTGACAGTTGTAGACTGCAAATCAATGAGAACAATGTTTTGGAGAACTGTTAGCCTTAAATCTTGGTCGTGAAATGCAAAGGCTGCACATAGAAGTTATTAACAGAGGCATGTGGCAAGATGGATGGTTTCCCCTTCTTCTTTTTCTGGCTGGAGAGCATAGTAAAAATTAAAAAAAAAAATTTCCTTGAACCTGTGTTCCTTTCCTGAATGATTATGGTGCTTGAGGGGTAGAGGGAGTACTTGATGAAAATACAGATTTCCTCCCCTAACACTAAAAGTATTCTCCCTTGAGGCTCGAGAAGAGAAGTGCTGTGGGCAGGAGTTGCAATTTGGAGACCCCACTTCTTGGTACTGTTTTGCTTCATCTCTAGGTGTATCGATCTGGTGAGAAATTTAAGACCTGGTTCATTAGTCTTACTTGAGCTGGTAGACTTCTGCAGAGAGATGAATGAGCCTGATGTGTGAGGGTGAATTTCAAGCCAAAAGGCAAGTTCTGTGAACAATTTAAGAGCCAATGCAGAGAAGAATAGATAACTAGGTCACGACATAACGGACTTCTAGGGAAAATGCCTCAAGTGATAGGCTGACTTCTTAGTAAACTGCTGTAATGAAAAGCTGAAGCTTTAACATCCATGAAAGACAAATATATTAAAAGGACTGTGTAATTTTAACTGCAAGTATTTTGTGCGCTTTAGAAAGACTTTTTTTTTGCCTGCTTACAAAACTAACAAGCTTATGTTCAATGGAGTGCTTGATATGAAATACTTGGAAGGTTTCTGATGCTGAGGACGTAGCCATCTGGAGAAGTAAAGTGGAAAGATCATTTACTGATGCAGAATCTTTCATTATTGATTTGGTATCAGATATAATAGTCTGTTATTTTGCAAAAATGAAATGAAATAGAAAAATTAAAGAGTATTCCTCTTTATTTTCTTTAAGGAAGACACAAAAGAGAAAATAAAATTCCATTTTAAAAGAAGTCCTTATTTATTCATTGTTCATTCTGCTTAGAACCGTTACACATCCTTCATGGAGAGAAAGTGAGAAATAAAGAAAACACCATCATACTTGAAAGTATGCAGCACTGAAGCATGTAGGACTAAAAGGATGGGTAACATAGCTATATTTATAAACTGATGAACAGAACTAAAAATGCATTGAAAAACAGATCCTAAAGCAGACGGGACAGTTGGATACAGTAATGTGAGCAAAGCAGCATCTTGATTTTAGAAGCAGTAGCAAAATTTTATAGCTGGTTACCTTTCCTAAAACTGAGAACATTCATGGCAATAATAACTGGTCTGTATTTCACATTTTCTGTCTTATCTGTAATAGCCCCCCTGTTATTGGAAGATAAGATTATATATCCTTCTATAACCCATGAGAGTGTCTCATGGCAGCCAGTGTGACTGCATGACTCAACATACAGAAGTATTGCCAGGAGTTCAAAATTCAGGAGATAGGTCTCTCAGAGATGGTATTTTCCTTTAGAAAAAAGTGGCCAAGTTTAGCTTTTGAGCCCCTGGCACGAGTATTTTTCAAGGTTTTCCTAATCTGCATAGAAATTGAGACAGTATAAGCGAGACGCTTCCAGGGTATGCTGTTAGGATATAAAGTTTAGAAGGGCGAGATCCATTAGAGTCACTATGAGTTAGTGACTTCTGGCAATATTAAGATTTTTCGGAAGAAGGGGTGCATATTCAGGCCCTTAATGAGCTTGCTAAGGTTCACTAGTCATCTCTTATTTTGGAAGGGATCTCCATTTACTGAAGAGCAGTCAACTGCTGAAGTAGCATGTTACTATTGATAATATAATCAAATTTAAACTTTGAATCAAAACAATTCTGTTCCCTTTTTAAAACAAAAGACTATCGTGCTGAAATCCAGGGTTTATAATATCCAGAATACTCTTACACAATCTGGTACGTCTGTTAAATCTAAGTTGATGACATTCCTTTAAGTCTCCTGTAGGAAACACTAGCCATCCACAGCTGCAGTATTTCTGTTGTCTGCAAGGTAGAGTAGCGGATCTCAGATAGACAAGAGGAATTGTGCCACAGCTGGATATAATAGAGATGTCAGGTTTAATAATTTGACATTGCAGGCTGAGAACGTGATAGATTTCACGGTGGTTATTTATAGAATCCAGTCTCACTGACGCAGAGTTGAGAGTTTCGGACATATTTTCCTTGCAAGCAAGTTTTCTTTTGCATAGCAAGCCTGCTAGGACTGTGAGCCTCAGGAGAGACTAATTAAATTGAGGAAGAAATGTCAAAGAAAAGGGAATTAAACTCATAATGAATGGCTTACTTGATTTGGTAATCACTTTTTCTTTCTTGCAGTCTCTGTTCTGGTAACGTCACCTTCTTTACGATTTTATATGCCATCCCTTGAATAGCGTAAAATTCAGGAAGCCTGGGAAAAGACAAATTTAGCAAGTCTCCACATTAAGTATTGGCTGATTTATCATTTGTTTTCCATTTGAAAGACAAATGGCTGTTAGCAAGCTTTTCAGGGTAAGCTTGTAGAGACTTTTGTTGCAGCTTAAATCTGTAGTGGCCAACTTTCCTAATCATCTTTGAGTTACTGAATAGTACCAAAAGAAAATATAATTGCCAGTAATGTACATTATGGCACAAAATTATGCCATCAGAGAAAAAGAAGTGTCCTTTAGCAATGAGACTTAATGTTTCTTCATTACTGAGTGTACAAATAAATATTAATAGTTTTTTAACAAAGAAGAGTTAGGAGGACTAGTTACACTATTAAGGAAGGAGCTTTCAGTTGTTTGTTGCAATGTAAAATAAACAATAATTTTTAAAGCCTTGTAGGAAATATATATACAATTTCTACCTGTTCTGTATGGTTGAGGGTACAAAGCACTAAACTTATACACAATATTGAATGTGACTAAACAAGTTCAACACCAAAGTCTAAGTCTTTATGCTTACGAAGTCAATTGCAATTCCAGTTTATGTATCATCTATTATCACTTGTTGAATTGAGTAGGTAGAATTGAGTTACTTTTCAGAACTATGGTTGTAATGGCAGTTTGTAAACTCAGAGGAGCAGCAGCCTTTGTGTTTTCAGCCAAATTTTAACTTTTATTGATCTGATTCGCCTCACTTAGATTGATGTTGACCAGACTGAAATTCCAGATGCTCTTCATGTCCAAACTGCCAAAATACAAATGTTGTGGTTTGAGTTGAAGTAGGATCAGCTTCTCACTTCAACTAAGTCTTGTCTAATTAACTTCATTTTCTGAAAGTTAACAGCATGTTAACTTTCAGTGTTACTGTCTAGGAGTGATTACACTGAGTACTGGTATGTAAAAAGACTAATGCTTGTACTTACTCCCATAGTGACCGAGACCATCCGCAGGCTAGTGGAGTGCCATAAGTCAATGGCATGAAAAATTGCTCACACCTGCAAGGAGAAGCAGACAGGACAGGTGACCCCAAACTGATCAACGGTGTATTCCATTCGTGTATATCATACTCAGTATAAAACTGAGAGATCACGTGGGTCTTCTTTGATGGCCAATGTCCAGTGAAGACCTTGTCTGTCTTTTTGTCCCTGATCCCGGATCTGTGAGTTCCTGGATCAAGTTCCTGAGCACAGTTCCCTCCTAGCCTCTAACCCTTTCCCTCATGTCTGCTCTGCAGCATTTCTGGTGATGTATAGTCGTCAGAGGGTACGGTGGGGGCGTGACTCCATATATTTGCTGATTAATACGCAACCCAGGAAAATTTCCTCTGCGTTTCTCAGAAGGCAGAATAATGGGCTCAGATCAGGAAGTGTAAAAAAAAATGGTTCAAAGCCAATATTGGACATTGTTCTGAACAGGGAATTATGGAAGCTGGAAAACAGTCAGTGTGCAGATTGCAGTGATTATAATTTAGCTGTATTTTCTGTATGCAAATGAGATGATCAGAATTTAGACCTGTATGAAACTAGTCTTCCAAAACACTCTTGTTACTATACTAAGCATCTCTGTGCACTTAGGTTCAGCTAAGTCTTAATGAAAACCAGAAAACTGTTCAAGGACATCATCCTGAATGCCCAGAAAGCCAAGGATCCACATTTATTCAGACCTGAATTGGTCAGAAACCATCCAGGTCAGAAGGAGATGTGAAATCAGTGATACATGTATATTTCTAATGAGTATGTAAATTAAAGGAAAATGGAAGGCATTGAATGAAAATGTCAGGTCAGGTGGCTGGGAACTGATGAGGGCTAAAGAGACCAGGGTTAACAGGGCTAAACTTATTGAATATACACTGAAAATTAAGGAAAAAACAGTATAAATCAGACAATTACCAGGTTCTTAGAAGAATCTGCTCATTGTCCAGTGCTCTTTCATATATTTATCAGCAACTTGAATGAAAATATTAGACTTTTGCTTATAAGACTTGATCTTGAAAGAAATCTGATTGGTCATTTTTTACCCAGCAGTAAAGAATTTATCAGATCAGGAGAGAGAGACAGTCAGCTGTCAGCTGACAGTGTAGTTCAGAGAGTACGTTTTGTTAGAAAAACTAGTTTGAAGTGTCTGTCTTGACCTCTTCTGCCTGAATTCACCCCTTTGGTTACACCAGTGTGGGTGTTTTTTAGGTCACTCTGTAAAGCAGATCAGGGAGAAGATCATAGATCAAAACCAAAATAGATTTTTTTTTGTTATTTTCTTAACGCAATCATTTACTGGATTCATTTTATGGCAGTGCCTACCAGTTGTCTTATAAAATACAGCAGGAACATGTAAGTACTGTAAGAAGTCCTCCAGTTATTGTGTACAGCCCGGGACACGACAGAATGAGAAGAATCCTTGAGCTGTTGGCAAGACTTTAGTTAATGGTATACCTTGGAAATTATGTAACACTTTCCTTCAGTTTTAACTTAAGTAAAAACCATTATGTTCAGTGATAAAAACATCTCTAATAGTTCTGATATTTTTTTTCTGACTCTGCTCTGAAAACCTCAAGATCAAAAGGAGCTGTGAAATCAGTGATACATGAGTATTAGTGATAAGTTTGTAGAAGAAAAAGGAAGGCATTCAATAAAATGTTGAGTCAGATAACTGGAAACTGATAAGAAGGTCCAAAGAAATCAGGTTTGATATGATAGATGGGTATTTTCTTGGTATCAGCCTTGTTTGTAGATAGTTGCATCATCTCTAATTTTTGTCTTATCCTATTATTTATCAACCGCATTGCTTTCCTGACTCTAGGATCAGTCTCTCATATTGTTATTATCTTTTGCCTCCATAGACTTGGGAGCTTAGAATAATGTGATCGTGAGTTATTTTGTGTATATATACAGTAACATAGAAATTATTTATAAGTAGAGCAATCACAAAGGGAGCGATTTGTGCGAGTCAAAAGTGCAAGGGAGCCTCAGAATAGAAACATGACGCCACAAACCTTTTTGAGGAGTAGGTGAAAGTGTTGTCAATTAGGTTTAACAAAGGAATATTTGTAGCTAACTGTGGGGAAAAATTATGAACGGAATTTACGTGACCTATGTATTTTGCACAAAAAAGGAAAAGAGCCCCACAACTCCTCCAACTTCCCTAAACACTGTTAATCTGAATGGCTTCACTGTTTTGTCTGGAGCTACTGAGATGCAATTTTTTCGGCACAATGCAAAGATATCTATGTTTTATACTCTTCTGGAAAGATTTGTGTATGTTATGGACACTTAGTTCTGCTTCAGTGCAAGTCAGCAAGCTGTCTCAGCAGTTTGTATTTCAGTCCAGCCTCAAAGTGGAACCAGGCTACAGCTTCCCCAACACTCTTGCTGTTTAAATTTTTTACACATTAGCTTTTTGTGCTATGTACAGCATGTTCTGTGTCTCAGTGAAACTTTTGCCTTGTAGCAGAAGGGAAGTATCCCTGGCACACTTTAACTTAGGATAAGAAATGACAGCATTACAAGGAACGTATGGTCTCAGGTTGCAGAAAATCCCATGCCCTTTTTGGAACTACCCGTTAGGGATGGAATTCAGTGAGCAGATGCAGCTAGATTTGCTATCATAGGTGCCTGGTTTTTCTTCCCTACTTATTCATGATGCAGTTGCATTTGGCTTTTAGCCACTCCTTTAATGTGTCTTTGAGCTATAATACTTTTCTGAGTTCTTAATGAAAACCTCCAAATCAGAATTAGCAGGTCACAAGAGAATTATATTTTCTGCTGCTGCTTCTCTGTGACTGTCACCTAAGTGACATTCATCCCAAAACACCTCCAGAAAAGAGCAGCAGCATCCGTGCTAGCTGCCAGCTTGAAGCAAAACAGCTTCACTCCTGACCCCTGTCCTTTTTCTTGGTTTACAAGGCTTTCTTATTGCACAGGCATTAAGATTCAGTGAGCTTGTGGAAAACAACTGTTACAAATAATTTTCTTCAACGTATAAATAAAGGCACCATAATATTCATGTTTTATGGCTAGAGAGGAAGAAGCAGTTTTGGTATAAGCATCTCCTGGGAATGGGGAGAGAAGAGGGGTGAAGGATGCCTGTCAAAGTCCCTGCAGAACAAAGGCATATGCAGAGTGCTGTGATGCCCTGGTTGCTGTGGTTTAAGAACAGTCCTTTAGGAGCTAGCAGGAGTGGTAGGTAATTTCTGTGCTGAGAGAGCTTGTATTTGCAAACTTACACATGAAAGTTCTTGCTGTGAGCTTGTCACTGGCAGCTGTTATCATACTCGTCTCACCTATCGTGATTGCAAAGCTATCAAATTGTGTGGAGTCACGTTGGATTTAGATTTGCTGAGAAGAGTGATACAGAGGCGTCTGAGCTGGATTGTCCCCTTCGTCCCATCATGCCTCCCGTGCTCCCTGGGCAGCCACCCTTGTCAGTCAAAAGCTGTGGTAGTGCTGACTTGGCTTGATGAGTTTCACACCTGGACAAGAGGGTTAAGGTTTTCCTGGGGCAGCCCCGGGAATAGCTTTGGCAAGGTACCATTTGTGTTCCTCCAAATCCCCACCCCCTTGCCCTTGTTGTTCTGTGCTCCTTTGTGCAGCTTTTGTCACGTAACCTAACAGATAAGCCTTATAAGCATGCATAAGATTTGTTGCAGTGTCACACAAACCTGTGTTGCTTCTACAAGTAAGCTTCTGTATTTGCGTAACACAGCTTAGCATTGTGTGAATTCACTGTCTTGAGTCAATGGTTCTGTGGACATCTTTGCCCCTGTGCATTTATTAAGGTCTGTGAAAGAGTACGTTTAAAGAACTTTAAGGAGACCAGTTTGCACCACAGTATGTAATTTTCATGGTTTCTAAATCAAATTTGATGGTTATGATGTTTAAAAATTAATTTCATGCCTCCTGTTCCTGCAGTTTATAGCTTTTTTTTTCTTGAAACTCTCTAGTTCTGTCGAATAAAGAAGCAAATTCCTTCCAGCTCAGCAAAATGCATTTGCAACCTGCTGTCCTTAAACAGCTAAAGCTGAAACATCATGAGGACTTTGCTGTCCCAGTCCCTGTCACTATACTCTTATTCTGCAGCTACAAAGAGCGTGTTGTTACATAACTAACATAATTTTTAGTGTCACAGCAGGCAGCTAGCAAAATGGAAACTGAGAACTGGGTTATTTTTGTTAGGAAATGAATATTTGAGATTAATCAGATCCACTTTATTTACTAATAGCAAAATTCCATATTTTGAAGACCTCTGAAGAGCTGTTGTTTTTGACAGCAAAATTCTCAACAGCTCCTTTTGGGCAATAGGAAGTGTCACTGCTCAGGTGTCTCTGTTTCAACTCTTGTGCTGCTGTGATTTCATTTGCAGATTACAACCTTTATCTATAAACTCTGTGGCCGAGAGTTTTTTCGACTATTGCTTACAAATGCTTAAAGTGGTTCTGGTATATTCACACATTCGTACCTAAATAGAAATGGCCTGATTTGCAGAGGTGGGATCAATTCTAGGTCCTATTGAAATCAATGAGAACTGATGAGTGCTCAGTTCTTTTGAAAACCAGGCCATTTATATATAGGTGCCTAAATACGGCACCCAATTTTGAAAAGCCTGGCTTTAAGATCATGGTACTATGTTCCTCCTTTTGATATCTGGGTCCCTGCTGGAAGAAAGGATAAGAAGGGTAATGAAAAAACAATTGTAACAAAAAGAAGATTTGCTGGAGCAGCCAGGAATATTCTGTGCTCTTAGTACCCTGTGACTATAAAAATATTTTTTAAAATCACTACAAGAGAGTTTCCATGGTGGGAGAATTTCCTTTCTTGTGTTCCCCCTGAAAACATAAGAGAATGGCTACTCCTGTACATCACTGTATGGGAATTATGTATATATATATATATGTATATAAATAAAATTCATCTGAAAGGTAAAGATACCTAAAAAGACTTGCTTTCAGAAAACCTCTCTGTACAGATTTTTTTTTCGTTCTCATTTCCAACAGAAAAATAGATGCTGAAATGCATTTGTGTACAAACATCCACATCCCGACTCTCTTACTTTCCACAATATCATTAAAGCAACTTTCCTTAAAAAAAACAGTTCAATTTTCAAACAAATTTTACAGAATGTTTAGTGTTTTTTCCTTTTTCACTCAATGTGGTGCAAAACAGAAAAGAATTACGAGTTGTTATCACAATAAATTCTCTGCTAGATAATATGGTCAGAGGCTTTTGTAGAGCTCACAGCATCCTGTGGAACTCATTTCAGCTGTGCCATTAGTGTCCTGAGGAAAGCGTTCAGAGCCTTCAGGACAGATTTTACTCATGGTTACACAACTGTATGAAACTGCATATAGCTAATTCAAGAAATTGGATACAAGCGGAAGCATTAGAAACAATTATTTTTCATGTCATGATCATAAGATTACAAAAAGAAACAATTTGGTGTTTATGTCAGGCTTATAAGCCCCCCAGATTCTGCATTTCTGAGCTTTCCAGGGCAATCATGTGGGTGACTGAATTGCATTTGTCAGGCTGTAGTTGGGGAAATCATTTTTTTTATTAACTAATTTTCCTGTGGCTTTGTTTCATGTGGATCCTCTTAAATTTAATGAAGTGTAATCTCTGAACCTCTTCTGGGTGAGGAATTCTCCTTTATGGATTTGCTAGTATCTAAAAATGATTGACCTGACTTTGTGTCTGCCTTCTTGGATGAGGAGGAGAGATGGGAGAGGAAAGGTGAACTCTCTTCTCTTTCCTGCTAGCTATCCCTAAGAAAGGGATATGCTAAAACTTGCTTTTTTGTTCCTTTCATTTAAAAGTGCCATGACAAAAGGGCACTTAGAGATACACATGAAAAAATTACTCCTTTGGTTTTTTTTTTCCCCATAAGAAATCCAGTTAAAATGAAATTAGATTATTAAATCTTTCCGGGGCAGAATCAGCACTAGCTATTTAAACACAGTCTACCTGTGGGTCCAGTTAGTATGAGCTTATTTGTAACAGTGATGTTAGCTATTTTAATTAAAAAGTCTCTAAAGTGCACTCAGATTTGAATCAAAACCTTTTCTCAGTTTACGCTGCCCTCTTAAGTAAGGCCTAGGAGACAACATTGAGGTTCACCTTAGATTAAGGTGACAAATATTTTACTTTTGTCAGTGATTATGTCATGTTCAGTAATGTAAATGTATCTTAACCATTTCATCCCTTTGACTGGTATAAATTCATGAACTTCATTGAAGTAAATGGAAATTCTGTAGTCTAGAAGAGGTAAAGACATGGTTTGCCGTCCTTCAATATACTTAGGATTCTGGGAATATTCAGACACTATCTGAGATAATTTTAATGGGTTATGTGTTTTAGTGGGTAAAGTATGGAATACTTTATGGAAAACGTAAAGCCAATAGGGATGATTAATGTAAATTTTGAATAATGAAACAGTTAGGTAATACATTTCACATAACCTACTTGGAATGTATTCAAAGACCTCAACAGCTCTGAAGACTGGTGTTCCCAGTACCTGAGGGCTGTTTGTAGAAGATGATGGGTTATTACCACCTATTACCAAAACAAATAGATATGTATACTTTTTTTCTGTTTTGAGAGACTTCCCCCTCTTCCTCCCCAAATCTTCTTGGTCTGACCAACTACTGCTTTCCTTGTCCAGAGCGGTAGGTGACCTTGTCGTTTCTGCTACGAGAGATGCTGATCTCTGTACAGACCTGCTAAGCAGATCTCAACGGGTGGCTGGACGCTGCTGCCTAAGCCCTTCTCTGGAGGGAGCAGCCTGGGGGTTATTGCTTCTGGGAAGGTGACAGTGGGCAGCCTGGAAAGTTAAGCAAGTGCCCTTGGGGAGGCCAGGTGAAGCTTAGAAACGTAATTGATTCAAGCACTGTTAGCTGCACCGCTGCCATAATAAGATCCTTTAGTTGGCGATTTTACTTATCTGTATCGTATTATGTTTTATACCCTGAGGTCAAGCAGGAGATCCACCAGCATAACAATAAATTCTATTGGGATGGAGACATGATCACTTTTGCTCTAATGTAATCTCATTTATCTGCTGTGATACATCTTGGGATGTTCATCGTGTAAAAGCAAAGTTGGAATACTGGCATCTCAAATCTTGGGTTTTTTGGGTTAACTGAGAGAAAGGAAAGCATCTGTGCGGTTAAAAGACATTGGCAGTGTAGATTAACGTTAGTACATGTAAATGTTTTTAGACTTAGATATTGTTCACGGGGATTTATTATCATTCCATAAAATCATTCCAGACCACTTGGTTCCTATGGCTTTCTTGCAGAAAATCTGTTCTGTGTGATTAGCCTAAGCTTCTCTATTGCTGTAGTTGTCTTCAGCTGTAATACTGGCCTCTGAATGCAACTAGCTTCCATGTCACATTGGCAGCTTTACACGTTTCTGGTACGTATTACCTGGAGAAACACGTTCTCTGTGCAGATAATGTTCTTTTAAGAATTGGATTAACACACAATGACAGAATCACATGTCCAAAAGCCTGTGCATGTACTTCTCCACTGCATAAGCTAGTCTGCAAGCTTTGTATTTCTTATATCACCATATATTGCAGCACAGCTACAGCAACAGACGTGCTAAGCTATTCTAATTCAACTGGAGTACTGCATAATACTGCTTTGAGAATCCATATTTGTGTCAGTGATATTTATTAGGAGTCACCAAATCTGGTAGCTCAAAAAAGTCAACGCTGTTGAAGTTCTATGTACCCAGATCCAGCCAGCAGCGAGGATGAACATGTATTTCCCAGTACGTTACACATGCACACAATACATATACATACACATACACATATACATATACATATACATATACATATACATATACATATAGCAAGCCACATAGATAAGCATAGGCAGAAAACATAGTGTTCACTCAAACACAAACAGCCTGTTACTTCTCTGGCAAAACATACATATAGGTATATATATACATGTAGATAAATATATACATGTGGATCTCACCACTAGTTGGGCTCTGACACTCAGTATGCCTCGTAGCTGCCCCTGGGTCTTTAGTCTCCCCATTTGCTGACACCTGGTCAAACAAACCCTGGGACACACAAGCACTACACACACATGCAAACACGCGTACACCGGGCACGCACACATGCATGTGCAATAGTTCACTGCCAGAACTATGTTCAGAAACTCAGTTAGCTGCCTCTGGATCGCCATCTCTCAGTTACCTTGTGTACAGACACACAAATACATGGAATATTCAATTAATGATAATGTAAATATATTCAAAACTGGATTTTAGTAAAAATACGTAAATGAATGAGTGTGACATTCATATGGTGGTTCCTAAGGAACTGGACTTCACCAGGTAATACCTTAATGTCAAGCATGAACAAATTACAGTAAAATTTTAGTGCAAAATTCTCTTTCATGCACTCAAAGATGATAGCAATGTAATAATTTTGGTACATTAACATGGATGATTGTGAGTTCAGAATAACGAGACTTTATAAGTGTTATTTTCAACTTTTAGAGGGGATTTAAATGAAGGCAGACTATAAAGTATCAGGAAGATAGTTCAAGTGAGGGTAAAGGTATATATGATCTTGAATGCCATAAAAACGTTAGCAAAATTTAGTATATTTTACTATTTTTCAAAAATTTAACTTCCATTTTCTTCACAATCTTGATTTCTGTACATTGGAATGCACATTCTCTTATCCTAGAAATGAACTCCATACTCTACCTAACTTCTGATGTGGAAAATGTTAGAGTTTAAAAAGTACCAGCAGGTGTATAAGAATGTCTTATCCTGATCCCATTTCAAATCAGTTTGCTCTGCTCTGTCAGATACATACGATTTTACTTAAAATCCATTATCCACTAGGCTGTTTTATAGCATCACAGTTATGAAAGAGAAGAAATAAGTCCAAAGGTCATTTTTGTGTGTATCCCTGCCTGCAAAGCATTTTCCTCTGTCTCCTAGTCTACCACATCAGGTGGGAATACACAGGCATGCATCCATAGGCTCCATTGTGAGCTCTGCTGTGTTTAAGGGCAGGCATTAGTGTAGCTCCACCCTATAGCTGAAGCGTATATTGTCAGTACAAGTTACCTAACATTTAATGTAGGTTTCTCTGCTGCCTTTCCCAATTTGCTCTTCTCTCCCTCTCTTGGTTTGTTTGCTTGCGAGAAAGCAGCGAACAGCACTGCTGCCTGCGTGACTTGGCTGGGGATAATTTGAGGGATTCGCTTGCTGTCGCCTGTTTCCTTGTGTGATAAGAAAAGTCCTATATATATCTCTATTCTGTGCTCTAAAGATATTATTTATCCTGTCAAAGGGTAGACCTTCTGGATCGGGAGTTTATTCTGATTAATGTATCACTGTGGGTTCCTGTGGTAATACAGATGATAATACCATTCTGTTTCTGTGAAGCAGACTGCTGATATCTTTTTTTCCATATTACCAAGGAAAAGTATGGAGTGAATGAAGTATGGGATGAGCAACTTAGTAAGGTAATTTAGAATCTTATTGCGCTCTGTGTAAATGATGTTTCCAAGTGCAAACTAAAAGTCTGTTTGAAAGATTTATACTGGGGTTACAGTTGAGAAATATTCTTTTCTTCTTAGCTGTGTGTCTTACAGCTGGATTTTGAATTGCTTGGAGTCTATTAATCGGCTTTACTGGTAGACCTGCTGAGGAAGCATTGCAGTCGTCCAGGCAAAGCACAAGAAAGAAATGTATGGATTAGATTTCTGAATAATTTTTGGACACAACTAGTACGAATCTGCGAGAAATGTTTCATAAGCATTGACTGGCCACTTTACCTGTATCGGTAATGAGCTAAGAACCAAAAGAAGTCTATTGTCTTTCCTTTTGCCTTTTTTCCCAGAGTTGTACTTTGTTAATTTTCTTAGACCTGGATAGGAGGAGCATTCAGTACTATGTTCCTCCATCAAATATCAGGAGTTGATGTGTGAATTTAGGTGTTCTGTATTTTGATGTGAAAACCTACCGGAGTCCGCACTGGATAGGTTAATCTCTTCATATTCACCTAAGTATATATGAGACTGTTCTGTTAAAACCCTCAGATGACCTATGAGTCCAAATTCAAGTGTCAAAGCTGGTTTTGGTACCTTATTTGAAATGCCAAAGCATTTGCCCTGGGCTTGAAAATGAAAATGAGATTTGCCAGAGGCTTCTGCACAGGAGTGTGGAAGTGAAGTGCTTTTGTGCAGTCCTGTTTTCTTTCCGTCTGGGGCTTGGTGAACTGGTGGTGGAAGAGGAGAGCTGGCTTCTAGTGCCTGGGACTGTGCAAAAAGGGAGGACTCCGTGTAGCTTGCCAAGGGTATATGAAGTCCTTATTTTGCATGGTGGCTGTCTAGAGACAGCCTGACTATCTACATGAGATGCAGAAAAGCAATATTGGCTGCAGCTTGGTGCTAGAGCTGTCAGTTCAGAAAACCCTAAAAATTGTTACAGCTGTCTTCATGAAATAGCAAAATAGGCCTTTAGCCACGTATCAAACATCAAGTATCTCCACTTGCTCTGCTGTTATGTCTCAGCTGATTGCTAGTTATCTCTAGAGCCGTGAATCTGGATCTGGAATGCTGGCTGGCACTCAGGCGTGACAGCTTGCTCACTAACTCTTCATGTACTCTGCAGGAAAAATTGAGAATACCTGTGTTTATATCTGTCCTCTAATACTCTCTTTACCAAGCAGAAAGAGTACTGATATTGCTAAACACCCCTGTTTACAACCAGTCCTTCAAAATGTTATTTGGAGGGGCTCACCTTGACTCCTTACGTGTTTTACCCCATCCTGTCTTACTGTACTGATGTTTTTACTAGGCTCTCCACAGGTTTATTTTTTTTTTTTTTATTTATAGGCATTTGTTGTGTAGTCCATGCTGATTTGCAAGATTCACGTGCTGACTTTTGCATTGCCTTCTGTTGTTTTTCAGTTTGGTCTAAGTGTGGATCCCTTCAAGACAGATAAGTGTTTGTATGTAAGAAAGCCCACAAAGTCTATAACGAGGATTTGGGGTTTTTTTTCCCTGTTTTTGTGCAAAAAGAGAAATTCCAGTTTGAATTTCTGGTGTCATCAGTGCTATGAGGTCACTGAGTACAGGCACTGAAGAACTAAACACATAAATGCATAAAATTTCTTAGATAAGAGTCAGAAGGGAAGGCAAGCTGGCTAAAAGCCCCACTTCAGAAACCATTACTCAGTGTGCTATGTTGCCTGTACAAAGCAGAAAAAGGGCTGAGCAGTGCACTAAGCAGATCTACCACAGACCGTGGGATTTAAATAGGACCTTTGTATAACTTTCTGGGCAGACTGAAAAACAGCTTAGGAATATGATGGAGATACACTGGCCTAGATTGTCCCTGACTCATAATAATTTGACTTTGGGTAAATTAAAGCAATAATTCCTAATTGAAAAGGCCCAACAATCTCTAAACACCTTTTTTTTTTCTCCTGTAAGAATGACAAAGTCAATAAGCAGGGTATCAAGGAGAGGTACTCATTTATTTTGTATTTTTAGGCTTTTTTGTAACTCAAGAGAACTCAGCTCAACAAACAGTTATTGAACATAATTTCAAATGTAGTTTTCTCTTTATTACTTACAGTAATCTTAATGGTCCTTAACTGTTCTCTTTCCATGCAGGAGGAAAGTAGACTAAGAGAACACAGCAGAGAGGAGTTATTTCTAAATAGATGATTAAGCGATTCCACTAGAAAATCAAATTAGATTGGAAAGAAATGTAGCTATGGCAATGCTTTCACTTCGGTGAATTGTATGCAAGGATCCTCATACAAGAGTGTAATAGGATTTGCAGAGTCTAGGTGCAGAAGTACCAGCTTCAGAAAAGACAAACAATGTCATTGAGGAGGCTCTCAGTTCTGGTGGGTGTTGTAATGAAAGTCCTCCACTAGAATGTAACAGAATGAGCGTTATAGCTCACTCATTTTTACTGAATGATTCTACATTTTTTGAGTGACAAGATAACTTCCCAGTGATGCCAACATAACCATATAAAGTTAAAATGATGGACCAACCCCTGTTTGGTTAAGGTATTTTTTTTCCCCATTGAGTCAAGACAACTGCTAATATGCTTAAAATAAGGTACTTGCTAAGTGCTTTCCTGGATTGGTACCAGGGAACCCACCTAGCATTTTTCAGGATTGATCTCCTATATAGTTTGTGAAAAATCCAATATTGCCAGATTCAGTTTACTGGCCTGTTGGACTTTTTCTTCTTTTTAGCAGTAGCATGATTAACAGAATTTTATTGTGTTGATGTTGTAACATTTGAATGCTTAATAATAGAATATGAGGACTCCGCAGTCCACATTTGCATTGACATTAGTACTTTAAAGTAAGACTTAATTCTCTCTGTCATGTTTATGTCTAGTTCCTGCAGATTTTGAAGGGAAACGTTGAACAACTTCTCTGGAAAAATCTATTATAATACAGTGTTTGTGAACAGTGCTTTCTAAATAAACCATATAAATTCATGGATTCTTGAAACCTCACAGATGTTCTGGTAACATCTTTGAATTACTTGAATATGGAGATGAGTGGGTGTGCTCGGATGAGAGGAGGTAGCTGTTCAAAAAAACCACTGCTATGATCATTTGTTAAATGACTTGTCTGGTTTTCTCGTAGTTTGCACTGAATACACTCTACAACTTCTGCACTTAGGTGTGCGTGGGGGTGTGTTAGGTCTATCTAGTAGAACTGAATGATTACCATGACACTGTGATCATAGAATCATAGAATAGTTTGGGTTGGAAGGGACCTTAAAGATCATCCAGTTGAACCCCCCTGCCATGGGCAGGGACACCTCCCACCAGATCAGGCTGCCCAAGGCCCCATCCAACCTGGCCTTGAACACCTCCACGGATGGGGCAGCTGCAGATTCCCTGGGCAACCTGTGCCAGTGCCTCACCACTCTCATGGGGAAGAAATTCTTCCTCATGTCTAATCTAAATCGTCATCCTTCCAATTTAAAGCCATTACCCCTTGTCCTATCATTACATGCCCTTGTAAAAAGTCCCTCTACAGCTTTCTTGTAGTCCCCTTCAGAGAACTGGAAGGTTGCTATGAGATCTCCCCACAGCCTTCTCTTCTCCAGGCTGAACAGCCCCAGCTCCCTCAGCCTGTCCTTGTGTGGGAAGTGCTCCAGCCCTTTGATAATCTTTGTGACCCTCCAGTGGACCTGTTCCAACAGTTCTAAATCCTTCTTATTTTAGGGATTCCAGAACTGGACACAGTACTCCCAGTAGGGTCTCACAAGAGCAGAGGGACAGAATCACCTCCCTCAACTTGCTGGCCACTCTTCCTTTGATGCAGCCCAGGACACAGTTGGCCTTCTGGGCTGTGAGTGCACATTGCTGGCTCACATTGAGCTTCTCATCAATCAGCACCCCCGGGTCCTTCTCTGCAGGGCTGCTCTCAATCACATCACTCCCCAGACAATGTTGAAACCACAGATTGCCCTGACCCAGGTGTAGGACGTGCACGATCTAATATGACTGAAAAAAAATAGTGAACTGAAAGTCAATGATAAAAAAATTCAGAATCTTTAAAAAAGCATTTGTTGCTCCTGTGGTTCTTGTGAAAGTGATACTGGGGTATTTCTCAGGGCAGTGGCAGGTGGGACTGAGAGCAGCACTGCCCTGTTTGGTGTCTGACAAAAAAGGCAGGATTGAGAGAGACTAATAACTCTACACATTCCAGTGATGTCAACCTTCTGATACAAAGCTGAAATGATGGACAGACATCTATTTGGTTGGTTGATTTTTCTTTTCCACTGGGTCAAGACACCTGCTCATGTGCTTGAAATAAGGTACTTCCTAACTGCTTTCCTGGATTAAGCAGAAAAAACTTATCACACATCCCCTGCAAATGCGTATTTTGCTACTGAGCGAGCTAATACCTTAACTTCTGGCTTGGTGAGGTGCTGGGATACTGTTGTAAGGTAGATCAACACTGTGTTCTCAGAAGGTGGTGAGGCATTTCCATTGTCAAGTCAGCCTGATCAAAATGTTTCCATGAGTGTGGTCAGTTTGGTCATTCTGAATTTGCCATGAAAAACAGTAGCAAGAACTAGTCATCTGCTTATATTATATTTGCTCTAGTATGTTCTAGTCAAAAGCTGCCTGAAAACTGAAGCAATCCTTATCTGTAATCAGCATGATACATTGAAGGCTCACTTTGGTAGCAGTGCATTTCACATCAATTAATTGTGTCTGAAAGTAGCCTGTTTTAATCAATTTTTCTATCCGCAGTCTTTCCAGAATAACACTGATACATCCCTGACTGACAAAAACTAGCAAGCAAGGGTGAAAACAAAAGAAAATAAAATAAAACAACCCAAGAAATAAAACCTGAAGTGAGTAAGTAGATGCTGTGGCTGACTTCCCCTTTGGTTTCATGCCACTGCCAAGGAGTCCTCCCACCTGGCCCATCTTTTGTTGGACTGGAGGAAATGCAAACTCAAATGTGTGAAATGGGGTTTCACACATCCCATACAGCCAATTAATGTGATTCTTCATTTTTCACTGTTACAGTAAGGTGAGAGTGCAGAGGCAAGGGAAATGTTTTCCCTTGCCCCCCTCCCCCAATTATTTATTTCCTTGTAATGTACATATTATTTATTTTGTAATTTTCTGTGACAGTACTTTACAGTTACTGACTGAAACATAGGAAACTAATTTCATGATGTTTCTGGAATTAGCACATGCCCAAGTGCCAGCCTGGCAAAACTGACTGCATAGACCTCCTTTAATATGTATTTTTATTCCTACGAATGTAGTTATGAAAAATAAACCTAATTCAGAATATTTGACCTGTCAAAAATTCAAATTCATAAGCTTCTGAATACCCCTAGGTGGCACTACATGCTTTTTTTGTTCCAAAGTAAATCAAATACTTTATATGTAAATAAAAGCAAAATTATAACAGCTTCATACACATGATGATGTCTCAAATGCCAGTTGTATAACAGATTTCATATTTTCTCTAATAATGGTGGCTAACAAGTTTTTTTGTAACTCATGGAATAAAACCATTCATGTGAGAACTGCCTGATGTTATACTACCATTTATTTAGGATGGTGCTATGAAAAATATGTACAAGGACTTAAATACAGATTTTTCTTTTAAAAATCATAAACATTTCACTAAAATATGTTTCTATTTTTTATTTAGCTTTTAACATGTTTTAAAACTTCCCTTGTAAAGCCATGCCAACAGTAAGAGAAAGGACAAACAGGAGTGGACTGTGTTTGAATGGTTGACCTATTTGATAAGAATATAGGTTCTTCCAGTAAAATTCAGATGTAATGAGTTGAAAAAGTTATTAAGAGCAGTATATTTTCTATATTAGGTATAGCCATGTGTCTTAAAATACTAACGAGTTAACACATTCAGCAGGATTTAAAAATGTAGTCTTTTAAAATGTAGATAATAGGAGTTATATAAGATGAGATTAATCATAGTGTATTAAAACCAATGGGAAATGGACAAATGTTGAACTGATAATTGAGAATAAATTATCCCAATTTTGGTTTTATTTGTGTACTTTATATCCATATTTAGGGTTTTTTTAATAGAAATTAGAACATCATGTTGGATTAATCCTTTCTGCTTCTGTTGGCGACCAACGAGAGTTGCAGTATCTTAATTACCATGTTCTTTTTCATCTGTTGATTACTTTTAATAAGGAACTATGCAAAAATAAAAAATCTGGACACAATTACCATTTGGATTTGTATGGAGCTAGATGAGCCCCGTGAGCTTTCCTTAGCTTTACATGCCGTGCCGACATTGGGAAGTACAGCACCAGGGCATTGCTTTGTCAGTGCCCGGGCTCGTTACTCACATCCTAGTGCATAGGGTCTAGGTGTCAAAAGAGCCTGTCAAGAGACCACAGGGGCTACATCTGTTATTTCCTACCCTATCCACTGCCCCACAGTCAGAGCAAAATGGTCTTGCAGGTTGGTGCAACCTTCTTTCAAGTTTCTTACTGCAGGGAACAAAAGTCTTACTGGCCCTTGGAGAGCAGAGAGCAATAAACTCAACTACTGCAGTAAAATAACCTAGAAAACCTAGTAAAAAAAAAACAATTTCCATCACACAAGCTGCCTGCTCTAGCAGCACTGGTGGATTTTTCCTTTGAGAGTGCTCAGCTAGCTCTTTTAGTGAGAAAGGCAGGACGCCTAGGGTTTGTCTGCATGTGCAGTATGAGAAGAGAAATAGATCAAGAGAAGTCTTCTCTAGACTTTTTATACAGAGGTGTTCTCCATGTGAATTGCCATTATCGCTGTGCTCCAACTGATATAATATATACGCGTATAGGTCTATATATGTAGGCTTTTCCATGTGATCACAAATATCAGCTGCATTAATACGCTTCAAAAGGTAAAGCATTACAGGTAAAGGACAGCTGATCTGCTAGTGATACCAAAGAGGAATCTCTGTGATAGCATTTCTTAGCAGTCATTAATACTAGCGACACTGGGTCCATTGATGAAGTACAACTGGGGATGGTGTCTCAGTCCTGTTGGCTTGGGGAATTATAATTTCTGTGGCATCTGGTGGAGTAAACAAAGCTCAAAAACACAAAAACCTTTCATCTGTGTCCTAAAATGTTTAATTTTAGTCATAAGGCACTTCTACGACTACTGCTGTGTTTCCAATAGTGTACTTGGGTCCTTTGTTGTGAGAAATGCAGTAATGGAAAAACAAGTCTGAGAGCTGAAGTGATTGGGAGGAAATAAAAGACATCCAAAAGCCTAGTGGATTAAAAAAGAAATAGGGTATGTGTTGGAGAGAACAAAATGTTCAGACATTCTGCGTGCTCATTTTATGCATTAAGCTGCATGGTATTTTTTTTCTGCATCTTTAATTAGCCAGATCTAGGTGAAGTTGTGAGTTGTTTAGCAGGGCAGGTATTGTACCTTTTTAAAAGTTGTTGTAAGATAACTAATAATTACAATAGGAATAGCAAGGAAACTTTGTAATAGGGTTGTGCATGTTCTGTATGCTGATTTTCAGTGCTTGGTGATTTGAGCTCCATTTTAACAGTGCATTCGGTGGTGAAACATTGTTCAGAAGGATGTGGATATGGTAGAAAATGGCATTTTGATTGCTTAAGACCTTCAGACATGTATCAAAAGCCCAGTGTTACTTCTGCATACATCAATATAATATGTAATCTGTATATATTTATGTATGCATGGATATAAACATATGCACATATACAGGTGATTTCACATACATGTTAGTACATTATGTCCAACATCAGAAAAGAAATTGTACACTCCTTTCCCATATTAACAGTTGAACTTTGATGAAGACAAAAGACCTAACAGTACAGTAATAGAATAACATCTTGCTTGTACCTGACAGGGAAATATGGAGAGGGCAAATAATTGTTTTCTAATTGTGCACCTCCCGAAGGAGAGAATCAGTAACCACTGAAGTGCAAAAGCAAAACAAATCAATTGAGAGGCAAATTAAAAATTTGAAAGGAAGATATTGGAGAGACTTCACTAGTATTTAAAGAGGATTTAGTCTGTTACTACAAAACCATATCCCACTTTTCAAAATAATGCTGTACTTTATTAGTTGTTTCGTTTTGACTTTCAGAGCTAATGTTCGCTTGATTGTTACCCTCATGCAATGAACTAATTTGTTCTTGGGAAAAAAAAAGAGAGAAAAGAGTGTAATGAAGTATTTATGCATTTTTATATACATTATATTCCTGACTGTTTCCTCTTCAAGGTAACTGTAAAGGCACTGAACGTGCCTGCCATCATCTCAGGGGAGAAAGAGAAGTATATGACTTGTACTCTGTGCACAAGAAAGGGTGTAGTAACCTCAGGGGGAACCACGGTTTGTTGTGCAGCCACTCTTCATCCAAACAGCTGGTAGAGAACCAGGGATGAGCCATGGTGTCCGTGTCTCCTGCTTCTCAATAATAAGCCGTTCTGCAGTTAGAATTGCAAAAGACACATGAGTGAGCAGAATAAGTGGAGGTCTGGTGCAGAGCACAGCCTGAATATTTCATGAGGCATGTTAAAAAAGTAAGACAACCTTTGTATTTTTTTAATGTGTTTATTCCAGAAATAGAAGTCAGCTGGTAACCAGTCAGACCATAAAAGATTTTCCAGAATGAATGTTATTGTGGGTTGTTTTGTGGGTTTTTTTTTTCTCCTTCTTCTATTTAGCAGTGAAAGTTATGACATTTTAATGTCTAGAAAACATGTGGGTGACCCAGGAATTACTATTATTTGTTTTGGGCATCAGACGGGGAAGAAAAATCTGTATTTGGCAGTTTGATTTATGAAAAATGGCAGTTGTTTATTGCTGCTTCTAGGGCTGGAAATATTAGAGCAAGTTCCAGTCAGATGGACTAGCCAAGTGACAGGGTCATTTGGGCAGGTGATAAATTGTCCAGAGTACTTTCAAAATTGTACTTCAGGGAATACTGCCTGGTAGAGAATTGAGTAAACGCTCTTTCACATTCAGCAGTCTTTCAGAAAACTGCCTGCAGCCTGTCTTCATTGCTTACGGCCTGTCTCTGCAGGGCAAAGTCTGGGTAGGCAAATAATTTTCACAGCTTTGTAAAACCACTTCTTCTCCTTCCTTCTTTTCTGCCCTTTTCTGTTCCTTGAGTGATGCCACACACATGTATACCCCACAGGCACTCAATAGTTAGGCAGCTGGAAAAGTATTTAGAGAGAAATCAACTATCTGCCTTGTGGGATGGGGTTGCTTGGACTTTCTAGTATTTTATTTTTACTGCCTCATTAGAAATAAGAGAGGCTGGTAAATAAGAGGGTCTGCCACACTTCCCATACATGTGCTTCAAGACACCCTGACTTAAATTGGCTCAGCTTGGCACATGGGCAAACCTAGTCAGCTGTAAAAAAGTGACAAAACCTGAATGTCCTGGTGTTATTACCATATTAGATGACGTCTGAAGAGATGAATGGGGAAACCAGCAGCTGCGATGGCAGTGGGCTGTGCTCCTCCTGGCACCACCACCTTTGCTGCTTAGCGGTGCACTCTCAGTGCTGCTTGATTTTCCGTCTTTGTTGACCACATGGGAGATGCCGTCACTCAGTGATTCTGAATGCACATGAGTTTACAATCTTGCTGAGCCCATTTCCACGCCTGCTGAGTTGTTTATTGCGTATAGTGATTACAAGTTCTCTCCTCCCTCCCACCACCTCTGCATCTTTATCATTCTCTTCCTGGTTTATTAGCTATACCATGTGTAAACTAGGCCTTTTGAAACATTTGAAGCACCTATCACTTAGCTGGTACCGCCAAACTCCACTATAAAAATAACTCTCCATTTCACTGTCACTCTGCAATTGCGTAAATAGTGTTCTCGCTATTCAAATCTTCGTCACAGCGCTGTCCCAGAGATGCAAACCGCAGCACTGAGAACACAGAGGATTTCCAGGGTTCAGCCTTTGGGAAACAAAGAATTTCTATAATTTAGTACTAAGGTGGTTGAAAGTAGGATGGAATATCATTACAAACTTGTGAACTCTTCCAGTTGTATTGCAGGCTTTGCAGCATTGCTTTTCTTCCTATGTCCCAGTTTCTGGAGTTGTGTAATTTTGTAAACATATCAGATGTATTACTTTTTTCCTTTTTTTTATGGCTATTTTTAGCCTCCTACCAGTTTCTGAGGGAGGTTTGATAGACATGCAAATATGGGCAACCCAAAGCTTATTTTTTAAGTAATTTCAAATTTTATATGGTCACCTAAATCACAATTATATTGACTTGGAGTCAGCAATATGGTCATGATGTGTTAGTTTAAATGCTAACCTTTTAATGGCAGATGTTGGAAACAATCCCTGTGAGAAAGCATGGACAGTGTTATTTGCTCTAAAATTTGAGAACCTATTCTGGGTGTTTTTTGGATGTAATATTCATGTTCTCTGTGGAAGCGTATGAAAAAAAGAAAAGTTACACAGGACAAGGTATAGAAAAATTAGAACATTTGGAATTGATGGACTGAAAATTTACTGCAGAGATACTCTTGGGAAGAAGTATAAGAGGAAGAACAGAAACCAGAGAGAAATTCTGGTCTACTTGCTGAAAGTAAGTCCTTTTCCTCCAGATATTTAGTAAGAAAAGAGCTTGCCTCTAAAAATACAAGTGAATTGAATTCTCAGCATCAATTTGGAATTGCTTATAATCCACAAAGACAAAGTAAGGATAATCTTTCTTTAAAAAAAGTATTGCATCATACTGCTTTAGGAGTCTTTCTTTTGTTTTAAATATAAGCTATATATAGAAAGCAGAAAAGGAAAACATCAGGAGGTTATGGCTTTACAGAAGGGTACAAGCTGTCCCAAAGTTACTAAGGGAGTTGACGGAAGCACTAGCTAAGCCACTTCCCATCATTTATCATCACTCCTGGTTTAATGGAGGGGTTCCAATCCATGGATTTAGGGAAGGCAGGTTCTTCCTGACCAACCTCCTCTCCTTCTATGACAAGGTGACCTGCTTCGTGGATGAGTGAAAGGCTGTGCATGTTGTCTACCTAGACTTTGGTAAAGCCTTTGGCACTGTTTCCCACAGCATTCTCCCGGAGAAGCAGGTGCTTATGACTTGTACGGGTGTATTCTTTCTGGGTGTAAAACTGGCTGGATAGCTCGGCCCAGAATAGTTGTGGTGAATGGAGGTAAAACCATTATACAAGTGATGTTATTGCTCAATAGTCAGTTTAATTCCAGCTGGACTCTGGAGTCAGTTTTGGTGTCAGCAGACAGAGGAAGGAAAAATAGGAGACTCCGTAGGGACTAGTGTATACTAAACCGACTCAGAAGCCAACAGGTGCGTGTGATCTGTTTGTAAGACAATGTGAAATGAGAGATGTTTTTACTGAGCGCATTTGATGAATGTGGGTATTGCTCAGTGTTGCACAGTATTGCAGCGCAGCATTGAACCGTAGTCTGTGATGTTAAAAAAGGGGTAAATGCTCACACCAGCCTGCACTGACTACTGTGCTGTGACGGTGCTTTAGTGGCTGGTATGGTTGTAAGAGGTGGGGTCTGGAGATGGGAGTTGGACTGTAGAAGGTGGTCTCGAATGAAATGCTCTTGAGAACAAAGTTCTGTCAAATTTTGCTTTTGTAAATAATAAGCTGTATGAAAACAACCAAAATTACTAAGCTTTCAACCATGTGGTCTGAGACTAGGAGGTTGCCCAGAAAAGCTCATTGCTGGTTGCTAAATTGCAAGTAAGGCCCTTTGCAGAATGCAGGATGGATTGGCTCTGTGGAACAACATGCAGTGGCTTTTTTTGGACATACATTTGCTTCCACAGGAAAAAGCTGACAAAACTCTGGCAGTAAATCAGTACAAAACTGCAAAGAATCAGCGCAGAGAAGTTAGTTTCTGGTGCCAAGCGCAGGAAGGTAGGGATCTGAAGGAGGTATTGCTCTGACAGAGATCTGGTGATAGCACCTAGCTAGCAGAAATATTGATACACTAAATCAAAATAAATGAGAGGACAGGGACAAATAAGGAGGTATATTTTCTACCACAACATAAATGGCCTATTGAGAGCATACACAGAAACAGCAGATCAGACCTCCGAGGACAGACAATAGATTGTCAACTGGGATAACACCAACGTTAGCAAGTGCTGCAGTAGGGAACGAGCACCAGCCTTTGCAAACCACAACCTAGTTGGTATTCCGTACTTAGAAAATGGGGCAAAATGTTTTACAGCAAGTTTAAGGGAATTATAGCTAAAGGGCAATTTGGAAGCAAGGCGTGATTCAGGTCATCTAGAAAACAACAGAAAGCCACTGCTAACACAGCCAAGAAAGTAAAGGCAAAGTGATAAATACAGGTGTGAGCCTGGAAAGGCTAGACCGTCACGATATAGCGTCAGCAGGAAGAAACCTAACATGGTCATTACTATGCTGGGAGCAACGTTCCTGGGAGAGATGACATATTGAGGCCCAGTAGAGATGCTGGGCGAGGCTGGTTTGGTAGGCAGCTCCATGCCCAAACAGGTCGGAACAAGGAGGATACAGAACCATCTCCTTGCTCACAGACTGAGTGGCGTGGAAAGCACCAACAAAATTAATGTGTGGGAGAGCACAAGGTGAGAGAAAGAGTGTTGGGTCGAAGTGCCCAGAGGCTCAGTGCACATCTGGCACTTCACTTACTGATGTGCTACAAGAAATGTGAGCATGATACGAAAGAAAGCCAAAAAATTGGGTGTAGTGCAGAAATATTAATTGACAGTAAGAAGAAATTACATGTTTTTGTCATTCTTCAGTGGAGCTTTCTGGCTCTGACCAGACTTCCCACATCTTCATGCAGTTTATGGTTTGCTGTTGATGTATTGTAATAAATAATTATTCCGATTATATTCCTTACATTTTAGTGTACGTTTAAGATTCATTAACTGACACACTGTATAATTTTTAAAGTAGTCTGTACTGTTCCATTATTTGTACGTCGAGCTACAGCTAGGCAATGTGTTTAATGAGGTACTAGTGAAAGTACACATATATTACTAAATGTAAACTCTTCTTGAAGAGAATATATAATAGTAAGTGCTGTGAGAAATAGCATGGTTTTACACATTAGGCTTCCTCTGCAGTTTCCTTTTTCAAAATACCTTAATGTTGTAAAATAAACATGTTAAAATACAATTAATTAATCAATTAGTTAATATTAATGTATTTACCTAAAAAAAATATTGTGAAAAAATAAGTCCAGGCACAATATTCCCTTATCATATTTTCATCCTGCCTTATAGCATTAAAACACAAAGTCCCAAACAATCATATTCTGAATTCTGAAAAATGTTACCCATCAGAAGCAAATATTGTTTTAAATTATATTTGGAAATGGTCGAAATTCAAAAAAACCAAATAAGACCACAGAAGAACACTTCTTTCTTCTTACTATAGTTATTCTTTTCTGATATTACTTGCCTTGTTTGTCTTTTTTTTCTGTGTCTCACTTTTTCAAAAGACTTATCTTTAGAGACTTTTGAGTATTCAATACCGTGTGCAAATTATGTTTGTGTGTATGCAAGCATACACTCACTTTTCATATTATTAATGCTAAACAGGTATTTGTTGAACATAGTTACAAAAACAGAATAATTTGGCATCTGAAATTTCTGCTTGGGTAGTTTTATGTATTTAACCAAGTAAGCATAATGTAGACTAGAAAAGAATAGAGCAGAATAGAGCAGAGTAGAGTAGAGTAGGAGTAGAGTGGAGTGGAGTAGAGTGGAGTGGAGTGGAGTAGAGTAGGGTAGACTAGACTAGACTAGACTACTTCAGTGGGAAGGGAGATACACTGATCATGTAGTTCAACTGCCTGACCACTTCAGGTCTGACTAAAAGCTAAAGCGTGTTATTAAGGGCATTGTTCAGATGACTCAAACACTGAACAGGTGTTTGGGACATGCAGGTTTGGGACATCAACTATCCCTCTAGGAAGCCTGTTCCAGTGGCCACCCTCTCGGTAAAGAAATGCTTCCTGAAGTCCAGTTTAAACCTCCTCTGGTGTAGCTGTCAACCATTCCTTTGCATCTTATCACTGAGTACCAGGGAGAAGAGCTCAGCACCTCCCTCTCCACTTCCTCAGGAACCTATAGAGAGCCATGAGGTCTTCCCTCAGCCTCCTTTTCTCCAAAACAGACAAATCCAAACTCCTCAGCCAGTTCTCAAAGGACATTCCTTCTAGTCCTTTTTCTAGCTTTGTTGCCCTCCTCTGGATGCGCTCAAGGATCTTTGCATACTTCTTAAATTGTGGGGCCCAGCACTGCACGTAGCACTCAAGGTGAGGGTGCACCGATTCTAAATACAGTGGCATAATCACCTCTTTTGACTGGCTGGTTATGTTGTGTTCGATGCACTCCAGGACGAGGGCTGCCAGGGCACTGCTGACTCTTATTGAGGTGGCTGTCAACCAGCACCCCAGATCCCTTTCCGAACGGCTGCTCTCCAGCCTCTCCTCTCCCAATTTATACTTGTGTCCAGAACTAGTCTGTCCCAGTATTTTAAAAGGGGATTTATTGTATCCAAATCTCCAAAGTAGATTCTTTAGACTGGTAATATTCAAGACATCGTATTTTTTTTTTAATTTAACTGGTTCAATCCGAAAGTCGTCCTTTCTGTGATTTTGAGTGACAGTAAGATTTTAACTGCAGACTGCATTTGCACTCCCCAGGACAGAAAAAATAAAAGTTTTCTACACTGCAGTTCAATTGACTATATGATTCTAAAAATAACTTGCCAATATTGTGAAACGTTTACTTAGACATGGAATCATTGTTATGTAATTAGCACAAGAAATTATTATCATATACACTTTTAGATATTATTTCTTTGTTTTTTATGTGTGTGTGAGAGATAATTATATACGATTGGCCTTATCATATTTGCTACTACCAGGATTTTTCAGACGAATAAATGGATTTTCTGTGTTTTGGGCTTTAAGCGTCTAGCTGATGAAGAGTTCTGACTTTCAAAGTATCTGCCTTGACTTGTACTAACAATCTTATTTTTTCTTATAAGGATCAGCCTATGAAATCTTCTTTTAGATTACTATTAAACCCAAAATTTAGATTCAAATACAGTACGGAAAGTTAGATATTATATTTATGGCTTATATTTAATCTTAACAACCTAAATATATATACATTAAAATGTAACGATTGTGCCTCATAAAGCAACATTTTCAGACTCTTTAAAATGAAGGTTAATAAAAGAAAGCATTGTGAATCAGTTTGGTCTCAGAACTTTTATTCCACAGAAAATTTAACATAATGACTTCCATTTTCAATTCTTTGCCCATTATTTCCATGTTTGGAAGATTAACTTCAGCATCTTCAGTGATGCACCACTTCAGTTTCCCAGGAGAAATATTCCTCATTATTTCATTTCTTTGCTTTTGAGCACTTACAAAGTGGAAGTTAAAACATTACTACCTTTAAAAAAAAAAAATGAGTAAAGTTTAGGAAAATACTGAGGTTGAAAGAAATTGATTACCTGTCTCAATTGTACAATGTGGATTTGTAAGAATACATTGTCCTGGGTCATGCCATTACGTTGTATGTATTTATAAGTACTTCCTGCAGTGTATCCGCTTTATGTTTATTAATTTTTATTTTATTTCTCTGTAGGGGTCTGGGAGTCATTTTTGATGGCAGGTTACAGCCGTGGCACTGCCCTGTTCCTATCTTTAAAAGATGTAGCTCAGAGGAAATGACCTAGTGTGATGTGATGGAGTGTGATTATCTCCAGAGTTATGCTATAGAAATGGAAATCAAAAGGTCTCAGGGTTTGTGAGACTTGAGTGATCAAAACTGGCATAAAATATCAAACATGGCACTTTTTATGATGACTTCAGTACTTCCTAAGATTATCCCTGAATTGTCTCAGCATTGACATATTTTATGGTTGATTTCTTTATAAATATATGTCTAGTGTTTATTATTTTATTTCGCATTCACTAAGGATGAGAACTGCTTGCATAAGTATATTGAAACTGGGGAACATGAGCTTCAGAAGCTGATATTAATTCCTAAAAATGCAATTGGGCATCTGACTTTATAGCCTTATATTTGAAACATTGCAGGCAGTGATATTTTTTAGGATTCCGTTGCTCACTCTGCAGCCCTTTTCAGTGCTGTGGGAGTCCCTCCCTTGACCTTTCTGTGGGCAGATGAATGATGGTGAATAACTTATCTTTTCTCTTGTTGCTGCCAGAGTACCTCCATACATTAATTTGAGAAACAGTTCCTCTTGCTCAGCTATTAAGAAAAATCATAAATTATATTCTGGGCCCTTTAGGGACTGGGTGCATCTTCAAGCTGCCTTCTTTATAAGATATACATAATTATAAAACATAATAAATTAAATATTCCTTCTAGCTCAGTTCCACTCACAGAGATCTTTAGCTTGAGTTCAGTAATGCTGTCAGCTTCAGCTACATTTTGTCACAGAGGCAGGCTGTTAGTGTTCCGCGTTTGTGTCTTTCTGATAGCCGTGAAATGGTTTTTGTTTGTTTGTTTTTACTTTCTTTCAGTTAATGAAGGTAAAGGCTTACTCTAATAAGGGGCATTCTGTCATCAGTGTAAGTGATGAGTGAGACCTCAACCTCTGTAAAAATACAGGGAAACCTGACACTGTCATTTTTATTTCAAGATCCTGAGGTTGGTCATTCCTGGCTTGTTTTCTTCATTGTGGAGCTGAAGTGACTTCTCTTTTCTATTGAGATGTCAAGAGAAGTCACACACATTAATCACAACAGGGTAATAAAAACACAGTTTTGGCAGTGAAGTCATGCTCTCTGTGTGACACCTAATTATGTTATGTTATGTTATGCTATGTTATGTTATGTTATGTTATGTTATGTTATGCTATGTTATGTTATGTTATGTTATGTTAGTTATGGCATTGGCCAATTTACAGTGGGAAATATATATTGTAGAATTTATGTATAGTAAATAAATTTTGCTCCCTGGTTATGTGAGGCTTGCCTAATCCCTCCTTCAGCAAAGTATTTTCATGAATGTTTTCAGGATTAACGTGGGCAATAGCGCACTGTCACGTTTGCATGTTCTTGTGCTGTTCTTTTTGCTCCACAAAAGCTGACTTCCATTTGTACATGCCTTGAAGTAGAATAAGCCGGACTTCTATTATAAAACCTAATGTCAGATTGACTCCATCTAGAAAATAAAAATTTTTAAAGGTCACATAAAATAGGCCATTCTCAGCTCTTTTTTTCCTGGATATGTTTGATTAAAAATAGTTTGTTCTGTTTATTCCTTCACTGTTGTCGGGGCCAACTAAAGCAGAAGCACTTGTATTTGTAGATAGCAAGTGTTTATCGATAACTAGGCTTTTTATATTTAAGTGCCTGCATAATAAGTTTAGGAATCTAACTTTAGTTTGGTGCATGTGTTTCAATTATTTTTTTAATGAATATTATTTGGTTAAGACACTCATTCGAACAGAGAGATTTGACTTGAATGTACCACACACCTGTACTGCAAAATTCAAGTTAAATTGATTTGTGATCTTCCTGTATTTCTTCCTGTCCCACTGGAGGACTGGCTGATGGACAAGCCAGTGTCTGGTGAAATAAGTGGCATTAGCTTTCTGTCCTTATGTTCCTCTCTTAACAAACTATGTTTCATACGTCTCCCAGGAATTTTAATAAGATTTAGTTTGTTAATATGGGAAGTGTAATTTGTGATTACAGAAGGAAAATGCTATAAAAATGTGACTTCCCTTACTGCTCTTGTTCCAATGTATCACAATCAGTTCCTAAATAGAAGAACATAAAATATTAAACGTGCAATATATTACTTCAATCTACAGGGTATTTTGGCTATGATTTTTAAAAGGCAACATCTCCATTTCCAAATATTATTTTTCACTTACAGTCAATGTATGAATGAACAAAGTACTTTTATTTACTGGGAAAAGAATATGTGTGGATGTTTAAGAGTTTTTTTCAACGTTTGTTTAATATTTTTTTACAAAGTTATATTCTTCAATGCAGAGTTATCAGTTATTAGAATAGGCTGCACAAATGTTAGTCTATATAAGCAAAAGATGAGTGATTAAACACTGCAGTTAATGTTTTGCAATTACCATGCTAAGCAATCCAGATAATATCCAGAATATGTTAATACATTTGTGATAATACTGATCCTGAACGCTAAGCTGCATGGGAGCTATTTCTGGAGTGAAGGTCTTCAGAAACGATGGAAGGTTGCAGTGTCACATACAGACTGCTGCAGTTATTTCCTTTGCTGGATTTGCTTTCACACAAACTTTTCAGCACGTTTTTATTTTTGCGGTACACGACTGTTTCTGCAGAGTCACACTACTAATGAAAAGACTTCGAGGAAAAACAATAATTACTCAAGTCAAATCACTGTAACAAGACGAATTAGTCCTTGCAGAGCCTGAACCCAATGACAGACCTCTCTGGTTCAGTACGGCTCTTTAGTTTGAACAGTGCTCCAGCTGTTTGGTTTAACTTCTGGTCTCCTTTTGCCATATCTCTTTCCATGTCGGGGTTCTATTAGCTCGTTTGGGAAACCTTAAGTGAGCCACTGCACAGTTTCCAGGGGTAGGTTGAGAGTGGTACATCTGTAAGAGCTAGACAAGACCTCAGAAATGCTGAAATACTTTGGCAAATCTTTCCACTCACTTTTTTTTTTATTATTTTTTGACGTCCACATTACCAAATTAAATAATGTTATAGTTTGAAATGAAAATGTATGAGCACAAAATGCTCTAAAATCTTGGAAATTCTATATAAAGATAAGAATTTTGCAGTTCAGACCATCTCCGTAATTTGAATTGATGCTCCAAAATGAGCTTCCTCCAAGAGAAGTAGCCACAGAATCATTTTTATGCAGTTTTGATCACAGCATACCTGCACAATTTGTCATGGTGCCTAAGCCTATAGTGACAGAAGCAGAATAAGGATTCAGGAGCCTTGAGTGTAAGCAACTGCCATTTTTTTTGGCTCTGCAAAGTTTCAGAGGACCACGTCTTCCCCTGTTTATCACAAACAGCTACGTGCATATTTTCAGAAAGGTTCTCATTCCAGATATAGAAATGAAGATGTTTGTCCTCAGTTTGGCTCTGATTGTATTTGTGAGCCTTTTAAAAAAAAATACAGTGAATTATTATGAAATCTGGCCTCTTACGGTGAAGCCAAAAGGGAAGACTGAGGCACTATAAAAAACATGTGGGTGTGAACTTTGATTTTTGTCCAGCCACAGTGCAGAGAAGTGACAATTTGCTTTTCTGGAGCAATAGGAAATTCATGGGGGAGCTGTACTCTCTGTGTAAAATATGTATTATTTATGTCTGATCTCCTGCACATTTCAGGCCAAATATTCCGGGGAAAATCCTGCTTTCTCTGACCAAACTTCTGCAACTTTTCATGTGATCAGTTTCACATACCAACTTTGTGGGTATAGTGTAGTAACCACATCTATAAAGTCTTACCTGAATGAGTGTTAGTGTTCCAAACCAGTACTAATCGTTGTTATTTTTTTCAGTTTTTTAAAATGAAATTAATTCAGTTCAGACATCTACTCCCTCAGTTCCTATCATGCTACTGAAACTATAGCTACTAAATTAGCTGTAACGTAAATACATTTCTTAACAACAGAGATCTGTAATGATGACACTTTTCTGTTTATTTCCATTTACAATATCTCCTAAATATCAGTGTCATCACCTCAATTTTGACAGGATCTAGATGGTATTTGCATAAGACATCAGATTTTGAATAATGTTACAAGCATCTGTTTCCAATATCTATCAAACTGTGCTTTGGAATGTATGCTCTTAAGATGCCCTGACTCGAAAAAATGTTTTGCAAATAAAGTTAATATCTGAGGTATGTTTCTACTATGTAGATTTTGCATGTTGGGATTCAAAACATATGCCTTCACTTTAAAACAAGGGCAAACTCCCACTAATAGAAAATGATCTCGAAAGGCACCATAGCAGCCTCTCCATATTTGCACTTGCACTCATTATGGGATGTGCACTTAATCTCTGCTTTCAGCTTAAATATGTAAAAGGATACAAACTCTACCTCTTTCATGTGCAAATTCTTTTATTTACTGCTGCAAAATGCCATTTGCCAATGTATACCGCTTGCAGCCATATTTTCAGCACTAAGGCCTCTCATTTGTATGACTATCTGTACAATTAAATAATATTTAATACTTAAAATTCTTTTACATACTTTCTTCATCTTCTATATGGAACTCCTGCATAATGATAATTATGCATAACATTTCTTTTCAGTTGTATGAATGGTGTAGTAAGTGAAGAATGTTTGTAGTTTGAAAGTGTTTTAAAAACAAGGTAGCAGGAAAGTGCTAAAACCAGTCTTTTTCTCTATAATGTTTGGCAGCAGTCAGCTGCTGCTCTTGCTAACTATGTCCAACAAACTTGTCCATAACAAACCTGAAAATGTCAATGCTGTTTTTAAAAGTATATATGTGATTTACTGTAAGACACTTTTCAGATTAAAACATTTTTATCTTATAATGGAGCAACATATTTAAACCCAAATGATTACGTTATTTTGATATAGACTTAGCTGCTACAGATACAATAGCTACAAGGTTCTCAGAATTTTAGGAAAACTGCTAATCCTTTAAGAACAATGAACTACTTTTTTGTCATTTTGCTTGATGGACTGCTACGTGCAGTTTGGATTAATAAATGCACACTGTAGAAATAGAAGTCCAAAGATATGTAAGATTACTTTTATTATTTTTTTACTCAGATTTGTATGCTTTTAAGAAGGTAAGAAATGTGAAGGGTAACCTTCCTTGAATGGGTCATTGAATTTCTATCTCCCACAACTTTGGAGTATTTTGACATCAAGTCCCAAAACAAGTTCTGGCTTCACTACATTTACCAAATTTTTTAGTTTGTAAGACTGACGTAAACTGAAAAGAGTTGTAGACTTTAAGAGAACACTTAGTTGGTGGCTTCTTTTCCAATACACACCTTTTCCAGCAGTTTATGTGACACTGCCATGCATCCAAGAGTCAGGTGTGTCAGCACAGCTCTCTCTCTAATTAGTATGCCCAAATTAATGGGCCTTTCTGAGAAATCTCAGCTTTTTTATAAGTTCAGGATGATACTTCTTTGCTTTTAACCTGCTTGAAGAGGACTAAATGATTTACATTTCTGATTTGCATCATGTACATGACCTGTAATTTTTGCCCACAGATTTTCCACATGACATATGATCTTGCCAGTGCTGTGGTGAGAATCTTTAATCTGATTGGAATGATGCTGCTGCTGTGCCACTGGGATGGTTGTCTGCAGTTTTTAGTACCATTACTCCAGGATTTCCCACCAGATTGCTGGGTGTCGCTAAACGGTATGGTTGTAAGTATTGTTCATTTTTCATTGTGTTTTCTAAACATTATTTTCTAAACAGTTAGCTTCAGACTTAGGTGTTAAAAATACATCCCTCATAATACATAGCCCTGTCATTAATTGAAGGTTACTTTTTAGTTTTGTTGACGGGCTTGCTAATGAGTTTGCTTTGTAGCCCTCATCACTGATCAAATGATACTGACTCATCGCCAGTAACTGAGTCAGAAAATATTTTCAGTTTTAAGATCACCTTATTAATCCTCATTCCGTCAAAAAAGGAACCAAAAGAAATTTGAAAGCATGCAGTTTATGAGTGCTTTTGTCCAAGGCTGTAGTTTCAGAATGCTTCTAAAGTTAGATTATTTGTATATGATTCATCTAATGTTCTCTTCTGTTTGTTTTGTAAATAACTTCTGGGTCATCTCATGAGGCCCTTTACTGAGTTGGTCCCAACTTTAAAGTCAGTATGAGTTTTTCTAAGTAAGAGAAGGGAAATAACAGGTTTATTTTTTTGTATGTGAACAAGACTATTCAAGGACAGAATTTGTGCTTAATGTATAAGGAAGGATAATGATGTTCTGCTGGCTTAAATTGTGCCTTGAAGATCAGTAGCTGTGAGGAATTAAGTGGGTTTTATCAAGTCAGATAATGAGGTAATACGAAGAACATTTTCATTGGAAATACACTGAAAAAGTTGTTGAAATGTATATAGAGCAAAAAGAAAAAAACCCAAGCAACACTCATGACCATTTGAAAACATTTTTCTCCAGATTTTACAATTTCAGACTCCATAAATGTGCACCTATACTGTAGATGGGCATCTTACTCAGTCCCATGTATTTCTGCTGTGGAAACATCATAGTATTTGTTCCTTTAGTAAAGTGATACTGCACATTACTGTGGGAACTAAGTTGACTAAGATTGTCAGTCATGCAGACAAGTATTTGCAGTCATCAAGTTAGACCTTTAATGGTAAGCAGCATGCTTGCTGACACCTCATTGTGCAACTTTCCTAAAAAAAAAATAGTGACAGATCTTAAGAAACTAGATTGCTCCAATAAAAGTAGGTCACCAGGATGCTGATGCCACGTCTTTGCATTCTGCTGCATTCTGTGTTGTGCTTTGTAACGCTGTCCATTCACATTTAGAAAGGGCACATTTTCTATCAGCTTGTTAAAGATCTGGATGAAAACCATCCTAATGAGTGAAAGGAAGCCTTGGATTACACTTAATCCAAGTATTTAACTTCTAAAGAGCACTGAACTACTGAATTCTCTTGTCTTCCATAAGAAGTGCTACATTCAACCTCAGAAGACTGTGCACACTGTGCATATGCTCAAGAAGACTCTCCTTTCTGCTTGCTTACTCTCATTTTTTTAGTTTTCTAAAATTGCACCTTTTTTTTAAAATCTATTTCTGTTAATCAACATTGTGGGCATATCTGAAAACTAAGAAAGATTATGTTCACAGTTTAGACAGTCTTCTAGTCCTACGGCAAGAGGAGTTGTGGACTGCCAGCTTGGAATCAGTTGTGTATCTAAGGCCAAGCTACCTTTCGCTTACTCCTTTTCTGAACAATGTGATGCAAAACAAATCGGTTGGATTTTTGTCTTTGAAAGGATTATAAGAATGTCATAGTGCATCACAAAATAGACTATGAAATGAAATTGAAAGCCTTTTGTAAAAGGCAAAAAATCATCACTGATTAATACTGCACCAACCTACAGCCTAATTAGTTCCATGAAAATGTTCAGATGATATTTGGAGATCATCTTCAATAACAATAATAACAATAACAAGCCTATATTTTATCTGTACTCTCAGACTGGGCTTCTTGGCCATTTCCTAACATTGGCCTTCATGTTGCTGTGAAATGAAAGCCAGAGCTGGCATCATCTTTTAGTTTTTTCTAAATGTGATCCCACGTGTCTAATTTTGTATCTTTACTGCCATTTGATTGCACTGACCTTATTAATGCTAAGTTACTACTAACAGTCAGGATCTTATCGGTTCCAGACTATCAACATACTTCTCTTTAAAAATAAGAAACCCAGTAAATACTGCTTTTATAAAATACAAAATCAAGCAGCAGCTGTTGTTTTCTACTCACTTTTAAGTCATGTTGCATTCAATCCATTAGAGACAAAACAACAAATACTTCTGTGAGGTTATATGATCCTTTAATGCCGTTCCTATCTTTTTAACAGTAGGATTATGAGTTTCATTTCTAAAAAAGGTCTTTTCTGAAGAAGTTTCACAGACTTCCCTAATGATGCTGCCTAATGTCTCCTTGGCTCAGAAAGCCTATCATCCCCAGCTTTCCTTATGTAATTCATCCTCAGCTTTCTGATCTGTATTGCTTCAGACTAGTGCTCTTCCATAATTACTCATAGACCAAACAGCTTTATCATACCTCAGAGTCTGAGTCAATGGTTCTTTAGCAAATTGGGAGCAAAACTCGAAGCTGAAAGCAGGGAAGGCGCAAGAACAGAAAAGCACAGTGTTCTCCTAAATTGAGTCTGTGTGAACCCAAGTTCTGCATTCAGCTGCAGTGAATTATGAAAACACAGTATGTGAGTCTCAGCTGATGAATAGTTACAGCCAGGTCTTACATGGGACAGATCTTCTAGTCAAGCAGAGATGAGAGATGACATGTTTGCCACTGATGCCATCTGACCATCTGTGCATGAGTGCCTGCAATAAAGCATCCTTTGCAGTAGGTGATCAGATTTTGTTGTATGGGAAGTTTGTTCTGACTTTTCATCTTGCCTATGGCAAAGACTCAAAGGTGTATTAGTCCTTGAAGTAACGGTATCTGAAGATCTCTAACCTGTATTTTCCTGTCTGTATTTGCAACAATTGTTTGTATGGTTTGGAAAACATGGTCCTTTAAGCAAAGTATTTACCTCTCCCAAATTTTTCACATGTAATGTTCCCTTAGTGAGATAAAAAAGCTAGTGGAAAAGCATAGGATTTAACTTAAAGGGTGAGTTTCTAAAAGCCAAAAGAGATTGTAAAGCTTATTGAAAAGGCTTGCTTTGCTCCGTCCCCCATGGCAGTCAGCCGATGTTTGCTCAGCAAGATCTCTTCAGGTACTCTGTTTACTTTGTTTTGGCTTTTTCTTACTGTCCTTGCATTTGGATTGTTTGCAGCTCTTTGGCTTTTTTAGGGTTTGGATTTGGAGTAGTGAGATTTTGCATTATATTAACTCCCCTTTGTGTCACATCATTTCCTCAGAGGCAAAGGAAATCAGATATTAGACTTCAGGTCTTCATCTCTGACAGTATCAGCATTGCTAGGAAAAGAATTTGAGGATTTCTGCTGTAGTGTCTGAAAGTCCCTCTCGTTACAAAATGAATGACATAAATGAAGATAGGGAAATTCAGAAATGCAGGAGATGATGATGATTTCTAATCCTCTGAGAAGTATGCTAACATGTATAATGTGCACAAAACCTATTTAGTAATAGATTTTAATTCTGAATATTTCTTAGTAATGAACATAATTTTCAATTCCACAACCACATGTTTTTTTTTTCAATAAGAGCTCTTCTTTACTCAGTGGACCTTAAAGAATGCATTACAGTCATTTGATGTGTTATTCAGCACTGGGTTTTCTCTTTTTTGATAATGCATGAGCTTAACACCTTCTTCCCAATGACTGGCCATTAGGGGAGCTAATTCTGAGGTTTTTTTCTGCATTTGATTGTTGTGTGATAATCTTCACAAATGCTTTTGAGGATCTTTTTATAATACAGCAAGACATTATATAGTCACACTTAGGCATAGATTCCTCTGGCTTAGTTTGCAGTGCTGAGCAATAAATGCTTATGTAAATCAAATCCCACAATCTTAAACTGAGTGCTTGGAGAACATGGAACATATGGGAATCACCTGATTACTAGAGGCACTGAGGATCTCATGAGGTATACTACCTTCATGCATTTTATACTCATGCATTTGTATTTATGCATGTCTGTTTAGTTATAGCAAATGCTTTTAGGAACAGATGAAATTTGAAATTACCTATGAGAGATGGACTGTGATCAAAATAAGAGGAATTGCCTAAATCAGATAAGTGCTCAATTTACAGCACAATTTGAAATATATGGTGCCAATAACAATATATAACTGACATTCTTAGGACTAAGGTACCCATATTTAGGGAATCTACAGTGAATAGTAATATCCTTTCTAGAATATTCAGCTGTTCAGAATTCAGTTATTGCTCTCTCTTGCACACAGCACTGACCTAGTCACTGAGGTCAGTCCATTTTCTCCTGCATAAAGATAATAAAATAATGACCTGTTTCAGTGGGTTGGGAATCAAGTGTTAGGCCTAAAAATATATTTGCTCAGGAGAATATATTAGTTAGTGTGTAAGAAACTGCAGAGGAAAACTTTTTAGTCATGTAGTGACAAGATAGCAGACTAAGGACGTGTGTTAATTGAGTTACCAAAGTTTTATGCTGAGCTCGCAAGGACCCGAAAAATTGGGTAGCTGAGGACACAGTTGATTTAACTCAGTGTGTCATGATCAATGAAGAGGAAAACAAATCGAGTTCTCATTTTTACAGTTGCTGAAGCTTTAGGAAGACCACATAGGTTTTGGCTTATGCTTTTTTTTTTTGTTCTGTGAAAGGTAAGGAGGCCATCTACTATTGAAGGGCTAGAAAAGGAAGAAATTATAATAACTTTGCCTTCCTACCATCTAGACTTCGGTCTCCTGCACTTTTGGATATCCTTACATTAAAAGTTACTAGATTTCTTGTACCTCATGTTTATTGAAAATAGTTCATTATTTATAGGTTTTCTGCATATTGATTTCTGCCAACTGGAAATTGATTCCAAATAATAAGGAATTTCCTGGATCAAACCCAGCATCTATGCAGTGTGCTTTAAAAATTATTTCCATCGTGGTTGATGTTTTTGTCCTCGAAATTTTATTAATTTATTCCATACTATTCTCTTACTGTTTTTTTAAATATGTTTTGGTTGAGATTATGTCTCTTTCAACCTTGAAACATAGGTGCAGAATTATGTTTTTCTTCTTTGTTTTTTTCTAAATATCTGAATCATAGTAGAAACTATTTTAGATTCGGTGAAAGTCAGGCCTCACTGGCTCTGTAACCTGAAACAATGACATATGCATTCATCATCTTTGATGTCATTTGAGCTCATTGTGTTGATAACATGAGCAATTGAGAATTAGAATCTTCAAAGTTGAAAAATAAAGGGCCAAATCATTTATGTGAGGATGTAAAACTTCCTAGAAGTTTAACATTAGTGAAAATATTCACGTTAGCCAAGAATATTTGTATTACAACCAAGACAAAGTGAAAACAGTGCTTCAAAGAGTATATTCTCAGTTGTAATCAGACAACTCCAGCAACTTTGGAAATTGTTTAGTATTACGAACTCAACCACTGTCATAAAGCCCTGCTACCTTACTTTACTAAAATACTTTACTTATAATACTTTGCTTTACTTAATTCACTAAAATGCTTTAAACTCATTGCAGAATTGATATAATTATTTAATGCTGATGTTGATAGCTGTTTAAGTAGATATTGGTGCTCATTACTACAGAGAAAAGATCTAAATTAGGATAACTGTGTTTGAAAGTAATGATCGTAGCGCTGTCTTACTGATGAAATAATAGGTGCTAAAGTGGATGATTTCTGCTATGAGTTAGTTGTCTGTCTTGTGTACTTCTGTTTCTTTCAGATAGGAAGCTGATCTTCCTTACACAATGAGAATAATGAAACAATTACTTAAAGGAAGCATGTAAAAGCAAATTGATATACCTAATAGATACTAACTCATGTCCACACTTTGTTATCATAACAGCTAGTAGGAAATTATCCACATGTGGATGCAAGGAGAGACTTGCCCATTTGTCATCAAAATTTAATTTCTAAGTTTTCCCCTTAAGAGTCAACTCAACTCATAAATGCTTATACTGCAGTATATTGTGAAAGGATTTCTGGTAACTATAAATTACAAAATACTTTATGTAAGCCTTGAACTTGAAAGAATACAAGAAACTGCACATAATATTGACTCTAATGTTGTGTTTGACAGACGTTCTATGGAAAAATAATAAACATCATAAAGCATGCCTTAAGCCATTTCTTTAATAAAAAATCTGAACTAAGGGAGAAACATAAGTTGGACTTGTCATATTTCAGAAACTTTTATCCCCCATTTGCCTTAGAATGAAGATTCAGAAGGAGTTACAAGCACCTCACAGCCAAATGCAGCTTCTCTGTTGTAGAAGAGAGTGTTCTCTTTGTTCTGAGGGACATGGATCAGCCTACTTTGCTCCGTCTTTTTAAATTTAATAGTAACTGTTTGTATGTGGTGGTTTTCCAAGTTGAAGTGGGATATCAGTGTGGGACAATTAATCTGAAGTAGCTCTCAATGAGTGGACTTTTCTTTTGTGAATGGAATATCCAAAAACTGAATGCTTGGAATATTTCTGCCAGAGCAAGTTTACCAAAATAAATCCAAATGTAGATATATCCAGATGAGTACAATTCATATACAGCTGTTCTCCAGCAAATATTTTTCCTTGCAAACCTATATTAATATGCACAGTCTAATTTGTGTGTGCTTTAAGACTATATAAAGATAATTGGCTTTGCACAATCTGCATATTATCGCCAAGGGGTCATTATGAGACATATCATAATCAGGTTTTCTCAAGTGCACTGGTTTTACTACTTTTAACTGAAGGGTTTTGCCGTATAAATGTTGAGTTTTCTACATGTGGCTATTCAGCACGTGACTCATCCTAATATCCTCACCTGGAGAGAAGTCTCTATTGACATGTGATTAGAGATAAAAATTGGTCACCTGAAATTTAGAATTTAGAATGCTTACATTTCACATTAGAACAAAATCAAAGCAAGATACTTTGTTCTTTCTGAGCTGAGGCACTTTCATACGTTAAACAATTGAGATAATTTTGTTTCCATTCACCTGTGTCCACCAGACCTACATCAATAGTCTCTAGGATCTGTAATCTGGATTCCCAAAATCCCAGAGGGATGCAAGAAGGTATCATAACAATTTTTTTAAATCTACTTTTTTTCTGAACTCCTTCCATGGAAATTTTGATATTTTGTATTTTCACTTTAATTCAGAACTAAGCTGAAAGCTAAGCAAGGAGATTTCCCTGTAGAACTAGAAGGCTCTATTTGCATCCAATTCTAGTTACCAAAACAGAAGAAAATCAGGAAATGCATGGCATTATTGTTTTCTTTCATTTGTTTTAATCTGCTGATTTTTCCTTAATGTCTGAGCTGGTTCTGCTCATACTTTGTATGCATAAAAGCCAGGGATGTACACAACTCATTCATGTTTTCCCTGTTATAAAATGTTTGGGTAATTTTCTTCAGCATTGCTTCCTTCCTTGCCTTTCCTGCTTTTTCTGCTTTCTGCACATAAACTCATTTGACCATTACTGGAAGTAATTCAAATAGAGGTAGAAAACTTGCCGAAAATAATGTGATTTAATAGAAACAATGGAAAGGATTTTCTATAGGAGAAATACGGTAATATTCCGCAATTTTTAAATTACCTGAAATGTGCAGCGTCTTATTTAACACTATTATTTGTGTGTAATTGAAGACTGTCTTATAGATAGTCTGTGTACAAATGTCTGTTTATTACTTGTATGAACAAACAGCGAGTACTTTCTTGTATCAGATACTTTAAACATTAAAAGCCTCTTAAACATATTTTGGTTTTTTTGCTATCTGGATTTTAATGTCCATTTAATGTACTATTTAGAAGATACTATTGGTAATTTAAGGCAAAGAACAAATCTCTGTAGTGAGGATTTCTGTGGTCCATATATCACTTTTAATGATTTGCAGTTTTATTTGTTTGTTGTGGGATTTTTTAGTGGGAAGAACTGCAATCTTAGCATTAAAAAATTGCTGAGAATCCAAAAAACCTGCTATAAATAATGTAATAATCCATTTAATCTAGCTGTAAAAATAGAAAGTTTTCTTTTTTTTTTTTTTTTTAAGAAAAAAGCCAACATTGGCATTACCTTAATATTTTTTTAATGTATTCTTTCTTTTGAATGGCTGGGACATATTACAAAAGGTTCATGACAATCTCACATGACAAGAATCGGAGCAGAGAGAGATGTATACTACCAGATCTGGTTCAATAACACAATTTTACCTACATTTTGCGCTGCTGTTAATACAATGAGAGACATGCTTTGGAACAACCTCTTTGAAAATCACCAGCTGGCATTTGAATGAGACGGGAAAATAATTATCATATTATTCTCAGATGAATCATGTGCCTTTTCCAGTCCAACTCATGTTTAGTTTTAATTCATCCATGATATCTTAATCTGTAATAAAATAAGATGATGTCATTTCTCTTGGATTTGCATAAAATGTTTTTGTCTATAGCAGAACAGGATGAAGTTAGCTTGCATTTGAGGGTAGCTTAGCACTTTGACAATAGTACATATAACCAAAAACTATTATCTATATTGATATAGATTGGCAAGGACTTATAGGGCTATTTTTGAACAGCTTTATACTTATAGTATTTTTGGTATTTTCAAGCTGATTCTACTCAGTCTATTTGTTCAGTTTTACAGAGAGTAACTGAGTAGTTGTCAGGAGTAAAAGCATAGCATCAATAATTTGTCACTCTTTGCAATAATACATAATATACCTATTCTTATCTCTAATAGTAAGGATGCTTTTAAATTAATCTTAGATGCAGCTAGAGAAGTGATGCCAAATCTGAACTCAGTTAAATGTTGCTAAAACAACATTGACAGAAGAATATTTAGGGGAGTTTTTTATTTATTTTTAATAGCTTTTACCAGATGTTCAGCAATGAAGTTTATGGTGCATGATAAAAACCTTTGGTGGGAGCAAAATATAAATTTAACTCAGATTTGTGTGAAGAGAAGATGCTTGATCTCACCCTGGAGAGGTACAGTCAAGGGCAATGGGCAAATGTGTTGCGTTTCCAGTAGCAGATTTGGCTCTGTAATTTTGGGACTTATGCAGATGTCTCTCCATAAGCTCCCATAACCCATACTATTCACCTAAAATTCACCTAAAGGGCTGTCTGTCCCTTACCCTCCTCCCTGTATATTAAATGCAGATACAGAATATGTAAAGTGTGCTATTATTTTCTTGTTATTCTCAAACACTCTTTGTCATGACTTTACTCTTGCAACAAGACCTTCCTGCTGCTGCTACGTACGCTTCTGTGCCCAAGTGGAGTAGTATAAAACTTACTCTAAAAGAAATTAGTTTATTTCTCAGTTGTATGTATATGCAAGGTTGAGGTTGCTTTAGGCTTTTGCAGTCAATATCTTTACAAAGCAGCTGTTTATGGAAAGGATGACATACAAATGCTGACAGCAAGTGCATCCTGGAAATGCCACATGCCCTGAGAAATAGCAGTATAAATGCACTGCTGTTAAGTGAATGTGTTTTGCAGATCGAGAAAACGTATTAACTCTAAACCAGCTTAGTTGAATTGTGAAGGCAAAACACACAAACAGGAAATAATGTGAGAAGGAGAAAGAAGGAATGAGACAGTTTAAATAGAAATAAAACATTTGAAGCTGAAGTCTTTTAAAAAAGAAAAAAGGTAGGAGCCAGTGCACTCATCCATTTAAACATGATTTGAGGAAACCTAAAGTTAGCATGTGAACAAATAAATAAAAGATGAAGTATTTCCATGGCTTAACACTGCTTGTTGGGTTTACTCTTCTGCTTTTAACAGATTTTAGACTATATACCATATAAATATACTATTTAAGTTCACTTACAGTGGTGATACTGAATGCATAACGTAAATAATAACTAGATATGTATGGCATCAATGAAAACTTACCTGAATGCAATGTAAGCCAGGTTTCTAATCAATGTTGACTCAGATTTATTTTAAAAGATAGTGGAAAAACTTGGCATTTTGACTTTTTTGAAGAATGAAATCTCCTTTGAAGACTTCCTCTGATGAATTTTCTCCCATAGAGTAATTTTGGGGCTTTTCACAGATTTGATTCTAAAGGTTGGATGTGAAAAAATCTGGTTTCTTTTTTTTTTTTTTTTAATCAATAATTCTAGTAATTTTAGTGTAAGCTTCAGAAAGAAGGAGTAGATCTTTACTCTGAAAAAAGAGGCATGGCCAACAAATTGAGGGAACCCCTCACTCTACTCTGGTGAGACCCCACCTTGAGTATCATATCTAGCTCCGAAGTCCACAGCATAGTGAAGACGTACTTCTTGAAGCAGGAACAGAGGCGTGCCACAAAAATGATTAGAGAGATGGAACACCTTTCCTGTGAGGACAGGATGAGAGAGCTGGGCTTGTTCAGCATGGAAAAGAGAAGGCTCCAAGGAGACCTTGTTGTGGCCCTTCAATACTTAAAGGAGGACTATAAGAAAGATGGGAACAGAGTTTTTAGCAGAGTCTGTAGTGATTGGATGAGGAGTAATGATTTAAACTCTAAGAAGCTATATTCAGACTAGTATAAGGAAGAATTTTTTTATGATAAAAGAGATGAAACGGTCGAAGAGGTTGCCCGGAGAGGTTGTGGAGGCTCCATCCCTGTAAACATTCAAGGTCAAGCTGGACAGGGCTCTGAACAACCTGATCTAGTTGAAGATGTCTCTGCTTATTGCAGGGGGATTAGATGACCTTTGAATGTCCTTTCCAACCCAAACTATTCTATGATTCTGTGAAATTCTGTTTGACTCAAGACCAATTTAAACCTAATGAAATGAGTACTCCAGTCTTTACCTTTTATTTGGCAGGAATTACGGAACTGTTTCTGTTTCTAAGTTAGCTAAAACTTGTAGTACTTATGCACTTGGAGAATGTAAGCCATGGTTGCAATAAAAATAAATGGTCGTTGTTTATCACTGTTCATATTTAGTGTCGTACAGAATGCTGTGCGTGGGTAGATTTATTAACATAATCAAACATTGGCGTGGTACTGGTTTAAAGGCAAATTTAACTGAATGTCTCTTAAGGGAATGGTTTGATTACTTTGTTTAAATGGACCAACTGATAACAAAAAGGACTATTATTTTAATTATACAAAACATGTAACAGGTTTCGGACTTTTAAGATGAGTCTTGCCATTTAGCCTATGCCCAGTAAATATGAAGCTTCTAGCTGAGAAGGGTTCCCAACCATTTGCCGGTTAGATAAAGCAATTTTTTGATAAATTAATGTTATTTTCATTAGACAATCTTTTAAAATATTTCTAATTTAACATCCTTTTCGAATTTTTTCAAGCAAAGTAAATGCCATGCATTGGAAATTCAGGTATTCAAATATGTGCCCTGAATCCAAGAACTTTTGCTCATATTGTGTGCTTTCTGCTTTATAATTTTATATATATAATTGAATAATTATGAAGTTTGCACTCTGACCATTCCTCTGATCTCATTAAGTGTATTTTTTTGTCTCTCACTTGCTCCTGCCCATGGTTTATGATACCATCTCACTGTAGTATGCTTGCAGTAAAGCCACTGTGCTGGAACTGAATTCACCTAGTTAAATCTCTAGCACCTTTTGCAGAGCCCCACTGACTTATCTCAGCCTTTGCATTGGCAAATCTTTATCCTGATCTGAATGTCAGATTGAATTGCAAGAGCAAGCCCATGGATCATAGGATAAAATCGTAGCTTGAGAGAAGAGCCTATTCTTAGGAATTTTATTTTCTTCACTGGTTAGGAGCAGGGAAGAATTGGGGAGACATTTCCTTCCACTAAAACACAGGGCTGCTCTGCAGGGAAGCTTGGGAAGCTAATGGAGGCAGTTTTAGCTGAATAGGATGCTGGTGCAGCTGACAGAGAGAGAAATGCTCCCCTGGAGCACCTACATTAAACTTCTACTCTGAATTACCATCTGCAACAGTCTGATTTTTTGCTGACTCTGTAGGGAGCCTAGGGAGACTCACCAACTCAGTCATCAAAGTGAAGTTCCTGAAGTCAGCTGATGTGAAATGTTATGCCTTTCTGCCTTATTGCTCGTTATCTCAAACAAACCCCAACAGAAGTTGGGCCTCTGGTCATTGTAGGTATCTATGTGTAAACAATACAAAATGAAATTTGTGGTTACAGTTCCCGATGATCCTCTATCGCTCAATGTCTTGGTGTTCTTCCTGTTCCTCTCTTCCTCAACTGTCAATCCTACACCTCCCAGGAGGCTCTTCTCCCCAAGGTATACTCTCTGGACTGAGCCATCTGCCTCAGTCTTACCCATTTTGGTCAAAGCATTTTCATCCTCACTGTATAGAGACAGACCTGAATTCCTTTCAACTACTCAGCAGGTGGATGTTATGTTGCTCTGCAGGATAACTTTGTGGATCTACCTGTAATCAAAGTATGCATTTTAATTTTAAATGTAGTGAGACACTTTCTTACTTTTTATGTTGCAGCTTTGAAAACATCCCATATGCTTTCCAAATATTTCTGTGCAGTAAATGGCATTACTATTCCTATGTGGATGGAACAGGTGTCTCATAAATAATTCCTATGGAGCTGTGAGAAGGCAAGTTGACTAAAAAAAGTTAGGCCCATGAAAAATGATTTATGACTTAATCATTTTCTATATCCACTAATCTGTGGAAACAAAGTATAGAATGATGAAGCTAATTATGACTTGGTCATAGCTTTTTTCTTATTCAGGATATGTTTTTTTACCTCTTCGGTAAAGAGTCTCGGTGGATATAGACAGTTTAGAACAAGGAATTAATATCTTTGAACTGCTCTTTCACTGATCTGCAACAAATGATCTATTTATTTAAAACTATAAGTGATAGTAAGAGAGGCTATATCCCACATGAGCACTAATAGGGTGAAATTAAGTCAATGAAACAGTGTATACAAAAGGTTGAACATGAAATTTGAATTATGCATCAGTGGCTTCACTTTCAGGTGAAGCATACAAGAGGTTTTGGGAAAGAGATGGGAAGGTGGACATAGGAAAGAGAGGAAACTAAAGGCAAAATTAGTGTATGCCTGCATCCAAGTTAGTGATTCAGCTGTTGAGAGTTCGTTCAGGTGTGACCACAGGACTGGCAGAGTGGCTCTTGTCCTGGCTGGCCCTTTCCAAGGGTGGCACGGGGCTGTGCCCCATGCTGTGGTGGCTGTACCTGAGAGGGGCCTAGAGTGACCATTTGGGCATGGGCTGCTGTTTGTACAGGGGTGTCCCTGTCTTTAGGGCTGGAATTGGGACCTGGATGTTCCTCACTTCTTAGATGAATTCTACAGGGTTGATTGGCTACTCCTTCAGCAGTGTTAAAAGAGAAGAGAGTAAGAGAATCACATTCCCCATCCTTACTCTTGGACCATGAAGTTGGTACCCTAAAAGTCAGGACATTTTTTTTATCATTTTTTTCCCTCTGGTAGAGGGAAATGAATTTTTGATGAGTCACACAGTCTTTTTTTTTTTAATATCCAGACATAATTTTGTAGGTGGTGTTTAGGCTGCTAAATCATTTATTCTTTTATTTTATTACCTTGAAAATCTTGCAGACTCTTCTAAGCACCTGCAGTTTTAGGGCATCTGAACGTAAGTACAGGTCATCAGCAAAACTCAGATCAGAGTTCTCAGAAAAAGAAAAGCCTCTGACCTAGATCTTGCTTTGGCACCAAGTTTTGTTCTTTTCATGGAGCCAAAATAGGATTTCAGCTGCAAAACTCTGTTGCTTCCTGCTGTCACTGACCAATAAAATAATGCTCAGCTTTTTGTAGGACACAGTATTTGATGAAGGATTGCGATTTACCACAGAGCAGACAGCCTCTTGATGGCTCAGGTACTTAGTAAGTTAATTTCCTAAAGAACTGCAAAGTAACATGACATAGCCTAAAGCCTCAAAACCATCAGGTTAGGAAATAAATTGAAAACCTGACAAGAAATTAGTTGCCTTCAATACTAAGTGAATAAGAATGCTTAAAACCAGCACTGAACCTCTGCCTTAAAAACTATGTTAGTTAAAAAGAAAATATGATAAAAACTATGTCTTTAGGTTAAAGAGAAAAACATTTGAATTTGTGATACCAAGTGTCATCTTATGAGGGAAGGAAACTCCTTTTTAAAGCAGTGGAACACCTGAATCCTTGTCGCAACATTCATGCTGATTCTCTGTGTGAAAGAAGCATCAGTTCACCTTGATTCATTTTCAAGCGGATTAAAACATATTCAGACCCTTTGTAGACGCGTTTGCCTTCGTGAGTGGATTATATTAGGCTATATTATTATATTAGTTTAAATCTACTGTAATCTGCAATTCTTATTTTTTTCCCTAAGGACACATTCCTACAAATAGTTACAAAGAAAAAAATATTTTGCTAGAATATGTATGTATATAAAACAAGGATGAAAGTATGCCTTGGAAAATGAGGCTTTGAATGCTTTGCAATGTTCTTAGTGAGAAAGCAATGTGGTACGATGATTGTGTGTGTGTCCGTCTCGGTACCTTTGAATTTATGTTGCATTTGCCTAGCCTTTTCCCAGTATTTTCACTTTCCCTTTTCTGCCATTCATTAAGTCAGTTGTTTCCTCCCTTGTTTTTATGTAGCTTCAAAATCACTTTGATTCAATGAGAGTGAAAGATAAATGTCCACAGCCAAAACCGTATCATTGTAATTCGTCCATTTATTTGAGATCAGATGCTCCACGTAACTTGCTGTCTAGTTGGCATTGTTCACAGAATACAGAAATGCAATTCCTTCTGTGGAATTCCCTTTCCGAAATTGATTGCAAATACTGTCTATGGCAGTGCAGATTCTTCCTAACAGTTTCCAGTGAAGCAGTACACTGTGGAGTCACGAGTCAGGTTTATGTCACTTCACTCCTTCAGCTGTCTCCCAGAACTGTACTATATTAAGCCTACGTTATTGTCTGCCTGTTCTTGATTATCAGATAGCTACTCTTGAAAATGCAAAGCTTTTCGTGGGGTTACATTATAAAAGCATTTCAGAAATGGTTTGATTCAATGCTCGAGGCTTGTTAAATAAACTATTTTGCATCATATCCAGCTCCTTTTACCAACTGAAAAGAGCAGAAAAAAGATATGGTGTCTTTAGTGCCCTCTGATTTTTTAATCTCAACTGCACTGTTCCATTTCATGAACTTCATTCCCATCTCTTATAAGAAAATGTTTCTCTCTAAGATGCAGTGTTTGCCCAGTGAAATTATATTTACTAAAAACCTGTAGATGTACTTGTTATAGTCCCTTCTTGTGACCACACAATGATTATTGTGTACTTATTGTGATTACAACGTATTTTCCCTTTGGCAAACAACGTGTATCTGTTCCCATCAGTCCATTGTAAACAATGGCACTTAAGTTTGTTTCAGGATCAAGGAACAATGTGGTTTGAGCTTTATCAAATTTAGAGCATGCTATGAGATGCAAGAACAAAACCAAATGTCTTAATCAGACTTAGATTATTTGATACATCACAATAAAAGGATCTCAAAGAACAAATTTCAGCATAGAATGGCATGGTAAAATCTATTGTATTCATCCCTTAGTTTGTCACGGACTGATTGACATGGGTGCTGTATTAATCCTAGTAGGTTAAAATGTACCCAGGTTTGTTTTCTCTCCTGGAAGCCAATTGTATCCACTGCCTGCTTCCATGTGGCTGGATTTCTTAGTTAGCAAGGCAAGCTGTCCTCAATTGAACCTGTGCTAACTCTCAGGCTGCGTTCAGGAGTTGTTTTGGAGACTATGAATGGACCCAAGCTAAAGCCACTGCTTTCTGAAAAAAAATGAGTACAGGTAGTCGAATTCCAAGTTGGGAGAATGTGTCCTAGCACTGTTAAATTTTCACATGGGAAAAATAGGTGTCATCTGTACTTTTAAAGTTTTACTCAACTTTGTAAGCTGTAGTTCCTTAAAAAATGTTATTGAAATAGTCCTTTGGAATGGAATGTTATTTTAAATGGGAGTCATACATTACAAACTTTCTTCATTCTTCTAGGTTCAGTGGAGCACGGTGACCAGATAAAAGGATGAGTCAGAGCAGGCTGATTCATAGGCAAAAGAATAGGAAAAGTACTTTTCCCATAAGCTTTAATTTGTTATTTAACTTTATATATACAGCTGTAAGAATTCATGATTGTATCTCTGACTACGTACAGATACACAGACAAAAGGGCAGTTCTGAACAGTATACAGGGGATGCTCCCTATGAGACTCTGAGCTTATCTTCTTATGTGAAGTACTCTTTTGAATGTAATAGGTCTATTCACGTGAACATAACAACTCCAATATGTGTGAAAGACCAGGCTGTGTGCACAAGTCAAATATCTGCACTTCTATTGCTATTTATGAATTGCGACACTGAGTCCACGGAGACAATATTCGTTCTTATCATGAAAAAGTAGCTATTGTTTCTGCTTGCTTTTAATGGGGTACGTATTAGCTGGTGAATGTTCCTTTTTTGGTTTGTTTCTTTTTTTTTTTCTTTTTTTCACCAGGAAAGATAATCAAAAGAAAAAGAAAGGTTTGTTACACTACATTGTTTTTATTTGATGGATAGTGCTGAAGTCATAGCACCAAAACATTTATAAAACATAATGATGGCAAAGTCACGTAATGACTCTGAACAAAGCAAATATAGAATATTTAGTCATTGTTCCCGCAATCAAACCTCTTTTCCTCTGGTATGCAGTGCCAAACATATCCTAAAATTTTTCTGCCAATATTGATTTAGAAAGTATGTGCTGAGTCATTTGCACCATCTGTTTTCTGTGTGCTTATCAGCGGAGAGAAATGTTGAGAAGTTTCTGAAGGCACCTACTAATTCCACTGACCTTACTGATTCAGGTTTTTTTTTTTTTCCTTAAATCATATGTGCTTACACACTTTTCTAAATTATGCTCTTTCTTCCTTGTGCTGTAGTTTCTTGTCTGCGATTTTAACTAATGTGTTGCTCTAAGATACTGTATGTGGCCAGAAGCACTTAGTTGTGCAACTGACTGATGGATAAGTATGTAAGCCGTGTATCTGTATCAAAATATGTATATAGATTACTGTTGAAATGATGGATCTCATATAAAGGTCCAATTCTAGTCTTATATCAGTGTTATGTACATATAACTAGTTGAAACACAGAAATTACTACTAATTGATATAATTTGTATTCTGAAATACGAAAGCAGAGCCACAATTTGAAGATGTATACATTCCAAATTCAAACCATGAGAAACTTTCAAGGACAAGAAAATTCTTATGGAAAGTTAGGTGTAACTGAACATGAGCCAGCAGTGTGCCCAGGTGGCCAAGAAGGCCAGCGGCATCTTGGCTTGTATCAGAAATGGGGTCACCAGCAGGTCCAGGGAGGTTATTCTCCCTCTGTACTCAGCACTGGTGAGACCACACCTTGAGTACTGTGTTCAGTTCTGGGCCCCTCACCACAAGAAGGATGTTGAGGCTCTGGAGTGTGTCCAGAGAAGAGCAACGAAGCTGGTGAGGGGCTGGAGAACAAGTCTGACGAGGAGCGGCTGAGAGAGCTGGGGTTGTTTAGCCTGGAGAAGAGGAGGCTGAGGGGAGACCTTATTACTCTCTACAACTACCTGAAAGGAGGTTGTGGAGAGGAGGGAGCTGGGCTCTTCTCCCAAGTGACAGGGGACAGGACAAGAGGGAATGGCCTGAAGCTCCGTCAGGGGAGGTTCAGGTTTGATATCAGAAAAAAATTCTTCACAGTAAGAGTCATTGTGCACTGTCAGAGGCTGCCCAGGGAGGTGGTCGAGTCGCCTTCCCTGGAGGTGTTTAAGGAACGGGTGGATGAAGTGCTGAGGGACATGGTTTAGGGAGTGCTAGGAATGGTTGGACTCGATGATCCAATGGGTCCTTTCCAACCTTGTGATTCTGTGTGATTCTGTGTAACAGTTGGGAGGATTTACTTAAATTTAAGAAGTCTTCAAGAAACTGTTGGAAATGATTGGTTACAAAAAAAATGTATAACTCATATTATGGCTATATGAGACACAAATACAGTTAAATTCCTGTTGGACTGTATTTTTTACAGTAACTTCAACCAGCAATGGCTCATGTCCTCCTGATTTTAGGCAGGTTTCCTTGGGACAACCACTGCTTTACAGTATGTGCGACTGTGTAAGCAGTGATGCTTTGTGCTTTCATTCAACTTTGAAGCCGCGCCTCGAATATTGCATTCATTTGTGCAATAACTTTCTGTGACAACACTAAAAACAGAGGGCATAATTCTGGGCTGTCAGTCTGACTCCGTGATTATAAATTAGAAGTGCCTACATTTAATGGGCACTGGGGTAGGACTGGGATAGGAGCTACTTATTGTATCTGTAGTATTTATCTCATTTGGATTTCATCTCCAGACGAGATCTTCGTGCCTAGAAAGAATGATTCTCAACAATGCCACCAGCAAAGTAGGCTTGCTAGTGCTTGGGAGAGTGCTATGTGACCTGTCCCACACCAAGTTAATTTCTAACAGTATACCCATATGAACCAAGATTTAGAGCTTGGAAATGTGAGTTCAAGATCCTTGTAGAGACCGTTTCACTTAATTCCTCAGTCAATCTTGGCTCCCATGGTTATAAACCATGCCCTTGAGAACTGCGATGATGATTTCTGTGACATATGCAGTGAGCATGATGTGAAAAGAAATAGGAACCGAGTCAAAAATGTGGAAACCACTACTGCCTGTGCAATAGTCTGTTTTTTATGAGATTTCTAAATCCATTTATATCTCACTGCAAGGGTATGTCTGAGGGAAGATAAGCTGAGCCTGAGGGAATGACTACAATATGGGAGTGGAATTGATTTGTCTGATGACAACAAAATTTCCTGGTGAAAACCTCCATAGATTCCAGTAATTTTGCCTTTTATTGTTGTCCCTTAGAAGATGCTCTGTGACCTTTCTGTGATTTATTTCTTATGAGCTGAATAGTTAATATTATGAGAAGATATTTGTAGCAGGTTTGTGTGAAATATTGAGAAAAGGATAGCATCCTGCAGTGGAGAAAGAGGCTTGGAAGTAGACTTTTGAAAATCAGAAGTGCCCCGTAATTAATGTATTCTTTAGAATATTTGCAAAGTTAATATATGTATTTAGAGAACTAATTGCAAATGATCAGTGATCACTGCTTTTGCAAATGTGAGAATTTCCTAATGTCATCAAGCTAGATTATGTAAGCAATCCTTGGATAAACAGCTTTGGTATTTCTCACAATTACAGTCTTTAATAGTTTTTCCAAATTAATGTCATTTCATTTAAAACGTTTTAAACCGATTACTGCTAATCTGGAAACAGTGATCAACCCATTGTCAACTAAGAAATTAAATGCCCTTTTTTACTGATTGGTAGGAGATTTTTTCAGCTCATGGAGGTTTATGGTTTGGTTTTTTTTTTAAATCTATACATCAAAACCAGAAAATGACTATTTAGGAAAACATTTAACGCATGTTTATATAAATACTAATATTAAAAATTATATTAAAGAAAAGCTGAATACATAAACACTGCATTCTTTAGTTTAAAGAATAGGCATTTCTTAACTCAGGAATATTATCTGTGAATGTGTTACGAAAATAATTCCTTATAATGCAAGTGATAAAATGGTGCTTGTTAAAAAAAAACCAAACCCTGTAGCAGAGAAATGGCCACTCCTCACCTTTGTAGAGCAAACAGCAGCACCATGGAATGGGTTTGTGGAAAGTTCCAGCCTCTCATGTTGAGACAAATTTAAAGTTGCTGCCACCAAACCCTTAGATTTTACAACATAAGTAGAAAAATAATTAAATAATCGTCATTATTATTTCATATAGTTATTTTGGTAGTAGCATAAATGATTTATAAGTTTTGACATTAGAAGCAATGTTCTTTTTGAGCAGTTTACATATTTATGGGATAAATCATTGAACAACATATGTAACTGTACTGAAATTTGTACCCTCCAGAATTATATATGTTCAGGATCATCTTAAAATAATCCTCATAGAATCTAAAAGGTCCAGTGTATGCAAATGATTTTACAAAACTGGTTGATTATTAAGAAAAAGAAAGAAATAAAAAAAAAATTGGCAAATATTTTTAGCAACAAAATGCTCAGACAAATCAAAGTTAAATGCAAATATTTTCTCAAGCTTTTTAACCAGGTCTTTTTCTCCTTCTGATATACCCTTTCTACCCATCTGACAATGAGCTGTTCAGGACCACCCATTCACAAGTGTCTGAAATGAGCCCAGTCTGTAACAAGCCACACAGTGATATCTACTGTCACTTTTATAACAAAGTGGCCGTTTGAGAGATTGCCTTGAACTCCAGTCTGGATTCATATGCAATCATGATTCTTTGATGTTTTGGGTCTTACTTGGGTAGATAACATGATTAAATGTTTTCCACAATATAAACTATACAAAGCTATAAGTGAGATTTTTCAGGGAAACTTCTTCACTTATTTCATTTTCTGACTATTTTTAAAGCCCCAAAACAAAAGAAAATGTATTTTCTCATTACTCAGTGAAACCCACCTGTTCTAAGGTAATTATATATACCTTTTTTTTTAAGTAAAGACATTGAAAACCTATTCCGTAGTAGTATTTATGACACAAAATTTTCACTTTTGAAGACAGACTGGAACAGCTCACTAATGTGAAAAGCTCTAATGTTGAAAGTGAAACAATTGCAAATACAGGGAACTATTATTTTGTCATCTGCAATACAAGGACTGTTATTTTTTTTCTGATGCCAGTTATAGGGGGTCTATAAAAAGCATTTTAATAGATGAAGAGCAGCAGAGTATTTAGTAACCTTGGCATTTAAGTGGTAAGAGAGAGAGCCTGAAGATCTTTGACAACAGGAGTATTTGATCAAAGCTTCTATGGGTGGAAGAGAGACACAAATATTGATATTTCATATGTAAATTTTATATATAAACGCTACTGCTGATTTGGAGATTTGTTTATGTTAACGCGATCATTATTTTTGGTCCTACATATTAAGACAGTGTACCGGTTAATTGCCTAGTCTTACTAATGTCACAGATTCACAGATCACAGATTCATTTAGGTTGGAAAAGAGCTTTAAGATCATTGAGGCCAACCATAAACCTAGCACTGTCGCGCCAGTTCTTCCTTCTTTACCTCTTCATTTCTGAAATTATTCTCAGTTCTTTGTGGTAAAAAATGTGTTTTCACATGTACGCTGTGTGCCTGCAAGCATAATTTGTTTTCCTGTTCTCACTCCATTCCTTTTGGCAAGGAAAACTGAAAAATCTATCAAGGAATCCCAAGGCTTTTTGGAATGTGTGCAAGTAACTGCTTTTCTCTGGGAACAGCCCTTTGACTGTCTCTCTGTAAAGCTAAAGGGACAACACCTTGCAATCTATAGGGTTTCCTATGACTGCAGCAGAAACAGACTTCTTTTGAATAGAGGTGCTTCTAAGGTAAACACAATATTAGAAGAAAAAATAAGATAAAGAGACATTACAACAAATTAGAAACACTTTTTTTTTTCTGTCCTTGAGAAGTGAAACAGCTGATAAGATTAAGTGTGGTGGTGTGTTAAAATAGACAACTCTGAAAAGAAAGATATGGGACCATAGCAGTATGTGCATATTAAAACGAAATACTGCCTTCTTGTGCTTGATAAATCTGCATGCTCAGCTCTTTCTAATCTGTCTGCCATAGACTGCAAAATAAAATTGACCTTTAGTTTCCTTGTAATTAGGTTAACACCCACGTTTAAGAATGCGATCATGTATTTAAAATAGGGAATTTTATTTATGCTCACTATGCTAAGTATTATCTGCCAGAATCTCTGATGTTTTATCTAACAATTAATTTAGAAGGAATATCTCTTCCCATACACAGAGGGTACATTACCAGACTGCTCTTTCAGAGCCAGTTATCTATGATTCCACTATACAGGTACAAATGTATTTTTCCCTTTAGCTGCTTGCTGGCTCAGTCACTTATCTCTTTTCTTGCAGAATGATTCCTGGGGGAAGCAGTACTCATATGCACTCTTCAAAGCCATGAGCCATATGCTCTGCATTGGTTATGGAGCCCGTGCCCCTGTCAGCATGTCTGACCTCTGGATAACCATGTTGAGTATGATTGTGGGGGCTACTTGTTATGCCATGTTTGTTGGTCATGCCACTGCCCTCATTCAGTCACTGGATTCCTCACGGCGACAATATCAAGAAAAGGTAATTCGTTTTAACATAATTCCTTAAGTTTTGTAATCTATTAATGGGGTGTTTTAACTGTGGAAAAAGGCGTACGAGTTTACATGAAATAATCTATTGGTATCTGAATCCTGCAGCGGATTTCATTGAACATGAAGAAAATCAGAATTCGCCAACATATTTTTACATGAACCCACCCACTTTCCTTAGGGAGCAGACGGTTCTGCGTGTTGTATGCATTAAATGAAATGTTTGTTGTGAAACTTGCTTTAAACTCTGTAAAATCTTCTGTGAAAACACCATCCCCTTGTTTCAGATGGTGCTTTGGACTCCTCTGCTGCACTCTAGGTACTTGATCTGTGTAGCTTGGGCATGTCTATTCAATTTATTGTTATTCCTTTGCACTGCAGTTTAGGGATAACGTGTCAAAAGAATGGGCTTTAAGTGAGAACCAGACCAAATCAATTAGTTTTGTTTGGAACTACCTCGGAGAGGCACTCAGAAGAAGTCTTCACTGGCTTTATAGTGGTATTATTAACATAGTAATCCATGACTAGTAGGGCGAAAAAGGAATGATGGTCAAAGGGTAGAAGAGCAGAGTTTAGTGGAAGAGAGTTCTTTACAAAACAGCGAGAAAAAGGTTGTTTCATTTGTTGTAGGTATAGTCGGAATTAAAGAGACATAAGCAGGTACAGGGTGGGAACATTCTGGACTGAGTACTAATTAACACTACCAGTTGTGTAGGCAGAGGCAGGTGTGGGTGAAGCTATGAAACCAAGAAGTGAGGGTGAGGATGGTGGCATAAGGAAGACGAGATCAAAATGAACCACAGGAAGGGAAAATGAGGATATACAGACTTACTGAGGCGCTTAAAAGAAGCCAGAATTGGTTATTATAGTAAATGGGGAACCGGAGAGGGCATGTGAGGAGAGAGGTCAGCTGAGCAAGGTAGTGAAATCAGAGAGTTCACATAAGCAAATAAGAAGCACAGCCTAAGCACTAGTATTTGGCGTATGTCCAGAAGAAAGTCCAGAAAGGCAAACTGGGCAGAAATCCCAGTGTGATGTAACGCAAGCCTGGGGGAAAAGCCTGGCAAAGAGTATTTAGAGGAGAGAGTGACCCTGGCGTCTGCTAAAGATGAAGAGGAATGGCCTGAGTTTGCTGGGCAAGGAAAAGCGAGAAGTCCAAAAAAGATTTGAGTAGGAAAGACAGAGGTGTTTTCTTTACAAGTAGACAAAGAGGGAGGAAATGAGAGTGTGTGGGATAAAAGGAGTTTACATTCAGCTTTCTTAAGCTCATGCTGCAACAAACCACAAGGTCAACATATCAGAGACAGGGAAAGGTAAGACATGAGCTATAAATCCATTACCAGAAAAATTAGCCAGCAGCTGACACGTTAATTGCACAGATGTTTAAAACAGACGTTTGCAAGCGAGAAGGCCCATACTTTGTTATCTTGAAGCATAAGTAAGAATGAGAGGTTTAGAAGGAGAGGATGGGTGAAAAAATTAAAAGCTTTAAAAATCTGAGCTCTGTCAGCGAACATGTGAAAGTCCCTGATCAGTTTCAGTGTAAAGTCAGAGGGATGATCCTGGTAGGTCATGTAAACCAAATTTAATGTCTTGTTGGGTGTGTGCTGCCAGCTGAAAGGGAAGTAATTTTACGAAAACAGGACTCTTGTAGGGAGTTGCAGGGCAGAAACATCTTAACCACGAACATGAAGGAAGACCTAGAGACGGGAACCATAGATCTAGTGTAACTATAGTTTCTCTAGAGATTAGGGTGAATGTATATACAGACACATACTCAAATGTATGAAACCAGCAGAAATGTCACCATCCACAAGAAGCATCATCTTAAGCATTATCCTCAGACCTTGCTGGCTGCAGCATGATATCACTATATTTTGAGCATCAGAAATATAGTGAGTGTAAAGACATTCGTATATTTTAAACTATGTTTACTGTAGCTAGTTTCATTTGTGGTTTTGTGTAAATTAAAACCCAGCAGCAGTCATGTACTATTGTATTTCTCATGTTTTTGTGTAACATGAGCTAACAAAGCCTTTTTTTCCCTCTGTTTTTTTAATGCACACACTTTTTTAAATGTTAGAATTAAGTGTCCGGCATTTTCAGTTCCTGCAGTTCTCAATATTTTCATTGTTCTTCTTGCTTTTACTTGTTTGTTTCCTGACATCAGCGACGAAAGCTTAGCATGGCATTGACAATCAGTAAAGAAAGAAATGAGCCAGAAATATTTCTATGCTTTAGAAAAATGTTTCTCTTTTCCTGACAGCTGTTTGTGTGCCAGTTGTTATGGGCTAGAGCTAAAGAATGTCTTAATTAATGAATTTTTTGATCTGATATCTGAGCCTCAAAATCACATGTATATTTTCGGCTATCACAACTATACTCCCATGTTGGTACATTCTTGTCCATCGCTTTATCATAGTTTAATCATATATTTTGAAATAAATCTTTAATTACAGCCTAACAATTATAAGTCATTACTACATACTGCTAATGAATATTTTATATTTTTCTTTACTCTGTAAACTAAATAAAAGGGTATTTCAATGACCAGTTTGTGGTACACATTTTTTTCAGTATATTTTCTAAACTATTGGCAGATAAAAATAGCTTATATTTTAATTAACTGAGACTTGAGAAAGAGATAAATCAAATCTCCAGCCACAAATTTCAGAGTTCTAATATATATATTGCAATATATCACTTTCTGCCAGGTACATTGTTGTTTTTTTCTCCTAAAATTAAAAAATTGGGAAATCAGGAGACTGCAACTTGTTTTGATTTTTTGGGCTTTAATGCTAAGATTTAGTTCTTTTTTTAGACTTATATATGTAGGCTTATGTATTTCTTGGCTCCATTGTTTTCTTTATAAGAGTTAGAGAAAATAATGCACTTAATATGAATTGCTAGGCAACACAGAATGGTAGTGGAGATTGTTCTTTGGTCCTTCTCTGAGTAACATCATGCTGAAATCTTATCTTCCTTTTTCTTATTGACTGCTTTTTCTGCTGTAGCTAAAATAATATTTCATAAATGTATCTGTGGAATGCAACTAATGAAAGGAGTGTTCTTATCCTAACACTAAAAGTAGCTGGAAGTGGTGTATTAGCTGAAATCACTGCTATCTTCCTCATTTAGATCCTCCCAAACCTCAGGCTATGCAAAATTAAAGCAGGCATAATTCAAATGGAAGAAATAAACACAGGAAGATGAGACAGCTTTCATTAAGCCAAATACATCAAATACCTAAGAGCACCAGCTAAGAATTCCACACAGAGAGAAATAAAACTACTGTAAGAAAGCAAATATTGCTCCACATGTTTTTTGTTATGGGCCAAAGACACAATTTATCAGAGGAAATTAATAGTGATTATAAGCTGTTAAATGTAGAAAGTGGATGATAAAATCACATACCAAGAAATACTGCAATAAAGGATGCATTGGTACATTATGGTCCCATTGAGGAAGTTTAAATGCTTTTCTGATGAAATGAGTGAAACTCTTCTCAGAGAAAAAATACCTTTCAGATTGAAAGCAAACGTCAGATCTTAGTACCAGAGAGTGAAGGGCCTATACCTGACAAAGGAGAAAGACATGACCAGGCCAGGTATATTTAATCCATATTCTCTTTTCAGTAAGGAAGTCTGACAGACCACTGAACCTTATAAAATGGTAGAATAATCCATGAATCAATGGCATCTTACCACTCTCCTTCCTCTCTTCAGTATAAGTGAAAGATGAATGCAGGAGTAAATAAAAATAATATTTTAAGTGATGACTTTTTTGACATTTTCTAGTATCTTGGAAATCACCACATCTCAAAGGCATTTGCCTTTGCAAAGGCAACATTTAATTGAAACAACCAGAAATGCATGTCAAAACTTGTTAATGAAGTAGTGTGAAATAAAGTAGCGGAACAGTCACTTCACAAGGAGGTGAAGATCATTAGTAAAATATTTCCTTTAGGTCTTAGCAGTTTTTGATAGGAAGATGTTCACCTAATGCTGTCGTTTTCATTGAATAATCTTTTTTGAAGACAGTTTAATCTTTTCTCTATTCCAGTCTGCCCTGGGCATAAAATATCCAGGAACAAGGTCACAGCAATCTAATAGATGCAAGATTCATCCTACTGTACTGATTGTTTCAGGTTCATGAAGATTTTTAAATTGGTTTGATAAAATGACAACTAGCAGATCGATATCATTATGCTATCATTTTGCACATTTTGATTTTTCTTTATTGATAACTACTAAAATAACTGTGCAAAGTTTCAAAGAGAAAAAATTTAAAGCAATTTTACCAATTGAAAGTAGTAGAGAGGCGTAAAGTATATTTAATTCAACTATATACATATCATAAGACACAGGAAAAAAATGACATCTCCATATAGTGGATGCTGACCAAGTCAGGGGAAGATGCATCAAATCATTATTAAAGTAGTGATGGAGTTCTGGAAATTACATCAGCTTCAAGTGTCCCAAAGGACATCTCCTTCTAACCCTATACTCTCCTTTTATCTTTGATTTATGGTCTTGTAGGACATCTTCAGTTGAATCAATCTACCCCAAAGGTAGAAGAGGACCTAAACATACTTTTCTACAGAGAAAAAACAATAATTGTATATAAAGATAATTTAAAAGCAACTGACTAATTTGTGTTGGGTCTTTTTACAGAGACAGCATCAGAATTTGAAACACAGATTGCTCATTTATTGTTTCTTAAGCATCCAAAGAAATGTTTACAAATGCATAATGGAGTTAGGGCAGAAGGGCAGCTTTAGATTTTGCAGCATGAGGCCTTTCATCGGCTTTTCAAGTCTACCCCTCCCAGCTCCAGTTTGGTTATCTAAATTGTCCATATAATCCATGGGAAGATACTTAACACGCACTTGCAAGAGGCATCAACCTCTCAGGGGCATCTTTGGGGTAGCAGTGGCTGAAGCATGTTTTTATTTCCTTTATACTCAAGTACTTTGTGCTGTGAGACATATGAGGTCCTTCCTTCAAAAACTGGAAAGGAGGACCACTTCTTTGGGCATCTTTCTCTAAGAGGTTATTTTAGGGTATGGCGGAAGGGCTCTGCTGTGGAGTAAGTCAAGGCTTGGTAGATAATCATTCAGCCAGTCATGCCTCTACATTTTCTTGTGTGGAATAGAAGACAGCTCCTCCATACCTTCCTTAGTTTCAAGCACTTCATGGTTACATTGAAAGTGGAAGAAGGCAGACACCAAGGTCTTGGCTTGCTCACTAGTACAGCTTTCTTGACTAGAAGACCTCTCTGGGAAATCTTCAGTATTTGCAAGTATTTCATCTGTAACTATCAGAGAGTTGCCTATTTCCACAGAAGTCTAGGAAACAGCAATTTTGGTCATGATGCAAGTGAATAGGAAAGGAAGAGCCATGGCAAGCTCAGGACCACATCACTGTTTAACTAGGCTTGTACAAGCTTTTGGTTTATTTTTTATTAAACTCAGGATAAGTGTCTATATACAGGTAAATACAAAAATAATTTTTTTATCAGCTTGCCCTTGCTGGAGTGCAGGGTCAGATGAGCTAGAGTGAAACTGATATTATATGTAGCATTCATAAAGGTCTTTGAAAATCTAGTTATACTGGCTTTTTTTTTCTTGCTTAAAGTCGACAGATATTTGAAACGCAAGTTGCAAAATTTAAATTTTAGACATCCAGATGAACTTGAAATACTGGAGCATGTAATTTCTGGATCTGATCTGATCTGATCAGCAAAGTTTCTCATGAAATACTGATTTCTAAGTTCAATAGCTTTTCATGGTGTCTACATTCTTTATAAAAGTGACTTTCTGCTTTTCTGATGTTGCTAGTGGGCTTTAGAAAGCCTGAAAACAGTGTAGCACAAACATGGTCTGTGACTGCTTGCCATTCCTTTTCTTTACTTAACAATAGCCCATTTTCACTTTTACAGCATAATTTTAACAATATGTCACATCATGTTCAGATTGTTGGAGAAGGTGAGCCACTTGCCAGATAAATCTTATCTTTTCTGTGCAGTTGAGCTATAGTATACATGCCACTCCAAAGGAACTACTTATTTTAGAGAATGAGGGATGGTTTACCTTGTCCTATAGTTACTTCTACTTGCAAGAAAAAAAAGGGGAGGGAAATAAAGCAAAATCTTTTCACTATCAGCCTGTAGTTGAAATGGGAAAGAACAACAAATACTATTACAAGTAATGCCAGAATCTTTCCCCCCCTTGCTCCTAATAAAAAAATCAGAAGTTGCTCACTTTTAGCAATACAATAATAACAAAATAAACATTTGTTTCTTTTAAAGCGGAACTGAGTAGTATGCTCAGTTTGAGGGTGAGACTTTAGGAATATAAATCAATCCGAACATTCTCACTAGGCTGGTCTCTTTTGTCTTGCTGTTCTCATCATGGTCAGTCTTGCTAGGGTAATCATGTTGGTTATTTTTGCCTTCTATCTCTAAAAAGATGATTTGTTCCTCTGAGTAGCAGGTACTGTGCGATCTGAGTGCTATCCACCCAACTGCATCATACCTGTGCCAAACTGTAATAGACTCCCACTGCTTCTAAAATGACAGATGAGAGTTACTTTGATTTATTGCTGTGTTGTGAATAATTTACCTGTAAAAGTTTTCTGCTGTCTTGCATTAAGAATTAGGTTTCTAAGAGTTTTCTGTGTGAAACTGCAGAGCAAGCTCATTACAATTTAAGCCATGTTCATGGTGACTATATAAAATTAGCTGTGAAGACATGAAGTTACACCAGAGCCAGATTTTACAAACAACCTGCTTTATTTTTATATTTATTATCACAGGGTGGGTTACACATTACATTAAAAATAATAAAAAACGAAGAACAAAGAGGAAACAAACCACAAGGAACTAACTTCTGAGTTTCGTAGTCTCTGTTCAAATGTAGCACAAATTAACTTTTAACAAGAGAAAACTCTGATTCGCACCAGATAAATGTAACTGGTAGAAATTATTACCACTACACTAGAATGACTGTGCTTCTGTTCTCTGTGTTAAGGAGGAAATAGCACTCAATATTATCTGATATAATATTATGAGTGAGAAAATAATCCTTGCTGGGCTTCATTTGCTATTTTTGCCTTGTTAGGGAAGTGAGGAAAAAAGAAGCTTTGATTACTCTTTTCTTTACTTTGAAATCATAATCCTCACCCAACCTCACCATATTTCTCGAGGTTTCAGTAATTAAAGCATGTCTGTCTTGAAAAAATAATAATCTGTATAACTAAGACATGCAGTATTAATTTATAAAGTCTTTAGAGTACTGTATAGCAGTAGAAATGAAATCTTTTCTCTGCAAAATAATGTTTTAAGCACTCATTTATATTCTATTGTTTGCTAAATTAAGAGTTTTGTCCATGTGGTTACTAACTTGGAAACAGTATTGTAACATTAATTCAAGAAGTCTATTTAGAGCAAATATTGAATGATGAATGTAGAAGTAAAATATTTTTATCTCGATGTGCTTTCATAAATTGCAGCAGACCTACGTTTTCCAGTGTATTTCTGCAACCAGAAAAGAAAAAATCAACAAAACTTTTTAAAACTCATTTATATAAGCACTAAATACATACTAAAAGCATAATGAAAACCAATATATTCATTAAAAATGCACAATGCTGTGAGTTCACATTGTAGAGTTTGGGCCTAGGGAAGAGTCATTTTCATATAAGAGTCTATAAAATCTCATTCTAGACAAAACATCCGTTCATCAGCTGCCTTTTATTATGGGCAGTGCTGGATGCCTGTTTATATTCAGGCAGAGTAGGCTGAATGTGTATCTTCACTGTAGATTTTGGTATAAATGTAAAAAGAATTTTATAAAGTTTTGAAGAAAACCTTGGGCAGTTCTTAAATGAAAATGGAAGGCAAATCTTGGAGTGTTTCTTTAGACATTTGACAGGAGCTGGTAACCAGAAAAATTCCTCTAATTAATTTTCCTCTCTATCCTTTTCCAACTTTTTTTTTTTTTTTTGAATAATCTTTTCTTCTCCCTTGATTAGAGAGTGTAAGTGAGAGGATTGGACAATGACCTTGCAGAAGAATATGGCTTTCTTTGATGTTGTTTCACTCTTGCACAGCATCACAAGTATTTTAGCCCTCAATTGGGCAGCATCAAAAGATGGACATTTCCTCCCCTCAGTCAGGAGTACCACCAGCACAAGAGGCAGCCCAGGTGGTTGACGCAAAGGGAAACTGAGGCATAAAGCTCCCATAGATAACTGATCACTGCAACAGAAGTAGTGGAAAGGCATCTGTGACTTTTTACCCATGGCATACATATAAAGGAATGAAACAGCTTTTGTAGCAGGAGCCAAAGGATATGTAAAGTGGGAGGCGCGGAGGGATGAAGAGTGGAAAGGACAGGGTCTACGCCACGGGGTGAGGCTGTAAGCTTGTTTTAGGGAAGAACTGTGATTGACATAGGAGCTTATAATGAGGTATTTCTTGATGGGTCTTGAATTGATGTGTGGGAAGAGCTTCCGGTTGGGTAGCGCGTGACCTTTTCTGGATGAAACTTGGAAATGATTTGGCTTGCCCTCTGATTTGGGGCAAAGGGATAGAGATGAGCCTTCTACTTCAATGTGTGTTTCCCCCACTTGCTTTGGGTATTAGCAGCTTCTGTAAGTGTGCTGTGCAAGTAAAATAACAGAAGAGACCCAAAGTGAGAATGATCAATGGTAATAGTTACCTGGACACCATCTCACATCAATCAGTCAGCCAGCCACAAGGTTTTGCATTGCATGGGTAGAGACGAGATAGCAGCTGATAATCCCTGCTCCATCAGGTGCACCTATAAGGCAGATAGTAGTTTCAAACAGTTTTGCTAGAAAAAAATCCTGAAAGGAAGGAAATTACCTCCTAAAGAAAAAGGGGAAAAGTGATCAAAAACTCTAACGGCCTATATTGGGCCATTGATTTTAAAGCAAAGCTATAAAAATCTGTGACCGACTCTGACTGAAAAACAATAGCACAATAAAACCACTAGTATATGTAACTGAGTAAATGAAATTATTATTCTTTAATGCTGAAAGATCATGTTTTATATTTATATCTCCAAGATATTTAAGAAACTGGCTCTTCTTCCGTAGAGTTCATGGTTTGGGGAAGATAGCGAAGAACAGCACAAGCCTGCAATCTATTTTGGACGGAGTTAATTCTCCCTTGTTTTTGCCTCAGATTTATTTTTTTCCTATTTTCTCATTTTACCAGTCTGCCATGCAATCCCTATGCCCATGTCCAAAGCATTCTCTGCATTTGGCAGAGAACATTTGTCCTCTTTTTCCTCAAAACCCTCCACAGAAACTGCCTGCTTTGTGGGGTTTAGAGAAGATGGGACCCTCATCGAAGCCTTCCACCAGTCTTGCTATGGCAAGAGAGGAAAGCTTTCATTTTTTGAAGAATGCTGTGCCACTTATGCCAATGAAGTGAGAGCTTCCTGAGGGAGCCTGCAGCGGTGTAATTACATAGACTAATGTGACAAAGTAGGAAAAAAGAGAAAAAAGTGAATAATGAAAGCATTGTACTGTGGCATATCCATTAATGTTAAGTGTGTGCCCCACTGCATGTGACAATTAAATTTGCAGTACAGTTATGAACAGAGTAGGAAACAATCCCGTGTCAGGCTGAGAAAATGATCCATCTCTGTCTGCATCAGCTGATGGCAATTCCTCAGTGGGGTGGCCTGGGTTTCTATGTCACATCAGGGCTAAAGGCACAAAATTTCTCAAGATAGAATTTAACCTTATAATTGACATTATATGTAACTCCTAATATATTTTCTCTGGGTGAGAGAGAGGGCTTCTCTGTTGGCCATCAATTTGTAAAATGTCAGTATCAGAAGTGAAAATCAGAAGGAAACTCCAACTTATACTTGATGTGGCTGCTGCTTTAGCCCATAAAGACTTATGGGTTACCACAGGTAGCTATTATTTATAGCAACGTTCTTATGTAACACTGATGTTTTAGCTGAAGCAGTATTCTGTTTCTGTAGTTCTCAGAAATTAACAATGTAGAGCCCATGTGCTATATTTGACCACTTAAAATGGTATTTCACTGTCTATGAATCTTTAAAACATATTAATTTGTGATGAAGGCGTTCAGAATTCTTCCGGTTCTGTTTTCACATTAAGTTGAGAAACAAAATACACACTAAAAGCCTCCCTTTGCCTTAGCAACTTCTTCACCTGTGTTTTTCCCATAGCCTGTTTGTTGCTTTCTCTATAGGGGATGCACTGCTGTTCTCTTGGGAAGGTTTCTGTACAATTTCCTGGCCATCACACAAAATTTTGTGGTCTAGCTACAGATCTCATGAAAACTGAAAAATGGCCCGGTGGTCTTTTTTTATTTATCTCTGGCATGCTTAAAAACCAAGCCACTCTCTAAAGAAAACAAAACAAACCGAAAGTTCCTTTAAACAAAACCAACCACTTTGTGGTGACCGTTTGGAAGGATGTTCCTTGAAAGAACTGTGCAGGTGTCAGCTTCACCGGGGGTCCTGTACTGCAGCCTTCCAATGAGATGCCCTAGTCAGCGCTAGTAATGGTGGTCAGAGGACTAGTTCACAATAAAAGCAGACTTAGATTACCAATTGTGTATGAGAAACGATAGCCATTGGAGGCTGTCGTGCTCACAAGCAGTGGTACTATAGTGAAGATTGCTTCTTTTGACATGGAAGCAAAGCGTGCTTTATTCTACTCTAAAACTAAGGTAGAGTTTTCTAAAATTTCAGGTTCTGAACATATTGCTCCTAAAATACTTCAGATGAGAAGGAATCAATCAGTATTTTATAAATCTGATTTCTGTTAAGTGAAAGAAAATGTAAGCAATCCTTAGAGTTTTTTAACTTGGAATTATGTGTAGAATTTTTTTAAGAACTCTTTGCTAGTCTTCACTACTTCTGCATTTTTCCATAGCCTCCTATAGACATTTTACCCACTTCTCCAAAGCTCTCTATATGTCTCTTTCTTGTGATGGAAGAAGGAAAAAAAAATAAAATAAAGTTATTTTCTGACAGAAGTTCCATTATTTCTCTTTAGCAGTTACAGCCTTATAATTTTACCTTTGAACCCAGCTATACTGAATAAAACATGTTCCCTGAGTGTTTCTGCAGAAATGATGGGCACAGAAATATAGAATCATCATTTATATGAGTTAAAATCTCCACAGAGATGTGGGAGGTAGTCCACTATTACTAAGAACTTTTTGTCTTTTTGGAGAACAAAAAATAAGACTTACTCTTTATGTATGATGCGATGCATTTTGAGGATTGATTTCCTCACAACCAGAAACATCACAAGCATTGTTAGTCTGTTTGTTCAAAGAACGCTTTAAACTGCCTTAAAATATGTTCTTTGCAGAATGTGCTACATTGTTTTTTTAATCTCTGATAGGCTCTCTCTCTTATTTCTTCTTTGGATTCTAATTAAAGAATCATCTTTAGATCTTGTTAAAACTTCTTCATTTTTTTCTGTACCTTGTGCATAAATTGCATAGTTCTGGAATATAAGATTCCTGTCACTCACAGACTTTCATCTGGAACCATCAGGTCTATACGGGTGCTTTGCAAGGGACCACAAATATTGCTTGGAGTATTACTTTACTGCCATGGTTGTTTATCAGAGAAACCTCCCTGTGCTATAAATTAATTTCCCTAAGGATGTCTCTGAAACTTTTATACTTCAAGACTGGAAAGAGGCAAGATGAGGAAAAAAAGTAGATAAGATGATCAAAGATATTTTTGCAATAATGAATGAAATGCAATGGATGGGAATATGGAGAGAGGAGCAGACTGTCAGACTTTTGCAGTTGTTGATGCAGAACACTCAGAATCATGAGTATTATGTGATATTGTGTGTTAACTTCAGTGATTCAGATGAAGTTGGAGACTTGAACAGTTTGACAATTGTAGATTATCTAAAATATATAATGAGAATCTCCGTTTCTCTCTCTTAATTGAAAGCCCTATATGCATCATGCAATGACAAGCTGTATGCTCAAATAAAGCATGCAAGAAGGTTTCAGACTGTATGTGTTGAACAGTAGATTCCAAAGTAATAGTAGCATTAATGACGTTACCTGCACAGAGCAGAGGTTTTCTGGTCTCTTCTAAGCTCCTGTGGTTCTTAAAGTCTTAGTACTGCATCTGTCTAATACAGACTCAGGTGTTTACTTGTGAAATGTGTGGAAGTAGGTGGATTAATTGCAGCCAATGGTGCTGTGCAGACCTTTCTTTTCCATGAGTGGCATTTGCTTGAGATAAGGCTTTGTCTGTATTTGTGGCCATCTGGTCTGTGTGTAAGCGATTATAATTTATTGGAAAAGCAAGGTGAAATGTGATCATCGATATCTCTATACCTGTGAAGAACAAGATAATTTTCTGTCTCTCTCTACCTTGATATGTACTTGTTTGGCAAAACATAAAAGACAGTGGGAGATGCCCAGCCTAGAAGAACCATTTCCTTATCATTGGGACACAGCTGTGAAATGAGAGAAGGTCAGTTTCACGTCTCTGATCAGAGGTCATGAAAAAATACAAGCAATAACTGAGCAACCTGACAGTCTGTGTTTACTGAAGGCTCTTTGTTTCACCCTTTAGCTTTGGACAGGCCTGACGGACCTTCCCATGCATGATAAACTTATTGCCACCCGTGTTTCTTTAAAATGGGTAGATTTAAAAAGTTCATTTTAATGAATTGACATTTTCTACTAATTAATAGAAAATTAACTGGCAAGCCATAATTAGGTCTTATCAGAGCCAGAATTTCCAAGACCAGCAGCTGTGTTTTGCCAGTGTTTCTGTCTTGCTTGTGCTAGTGCTGCTACTAGCTTAGATGTTGGCACATCACCAAGAAGCTGTTACTGCTAATACAACTTTTTTTTTGTTATTTTTTTCATTGCAATTATTAAACAATAGAGATATAGTTTCAACCTCATTGTATCTTTTGCTATATTCTTTTTCTACATTACGACTACAAATTGCTTCTGGAAATATCTGGAGTTCCTGTGGGTGAGATGCTAAGAACTAAGCATGCCCATTTAGATAAAGACTTTGTAGCCCGTGCTGAAATTACCGTTAGGCAATGTTTCAGTATTGCAATAGCAATGGATAAGGTGAAGCCCACGCTACGGGAAAACACTGCTTCTGACAGGCAGACCCAATGGCCATCTAAAGATATTTCATTCAAAAGGAAATATCCTACTGACACTTGTACAATCAACATCAAAAGTAGGTGCAGAGTTGTGTGTGTTCAGTCTCTGGGGACAGACGGCCCCATAACAGCTTCTTGATCTGCACAAACTGTTGTTCATGCCCAGAACTGAATTGAAGGAGTGACTTTACCCCTGATTCCTCCAGAGTGTGTGTGGGGGATAACTCCTTCTGTCTCCTCTCCCTCCACTCTGGGTACTTTTGAAAATGTATTTTCCGTTTTAATGTCACAGGCAAATTGAAAAGACAAGAGAAGGATATCCAAAGCTTTCAAAAGATAAGGAAAATTGCACAAGATGACAGGATAGGTGTTAAGTTTCACTTCAAAACTGGCAGCTTTAAGGAGACCATTATAGCATATCTGATACTTTAAAATAAGCTGTCATGTGTGTAGTATTTTTCTCATCAAAAAAGAAAATTATCCTGCCGTAGACTTGATACAAATTCACCTACAGTAGCATGAAGAAGAGATGCTTTACTTTTCATGCCTCAAGGCTTTGATAGTGGTTTCATTAAATCAGAGTTCTGTCATTGCCTCTGTGGTAGGAGAAACAGAGCCCAGTTTTCATGATCCTTTCCTCTCCTCACTTTCTTAAAACAGTAAAAAGCCAATTTGAGCAAGAGAAAGGACTAACAAAACAAATCCTATTCAGAGAATTCACTATAACTTAATCAATTTTTCAATTACACTAACTGAAAAGAACGATAATAATAGTGTATTTTGTGGCAATTGAAGGGAAATGTTTAAATACCATATGTAAGGAAAACAACAGCTTAAAGCACTCTTGCAAGCAACAGTACTCTTTGGGGGGTAATTAGTGAAAAATAGTGAACAGATGATAGCTTTTAGGCTAGACACATCACTTCAGTTCCATCTCATGATAAAGAACTATAAAAGTGAACCTATCACACCATTCAGCTGGAAACTTAATTTTTATTTTGATCTGTGGGCGATTATAAACCGGGGTGAGTTTTTTTCTGTGAAAATATCTGTATACTAAGCAGAGAGGCAGTGAAAAAAGCAGACTCTAGAAATAAGTCTGGATTCCTAATGAGTTCAGTCATTCACTGACTGTGGGATGGACAGGTGAGCTTATTACTTTACTGATACTGAAATAAGGTAGCCAAACGGTTAATGTCTTTTCGAACACAACCAGATCTCTGGTCATTTGAGAACCATCCATGCATAGTCAATTTAATAGTTATAGATAATCATCCTATGAGTAACGTTAAGGTTAGTGCTAGTGCTAACTTCAAGTTTGACCAATTATTCAGTTGGAGATTGTCCTTTAGTACCTCAACAATCAGATCAGAAGTTCAAATGAGAGGTGTTCGTAAAATTGAAGTTGTTCCTTTTTCCAATGCAATTGGGAGAAAACGTACAAGAGAGGGGTTAGGAGCTGAGTCTTGTCACCATTTGAAACACGGAGACATTTCAACATGTGAAGCCTTGCTTTGTTTTTCTAATAACCCCAGTCAAAGCTATGATGAAAATATTCAAAAAGGATGAACTGTACAAACACCAGACGTATAGTAACCCTTGCAAGGGGCACAGCAAAGTTTCTTGGCCAAAGGACAAGAGTCATCTTTGGCCAAGTGGATGGAAACTGCCTGCAGCCCTCTAGTAAGTATGAAACAGGAGCCTGAAGAGATTGGTTTTAATATTAGAAAGAATGAGTCCACTCCCGTACAGCTGAAAAAACTGTTGCGGTATGGAAGAGTACGAGCAATGCAAATAGCAATTATGTAGTAGCCTGTGGAAGATAATGCTTTTAAATGTTGGGTAAGACTGAATAGAAGTTGAACTTAAACACTTTCAGAATATTTAGCCAGAATTCTTTATAGTTTGGGAAGTTGTTTATGACGTTTCTCTCGTTTCTGTCCTCCGGTAGTCTAAAAACTCATTTGCTTCCTCAACCAAGGGCAGTAAGCAGAAGCTTAGACCTATGCTTTTGGCATAGCGTGAGGGCTTTGCAGTAACAGGGAATACTCATTAGCAAGGTAGGATTCCCTCACCGTAGAAGACAGCTGACTGATGATCACATCCAACACTCTGTTGTAGCTGCTGGCAGCTGAATCTCCAGGCTGGAGGCATCAGCACAGCAAACACAGAGCAGCAGACCCAGACAGTATATTATTGTTTGGTTCTGTAGTTGGTGAATGGATTGTATGAGTGACAATAACTGCAGAGATAATAACTTTGTAGACCTTTTATCACCAGCTGACAGAGTCATTCAATCGCAGCATTTGCAGTCTGAGACTGAAAAGATGCATTTAAGAGTATCCTGCAACATCTACATGCTCTGCCCAGGCTCCCATAGTCAAACCAGGGCCAGGCCAAACTAGGGAGTCCCTGTCAGGAATACTAGTTTTACCTCATTTACACCACTGTGGGTTAGGAGTAATGCTTGCAGCTGCTGACACATTAAGGAGTTAAAGAAGAGAAAAATACTAGGTTCTTGGAATAAATGTGACAAGGGAAAATTGAACTGAAAATCTGCTAAATAGCCATTAGTAAATATAAGCTATACAATTCTTCTCATTCCTTTCCCATTAATCTGCAACTTAATGTCTTTTATTATTATTTTAACATGGAACCCACTTAGGAAGTTACACTGGAAGTTCTTGCAAAAGGAAAAAAGAGTGTAGCCTGCTATCTATGATTGTCTCACATTATTCTAATTCTTCCTGGGAGAATCCAGCCTCAGAATTTTTTTCAGACATTATTTTTATTTATACCGATTAGATTTTTCATTCAGCAAACAGAAGCAATATCGTGTGATATTTGGACAGAGAACCATGCAGCTCAGCTAGTGAGTTGAAACTACTGAATACTGGGTTGAGATAATTTTAGAAGCTTGTAAACAATCTATTATCTATTTTCTCAAATTATTGAATGACAAAAGAAAGTTGATTTCTTATTTCCTATGGGAGGAAGACAGATATCATAAAAAGAGGAAAATGTGCCATATGAAACTACACATTCTTTCTTTGGTAGGGAGGCTATGACATGTGATTTGTACATACCATTTTAGTGTCATTACATAATAGAATAGATAGAATTTAATTGAAACATCTTATAAAGTATTTTAGAGTAGCAGCTGCTTTAAAATACACTTGTTCATTCAAAATAGGATCTTTAAATGGAAGTTATGTATTTTCATTTTCTGATTGTTGCACAGGATTTCGCTAATCTTATACCTTTAATCTTAAAAAGTATGCTTTACTGAAAGAATGTTTTTGGAAAGTGATGTGACTTCTTTTTCATAAGGAGAAAAAGTGTTGTGTTCCCTTTTATATTCTTTTAGTATTAATTCATTGCACTTGCAGTTATCCTTCTGCTGCAGAATGAAATCTCAGCAAATGAAATATAGATGTGAATTCCCTCTGAATTTTTGGTCAGATGAAACTGCATTTTTTAAAATCCTTCATCAGTGTAATTTGAGTGATAAATCAACATTCAGTTGTATTCCAAATGTAAGCATACTAGACCCTACAGAGAGTTCCATGAATTGTAGACCAGAATGTTATTTTGATGTTTCATTTTTCCTGCATATTTAATTGTTTTTGTGATTCCATGATTATTTTCTTTCCAACTCCACTTATGCATTTGAATAATTTTGAGAAAGAGCCAATGAAACCTCTCATGCAGTTAATACAACAAGCCTCTGCATAGCTGCAATTCTTTGCAAATATGTGATCATCGTTCAATTCTGTCTGTGTCCATACAGCTCCACGGATCTGTATTAGTGCTGCTTGAGCAGGAAGTGGATATTTTTAATACCAAATATACTCCCCACAAAGCAAATTTTTCCACCAAATCTGTTAACCTTTCCACACTCCAAGAAAGCTGTATCCTTTTTCCAGAAAAAAAAGAAAACCCAAACATTTTTTAAAGCATTTTATGTTTTGTTTTGGATAGCTTGAATATTATTCTGTATTTGTTTCAAGCATCATTATGAATGCCATTCCTCCTGTGCTCTGTGTTGAGGTCCCTGCCGAACTTCCCATCTTTTTCTGAAAGGTTGTCTGTCTCGTACCTCCTGCAGAGAAGCAAGGGCCTACAACTCCATGAATAAGCAAATTAATGTCAAACAGACACAATGCTAAGTATCAAGATGCTTTGAAACAATTCCCGCTACCCTGACCTTCTGCCCCTTTTCTTCACTGGGGCAAAAAAAAAAACCCCAAAAAACCATTCTGTAGGTACAAAATAAAATCTTGTGCCCAGCAAAATAAATGATAAGAGGAAAAGAAAAGCTCCACCATTCCTTCAGCTTATTTCAGGGCTGCTACAGCACAACAGCACAGAGGAAAAGGATTTTGACTTCAATAATGCCTGCTTATTTTTCATTGAAAGTGCATGAATTGCATTTGAAGTCCTGAGGTGTAAATCCAGTGAACTTTCACAGAGATTAAAAATACTGGAAAATTGTTTTGTTACATTGTAAACTGTTCCTGAAAACATTCTACCAAGAAAAAGCTATTTTCATATGAAATACTTAAGTCACTACTAGAAAGTTAGACAGGAGAGAAATTGTATAATTATTTTGCTTTACTAGAATTAAATCCTTTGTACTTCAGACAGTTTTTAGTCCAATGCAATTAATCAGTTGTTATTCAGTAATGCGTTGGCATATTAACTACCTTTCCCTTTCTTTGATTCAGAGAGAACCTCATTTATTGCCCTTCCAATGCAGAGGCAAAACACCAGTCTGTATTTTTCCATAAAGAGTCTGAAACACAAATATAAAATCCTCACCTAGTGTTGGATAACTAAAGATTCGGCACTGCCTCCCTGTACCATTCACTTTCTTCTTTTGCTAACCATTTCTATTAAATGTCTTCCTTTATGCTTAGGATTTTATAAGCACAGTTATATGAGCAAATGATTGGACTTGAAATTAATCCTTTAGTATTTTCCTCCTGGATCAGATGGTGCCTATTTATGTGCCTATTACAGTAGAAAGGTTCATATTTTACAATCTTTAAATAACTTATTATTTAAAAATGCGTGGTTATGTTGATGTTCAGCTAATTGGTCAGTTCTAGTCATTTAGACCTCCCCTAGGGTTGATAGAGAGACAGAAAAGGATGAAAAAGGTGAGTTTATTCCATCTAAGAAAAACATGAATTTAAAAATGAGATTAATGCTGCTTCTTATCTCTCCGTGGTACTGAGAGAAAGAGTTGGGCTAACTCATTTAAATTAGACACTTGACTTTTAGAAAGCTGAACTAAGGTATGACACTAATAACTCTACAGTATTTGTTGCCAGTTCCCTTTTTTCAAGACTGTTTAGTACAGAAAGAGGGCAGTCTTAATTTTTTAATTCTAAAAGTTTCTGTTCAAGGTGCAGTTTTGGTGATTGTCAAGTTTGCTGCCTTTTAATTAATTTATTTTTTTAATAGTAGTGCTAGGTGAAAATTTACAATGATTAAAATCATTTAAGTATTAGGATGTGTAAGAAGTTTCTGGGATCTTTATGTGATACCTGCTGTGTAGACCATGCCATCTTCTACACAAAACTGTTTTGCTTTAATGTATACAGACCTCATCCTGCTCTCACAAGCAAAGCTGATGTAAGAGAGCAATTTTCTTTGCTTTCACTTGTACTATTACCAGTCCTTTCTCCGCTTTATTTGTGGGCCCATTGTGCGTTTTCCAGATATCAAGCATGGGCAAGCCTGGTAAAAAAATACCTAAAAGCATGAAATCATAGAATCATGGAATGGTTAGAGTTGGAAGAGACCTTAAAGATCATCCAGTTCCAACCCTCCTGTTGTGGGCAGGGACACTTCTCATCAGACCAGGCTGCCCAATGCCCCATCCAACCTGGCCTTGAACACCTCCAGGGTTGGGGCAGCCACAGCTTCCCTGAGCAACTTGTTCCAGTGCCTCAACACCTTCATTGTGAAGAATTTCTTCCCAATAGACATCTAACATCACTAGGCTTGCAGATTACCTTCAGGAGAGTGCTGAGGAGTTCAGTGAAGCTTAGGATGGTATAAAGTCTCAGATGCTAATATAGAAAAATCAAGATGCTTATGAAAACAATGAGTTGAGTTTTGAAAGGCAAAATAATAGGGTGAAACTCGGAAATCCAAAATTCAAGGGCAAACTGCTGCTATAAACTGGAAGATAAAAGGCACAGCAATTGCCAAGTGGCAAGGAGAAAATGAGGATTCTGAGTGATGAAGCTGCTTATAGAATGACTTCAAGCAACCGTTTCAATACGTCTTGGTTTTCCATTAGAAGGGAAAGAAATAATAGTCTGAACTGTGAATCAGTGAGACTTCTTCCAAAATACTATGTACAGTTCTTGTAATTGCAGTCGGAGAAAGGTGAATTCAAACTAGAATGGATGAAAAAGAAGAGGGCTGGTATGCTGTCTTCTGAACAAAAAGTAGAATAGACTACTTGGATGAGGCTAGGAGGAGGCAGGATTACCATCTATCGCTCCAGAGAAAAATACCAAGGGACAGGAGCTTTCAGAGCTGCTAGATTTTTTTTTTTTACTAAGCAGTAGTTGATTTAAACTGCATCTGCATACACTTAGATTGAAATCTCAAATAAGGTTCAGAACTGTATATATGACCCCTGAGCTTTTTAAAAGAATATTCCTAAAGGATTGATGGAGAAAGTCTTTGAGGTGGCTTGATTTGTTTATAAGAAGTTACGTGATATGATGTTTTGCAATAGGAAGGGAATAAATTCAATAACTCAGAGAACTAATTTTTCCTAGCGTAGTTTAGAAGCCGTACAGAATTGTAATGGTTCTTTGCTTGATATTCGTTGATTAGAAAGTCTTTATATCGATGGAATTGCCTCCTCTGGCCTTTCTACTCCTTTACAGTGAGTAAATCTCCTGCATATGATAATGATGCTTAGATTTTACCTTTATACACATTAGGCAAGTATTTCCAAACTATTGTAAGGCTACAGATGAATTTATTGCATTTAAATAGTGAGACATCGCTTGGTTAGACATCTCATTGAAAAGCTTGTATTCATAGGGCTGTGGCTTTGACTGGATATAAACCTTCAATAAAGCAAAGTGCTATTTCTTCCTTTTTTTTCTAGCTTGTGTATATGTGATTAATTTTATGGTATCATCTTAGGCAGCATTCTAAAAATACAAGTAAAGTTTTTTTGTTAATGTTCTTTAAAGGTCAGAATTACATTTGTGCTAAAAGGAAAGAGAACCTGAACATAAACTTCTTAACAGATGATTGTAAATTGGGGGGGGGGGGGTTTGAAAATTTCTACCAGTGAGGCTCTATTACTATGGACAAAGTCGTTGTACAAAGTGCAAAAGGCACATTGTTCAAACTGGATTTTCAAGTGCAGGAGCAGGGATTTAGGTCTTTCGAAAAACTAGTCAGTCATCAAACTTGTTGAATGTTGATTTTTTGGAAAAATCTGACATTGGCAGTTATTCCTGAAATGTATATTTTGGGTATGATCAGGTCCAGGTACCATACGTGATCATTATTGCTTTCATGGATTTTTTAACTGGTACTATCAATGTATTGCATATGTTTGTAGGGTTTATTCTATCAAAGACTGGACGTTGACCTGAGATTTTTTTCCAACTGAAAAAGGAAATGACCTGGTGGGCTTAACTTATGTAGTAAAATATCTTGTGAGATATCAACATTCGGGTTTCTGTTTTACTGATTTCACTGGGATATCACCTGTATTGGGATACTGACTAAATTTTAAGGTATTTTCCCTGCTTCGGTTGTGAATTGTTATGGAAAAGATCTCAATCCTCTCTTTTGCCTTTTTCCATACCTATTTTTTTAAGGATAACTGCAATTTTCTAGTGAACTCTACTAAGGAACTCATATGATTGATGTCATATTTCTCACCTTTTGTGGATGCAGTTTTTTGCTACATACAATGAGCCCATGAATAAGATTATGGCTGAAAAAACAATAAACAGTTATTACTGAATGGTGCTCTGCAGTAAAAATCTGTGAAATACTACTTAACTTTGAAATTCTCTTGGATATTTCAGCAATTTTATTCGTTAATTTGTGTAATATTTATGGGTATTTCCATTTCAGTTGCAAATATAAAGCATTGGGATAGAAATTACTGAAATTATGGCCATACACTATATAAATCATAATATAATACATACTTATTTTTGTACGAACAATTCTATTTTCATCTTTAAAAAGAGATATGTGAGGAGTGGTCAGCAGCACAGTATTTCTTCCATTCAATGAGATATTGAAAAGACCAGGAATACATAGTTATAATAGGTATGGAAAACAACATCAGCATCAAAAATACTGCTTACTTTTATGAAAATATAAGAATTTGAGAGAGAAAAAAATTAAAGTGCAAAGAGAATTTATTCTTTGTACAAGCCCGAACCAGTGCAGATTGTATAGAAGCACAGAAGGATACAAAAATAGATATTTGTATGAATAATAAAATCATTTAAAATTGCATCACATAGGATCAGAAGGCTTGTGATCTCTGTATTTCAGAGTATAAGCCAGCTGATCCACAGGAAGAAAGAAAACAATCTTTTCATTTAGTAGCAGTGAGTTACATTGGTTTGCATTGAGAAGATATTTAAAGCAGTCTGAAAGCATTTGATTACCAGAAAACACTTCAAGGTTAACCAGACCATGTTCAGGGTTTTACAGAAATAAAACTTAGTTGAGTGTAGTAATATTAGACAAAACAACAAAGTTCTCATTTTAAAAAGTCTGTTTTAGCTTTCCTCCGTCTTGCCGTGTCTTCATGCAGAACAGGCTTTGCTGATTAGCCTGAATGCCTCTTCTTTCTCTTTTCTGGTTTTCCAGAACCCTGAAATTGTAGTTTTCTGTTGTCTTCAGACGCCTCTGACGTCCCTTTAGACGTGCACACATGGAGTCCAAACAAAAGGAAACCAAAAAAAAAAAAAAAAGCCCAAGCAAACTCACATTTTCAATTGAGAAGAGAAAGGCTCAGGATACAGCATGATAAGAAGAGTCATTAGAGTGAATTATTCCATTCACATATGAAGATGCAGGTTCAAGTGTCAGGTCTGATGGATGGCTCAAGATCAGTTACAGCTCTTTTAAATATGATTAAAATACTAAGTTTTGACAAAATTTCACTTCACTGACAATTTGATCAACTTCATATGTAAAATCACACTTAGAAAAACCAGGGAAAGATGCTACTGACTTTTCATATTTAGACAAGGGATTCACAGTGCTAATGAGAATTTTGAAGTCTTTTTCACATGAATTTTTTTCCCAGAAATAGTTCAGTTCACTTAAAGTTATTTTTATTTTATTTCACGAGTTCAAAAGCCCAGCATTAAAAATAAGTGTAATTATTTAAAAGTGAAAAATATCTTCATTTCTAACCACTATTGATATCTGTAGTAGCCATGGAGAAAATGGTCTTCAAAATTAACTTGGACACGTTAGTGTTTCATTACAGAAAATGAACAAGATTGCGTTGGTTTTACTCTTTGTATCTTCATTTTAGCACCCCCTTTTTTTTTTTCTTGCAACTGGCGTGTGACAAGCCACAGTGATAACTAATCTGAGAAACCCTCAATATTGCCAATAACATAGAGCAGGCTGGAAAAAGCAAACCTTCTTTTCTGAGAAATAAAAAAGCAATTATTACTTGAACTGTGTTAGTGAAATATGTCAGTTACTTAAGAAAAGAATAAATTAGAAATTTTGAGGGGACACTTCACATGAATGTTGACAATGTAGAGACGGGAGTAGTAGCAGCATGAACGATAAAGAATATGAGCCAAAATGATACTGAGATTAGGAGAAGATTTATTACAGGGTGATACTGAATGTATATTCTAAACTCATAGGGTCAGATACTTGACGTGGAAAGAGACCTTGGTAGTATTCACATGGTTAAATATTTTTAGGAATTATGGGAGACTAACTTCCTTGTTCTAGAATTTTTAAAGAAAATGATGCTAATATGCAACCATCCCTATTTTTCTATGTACTATTAATTTGGAAATATTTTGAGACACACCAATGATAAGCTATACATTCCTACCAGTTTTGGGTTTTTTCTGTTTCCATAAAATTCTCATGTGTAAGCATAAAGCCTGGTAAAGAATTCGCATGTGTGAGAGAAATCATCTATTCAAATAAGAACACTAATGAAAGGGAGCAAGTGTAAATTGCTGGCAAAGCAAATTGCTTTTAGTATGGATGTTCTCTTCTTCAAGGTCATTCCAGTATAAAATGCAGCTCTCTTGCATTATACATCTTAGTGAATGTATGTTGTTTATTCGCATACTTTTTATTAGTGTTATCAAGCATGTTTGTGTGCAAATAAGATTGGATAGAGGGGAACGTCCCTGTGCTAGGGAGCATAGTGAAATTCTTGGCCCGTCCACGTGTGCTATGACATTGAGACATGTTACGTATCCTTACCTGAAGCCACAACAATGGAGTTCTAGAGACAGACGTGAAGGGGACATTGTGCGTCTTCTCCTCAGCTTTCCTGAACAAAAGAGCGCTGCAAAGCAGCTGGGACTGTGTTATCACCTTGGTGAGATATGTAGAGCACTGGGCGATCTCACATCCCTTCCCACTAAGTAAATCCCTAGATTAGCTGTGACTCATTAGTAGGGTAATTTTAGAAACATTACTTTGTTTATGCTAGAGCATGTCACTCTTTTGGTGACCCAGAACTCTGAGTTAAACCCACAATATATGAATAAATTTCTTCATATCAGAACGGAAAACAGTGATGAGCATGCAAATTTTTAAAGGATGAGAACAAAGATTTCTTACTGTAGAGGTTCAAAATAGCTGTACAGAGGTTAAATTAGACTTACATACTCATCATAGATTGTTAAGTATTCCCATCCCATGCAGAATTACTTTCCTCTTATTTGTGGAATGCATGTTGTACATGTGGCCTTATCTAATCTTTTGCCACTTTGCAAAACAAAACTAATTTCAGTTACCGAGGATAAAGCAGCCTTCAGTTATGCAAGCTAAAGGATACGTGCTGCACTTTATAAAGGGTGCAGTTATAAATTCATTCAATTGCTCTACAGAGATGCTGATTTAAATTAAGTTTTCATTGGATTTTTCACTGAAAACAGTTAAAATTGCCTGATTAAGCATGAAAAAAAATTGAAGGAAAAATTAAATTAAGACTCTTTACTTAGGTAAACCAAGTTTCTACTAAGCTTTAACTCCCGTATTAGCCTGAGAAGGGTTTTATCCTTCTGTGTCTCAGCACCTTATCCTCTTCGACTGAGGTAAGGACTGGGGGTTTGAGGGGAAAAAGTCTTGGTCAGGCAGTAAACAAAGCAGAATACAGGACAGAGTATGCATAGAAACAAGGAAACCAAATGCACAAATGTACATGAAGTGAGGACCTGAGTCTCCTGGGTCCTGGCATCTCCTTCGCCCACTTTCAGTTTCTTGATGCCATGCCTATTTTTCCAGGACACTTTCTCTCTTCTATTCATTCCTCCCGTGGAACGCTTTCTGCTTCATTCTGAAATTTCACACCTTAAACTCTCTCTGAATGTAGCACTAGAGATGTAGAAGCACACTGTGTACGGTTTCCCTGTCTGCTGCATGGAATGAACTAAAAATGGAGTTGGTGTACTTTCGCAACTTATGTATAGCTGGGAATTAAGGGAACACATGACAAATGTGAGAGTTTGGCTTCTAAAACTTATGTATTAATGTGGATATTAGCATTGCCACTAAAGGCAGTTTCTGTAATTTACGGTTGTCGTGTCACTAATATTTGTATGAGGGTTCTCTGACATACAAAGGAAATGTTATCTTTAGAAAATGTGTAAAGCTTAAGTGGGTACATGAATTAATTTTCATTTCGTAGGTGCCTTTATATAGTAAAAATATGGCTTTTTTCCTAATCCTTCTTTCATTGTCCTGACAGTACAAACAAGTGGAACAGTACATGTCATTCCACAAGTTACCTGCTGAAATGCGCCAGAAGATCCATGATTATTATGAGCACCGCTACCAAGGCAAGATATTTGATGAAGAAAACATTTTGAATGAGCTCAATGATCCTCTCAGGGAGGTAAGATTAAAGCATTTGAGTAGTTCTTCATGGTGCAGAAAGCTTCCACATCTTTGCTGTTTCTGTGTTGAACTGTTCTTTCTGATTTATTCTGTAACTTTTAATCTCATTTGACCTAGTCAACGAATGACAAGAAGAATAGATTTTACATTAGATCAACACAAAGAAATAGGCAGATTTATGTTCTATTCTGAACCAGCCTGTCAGAGTCACTGCCACGCAACAATGTCAGAGAGTAAAATCCTGTCCTTAATTGTCGAAAAAGATCATGGGTTTTTCTGCCATTCTTTAAAATAGTGAGGGGCTGGAGTAGAGTGGTCCTGGAAAAAGCTGGGGTTTTTTTCTGCTCTCCCTACTTACTAACCACCTGTGTGTTCCGATGAAACCACTGAAAGTCAGAAGTGAAGAGAGAGCTGCTTTGTTTCATTCTGTGAAGTAATATCCTTGGTTAAGATGGTCTTTACTTGAGATGAAGGAGGCTCAGATATGATATACAAGCCAATAAAAAAATCTCTTTTCTTAAAACTCTAGACTGTATTTCAGTTGAGGGGGTACTGTTATGTTGTTTTGTATTGCATTATGTTACATTACATAGTTATGTTGTATGTGGAAGCAGTTGGAAATTTCTTTGACGAGGTGCTTGTGTGAGAGGAGGGCCGTGTTCATGTTGCTGTAACAGAGGTAGCTGCTTAATGGGAATATAAATCTGTCTTCTGTTGGTCCTCATGCCTGACTTTCTGAAGGACTTTTGTGTTATCACTTGGCTGATATTCTCTACTGAAAGTAGGGAGAATAAGCAGAGAAGAATGAAGTTGAAAAATTCAGAGAGAAGAAAGGGAAAAAAGTGAACAGGGCAAAGAGAAAAGAAACAAGAAGAGGGAAGAATAAATGAGGACCAGTGTGATACGTGATGAAACTGATGTAATTTTCAGTGATACCAAGTAATGCCTTTTGATATCCTCTGCCATGGGAGGAGTGATGCTAAATATATGTTTGTGTGTGTGTGTATATATATATATATAACAGCCAACAGAGCACGGGATGGTATCTGTACTTTAGGAAAGTTATGTTAATGTTGGAGGTATTTTAACAAAGTTTATGGCACAAGAAAAGCATAGGTCTGTGCTGGATTGTCTGTATCTTTGAATACTGCTCTTTGTTGTGAAGGGAAAATACCATACAATCCATTGCCAAAATCAATCAAGTTCTGTATTTAAAATAGTTGTAAGAAACAATGCCTTGCCCGTTCACAGACTCTAAGGGTAGCTGGTAGAGTTTCACCACGTCTGTGTTATGATAGTCTGATAGCGGCCTCCCTCCTCACAAAATACCAACTGGGAATGGTGAACAGTGCCCAAAATTGCTGGGTCATTTCTAGATGACTCAAGTGAAAATCAGGCCAAACCACAACTGGTTTAACAATTTGACAGTACAGAAGACTGAATTCCAGTGCCGAGGCCCATTTAATTCCCTGGCATAGATGTAGCCTGAGCCCTTTTGTTATATTGTGGATTTGTAAGTGTTTTGGAGGGCAGGTGGAGGGCTCTGACTCCTGCACTGCCTCTACCAGTTTACCCTGTGGCTCCCCTCAGTGGCTTTAGAAATGTCGGGAGGAGAATGTACACTAAAAATCTATCACGTAGGACAGGAAAGTTATTCCTAGAGTACACTGACAGTCAAAATGTGAATCGTGGCCACTATGGATCTTATCTTCAAAGAACAGATGCAAGTTCAGACACATCAGTCACTGACATCAAAAACTGCTTAATATGTTTCCACTTTTAAGGAAAACAATTCTCCATAAATGAAGTCTACCCTTCCATTGCAATATCTTCTTTTACTAACAAAAATTTGCAATTATGACACTCCAATTACCTTCCTTTTCTTCTTTTCCTCCCTTCTGCCTTTTCTCCTCCCTTCCTCCCTCGTCTAGCCCTCTGCCCTTCTCTTCCTTCTTTCTTATTGCATAAAAGCAGCAAGGCAAATTTGGTCAAGCATAAAAAAAAAAAGCACTTTGGAGAGAGATCAAGGATGGTAAATTTCAAAAATTAATGAGCCACTAAAAATGCGAAGTAAGAATAGAATTTCACGGAAGGAGTGGCTTCTGGGTTTTCTATGATCATGCTGTACTTAGCATGTCCTTTTTGTTAGCTGTATCATATAGGAAAAATTTATTTACCTACAATCAGATTGCTCACTGATGATAACATGGTAGTCATTCCAGAAAAAGATTGAAAAAAAAATTAAAAAAATTGAGAAATAGACAGCGGTCATACCAGAATGAGTTTCCCAACAAATCTGTCTGAATTCTGGAGGCAGCTCATGCACACGTGCTCATGTCCTAAAAATACCACTTGTGTGTTTTCTTAGTCAAGCAGTTTCAAATTCTGTTTTAGCTACCACTTCAGTATATGTTGTTTGATATTGCAAGTGGTGGCTTTTTGATGTTACTAATGCATAACAAAGTAGAGCCTTCTAAAGGCAGAACACAATTGTTCATGTTGGCTATACCATCGTAAATGCCAATAACAGAACAAGGCTCTAATGTCCAGGTAGCACAGATACCTTAGCTGCACCATTCAAGAATAAATATTTACTGATTTCCTAAAGTTTTTAATGAATCCTGTGTTTTAGTATACTTTGAGTTTAGCATAGGATAAGAATTAAGCATTCAGACACTTCACAGGGCATTGATGTGTGAAGCTTGATGGAAGTAGCTTTTGATGAAAGCATTCAACTGAAACCATTATTTCCTCACTTACAGTAAGCAGAACAAAAGAAACCACATAAACTACTGCATAATTACAGCATGAATATCATCAAATGTTATGAAAATTGTTGCAGCGTTTTCAGGTCTCTTTTTCTCATCCATTCAAGTTTACTGTTCGAGCTCAGATTTTCCACATCCAGGCTCTCTTTAGGACTGGTGACCTTTTTTTTGGTCAATGTTTTAAAATTTTGGCTTTTTTTTAGCGGTAAAGTAATTATGCGATATGATATTTCAACCTTTAAAAATATCTAAATGGCATAGAATTAGCAGAAAAATCTGCTGGAAAATTAATTCTTACACAATAAATATTTCTAATGAAGTTATATGTGTTTATAGTAGGGGTAAGACTTCTTTGGTGAAAGAGGGTGGATGCTCTTTTTGCTGAGCTTTTAAAAAATACGTATGGAAAATTCATAGTAGATTAGATGATTAAAATACTGAAAATCTCAGAAGAAACATCAATACATATTTGTAAGTGGATAACTTTGTTGGGAAACTGAAGTCATATACATTGCAAGGAATTAACTAGGCTTTCATAAAAAAAAAATAAAAAAGATTCCTGAATATGTTTAAATTTTACAAGGCTTTCTCTGGGTGCTTCGTAACAGAGTAAAGCAAGTGGTAGTTGACCTGTATAATTCAAGGATAAGCTTGTATTAATAAAGAGATTACCTTCAATGACTGGAAACTAAGGTAGACACAAGAAAAAGGGACTTAAAATCTTTATTTTCTTCTCAGTTCAGTTAGTTTCATGATTAGTCTCACAGTAATGTAGTTTTAACTGTATATCCTTAGCTCTGCACACTCAAACTGAATTGACTATGCGTTACCATATATGGTGTGCTATGATCAGTTCATTAGGAAAGGCGCTCTCCCATGAGAGTAAAGAATTAAAGGTTTCTTTTCAGAAATTTCACTTACTGATAAGTGTATCCCCCTTTTCACGGTTAGGCTTATAATAACTATCCGGCCTTCGTGAGAATCAGATAGTCAGAAGACTCTCGGCAGTTGCAATTTCAGTAGAGATGGAAGATTTTAAATTACTTCTTCCAGGCCATGTGGGCTGGATTCATCAAACCTATCTGTAGCTCCACAGAAGTTCTGCAACAGGTCTGAGCTAAGCATCAGGATCTCTCTGCACATAGCAGCTCCGCCACCCTCTCCCCCATCCCCACCCCTGCCCAACACACTCTCACTGTAAAGAAAACCTAGCTGACTAGCTTAGAAGAAAGGCTACATCCTCAAACATCGGTTGATACGGGAAATAAATTCTGCTATTAATAATATTTGCAATTAACTATCTCCCTCCCTCATTTCTTGAGGTAGTAGTTAGCAGTTGGTAGCAATTAGCATGTTTCCCCTATAAAAATATAATCGGTGGTTCATTAGCAGAGATACCTGTGAATTTTTCTAAATGTTATGGCTTTTAACTTGGAGCTTTTGCTGCCTGTGTGCTTAAGCGTCATTTGGCATCAGAAGGCCGTAGTCACAAAAGTGGTGTGTATAGTTCTTGTGGCATTCAGAAGAACATAAATAACCCCAACTCAAACCAACCCTAAAGAGAAATCAAAAGGACCTCTGAATTACGAAAGTTTAAAGACATATCGATAAGCAGTTTTGCCTAAGAACAGAGTATAGGAAGTTTCCGTGGCTCATCCCTGGCGGTTCCCTAAGCCACCAGCCTCACTAGCACTGACTGTAGTTGAACGTCCATAGAAGAGTGAGAACAAGGCACATATGGTATTTCCCTTGATGACTCTTCTAGAGTCACAGTTTTTTTAATTCATGGGATTCTCTGAAAGCGTTGTGTCTACTGTGTAATCATATCTGTCTCCTAATTACTTATTTATACTCCTCTTTCTGAATCTACGTACTCTCTCTGCAACCACACCATCCTTTGTCAAGGAGCACAGACCGGGACACTGCTGCATGAGGATCCAACTCTTCATTTTGGGATTAAACCTTACTCCTACTGTTTTTTGGGTTTGGTAGCCATTAATTCTCGTAACAGAAGTGATAGTACAGTCAATTCCTACCCACCCCTCGCATGCCAGTTAAAATTTTATAGACTTGTATTATAATATCCTTAAATTACATTTTTGGAAGGCAAAGAGATGTATTCTACTTATTTTTTTCTTCCTTAGGAGCCATTCTCAATATCTTTTTCCTGGCTAGGAAAAACTAGACCAAAAGAGACTGATTTTGTTTTTTTTTACCAAGCTACTTTAGTACTCTTTCTGAACTTGAGCAGAATGATGTGAAGTTCTTGGCCCTTCTTTTTTCTACAGGGGTGGATGTAAGTACAGTATTGTACCTATTACAGCCTTATGAGTCAGGTGTAGGATTCTGAGAAAGGTCCTGCACAGTGCTTAGAGTTGCATCAATGATGGCATTTTGTGACAGTTCTTGTAAGAGAGATTCGCTCACAATAAGATAGTGAAAAGCTTCCATTACGGGATTTGTAATTGATAATAGTAGTTGTATGTAAGTGAAAACAGGATTAAAACCAGATCAGTTTGATACACGTACACAAATCCAGTTTCTTTTTTTGAGAATGTTCAGTCTTTTTAAATTATTTTTTTAATTGTCAATTTGGTAACTTCATCAGTTTTTTCCAGTACTTAACCTTCTCCTTTTTGCCATTAAAGCTTACTTCCTTTTCTAATTTTCTGTCTTTTTATTTAATATTTTTTCTTTAGATTTTACAAAACATTATATTCTCGTTTAAACTGTACTATAATCTTATGCACAAAGGATCAAAGATAACCAGAGTTGATAGCCTGAGGCCAAATGAGGTGTGATTAGACCGTGGTATACTTCAGTCCTCTTTGATAGTGTAGCCCTTATGATTTTTGGATACAGGCCATCAAACATTAAAATAACGGTAGAAAATCAAACAAGTTTATAAAAAACCAACAAAGTTTCAGGGTAAATATTAAATTATTGGACATTCCAAATATTTTGCTTACATAAAAAACTGTCTCCATAAATTTAGCTCATAAAGGATAAAGAGATATTTCTTTCATTATAATCCACTGCACTTTTATGTATTTTTATATGCAGTGAAGCTTAAAGAGGAGAACTAGGGAAAAATGCATCAAAACTATAAATGTAGCCATACTGGAACTCATTTAAGTGTCTCTTTGTATAGCTACATAGAGAAAGTGAATACCTCTGTGAACTAAACACTAGCATTCAAACTTTTTTTTTCACATAGATACAGATAAAACATAACTTCAGTTCATACTCTGGAGTGTTGAAGTCACGAATGAATTATTCAGCATGTCAGTCTTGCAGAATAATTGCTGATATACCACAGCATTATTTATTTGACAAATGCTGAAAAAAAAAAGAAAAGTGTTGGAGTTTTTCAAAGATCCCTGTGAGGTATGTCTGAAACAGTCTAAGTACGCAAGGCTTAAGCAAAGCTCTGAAAACCTCTTAGAAAGGACTATAGTTTTTAAGTTAAAAATAGTAGCAAATGAGCCATTTTAATGTTGGAAGTGGGCAGACAATCACCAGGTGATTGGATTATTGTGTTTTAAGATGCTTTACCTCAGCAGGTGTGACATGGTAACAGACTGTGTGCGCGCTGAAATCTGTTTCCTGGAGCCCTGAGACAATGTAGTTTAATTTCCTGAACTATGGGGAGTGTATTTACTTCAATATCTGCACACACTCAAGTCTACGTGCTGCAGTTGAGTCAGCCTTTGAATTGCCATCCACTTTCATTGCTGTCGATTGTATTCAAGAAACTTTGATCACAGTCCTTTCTGTGTTTGACATGCTTTGTTAGCAAATTCATCCTGAGCTGACACGTGTTTTGGCAAATCCAAGATCTAACTGCTTCTAATAATACAGATAATAATACGCCAGCAATTCTCAGTAGTTATGATTTTTAACAGTCTTGTTACTGCACTTATGAGATTCCTTTGTCATAATTGTTTATTAATATTTTAGACATGACAGTTCTTTCATGAGCACTTCAAATGTGCTGATCTGAATCAAATGTCCAAATCTTATTGCAATAGTTGTCTTACATAAGAAAGGTAAGTTTTTCTGAGAAAAGTACCAGATGCAAACTAAATGCTGTGAGTTATGTCAAATCCCATTATAGAAGAGTAAAACCAGCCTATGACTGCTCCTATCTGACTGCCAGTCAGGCATCTGAAGAGCAGAATCAGAATGGTTTTGGTGGATGCTAGATCTTGTGCGTTGAGAGAACAGCAGCTAATGCAACAGGACTGCTGTCCCGCAGAGGAGAATTTCACACCATTTCCTCCTTCAGTCCAAGATCATGCTTCCAAGTGTCTGTCGTATCTCAGTTTTTAATGGTATGAAGGATTTTTCAGCTAGCTGATACCCGGGTACTGCCAGGAGCGGTAGATGGAAAGAGTCAAGCACCTTTTTTCCTTTTTCCCACTTGTGCAGTTTCTGCTGAAAGCTAGGAAAGGTTACTACATATTAGGCAATGCTTACCACAGCATGTTCATTCCTATTAGGTCTGAATATGGTATTGCAATTATAGATGTCATTGCTGATTCTTAGGAGGTTAAATAAAATAACAAAGTACTTCAGATGACTTCTGATTTAATTCTCCTTAAGTAAACACATTCTTTTAACCCTGGGCTTGCTTTGGTTTGGCTAGTGTTCTCTTTAGCAGGATTTGGAAAATTTTGGTTTATTTAGCTGAAATAGAATAATTTTACCCTAATGCCTGAGTTGTGTCTATGAGTCCATTACATTAGAACTGCAGAAGTTAGCACATGTTTCTTTGAACCCTTTAGAGAATAATTAAGATAAATGAAAAATGAATGCATGAAAATTCATCATGCAGGATTAAAAACTACAAGGTCTGTTTTAATTCAAGATTAGGGCATGTAGGATGTGGCTTCAGGAAAGCAGTCTGGTACTTGCCGGGGTTCTATATTTTCCCTTCATGGGCTTCAGCAGAACACAAGTCATCACACCTGCATAAAGGGACCATAGGAGGGAGAAAGGGGGGAGGTGGGGTGCAGCCCCAATTCCAGTAGAAAATGTGATGGAGACAATACAAGGAATCATGGAATGGACGTGCTCACATCCCTTTCCTGTAAGTCTCATCCTTGGAGGTCGTGAGAGCAAACATCTTTGCCTTTAGTTTTTTTTACTGCTGAATTTAAATTCTGGATCCAGAATCAGGCTAAAGTCTTTTGAACCCTATCTGTTTATAATTGGTAAAAGTGCCTTGGGGACCTTGTAATACAAAAGTTTCTGTGTTGAATGGGTACCCTTTAAACATGCCAGTGTCCATGAAAGTCACCACAAATAAAAAGATTACCGTTGTGACTCACCACCAGCAAGAGGAGATAAATATGCTATGAACTGCCTGATGCATAAGCAAATGCATGTGCCTATTTTTATGCACTTGGTTGCACATTATGATTATGGTAGTAACAGCATACAGAAGAGTACACAGAATTTCCCATGCATAAATTTGGAGTTGCTTTTTAAAAATATGTGATCTGAAAGGCAAAGACAAAAGGTGAACAAAAAAAACCAGAGAACACCGTTCTGCATCCACGTTTAGAAACTCAATTTCCTGTTGGTATACTGGTGATTTAAGAAGGTAGATCTTGTTAAAGCTGTGGTGGAGATCCAAGTTAAACTTTGCACATCATGATAATGCTAGATCATTACTTTGCTTTTTTTCTCCTGCCACCTTAACAATATAATTGTACATTATATGGAAACTTGCACAAAACTCTCTGCAATCTGTAGGTTTGTTCTGTTGCTGTTAGCTACCAAACACAATAAGCAAATATCTACAATTTTTTCTCCAAATTTTTTTTCATTTGAGTAAGCCAAAGGTGAAATACTGTTTTTTAGTAAAGTCTTGGTACCTGAAAAATCAGAGGTCTCTGCTCAGTTAGTTGCAAAATAATCTTTTGAAAGTGTAATCTCTGTTGATGAAGAGTTTGTAACAGATTAAATGGAAATAGGAATTGCAAAAAAATAGTTTTGAAATTACTTGTAAATGGACAGATAACGAAATTTAGCATAGATATGGATGCACAAGTTATTTAATTACACTGGTTTAATTTAAAGATAGGTGTCTGAAGAAACACAGTGTTGGATATTTTTAGTTATTAAGAAGAGTTTTCCTCCTCTTGGGACTAAACTACTGTGGTACAAGATTGTTAGAGATGAGTGGAGTTAAAAGGTAGTGCAAAATGTGGAGTCTGACATTGTGAGTACAGGAGCAGACTTCCCAGTAGCTCCTGGGCTGAGTTCGAGGTAATTTTTTTATCTTTTGTCTCTGTCTCTTTCATGATACCTTCACACAGTCCTGCCCAGTGATAGCACTGAATCCTAAACCAGCCTTGGTAGGAGTAGAGCACTGACTAGCAAGGAGTTCCCCTAATAGTTTTTTAATGTCCTAGATTGTTCTGTGGAGTCTGCATTTGTTAATTTTCTTCTGAATAAATCAATTTTTCTTCTCCCTCATTTGTGAAAAGCAAAAACTCTGTGGTTGGTTGAGAGAATGCAAAGAAGTTGCCGTAAGGCACATACAATTGCAATTTTCTGAGCTCATTGCATGTTTGTGCACTCTGATCACTACAGTAAATTTGAAGTAATGGATGGTGCCTTGCTAGAAGGCTAAACTGTTTTGTAGATGAAATAAATACCAGTGTGGTTATATAAATTTGCAAAAAAAAAAAGCGCCAAGCATACTTTGTAATTCATAGTTCTCATTTTAACCTGGATTGCAGTCATTAGTTAACTGAGCAACTGAAGACTAATATTTATTTCTGCAATCTGATGAATATTACTTACATGTTTTAACTATACATTTATTTCATAGTGAGGAGGCTTTTCTTGTAATTGGTAAACAAAGATGGGTCTGTGTCTATTAAAAAAGGTAAGAAAGGAGTAGAACTTCTGAGAATCATTTGAAATCTATACCTGGTGAGAGCATTATGCTATGGAAATTGTAACAGATTGTTTTGGAAAGACGGTGGCTAATACAGACACCCACAGACCCTGAAACAAAACTCTAGCTACTCGCTGTACCACTCATTGCCACAAATTGTATAAACACTTGTGTATTTATGAAAATACGAGTTTCCATAATCATCCACATTTCACCAAGTCTCCCATCAATGGGGGCTGGAAATTAAATAGTTCATGTTTTTTGATAGATGACACAAAAGAGATTCACTACTGAAAGGAGGAGAAGTGTTGTCAATATTATGTGTACATAGCCTAAATATATAACAGACTTTGAAAGGAATTAAAAGGTAATAACATCTGTAGAGAAGCAAAATGGAGGTGTATGTAGCTTACTCTGTTGTTCTCTAAGACCAGATATATTCTTCATAATGTTGCTACTTACAACCATGGGACAAACTTAGAATTTGCGAAAGAGGTTAATACCCTTCCCAAGCCATTATTTAAAGTTCATGGCTGGCCTATTTTTAGGCTACCATGTGAGAAGATGTTCACTGAAAATAGATACAGATCATGTGTCCTTGCAGAATATAGAACATCAGGACATTTCATTTCCAAAGAACGTAATTGGGGCTCAGAGCAGAATCTTCTTTCACCTTTCTACTTGAGGATTATAGTTTCAGTTACGCAAGCACACACTCTTGCGTGAGTTACATTAACCTGCACATATTTGACTAAAACTGATTTGAAATGTAATTCTAATGAGACACATTAATTAGTTAAACTCAGCTTTTTTTTTTTATATTAAATATACAAATCTGTACATTTTTACATATACAGATATGTCGATGTGCAGATATAAACATATGCATAGGAGAACATATGTATATGTATATGTATATGTATATGTATATGTATATGTATATGTATATGTATACACATACAGAAACTTTCACAGGCATACATACAAACACATGTCCAAGAGGGACGTACAAGAAAAATACTGTATAATACTCTATTGATATCTTTGTGTAGTACTAAGTATGTACATTGACTTAGGTAGTCCAGTTTGGTCTTTATGTTTCTCACTGTTACAGTGTATCTCAACACACATTTCCTGTACCACCAGTCTATGTTTGTAATCTATTACCTTAAAACGAGCTGTCATAACAAGGGTTTTTAGGACTTTCGTATGATTTAAAATTCATATAGATAAATTTATTCATAAAATTAGAGATTAAGATACAGTCTTCAGATAATTTGAAAATCTTTCTGAATAAATTATAAGAACATATTTCTTATGGAAATAATCCTTATCCTATATTAAATTTAAGTGATTAATTGAATTATACTTAAATGCTTTTAATGGTTAATTAAATGTAAAACTTCGGGAAAGCGATGAACTGAATTTTTTCTGAAAAAGTCTAATTGACTGATGTAAATAAGTTGGCATTTCCTTTGCAGCTGCATCCTGAGGCTGCCAGGTTGCTTGCACAGGTGCTGATGGCAGTTCCTGAGTGCCCTGCTGTCATCATGCGCCGTTGCTTGTAGTGCACGTCTCGTCTTGGAAAGAAAGCACAAGCACAAAAAGTTAAGGTCTTAATGATTGCATGCAGGGAGCAAGCACAGCAAAATTAGTAAGTGTAGATGACAGAAAGCAATAGGTATCTCCACTGGTTTCTTGTTTCTTATTTATATAACTACTTCCTCTTCATGCTCCCTAGATCAAAAGTTTTCAGGATCTACAGATGCCAAAGATGTCCCGTGCCTCCTCGGTGAAGTCTTAACCGCGATCTGGCTCCTGGTTGTATTGTGACTCTTTGCTACTCTGATACCATGTCATTATTAACCGTGTCTGCCTACCAGATATATAGAGTCTGATGCATTTCTTTTACTCTAGCTGTTATTACTAATCCACATTGACTAGTCAACTCCTGCCAGTTCGCCTTCTCTTTCTGCCACATGATCTGCTATCAAGGCTGTTCTTGCTGTCACCATGCCTACGTGCACTCATAAGAATTTCTTCCACTCTTTACACCTCCCGTGCCATTTATGCGTTTCTTTCCCCCGCAGCTACCAATATTAGCCAAAGTGGCACTCTCAAGCAAATTTTATCTTCAGGGCTGTCTGGCTGTCACTCCGCTAAAGTTATTCCTAGAGACTTCATCTTCATTTTTACTATCTGATGATATTTCTTCTGGAGCCAGCTCTCCATGTCTCACTCTTACGACTGAGCATCATCCTCCTGTTTCACTGTAAAACTGGGCTCTAGTACTCAGTACTTTCAGTATTTTTCTGGTTCTGCTTGCTTGCACTCTGGTGTGGTGACCTGAATATGGGTCATGAGCTCCTTACGCTTGTGTCACAAGTTGCTACACACAACGTCACATCACTGAGCCCTTGTGCCTCATCCCACTCCAGTACTCTTTTCAGTAGTTCCTTTTAGAAGGCAAATTCAAATCGTCTTATAATTAGCTTGGCCCTGTTCGCAGAGCAAAGCAGTGACGAAGGCTGATTCAGAATTAGAAAGGGATTGTGCATTCTCCTTATCTTTCTTTTTAAAGCCTTCTGTTATATATAGATGCGTACATCTGTAGCTGATATTGTAAATATTCTAGCACATACACACACACTCAGGGTTCTGTCACACGTTTGTCTAAGAAATCCAAATAAATCTTCTTATTGCTTACAAATGCTGTTTTTCACTACTTTTAGATGCAGATTATACACACTGTAGCAATGTTTAGATTTTATGTGTTAGATAACGTTAGGCCTTGGCTGTTCCTCTCATATTGTAATATGGAGTAGACCTTCATTGAATAGTCACAAATCGAATTATAGTCAAACAGAAATGTAGTTAAAAACTCTAAACATAATTTCAGTGTCAATATTTCAAGCTCAGCTAACTGGGATTTATCCAGTATAATCAGTAAGATTTAATTTAAGCCACTTAATAGTTTTATAGAGAGAGGCTTTGAACCAATGGGCTTTTAATTCATAAGAAGAAGTAAGTGTTAACCTAGCAATTAACAAGATAACAGTATTTCTGATCCAGAGCTCTTGGAAAGCTTTAAAATAACTCAGTAAACAAATCACTACTGATTTTTAAATGACTGTTTTCCTGTTTGTTGTTGTTACTGTGTCAGCTAAACTGTACACATAGGGTGTAGATAAAGTGCATTCTCATAAAAGCATGAGCACGTCCTTGCTGACTCAGCCCTTTTGGCCATTTGGGTTGCAGTACATAGGGGACTGGAGGTGAAAGAAACGGACAGGGAGGGATGAGACGGCAAAAGCAATTACTTACCTGTTACAGAGCTCACAATAAATTCTCCATGGAAGCATTCCTAGGTTCAATTCCTGATCTTGATCAAACGACTGCAAATCAGAAATAAGCCAACACAAAAAAAAATGTATCCAAGTCATAGCTTCCTTTTTCTCCTAAGGTATGTTGACTTTTTTTTTTCCTGCAACCCAGTTCTTTGCTTCAGTACTTTGTTTTAGCCCTAGTCAACGTCCACCATGCTTTAAATGCACCACATTTCCTCCCTGCTTTTATCTACAAGTCATTGTCTTAATTGCCTTTCCTTTTATTTAGTAAGAGAAAATATATTGGTCAGGTATCACATGCTGTTCTGCATTCTGACTGACAAGAAATCACATGTATCAATACATTTTACCTGGTAAGTCACGTGAATGTAAGTGTAACTCAAGCTGCCTTTGTGAAATTCCACTGTCTCTTCCTCTTTTTCTGCCTCTCACGCACGGCTTCTCTTCCTTACAACCAAGAACTGTCCTGAGAACAACAGCACTCTTGCCACACTATTCTATTCTAACACAAAACCCTTTTTTTTTCTTTTTTCCTGGCAATCATGTAAAGTCACATTGATTTTGATGAATATAAAAAGTATTCTTCATTCAGAAAAGCTCTAAGTAGCATTTAAGCTATTTTTGAGGGGCTAGGGCATAATAGAATAAAATAGTAACTGCCACACAGATCACATGCAAAGTCAACCACAGATTTATTGATGTTGGCAATTGGTATCTCTGGAGCTTCAGTACAAATGTACAAGAATGAATGTGGTTTTGAGAATCATCAGATTATTAGGTAGAGGATGTGACTGGAAGCTCTAAAGACGGTGGGAAAGCAATGCTACAGCAAAGACTAGCCTGTGAGCAAGCTGACTAGAAAAAGCTATGTAATTATTAGCAAAACTGACTTTCTCCTGCTCTTAATCACTGTTTTAGGAAAAAACACATTCCTTCATTCATTTATACTTCATTCATTTATGCTTCATTCATTTATACTACAAACACAACTAATTCATGCCACTCTTCCAAGTACTAATACAAGCTTCTGATATGGGTACTAATAAGATGGATACCAAAAGGATTTTGTAAACTTATATGATGCACCTTTCAGTCAAAATTTGACAAAATTTCTTTAAATTTGTACACACATGGGCATAATGGGACAACTTCAATAATTAAAATGCCTTAGTAAACCAAGATTTCAGTCTTAAGTGTCCTCTGCCCAAGATATTCTTTAGTGAGTAGTATGGTATTAGTGACTACAACACACAAACATACACAGAAATGGGAATGAATATATTTGGTTACTCGGGGGCAGAAAACTCTGTCATTGTTAAACGCATTTGCAAATTGCGGTTTATTTATTCACTTAATAAAAGGGAGCAGTCTCTACAACAATTGTTGTATCATACAGCAGTAATTCCGTATTACCTCCTTTAATGAACTATGGGCATTTTTTTTACTAAAAGCATTCTGGAAATTTCCTCAGCAGTAAAGTTTAGAAGGGAAAACTAGCAAAAGGTAAAGGTAGGACAACCAGCCCAAACTTTAAGTACTTATCTGGATTATCAGGACTACTCAGGCTTTTTAAATTAGACTGAATATCTCACAGTTACACACTGCCTTAAAACATTGCCTGTATTGCTGTTCTCATTTTGATGCATCTCATCCACTTGCAAAACTGAAGAACATTTCTAAACATTGAAGAAGATGAAAGCCAAATGCCTTTTAAAAATAGCCCAGTTAAGTAATAGATGGACACTTGAGTGAGTGAAGGGGTGGATAGATAGTGCTTTTTTTCTTTCTTTCCTTCTTTCTTTTGCTCTTTTTTTCTAAATATAATGGAAGATCCAGAGAAGAGATGTATGAGAAGCACAAAACTGCTGTCCATTAAGCTCCATTAAATCTATTAACACACTGGGAAAAAGCTGGATATCCTTCATCAGCCTGACAGTACTGGAGGTTTGGTTGAACCATATATCCTCGAAGGGATTATCCTGTCTGCTTTTGGATTCAATACGACAATAATTCTGAAGCATTAAAAATGCATATAGGGAGCTGAATAGAAAATTCTAATCAAGCAGAGAATGATAGAAAAGGACGCAAAAGGCTAACATTTAATCAATGAAGCCACAAAAACATAATTGGTCAAATCTATATCCCTTCTGCTTGCAAATGCATAAAAAATATTGCTTTCTCTTAGGAAACAACAATACAGCTCTTCGAGGCCGTGTCTTAGACTGAGGTGAACAGAGCTACATGGAAAAAAAAACCAAAAAACAACCTACTTCAACTCAGTCCTGGTAGAATCCAAGCAGAGGATTTAATTAATCATTTGACTAGAAAGCATATTTATTTCTCCTTTCCTTTTGCCTGCCTAAGCTCATCTCATAACTGGCTGGAAAATTTCCTGCAGCTAAGCAATGTGAATGCAGGAATGCTGGAGGTCTTAGGAACCTGAGAGCATTGAAAATGCAAATAAACAGACTGGCCACTGGGTTTCAAGGCAACCGAGATCACGTGGACTGTCTTTAAGTGAGAATGCAGAGTTTTTTCAGACTTTGTGCTGCTTTGTCTGCAGGTCAAACACGTAGGTTACCTCAGATAACAGGATTCTTGAGCTTTAAAATAAGTAGCTGAAGGGGGTAGATAGTGAGGTTTCCTAAAACATGCACACGATATCCTGCTATGTTAACAGAATGGCAAAATATCATATTCCTGAGGAAAAAAGGAATTGTGTTTTTCATTGCAGTGCTAGATATAAATTATGGTATCTTGGAGTTACTCTATTTGTCAATACAATTTAAGTAGAGTCTCTGTGTTAAAATAATTCAATGTAATGTAATGTTCATGGAAATCCTATTCAAAGAGAAAATAAATGTACATAGCCATTATTACTTATACGAAAGCCTCTAAACAATTTTTTTTAAGTAAGTCATACACTCTGTGTAGATGATTACACAGAATGTGTCGAACAATCTGAACAATTTCAGGTGCACCAGAAATGAGGAATATTGCATTCTGTTGCCACATGTAGATTTTCTGGCAATAAGCAAGTTTTGAGCTAACGATGTAGTCATTCCCTCAGTGGGGTACTAATCCTAGTCCTCCTGATTGCCTGCTGTCATAAAACCTAGAGAACTTAATATCAGTGAGATGCCTCCTTTCTGCCAAAATTTACTATAATTGACCAGTGGGTTAAAAAATTACAGGAAATTATGAACGCATACAGAATATGACTCCGTAAAACCCAGTTTAAATATATTTAACCTGCTTATACAGCCCCAGATCGCTAAATGGCATGGTTTTGCCCGTACTTCTGTATTAATCACTTGCTCAGTAATTTTTCTTAATTGAGTTATTTCTAAGAGAAAAAATATGGCTTTCTCAATAATGTGATTTCTTCCTTTCAGTGGGCAGGAAATTAAGACTGATATAGTTTCATATCCATTGAAAGCAGAATGTAAAGGAGGGACTTTCAGAGAAAATATGCATTATTAAAGGTGTGCTGTATAGATATGGCCTAATGAAACTAATCTGGTTTTTTGTATAAACAGGCTTTGGTGGTGTGCGCATAAGAAGGACACAGTTTGTAGATGGATGTAGTATCTTTAATTAGTTCCATTGCATTAATTAAAAAAGGCAAAGAACCTTTCAGCAAAACAGATCTTTAAGAAATTTGCTTTTTTCTAGCAACAGCTTTTTCTAGTCAGTCTAACTAAAAGCACTATCTCTATCTAAAAATCTCCTGGAGAAAAAGTCCTTAAAACACTTGCAGATGCCACCAGAGAAGGAGGCCACCGCTGTGCCCTGGTTACAGCTACGACAGCCTTGCAGCTGCCTCTGTAAACTTGACACCTTGAGGTGCAATGGAGTTGTCCAGAAGTACTAAACCCATGTAAAATGATAATATTTGATGTTTTAGCATCGGTTTGAAAAAACAGCTAGGAAAGCGAAGATAATTAATAAAACCACTACACTATAAAGGAACAGGACCCGGTGTAATTAACCTAGTCGATCTATTATAAAGACACCCTTGTGCCTCCAACTTAGTTCTTGTGTAAGACATCAAGACTTGGACTAGATCAACGCATGCTCCATGTAGGTCTGAATAACTCTTGCCTTTTAACCACCTTTTTTGTGTAATATGTTCCTAAACCTTTCCTGGGGCTTTACTTGATATTTTCTTCATGTTGGGGTGAGACAAAATTGTTATTATTTCATTTAATTAAAACATCATAATCTTAAACATAACAATCATAAGGCCGTGTAATCTGCTTCCAGTCTGGCTCTAAAGAATTAATTCAAAGAAAATATGAATGAAAGACTTTTCTCTGCACAAAATGTCAGCTTTTAATTTGGCGGTTTGTTCTTTTGTTACCTTTCTTTCAGAACACAGAACTATTTCTCCTAGCACTTTCTCCGTTACATAAAACACATTCGTAATCTTTAATGTTTCTTTCTTCCCAAGATTATAGTTAAAGTAATAGGCAACAATATGAAATTGCAGCACTGGCTGTGATTAAGACTCAGGGAAATGCATTTTACTTGTTCTGAATGATCTCATATTTAAATAAAAGATCACTTTAAAGAAAAACAAAACACTTAAAAATGACACATTTCGTTCTCCCTCGGCAATTTTCAACCTTCCAGCATCTTAAGTAAGGGAAAGTTTGTGCTTTAGTGTGAAGTTTCACAGAAACAAAATTAATTTGTTACTAGGATATAACAGCTGAAATTACCCCAGCAGGGTGGGTTATGTAGCTATCTTGGTACTTCCATTAGGCGACTCAGACAGAGTAGCTAAGACATATATCCAGGGATATATGTAGATGCAGATTACATATCAAGAGAGAACGGTAGGCAGAAGGTGGAGCCGTAAGAGGACATGAGGTTCCAAGGGTGAAATTCCTGTGACAAAGGTGTGTTTTGTTTCCCAAGATGAGATTGATTCCTTTTCGGTTGGGCTGGGCTGCCTCTGTGCAAAGGAGTCGCACAGATCTGCGTTCTCCTTTCTCTCTATATCACGCTCTCCTGTGTTCCTATGAAGATACATTATTGATCACTTGTCTTTTTGTTTTTTGAGCTTCCCTTTTGTTTGCTTTATCTGCACCACTTCTCAACTTTCACTCCAGACACCTTTTCTTCAGGTTTTGTGCTCCCATGCTTTTACTTTTTCAGGAATTTTAGTTTACTGCTCTGTTTTGAAATTCAGCCTTCCTGCATTCGGTTTTGGTTGGTTTTTTTTTCCTTCTTTTTATTTTCCTCCCACTCTCTCTTTTTTAATGCTGCTCCATGTCTACTTTACTCTTTCCTCCTGATCGTGACTTGAGTTGAACTTTCCACTCTGCCAGTCTTGTCTGTGCTTCCCCTCCAGCTTCTATATAATTTCCAGACAATTTTTCCTTTCTTTAGTAATTTCCTTTCTCTGCCTTCTGGACTTGCAAGACAAGCTGTTCACTTTCAGAAACAGAAAACGAGAAGTATATCTTCTGAAAAGTCCCTGAGCAAGGCAACAAAAGTAATAGTTATTGCCAGCTTTTCAGTCTCTGCCAGGACTACAGCAGAGCAGTCTCATAGTGAGCTGAGGATGTAGTCTAGGACTCCTCGTGTGATGCCACCATACTGGGAGAAGTAGGAGCAAAGAATAAGTTTCCTTTGGGATGGAGATAGTGTCTAAATCTTTATTGAGAAATGGAATATTTAGATGAGAAGGAGAGCAGATTTTTCCTCATCCTTTAGAAGGATGTTCAGCTGGAATCTCTTTTAATATTTATTCCCTCATACAGAGTGTACTTGAAGGGACAGTTAGTGGGAATTATTTAAACTCTGATTCCGACATCATGTACATAGATAGTAGTGTCTTATAGTGTCACGTCAGTAGCATCCATGTCTTTGCCTGCACTGGGTGCAGTCAGCCAGACTGTTCTTCCTTTCCGTAAGTAGGAGTCGCCCAGTCATTGCTCTTTCCCTCACGTTCCTGCCATGTATTGCTGTACATTTCAAGTTTCATGCAACCGTGAAGAAATCTGGTCTTGGTCTCAGTATCTCCTCCTGTCTTAATCCAGCCCATCAATGCTTAGCCATGGAATCCATACTTGATATAGTGTTTCAGGCATGCCAAAACACTCATAAGAAGGAGACATTATGGCAGTTGGAGGGGAAGGGAAACCAAGGCTGAAAAGTGATGGAAAGGGAATGGCATCAATAACTCTCAGATAAAGTGTTCTTGATGTAGTCATATCCCTTCTAAATTCAACTAGAGTTTAGTGATTGACTTTAAATTTATAGCATCTTTCTCTTTATTCATTCTATCTTCAATCCAATAATTCTGGAATTAGACTGCATTACATTATAATTATATAAAATTACATATTTTTTTTTTATCTCCTTGGCTGCTTCCAGATGAAAAACAGAGGAAGGGGGGAAAAGGTTTAATAGTGTTTATCTAAGCATAGAGCTGTGATGCTATTGAGACCAGGATTAAAGAGAATCCCTTTAACTCATTAAGAATCAGTGATTATTTCTGCTTAGAGACACTTCTGTTTCCACTTTACCATTGTATAATTATACTTTCTTGTGGGGTTGCCAGAAGATATCATAAATCTTTCCTAGGACTAGCACAGGGAAATAGCTTTGCTGATTTTCATTTTTTAAATAGAAAATAAGACGTTGCTACAGGTAACATCTTTTCTGCTTCCCATGTGCCTGGAGAGACATTTTGCTTTGCGTTATTTTTCCAAGTTCCACTGGATTTATTTTGGAATGATGTAATTTCTCTGGCAAAGATAGTTGATCATGCCTGTGTCTCTTACTTGTCTCGCTAGCCAATGGCTCCTTCAATGGGAGAATCTCATATCTAGGGGATCTGATTTGAAGTACCCACTATGGTGTTGCTTGCACTGTGGCATAGCTCTATTTCCCCGTCATATCTGGAAGCAGGATGGTGAGGGTGGGAGCAGAAGAAAGCAATTTGTCTGAACTATGGACAAGTATATCTGACCTTGCCACTAAAATTGCTGATCACATGGAATGCATGATATATGTAAGTATGAGACAGCAAATGCATGGGATGTTGAAAATGCAGCTTCCAGCGCCAATGCAATGTGCCTCAGTCAACAGAGTGAGGTCACTGGTAGGTGGGATATCTCCTTTACATCAGTCACAAAACCTTGGCTTGGTGTAACAAATGTTATGGATACTCTACTAACAATGAAATTTGGTTTTCCCAAAACAGTCGGGTAACTGCTGATTGTGTGTTTCTTTTATTTCCTCTTTGTACATTTATATACAAATGATAATGTATGCTCTTCCTTTCGTGTTTAGGTTGCTAACTCAGTAGAAGTTGCCTGCCTGAAACCCTCTCCTTGTGTAGTACTGATTAGCCTCAGCTTTTCAATACACTGTTAAATCTATATGACAACCGCCCGTGTTAATTTTCCTAAGACAAAGCTCGGTCTGCGGGAATGAGCTTGAAACTTTTTTAGAAATTGTTCATTTTTAAATATAAAGCAAGTAGGACATGTATAGCTTTTTGGTACTAATACTTTCATATAGATGTGCTCATAGTTGGCTCTGCAAATATAAATATTCGTGGTGGGAGATGCCCTTAGGGTCTGTTGGAGTCTTAGGAAAATAGCAGTGCTTTCTGCGGATAAGGGCCTGGTGTATATGCATTTCTTTGAATGGCAGGAATGTATACCTCTGTGTTTATAAAATAAATTAAATCTTGGGAAGGAAATTTTCCTGTTGACTTCAGCTAGCCCTGCAGCTAACTCTAATGTACATTTATATTATCATTGGATTTGTTCTGATCAGAAAGATGTTACTGGTGTAATATTTGAAAACACAGGGCTTGCATAACTTTGTCACTTAATACAGCTATTGCAGCACCTAATCTTGTTGTCAGGCAATATAATCCCTATTTGATTTTCATCTTTCATATTTTTCTCCTTAAAATCTGAGGGGCATAATAAATAATGTGAAAAAACACCTGAAGAACACAACATTTCACCCCAGAAGTACACATCTGACTGCCCTATTGTTTCAATAATTTCAGTAGACATAGATGACAATATAATGAAGATTAAAAAAATAGATACAGAAAGAAAGACAGAAAAATCCAATATGAGCATGAGGAACTTCTTTGTGAAGAAAGCAGAAAGTTTGGGGTTTTTTTTAATGCCCATCGTAGCATGTATATATTTGCTGAATATCATTATCATTATATTTCCTTCCTCTTTAGGAGATTGTCAACTTCAACTGTCGGAAGCTGGTTGCTACAATGCCTCTTTTTGCTAATGCAGACCCAAATTTTGTGACTGCCATGCTAAGCAAACTGCGATTTGAGGTATTCCAGCCTGGAGATTATATTATCCGAGAAGGGGCTGTGGGTAAAAAGATGTATTTCATTCAGCATGGTGTGGCTGGTGTCATCACCAAATCCAACAAGGAGCTGAAGCTGACAGATGGCTCATACTTCGGAGGTGAGTAGGAGAAAATGATAACATCGGAGTGAATACAGTAGAACAAAACGTGTTCAGTTATCAGACATATAGAGGCGTAGGTATAAATCTGCTGAGTGTCTTTCGCCTAGGCAATTCCAGCTGCAGTGAAGAGTGTGCAAACTATTTCTTAATAAGACAGAGTCTACTTACTGTTATGAGGATAGCTATTGACGATGGAGAGTGACCTTCCTGAAGTTTGAAGTTATTTTGAATTAAGAGCCCTATTTAACAGACAATATATAAATAAAAATCTAATATTTTGCATAGTAGTTTTCTAGCTATTTGAAGGTAAAATAAACAATTCATCTTTGAAAAGGGATGCAATTTTTGAGTCATAAATGGAAAGTACTTCTAAAAGGTAAAAATCACTGTAAGAATTACTAAACTGGGCAGTGGATAAAAGACTGTTATTATAAGGGATATTTTGGTATTCATGGATATTTCAAGCTGTTATTAGTGCTTTTTCACTCAATTCTAGCACACAGCAATGTTTATCCTTTCAGTATATACTAGGAGAAACTGGACTGACTATCTAAGTACGTCTCCAACAGAGCTATATTAATGAAAACTAGACATGATTTTAATACAAAATAAATTCATCTAGTATCCTAATGAAAAATAAGTTTCTATTTAGATGAAGGCATCTGAATATATATATTGGGATGAAAGCAAACTCTTTTTTTTTATAAATAATTGATCAGTATGAAAATGTTGTTCCTTTTGACTGTAAATTGTCTTTGTGCTATAGAATACGTCTGTTGCTGAGAGTCGATACAAGGCTGGTTTCCAGAAGCTCAATGAACATTTGTGTGTAGGACTGCTGCCCATGATGGTTACCGTTAGTTGGTCATTGTATTAATTTTCTTTTGAATCCCATCAATCACCCCAGAACTGAGTTAAAAGCCTTACAGAAAATGTTTGATTGAAAGCCTAATCAGTGGCATTTAGCTTGTATAAAGAAGTGGGAAGCTTAGAAAAGTGAATTCGGCTCAGTATTTGAATTGGGCTATAGAGTTACTTAACTAATCCCATTTTAGAATAATAGGCTAAAGCAACTCCTACTGCTCTGGCCAGCAGGTCTTGTTGCTCTGCAGTAGCCTCTGCAAGGTGATTTGTACCAGTATTTGTAGAAGCACTTTGGTAAAGAGGTCATGTGCTTATGCAGAGGCTTAAACTGTAGATGCTGAAGACAGGAGATTAACGAGAAAGAAAAGGTAAATGCTGAGGATGAAGAAATGGAGCAACCTTGGTCTTGTTCTTCTATGCTTAGCAGTGCCCCAGTTTATGAAAATGAGTTTGCAGGAGCCTGTGTGCTGAATCTGACCATAATACTCCTCTGAACCAGCAGAGGATCAGAAGAGATTGCACATGAAAGTATTTTACATAACTGTCTGCCTGTTGTTGCAGTGCAAATGACTATTTAGCTCATCCTGCTCATCTGCTACCCTTCTTCGCAGGAATTCAGACAAAAAAAAAAAAAAAAGCTATTTGCAATACCCAGACACCGCGAGAACTTTTACACTGCATACCAAAGCAGTTTTGCTTGTCCAAACTGCAGCTGGGATGAGACAAGGGGTGCAAAAATGGAGGAAAATGCATCCAAAGCCTGATGCTGGGGCAAATGGGAAATCATAGCTGCTGCTAGATGTAGCCCAGAGAAGGAAGGCAAGGAGTGGAAGGGCAAGAGCAAAGGGAGAGAGAACCTGAGAAAGAAGGTGCCTTACGATCCGAAGTGTTGTCATTCAGATCTGTTTTAACAAAATATATAGGGCTGTGAATTCCCAGAAGGGTATTTCAGACCCTGGGGAAGAAAGACCTATCAGACAGTAGCTCAAAAGGGAGGAAACAAGCTACGCTTCCCCTAACTGTGCATAGGTTTGGATTGTCAAAGCAGGAAAAAAAATTCTAATATTTTCTTCTCCCTGGAAAAGATGCTTTTCCCTTAGAATGTGTATCAGAGTCTGAATGAGGCTTCCTGACCACATCAGACACAGGAAATGTTGTACAGTGGAACAAGCTGGCAAAATAAGCCTGTGTTCAAATCCTAAAACCAATAACTCCTTTTGTTTTGCCTGATAAAGACATGCAAAATCTGAGGCTGAGATTACCGTTTAAGAAGCTGCAGCTCATAACTTGATTTTCAACTGTGTGGCTCCCAGGTGTGACTCAATAACTCAGCACTTGTGCTCTCAGAAGCAAAGGAAGGAGACACAGGTGGGAAGGTTATACCTTACCTGAATGGATCCTATTTCAATTTTATAATGTCTGATGAATTGGAATTTCCCAGTCCCAGCTCAGAGGTACTGACTGTTGGATATCAGGTATGTCCCAGAATCTGGGTTTCCCAAGAGCCCTGTCTCTGGGAAAAATCCAGAGGAGTCCCTGGGGAGTCAGGCACATCTCCAGAACCCATGGGAGGTTTCACCGTCATCCCACCTTGGATTTGGTAAACATTTGTCAAATTTACAATATTTAAAGTGTTTGAGTATTGACAGCATTGTATTAAAAGAAAGCTGCCGACACTTTAGAGTTGCTGGAAAGCTGGAGGTTAGCATGAAAGCCAAGATTTAAAAAGCAGCAAAGCAGCATCACCAGGATTTGGGAGAGGTCTGAATGAGACTGTTTAGAGAGTGAGAGTCCGGTAAACCAAGAGTTGCAGTAATAAAGAGGAGAATTAGCTGGAGACAAAAGAGTTTGAAGACTGAGATGGTCGTGGACATTTGAATTCCCTTGCCTGATCTTTATTCTTAATTCAAAAAGAGGCTTCCCCATGGATCTGGGTGTTGTGTGTCTCACATGAAACTTGCTATGTCTTCCAGTTCATTGGAAATTCTTCTCAAAGAGAGTGTGCTTTACATTCTATGATGATTTTTGAGGGGAGTTACAGAGTGGTGACTCTAGAAAGACCACCCTATATCTGGGCTTGATTGCTATCTGCCTCTTTCCTCATCCATGTTCACACACACAGATCTTGTGGTTTTTTTTCACTGGTGTTCCTGTGTTTGTTGGGTAACCTTCACATGTATTGATAAATCTTTTGAACTTTGTGTCCAAGAGCTCTACTTAGCCCTGCAGTATGTACGATACTAATTTTCATCCCAACAAGTTTTTTTTTTCAGACTGCTAATTGAAGGATATTATCATCCTACATGTCTACTCCAAGTATGAATTTGAAAGTAATTTCTGGAAGTATCCTTTTCCCTAGGCTATGTTCCCCTCTACCCTCACCTCCACTTCCCCTCCAATAGAGTACACAACATATTAGCGAGAGAAATACTGACAAGCCTACACTCCCTCAGATCTGCAGTGAACAGATAACGAGCAACGTCCCACAAATATTGGAGTAACAAAATAGATCATAAGTATGTTCAGAAAGAGGTGTGGTTTGTGTTTCTTTCTGTTGTTTCAAACCTGACAGTAATGACCACAGAGAAAATGTTTTAAAGAAAGTGCTGTAAATTATGTCTTGAACATAATGGATAAAACATGGATCGGTGGAAAGATTTTTTTCTAAAGATTCAGGACAATCCGTTTTCCTTTGCTTTTTACTGGCATTTAAAGAGAACGGTTACTTTGTATCACCTTAACTTTTTCACTACCTTGCACGGTTATAAAGTTAATTCTATGCAATTTCAGTTACTGAAATTATGTAAGCCACAGTTACCAGTGGAGAATTCCAAGATTTTAATACTCTGTAGCTGCTTTCATGGGATTCTTCAGGACCATATCTTGCCATTTTTGAGGAAAGACAACAATATTCATATTTCTTAACGGATTCCCTTTGTGGATTTTTTTACGTCTTCCTTCTCTTTTTCCCGATTTTCTAAAACAGCTTCCACTTCCTTATTATTAAGAATGGGATTGCTGCTGCTTTCGGCAAAGCAGTAAACATGTTTTTTGCTCCTTACAAATAAAAGCAAATGGAACTTCTACCACTAAGACTGACACAGTTTTCATTCAAAGGGAAGTAAGATTGCTCAGTGAAAATTAGAACCTGTCCCTCCAGCTGCTTCTTTGGGGAGTGTAAGAAGAATAAAATATGAATGAAGAAGGTCAGGCGAATGTGGATGGTCAGGGCTATATTAATACAGAAGACAAAAGCATAGGGAATATTGGAAGTGAGGGAAGCGAGATGGAGGTGAGCAATAGAGAGGATTATGTGGGCAGGAATTGGACTGGGAGCCATGCAAAGAAATATGACTGAGAGTCATATTGGAACTGCGAGTGCAGAGGAATGTCATGGGCGTGAGCTTGATGGTGCAAGTAAGAAAATGGAAGGGGCAAGAGCGTGTTTGGACAAAACTAAAACAACCAGAAGCTAGGAAGGAGTGGGATGATACTTAAACCTATGCTTTTTGAATAGCAAGTAGGGAAGCCGGATTGCACATGTTTCTGCAGCTAAGCTGAAACGTAAGCTTGAGATGTGCACTTCAACTCAGCTGTCCTCAGACAAAGAAAAAGAATCAGGAAGCTGGTGAAAAACATAAGCAATTGTATTTTGTGGATGCTATAGTCTCATTAGTAAATAGTAGGGAGGAAGTTTCCAGGTTTCAATCCTAATGAACCTTTCCCTCTGAGTACCAGCTGTGTTAGAAATTGCTCAAAGGCTTCTTGTGACAGGAGGAATTACTGAGCATGTTAGATGTTTCTTCCACACTAGACATTTAAAATCAGTAAGAATAGAAGAATATAAGCCTTTTGCTTACAGAGAAGCATAGTTTGTCATTTACTGACGCTTTACAGAACTGAAATAGCAATATATTTAATGACCCTAATACTAATGTAATTTACATTATACCGATGTATATTGGTACAAACTCATGTAATAAGACTGCTACGAGTCAATTCTGATTTTTACTGAAGTAAATGATATCCAAATCACTCGGTAATAATATTATATATGTTGAAGATTCAAAATGTATTGAGAGCAGCTCCTGAGAGAAGGACTTAAGGTTGTGGGTCAATGAGAATCTCAACATGAGCGAGCAATGTGCACTTGCAGCCCAGAAAGCCAACTGTATCCTGGGCTACATCAAAAGAAGTGTGACCAGCAGGTCAAAGGAGGTGATTCTCTGCCTCTCCTCCACTCTCATGAGACCTCATCTGGAATACTGCATTCAGTTCTGCCTCCCTCCCAACATAAAAAGGACACAGACCTGTTGGAGCATGTCTAGAGGAGGACCACAAAGATGATAAGAGGGCTGGTGTGCCTCTGCTATGAGGACAAAGAGAATTGAGGCTTTTCAACCTGGAAACGAGAAGGCTCTGGGGAGACCTTATAGCATCCTTCCAGTACCTAAAGGGAGCCTACAAGAAAGCTGGAGAGGGTCTGTTTACAACAGCATGTAGAGATAGGACAAGGGGTAATGACTTTAGGCTGAAACAGGATAGATTTAGGTTAGATATAATATAAAGAAAAAGTTATTCAATAAGAGGTTGGTGAGGCACTGGAAGAGGTTGTCCAGAGAAGTTGTGGATGCCCCATCCCTGGAAGTGTTCAAGGCCAGACTAAATGGGGCTTTGAGCAACTTGGTTGAGTGGAAGGTGTCCCTGCCCACAGTAAAGGGATTGAAACTAGATGATCTTCCAGATCCCATCCAAACCAATCTATTCTATGATTCTATGATTAATAAGAAAAATAACATGTGGAAGTGTAATAAATTAAAGAAAAAATAGTTGTAGTAAGAGAACTTTCCAACAATTTTCTTCTTGCTCAGCTGGTTCCACATGCAGTTTTTAGGGCTGCTTTAGTCATCACAATAAGATCTGACTCTGAAAGTTCTCCTTCCCTTCTGGAAAGGCTTTTTGCTCCCTGACACCCTGTGACCCTCCGCTTCTCTCTATATTCCTAACCCCAGCCCCAGCCTCCTGATGTTCACACGCACTCTGCGACAGACTGCAAGCTCCTGCTTGGGGGACAATGGAGAAAAGCAGTGCTTTGACAATTTATATCTCTCTTCAGATTCGTAGCCCCACAAACATAAAGGTTAAATCTGTCCCAAAGCTGCTGCAGAGCAGATTGATGAGCAGGAGTGGTTTAGTGATGTCCTGTTCCCCTCCAGCTGCCAGCCCCATAGACTCAGATGAAATACTCTTGGCACGCAGTTCTCATCCAGCTAAACATGTGCTGAGCTGCTTTTGTGCTTAACTGGTGTGTCAGGCTGGGGCTGACACTACCCAACCAGTAAGGCTCAGAATAACTTAAAAGGATGATTTCTGGGAACACGTTCAGGATTCTGCTAGTAATTCATTTGCTTTCTTGCTGGAGGACAGAAGACCAATTGTTCACTATGGTCTCATCCTGCTCTTGCCATAGTCACTGGCAAAATTCCTCTCAGCCTCAAAGGACACGAGATAGGACTTGGGTCCCTGCTATCTTTTCCTTTCTCCATCTGTTTCCCCACCTGTGTTTACACAGGCTTTCCTTCATTCAGCAAACCAAATGTATATTCCAGGAAATTATGGTTCTTTTTTCTGTTCTTAACAGATAGTGTGTAAGAGCTCAAAGAATGCTGATATTGCTAGGAGAATCCAAACTGAGTGGGTAGGAAGTGTAGGTATATTTTTATGAGTTTGCTCTGGGGTCCTCGTGGTGGTTTCACCGTGTTTGCAGTTAGAGGGGATTTCCTAGTTCTGGTAGATAAGTGTGCCATAATTCACAGTACACAATTTGTGATGTGTCCCCTCCCCATTGTTTATTCTGCTTCTTTCCACCACTGAAAATCCCAACGATCTCATGCCACGTGGAGTCATTCAATGAATCAATTTGTAGACTAACTAAAACTCACATTACTTAAAAACATCTTTTTCTATGAGCTTCCAGATAAGTTGAACAGGAAGAAATCAATGTGATTTTTTTTAAAACCTTTTTCTATCGTATGTTATGAGAGTTGCCGTGTGCAAATATGAATGTGAAGACTCTCATGTTGGAATAAGAGACAAATACATGTTTTATTTTGCTTACTCAGAGGCAGATAGCTCTAACTGAGCTGAATATTATTATTATTCATGTGGCAAAATTATATATAAATAAGATTCTTATCCCCATCTCCCCAGAATATGTCTTTTCTCTTTTGGTTTATTTTTTATAACATGTAGTTCATGGAATACTTTAGATTTTTAAATGTTTTATTGCCCTTAAATTATTTAATACTGTTTTAACAGTTATCCTTCCAGACTTGAAATTCTAATAAATTGTATCTTGTATCTGCTTCAGCTTCTAGAAACCAATTAGACAGAACTAGTTTGACCTACCGATTATTTATGGAGCTTTTCCTCATTTTGGAACAGCGACTGTCAGTATATTTTAGACCAGTGCAGTGGAAAATAATACCATGGGAAATGTTGAGTCACTTTAGATTATATTTTGCCACTTATTTTTTTCTGGGTATACTCTAAGTACTTCCTTTTGATAGGATTTTTAAAGATTTTCAGTAAAATATTGATTATAAATAGAGAAAATGCTGTTAAAGTGCCTGACTGCTTATTGCTTTACACCCGAACAATGTGATATGATATACAGGTTTATATTTCGCAGAAATACTGCATGTGACTGCTCTTTATTTAGGGTAGTGGTGAATTAAGCCTCTCAGTATGCATACCCCAATCCAAATAATTAATTTTAAGTGGATTCCCTGAGGTGTGATTGTTCACATTCTTAATGGCAAGTACACAATTAAATGCTGAAAAGGAGCACTATCTCCAGATCTCCATTTGTAAAATACTTTTCAGGTGAGCAGTATAGAACATTTTTGTAGAAGTATTGTCTGCAAGAAGTCCTAAAAATTAGATGTCTTTTTGACACAGATTAGTTTGTCACTTCAAAGGTCCATTTAGTCATGATGCAGCATAATTCCCTGTTCTCCATTGTGTTTTTCTTTTGACACCATATTTTATATAGAAAACACTATGCAGTCAGAACTTCTTGCTATTCAGTTATTTTTAAAAGTTTAAGAGACTTTTTAAGATGGAGTGAAAATAACTTACTCTGTTATGCTAAAATGTAGATGTGGGTTAGGATTAAGAGTTTTATTAATAAGCAAATGTAAATATAGACTTAACTGTATTAGTAATAATGCCAGTAATAATTACTGTTAATTAAATAACACAGTCTTCAAAACAAATTCTGATTCTATGAAATCATGAACAGTGTAAATTTTTAATTTAGACTTTATACATAAGAGAACTACACTCACACAACCACTTAAGCATGGAAATCTGAGGTGGCCAACACAGATAGAGCAAAAGATGATTCTGCAAGTACCTTCAATTTTACACAGCAGAATTTAATCTAAATATTTGAGTTTAGATTAAATATTTAATCTAAATAGTTAATTCAGAACTGACAGTCTCTGATCATTTGTTTAATAATTTAATGGAAAAAATGAAATGCAGTATTTTTACAGTCCACTTAAATTCAAGCTGAATCATTTAATTTGTAACTGTTATTGTTTGCCAAAATCAAGATGACAAGAGCATAACACTGAATACTTAAGGAATTAAGTGGCTTTTTTTGACAAGTAATGTGCATCCGTCTGAATAAAGGTAGGCATAAATTAAACAAAGCCACTTTTAGCCTTTGACTCTGCCTATATGGAAGCTGAGTCTGTACTTAGGCACAATATCTTAGAATCTAAGCTTTTTTTTTTGTTTCTTTGTTTGTTTGTTTTTGCTTAGAAAATAAAATTAATATTTGCCAAATTATGAATTTTAAAGTATAACAAATAGAAAACCTTGGTCTCCCTCAGTAGAAAGAGTGATTTATGAAAGTGGAATGATGATCTGTTATAAATAGCAATGAAAGTAACATAAGAACTTACATTTCTTTTTTATATATCTCTATCAAACAGAGCTTTCTCAGAAGAATTTGAGTTAATAATAGAGAATAGGTAGGATGTAAGGAATGTTGCTGGCCTCTGTTTGTACTTGTCAGGAAAATTTGGCTACAGATATTTTCAGTACCTTCAGGTAGAAAAAGGAAAAGAGAGGTCAGGATGGGAAATGAAATGTCTATGGGCGGACAACATGCCACTTTTTATAAAGGTAATTGTATTCTAACCACGTGTATTTTTCTGTCTTTCCTGCTGTAAACATAATTATGACTGAAAGTCTTTCTGAAAAGAACTAAATTATGCCTTCAATACATATTAAGCATATTACATTGAAATGTAATTAGTAGTGTACCAGTATGAACTTTACAGGAAGTAGGACGACTTGAAATCATCCAGATATATATCAGTGTTTTCAAAAATTACAGAAGTCACTACAGAATAGCTAAAATGGATTGTTTCGTTGCATCCAGATGTGCTTTGAAAATTAATATATGCCCCAAATCTCTTTTTCTGTCTCAACGTTTACTTATATCACAGTAGCTACTATTTTATAGGCTCTGACAAGTTGTTTTAGTAGATTTCACGTGGAAATAATAAGAGGCCTATTCTGGCTAAGTCTCAAAACCTCTGTATCAGTAACATGTTATCATACTGCTTTTCTCAGAGCTGCTAAAAAGTAGTGTATTAATCCTTAATAAAGGAAATGGACTGATAAGAACAAGAGTTATTAAAGAAACAAGTTTCTTATAGGTAGGTGTCATGAAAGGCAAATTTGGGGCAAAGTAAAGAAAGGAGCACACTTTCAGGCTTGTTGACAAATCGTAAATACATATGAAGTGTCTTTTAAAATAAGTGTTGCTCTATAAATCCTAAGTTCGGGTCAACAAAAGTTAGGCACCTCTTTTCTGAAGAATAATTTTTTCCCCAGGAAATTTGTGCTGTCTCCAGTGAAATAAATGTACCTTTCTGCCAATTAGAAATACCATTACAAAAAAAAAATAAATAAAAAAGGAATAGAGCCTCTCTAATTGGGCCACTTACTGTACCAATCATTTGTCATATATAGATAAAGGTTAGGCAAATGAAGGCTTGGGAGGAAGACCTTTAGGGAAGAGACTAATAGAAGGAAATACTTCAAGCGAACTAATCATCATTCACCTACATTTTAGATCAAGAAAATTGTCATAAGATCCCCTTCATGGATGCACATGGATAACATTTGGGGTGAAAGGAAGCGGTAGAATACTTTGAGGGGGGATCTGATATCTCTGATATCTACCTCTTTTTCCTAAAGACCACTTCCTCCCTCACAAAGACTAAAGCCCCTATTATTATTGTACTGTTGGCTGTTAAACTGTTTGCTCATCTTCAAACGTGGAAGCAAATATTCTTTTCAGTCCCCATTGCCTTTTCTTCCTCCTCAGATATACAACTTGATACTTATGGGACATCTTAATGATGGAGTTTTATTTTTAATGTTTATTTATTAAGTAAATATAAATAAATAAAAATAATTTTAAAAATCTATAAATTATCTCAACCAGTAAGGGTGTTGGTAAGCAGGGACAGATATTTGCAAACAAGAGTCATGTTTCTAAATTGCAACGAGGGGGAAAGTCCACAAGTTAGAGAGCATAAGTCTCTAGTTTATTGTATGAGATAAATTTTTGCATTTTTAATTGCTATATTAATAGAGAAATGCAGCTTTTTGTAGACTTCTTTGTCTTTAAAAAATGACAATTTACATCTTGCTGATTAGGGCATGTTTTCTATTTCTTTTATTATTCCTGTGACATTAAATTAATTTTTTTAAAAAAATTAAGCAATGAGCATACTGAGAGCTCATGTTTCAGGGTCTGCAGAGTCAGAAATTTAAAATGATTGCAAACAGGAAATAAAAATGTGAAACTAACATGGGTTTTGTTGTTGTTTTTGGTTTGTTGATTTTTTCTTAACAGTATCACTATATAAGGGCAACAGGTTTCACAAACAGATAAATTTCAATTTGGTTTAGGTAAATAAAATCACCATCATCATCATAGAATGGTTGGAAGGGACCTTTAAACGTCATCTAGACCAACCCCTTGCAGTGAGCAAGGATATCTTCAACTAGATCAGTTTGCTCAGAGCCCCATATAACCTGATCCTGAATGTTCCCAGGGATGGGGCACCTACCAGGAATCTGGGCAACCTGTGCCCACGTTTCACCACCCTCAGTATGAAAAATTTCTTCCTAATATCTAGTCTAAACTTTTCTTCTTTTAACTTAAAACACTAATCCCTTGTCCTCTTTCTGCAGGCCCTGCTAAAAAGTTTTTTCTCATCTTTCTTACAAGTCCATTTTAAGTATTGGCAGGCTACAATAAGGTCTTCTCAGAGTCTTCTCTTCCTCAAGCTGCAGCCGAGCTCTCTCAACATCTCTTCATAGGGGAGGTGTTCCAGGCCATTTTTATGGCCCTGCTCTTGACCCATTCCAACAGGTCTATGTTCTTCCAGTCCTGAAGGCTCCGGAGCTGGACACAGTATTCCAGATGTGGTCTCAGCAGAGTAGAGGGGAAAAATCACCTCCCTTGACCTGCTGGCCACACTTCTTTTGATGCAGCCTTCTGGGCTGCAAGTGTACATTGCAAGCTCATGTCCAGCTTCTCATCCACCAGGACTCACAGGTCCTTCTCTGCAGGGCTGCTCTCAGTCTCTTCATTTCCCAGCCTGTATCAATAGTAAGGGTTGCCCTGACCCAGATGCAAGACCTTGCACTTGGTCTTGTTGAACCTCATAAGGTTCACACAAGGCCACTTCTCCAGCGTATCACCCTCTCTCTGGATGGCATCCTGTCCTGTGTAAAACTCAGCACTCAGCTTGTTGTCATCCACTGATTTGCTGAGGGTACACTCAATCTCATTGTCTATGTCATTGATGAAGATATTAAGCAACACCAGTCCCAGAACAGATCCCTGAGGAACACCACTTGTCACCAGTCGCCATATGGACATTGAGTCATTGACCAGTACCCTCTGGGTGAGACCATCCAGCCAATTACATATCCACCAAATAGTCCATATGTCTCTGGTTTAGAGAGAACGATGTTGTGAGGCATCATGTCAACGGCCTTACATAAGTCCAGATAGACGACATCTGTAGGTCTTCCCTCGTCTACTGATTTAGTCACACTACATACTCATAGAAGGCCCCTAGGTTGGTGAGGGAGGGCTTGCCCTTGGTGAAGCCATGCTGGCTGTCTTGGATCACCTGCCTGTCCTATATGTGCCTTAGCATAGCTTCCTGGAGGAAGCATATATAGCATAGCTTCCTGGAGCTCCATGATCTTCCCAGGCACTGAGGCGAGGCTGACAGTTTGGTACTTCCCAGGATCCTCCTTTCTACCCTTTTTGAAAATGGGTGCAATGTTTTCCTTTCCCCCTCACCAGTGACTTCGCCTGACTGCCATGACTTTTCAGATATCACGGAGATTGTCATGGCAACTACATCAATCAGTTCTTTCAGAACTCTCAGATGCATCTCATTCAGTCCCATGGGCTTATGTACATCCAGCTTCTTCAGGTAGTCACAAACCTGATCTTCTCTTACAGCACGAGGGACTTTTCTCTCCCAGTCCATGTCTTGCAGCCCATCTGCTCAAGAGGTGTGGGAAGAGAAGTTGCTAGTGAAGCCCGAGGCAAAAAGCCGTTGAGTACTTTAGCCTTCTCCTTGTCTGTCTTTGCCAGCTTGGCAGTCCCACTCATGAGGGCAGGTATACACTCTTTGACCTTTCTTTTTTGCTTCACATACCTGCAGAGGCCCTTCCTTTTATTTTCTGCATTCCTCGCCACATTCAGCTCCAGCCATGCCTTGGCCTTCTTGGCCTGAACCCTACACAACTAGGCAGTGTCCCTATACTCTTCCCAGGATACTTGACCCTGTCTGTGCATATCCTTCTTTCTCTTCAGTTTGAGCCACAGGTCATGACTCAGCTATGCCAGTCTCTTGCCTTTCTTGCCAGACTTTTTGCACCTGGGGATGAAGAGGAAGGTATCCTTAAAGATATGCCATATCTGCTCTGCTTCCTTGTCCCTGTGGTAAGTTTCGTAGGGGGTTCTATTGATTAAGTCCTTGAAGAGCTGGAATTTTGCTTTCCTGAAATACAGCATCCTGGCCTTACTCACTTGACCCATAACCTTCAGGACCACAAACTCCACCAGTACGTGATCACTACATCCCAGGCAGCCACCAACCTTGATGTCCCCAATTAACTCACTCACACTGGCGATCACCAGGTCAAGTATTGCATGTACCCCGGTAAGAGTGTCTATTACCTGGCTTAAAAAATTGTCTTCAGTGCATTCTAGGAGTGTCCTGGATTGCCTACAGCTCTTCCAGCAGGTGTCCAAGTGGTCAAAGTGCCCCAGCACAATGAAAGCATGCGAGTGCAATGCCCCCTGTAAATGGAATGAGAAGGCTTCATCGATCACCTCCTTTTGATCAGGTGACCTATAGTAGACTCCAATCACCAGGTTCCTTTTGTTGCCTTGGGCTCTGTCTTTTAGTTATAGGCTTTCAGCCTGCTCATTGCTGTTATTCAGAGAAAAATCTTCACACTCTGTCCATTTCTTGATAGTTCAAAAAATGACAGGAGCCATTAGGGAATTTGTTTTGTAACCTTAATTGTAATTGGCCATTCTCAGTCTTTCTTCAGAACAGTAACTGCTGTCACAGTTTAGTCCCAGACAGCTTGATTGGCAACTAAACAGGAGCAGTTGTGATCCTAATTTTCTTCTCCCTTCCCAGGGAAAGAGGAAATGAGAGAAAGAGACTCGTGAGTTGGAAAATGAAATTAAACAGCTTTAATGAAACAATAATTATAATAAGGAAAATACTGTTGATAAGAAACTAATAAAATATATGCAAATATACAAAATTTGCCCCCCGGCCTTGATGATGACATCCCCATAGATGCTGCAGAGCAGGCACAGGGAAAGGTCCCAGGTTTGACTCAGTGGTGGGAGGGAGCTGGACTCAGGAACCGGATTCAGTAATGCATGTGTCCAGAATCAGGGCAAAAAGGTGGACAAGGTCCTCACTGAACGTCAGCCATAAAGAAGAGATATTAGCACTCGTGACCCTGAGTTTTATACTGAGTATGACGTGTATGGTCACACAATACTCTGTTGGTTAGTTTATGGTCACCCGTCCTGTCTGTCCCTCCGTGCAGGAGTGAACCTTTTTCACCCCTTTCCTTACAGCACTCCATCAGCTCAAGGATGGCCTTGATTTCTATAGGGATAAGTATAAGCAATGACATTTCTGCATACCAATGACCCATGTTATTACTTCTGGAGAGAAACACTGTTGGAAAAGCGTGCATTTAACCTTTAGAAAATGAAGTTTCTTAGATGAGGCTTAGCTGAGAAGTTAGAAAACTAATTCTACTTTAGCTCAAACTGGAACAACTGCTCAGCATTGTATCCAGGACTCCTTCATGAACCCTGTCGCTGGTTGATAAACCCAGACATCAGAAAGCAACTTTGCAGACAATTGTTGTTGGCAGGTTTTAGATGAAGAGGTCATGCAGTCAGTGTCTGATATTGCTTACTCAGACAAATTCAAACTGTCCTGTCTGCAATTTCATACTTAGTGTAAATAAGATGGGAAAAGGTGTAGTTCTTGCATTACTTTCCCAGTCCAGATTACAAACTTGTCTGTAAAAGGCAGTAATAGTCTCCATTTTCCTTCTTCTTACGTTCTTTCCTTTGCTGCAGAAATGTTCCTGTTGACCTGTGGCTGTATTTGTAGGGTTTCTTAAATATAGGATTGAATTCAAAGGTAAATGTTACTTGAGCCTTTCCATTTCCATCCACTCCATAGATCTGAATTTGAGGTATATCACTGCCTTTTTCTTTTTTTTTCCTCCACAGTCTTGACTAATGTGAATATAATGTGAATATGAATACTGTTTTACAAAACAAATGCAAAAAAAATCTACATACCTACATGGCATAGCATTTACTCTCTTTTTTTTTTTTTTTTGAGAAATATAGATTGCTAAAACTCATTTAATTCTTGTAAGCTACATTCTGACAAATCATAACACCTGATGCGAGTCTTTTTAATATCTGCAGCAAAAAGCAGCATATCTCCGGCTTTTCCATTTTGTGCACTAATCATAATATAGTGAAAGATTAAAAGAATGCATTTAAAAATTTAGAAAAAAAAGTATCGATAGTTGACTTTGATGTTTTCCAGAAAAGAAAAAGGAAACAGAAATGCAGATGTACGTGTTAAAGCAATCATGTTTTTATCACATAAAAGAAGTTCTCCCTGTTTTCTGTGTTAGAGATAGTTAAGTCAACATCGAAGTGGAAAATCACTCTGTTTCTGAAAGAATGGGGTGTCTAGAAGCCTACTGATATTTATTTTTGTTGCTTGATGTTTACATAGTCCTTTCCCAAAGGAAAAAAAAATCACTGATACTACCTATTGTGAAGCTGGGAGCAGAGTGTTCTGAGCTGAAGGTCCCATCCTGTGAGTGGCACTGCAAGAAATTGTCCATTAGCTAGTTTCTGGTCAGTGGACAGCTTCAGTAGTATGAAATAAATCAAGAACTACTGATCTTTACACCATGTGAAAGAGTTGATGTTACAAAGAGTTACCTCAGAAAAGAAGAATAACCTAAACCTAATTGTTTAGGGAAACTTGTTCTGAAAATTGGTAGATGGAAAGACCTCTTGTACCTCTAATTTTTTTCTAGAATAGTTTAGTAACTCATTACTCTGTATAAAAAAAAAAACAATGTTTAAATCCCTTGTCCCATTCACCTACAAGATTTACAAATAGCTTAGATTAACTGACCCAACCCTTTGAATTGCTTTGATTTTTCCATCTTTTTTCTGCTGCTGAAAGTAGCCAGATGGTCTGAATAGCTGCTTGCCCGTTTGCACAGCAATGTATATGCGTGCTACAAGATGAAACAAGTTTCCTGCTGAGGAACTGAAGCAATTGTCAGCTGTCCTCAGCTGGAAGGACACTTCATTAGATCCTGTAATGTTAAATCTGACAGATGATGGGAAGGCTGGTACAGCTTTGGAAGGGAACAGAGCACTTTAGAACTGTTGTTGTTCAGGAATGCATAGAAACTGCTAATTATTTTTACTTAATTTTAACATGGAGAGCACTATATGGCTAAATACTACTATAGTTAACATCTTACTACAAAAAATTAATTCGTGCACCTAGTCAAGTGAACTTTTGCTTTAATTCTGGTCTTTGTGTTCTTGCAAAACAAAGCCGTGCATAAGATAGTAATTCATTCTATTAATGTTCTACATATTACTGTGTACCATCCTAAGCTAAAAGATATGTTCCGTGGAGACAGGACCAGTTTGATGTCCTTTAATGAAGGCAACTTTATTTTGTTATTTTGATTTCTGAAGTTTTTCAATCTCTATTCAAATGTTAATGTGACATAGAAAGTTGAGTGATTATATCTAGCGTATTATTTTTATGAAAAATGAACTGAGAGATAATGAGTAGGTGCCACACTGTCAGATAAAGTGTACTGCTTCCTGAAGTCAAAAAGTGTTTTTCATAGGTTTGCATAAAGTGGAAGTAGGAAACTATTGCTGGGGTAGCCAGTCCATGTACTCATCCAGCAAAGACCAAGAAAGCAGTGCAACACCACAGATGATTCTAGAGATAAGTTGGTGCCACATCCCTAGCAGTTACTTGCTTGGAGAAAAAATATTTAGAAATCACATAGCAACAGGAAAGCAGGAAAATTGTCACCTACAGTGACATGTCAGTCCAGTCCACAAGAATGTTTAATGTGATCTCAGTTGAAACCAAAACAGGGGTGCTTACAGAAGTCCTACTGATCCTAATGCTAATGGTCATCACAGACTTGTACCACTCAACTTATTCAGGGTTTCCTGAAACCAATCTTCCTTAGTGCTGCCTTTCAGGTATGTAGAATTTCCTATCCAGAACATTCTGTCACACTAATGCAATCATAGAATATGATATACACATCTCCTGTTCTAGGAGATACAGATATGGACAGGCTTCTTTAGAGACTCGTGGTGTTCCAAAACATGAACCTTATGCTCTTACTGAAATACTGCCACAGAATCATAGAATCATTTATGTTGGAAAACAGCTTTAAGATCATCAAGCCCAAACATAAATCTAACACTGCCAAGTCTGCAACTGAACCACGTCCCATGTATGTGTGCAACTGGTATATTGGTGATCAGTTTTGATTATTTTAATTATGACCTTCAGAATAGGCTTAGCTTCAAACTTTTACCACTGTGCTTTTCAGTCAATGTCTTGACAGCAGAGAGTACATTTTATTTGAGCACTTTTCCATGTTCTTTTGAGAGCTCATTTTTCTGTGGGAAAGATCTGATGGTAGCAGAACACAAATTGTGTTTTCCACAGAAAAATTAATTACATTTGTACTAAATATGCACTTGAAGAACAAAGGAATGTTTTTAGCATCATTGAGTGCTTTCAAATAGTCATTTTTCATTAGTGCAGTGATTGACGTTTGTTTCAGAATGTTCTAGGGAACAGTTGTCCAAAGAGATTTAATAGTTAAAGTAAAACTTGCATTAAGAGTTGAATTACAGGTTCATTGTACATAATTCATACATAATTCTTAATTGGAATTGAAGGCATTCTTTTGTTTGGAAAGGAAAAATAGAAGTGTTTGACACTTTGAAAGTGTCAGCATGAAGGCAATGTGCCATGCCAACCACACGTGGGAATATAAGTGAGTAATATGCTGCCGCGCTTTCTTTTTATGGTAATAGAGAACCTTGTTTGTCCAAGCTATTTGAAAATAATCTGTGCCCTTTTTGTTTCACTGCACACTCCTGTGCTGTTGTTTGTTTTTCATAGTCTGTTTAAATCAATCGAACATCAAGGAGAGCATAACTGTCGAGGACACCTGGTGTACTTGATGCCACTAAAACTCATTTTAAATATATCATGGATATTTCCATTAGTTTGTTCTCTTCATGAAATCTACTAGCTTTTTATTTGTTAAAAAAATTATTTAAAAGAACACAAGTGTTTGATCGGAACACATTTTGGCAGTCTGTGTTCTTCTCTCATCCAAGTAAATGAGATTTCATGTGTTATGTTTTATTAAGCATGAGAGTTTGTTCCAAACAAATAGCTAATAGGTGAAATGAACCTAAATGCAGAACACATACAATTATCAGGCACATTAGTCCGGTGGCCAGATTACAAATGATGCTATTGATATGTACAACAAAGCAATATAGATGATGTGTCAGTGAGTATAATACAACTTTAATCAGTCAAGAAGCAGTGCTAGAAATGCATCACGTGAGTATTCATCACACGATACTATTTCTGTCAGAAGGCTGCTTCTGAATGAGACTGTACAATTGGAGCTTAGAGCACAAAGCTTTTCTTGCTTCCTGAGCAGACAGGCTCCGCAGTGGCACTCCCTGATCAGCTTCTAGGTGCAGTGATATGTGTCGTGTCTTTTCTGATCCATCATTTGTTAGATTAATAATGATGAAAAAAGTACTTTCTCCATATATTTTTTTTACATTCTTTGGAATTATTTGGATCCATGGTCAACATTTGTTTAGTTTGGGGCATTTGATATTTTTTTAAACTCAAATACTTTTATTTGTTGATTGTAGCAGAGGACACCTCCATATACCTCTAGTATTGTTTGCAACAGTTTTAAGTGAGGAATGCTGACAAAAGGTGATCATTAGTCACACAGATTTCTAGCTAGTTAAGTTATCTCTAAATTCAACCAATTATTGTAAAATGTAATTCTGTGTGAGATCAAAAGCATATCTTAGGAAATGCAGCAGGCATTCACTGCATTTAACTTCTCCCTCTGGGCAAAATGTCCTTCTCACTCTTGTAAATAAAATGGATTGAGCTCAATCAAAGGAGAACGGGTCAGGGTGACCGAGGGGGTAGAAGAGGAAAGGACTGACTTCTGTTTGACCTGGCTGGCTCTTTACAGTAAACTGTCATTATTTCAGGGGCATCAAGTTTTGTGAGAGACGTTAGGTCAAGACTTTTACAGTAACTGTTATTCTCTATCAATTGTCCCCAAAGCTGTTGGGTTTTAAGTACATTCCGTGCTTGTAACTGGTCCCACATTAATTTACTTTGGCTTATCCATGGTTATTTAAGCATCTTAGCCCCTAAGCCTTCAGGGTTAGATGGCATGTGGAAATTCTTCAGCAAGAAGCATGAGGCAAAAAAAAATCAAGGTTCTTTACATTCTAGATGAATAAAAAATGTATTTTGTTAAATACATACAAACAAAGAAAAAACTATTTTAGCACTTTATATGAAGTGAAGCCTGCAGAATTCTTTGGTTTAGTTAATAAAAAGTATTTGGGTTTCCACATTTGAGAATGATAGTTGATCGAGAATTGTTTGTGATAGACATGGAACAGAATAGGAGACTGTTTCCTATCTGGTATTTAAATATGACGGCATCTTGACTACTAGAACTGGGTAGGGAAACATTCTCTTACTCTGCCTGAGCCTAAGTGTTCTTGACAGAATTTTTAATATTTCTTAGTGTATGCTTATGCCCCACCTTGCAAATAGGATCAACTCAAGCACTTCTTCGTGCAATTGACTTTTAAGTTTTTGCTATTTTGATATACATAAATATTCTACAGCGTATGTTTTGCTGTTATAAGCCTCATACATTGACTTTGGCCTTTATCCAATAACCCTCATCTGGTGGGTTAGGGAATCAGCAGTCGCAGGTTTGGAGCTTTTTCTTGGGACTCTGCATATGGCTTTGGTCTCCTCTGTTGCAGAATGATGAATTCCTCTTGGAAGCACTTGCAGAGAAATTCTACTATGCTAATTAAATGGAGTAAGCAGAGGTTAAAAGGGTTCTGGGTTTTAGCCCAATGAGAATAAAAAAAGTCTAAAATCATAAATTTACTCTCCCAAAATACCTAGAACAAAAACCCCAAGGAAATAGAAGACATTTTAATGCTTGAAGCATATTTTCTCATAACAGCTCTAATGTTCAAGTATCATTATATTGTGTATTAAATTACTTTAGTAAATCTGGTGAACGACTAAAGGAATTGGTCCTATATGTCATGTGGATATTTAAAAAAAAAATCAATAGAACCACTTGGGTTAATTGAGTGAGCAAGCTGTATTTGACAGCTGATGGATCATTTCTTAAAACTTGAAGAAATTTTTTTATAGAGGCTTGATAAAATCAGGGTCCAAACTGAGAAAACCTATAAGTGCGGCTCTTAAAGGGCAATAGTTATTTTTTGAGAGTAGCAAAAATAGGATCAAACATCTTCAGAATTTTCCCTGCACCCTTGTGTATACAGGAATAGAAAAATTGCCATTGAGTACTGAATTATTACTTATCAGCACTGAGTCACTTCCTAGCGTTGAGGTTTCACATGGTTCACTAACTTCTTTGTTTGCTTTTTGTTGATTTTTTTCTCTTCCCAGAGATTTGTCTCTTGACCAAGGGCCGTCGAACTGCCAGTGTACGAGCAGACACATACTGTCGCCTGTATTCCCTCTCAGTGGACAACTTCAATGAGGTTCTGGAAGAGTACCCCATGATGAGAAGGGCTTTTGAAACAGTGGCAATTGATAGACTTGACAGGATAGGTATTATTTTTTTTTCCATATTAAGCATTCTTAAAACCTTTTTACGCTTTCTTTTCCTTAAGTTGCAGGATAAAAAGCTCAGATTAAACCCCTCTTAAAAGCTTTATTTGTGTTACACAGCAGTAAATTTTCTCTTGATCTATGAATAAAACGTGTTCTGACAAGAAATTCTGCAATCTCACTTTTAAATAATAAAAAACTTTGAGTTTTAGAAAGCTCTCATACTCCTTTGAGGATTATTTTGTATACTTTAATTATCATCAGTATAATTTATTAATTCTGTATATTTTGTTTGCTGTCCTCAGTACTTGATAGGGTTTACGTTGTTTCACGAGGAGTAAATCACATTTTCCTACATCAGTTGTTTACAGATGACTTCTATAATGCTGGGAAGAGCTGAAGCCCCTCAGCACTCACAAGACCTATGTTTGTTAGAGTGAATTAATCCTTTGCTGCAGGTCTCTCATTTTCCTCACAGCACGGGCACTGCTAGTGCTGATGGCTGCACACTGGTGGTACTCAGATCTGCTTGCAATCAGAAAAGCGGGCCAATGATATCAGTGAAAGGCAGAACAACGTGGCAGATTATCAAAACAGGGTGTATGAAGTCTGCTGTTCTACATCCAGAACATTCTGGACCTCCCTAATGAGACATACTAGATAAAATGTGTGGTCTTCGGTTGGGAGAATTGCACTTAGATCATCATTATTCACATTGGTTTTAAAATGCAGCAATGCATAAAATATGATTTATCATGTTTGGTGGTGTTTCCTCAAGTTCATAAGAAAACTCCAGTGTAAGGATTTCTCCACATCACGGTTTCTCAATGCAGTTATGTCTGCAGTTTCTTCAAAGGGAGTACAGAAAGAAATGCAGGGTAGTATCACTGATCTGTCTTTTCCAAGTTGAAGGTATGATTTGGAAGAAAGCGTGTTTTCTTTAATATAGCAACAGTAAAGACCTATTTCACTGTTTTGCAGATTATGAGCACTCAGTGCATCAATTTATTGTATCAAGACTTTTCAAAGTCTTATAATTTGTCTGTGAAGACTCTTTGGAGATATAGTCCAACTATAATTAATATGTGCTGAAATAATATTAGTAGTAAAGCCCTGCCTGGTCTTGGAGAAGCAATCCCATCTGAAGTGCTGTGTTTATACAGGACAAAAGATAAAATGAAAACCATTATAAAAAAAAAAAAGGAACAATTGACTGCAGTTTTGTTCCTGTGCATCTGACAACACAGAATAATGTCCACATCTTGCAGACACCGAGAGCCATCAAGCAGACAGCAGGACACAATGTACAGCAGTCAATATTGTGCAAGCAGGTGTCACATTATCCATTAGTTCATATTAGTTCACAAACATTTAAAGAGATGATTTCTCGCAAACTTATTTGTCAGTGGTTACTAATGTCTAATAATTAGTTCCAGGGAATGTGCTAAATAGCAGGTGTATTTATAACTTATGCAACAGTTCAGTGGAAATGAGGACAGTATTGCTATGAAAGAGGAAGACATTATACAGGCAGAACTCAATGACTTTTTCCTCCCTGTTGCTCAGTAAATTACCATGGCTATATTTCTTGAATAATTGTAATAATATCAATACAAGAAAAATGAAGAGGCACAGAAAGCCCAGGTATCTTTCTGTTATGAAAGTCTGCTGTGCTGGTACAGGAGAGGGGAGGACCAGGTGTGTGTGGAGGCCAGCTGTCGGGAGCCACCTGCCTGCCTGAGTCGCTGTGGTGGTGCGTGGTGTGGCCCCTGCTCAGCCTGTGGTTTTCTGAGGGCTTTATGATATTTAGTCCTTTGTGACGGGGGCTGAAACGCAAAGTCAGAGCAGGGGTCTGCCACCGTGTGTCAGACTTGCTAACTGTTCTGCCTCTCTGTGAAGGGAAGAAGAACTCAATTCTCCTACAGAAGTTCCAGAAGGACCTCAACACCGGGGTTTTCAACAACCAGGAGAATGAGATCTTGAAGCAGATCGTGAAGCACGACAGGGAGATGGTGCAGACCATCGCCCCAGTGAGCTTGCAGCAGATGCCCACCATGAACTCCAGCACCTCCGCTTCATCGTCGCGCGTCAGGACGCAGTCTCCTCCAGTGTACACCGCCAGCAGCTTGTCCCACGGAAACCTGCACTCCCCCTCGCCCAGCACACAGACGCCCCAGCAGGCTGCCATCCTCTCGCCCTGCTCCTACACCACTGCCATCTGCAGCCCGCCCGTACAGAGCCCTCTGGCCGGCCGAACTTTCCAGTACGCCTCGCCAACAGCCTCGCAGCTCTCCCTCATGCAGCAGCAGCCGCAGGCGCCCCAGCAGCCCCCTGGGTCTGCGCAGAAGAACGAGGTCCACAAGAGCACCCAAGCCCTCCACAACACCAACCTGAGCCGGGAGGTGCGACCCCTGTCTGCCTCGCAGCCTTCGCTGCCTCACGAGATCTCCACCCTCATCGCCAGGCCTCACCCCACCGTAGGAGAGTCCCTTGCCTCCCTCCCGCAACCTGCTCCTGGCCCTGGCGTGCCACCAGCCAGCCGGGCCACCGTTCCCCAGCGGGTCTCGCTCTTCCGACAGATGTCCTCGGGAGCCATCCCCCCAAACCGGGGGGCCATGCCACCCACAGCTCCCCTGCAAAGGGATTCTTCCACAGTCTTAAGCACAGAGCCCGAGGGAGACAAACCACGGTTTGCGTCCAACTTGTGATCCCTGGAAACTGTGAGCAACGGACTTGTACCGAACCAAGCACCGTCCCCAGAACTGTTTTAGCCTGTTTCCTAATGTACCACAGCAGTCTGCTATCAGAAAAAATACTTTAGACAGCTTTGCCCTACATAACAAATGTAAAAGTTATATATGTATAAAAAAAAATATATATCAAAAAAAAAGAATTAAAAAAACTTGTTTGAATTCATGTCTTCCTTTCTTGCAACCATCAAACAAGTCTAAATTCAGCTGTAGTATTACTTACTTTTAACATGTCAACTTCAAAATCAGTCCAACAGATTTCTCTGTTTATGAGATTTAAAAATTGTCAACACTATAACAAACTTCAAACAAGTATATTAAAAAAAAGAGAAATAGCAATCTAACACATAGCACTGACTGAGTGATATTCTGCAACCCGTATTATTTCATTTATTGCATACACATCGTTAATTAATTTCTCACGAAGAATTCATTCGTAATTTACCATTGCATTTCATATGTTAGCACTTCCTGTTGGGAATTAGATTGGAAAAGAAAAAAATTGCGAGTCAAAAGGCTAGCACTAGCACTCCTCTGGATAGGTTGTAACCTCATGGCGTGTCAACCCTTCTGTTATTTCAGAAAACTGGGTGGACTTTGATCTTCATATTGCTACAGACTTTTACAAAGACTACAAATATTGTTATTGTAAATAACTTTCCAGACCCAAACAAAAATAGCTGCTGTGTGGTGTACCATTGCAAGGTCTTTGTTTAGGAATTTAGATTCCGCTCTTCACTTCAAAATTTACTGTTTTAAAATTTGTTAAAGCTAAGTGCAACACAACTGTTAAATTGTAATGCAATGGCTTAAAACCTACGATGTTACTTTTACATGCAATGTTTTATGCAAAATTGTACGCTTGATCCCGCAAACCGCTTGTACTTCACCAATACCATCATTTTCCCTCTCCTTGCCCTCAGGAGCATCCGAGAATACTCCATGCATGCTTTCGGAAAAAAAAAAAAGAAAAAAAAATGACCATAAAAATAGGTTCAGTCAGCTATTGTAGGAAGAGGCTTTATGGTATCTTAGAAAATAATAATGTTTCATGAATTATGTCTACCTTAAAATTCCTATAATGCTGACATTGAATCTCTGGTTTAAGTCTAGAAGTGAGGTTTTTCATTTAAAGGATTATTTGTAAACCACAGCTTGATTTAGGCTTTCAGGTGCTTTCTGTGTCTTCACTGTAGTTTTGTAGTTGACTGTGGTGTTAATTTACAAAAATAAATATAATATAGCATCAAGTCTGTCTGGAAATGCACGATTTGCTCTATGTATATTGTAACTAAATGGATAGTATATCCTAAGGCATGTAGTGTCAAACATAGCCCATAGGTACGAGGTTTATTATTTTTTATGTCTTCAAACCAGAAAGGAAATGGTGACAGAAAGCAGGGGTATAGCATACTGTTTTGTGAAAGTTTTGTTTTGTTTGCTCAGACCTTCACATTATCTTATCCACAAAAAAAAAAAAAAAAAAAAGTTCTTTCGTAATCATTTGTGCCTGATTTGTCACATTAAATAGAGATTGAAACTAAATGTGTCATAATTTAACTCATTGAAAAATCAGCATTTTGAATATGATACAAGCATATATTCTGTTCCTTAAAAGCCAGCTGACTCATGTTAAGGAAATGGATGCAAAGGAGTTCTTTGTTTTCCATTAACGCTGAGTTCAACGATGCATGGAAAAATTAAATAACATCACAAACTACGTAATGCAGTGAATCCAGATGTACTTGAGAGCCAAGTAAATGTTATGAAGCTAACAGAGCTTGAACCCATGCTGCCTGTTATGCCTTTTACTGAAGTGGTACATCAAATAAAAATGTTAAAAAAATCTTCCAGTTTTTGCTGACTCCCACTCACCAGTAAAAACCAATGTAATTAACCCATTAACATGCTGCTGCCATTAATTTAAGTGGCCCAAAGGAGTATATGGGGAAGTAATTATTTAAAAGTGTTTTGAACATTATGGATACGCTGCAAGACCATTTATTTATCAGTATGATAACCCTTCTATTGTTTTAATACTAACAAATTGTGTCAGTTAATTAAGATCATATATGATCTTTCAAACTGTTTAACGTTTACATTTAATAGGAGATATGGGGTTAGTAGCGAAATATTTTTATATATATTTTTATTTTCTTTTAAGCACTATGAAGAAATATTAATTCACATGGTCTTTCAGTGAAACCATAAATAATTTTTAATGACTTTGTAATAGAGTGGACAATATCTAGGATTTGTATGTTAATTAAAAAAAATGGTACAGGGTATAAAATTATATACGTATATATATATATGTATGTATGAATGTATATATACTTAGATTAAGAAAAAAATGACTCACATTCCTGTAATATAAAGAACCATTGCTAGTTTCAGAACTGACCTGTTTTCTCTGTACATAAGTACGCCCATAAGTATGAAATCTCATGAAATCTGTACAGGATGAAATGTATTAATGCAAAAGGTTGGCTCTTACTGCTGCTGGGAAGACTATAGATCTGATTCTTACAATAACTGTATGATCAGGGATGAGTTAGATTTTTTTCTTTTGTCTTTGCTCAAAGCCATAAATAAATATATACAAAAGATTATTAATAAATTGAAGAAAATATATATAAAAAAAATCATGAATTTTTTTTTGCAATATCTTTATAACTGAGCAGGTTTTTCATTACCATGAGGGAAGAACAGTGTCCTCTTTTCTTTGTTCTGAGCCTCAAAATTGACATGCACTAAGTATGGGGAGGTGGGGAAAAAAACTTCCTGGGTAATTATGTGCACTGTTGGAAAAAGAGGGCTTAGAAATTTGAGGATACTACCTGATTTACTCAAGCAGTTCCTAAACTATATTTCCTCTGTAGATTAGAGGAGTTCGTTGTGTTAAAACCATTTACCCCACAAAATTCTCATTTAAGCCATTACCACTAACCTGTCATGTTTCTCGAGTACTACTATTTGAAACTGCAATTTGCTTATATATGAAATTCTAAATATCCTGGACATCAATCCTGAGTAGCTGTTAGTATAACTTATGGAAACTTATAACTTTCTATCATATTTTTACTTTATCTTACTATGTGTGCCAATCCCAGGCGATGAACCTCTGAACTTGTCTGTAATAGTTGAAATTTCAGGGGAACATTGATGTGGAAGTAGTGTTAATTAATAAGGCTAATTACATTTTAGGTCATTGTGAAGGAAAAAGCATAATTTTGTTTCGTTATTAGGTTTGGATTGAGTTTGGGGTTTTTTTTTTTGCATTAATTTCAGTAGGATCAATATAATTTGAGGTTGATAAACTTTCATTTTAAGCATGCATTAGTAATTGGATTTTTAAGTTGCACCCTGAATTGCAGTGTGAATTCTTTACAGTGTTATTTAATTATTTTTAAAAATATATAGTTCCATTCCAATTTTAGACAATGAAATGATTTCCAAAAGGACAAGCATCATACTAGGATATTCTTGCTCAGCAGCAAAATTTGATTCTCCTACCTACATTTGACCATTGCACAGAGTACTTTGCTGCATGGCCCAGTCTTACTATTTCATACATGTTTGTGTACAGAACCAAAAGGAACAAAATGTTTTTAAGTGATATGTCATTATCACTACATATGATAATGGTATGTACCCATAAACCAATGTATATATTATTAAAATCTCTCTGTTTCTAGTATATTTATCTACCTTGGCTTACTTCCTACCTTACCTTAATTTTAGGTGACAGCAGAACTGGAACCAAAGTAAATTTTATTTTAAACAGCAAACTTTCATGTCTTGAGGCATGTCACTAAGAGCTAAGCTTATTATTTCTATTATCATAATTTACTCACGAGTTCTCACGCCGGCTTCAGTATTTCTAGCCATGTGAGTTCTTTTCTGCTTCATAGATGACGTTGTCCAGTGAATAAAAATATTCTGTTTTCAAAATAAGGTCTTCGATTTTTAAATAAATCTGCAATTCAGCTGCTCTGGGAACACGCAGTGGCATCAGTAATTTCTGCTGTTCTGACATCCTCAACACAAAAAAATGTTACAAGATAGTAACAGACAGTGTTTGTTTAGAAAGCATGGGTCTGAGCTACAAGGATCATGTGGAACAATCTAGAAAATGCTATTAGAATTGCATGGACAAATTTATTTGGAGATTTTTCTTTTTTTTTTTTTGGCAGCGAAGAGTCTTAATATTGCCCTAGACCATATCCTCTGAAAAACATGTTTTGAATATTGAATCTGTACGGTTTTACCAACAATCAGAATCCATTCTTATTTGCATACTTAGTAATTTGGATCATCTGCTTGATGGGTGTGTTGGGTCGTACAGGCAGATGCATAATTTCTGGTCTATGGTTAATTCCCACAACAATATTGAAGACGTGCAATATCTTAAGAACTCAAAGTAGCACTGAATTTTTCAGGTCAAGATAGAGGAACATTAGAAAGAGAAGCATGGTGGTAGTACACTAGCAGAGTGACCAACTGAATTAATTGAGTTTAAGTCTGTCTGTGTGTATTCCATATATATTTAAAAATGCTGTTATATGTGTGTGCACCCAGTTAGAAAAGATACATGTTGTGAGAATGAAAACCACATTTACCAACTCCATTAGATGATTTAGAGGTACACCATGGCTCAGGTGATCCTTGGCCTATGAATTGACAGACTCAAGCACACGTTTTAATTGAAACTAAACCCTGGCCCATCCTTGAAATGGTTCCAGATATAGAATCATAGAACAGTTTGAGTTGGAAGGGATCTTAAAGATCATCTAATTCCGACTCCTCTGCCATGGGCAGGGACACCTTCCTCCGGCTCAGGCTGCCCAATGCCCCATCCAACCTGGCCTTGGACACCTCCAGGCATGGGGCAGCCACAGCTTCCCTGGGCAATCTGTGCCAGTGTCTCACCACCCTCATGGTGAAAAAATTCTTCCTTATGTCCAGTCTAAATCTGCCCCTCTCCAATTTATAGCCATTGTCCCTAATCCTACCATTTTTTATAAAAAGTCCCTCTCCAGGCTGAACAAGCCCAATTCTCTCAGCCTGTCCTCATAGCAGAGGTGCTCCAGCCTTCTCATCATCTTTGTGGACCCTTTCCAACAGTTCCATACCCTTCCCACAAGAGAGGAATAGAGGGGCAGAATCCCCTCCCTCGTCCTGCTGGCCACGCTGCTTTGGATGCAGCACAGGACACAGTTGGCCTTCTGGGCTGTGAGTGTGCATTGCCAGCTCATGTTGAGCTTCTCATCAAGCAGCGCCCCTTATGTGATGTTTTTTTCATCTGATTGCAGAAGATACCTTTTTTTTTTTTTTTTTTTACCATTCTCCAGATTTTTATGTCACCTTTGCAATATAGTTCCCTCTCCACTCTGCTTTGAAGACCATGCACAGACTGAATTAGTTCTATCTGAAGGGTCATTGAGAAATTCAGATCAAGTAGAACTGCAGGGCAAAAGAGAAGAGAAGACACCAAATGCAAGTCCATAGCCAGTCCAAACTAGCCTGTGCATGAAAGGCATGCAGGTACTTGAACTGTTTCTCTGCAGGGACTCTGATACTGAACCGTGACTGTAAAAAAAACCCAGGGTCCAATCTGAAAATGCATCTCCAATATTAGCTAATTCTGCACTCCACGGTTAACTGAGAAGTTCACATAGACGGAAGCAACAGTTCCTGTAGCATTAGCAAAGTTTCTGTCTTCTATTTAACAACCACTGTTTATATACTGTTCCATATTGTGCCTGACATCACAAAATCTGATAAGTTCTCTGTGTGGGACATGGAGTGTGACCATTGCTCATGGATTTACTTACACATTTCCTTTAGGGAGAAATATGTGTGCAGCCTGTATCCTCTTTTGTTGCTGCAGTATAGGGATTTTAAATGGGGAGATCTGGTTTTGAAGTTCCTGTGTATCAGAGGGCAATAATTGCAGATCTCAGCCTTCGTTGTGGACAGTTAGGCATTTTGGGCTTCTAGACCAAGCTCTTTTTTATTTGAATTTTTTATTTCTCTGCAAAGTCAACACAAAAATGGGTTTGCTGTGCTTCTAACACTAGATGTATAGTCTGCATCGCTAAGGAATTGCCTGCAGCATTTTATATTAATTAGTTTTTTCTAAGTGCTAAAGGTCTTATGTGGGTTCCTCGGAAACTGCAAGTGCATCCTCAAAAAGGAGTGCATTTCACTGACTGGTATTATGCTAATGTGTTCCTCCAGGAGGGGCACAAGTAATTTCAGTGATTCACTTGGACTTGTGGTATAATATCACAGATAACATAGAGAACGTACCCGCACTGATGACTGGAAATGGGGATCATTTATCAACAGATGAAGAAAAGGCTGAGGTACTCAACAACGTTTTTGCCTCTGTTTTCACTGATAACTGCGGTCCTCCTCCATCCTGGGTCATGAGAGAGCAAGATGGTGACCAGGGGGGTAATCCCCCTCCCACAGTAGAGGAGGATCAGGTTCACGAACACCTGAGGAACCTGAACATATATAAGTCCATGGGACCTGATGAGATGCGTCCCAGAGTCCTGAGGGAATTGGCAGACGTGGTTGCCAAGACACTCTACGTGATATTTGAAAAGTCATGGCAGTCAAGAGAAGTCCCTGGTGACTGGAAGAAGGTTAACGCTGTGCCCATTTTTAAAAAGGGTAGAAAAGACAACTGTGAGAACTATCGACCTGTCAGCCTCACCTCTGTGCCTGGAAAGATCACGGAACAGATCCTCCTAGAAGCTCTGCTAAAGCACATGGAGGACAGGGAGGTGGCTAATGGCAGCCAGCATGGCTTCACCAGGGGCAAGTCCTGTCTGACCAACTTGGTTGCTTTCTATGATGGAGGAACCGCAGCAGTGGACATGGGTAAACTGATGGATATGATCTATCTAGACTGATGGGATGTCATCCAGAGGGATCTGAATGGACTGGAGAAGTGGGTCTCTGAGAACCTTATAAGGTTTGACAAGGCCATGTGTAAGGTCCTGCACCTGGGTCAGGGCAATCCCCATTTTCGGTACAGGATGGGGGATGATGTGTTTGAGAGCAGCCCTGCAGAGAAGGACTTGGGGGTGCTGGTCGATGAGAAGCTCAAAGTGAGATGGCAATGTGCTCTCACAGTCCAGAAGGCCAACCGTGTCCTGGGCTGCATCCAAAGCAGCGTGGCCAGCAGGGCGAGGGAGGGGATTCTGCTCCTCTAGTCCTCTCTTGTGAGACTTCATCTGGAGTATTGTGTCCAGTTCTGGAACCCTTAATGTAAGAAGGACATGGAGCTGTTGAAACAGGTCCAGAGGAAGGCTACAAAGATAATCGGAGGGCTGGAGCTACGAGGGCAGGCTGAGAGAGTTAGGCTTGTTCAACCTGGAGCAGAGAAGGCTCAAAGGAGGTCTTATAGTGACCTTCCAGTCACTGAAGGGGGGCCTACAGAAAGCTATGGAGGGGCTATTCTGAAAGGCTTATGGTGGTAGGACCAGGGGGAATGGGTATAAACTGGAGAGGGGCAGATTTAGACTGGATATTAGGAAGCATTTCTTCACCATGAGAGTAGTGAGGGCACTGGCACAGGTTGCCCAGGGAAGCTGTGGCTGCCCCATCCCTGGAGGTCTTCAAGGATGGGTTGGATGGGGCCTTGGGCAGCCTGATCCGGTGGGAGGTGTCCTTGCCCATGGCAGGGGGGTTGGAACTGGATGAACTTTAAGGTCCCTTCCAACCCAAACTATATTATGATACTGTGATGCTATGATAATGGTGCCCTAGGCAGAAATGGTGAATGCCTTGGGAAAAAAACAAAACAAGAGAATGGTTTGAACATCTGCTTTCTTTTCTCTGTTAGCAACAGGTTGTTCATCAGATCCACCAGACAAATTTGATTCTAGATAGGACCACTGAATGCTTTTCTTTTGTTTGTATCTGCATTGCAAGAGAAAAAGATATGGACACAATCCTGAACTCCTAGTGAAAATCTTGACTTAACTAATGCACCTAGAGAAATAAACTTCTTTTAGAGAGTATGATAATCTCACATCAGCTGTCTCACAACCTCAGAAAGAAAGCTTTTAGACAATGTAAAAACAATATATTCGTTTACCACTGCATACATAACAGAAGATGGTATGTGCCCTAAAAACCACGTGGGTTAGATCAAAGATAATCTCTGAGTCAGAAAGTGAGAAATTTTATCTTTGGTATTTTAATCTCCTGTTTTATTTGTATACATTTGAATCTCCCAGAATAACAAATCCAAATACAAAAAGAGGATCTTTGGCTTTAAGAATCCCTTCGGTTCCTCTATAAATATGTATTACAGTTCTGTTTGTGGTTTCTGCGAGAGCTGAATTAATCTGAATGAAAATGTCTCACATAAGACATCTCTCGGATTTGGAGTTTGAGAAGAGGGATGTTTTATAACCTGTATTTTATTGCTCAGATCTGTGATGGTCAAGTGTTCTGTGAAAGGGGAGACGTTTATAAATGGTGTTTTGCCCTTTATTTTACAGCTTGCTAAGAAAAAGTGAGTTGGCATTGTTAATAGCTGGCAAAAACTGAGGTATCTGGGGTGAACTTCCACAGTGTAGGCAGTGTTATTACAGGAGATAGCACTGAGCAACTGAGCACAGAGCACCATATGTCATGGTCCCAGTTACACTGGCTATTTCAAGTCCATGTTTGCCAATGAGGTCATGTATTGTTTGTTGCTGTACTCTTCTGGATCATGTTCTGCTCTCTTATCGTGTCCCTAATAGCCTTGTTCCTAATAAAACTATTCAGAGATACCAAATATCTGGAATACAGAAATTCTGTCTTCTAGAACAGCTTTTTCATAAATTCAGCTGTAATAGGTGATAAAATACATTGTGTCAAGTGGAACGGTTTTGTTTCTTTTTTCTCAAAGGTTTTGGGGGAGCTTCTCAATGGTAATGGAGCATATTGAATTCATCACCAAAGAGCAGCGAAAAGAGCAGAAGTGACAATAACAATGAGTAGAAGAAAAGTAAAGAGAAGTACCAGAGGCAGAAAAATATTATTTCCTTGAAATAAGGCATTTGTATTGAGATTCCCTGGAGGATATGAAAGGAATAGGGCAGGAAAGATGACAACATGTCACGTCCTATTTAGGGCTGCCAAGCAGCTCTGTCATGAGCATAGCAATAAAGCAGGAAGTACCACATGAAGGTGACCCTCAACTTGGTGGAATGCAATAAGTGAAAGGGGAGAAAAGAGGTCACATTTACAGAGCGGGGCAGACAAGACCCAAAGCTGCCCAACGGGGTATTCTGTTCCATATATGTCGTACTCTGTATAAATACAAACTGAAGGATCATGAGCATCAATCTCTCTTTTGATGGCTGGTGTCTAACACAGACCTCATCCGTCTTTCTGCTCCTGGTCCCAGATCTATGTGTTCCAGAATCCAGTTCTGGAGTCTGTGGCCCCAGTCTGTCTGGGGCACCCAGTTGGTGCAGCAGAGGTGAACTGCACTGGGAGAAACTTACCAGGGGAGCAGGGAGAATTTACTTCTTGAGGGGCATGGACATGTCTTCCACCCATTCCTGGGCCAGCCAGTGACAGAGGCCTCTCTTTCTCTTCCAGCATGATACCCGTTGCTGCAGTAAGAGCTGTCTGTTGCCCATCCCCAGCTCCCTCCAACCCACAATAGTGAGTGGACAGCATGGCCATGGAGGTAGTTGACTGCTGTCCAATAAGCCTGGACAGCAGGGATGATGCTGCTCCTGCGATGCCACATCTCCATCTTCATGTTCAGATCTGCATCCTATGGTAGGCTATCAGCAAGCCCAAGTGCTCCCCTGCAAAAAGAGGGTGTCTTTCATCTTGCACTCCGTGAGGGTGGATCACATCTTTGAGTAACACATCCTACCACCTGCAGCACAATCGGTTGTGATCCTCTTGACAGAGGGAGCTCTTGGACAACAAGCTGCCCACAATCTCCATCACCCTGCAGCATCCCAACCATCAGCTGTGGGACTGCTGCCCTGGGCTCCTTCCCTGCAACTGGGCATTCCTCTTCCAACAGCACCCAGTTCTGCTCTGTCTAAGGACAGGACAAGGGGGAATGGTCTGAAGCTCCACCAGGGGAGGTTCAGGTTGGATATCAGAAAAAAGTTCTTCACAGAAAGAGTCATTGGGTACTGGCAGAGGCTGCCCAGGGAGGGGGTCGAGTCGGCTTCCCTGGAGGTGTTTAAGGAATGGGTTGATAAAGTGCTTAGGGACATGGCTTAAGGGAGTGTTAGGAATGGTTGGACTCAATGATCCAGTGGGTCCTTTCCAACCTGGTGATTCTATGATTCTATGACTCCTGCTACCCTGGTTGCAACAGGAGCTGAGGCTGATCTTTGAGGGTGGCCACTTGAAGGCTTCAGCAGCACAGAGGATCGTCATTTCCAGCCTGCAACCCTTTAGCCCTTTAGCCTACATGACAAATCACTGATCCAGCTACTGCAGGATGCCCTGGGCAGACCCACGATTTGCTTTGAGTGCTGGATGATTGACATCATCATGGAACAGTGCCACAGGGAGGCTTGAAGTTGGATGAGCCTGGGGGATGCCCATGCTGCTGAGAAATGAGAATACAGCTGCTGCCTCCCACCCCCTCCAGCAGCCCTTACAATTCCGAGGCAGAAAAGCTGCCCAGCACTTCATTGGCTGCCCTGTATGGGGGTCCCAGCAGCCACCTCTTTGCCCCTATTCCTGCAAATGGGGAGAAAAAAGAGCAGCAGGAGGAACCAGAGGGAGGCTGTGGCAGGTCCCTCCACTCCCAGCCAGGGCAGCAAATACTCCCTTGCAGGACCTCGCCAATCCCCAAAGAGGAGGGCCATCAGCTCTGAGGCCAATTCACTAACAAACAAGAGGCCACTGCACCAACAACAGTAGGAGGGTGCCCCAGAAGCTGCCCAGACCAGCACCTGGGACACCTGCCAGTACCCAGAGGACGGAGAACCTTGATTTGATCTTTCTTAGACTTGGACTGGCCCCTAAACAACATCTCACTAGTTCGGTCTTTGAAAGCCCTTCTGATTTTCACAGAGCTGTCTTCTTAGTGACATGTAGATACATTAGGATCAGTTATACACACTTACCTGGCTATCTTGTCAGTTTTCAATCACTTATCTCCAGCCTAAAACAGAAATTGTTATGATTGTTGCTGAAAGAATGACATTGGAGTCTGTACTGCTTACATTCAGATACTTTCTTCCAGTTCTCAAAGCCACATCTTTTTCCACATGGACACTGCCTGTGAAGATTGAGTTAATAAGTAAGTTTCTGCAGGGTGTTTCTGCTTTTTGTGACACTGTTATTAAAGATTTCCAGTAAGACACATCCAGAGAACAGTTCCTGAAGAATTTTGCAAATAATCTACTTCCAAGCTAATGATCCTCTGCTGTCGTTACATATCTCTCTGCACCTCTTCTTCCCATAATCAACTTCTTGTTTGCTCTACCACGATGGTACTGATCCAATTTTTACCAGTGTCACAAATTATTTCTACAATGACATTGCTGGACATCAGGAAGATTTTTCACAGAAAAGGTGATTGGGCACTGGCAGAGTCACCTTCCCTGGAGGTGTTTAAGGGATGGGTGAATGAGGTGCTGAGGGATATAGTTTAGGGAGTGTTACGAATGGTTGGACTCGATGACCTAGTGCGTCCTTTCCAACCTGGTGATTCTATGATTCTAGGATTGGGTCAAATAGATACTCTTTCTGCTGTGCAAAGGGCAGCAACAGAGCAGCCAGTGTTTTTTGATGGTCCTTGATACTCAAGATTATTTTATATGACTGTAATGGAAGATGGCACAGCCTAGATTATGCTAACAAGCATAGGATTTGATTTGTTTAAGATTATTGGGCTGAATGATTCTGTTGTGTCTAGACACTCTTGAACACACAGGCTGGTATATACACACACATAAACACACACATTCCTGCTCTGTAATTCTAACTTCGCTTGTACGTTGTCTTTGCCATTTTTTAGCAAGACATTCACAGTTATTCGCGTGCAAACTGCCACAGCAAGTGTTTGAATGCTAATGGCACAGCCATCTTTGCTTCCCCTTTGCTTTCCCACAGGAGCAGAGTGCTGAGCTGGTGGCAATAATTGCCTCTGCCTAGAGCATGGTGACTCCAGCTGTGCAAACTTGGCCCCAAGCACTCCTAGAGGTCCTCCAAAGCCAGGTATCACAAACCACATTGGTACAAAATACAGAAACAAGCTACACATTTGCTCCCTAAAGAACAGAGGCAATCTTTGGCTAAAGTGTCCCAATACAGTGGCCTTGAGTAGCTTCTTAAAGGAGTTTGAAAAAAAATGGAAATGCTGAAGAGAGAAGGCCATTACAGTCTTCAGTACTGGGTGCCTTTATTCTCTGTACTCAGTATAAAAGACAATCTATTTAAGAAATTATCATATACTAAAACCAAAAAAACTTAAATCCAATTTAAGCTTAACATAACTTAAGTAATTTACAGTATTTTGCTAACTATATCCATAGACACACTGTCATTTGCAAAGTGAGAAATTGTTAACATAAGCCTTTCATTTAAATGGACGTTCAGTCTACTGTGAACTTTTGCCATTCAAAGACATCTAATGTGTTACGGTGATTGATGCTTCAGATTGTCGATTAAAAATTATGTAATGTAGTTCAAGTTGTTCTTATAAAAATGAAAATATACAAAATAACCTAGTAACTTTAAGAAAATACATTGCAAAATATTGTTTAACTTTTTCATATGGAATGGTAATTTATATAAGAGAATCTGTCATATCCCAACATGAGACAAGGTTGTGCTCTGACAGCAAAAGCAGCAGTCAGCATGCCAAGCTGTACTAGCAAGATAACAGTCAGTGGGCTGGGGGAAGTGATCCTTCCACTCAATCAGCTCATGTGAGGCTGAATCAGGACTATTGTGTGCAGCTTTTGACTTCCCAATGCAAGAAAACCATTGACTAACTGGTGCAAGTTCAGCAAGGGAGGAGCAAGATATCAGGGGACTGTAGTAATTGACGTACAAGGAAAGGCTGAGTGAGCTGGGCTTGTTTAGCCTTAAAATAAAATAATGGGGCTTAGAGCATCCTTACTGCTGTCTGTGAATATGTGATTGGGGGTTATAGATGAGGTAGAGCCAGACTCTTCTGTCTGGTGCACAGCAATAGGTTGAGAGATGACAAACGCAAGTTGGAACATAACAAGTTCAAACTAGATATAAAGAAATTATTTTATCTTTTTTACTAACATGACGAACCAACGGCAGCCGAGTGAAGCTGTAGGATCTCTGTACTTGGAGGTGTTCAAGATTTGTGTATGCATGACTCTGAGCAACCTGACCTGTTTTGATCAGGGTGTTGTACTGGACAGAGCCCAGAGATCACTTCCAGCTTAAATTATTCTGTGACTGTATGATTGCAACGTCGTCATCTACGCCAACCACTTCTGTCTCCTCAACACCAGCCACTTAGTTTGAGCAAGCTTGGATCCAATGGCCTGTGTCACAAGTTTCAGCCACAGCTTCTTTGCTGTTAATATGGAGACTATTCCTGGCATGGAGGTTACAGAGCAGCCATGTAGGGAACTTTAGGAGAAGTGCAGTTCCATGAAATCACTCCTCTGTTTAAAAGAAAGGGTTAGAGAGAAGGATGCAAAGGAGTGGAGAAAAGGACAAGGCAATAACATGTCTCAGGTCCTTCCTGCTGGAAAATGCTTAAGTAAAACAGCCAATTCTTTCCTCAGGCAGTGTTATTTCCGCGTGCACTCAAGCCTCTTCTGTTCGCTCAACTGACAAGTATCTTTACTATCTCTCACACTTAACACTACAGTGCCAGCAGACTGGGCTGTGCTCTGTTATGTCTCCTGCTATAAACCAGGACAAAAACTGCCACTAAACTTGTGGTTATACAACCAAAACTCAGTCTTCATTTGTGGCACTAGGGCAACAGGCAAAACTGATGATATAACCGTCCTTCTTACGGTTCCGTGCAGATTATAGCCTATTGTCCTGATCTGTAATACAGAAATCGGGGTATACTTTGTATGCACTGTCACTATTGGCAAACAAGCTGAACATGACCCTGCATGTTCACTCTGTATTGAAGGGAATTAACTATTTTATTCAGCTACAAATCAAACTGATTTTGTCTATGTGCAATGATTACTTATGGCCCAATAATACTGAGAAATTAAAGGCAGGAAGGAGAGCTAATACTTGTAAACGCTGTTACGTGAGGAGACGAGTCTGGCTGGTTGTGTGTTTCTTCCAGACTTGCAAAGACTGTGTTACAGGCGTTGCTTTTCATTCAGGTACTGACTTCAGTTAGGCTCCAAAAAGCTGGTTATGAACTTTGGTTCACTTTTGAGGATAAAAGGTGTTTTGTGTTTGAACTCTGAACAGTAGACAGGCTTTTCTGGCTCTGCTGGCTGAGTGGTGTCTTAGAGGTTTCTACGCACCAAAGTAGTCTTTGACACTGAGATTATTTTCTCATTTTGGAGGACAGACACATGGCATTTTGAAACACTTCCCTTCAGACCTCAAACCCTGCAGCCAGAAGCATAGATAGTTAAAAACAGCTGACTAAGAAAAACCCCAGAGAGGAGCCACTGCCCAATGCAGTTACAGGTTACCTTTGATAGTAACTGATATAATTAGAAGATTAAATATTAACATGAAGCAGTGGTATACTGCAGACTGCCACAAGTTTATTGCGTATCTCAGGTTTGGTGGTAGATGCTTTACGTCAAAAGAGGCTTTAGTCGTTTTTAGGTACACGCCACAAAATTCAAGGCTGTGTGTTTAGTTGTTTACCAGGCAGTTAACAATTGCCACCATATGGCCCTTTTAACAATAGCCTTCAGTGAATCGAGGTAGTCAAATGAGGCGGTCCACTACTGTTCAGAGTCAGCAGAGTCATTGCACTATACCTAAAGATTTCTGCAAGCAGTGTTACAAGAGACTTCTGCTACACTCCTTTTGGCTTGCATATTATACTCAGAAATACGGATTCAAATGAATCATCTTTCTGAGAAGGATGCATAAGCCAAAAGGTACACAGCAGAAGTTTCTTATTCCAAGAGAAGCCTTCTGGACATGTTTTTGAAAGAGAAAAAAACAACTTGTGCTTTTACAGAGAGTAATTTACAGCCTTTGAGACTTATGAGATGTAGAGCTTTACACAGCTGAGTTTTTACAGTCACTTTTTTAGTGGACCTACTTTTCCAAGGATGATGGTGATGGTTTTGCTCATTTAGTTATATCTTGGACTGCATGGACCCTGCATTTGTCATATTACACAAAAAAATTGCGAAGTGCTGCAGTGCACACTATGGCCTCAGGTAAAGAACACTTAATTTCATAAAACCCACAGTATTTAGGTTTTTTTCCTAAGGAATAAAAAAACTAAGAAAATTTGAATATTAAAATACTAATGTATGTGTCTTCCACTGCTACTCTCTTATATAAGATTTCTCTTTCCATATTCTCTTGGCATGTCATCCTTGCATTAATGCCTTGTGTAAAATAGTAACAATGTACCCTTTTATTGGTTTTAATTTCTTCATTTTGTTGTAAACCTGTACTTTTTGTTATTAAATTCTCCTTTTCTTAACAGTTAATGAGTGATTTACTTTTTGTAAGGCTAGACTTACATCTGTAAAGGTAATTTGCAAGCCCTTGTAATTAAATAAAGTGTAAAGCCAATCTGGCAATTTTGTTCATTGCCATCAAGTTTACAGATTCTACTTAGCCTTAAATATGTTGCCAAATCACTGACGCTGAAACAGAGACATCTTAATAGCTCTGCTGGCCCATGTGCAGATGATCAGAGTCTAAACCCAAGATCGAGAAGAGAAGTCAGTTGCATTAACTGATGATGTACAGGATACAATTTATACTGTGATGTGAGAACTGTCTTGCAAATTTTACTCCTCTGGTTTCTATCATATACAACGTGAAGAAAGAAAATCCTGTGTATTATACTGATATAGGGACCAAGACTGTGGTTTTTTTTCCTGTAGTAAGACTATGAGATCACCATCAGTTCCTAAAACTGAAAAAGAAAATTAGAAATGTATGACCATATGACTTTTTTCCTAACACACATGAGTGGATGCTGTCTATGTCTGCACTGAAATATAAAAGTGGTTTCCCAGATAAGTGCTCTAAATGGGAAAGATACAGTTTCAATCTATACAGTCTGCAGTGTTTGTGCTACGGATGAAATAAGCAACTAGTAGAGTTTTGCTGATCCGTTTTCTTTTTGTCCAGGAGAGATTCTGCATTTTAGGGAGTTCGTGTATCCTACTTGCTGCTGTGTCAGCATAGTCTCATAGTGCAAGCTCAAGAAACAAATGTTATATTCAACTTTACTTATCGCATTTGAATTTGCAGAGTCAACCATTTAAACAACCCAGCCAAAAATATTTCCTGAGCTAATCTGCGATCTGAAGATGTTCACAGTCTGTTTCCAAAAAAAAGTCTAACTTCGTTTTCCCTCTGGCCTGGGAATCTTTGTTGTAAGAAAAGTATACGGTTTTGTAAAGGGAGGAGAATAATTACGTAGAACAAGCTTACAGTGTTTGTGATTGTGATTGTGTTCATTCTAGGTGAAATAGAAGTCAAGTGGTGAATTAACTACATGTCAGGCACAGTTCATATCGGTGACAGAGCAGTTCAGCGTTGAAAAGGCAGCGTCAGCAAAGACCTGTTAGTGTAATGGAAACTGAGAAGTTGGGTGTGGTTAGCTCAGAAAAGATTGTTGTCCTTTCTCTTAATTGCCCTCTCTGTGAATTGCAGATGGATCATATTTTCTAAGTTTTTTGTAGCATCATTAAAACCTTGTTACAAGAGCGAGTACGGCCACTGGCTTTACGATATGACAGGCAACATTTAGATCTGGGGTTTCAAAAACTGAAAAGAGCTGAGTTCAAATGAGATACTTGAATTTCTTTTCAATTCTTAGAATTTTTTTTTCCACTGTAAAATAGTACCAGAAATACAAAGTTGATTAAAAGCTGCATGTGAATAAAGCACATATCTTCTGATAAAATTTCTGGTTTGCCTCACCCAAGAGAACTCCAGGAAGTGGTACAAGTTTTCTTTTATTCATATTAGAGTCACTCCTTTTTCACAACATATGTAACTGCTGCTTTAGTGGGGTTATAATAGTGCCAAAGCAAGCACCGTGGACTGCAGTTCCAATAAGATATCTATTTACATACAGAAAATATTTTATTAGCTAATTAGCTTAAAATTAATCAGGATTCTCTTCAGGGATACACAGTCAGGTGTTTTGAAACAGAATTTTTAAAGATTGCGCAGGAAACTATAAGGTAAGTATCACATGGCCCTAGGAATTCGAGAATAGTATTGACGAGACACTTCCGTTTTTTTACATACTTAGAAGGAGCTGAAAGGAATCTTCCTTACCCATTGGATTTGTTTTCTGCGGTATTTCTTTACTGATTAGGTGATTTTATCCTTAACTTGTTTTATTGAAAGAACACTGTACCGCATCACATATCTGGTGACTAAAAGAACCCACTCCATTTAACATTCATCCCACAATGCTTTTTAGGCAGTTTGAGTTTTCTCTTTGCTTTACAAGCAACATCTAATATTTTCTTAGCTAGTCAACATAACAAAGATAGTAAAAAAAATTAACTTGTTCTTGGAATAACCTGGGAGCCAAGGAAGTGTCGTTAGTTTACACATGAGGAACAGAGTAATAGGACTAGAAACTATTGCGAGTGTCGGTAGTTAAACCATACCTTTGCTTTGAAGAGGCCCCAAGTTCCCTCTGCTTCAGATAGGGCATGCAGATTTACCGCAAGTTCTTCTAACCCTTTATAACATCCTTCCTCTCTTAACTCAAGTTCTTGTCCAAAACAGAGTCCAAATGAAGTAAATCCTGAATACTGTTCTGCCTATTGCTATGGCAATAGATGGACAAAATAAGCATAAAGATGTAGTCGCTCACGGAAAACTAAATCATTTAAGGAACAAAGAAATTACTTTGTGAGCCACTTGAATCTGAAGTCACAAGTCTCCAATACAATTCACTGCCAGGAAGAATAACATATGTTATGAACATCTATAAAGAAATAAATTTCTAGCACCTGGTAGAGCACACATTATTAAATGCAACAAGAATTACCTACACAGATGTGGTTGTACACTCCTAATCAAAATAAGGTTCATGTAACAGGATAGTATATGACAGGAGATTCTGAGTCTGACATTAGTTGGGTACAACTTTCTATCTACATTTCATGAATTAATGCTAAGTGGAAGGAATATATTTTAATTTTTTTTCCCAGACTACGTAGACCTGCTTGAAACAGTAAAACAAAATCCTCAGGTCCAGGTACACTTCAAGATTAGTTACTAGGTTCCAGTCAATATCTGCTCAAGAGGCAAAAGACATTGAAGAAAAGAGGACTAGAAGGCAGTATTTTATTTTCCAGGAAATTAACGTGGCTACTTGAAGACCAAGTTGCCCTTTATGTGGATTCCTTGTCAATCAGAGAATACACGAACCATGTTTGAGATCCATGAAAGCAACATGAAAGGAAAGCACATGAGCAAAGCACAGGGAAAACATCTCTTTGCCTTTTGTCTCTTTTGTCACTGCACACCAGTGTGCTGCTGTGTCTCTTGTGGATTGTATACCTCTGCTGTGGCGTTAGTCTGCCTACCAAATGTGCAGACAAAAGATTTAATAGTAGGCTTAAACTCGTACGTCAAAATATTAGCAGCATGCAGGCATACGTTGCTACCTTCCTGCATCTTGGTTTTATAGTTCCCATTTCAGGTCACACTCTGCAAGACATTTCAGCAAAAAAACCAAAAAAACAAAAACCAAAAAACAAAAAACCAAAAAACAAAAAACCAAGGGAAAAAGCATTATTTCAACAAGAGAATAAACTGCACAGAAAACTGTTAAGTAATTATTTAAAAAAAAACCCAATGAAACCCAAACTTTTATGCTCAGTCAAAAGATTTTCCTATCTTGACTCTCCCTAGAGAATTAGTGCTAACTGAATACACCTTGTTTTTATACTTAAATGGAAGCCCTTTTTAATTCAAACAATCTAAAAGGATGCAAAGCACGTAGTTAATGGACGTCCTTGTAAAATTTTTATACGAACAACAGTACTTAGTGTTGTTTGTTATAGTTGTCTTACTGTGATGCATTACTAATTGTCATTAGTTTACTGTGAGTCTTCTGATAGTTCACACTCTTTTTAACAGCCCCAAAACTAAGTTAATGAAAATATCAGTCTGTTAGCTTCACTAAAAGTAAAGAAAATTAAGTCTAATTATTCTATTGCCAAGCTGAAAATCTGTTCAGGATGTGAGGTAAAAAAAAATAAAGGTCCCTGAAGGTGTTACAGGCAGATTCTCACTATTATTTAGCTCTAATGCATGACTTTTAAGAGCCTAAATTTGGCAGTCACTCTTCTTTGAATGCAACAAAGGCAAAGCCTGACAGAAACCCCAGTGGGCAGTCGTTCCCTGGCTACATTTCCAATCTGCGCAGGCATGGATGGAAGGCTAAAAGCCGTCTTGGCTTTCACCTTGCCACCTGACTGTTTCATTTTGGGCAGCAGCCTACCCCCAACATGGTGCATCCTGAGAATTATTGCCAGTTTTGCAGTACTCAAGAGTGTTAGGACGATCTGATGCATTATACACTGGCTATTGTTGGATAAAAGTTTGGTTATATTTTCTACTCTCCTGGGCTCAATATTCAACCAATTGCTACTTTTGCACTAATATGACTAAATGTGAATCATTACAATGAGAGAAACCTCAACATTATTGACAGATGACAGAGGAACTTCTTAATTGCTTGCTGCAGCAAGTCTGCAGCTGATAAGGATATAAGTACATATCACACTTTAAATTCAAATATTTTAATATTCCAGGTATGCAACATTTGTGAAAATTAAAAATGGTCTTTTAAAGATATTGAATAGTTTAATTTCATTTATATTTACTTTTCAATGAAGGGAATTTAATCTTTATTACCACTGGATAAATAGTAGAGGATTTTAATATAAACCTAGTTTACAAAGTTGTTATATACATATTGTACTCATGAAACAATTAAACTTCATAAACTATGACTTATTATTCTTACATTATTTCCTTTTTTTTTTTACGAAAACTTCATTAACTTACAAAGTAATATTAAACATTTTTAGATAACTGTGTTCTAAGCTATTCATGCAAGGTAGACTGGGCCTCTGAATGATGTGCTCCAAACTAAGTCTACAAAAGCTGTATGTGTTTCTTTTAAAGGAAAGTGGAAAGGTAGAAGGATTTATATGGCCTGGAAATTTATATGGCCAAGGAAAGACCCAAATTATGCATTAGAACATATATATAAATATATGTACACATATTTACATATGTAGCCACTCATTATCTTTTATCTGGCAAAAAAAAGATGTGGATAGACTAGATAGAGTCCAGCAAAGAGCCACTAAGATGACTGAGGACTCAAAGCATGGAGGGTACCAGGAGAGAATGTGAAAGCTGGGATTGCTTATCCCAGAGAAGGGAAAGCCAGGGGGATATCTTATCAAAATGTAACAGGCTGATGGTTGGAGGAAGTAAAGGAAATGAGACTAAATCCTTCTCAGTGGTGCCCAGTGCCAGGACAGGGAACAATAGGCAAAAATTGAAACACCGCTTGAATAGTCGAAGGAATTTTTTTTGCTGTGATGGTGATCAAACACTGTACCAGGTTGTCCAGAGAGGGGTGTGGACTTGCCATCCTTGGAAACCTGACTGTATACATCTTTGAGCAACCTGTTGTAGGTAACTCTGCTTTGAGCAAGGGGCTTGTACTACATAATATCCAGACGTGCCATCCGACCTCAGCTATTCTGTGAGTCCGCTACCTTTGTGTGGAAAAGGTACTTCAGCCTTCCTCCTCTGGATCTGGAGCTGAGAAATCATCCTTTTAATCTTCAGGAGATGGATACCTTAATGATTATATCATCATGAGCAGGCATATCAAATCTATCTTCACTTTCAGATACCACTCCAGTATTGCAGCCAGGGAAGAAAATACATCTCTGCCCATACCTCACTCATAATAAGCTGAAATATCTTACCAATTTTTAATTCCAAAATGTCAGGGTAAGAGCCATTTTCTGACTCAGAACATCACTTTTTAGTTACAAGCTGTGAAATCTTTTTAGGTCTCAGTTACATCTCTGTGTATTTCCATTCTCCCTCTGATCTGTTGAGACTTAAAAATGCTTTCCTGCTCATCCATCTCCGAGGAGGTGAAGAGTACCACTGGGAGACCCAGTCCTGGTTTGAGCAGCTGCCAAGGTGGAGTGAGACCCAAGAGATACTGTTCCTGCTGAGGCAGAATAGGCTGCAGTCATTTGAAAGCAGCTGATTGCAGTGAGGGTAACTGCTTTAACACTGGAGCACAATGTACTGCGAAGTTCAGGCCCTTGTGAGACCTTTCTTTAAAGTGTAATAGATTTTTCGTAATGGATTTTAACGGCACCATGTAGGAAATAAGTTATAGGACTATATTGACAAGCTCAGCACTTGCAAGGTGCCCCACTGTTCCTTTAAAGACAGACCAGTACCTCAAGAAGCCAAACGCAAACGTTGCTTCCGGAGGCCATTCTATGCTCTGCCCCCTTAATATTTGGGAACAAGCAACTGTGTCTTGGCGGAGGGCTCCTAAAATTAATTTACAATCATTTCAGAAATTTCTAGATTAAACAGGATTAGTACATGATTTTTCTTCAGAAATACCTATATTTTAGGAAATGCCTTGTTCCAAGACCAGACTCTTTCTCTTAATTGTGTTACCTGTGCCTCCGGCAGTGCCGTACTTCTGGTTTTACCAGCTACATTCGTCGCTCAAGCGGAAGCCATTCTTGAGGGCATATTTGAAAAGCAGAACACCATTCCCAGAAGTACTGCTAATGGAAATCTGCTGTAAAGCCAATCTGTGTGTTGCCTTTGCCGATGCAAGCTACTCAGTGTTTTATGGACCAAGCCTGCGCTCAGGCTCTGTTATACTCACAGCTGTACGAGCTTGTGGTTGAGGACCTTCTCAATAACACTGGTGCAACGCGGATGTGGCCACAGCCACAAGTCACTGCACTGGGGTTGGGGCATGAATTTGCAGTGTCAACGGCTCTCTTCTAATTTATCTTACCTTTTGTGTGAAGTCAAAAGAATGTGTTCCTCTGTGAAAAACGGGACACTATTTATCACCATAGAGTATCAAACATCACTAAGACAGTGCCAATTCACCACTAGTGTCCACTCACCACAGCGTGTTTTTGTGTGTGTCCGTGAACGTGCTGTAGCATTTTAACTAAAGAAAAACTTTCTGATATTTTTGTTACATACAGCTTCACCTGAAAATCCTCTGTGCGAGCTTAAACCAGGTCCTTGCCACCACCATGCCTCAGCAATATATAGACTCCCAGGAAAATGTATAAAAAGGAATTTGGGAGAGGCATACCGGCGTCTCTGTTTCTGTAATTCATATCTAAACGTATATGTGATATTGTTATAAAATAGTCAATCTAGGATCGAATTTAGCCATTGTTGATGACTGTCACATTAATGAGAAATCGTAAAACAGTTACCTGTTACACACTTTGGAGAATTTTCTAAAAAGCTTAGCTTTTTAGTTTCTGAGCTCTGAAAAAAATGTTATCAAATGCGCCAAAAACAGAGGTTGGTGCTTTTTATTAAAGAAGAAAAAAAAAGGAAAAAAGGTCTTTTGTAGGCATTGAAGTAAATTTCTAGAAAATCTATCCAGAAACACTGACAATCTGACCCTTAGATAAAAAGGGTTGTCTAATCTTATTTTAGTATGCTGGATTTATGTATTTAAATTAAAACAATAAAGGATATATAGCATCAGAAATATCTATACTGAATTCCTAAGTGAGCCTTGGCAACTTTGACACATGTTAGTTTGTACATTACTCAGGTCTCTATTTACAATAGAGGTTCATTTTTCACTGCAGTAAAAATGGCTCTTTGATATCACTTGTTTTCAACATCAATGTACTCCATGAGAAAAGAAATTTATGCTGTTGGGAACAGCATTGATATAATGGGAAAAGTTGACTAAAGGACAAGAAATTATTCGAAGTGTTGGCAGTAGGTAGACCAGTGGGATCCAGCACGGAGTTTCCTGGACCAAAAGGAATTGCTGATGAATAATTTAATACGAAGTGCGACTGTTTTAAAGTTGGTGAAATCGCAAATAAACTGAAAAAAACAGGATGTGTTATTTTAATACTAAGACTGCAAAACTGTAGCAGGCAACAGTCAGGAGACTTCTTTCAGGGCTACTGGTAGGAGGAGGCAGAGGGAAGGCACTGAGTTACCAGCATTCCTCGTGGCCAAGATGCTGTTTCAATTGGGCTTGATCCACAGTCAAAGGGAAATTTCCACTGACTTCAATAGACTGCGTATCCGGTCCTTTTTTATCAAGCTATTGGGTTTTTTAATTCACCATATGGCTCTTAATAACTCGATCACTACGAATAAAGCTCAGAAATTGTATTAGGAATTCAACCGTGAAATTAGATGCAACCGGCTAAGTAAGAAGTAGAACAATAGTTAACAAAATATTGGTAAATGGAGATCTCAGAGAATCTCGTAATACCTTCATATACTGCCAAGAGCACAGGATCTTAATTTCTCTTTATTAAATACTGCTTGTGGTAAACAATTGAAAAGAACCAGTGATTCCTTCACTTCAGTTGTCATTTTCATGGAATGAATGCTTGGGCAACTGACATCAAATTTCGGTGTCATCCAACTGCAAATAAATTGTGTAGCCTTTGTGCTTGTGCAGCAATATATAGTCATCTCTATGCAGGCATATACGCATTTTGAGGGAGTCTTGCTCCTTTAAAACTACTATAATTTCAGCCAGACAAAGAAGAGTGTGGTGAAAAAATAAGTTGTAAGAGATCTGATATTTTGTTCAGTGTTTAATTTTGGGACAGTAACAACAATTTAGAGTTCTGCAAGTTCAGTGAGAACAATAAAACTGTTTCACTACATGCAGGCCTTTTTGTTTGTTTCTTTCCCTCTGTATCACTCAACTTGAACAAGGAAAACAGGTTGTGCAGCTTTGTCATAAACAAATGTGACAACACAGGTACAAGTGAAATTTTTCTGTAATAATTTCTAATATCCAGTCAAGGTTTCCCATTAATTGTGCATGAAGAACTGTTGAAACTTCCATTGCCTTTGTTCTTTATTCAACCATTAATATCCTGCATGTCAGTTAGAATTATGGGTTTTGAAAAAAAAATGTTTGATTTCTGTCATGTGCAATTGTTACACAGCTACTACTTTACAGTTTCTTCTGATGTCCAAATAGTTGCTTACTTAAAAGATTCTAGTGGTTTTGGAATTACCTTCCACCAGCAGTCTAGAAGTCATATTTAAAAATTAAAATAAATAGAAGTCTAAGTAGTGAAAATCTATTTACGGGAGATGAATTACTCATATTCTTTATCCCTATTAGAAATACTTCACATGCATTTTTTAATATACATTATTCTCATACACGTTTAGAAACCATGGTTTGGATAGGCTTAGAAAGTGTCATATCCATTGGCATTCATTTCATTAGCAATTTAAATAATTCTAAATGACGTATTTTGGCAATGTCTCTCGAAAAATGCTGCTGATTAGCTGAGAAAAAAAGCAAACACTGTAGACTCACTGCCGACTACTGAATTTGTAGACTGTACTGCACAGTATTCACCTTGACAAGGCTCCCTGGTACAATATACGTGACGAGTTAGGTGTCTCCAAATAAGCTCGTGACTGAACAGGGGGAAGCCTGACCCAGAAACAAAATTTCAAGGAGAAAATAGAGACAGCAGTTTCAAAGGTCTCCTCTGAGAAAGCAGTGCTCAGCCACTTACTTCTTTCTAGGCCAGAGAGAATCATAGTCCTCCATCCAGAATTCAGAGCTGAGAACCTTCATCTGGTGCCTAAACAAAGCCAGGGCTTCATTTCTGGCTGAAAGCTAGGGATTTTTTCCAGATAAACGAACAAAAAAATCATCTGGAATATAAGTGACTGCACTTAAAATGCCCACTGTAACTAAGCAGTAATGGACAGAGATGTCCTGAGCACGTCCATCACCAGGGTATTACAGGGGGAGATTTTCTTCCAGCTGAATCTGGTCCAATGTGTCTCACAGCCTGCTGGATAAGACATTTCCCAAGGATGTGCACAGTTGAGATTAAAATTTCTGTTCAAAACAAGCACACATCCCACATCCCAGTACAATCATATTGTGGACCTCTCAGGGCTTTACTGTGGACTACATGCACAGCCCAGCTATTCGGTTGTAGTTCATATTAGTATGGGCTTTTGCACCACCGGGAATTCATTCATTCATTTATTGCAGAAGCATGTAGGTGAAGGAGTCTAAAAACAGTAGGCACCAGTTTAATAGCTTGTGGGCTCATGATTTAATAGCAGACCTGCTGGGAATACTGCCAACTTCTATGTGTAGGACCAGGGCATCTACAGTCCCTTACAGGACCCAAACTGCATATTCTTCAGTCACAGCTAGGAATTAGAAAGACTTTTAATGCATTCTTTTTCTTCTGCATATATCATTATCAGTTCATTACCTGTTATCCTTGTGCTTCTTTGTACAGTCTTTGATCAGCCTCCGTCCACCTACTTGTGCAGCAATATCTCCTAGTGGATGCCAGGCTCTTCAACACTGCTTCTTTTTTAGTTTTCCAGTTTGCATGTCCTACTTTCTGTGGCAAAGGTGCCTTTTAATGTGCTGATGCTGCAAATATTTCATCTAAAGTGACAGTTGTCAAAAAAAAAAGGTAACTTTTCCAGTTTTAAGAGTTCAATTAAGTGCCTTAAAGGTAAACTATCACTTCCTCGGGCGTACGTAATAAAATACTCTTGAACAGGACCTGCACTTTCTTTTTTTGTTATCACTTAGCTGAGTCAACCGTTGTTGCTTTTGATTCATACCAGTTTACGGATTTCAGTGATCAAAAAGCTATATCCTCACTGTTTGAAGGGTTTTTTTTTCTATTTTGTACTATTCCCTGATAATAACAGGATTGGCATGGAAAGTTTTCCAGGTTTTAATAGCTCTAAATATCCAATGTTGAAAGTTGATTGTTGTGAATTATAATGTTGTTTACACTTGGCATGCCAGAAACTATACAAGTCAACATCTTCTTTAACATGTATATATTTCAAATTTGTATACAGAAAAATAGCTTATCTTTCTTCAGTTTTTATTCTGCTGAATGCTGAGTGAAAGTGTTTCATTCAGCCTCACTCCTATGACTAGTGCTCAAAACTGCAAGAGAAGAAAGAGCACAGTTTTTATTTATTTCCTTCACTGGTTTGATGGTGCTTTTTCCACCTTAGTCCTGCCTATTTAAAGCATTTATTTCAATCTTCTGGCAGCTTATAAGCCATTGAGAGCCATAAACTGAATCTGTGAAATGATTCTTTATAGCAGGGAATGTTGCTGTTTGTTACAATAAAAGCATACCCATCTCATGAGTTTGCAGTGGTTGGTTTATAAGTCTCCATTTTCTCCAGTTTCTGGGGACTATAACCCCAGGCTGAGCTGTGTTTGTAAGAAGACCTCAAATTCTTCAGCAACAATCTCTGTTGAAGGTGAAATAGTGATCTGTCACAATGTTTTTCTTGCTCCCTTACGCATGTGAGCAATATCTGTTTATCTTTCATGGACATTTTCAAAGTTTTGAAGAAAACTTAACAGTTATACAATGCTTAATTGTGTTGATTTTTAAGAACACGTTCTAATGCACTTCTGTTTTCTGTAGCCCTGATTTTTGTCCTACCCTTCCAGCATAAACATATATCAGTTTTATACTCTCAGATATCTGGAAATGTTTTTCTTCAGATTTTTTCTACCATCTTGATAGAACAATTTGTTCAGTAAGAGAAAGAACATACTGTCATATATACACAAGTCATTTGAGATAAAAAGGCACATTCTTACTGGTAGAATTTATGACTCATTTTATCCAGTTTTTCCTGATGTTTCATAAAAGGCTCTTCTGTTGATGACATGTCCATAGAAAATGGACGTGTACTTTTCCTAATGGGTATGTACAAGGCTCTGTAAGATTTTCTTGAAATGACCATTTCCTCATCATACTTACAAAATCATCCATCATTATCTCGACGAAAAAAAACCAAAACAGATCTAGATGGCAGGTATTTACTAGAAAACTAAAGTAGTGAACAAGTTTATGGGTTTTTTGGATGATGTTTCCTTCAAATTTCCTTGATCTTTCTCTGATTCTTTTTCTGTAATTTTTTTCTGATTTACTACCGACAGTACTGATGAGACCAAGAGCACCTTATATAAATTTAACTCTCTAAGAGCTGGTGTCTAAAAGTTCACAAGAACTTACAGATTACCATAGATTCTGCTGCACAGTTTTAAAGTTGTCTGAAGTGATGCCACGTGAAAAGACAAGGAGATACACTTATGTAATTCTTTACCTCAGATGTCGTCTTAGGAATATAACTCCTTTGTTTACTTAATTTTGAATTAACTAAGAATTACATCTACCTAAAGTAGGACAGAGTTCAAATGCTTCTAGTGGAGGGAGTTGTATTGGGAATATTAGAAAAAAAGTCATCACCCTTGTTTTCTTATATAGTAACAATCTAGTCATGTCATTAAACTCTTCACAATTAACAACAAAACCAAGAATAATTGGAATAGTGAAAGGAGGAAAAGCAAATGTCACTGTTGCCTTTGGCAAGGAAAAGAAGGAGGATCCAGAGAACTACAGGATCTTCAGTCTCACCTTGATACCTCGGGAAGTTATGGACCAACTAATCCTGGAAATCATTGCACATGAAGGACAATAAAGTTATCAAGACTAACCAACACCGTCTCACAAAGGGGAAGTCATGCTTGACCAGCCTGATAATCTATGATGAAATGACTAGTTTGGTAGCTATGGGAATCGCAGGGGTTATTTTCTATATGGGTTCCCAGAGTACCATCACACGCTGAAAATAGAGATTTTCAAAATATTTTATAGCATCAAACTCAGTCAGTAGCTTCAGCTATATTTTTAAAACCAAATTAAAGTTCATTTGAGTCAGATGAAAAGTGAGAGTAGAATTTGAATGTCCTTTCAACAGGACAAAGACTCTCAGCTTTTAATTTTCATTGCTGAACACATAATGCTTCATATATAGTCCTAAAATAGTAAAGCAATTAGTATTTTTCAGAAAAGCAACAAGTCAATAAAATGCTACTATTATTTTTTAATTTTATTTCAATATATTCACTAGGATTTAAATTACCCAGCGTTAGTTATCTCAGTCAAAATTGCAACTCTGTTTTAGCCAACAAGAGGCCTTGGATAATGCTGTATCTTAAGTAGGGTCTAAGTGAAGTTAAAACATAATTTTAGCTTAATAAGTGAAACACCTAGAAATGATCTGAAATTTTCTTCTTTCTTTACCCTGCTTAATGAAGAATTATGGTAGACATAATGTTCATAATTACATGTAGTTAACTCATTGTTCTTCTAAGAGGAATTAAGAAAGACCAGGAAGTTGGGAAAATGTGCCTTCACCCAAGCTTTAGTGAGTCTTTGCCATTAATTGGTTTTGTCTTCTAAAGAATATTCTTTGCTAAACATGAGCGTTGTGTTTCACAAGTTGTGCATGGTTTTGTGTGTTCTTTATATATAACACATTTAAACTGCTGCAATCTATCATTCTCTGACAGAAATTATATATTTTCTTCAATGTGCAAAGTAGATTCTCTTTTGTTCATGAACAATCTCCCTTTCTGTCAAAGAAGCTACAATAAAATGATATATAAAGTAGTCAAAAGAACAGAAAGGTTTTATTTTTTTTTCTACAGGAATGTGCTGTATGTTGAAATGTATAATCCTGTTTAGCAAGATATATCAAAGAAAGAAAGCTCTTGTCTTAGTACAGTCAGAAATAGTTTTGTCTTAGTGATTAAACAGGTTTAGTGATAGCAATATTTTTATCTATATCTGTCTACCTAGTGTTGAATCCGGCTAACAGATCCGAAAGCTTATAGGCACTGAAAAACCATGTTTTTATATTTCAATTATGCAATATTTCACTTCCCATCTTTATCCTAATAGTTCTAAATATTTTCAAGCTCTTTATTTCCAAAGATTCATCTTTTGATCTTGACATTTTGGCTTCAAGTTGCATATTCATTTCACTTCTTTGAGTGTAATTTACGTTTGTACCTATCCAGGCACGGTACGTTTTAACATCTTAGTGTCATCTGTAAGCTTACTAAGGGTGCATTCAATCCAGATCATTGGTAAAGCTATAGAACAGAACTGGGCCCAGCACTGAGCCCTGGGGAACACCACTTGTGACCAACCCCCAACTGGGTTTAACTCCATTTACCATCAGTCTTCGGGACCTGCTGTCCAGCCAGTTTTCTACCCAGCAAAGCGTATGCTGTCCAGGACAATGGCAGCCAGATTCTCAAGCAGAATTCAGAGAGAAACAGTGTCAAATTCTTTACTAATGTCCAGGTACACTTTCTTTCTGTCATTCATTAAGTGGACAACCTTGTCATAGGAAATCAGATTAGTCTGGCAGGGTCTGCCTTTCATAAACCCATGTTCACTGGTCCTGATCACCTGGTTGTCTTGTGTGTGCTGTGTGATAGCACTCAAGATGACCTATAGTTCCCTGGATCCTCCCTCTGACTCTTCTTGTAAATGGGCATTACATTTGCCAACCTCCAGTCAAGTGGAACTTCCCCAGTGAGCCAGGACTGCTGGGGGATGATGGAAAAGAGTTTAGTGAGCACCTCTGCCAGCTCTCTTCATACCCTTTGATGGATGTCATCCAGCCCCATAGACTTGTGAATATCTACTTGATGGAGCAGGTCTCTGACCGTTTCGTCTCGGATCATGGGAGCTTTGTTCTGCTCTTCCTCTCTGTCTTCTGGCTCAGAATATCTTGTCTTACTCTTCAAGACTGAAGCAAAGAAGGCCTTAAGTATCTCACCCTCATCCTTTGTTACTGTTGTTCCACCTGCAACCAATAAAGGATGGAAATTCTTCTTGGCTCTCCTTTTGCTGTTAACATATTGCTAGTATATTTATAGGAATACTTTTTATTGTCTTTCACAGAATTGGTCAATTTAAGTTCTAGTTGGGCTTTAGCCATTCTGATTTTTCCTCTGCATGATCTCATTTCATTCTTGTAGTTCTCCTGAGAGAGTTGCCCCTTCTTCCAAAGCTCATATACTTTCCTCTTTTTTCCAAGATACACACAAAACTCTCTGCTCAGTTAAGCTGTTTTTTTCCTTGTGAGCTCATTTTTCAGCACATGGGGGTGGCCTACTCTTGCACTCTGAGGATTTCCTTCTTGAAGAGAGTCCATCCCCCTTGGGCTCCTTTGCCCTTTAGGACTCCCTCCCAAGGAGCTCTACAAACCAGCCTTCAAAACAGTTTAAAGTCTGCCCTGTGGAAGTCCAAGCTGGCAGTTCTGCTGACCCCTCTCCTTGCTTCTCCTAGAACTGAGAATTCTGTCATATCATGATCACTGTGCCCCAGGCATCATCAAAGCATCTCCTACAAGGCCTTCTATGTTCACAAACAGGTCCAATGGGGCACCTTCCCTCACCTGCTGCATCAGGAATGTCTTTACGTGTTTCAGCACTGCTGGAAGGCACTTGGTGACACTGTTATTACAAGTCCTAATGACCTCTCCCCTCTGCTGTTTTTATTACATCTCTACTTTCCAACACCTTTGAGAAGCTTTAGGAATTCATCATACAGGAGAAATAGGATGAACCTAAGCCAAGCATGTGGAACGTGAGAGGAGAGACAGAGAAAGAAAAGTTACTCAAAGGGCTGCTACAACCAGTAAAGATTCCTTCAACTTGTTCTCATTCTTACAAAGACAAGATTTTTTAACGACTGGAGTGTTCGTAGGAGAATGATGCCTAAAACTCTACATCAAAAATCTGTTCTTTTTCTTTTGGGCTTGGTGTTGCTAGATACATTTTAAATAGTCTTAGAATCTGCCTATGGTAAGAGATATGAACAGCTCAGCTTCAATGAAGATATTCCTATGACTTCATCACTTAGCCACACTCAGTTTTTTTCCCACTTAGAATAAAAATGTAATAATTTAATAACTAGCTGTGCTTATCCAGGAAGCACTCACAAACGTGAAGAAATTCAGTGCAAGTTCTTAAAGAGATTGGGGGTAAAGCCACATTTTTTAAATACCAGATGATCTGGCTCAAGAAAGAAGGTGAGCTAAAATAGGAAAAGTGTTGAGGACTAGGTCTAACTTAATAAGTACTTCTATCTTTCTATAATAATTTACAAGTAATGTATCCTTCCTTACCTCCCAGAGTGATGAGCATTAATAGAAATGCTCCAGAGAGCTTGTGACAACATTCACAATACAATCAAACCATCAAATCAGCCACTCAAATAATGTTTTCCTAGCCATCTTATTCATCCATAAGTTCAACAAAATAGGTGACTTTGCTTGAGTACTTGATGCTATTGAATTTTATTAGAACAACTGCAATTTTAATCCTTTGTATTTTCATTTCTGCAGCCTGGGAAATACTGCAAATGTTTGTATAGTTGCAAAAAAAAAATTATTAATGATAAAAAAGTTATAGGATAATTAATTTTTGTATCCCACTTCTGCATACACCTGCCTTTGACTTTGTACTAAGAGTCAGCAGAAAAAAAGTGCAACGTTGCAAATATATTTTAGCACATAGAACGACACATCTGGGACAGCACACATCAGTGTAAAGTATCAAATGCTGTGAGACTCCCAAACAGCAGTACTTGCAGAAACAGAAATAGGCTAAGATCATTAAACAGCAAAATTCTCCTGAAATAGTTACACATGTGGGGAAGCGTTGTGCTCATTGAGCACTTATTCAGTAGTTTATGATGTTTTTTAAAGTACATTTGTTAACCTTCCACTAGTGTTTCTGGGAATGAACAAGGAGTTTTGTCTCTAAACTGAAAATTGTACTTCTTTGGAAAGTGTAGTCAAACTGTGGGCTTTTTCTTGCAATTTCTAAATCTAAATCATTCCCCTTAAAGCTAATCGTGTGCTTTGGCCTCATACATATGACCCTGTGCTGGTCACACGTTCATCCTAGAGGGAATGCACAGTTATTAGGTGGTGCAACGTGGCATTGAAAAACATCAAGTCTTACTAGAGGTTGTACGACTTATTTAATCCATGCATAATCCAGCTAGCATTAGCACCATTTCTAATTAATTTAAATTAAATGCACAGATGTAAGAAAAGACTTGTGCTGCTTAAACACATGGTAACACAAATATGTTCATAGTCTGAGAAAAGCATACAGATTAATGATTACCTTCTCATTTAGAAGGTCACAGCACACTGTGCCCTCCTCCTCTGTGAACATCCAAACTGAAGAGGAGGTAAAATGGGTGTGTTTTCACTTCTCTAAAATGCTGTGCAGGGAATACAAGTGCCCTGTCTGGTTCAGCATTCTGCTTTGAAGTAAATCCCTGTAAAAAACAGAGAGAAGAAATGACCAGCTGTACAATCCATTTTCTTGGAGAGTGCTTGGTGTAACCATTGGGACTATAACAGCAATAACAGCAGCAAGCTTGGTGATCCTACAGTCATTTCAGAGGACCTAAATAATAATTGTATGTTTATGCCTCTCTGTATTCTCTGGTAGTTACATGGGACCGTTCTTCCCCTCAAACTGAGAATCTGCCTGCCTGATCCTTACCCAATTTCTGGAAATATTTTCAGTAACCAGCTAATAACATATCATAAAAAAGCAAAGACCCTCAGCACTCAAGTCTCCCAAGCTAAAAATACCTGGTTTACAGTAAGAGAGAGTATAATGATGAGGTTTAAAGAAGTAAATAACTCATCTATTGAGAATCCATGAGCAGTTCTACAGATCCTCATGAAAGATTATCTAGTTGTGCTTCAATTTTCTTTGGGTATTCAATGTGCTTGGTATTTCAACAACGGCCTGCTCCATTTGGTCCAAGACTCACTAGTCAATGTGCTTGTGGAAGATATTTCCTCGAGCTGTGCTAAATGGATTAATTCATTCACTTGTTTAACCTCCCCACTGAAAGTTTTACAGTTGCAAACAAGAAATCTCTTGCAGAGAAATTCAGGTAAGACCTTGTCCTTGTAAAGAGACACAAGCACTGAAGTGAACAGTTTGAACTTAATGAACTATCTTATACTCACTCACTTGGAATACCAACATTGAACACATACAAAGGCTCATCTCCAAGCTATGTCCAGATCATGAAACAGATTATCCATTAAAGTATGTCAGCTCACGGACTTTACAAAATACATTTTTCAGAGTGTGTTCTGAGTGTGTCTGACATAACCTACGCAGTCTTTGCAATAAGCTACATTCAGAGAGATTTGTCTCTCATTTATTAAATGGTCATTGACTTGCCTGGAGTGTCTTGCTCCTGATTTCAGTCTCTCTTATTTGCTCAGCTCTCAGTTGGTAAAGTTGCAATGTATTCCACTGTTAAGGCAAACCTAGAAGCCATTCCATAAAGCAAGAAAAGGATCTGCAACAAATATCAGTAATGGAAAACCCTGTTAGCCCTAGATGGGTAAGGTATTGAAGAAAACTCTCTGCTTCCATTTCATCTACCTTTACTGACAAATTTTAAGTTTCGTCAATTATACTACAGCAAACAAATGTTTTGGGCTTTTAAAAATCTGCTCTGCATAGCAATATCTGGTTTAAGGTCGTGTTACTGGCATCCTTCCAAAAATATGTGTAGTTACTGTAGGCAGAAAAGACAGATTTATTGTATTTTGTTTGAGCAGAAGTCATCGCAACATTGCTGTTATGTGTTCTGGAAGTCTTTTGAGCTCTTCTTACACTAAATAGAGATTTGGTGAACTGGAACAAGATGTTGAACATTATTACAATCCAATCAGTAGTGCCTCTAACTTTTGCATATCTAGTAGAGTCAAAAGTATGTACTGAATGTGAACACAAGTTTTTCTTTAAATTATTTTCCAAATTAAACTTTCACTTCAATTTTTCACATCTCAAGCAGGAGTATTCTTGCAAATGGTCCACATTATTTGAACTAAGCATGGCTATTATGTACAATAGCATGAACGCTGCATTTCATGCAGAGTTCTCTTCAGCACCTGAGTTGCAGCCCTGGGCTGTAGAGAGAACACAGGCTGCGTTTCTGGCTATCAAAGAGAGTCTGAAATCAATTGCTTCTTCCTCTAGAATCAGTGAGTCTTAAAGTCATCATTCATTTTCTTGTCTGCTGAAGACAGTGAGGTAGAAAAGCACTGACTGTGGCGATATTACGTGTTTCTGAAGAGATCTGCTCATAGTTCCAAAACACTGCCGTGAGCAGTTTCATAAGATCTTACCGTAGGATAACATTTCTGATTCCAGGTCTGAAGAGAGGAGTACAAAGTCTCTTTTGAGCAGCTGTATTGAGATTTGTAATGTTGGGGATTCAAGATCTGTGTTAAAATTTGCCTTTATCATTTCAATGATTTCATTTTTTTTTCATGTATTTGGAGATATTTAGCTGCAACGGGTCTTTGAGCTAAACTGAGAAGCTAAGCTTCAAATGCAGCTTATTTCATGACACCTTATTTATTTATTCACTTTATCACTTCCTTCTCTTTTTGCTAACATCTTGAAAACATATCTGAGGAAAGATAGCATCACTTTTCTACTGAGCTTTCGTTCTTTCCAGGGGAGCTAGAGGTGAAAAAAATATAAAATATTATAATTTGGTTTATTTAAAGAAAAAGGTCACTCCTGTCTAGTTTCTAGCATTTTCTCCAGTTCTTAGGGCACGGTTGCACTCAGAAAAGTGTGAGCAAAATGCTGCCATCATGTGGCTTACTATTTATTATCTCATATCTTTTCATTTGTGTCAGTGAGTTTTACACACCTTTTCTCTCCTTCTCCCTCCTGCTTCCATTCCAGTTTTTAGATCAGTAGCTCCAAACATAAATCAGTATTTTTACAGGTTAGTTCAGCAATCTCATCACCTTCTTGAAAGACGTGGCAGTCATTGCACACTAAATAAGAAAATGAATTGCCCTATATCCAGCCACTGAAGAAACTATGAAAATGCAGACATGGAAAACTAGACTATGCAAACAAGAGCTGTGCCCAAGTCTTCCTTCTAAGACTAAGAGATCTCATAAATGAAAAAAAAAATTATAAAATAATAATGTAAAGAGTAAGAGATTGATTTTTTTCCCAGCTGTATGTCTGGCTGCCCACAGGGAAAAGTGTCAAATCACCACAGAACAAAGAATTACAAAAAGGCAGCCAAGCAAAAGCAAAGCAAAGGATTAGAAACATGTTCCTGGGAGAAGGCAGAGATGTAGAGCTTTTATCTGAGTGCTAGCTGGAAGGTCTTTTGGATCGTTTAGCAAAGCAATGCCTTTTCACAGTTCAGTCCCTGCCATTTTCTAGGAGCCTGGGCTGGGAAAACAGCATGGGATGGAGCTGCAAGTCTATTGATCTGGTCCCTTGTTCCAAGTCAAGATAAGCTCTTCCTAAAACAGTCCTCACAGAGGTTTAATTTAATGAGATCTTAGAAAACATCCAGACTGCTTCCCTAACCTTTGTCTGCCAAGCAGTTGGTTTCCAGTGCAACACTACCTCATTCTCCCTGCTCTTTTGCAATTTCCAACATAAACTTGCCTTGATGTATTGTTCTATTGCCAAGAAATGTAATGTATTTATTCCCTTAGTTTCATTCTCACCTTTATTTGATTGTCTCTTCTTTCTTTGATCATCATCTTCAAACAACTCCACCATCTTCTATCTTGTCTTGTAGACAGTGTTATGTAAAGTATTTTACTATCCTTTTGCAGAATTATGGTCCTTTTTTGGGCAGGGTGTGGTGTCTTGTCAATGTACATAGACATTTTTGTGTTAATATCTGTTGTCTAAATCAGTATTTCCTCCTAACATATCTGAAGGATCAAATGTTTCTATTCCTTTCACCCTTGTACAAACATTTTTCCTTAGCCAACATTTTCTAGAGGGTGTAGTTTGTGGTGAATTTAGTGTCATTCACAACAGATACAGAAATATATAATACAAAAGATGGAGTGTACATTCATGACTCAAAAACCTAAAATTCCAGTCAACATGCAGACCAGATAATTTTATGTGTTTATTGGGAAAGCTGGAGGAACTGAAAAATGTACATAATGTATTGAATTTCAAGTCTAGTTATACCATACACAAACTGTTATCTAGTTCGGAGACTTTTTAATTTTTATAAAAGCTCAATGGCTGTGTTTTTCAACTGACTCTCATTATAAAGCTCCTCTTTGTTTGTCAGTGGGTGGATCCTTGGGAAATCCTGATATTAGAAGAATTAAAATAAAAGGGAAAAATAAGAGTTTTTAAAAATATTCCCCTTAAAATCCTAATGTAATCAAGAACAAAACGTATTGTGCCATCTTACTCATTTTATAGTTTCAGATGCATGAAAATGTTACTGCAAAGTAAACTGTAATGTGAGTTTTTCTTCAACTGTTCCACAATACAGAGTTTGTTCAGTCTGTTCCCTCTGTCAAACGTAAGGACTCGTCCCACTCAATAGATGAGTATCAGGATATGTTGTGCTTAAGCTGTGTGTGTGTGCGCTCGCCACGTGCTGCATGGATTTACTGCTGTACCTTTGCCAGTAATTTATAATTCCTTATTGCGTTTGCATTCAGCACTTGATCCATCATCCTCTTGAGTAAATGAATGTACCCCACCGGGTACCAGCCCTGACCTCGAGTGTACTGCAGTTATACATCTTCTTGTGATTCTCTCAAGCCAGCTTGGATGATAGCCAGACAGTTTCAAAACTATATACATGTTTTCCTTTAGAGACTTAAATGTAATCTCTGATTAAACTTTTCAGTTTTCTGTTTAGATTCTATCATAATAAGTGGGTATGTATGAGACTGCTTTAGGAGGCTTTAAAACTGGAGGATTTTAAGGACAAGTTAAAGAAACATCTGTCAGGAATGGTTAGGTATAGTTGATGTAACCTGGAGGTAAAATAGGTGACCTTCTTATTCCATTTTTCCTCTTTTTTCTTTGATTTTATAATTGGCCACTGAGAATACAGTTGGAAAGTCAGTGACTTTATTCTTCCATTTGAACTGTCCTTCCTAAACTAAACTAAAATGCCATTGTTCATTTGTTTGTTTTTCTGTATAGGTAATTTGTTGTGTCAGGATATTTTGTTCCAGCAGTTTTCAACTAAAAACTTCACCTGGGATTTTTTTTGGCATAGGTAACCTTTTCCAAGGTGGTTTCTAGCACTTACGTAATACGGACAGAGCCAATTTCTACATATTATTCCTTTGCAAATCTCTGCAAAAAAAAGGAGGCCATTTCCTTTGCTCTTACATTAGCCTGCTGGATCTCTTCTACATTACAAAAATGGAAATAAAATTAGAAGAAAAGAACAATTGAAACAAACTGAGCACTAGCTCAGCATGGGTTTAATAACAAAGGAGAAAGTGCATGCAAATAAATTAATGTAAAAGTTACTGCTGCCTTCAATGCACTAAAGAGATTTTACTTTCATGTATACCAACTTGAGTTTCTGTGTGCAAACCATCTTTAGGGTTATCAGAGATCAAAGTAGAATGTGATCTTTGGAGACTTCATTGCCCTTGCCCCAGACCTAGGTTTTTATAAAATAACGTATAGAACAAGGAAGAAGACTGTTCCTTGGTAGAGATTTCAGGACCAGAAAGTACGCACTAAGTATTTGATTGGGGTATTATAAAGGACATTTTCCATTAGGAACAGGCTATTGCTTGTTTTATTCATGTCATGATGATATTTAGGAAAAATTCAGTGGGTTTCTTCCCACAGATGCTCTGATTATTCTGGCTCATATCTTGCAAGTACCCTTAGCTACTATATATGAACTAGCTTTTATATATAAGAACAGGCATCTTATTGCTACAAACAAATTAAATTAATGTCATTATAACTGACGATCTTGGGGAAAGTTTTGCTTTTTGTAATAAGTCGCTAATTTATAAGCCTACAATTTTCCCTCTAACAGAGCACATTGAAATCTGATTTCTTTCTGATTTCTTTCAATTCCTTCAAGTCCAGGCTTCCCACTATACTTGAAAAAGGTCACTTTTTAAATAGAGAAAGCTGAGTCTTCCCTCTGAAAAGCTTTACATTGGAAATTTGAAAACGAAACTCCTCTGCCTGCTATATGTTCCTTTTCCCCTGATGCTGCTCCAGTACCTTCCTTTGGTTTCCTTCATTGACTGAAACTGCACAGATGTCTCTGGGTCACTGGGGAAAATTGAGGTTTGGGTTGGTTTATGTTTTGCTTTCTGAATTTTTTCCCCCTCTTCTCGTGATCTTGTAGGCATACCTGTTCCTGCAGCTCAGGCAGGTTCAGGGTAGGTTCAGCTCTTCTCAGCACCAGCCTTCTTCCCATCAGGTGAACAGGCAGTTTTATGCCGCACTAATACTTGTATCTAATACAACAAATGTGATACATTAGGCTGTTTTGGTTTGATTGGGCTTTCGTTTGTTTTTTCCCAGGCTGTATCACTTATATTCCCACTTATGTGGTTCTTATATTGCAGAACAGAAGGTGGGAAAGGTGGGAAAGGTGCTTCTTAAAGGACATCCCAGGTTCTCCTTGAAGGTGATAAAAAGAGTATTTGCAGTGTCTGGCTTGCACTTCAAACACACTTCTAGTTTAAAGAGAAACGTAAATTCAAACCACAGAAGTCTTTTTAAAGGGTCATTTTCTTATCATAGGAATTATCATTTCCTACTACACGATAATGATAAAACATAGGAAATGTTTCAGTTTTTATATAAAGGAGAACATTAAGTATCAAATATGGAATTAAAAATCAGAAGACAAGAAAGATTTTGTGTGTCTATTCTTACCAGATCAAGTAAACATTCATTCTAGTATTATCCAAAGAAATACATTTCATAATCTTCCTTAATTTCATAAGTTTAACTTGTTTTATTTAGTTTACTCCATGCCAATTAAAAATCTAAGTCCTGATGGCCTTGGTAATCTTTAGTCTAACAGAACTAAGAAATCTCTCTTAAGCAAGAAAAATAAGCATCTCCAGAGTCTTGCTAAAGAAAGTGCCTAAAATAGACAGGATGAATCACTGCCTGGATGTGATGTTTTTCTGTGTTTATAAGGGAGGTTTAGGCATCTTTAGACATTTCATGTTAGTTGAGATGAATCCTATTCCAGATGATCCCATCAAACAAAGATACAAGCTCTTGCTTTATTTTCTGGGTGGAATATTACTGTCTGTGATAATATAATGATGTCTGAGGTGGAGATCTGAAAGTCCACACCAGAGCTGACATTAATACAAAGTAAAGACAAAGGAAAAAACTAACACAAAGCAAAATTTTTATCTTTTGTTTGTTTCAAGAACCATATTATTCAAATAGGAATAGAGCAATGTGGAAATGTACAGTGTAAGACAGAGGAGAGAAAGCACAGACAGACAGTCTAAATTGATACTTTTCCTCTCCAGTTTGCCTCTATTCACTTTATACATAAGGATTCTGTGAGTTGAAGGAGACATCAGAAAAGACAAACAAACAAATAAAATTACCTGTTAACAAAATATGAAATAATCCCAGAGATAAGAAAATGGAGCCATGGAACACAGTAGGAGAAACATGAAACTTAGAGCTTCAAATTTTGGCCAGGAAGAATTAGCAGTTGTTAAAAATACCTAGGGCTTCTGCGATCACATCTTAATAACTTTACTGTTGTGGTTGCTAGGATTTTTTTACCATCCATAGGTCAAACACTCAGATTTCAGCCCAGTGTGCGTGCTATTTGTCTTAGAAAAATCTGTCCAATTAACGAGAACCTTTGTGGGAGCCTATTTTAATACATTTTCAATACTAGCATCCATACCCGTGGACAGGGAGACAGGTAGGAGAACCACCAGAGGCAAGGGTAGATCAAGGTCATAATTTCTAACTTCTATAATGAAATCTGGACCTGGTACACAGAAATATTTAACTGAGGGGAAATCATAAATGAAAGGAGTTAAAATTTGACCCCAACTTCTGTGCAACAAAAAGGCTCTTCGTAACCTCATTCATCTTTTGGGAACACAGAGGCAGTTACATAACAGCAGATTAAGATACTAAAATAAGGTTTTGCCAGGCCAATTTTCCAATATTCCAACAATGGAATAGCTTTGATTCCAATAATCAGTCTATAAGTCTCCCCTTAGAAACTGGTATAATTTACAGCCCTTTGAGCAGTTGTGTGAGTGCGGGACTTTGACAAAACTATATGAAACAAGTGTTAGATTCCTTTTTACTCTTAGCAAACAAACAAGCAAGCAAACAAACATTTCAGTTATACACTTACTGAAAGAGTACAAGAAGAATATAAAAATTGAGAATTTCTGACTAAGAGAATGTATTATTCCAGGATTTGAGGCAAAACATTCAGAAAGATCTAGATGTTTTCTTTGACAAAGTAATTAAATCTGGCAAGCAAAGGAATTTGCTTCATCCAATCTGGTGTTTATAGGGACAGATACTGGTTTTGCAGTTTGGACATGAGAGGGAATACAGAATGAGAAAGAAAAGAGACCTGGGGGAGAAAGTTGTGTACTGTTCAAACTAGGAAACAACAAAACCAGTACAAGGAGTTGTTCATGTTGTAGCGTAAAATGCAAAATAAAATGATGCCCAGAAGCACTACCGAACAACGGTTTATCTACCACAGTACTTGCTAAAACAGTCACAATATATTTAAAAGGAGAACTAGGCTTTGGTCCTCAGGCACTGGCATAAATAGTTTTCGTGTCTTTGCATATAGGAAGTCAATATTAGCTAAATAAGAAACACTTATCCCTGTAGCTAAGAGAGACTTAACCAAGAAAGAAAAACCTCCAAGAAATTTCATGCTTGTTCATCTTCAGATGCAATCGTATGAGATTTTCAGATTTGTCATCTAACAATTGCAAAGCCAGACAAAGTCAATAGTGTGCATACGTGTTGAGGAAGTGATCACGTTTGTTCTCAGTGTTTTCTCTAGCTGCCATGAGAGAGAGGCAGGGAGCGAGAGACCCCCCAGGCAGCAGAACATCAGTAGATTCAAAGCCTGGGAGGGTTCCCAGCAAGACACAGAGCAGTCGCATAGCCAAGTGCTAGACGAGGAGAAATCTCAAGGGGGCCATAAAGACTGTACTGATTTTTCCGAATGAAGTTACTCTGAAGGAAGGTCTGTGATGTATTCCTTTAGGGAAAATGATGCAGGTAGCTCTGCCTGAACAAAGCTCGATCGTAGTATCTCAATAATTTTAAAAAAGAAGAAACAAACCCTGCCTTTCCAATACTAACAGGAAGGTAGGCTGTGATTACCTAAACTACTCTTGAGAATGAGACATGGTAAAAATTTATGTAGAGTATTTGGACAGTGGAATAATAGCCCTTACTATCTCCTTCTGAGAGGCAGCAGCCAAGTCTAGCTGGCATTTTGCTTATATACATCTATATGTAGTTTCAGAAGTATAACAAAGAAATATTTAATGAATTCTCATTGAGATTATCCAGGGGCAGAAAAATTGGGAAGACAGTGAAGATTGTTTATGGAAGTCTCAAATATGCTGGGATACTGAGAAATCCTCACAAAACCTAACCCTGCTATAAATTCCATCACAGAATCATAGAATTATTTGGGTTCGAAGGGACCTTAAAGATCATTAGTTCCAACCCCCCTGCCATGGGCAGGGACACCTCCCACCAGATCAGGCCACCCATCCAACCTGGCCTTGGACACCTCCAGGGATGGGGCAGTCACATCTTCCCTGGGCAACCTGGGCCAGTGCCTCACCACTCTCATCTTGAAGAATTTCTTCCTAATGTCAGTCTAAAGCTTCTTCCCTTTACATACCCTTGTAAAAGTCGCTCCCCAGCTTTCTTGTAGCCCCCTTCAGGTACTTGAAGGTTGCTGAAAGGTCTCCTTGGAACCGTCCCTTCTCCAGGCTGAAAAACACCAACTCTTTCAGCCGGTCCTTGTGTGGGAGGTTCTCCGGCCTCTGATCATCTTTATAGCCTTCGTCTGGACCCGTTCCAACAGCTCCATACCCTTCTTACGTCGAGGATTCCAGAACTGGATGCAATACTCCAGGTGAAGTCTCACAAGAGCAGAGTAGGGGGACAGAATCACCTCTCTCACCCTGCTGGCCACATTTTTGGTGCAGCCCAGGGCATGGCTGGCCTTCTGGGCTGTGAGTGCATGTTGCCTATTCATGTCAAGCTTCTCATCAATTAGCATCCCCAAATCTATCTGTGCAGGGTTGCCCTCAGCCACGTCATCCCCTAAACTGTATTGAAACTGCGTATTACCCCAAGCTAGGACCTTGCACTTGGCCTTGTTGAAACTCATGCAATTTACGCATCAGTGACGAGTTCATTCATGAGACGGGATCAGCCTGGATCACATGAAGTATTTGGTACAAGACATTTATAAAATTTCCCAGATTTTTACTAACTAGGTAGTACTCAAAAGCCTACTGAGACTTTTATACTTCCTTTCAAAAGGTATGTATTTAATTTAGGTGCTTGACAACAAACCACGTGCATCACTTTAAGTTACTCATAGTAAGAGTGGATGTAAATATATATCACAAGTTCCAGCTAAGCATCTAGTGGAAAACAGTTATGCAGTCCTGGGCACTGTATCAGCATGTGGCCCTTTCTCCCAACCTTCTCTTTCTGTCAAAAGTTGATAATAAGACTTGCAAGAACCACTGATAAACAATAGGAGGTCCACTGAGGAGTTGCTGATATAAAAGAAAATGGAATTCTCGCCTAATTCATTGCCTGTAGCTCACGTGTCTTTCTAAAAGAAGACCGAACGTATTTCTGTGATAGGAGAGAATGGCACAAGTTTGCTTTCAGTGTTTCCTCTCCCAAGTGGGACAGGTGTAGTGAGAGATCTCATGTGATAACAAAAGCAAAAGTCTTTCTACAAAGAGGCAAACCAGAAAAAAAAAAGGCAAAATCATTTCTTCAGTGTAACAACGGCAGAAGATCTGGGAAGGGTCTGAGTTGTCTGTTTTTCTTGACAGGTTGAAGCCAGAAGCACATCCAGCGAGGTGAGATAGCTGAGCCTCAGGGAACGCCACCACCAGAGTTGGTGGCCCTGCTGGTTCAGGTGTGCTGAATGCCTTGGAATCTTCCCTGCGCTGTGGGACAGCAGAGGCGCTTAGTAAGTACTCACAGTTCTTGCACTCAAGTAGTTAGCAATAGGTACCTTATTTTTAATTCTGTACTTCACTACTGCACAGTTGTGGTTTAGTTCTGGTGAGCTGGGAAAAACTTCTACAGGAAGTAGCATATTTGGGAAGTTCTGGTATGAGCTATTTGCCACTGAGTTCTTTAACAGTACAGAATGCAAGTCCCCATTTTTTAGGAACATCTTAGAGATATTCTTATAGCTCTGTATCAGATACATCTTATATTTTTATATAACTTCTTTAGCAACACTGTGGAAATGCAGACTCCATCCAGAATTAATGTTTGTAAAATCCTGATGAGTGTGCTGAAACCCAACCTTGCATCAGCACAGCTGCACTTGTAGGATAATTAGACAGGATGCAGTAGTCTGCAGACTGAACAGAACTGGGGCAAGGGTTCAAGCTCTGGCCTCCAGTTATCCATTTTTTTTTTAATAGTCTTGCTGAGGTGAACAGGTCAGAAACTGTTCTCAATAGTCAGTGCAAATGAGGCTGCTCTGTACAGCAATGCACAAAGTGTGCCAAGATGCTCATCCTTAGTCTGGCCACCTTCCCTGGTGAGGTCATCTACCTTGTCTCTACTATCCCCATGACTGCTCAGCCATAAGATCACTGTCAAAAAGCTGATATGCCATTTTGAAAAGGTCTGTAGCTCTCCAAAAATGTGTTGGTGTTGACCGCTGCCTGGTTCCAACATTTGCCACTCAAGATCTTCCTTCTTTCCACAGATCCTAAAAGACTAATGAATTTAGATATGTCCTGCATGCTTTTATCCACATGCATCGATGCCATAAATCTCACTATCTCATCAGATTTTTGCTGCTATGTTTGTAATGTTAATGAGTCAACAATGACCACTCTTAGATTGCATATACTAATTGCCAGATAAAACGTTTAAGCAATTACCTTAATGAGACTTTTGCTTTGGGGCCAGGTTAGCAAAGGACTAGAAGAACACACTTTGCCAAACACAGTCCAAAGATACATTATTACGCAATGGTCATAAAGCATTTATAGAGTAATTTTAAGTTATGATGATCATCATCTACTTTGTTCAACACATTTATTAGAATTACTATTCAACCACTAACTAGCTGGGTCTCTTGGACAGAATAGATTAAGTTTTGTTTAAACATTAAAATATAAAGAGGCCATAAAGATTGAGGAGGAAGCAAAATCATATACCTGCTCAAACCATGGTGATGAGACATATCTGAACCCACAGGGATATTAAGACATCGAACAGGTGATTGTTTTTCAGCAGTGTTTCAAATTATTGTATATCAATGAGGATGCTTAATATTTATTTTTATTCATGAAGTTCAGGGCAATCACGTGGAAATAGTAATTTTTTCCTTGGATTGTTTAACGAAATTTAAGTAATTAGAATCTAATATAGGGTTATCTGTTTCCTCCCATTTCCTTCTGCTCAGTACCATCTACTCGGTAGTGGAGGATATTATCACTAGAGACTGCTTGAATGACTTCTGGTAATTGGAATTTCAGTAAACCTTGCCAGGTCTTCTACCGACGTTAGGGAGACATCTGAGTCATCACTCTCTTGACAATCAGCTGACATTTTTCAGATGGTGAAGTCACTAGATGAGTTTACATGCTTTTTCATGCATTAGTAAGGATATCTTATTTGAAATGCTTGAGGTGCTTAGTATTCCATGCTCCTGTGATCATTAATTCACACAGCAGCCCCCTAAACCCTGCGGAAGGTTTGCCAATGTTTGATTATTTCTATCTTACCTATCTTTCCTTGAGTGTATGCATATGGAAGTGTAAAATAAACTTTTATACAGGCACAGTTATTAAGACAAATAACTATTTTTTCAAGGTTGCTTGTAAAACAAACACAACTTCCTCTTTATGTGGCTTTTGGGACCCTCACTTGGGTCCTTGGTAGTATGGACTGGTCTCACTTCTGGTACATTGTTTTGTAACCCATGCTTTGCCATGATGATGGTAGCTCAGGCTGCCTGTCTGACTCCCATGGTCCCTGTATCATGTACTTCCTCCAGGTGCTCTTCCACTTGACTGTTCAATGAAATGTATTGGCCCACAAAGAAATTAATGTGATAACACATTCTACTCATTCCTACAGAGAACATACCTCTATTAAAGCTCTGTCTATACAACAAAATAAAGGCATAACTGTGGCAAGGATGAGGTAGTTTTAGGCTTTATAGCACAGAGAAGTTGTGGCTTCAGTGTGACAGAGCCTCTGGGGAGCATACTTGCATATTCCTATGTTCAGTCTGGGTTTAGAACCATGCTGTATGTTTTTTTATACTGGGATCATTATCTCATCTAGCAAGATTAGGATTAGAACCGTTGCTTTAACTTGGTTTAAATGCCATAGTCTCACCATATTGCGGCCTAATACAGGGGTCAGAACAGGTCTTTGTGACATTTATTTATAGTTCAAGTTAATTATAATAACTATTTCCATTAATTCTGTTTCTTTTCACCTTTATCAAAAGTGTAATGGCAATTCAAAAAATGAACATATATATTTGAAAAGGGAAAGCTTTCATCTTTTTTCTTAATCTTTCCATTGTGCTGCTGTGCTTTGAGAGTGCATTTCTAAACTTTTTGTTCCAAACCATTTAGGCCAACCTTTCTGTCCTTGACAGCTAAGGAAAATCACACTGGTAAATGTTTCAGCAACACAGAAGCCAAGTGAATCCTAAAGAAACTTCAAGTTTAATGTTTTATCAGTTTTCTGGTAGTATTTTTTTATGCTGTGTTCTTTCATGTATCTTCTATTAGTAGTATGTATATCAAAATATTTCAAAGTTAATCATTAAGTGTTAACACAAATATATTGTACTTTTCTATACCATAGAAACATGTTATATGCATATAATATTTGGAACAAAGAGAGTAAGGATGGATAATTTAATTTTTAAAGTTGCCTGCCAATGAAAGCGTCATGCTTAACTTCCTACAATCTGAGAGTGTCTACAGATGGTGTAGCTGTTTATTTTTTCAATTAAGGCAATTATGTTTAAAGGTAATTGACTAATTGCACAAAAATTCCATTTTGATGTAATTCCATGACTTATTTCAGCTGGTTAGGATAACAGGAGGATCTTAGTTGGCACAATATGTAGGTCTATTGCAGCTTACAAGCAAAATCTGTTCTCCTTTTGAAGCAGTTTTTCTTAGTTGTACAGACATTGAGTGGTCACTTATGACAGCATTTGTGAGCTAATGGAGGAAATCATAGAATCATAGAATCACCAGGTTGGAAAGGACCCACTGGATCATCGGGTCCAACCATAATTAGGAAATCTTAGGATCTGATCTTTGTCTTCTACTGCGTTTGCTTTCCTCTCTCTCTCTGGTCAGTAGGTTACTCTCCTAGGACATGTGGAACTGTGAACCTGGAAAATGTGGCATTGATAATAGTGAGAAAACTACAATAATCAGAATTTAGAGTGAAAAGGGAGGGTTTTGTTTGATTTTCGCTTCAGCACTTTCCCAAAGTGTCTGGCCAGTACTGCAGGTGGCTAAATAGTCAGACTGTCAAGCAGCTCCCAGTTCCCTGATCCTAAACCTCTACATTTGCCTCAGTGGAAATTACAGCAACCCAGGGCTGCTCTGAATTCATGATTAACTTGGCTCTGGTCCCATAGGAGCCATCTGGGTGGACCTAGGTCCACCATCAGGTCCCAGCTGGTAGGAGCTGTGAGGGAAGAGAGCTGTGTAAGTGGCCAGTGACCTCCTGGGATTTGGAAGATCCCTAACAGGACATTTCTGTTTGACCAGAGCTGCCTGGAAACTAGGGTGGTATGTAAGGAAGACTAGTGTTAGATTACTTGCTTGATTTAAAAATCTGAGTGCTCCTTGTGTTGTGTTCTTCCTAGTTTTTCATTCCTCAAGTCACGTAATTTCTCTTTTGGATGTAGCAGTTTAGCTGTGTCCCAACATTTTTTGGCTTTTTCTTTGTGGGGATGATGGATAGAGAGATTTTTTTAACCTTCATTGTCAGCATCCTTATTTTGAAGAAGAGCAAAAGCAGCGAGACCTGGCTGATACAAATATACTGCAAAGGAAAAAACTCGTTTATTGTGGAGACAGCTATTTCCATTCCTTAGGAAATATTGCATAGGAAAGTTCAAGAAAACTGAAAAAATATTACTTAGAAGACTTCGGTTTGTTCTCAAACTAAGATGTTGGATGAGGAAAGCAATTCAAAATTAAAAGGAAATTTTCAAAAGAGGTTTGAAAATTATTTGAAAAACTAGCATTATGTATAAATGAAATAAAAATATAACGCAGAATTGCCAGTAACAAATTAGAAGAAAAAAGAGATGCACCTTTCAGAATAAAAAGAAAAAAATTGTACTTTTTATATATATAATGATCTGTGATGGATTTGTTCCAGCCCTACCCTTTAACCAAACCAGCAACAGTTTAGTTCAGGCTCCAAGGGAAGTAAAGCCTGGCCTGCAGCCAAGCCAGGAGCTCCTTTAAGAAACACACAAGGAACAGAGTGACGCAACAAACACCAATAAGGAGCCTCATGCATAGCTCTATTATATACAATTAGACTTGGAGTCAACCATTCAAATAGATAAATAAACTGTTGGCCAAGTCTGGATCTAGACTTAGATCCAGTTGCACCTACACTCCTCTCTGAAAGGGAAGTTTGGAAAGCAAGGTGTTCCATTCTGAACCTTATGACTCCATTGCAGGGTGTCCCTTATTTTTCCAAATCCACAGTCCCCGTTCAAAACACTACACATCGCTGATAACCCAACTCTCCTTCCATGTATTTCCTCCATAGACTAAGTAATGGAGGAAATACTGTATCATTGAACTCTGTTATAAAGTCACATTTTATTTAAATACTACTTCTGTTTAAAAAACTCACACACCACATGATCCTAGAATGATCACTAAGATTTCCTGAAAAGATCTGATGCTTTTTGCAAGTAGTTTTCAGCATTTGTGTTTACTCTACTGGTGATGTCTTGTTTTCTAATTCCCTTGGGTAACACTAATGGCACTCCAAGAAGCTGAGTTGTAGTCTTAGTATCTAAGTTTGCTATTAATTACGTGTGGCAATGTTTGAAGCTTTCGTGACACTGATGTCACAAACCTCACAATAATGCTAAACCTTTCTGACAAGAAATCAGTGATGCTTTATGTGGCTAGAAGCAGCTGTCCCCTGGCACCCTCTTCCTAGCTCCCAAACAACATGCACTTGTTCATCGGACAGCATCTTACCAGACGTACCTTCACTAGCTTTTCCCACTTCTATAGATTTGCTCTAAATAATGGCATCCAACAAGTTCAGACCCCTTGTTTAAAGACATGTAGTGAGATATGAGTGCTTTCCATTCTTCAGAAACCCTGCTTTGGGATGGGTTCTGGCAGAACTTTCCCAGAAGTTATATTTAGACATAGAATACATGCTGTGAGCAGACAGCTGTTCCTGATGCAGTGGGAATGTGACTGATGTTCCAAAGATGCCCTAAAGGCTTGTAGGGTGGTTGAGGGCAGTGTCGTGCTCTTTGTGAGCCACCTAACAAAGCAACAGAAAAGCAGTTTCACAAATTATTTGGAACTATGAACTGTCTACTTAGGTCCATCAACTTGCTCATCCTTGTTGCCAAGACTTTAATTAAAGGGTGATTGTGCTCTTACTTACCACAGGCATTTAAGTCATTATGTCCATGGAACCAAAAGCCCTTATGTCCTTGAATGAAGTCTTCATCCAACTGATGAAATATTCTCAGAAGAAAAAAAAACTGCTTATTGTTTCCAGAGCCATCTTTCAAGCCACATCCTTTCATTAAGGCATTGGAGTTCAAATCATCAATACAGAGCTGTTATCAAGGCTTAGTCCTAAAATTTCCTACCTCATGTAATATGCTCAATTGGAATTGAACCAGACTCCTGGAAAGCACTGGGTCCACAAACATTCAGAAGGTTGTGTTATCAAAAATCTGATCCAGAGGAAAAAGTAAAGGAAATACCTGTCTCTGAGCCAGGAAATGGCTCCTGCTCTGAGCTTTGCTAGTGTAAACTTTCACCGGATGTTCAGGCACAGATAAACAGAATGAAGTGGTGTATATATATATATATATATTTGGGCAAGCAAAGGGTGAGAGTGTGGTTTTCTCTTACTGGAATTTATGTCTGTAACACAACATGGAGTTAAAACTAGCTGGAGGCTGCTCACAAGTGGTGTTCCCCAGGGCTCAGTGCTGGGTCGAGTCCTGTTCAATATCTTTATCAATGACCTGGATGAGGGACTTGAGCGTACCCTCAGTAAGTTCGAGGATGCCACTAAGCTGGGAGGACGTATTGAGCTGATTGAGGATAGGAAGACTCTACAGAAGGATCTGAACAGTCTGGATTGATGGGCTCAGGCCAATCGGATGAGGTTTAACAAGGCAGGACACTGCACTTGGGACACAAAAATATCTATGCAGCACTATAGGCTTGAGAAAGAGTGGCTGGAAAGCTGTCTGGCAGAGAAAGACAACGGTGTTGGTCAACAGTTGACTGAACATGAGCCAGCAGTGTGCCCAGGTGGCCAAGCAGGCCAATAGCATCTTGGCTTGGATCAGAAACTGTGCTGCTGGCAGTCCCAGGAAAGAAATTCTGCCCTTGTACTCAGCACTGGTGAGACCACAACTGGAATCCTGCGTTCAGTTTTGGGCCCTTCACTATAAGAAAGACATTGAGGTCCTGAAGCATATCCAGAGAAGAACAACTAAGCTGTTGAAGGGGCTGGAGAACAAGTCTTATGAAGAGCTATGGAGGGAGCTTGGGTTGTTTACCCTGGAGAAGAGGAGGCTGTAGGGAAGCCGCATTGCTCTCTACAGCTTCCTAGAAGGAGGTTGCAGATAGGTGGGTGTGGGTGTTCGTGTTTTCTCCAAAATGATAAGTGATAGGACAAGAGACAATGGCCTCAAGCTGAGTCAGGGGAAGTTTAGATTGGATATTAGGAAAAATTTATTCACAGAAAGGGTTCTCAAGCACTGGAACACTGGAACAGTCCGCATGGGGGGGGTGGTTGAGTCACTATCCCTGGAGGTATTTAAAAGGCAGGTAGATGAAGTGCTTAGAGATATGATTTAATAGTGGACAGGTGTGGTAGGTGTTGATCACATCTAAGGTATTTTCCAACCTAAAGATACTACAATTCTGTCTTTTGATCTATCCTCTTAACTTATGACTTAGGAGAAAATAGTTTTGAGTGTAGTTCAGTATTTAATAACGATACTGCTTTAGCTAAATCATGATTGTTCACGGTCTCTTTGCATCTGAATCAGCTGCTTAGTCTTGTTCACCCCATAACTGCATGCGTGCTCATGCACTCATCACATAGAGACAGAAAAGAGCTCAGTATGCAGAGGGCAGGTGTACCAGTTAAAACCTATACTGCTGCCAGGGAGTTCTTCTAGAAATTTGCTTTGGGGTTTTGAAAAGAGACACTTCTTATCTGTGCTTGCATTTGTTTTTCCAGTGTTAATTGATAGAAATATAGAATGTGTCTATACTCTATAGAGGGATCCAACATCACAGGTTAGATGACAGAGGCTGTTAGTTTCCAAAGCCACATTCATAGCTCAGGTTGTCTGAATTCAATCAGAAGATTAAGGCAAAATTCACGTAAATGCCTAGACATATTCCAAGGTATCCGATAAATCTCACAACATTGCTCTTCTCATAGAGGCAAAACATTAATTCTTACTATCTTTTTCATCACTCTGAGCAGTGACCTCATTGCTAGTTTTCATTTGACTATTTACATTTAAATTAAATCCTGACATGTTGCAGATACATTGTGAGGGCTAATGCCTGCTGTTGAATCAGTAGTAGAGTAGCGACAACAGACAAGCTCACTAGTCTTTAAATGTCCTTTATGTCAGAAGGTAAGTAGTAAGGTGCAACCTAATATGAAAATGAGAACAATTTTGCTTAGAATTTAATTTAATTTATTTTATATTCATTTTCTCTTTCACAATTTAAGCAGAACTTTGCTCATGTATCTTCAGGTGAGTCCTGGTAAACTTGAGAGTGAGAGCGTGGCCTTATAGCCACAAGGAATAACTGTGCTTGTCAGGGATGCAAGAAGTGGTTGCACAGCAAAAGCTATCTGTGGCATCCTTGAAAAATACATAATTTGACTCAACAGCTATCCATTGTCCTACATCTGCAAAGACATTGTGTGGACATGTGATGTAGGACCTCAGAAAGATTGGTAGACTTCAGGGGACTGTATTAGAGCGGCTTAAACATACTTTCAGTGTTTTAATCCCAATTAAGCAAGAATCAGACAAAGTCACGGAGCAAAAGAATTTAAAATAATTTATAAAAATATTTCATTAACATCTCATAAAGCATTTTATATTATAAATACCTTTCCTGTAACTTTTTATCTCAAGCAAACTATCTGAACTTGAAAGTAGTTGATAACTTACTTGTGAGTAGTGAAGCAAGAATCTTAATATCTTTATCCGGTACCTGCAAATATGACTTTCTGTGAGCTTCATTGACCATGACGGAAAAACTACATCACATAACTGTTCATCTTATCAGACACATGCACAGTGAAGCATTGAGATCTTTACCTTATATACGTATTAGATGATATGTCTACAAATTACGGAGCTTTCAGGTCAGGAAGCCTAGCTGTTCTAGTACACTGCAGTAGATGTACGAATTAGCAGTCATCACACAGTTAAACCAGCACAGTTTTTTTTTTCTGACAAGGTAGCAGGCAAAGTCCAGTTTACATTGCTTCTATTCTCTGTCTTGGCTCAAGCATGACCCCTCTCTGCCTGGAGCTAGTCTTTGAATACAGACAAGGCACATGAGCATAAAGGTTTAAAAGTACACTATGTCCCAAAGGAATAGGAACCTAAATCTTCAAAGGAATCAGTATTTTAGCACCAAATTTGCCATGTTCATCCAGCCTTCCTAGAAGACAAATGGGATACATTATGTGATTCTTCTGTGAAATATGTTAGCAAACTGAAAGTGCTCTTCTAGGTATCCACTAAATGTAGGTTAAATATCTGGAATCTGAGGAAAAAAATAAGGTGTAGCCTATATATATCTGCTTTTTGTTTGTTTGTTTGTTTTCTGTCCTCTGCAACTTCTAAGAGAAAACTATCAAGCTTCCAGAAAGCATTGACCGTTATCGGGAGGAAAGATCCTCTGGATGTAGCATGATGAACTGCACAAAAGCACATGTCAGGAATAAAGATTCCTTGGTTTCACTGTGAGTGGAAAGAATCTGGGACTTAAAAGTCAGATCCTTACCTGGTGCTTGTCAGTCAAAGTGTGATGTGTCCAAGACAGCTACAGAAATTAATGACTGTCTCTTATTAGCAATTAATGATAATCTCATTATTTGATAACTACAAACCACAAAAGATTAAAAAAGAAAGACAAACACAACCAAACAAACCTCAGATTCTGCTATGGGTCTAAAACAATGTTTTCCTATGGCCTAGCAGTAACTTTTTGCATTTAAGAACTCCACGGTTCTGATTCACCGGTTTTTCGTATCCTACGGATATGTAGCACTCCTTTCCACAGTAGTTCTGCCTTTCAGAATACTGAAAGAACCACTATCAGAGATGTGGATACGTTAATTTCACTGTGATTAACTAAATCACCATTAATAATTAAGTAATTTCTGTTGTAATAAGTTGTACCAAATTCCTAGAAACGTAACAACTGGATAGAAATTAATGTTATGGTTGGCTTGAGAAATGAAATGAGGGAAAACATTATTTTAACAGTCTGTTCTGTTGGTATATGAAATATTGTGCAGAAATAAAAAGGAAACTTCAACTCTACTGAAGCCAAGGGTCCAGATAAGACAGAATGAATTGTGAGAGTAAAGGATATTAGACACTTCTCTTTGGTATGGTGAATGACTACACACAAATTATTGGCTCTTAGTTTCGTTGCCATCTCAGATAGGAGATGATCAAAATGTATGAAGTGCAGGCAAGATCTGAATCTGACTTCTTATTCCTAAAATACTTTCATAAGATAGTGGTGAAGAATGATGACTCACTTCATGAATGATTCTTGCAATCCAGCCCACATCTCTCTCGAAGATTTGTATCAAGCTCTCTCCTTTATTTTGCTTTCTCTTTTGAAGTGGTCTCTATACATTTCTGGAAATACAGACAGATAGATGGCCTTTCTACATCTAATTAAAATTAGAGTCTCAGCTAGTCTCCTCTTTCCTTCCTTTTTTTTTCCCAATTCAGGTAAAACCACTTCTGTTTAGCATCATAGTACTGACATTTTCCCAGTCCAAATTTCATATCAGGGCCTTTAAATCTCTGGATAACCCAGGCAAATTTAAGACAAGGGCATTAAGTGAGATGAAGCCTTGTCTGTCCATCTCACTTAGTTTAAAATCAGTGCCAAGAGCCAAAACATTATTTGCAGAAAGCTGAATAGGTGCCAACATGTACTGAGGTTCCTTGCCCAGGAACAAGCTTTATTTAACATAAGAATCTCCCATTCTGTCCTGAAAATAAGCTTTGCACCTAGCACAATAAATGATCTTTAGTGTTATGAACAAATTGTCTCCCTGGAGAAATCAAAGGAAGGAACCCTGGAAATCCTCCACAGTTTGAAAGAGATATGGGCCTTGGGTCTTGCTCTTTTATTAACAAGAAACTCTTTGCTGTGTTGCCTGGTGAGTAAAGTCAAACCACATCCAGATCTAAAACTGTGCCTTTAGCTGGCTGGCTCTATTCCCAGGTGTGGAATACTAATCAAAATTTGACTTTCACATAAAAATAATGAATATAAATAATTTTAACTGTAAGTGGATTTGCTCATGTTGGTGGTGGCCTTATTCTGGCAAACTTGTCAAGTTTAATAAGCTTTTGAATACTTAAGTAAAAATTCTGCTTGATGTCACTTAATGTTTAGATCTAAAAATCTGTGGTCTTGGACAATGAATTGTCCATCAACTAATCAAAGGAAAAATAGAGTGAGGCAGCCAGATAGAGAAGAATTGGAGTTTATGTACCGCTTTTCTCCTCTAAGGCATAAGTGAAAAATAGGTTGTACCTTGAACAGCTTTCTTTCCAGTTTAATGAATGTACAAATCTTACAACACGGAATGAGAAAAAGTCAGCTTCCATTAAGCAATACAACTATGAGTTGACCAATACAACTATGAGTTGACTAAACCTATAATGATACAGGATGAAATCTCCAACATTGCAAGCAAAATAGAAGGATCACATCTCCAACATAGAATTATAGAATGATAGAATCACTAGGTTGGAAGGGACCCACTGGGTCATCGAGTCCAACCATTCCTAACACTCCCTAAACCATGCCCCTCAGCACCTCATCCACCCGTCCCTCAAACACCTCCAGGGAAGGTGACACCACTCCCTCCCTGGGCAGCCTCTGCCAGTGACCAATGACACTTTCTGTGAAAAATTTTTTCCTGATGTCCAGCCTGAACCTCCCCTGGCACAGCCTGAGGCCATTCCTTCTTGTCCCGTCTCCTGTCACTTGGGAGAAGAGCCCAGCTCCCTCCTCTCCACAACCTCCTTTCAGGTAGTTGCAGAGAGCAATAAGGTCTCCTCTCAGCCTCCTCTTCTCCAGGCTAAACAACCCCAGCTCTCTCAGCCGCTCCTCGTCAGACTTGTTCTCCAGCCCCTCACCAGCTTCGTTGCTCTTCTCTGGACACACTCCAGAGCCTCAACATCCTTCTTGTGGTGAGGGGCCCAGACATATTGTCTTTCAGTCCATCTGTTCTATTTAGTAAGAAGGCAGAGAAATGATGAAGGTAGAAATATTTTATTACTTTATCCACAAACTCCTAAGCGTGCATGTACTGATATTTGGTATGAATATTTTTAAATTTTCTTCTGCTTTTATTTTTTTAGTAGGTAGTACATATAGGTATTAATTTCATTATGCTGGAAATCCATGCTCATGTGTAAATTTGTATAATGATGGATACTGAAAAAGTTAGAGGAGTCTGAATATTCATTATTCAGAGGAGTCAAGAGACCTCATGTATAGCATGAGAATATTTTTTAATGAATTAAAAAAAATACAAAAGGTAGGACTATAAAGTTTTCTGGAGAACAGCAACTCATACAAGCAGCAAAATGGAGCATTTACCTCCCACAGCTGCATAAAAAATGGAGGATTCCTGAGAGTTCTGCTTTGCAACTTCACCTCTCTTGCACATTAAGATAACCCCAGCCACAGTGCCAGCATTGTCCATTAACTATGTAGAATAGTCACAAAATTCAGGACTGGACTTTAGAAATAAAAGTATCAAGTTTGTACCAGCAAATCACAGTGGTCAAAGTCAAATAAGAGTACCTCTTTTTCCATACCAGAGACTGTGTGCTTCTGAAACTGATACATGACTCATTCAAAACTTTTGAATTTGAGCTCCTTATCGTTAAGTTTGGGTATTTTTATTTTGTCTTAAGATATGCAAATGTTCTTTTCCTCGAGATAATATAAGGCCACGCTGTCTACATGATATAGACAGGAGACTCAACCCTGCGTATTTTGTGACTCCTCTAACGTACAGAATCATAGAATCATTGTGGTTGGAAAAGATCTCTAAGATCATCAAGTCCAACTGACAGCCCAACACCACCACGTCTACTAAACTATGTCCCAAAGCGCCACATCTACACTTTTCAGGCTATTATTCATAATATGATCCTTGGGGGATTACTCCCTCCATGCTTCATCTTCCTGAGTCTGCAGTGGGTAAAGAGAATTGACCATGATGGCCAAGTGGTTGGAAAAAGCTTTCAATGCATGTTATGCCCTCTCCAGAGTATAATATGATTAATACACAGAGCTTCCTTATGTTGAAAGCTTATGCAATAAATGGGTTAGGTTCAGAGGTTGTCGGCCTGCTAAACTAGAGTTGTCTGGGAATTGCCTTGATGTCAAGAGGGAATTTGGCTCTCAGGAAATCCAGTGAATCTAGATGTCAGTCAGTAAATTGTGGGATATGAGATACATGTGTTGTTTCCCACTACTTTTATCCTCTCAAATCAAGCAATTTGTGGTGAAAGCCCGTGTTCCTCTATACAGCCTTGGTTGTCACTGTCTTACAAGTTTGTGCAGCTACAAATCAGGTAAAAATAAATAGTTCTGCAAACATCAAGAATTGCAAGATGCTGAGAATGTGTGTATAAGTTTATTATCTATCTTCAGCAACAGTGTTGAAAGCATTTCTGAAATCCTCAATACAGTCATCAAGCAGACATAAAGGTCATTTTGGTCTGAAACTGTGCACTCAGGCAGTAAATAGGGATTAAAAGTGCCTGGTGGTGCTGTAGACTTTAAGAAAGCTTGCATGAGTGGCCACCCAGTAACCCAGCACAAGGCTCTAGACTATACAGCTTGAGACCTAAATTTTTCTCTGTCTTAGAACATATTCGGGAAGAAATGTCCTTGCCTTAGTATGCCTCTTCCCCTGATAATGCTGGTTTAACTGTAGGTTAAACACCCACAGACTCCTGCAATTTCATGATTAGTAGTTGCAATCAGATAATATACACACTCAGGCTACCACCAAAGGGTAACAGAGCTCAGTTCTCCTACTGAGTGACCACAGCGCTTGCCTAAAACCCCCTTCAAGCCTTGAAGGTGCCTTAGACAACCAGTAAAAACTCAAAGTCAGCATGAAGCATTTCAATCTTTTGGTTAAAGAATGTCAACAACCTTGCTTAACGGGCACATAGCATTACAAATATTGTGTGCGTGTGTGCTCCTGTGCATAGGTGTATCCCTCCAAACAGATCATGGATCATTCAGTAACTGCTAGAGGCGAGGTACAGCTAGTGGTATGTAAAAATGCAGTTAGAAAAAAATATCTTAAAAACCCTCAGACTCTGTTTAAAAGTGCACAGATTTTATAAGTTTACAACCTGATGAGAGGCCGTGGAAAACATAGTGAAGGCTGTGTAAAAGCCTACATTCTACGTATAAAGGTTTTTCTAGGTAGAGAATACTTAAAATAAGATAATACTTATTTCTCAGAGTACATATGTAGAGATAATAATATATGTCTGTGAAAAAATAAAAGTAATTTTTTTACCTTTTTTTTTTGATGAGCTAGCTGATGTGAACTAGATCTACAAACAGACCCCAAATGAGGTAAAACCTTGGTTTGGAACGATGGAACCAAATTCCTAAAGGTTGTGTAGTAACGAGCTCAGACTGATCAGACTATTGCCCCAAATTCTTCTATGATTCTCAGAGAGTAAAAACCTTCTTGGTTTGTTTTCAGGTCTTCAGTTTATGGTAATATCATGCCTCTTCATATTCACCTAAATCTGCAAATGTCATTTCAGCACGTGTACGATTAAACAAAAAATGTCAACTAACATCTGTTCCCATATGAACTCATAAATACAGGAATAATCGACAGCCAGCTATAGAGAGTTATAAATGTCACCACTCCACTTTGGCAGCATTCAGACTCCTAAAGGGGGAGCTTGCAATGATCAAGCCTTTTCACGCTCCAAACAGCTAGGATTACACAATGTGTTGCCAAGAATATTGAATAGGCAATTGCAGTACTGTTGTAAGAGGCTCTTACTGATTTATGGAGTCATGATTTGTGCTTAGTGGTTAAAAACAAGTAGACAATACTATATACTTTTCCTTGAAAATATTAATAAAATTGAAGCTCTTTCCTGAGAAAGTATCATCCAGTTCTTCTGTGATTATGGAGGATGTTAAACTGCATTAATAGGGACTGAGATTTTAAAAATACTGTGTCCGGATAACCTGGAATTAGGCATTCTAAGATTAGTGAAGACAGCACAGAGTTGCTTGTATTAATATTTAATGATTTTAGGCCAGTGAAGTGAAGTTTATCATAGTCAACATAAATGACAAAGCTGGTTCACCTAGTAAAGAATTTAACTATTAGAATGTAATTAATGTCAATTAATTCTATGAAGAGAAAGGAAATCAGATTAATAAAGATAACTATGTAGCTACACTATGCCTACGAACTTGTATATGACGAGACAGTATCACAATTAAAATTCTGCACATTTAATGAAGAGCCACCTAACAAACAGATCTTAGAAATGAATTGTCAATAAAAAACAATATTGAAAGAGGAATATTTCAAATGAAAATTAGTATATATCAGAAGTCTATGCTAGGAAACCATTTTCTCACAGTTTAGGAAAAATATAACACTAAAAATAGCTTAAGTTCTTCCTTAGAAACTCTACATTATAAAAAGCAGGTACGTTTAAGAGGATAAAATGGTCTCTTCAGTCTCACGTAATAGGTCTCGTGTAAGCTAAACTTGGTCCAACGAAGTTCAAAGAGAAAATAAGTCACAGACTTTTAACAGAGTAGGTGAACAACTATTAGTGCAAGCAATGGAAAAAAGGGATAATTTTTCAACTAAAAATAACTTATACTTTATATGAATAAACAAGTTACTGGACTCAATACAGAAGTGTTTGAAGATTTAGTTACCCGTGGTTTACAGAAAACCAAGCTGATGATTCTAACGGTCCTTTTGGCTTCAGAACCCATAACTCTAGTCATCTATTTTCTGTCTATATCCAGAAATATTTTTTTGTTGAAAAAAATATAAGTTGTCAATATTATTTTATTTTACATTTTTCCCCCATCAGTCTAGAAGTTAACATCTTGGGAGACTTCTTGGAAGTCATGGAAGACTAGTTTTTATTCATTTTCAAAATGGAGAGAGAGGGGGCATCTCATTTTCCAGACTGAAGGTCATGCAGTACTGGAAAAAGGACAATATAATGTAATCAATGTCAGTCAGTGGCAAAAAGGACGTGCATAATGGCAATTTTACTTAGAAAACTGAAATATTTACAATGTTTTATAACCTCAGCTCAACTTTTCTGTTGATTGCTCTTCATATAATTTGTGTCTCTTTGTGTCCAGAAAAATTCAAAAGCTGTAACAGCAAAAAGAAAAAAAAAAATCACACTAATTGGAACAGCTGGCCTTTAGTTCTAGAAAAAGAAAATATGACTAAAGCTACTACAAAGGGTATTTTACTCTTAGATCCTCTGATTTTTTATGATGAGTTGCTGTATACTATCCTACGGTAATGAACACCTACTGTACATTTGTTGTTCATAGAAATTGCAAGGAAGTGAAAATGTAGAAAAAAATATGCATCCTGATCTGACTTTTATGGTAGAGAGATTCATTGTGATGGTTTTTGTCCGTAATAATACTTATGTTGGTGTGTAGCAATCCAAGATCAAAGTCCTTGAAGAGCTTATGCATGTAACTGTTTCAAAATCATTACAATCCCTTGTAAAACATTTTCTCGAAACTTGCCAAGAAAAGCTACATACATATATTAGAACTTCTTCCAATACTCTTTCCTTCACTTCTGTCTTTCCATTACCATTATTAATACATAATTGTGTAACAGTAGCAAAATTGATTTCCTCTATTGAGTATGTATAAGAACAAATTCAGTACATTTTAATAGAACATTTTTCCTGAATACTTAAGTTAACAAGAAAATATACTGACATTAAAATTGACAGTGGTAGACTGAACAATATATAGAGAGGTCTGAAAAAAAAATGTAATCAGGCAATATTGTCTTCAACCCAGCTTCATGAAGCATGCTAGACTCATTTAATGTACACTTGAGGATGAGCACTTGTCCTTATGCAGGTCCCTGAAGCCACAATACAAGAAACAGAAGTCTAATAGATAGCTGCAGTCTTGGCCCAATTTTTGCCATAACCATTGCAATGCAAACTTCTCTTCTTCACTGAGAAGTTCATAGAACAAATCATTCACTTAAGGTATTGGCATTATTTATTTTTCAAAAGAATGAGATAACAGTAGCCTATTTTCATTTGTTCTTGGCTTTTGGGTAGTGAGTCAAGCAATATGGGAGACAGGGGTTTTTTTTTTCTATTTTAGTAATTTCCATTTCCTTTGTTATTGTATGCACATCTTTCACTTACTGTTGATGTTGATTTTTTTTCTTTAAACATAAGTACTAGTGGCAAGAAAACAGTCAGACTTGGGATTCTTTGGAGTGGAATTCATTTCTTCTCCTCTGCATGTGGTGTTTGCAGACTAGAGTGGGACTAAAGGGCTCCAGAACATAATTTTTTCAGTTGTCTGGACACAGAAAGATGAAAAATTAACATCATTTCTTTGATTTCTGTGACCCACAAACACAAAATCATTTGGTTTATGGTCACCCTCCTCAAGCAGCATATTTTAAATGGCCTGGCTCGAGTTTGTACTAAGCACTGAACATTCCATAAAACAGACAACCATTGCTTTAGTAATTTCCATTTAGCAAGGCAAATCCCTATTTTCCTAGTGTCTACACTATTTACCCTGAAATTTCTCGGCTTTAGTTATTGAAAAATATATATACCTAAGGAAGAATAAACAAAATACGATAGCCTGAGCTGCAGTCTTCCACTGTTGAACCAGGCGCCACTGGACAGCCACTCTTATGCCCATTCATCAGTCATATTTTATTGGCTATCATCCACCAGGAGATAGAGCGCTCATGGACAAGAAAAGTAGATAGAGCAGAATATTGTGCCCAGCAGCAAGACTAATTACCTCAGCATTCAGCTAAGATGACCACAATCTGTACAACTCACTTCTGTCTGTTCCTTCTTGTCTGTTCCTTTCCAGACAGAAATGTGGGTGTTTTACCGACTAATGTATGCTTTTGGTTCTTGGCAACCTGTGATGGATTGCAATGTCCTTTTCTCCAGTCACATGCTGATGAGCAGTGAGTACTGTTATTCCTTATAAAAGAGGTCCTCAGAAAAGTACTTCTTAAACTGCCAGTATATTTATTGCATTTGAGCCTGAAGCATCTGATACACTCATTTTGAGGAATCTTCTTCCAACTACTGCTATGTATTCTATAAGGCGTGCAAAATTGTAATTGGCTGATCATGTGGGAAATTTAAGACTTAAGTCCTCACTGTAGCTGAAGTGTAGGAAAAAAGCAACAACAATGTTTCAGAAACTAACAAAAAATTAAGACAACGTGAAAGATTTTTATTTAAATGAATAATTTAGCAGCAATGCAGAATTTATTGATAATTTTATGTAGATGAATGGTTTGCATTTTAGCAGCACTTAACCATAAACCAGCTTTATTTTTAACAAGGTGATTGCATGGAATCTATTGTAATCAAAACAGTGACTTAATTACAGATTGAAATTGACAAGATTCACTTTTATTTGCTACACAATAGTTAAGTCATGAATCATATGCATAAGCAAAAAGCTATAAGGACATACATGTACACAGAACTGTGTTCATATTTTAGCATAAAAAGGTATATGGATATGTTTAAACACAAAGAGAGAGAGAGAGAGAGAGAGAGAGAGAGATAAAGAGGCAAGTACAGATGCTAGGCTTATAGTTAAATTTTCCTTCTTCTTCAGATCTGTGAAAGTACCCACTGAATGTATCAGCACTCCTCAACAGGCAATAATCAAGTCTTAAGAACACAGCATCGCCTTGGCCTTTCCATCTGCCTTGTCAAGAAACAATTCTACTCACTGCTCCTGAGAGGCATTCCCGCTCGGGAGGAGTTTGCTGAACGCAGCCCACTGTGATCCAGAAATGCTTGAAGGACCCTCTGTATATTGCTTGCTTACAGGGCTTCAAGATAATCGGATTTTATCAAGTATTTAAATATTTATTTTGGCCACAGTGGGGATGATATAATTCTGGCAACTTCTACCAGTTACATAAGACCCCAAACCTGAGCCATGATTCAGGTATCAGGCATGTCAAGGCAACTGGAGATTCGTCTCTTTCTTCAGGAAATGAAAGGTTCTGTCCCAGTCATCCACAAACCCAACTGCACTGAGGCGGTGCCTTAAGGCCCTGACCCACTGCATCTTTATAATAAGTATATCTGGTCGAGATGATCAATTGTCAGTCCCTTCTTAGGTAATATGGGAACGTTTTTCCCAAACATGGCATTTTTTAGATACACCGAGGGAGCAATTTAACGCTCCAATTCACTGTTTTTTCAGGATGAGATTTCTCTTCCCCAGACAGGACTGAGTGACTCTGGAGTAGCCTGGAGAAAGGGGAGGTGTTGTTCCAAGTGACTCAGGAGCTGTACTAAGTGGCCTAAGGGTCTCACCTGTTGCCTAGTTGGGGTCACACCACCACAGTGTTACATGTGTTTTCTTCACATTAAAAAAAATAAGCCTAAATACGACTTACTTTTGCATGTAGCCTGTCATCAGCCTGAAAGGTGTCCTTCTCTAGAAGTAGAAGACCATATTCTAAAAACATGTAGAACCCAACACTACTCTTATGGGAGTGTGAGAAAGTTTGTTAGTAAAACTAAGTACGCGATTTGAGATGTAAGTATATGATTACCTGTCTGGTTCTACAGATACTTAAACCTGTTACAGTCTCCTTTTCAATTGAACTCTTGCCTCTGCTCTTCACAACTGATCAGCATTTCTTTGCTGTAAATGCATCAAGAAGGAAAAGGTGCAATAAATGTGAAGAACAACGTAATGTAGATCCATGTCTAGATCAAACAGGTCACTATTTGAGTTTTTTTTATTGAGTACATGATTTTGTCAGGTAAGGGTTCACTTCATTCTTGTTATTGTTTACTTTAGCCTTAAATGGTTTTTTTGAATGAAAATTGTTCATTTACAAATGGATTTCAGAGGACTCATGGGGTTTGCATGTGAAAAAACAAATCATTTTTTCTCTTGCTAACAAGTGGCACTAGACATTGTAGAATGAGATTGATTGATATATGCCCTCAAATTACCTGATAATGCTTGGCAGAAACAAATCTAATCTGGTTTTAAAACTGTGAAACCCCAAATTTCATAAAAGAGACCCATCCCTCTAACAAACTGCATTTTTAACACTACAAATCACATATTAAAAAGCTACTCCTTTACACTTAACACTGAGTCTTTATCAGATATCTGTTAAGACACAACTTTGCTAACATTTAAATAAAACTTGTTTTAAAAGCCTATTTCTGATACCAGTAATAATAATTTACATATTGAAATTAAGAGACAGATAAGTCATAAGATTCAATTATGTAGTAATGCTGCTATTCTCCAATTAAACTTGCTACTGTCTTTGTCTTGATATTATGTATATCTTTTTTAATGTTACACTTGCATATACTTTCAACATTGCAAAACAAAAGCAGAAGATTGTATGAGAATGAAGCTTTCTGTATCAAAACATTTTCCTAGGAAATATTCTTTTTCCATAAATTTTTGTACAAGTCAGTTTTGAAAAGAATATTTTTGAAAGGTTAGTAATGATTAATTAGTAAAGTATATCTGTCTTAGTCCTTTGCTGATATTCTCTAAATCTTCATAGCTTTTGAAGGTTGCATTTCTTCATCCATCAGTGTTGAAGACATGTCTTTATTTTCCTGTAATCCATGTTTAAGATCTCTAGGCAGCTTTTGCATAGATTGTACACCATTTAATGAAATTTATGTTGAGTGACTCTGTGATTCTCATTTGCACATCCGCCCTCTCAGTTTTTGGTACCTGAAGGAAGGTTCACAGAGCTTAAAACACTAAAAAACTGCTCTTCAAAATTGCATTAATAACTTTATGGGGAATAAATTGTTCCTCTATCTCAATTAACTTCCAACACAAGCAGTGTTTCTGAGAGTTCTGCTTAAGTAATTCATAACAGCTCTGACAGGAAGATGTGCTGCTAACCTCTCCCTCATAGGAGCAATAGAAACATATTTGTATACTCTCGCTTTTGTTCTATTGTTCTTCTGCCACGTAGATCTGTTTAATGTGTTTAATTTGCAGCAGACAGCTAAACAGAAAATTAGGTGGAGGGGCAATGTTGAATAACTATGTATTTCTAACAGACAGAGGAATGAAGGGTGAAATAAAACTAGTGTTAGTGATCTAGTGGTTTCAGCTTTCATTCAGACCATATGTGAGGCCAAATCAACTCTGTCAGTATTTCGGAAGAACAAAGGGTAAGGTCAGATGTTTAACGAGTTGGGTGATTGGAAGGTGGTGAGAGACACTAGTGGAACTATTAAACGTCAAGTTATTGCAGTCATGAAAAGAGTTTATATGAGTTTCTATGATTCTACAAAATTTTAGAAAAAAAGCTCTGCTCCACTCTGTGATTTTCCCTTTTTGAATCCAGGAAATGAAAGCCTAATAAGGGATGTGACTATAAATACATCAGCACTGTTACTACTGGGAAGGATGAAGAGCTATTAAAGATTAAAGGTAATACTGGCACAATTACAAATGGTTGTAAACTTGAGCTGAATGTATCTAGTCTGAGAATTAGCACAGGTTTTCTAACCACCAGAGGAGTGGAACCGCTTTTTAGTGCAAGCTCTGGAAATATAAGCCCTAGCTAGTTTTTACAAGGAACTCCAATAAATACAAAATTTAATATGCAACCAGCATTTCTCCAAAGCTAGCAGAAATCCAAGAAACATATATGTACTTTATCCTGCCTTCAGAAGGGAAAACTATTCACTACTCTGCAGAGGCAAACTTGTCTGGGGGGTACAGAGCGAAAGGGCAAGCAGCGGGCAGAGGTCAAAAGATATAGTAATGAGAACTCAGCTGTACAGGAAGACTTTCACAGTGCGTTTGGTTAAGCACTGCAACAGGTTTCCCAGGGAGATTCCAGACTCTCCACTCTCTGAGATTTTCAAAGCTAAGCTGAACGAGGCCATGATCAAATTTCTCTGATTTTGGAATTGTCTTGATTTTGAGTTAGGAGTTAGGGGTTCCTTCCAGACTACTTTTTTTTTTTTATTATTATTTACATTGAGAATTGTTCCCAAATTAATTGCTACACTGAATTTTACAAGTACAGGTGCTCATCAGTTTTCAGAAGCCCAATTTGTTACATGGAGAGGTACTTCCAGATACACTTTTAAAATGCCGCTTTTGCAAAGCTTGCCCTCTGCCCATTAGGTCTAGTGATTTTCTATTTGCTGAGCAAACATATTACAGATAATTTGGCTGAGAGGAATACATTAGAAGAATTTTGTGGCTGAGTTTGCTAAGAGTCCACAAAATAAGCTTCTTTGTTATTTTAAGATTTATTTATCTTTTTAGATGGCATTCAGAGTGGTTTTAAAAGTTACAAAATTGCTCATTTCCCACATTACACGATGTAAGGCAGCTGATTAAATACTTTAAAAGCTAATAATGTATTACAAGTTTCTGTTAATTAATTTTAGCATTAGAAATTTAGATATTTGAAAAAAAACAGGGACATTAATTTGCAACAAATATTAACACAGCTCATTCCTTCTTCATGGAGGGAGATTATGTCTTTAACAACTACTTTTCTAGGAGCACCTTGACACATCTTGTCCCACCTATTGGGACAACAAGATGGTGACCAAGGGGTAAACCCCATCCCATCATAGAGGTGGATCAGGTTTGTGACCACCTGAGGAACCTGAACATATATCTATATACGTATATATATATATATATGTATAAGTCTATGGGACCTGATGAGATGCATCCCACAGTCCTGAGGGAATTGACCGATGTGATTGCCAAGCCACTCTCCATGATATTTGAAAAGTCATGGCAGTCAGGAGAAGTCCCTGGTGACTGCAAGAAGGGTAACGTGCCCATTTTTAAAGAGGGTAGAAAAGACGACTCTGAGAACTACTGACCTGTCAGCCTCACCTCTAGCCTCACCTCTTCCTAGAAGCTGTGCTAAAGCACATGGAGGGCAGGGATGTGATTAATGGCAGCCAGCATGGCTTCACCAGGGGCAAATGCTGTATGTCCAACTTTGCAGCTTCCTGTGATGGGGTAACTGCAGCAGTGGACACGAGAAAACCAACGGATGCGATCTATCTGAGTTCTGTACAGACTTTGACTCGATCACCCACAATATCCTTCTCTCTAAACTGGAGAGATATGGATTTGATGGGTAGACTATTCAGTGGACAAGAAACTGTTTGGATGGTCGTATTCAAAGACTAGTGGTTAAGGACTCGAAGTCCGGATGAAGATCCGTGACAAGTGGTGTCCCTCAGGGATCCGTATTGGGACTGGTGTATTTGGTCTCACTGTCTATATCATTGATGAAGATATTAAACAGCACTGGTCCCAATATAGACTCTTTTGCAAGCAAAAGTTTTCTTGGCACCTACTCAGACTTAGAATCCATTTAGCCTGACATTGTCCATAGTTTTGACATTGTTGTTACTTTGTTAGTATGAAATTTTGGATAGGTTTAAAGAAATTAAATAAAGGAAGACATTATTAAATTGTACTGAATGTTACTAAGAATATCTGAATGCAATCAAAGAAAACTGAAAGTAGGCTTGGTCTCCACTCTCTGTATGACAAGCCTTGTAATGGAAGCTAAAGAAATAAATGGATTAAGATACTGGAAATGAGATGATATTTTCTGAACTTAGAAGCCTGGCCCTGCTTGCACTATCCTGATTGCACTATCTAGACTGACTCGGGGTCAATCTTTACTGTGCTTTCTTTCAGTTCACATTGGAGTGCTGAGGGTACAGACATTACTTCACTTTCCCACAGCTGGCTTGGAGATTTAAAAACATTTTAATGCAAGAAGTCATTTCAGAAAATTTGGAAAATGGCAAAAATAAAGACCCTGACAATCATAACGGTGGAACAGATTCCACTAAGTTCACTTGAGGCCAAAGTATCTACACATACACAAAACTGTGTTTTATGCTGGATTTCAATTTTGGTTTTCCAGGCTTCGAAACAGATAAAGAACTAATAGCATCGTGCTTCTATATAAAAAGCTATGAAGTGCCTTGTGTAATGTCATAGAATAATTTAGGTAGGAAAAGACCTTTAAGATCATCAAGTCCAACGATAAATCTAGTGCTGCCAAGTTCACCACTACAGGAAATTGCAGTGAGGTCAATGTAGGTCTTTTGTCCCAAGTAACAAGTGATAGGATGAGAGGAAATGGCCTCAAGTTGCATCGGGGCAGTTTAGATTAGATGTTAGGAAAAAATTCATTACTGAATCAGTGATTAAGCATTGGACCAGGCTGCCCAGTGAAGTGGGGGAGTCACCGTCCCTGGAAGCATTCAAAAAACATGTACATGTGGCATTTTGGGACATTGTTTGGTAAGCCTGGTTGTGTTGGGCTTGACGATCTTAGGCATCTTTCCCAATCTTAATGATTCTATGAGTATGACGTTATGAACTGGTCCTACCATTAAAGGCTGGAGCAAAAACTTCAGCTTTTTCCTCATGCATTCTCACTATGTTTACTACTACATCCAATAAAGGATGGAGATTCTCCTTAGCCCTGCTTTCATTTTTCCTTTTACCACAGCAGTTAAATTAAGTTTTAGTTCCGTTTTCACCCTTCTAATTTTCTCTGCACATAAACTCACAACATCTGTGTAGTCCTTCTGAGTTGCCTGCCCCTTCTTCCAAAGGCCATAAAATTTTTCTTCCTGAGTTCCAGCCAATGCTCTCTGTTTGGCCAGGCCAGGCCCTTTTTCCCTACTGCCTTGCCTTTCAGCCCATGTGGATGGCCCATTCCAGAATTTTTAAGACTTTCTTCTTGAAGGATATCCAGACTCCCTGGACTACATTGCCCTTCAGGACTGCCTCTCAAGGGATTCTGTCAAGCAGGCATCTAAACAGGCCAAAGTCTGCCTTCCAGAAGTCCAAGACAGCAGTTCTGCTAACTCCCATCCTCACCTGTCCAAGAATCAAAAACTATCATTTCATGATCACTGTGCCCAAGATGGCCTCCAACCATCACATCACCCATAAGCATCCCTCTGTTGGCAAAAAGCATGTCAAGCAGGGCACTTCCCCTCATTGAATGACTCATCAACTGTCTCAGGAAGTCATCTTCTACACCTTTTAGGAACATCCAAGACTGTTTCCTCTCTGCTGTATTGTATTTCCAGAAGACATCTGGCATGTTGAAATTCCACAAAAAAACCCCAAGGGCTAGAAATTGTAAGACTTCTCCCAGCTGCTTATAGAATAATTTGTTTACCTCTTCAACCTGTTTAAATGGTCTGTTATGGACTCCCACCAGGACAGCTGCCTTGTTGGCCTTTCTCCTCACTGTTACTTTTAAACACTTGTTCCTTTCATCACCATCATCAAGCTCCAAACTGTCAAAACACTCCCCAACATACAGAACTACACCACTGTCTCTCTTTCTTTGACTATCGCTTCTGAAGAGTTTACAGTTGCCTGGTGCAGCACTCCTACTGTGCGAGCCATTCCACAATGTTTGCATGACTGCAACAGTGTCATAGTTTTCCAGCCTCACAACAGCTTCCAATTCTTCCTGTTTGTTGCCTGTACTAAATGTACCAGTTTAGATGCACTTCATCCAGGTTATTGTTCCTGCCACCTTTTGGTAGGGAGAAGCCCTATGTGGCTGTTCTCATGCGCTTCCATGATTTCTAACACATCAATAACCCTTGTGTATCTGCTGCCACATGAATCTCCATCCCATACCTTCACTAAGATGAATGATGGACTCGATGATCCAGAGGGTCTTTTCCAACCTAGCGATTCTGTGATTCTGTGAAGATGGCAGATGGAAGGAGCTCACTAGTGCACCATCCTTCACACACTATCATGCTTCCCCCATGCTTATAGCTAGCAAGCCTGGTTTTATCCCTTTCCCACTTCTGGTTTAGATTTGAATTTAAAGCTCTTTCAATAAGCCCTGTTAACTGCTGCACAAATATCATAGAATGATAGGATCACTAGGTTGGAAAGGACCTACTGGATCATTGAGTCCAACCATTCCTAACAATCCGTAAACCATCCCCCTCAGCACCTCATCCACCCATCCCTTAAACACCTCCAGGGATGGTGATTCCACCACCTCCCTGGGCAGCCTATTCTGGTGCCCAACGACCATTTTGGTTAACATTTTTTCCTGATATCCAGTCTGAACTTCTCCTGGTGCAGCTTGAGGCCATTCCCTCTTGTCCTGTCCCCTGTCACTTGGGAGAAGAGCCCAGCTCCCTCCTCTCCACAACCTCCTTTCAGGTAGTTGTAGAGAGCAATAAGGTCTCTCCTCAGCCTCCTCTTCTCCAGGCTGAACAACTCCAGTTCCCTCAGCCGCTCCTCATAAGACTTGTTCTCCAGCCCCTTCACCGGCTTCGTTGCTCTTCTCTGGACACGCTCCAGAGACATCATTTACTTTCTTTGAGAGAGGTGTACGCCATCAGCCACCAGCAGGCCCAGTGTCCTGTAAACTAACTCGTGATCAATAAATGTCAATATAATAGACCTCAGCTAAGCCTTATTGAATACATTCCAGTACAAACACTGTAGAGAATTAAATGGCTCTCCTGTTTCTTTTCATCACACTGATAGAAATGCAACTTCTTGTTTGCTAAATTTAAAAGTTAAGTAAAATGTATAACTGAGAGATGTTAGCATACGTACCATCACTGTGTGTTGATCATTTCCAGTGTTGGTTGTATCCATCTTAGCTACAAAATACCCCAGTAGGGTCCATAATAGTCTGATCCACACATGCTGAGTAACAGTTACCTACAGGTAAAGGTTACCTACATATAAAGGTTACCTACTAGACATTCATTCCAGCACAGTGGTAACAATACCTCTGCCAACTCTCAGAGAAGCATGTTATCTTGAGAATATATCCTTAGTCCTTCTTCTTGGTCAAATTGATATTTACTTACTTGTGAGCAGTTATTTAACAGCACCAGGTGTTTCACTGATGAAAGACCTGAGAGATTTAACTTCTTAGGAGATGTTTAATAGCTGAAAAATAAGGAATATGAGTGGTGCAGTCTTTGATCCCTAATGTAGCAGTGACCTGTGAAAGCCCTCTTTGTTACTCCCATCTTTGGTACCAAGGTACCTTTGAAAAATTACCTAATTGTTTCTTAAATTCTCAAATACCTTAACAAATTTGTGCCTCAGGCTCTCATCCGAACCAAAAATCTGTCAGAATGTGGCTACATAACTGCTATTGTTGCTTAGCCTTTCTTTTCATTACAAGGATCATTCTTAAATGTCTTTAAAATTGAGAATAAATTTGACTTTCATGGATATTCTATGAAATTTGGATAAATCTTGTCTTCTTAGTCATATAACTCCTACTTGTCCATAGTCACACACTTCAGATGCTGTTACGTACTTCAATGGATGTGAACTTGAAGTTTCAGTATGGTCTTATTTAATACATGAATTGGGTAGATTCACTTAAGACGTACTTTCTCTCTCTTGTAGAGATACTAATAGATTATTGTGTGATAAGAAGAGTGAATTCAATCTTGGCTATTTCAACAGTTTTAATAACGCTGAATAAAGTGCACATTACTATCTGCAAAAAGAGTGAAATGGGAAGTAGTCTAAAATAAAAGGAATGGAATCATACTATTAAAAGAACTAAGTGGATAAGCAGTTGAAGGAACGTGACAATCATACATTTTTAACCAATAAAAGAAAGTGAATAATAATAGTACATTCTTATGAGAACTTCACTCAGAAATTCACTTGTCTCTGTAAATTCTCAAAGTAATGGAAAATTTATGTACAAGCTTACATTGAGCAGTTAACCGCAGAGGAAATACTGTTACTGAACATTTATTATAAAGCAAATTATAAAAAAAACTCACCTCAACACAACTGAAAACAAAACCGAGAAAACAATGTTAGTACAAAGAAGTGCATGCTATTGCCTGAATAATGTTTTAAAAGTAATCCACCAGTTCAAGGTAGTTCCAATCGTGTTAAAACACCTTGTGTCTGTACTGGACTTGTCTGCTCAATTCCCAGTCAGTGCCTTTGTCTACTTGTGGTGATTTCTGAGGAAAGGTTCAGCTCTGAGCAATATGAGCTCTAGTCCAGGTTATTATCCTGCCCAAGCCATGTGGGTACAACACTCATTGTGGTTTAAATTCCTAAATAAGATTTTGTATCTTAACAACTGTGGTGGTGCATCCAGGTTGTCGAGACCCTCCATCTTCAGAATTATGTCCCCAGTGTCAAGGATTACTGTCTCCTCCACAAACACGCACATTACATTTATGACACTGTCACTTGGAAGGCACACAATTTCCACTGCAGATATTAGCTGATCATTATCTTACAGTCTTCTGCTTTTCCAGAGTTAACTTTTCTGACTTTAGATCTTAAACTCCCAGATTAGGCAGCCTATTATCCCATATGGTAAACATCTCCAGTAAAAGATCACAGACTGAGACTTTAAAATGCTATCACAGTTTTACGATTCTCCAACAACAACTTAGCCTTTTACAATACTCAGAATTTATCCACCATGAGAATTCAATCTGCTAACACACTTGAGTCTTAACTCAAGAACAAACCAAGAATGAACTTTTGCTTTGCAAAGGTCAGATCTGTGCCTTTGGTGGCCAATCACAATTTTATACGCTTAGGTTGTACCCTAATTCTCCATTTGGCTACTCAAGAACATCTAAGTTAACCTGCTTAGATTTTGACATCTCAGTATGCAATGCAACATCAAATCATGCATCTATTCTTCTAGTTAATTTTATAAGTTGTATTGTGTGACTGTTAAGGGCAAACAGAAAACACACCTAATCGGGAAAGCTAGCAATTTAACAGCATAATCAACAAGGCATTATTAATGAAGATCTATATTTTTAATGGAAAAATAAATTAAAATAAAGAAAAAATTGTTGCAGAAAATAAATCTCAAAATAATACAATTAAATTTATATTCAAAATACACATAACCACTTCCTGCTGTCTGTGACTTCTTTTCATGTCATGTATGCCCTTTCATTTTCTCTTGGAGTCCTGATGTTGATAAGTGTCTGTTTGGTGGTGGAGATTATGCGCACAACTGGTCATCACCATCCTATGTCCTTTGTCAGGAAATGTGTGTTGTTGAGATTGATGGTCTCCAATTCCATAGCTCATGATTTACCTGGGGTAATTCTTACTTTTGCTGACATGTTTTTTACAATTTGCTCTTTCTTCATTGAACTTTGCATCTATGTTACTTTCAATTTATTATATGTGGTGGATTTTACGTTGCTGTTTGTATTCTTCCCTTCTTCTGTTTCTCCGAAACCTCTTCCGAGCACTGGTGAGGTGTGACAGTCAAGAGGTTTCCAGTGCCAGCTTGTGCCCCACGCCTGTGTGTTGTGTCCTCTGCTCTGACTTCTCAAGGCTTCAACAACCATACGGTGAATGTGTTTCTCCACAATATATTTTTATACCAGGGTCATACACCTCTTATTCTATGCAGAATGTTTGTTTATACTATTTATATAGAAACATGGTACACCATATGAAGAAAAGTAGAATAAATTAGACACAGCCACTAGACGAATTGCTTTTACACCTCCAGGTAGATCAACACAAGCTCCTACGAAGTGAGCATCATAAGCCTCAGTGTTCAGGCCTTGCATTTTCAATACAAATTTTGTTTCTGTTACCAGCAGTGCCACTATTGTATTTACTGTGCTATAGTGCTACAGGATTGACTGACAGTCGCATTCAAACCCAGAAACCATAGCACTGTAAATAGGTGTGTGCATGTGTGTACAAGGTGCTATTACCTCTCTTTCATGACCTTGTTGAGTATGGGATTATATTTGCTTTGTTTTCTGTGTAGCTAAAGTGTTTGCTAGAAACACAAATCCAGCACCTTGATACCTACAGGCAGCTTTACTTTAAATTTTGTTCACAGTATAACGACAATAAAACTATAAAAGAGGTCATGCTGCAGTTTATGGGCTGGAAAATTAATATCCTACTACGGAGCAGAGTTACACCTTGCTTACCTGACCAGAACAGAATGTCATTTGTGAAATACTTACTGGAGGAGACCATGTAGAATAAACCTGAAGCAGTGTTTGATAATGAGTCCCAGCAGGATATCACAGTTAGTATTGAAGCTAGTTCCTATTTAGTATGGAGAGTTACACAACCAACCTTTGGCAATACTTCAGTCCTTTGTCTGTTTATGCATGGACACTCAGGAAAATTCTGTAAAGTAGTCATACAACACTTAGTCCAGAAATAAACTTAAGCCACTTCATATGTGTAAGAGAATCTGAAAAAGAGACTTAAAGTTGCTTTATCCTTTTTACCACTTCTTTCATAAATTCTAACTGTCTTTCTCACACATTTCAGTGCTGATGACCTATAGGGCGTTACAGCATTTCTGACTTCTGTTGAACTCGAAAGCTTTTATAAATAGGTCAGTGACTCAGCAAGACCTTCATTATTCTCTCCTTCATGGGTCATCACAAGTTATTTACACATTAAGAGCAAAATTAATGAAATCTAAAATTAGTACAAATTTTCTAGCATAATAGTGTTGTTAGTTGTCTGATAGTAACCCACATTTTGTGAAGAGATTGTTTCTGCTGAGCTATCCTACAATTAAATATTAGTAATTTTATTGTCACAATAAGTAAAGTATATCTTTACAGAGCTCATGGATGGTAACTTGGGGCTGTGGATTCCAGGTTGTTATTTAGGATTAAGGATAATACTATAATTCATTTTTTGTCCATAAAAATATCTTTTACCTCACTTTTTTTGTTTTTCCCCAGCTGCAGGCCTGTTGTAGTAATAAATGACTTAATAATTTCTTAATGGTGGTAGTGGAAACTGTGTATAGGCAATTGTGAGTCAAATACTGAGTAGGTAACCTTTTTTACACTAACACTTGAATCTATTTAGATGAGCTGGCTTTTGTGAATGAATACTAACCTTTTCATCAGAGTACTTACACCATTAGCTGCATTTATAAGGGTAGCAACAAACATTAAACTTAAAGCACAGTAAAAGCAGGCAATTAAGACATTGAAGCCAGACTAGTTACTGCATAGATCTGAAATAGCCATAAGTGCTCACTTCGCAAAAGAAGCTGAGTTAAATGCTATACTGCCATAAATAGCAGCTCTTAAACAGCCATTTATCTTAGCCAATTAAGTGATTCACTAGGGACCAGGAAGGCACCAATGAAAGAAATATCCATAGAGGAATATAGTAAATACTGTAAAGTGTGTAGCTCAGCAGATTTGGGCTTGCATAGTTTTCTGTAATAACTCCACCAAAAACAAATTAGACTTCAATGATGTACAATAATAGTTCTTTCTATTAATGCAGATGATTATGTTAAAATTTGAGAAAGACATTTTCAAGCACATGAGATTTCATTTAAATCAAGAATCTTTTGCCAGGCTATCTCAGCACTTACACCTATTTCTACACCAGTGCCATGATTTAACCATTAAAAATGAAAGGGCACAGGTTATGGATACTTTACACAATAAAATAATTATTGGATGTAATGCCTGCTGCCCACTCCACGTAAGAATGTGTTGTTCCTCATGGGCACACAGTACTTTCCTCGTCTGAAGTTCAATAGAAGGAAAGGATTATTTGAAGGTAGTTTTCATGCTGGCTAATACTAGAGAATTTGGGAGACTAGGCTCGTGTCATAGGCATATGGGCAAGATGTTAGTATAAGCACTCTGAAACCCTCTCTAAACAACTTTTCTTCTTCCTGGTGAGCTTAATAAGAGCAGCTACACTACTTTAATGCAAGAAGATAGCCAGGGTGAATCCTTTCAGTATTGCATAATATATTTAGGATTTCTACAGTCTTGATTGCTGTTTTGTAGCTTCTCCTTTCCCATTTCCATGGAATCTCACATGTATGAACAAATTAAATGTTCCATAGTCTTTCCACAGCACTGCAAATCTTTGCAAAGAGCGAGATAATTTTTTTCAGGTAGTTAGTTATACCCATCCTCCTATGGTGCAGAAGCCCAGGATCTCCAAATCAGAAAAGGTCTAATTTCAGCAAGCTGGGGTTCTTAGCAGTACGATACCAGCAGATGTAAGACACCTTGCATTTGTCTAACAAAGTATTATTAGCCAGATAAATAAATATAAGCAAATCTGCCTGCGTAAGGTCTTACAAAAACACTTTATACCACAAAATATCAGATGAGTCTGCACTCATGGTGAGTTATAATCATGGTTGCCTGAGCCAAATATTATCATTTTCCTCCTGTTGGCCATCTAAATATATATTCTTAAAGAAAAAGAAGTAGCAAACAGCTGCCTCAGCTGTGCAGACTGCAGACAGCTTGTTAGGAATACCAAAAGATAGTGCTCACACATGGTCTATTAAATGCTCAGGATGATCCAAGCCAAGCCAGAATTTTGAACCATAGTTCAAAGATAGCGTACTAATATTTTTTCTAAAGTAAGAACTCAAGTAAAAACACTTCCTAGCTTTGCTTAAGAATCTTTATAGTGGCAAAAGTGGACCTATGTCAGAAGAAGGACAGTGAGGCGATGGAAAAAAAACAAGAACTAGTTTTTCAGTAATATTGGGGCTTAAAATAAAAAAGAAATTCCTGGAAAGTGTTTGTGCTTCACAGCCAAGAACATAGAAAATTACCCTCTTTTATTAAGATGATTCTATTTTGGTGATCTGTCACTTCTATTCTAGTCATGCATTTATATTATGTATACAAGCACATGAAATAATATTTATACATCATAGATGCAAAAAATTTTGCCTACCATTTAGTGGCCTCCTTTAAGATAACTTTTTCTGCAAAGTGCAACCCATGCAGCATCATCAAAGAGGTAAAGACGCAAAGACAGTTGTTTGTAGTGACTATTAGAAAGATAGACTTACTTGCTGATTACGATGTTACCAGGTACACAATTTTAATGAGAGGGAGGAAACTTTCAGATGATGTTACAGGTAACCTTTGTCCCATCCTGTGGCGGATGTTCTATAAAGTGCCTGGCCCGGGGTGAATGTCAAATTATTATGTTTATCTCTGCCATTTCTCTACCACACCAGTAGTTTTAGGTGGTCAACATAAGGAAAAACAAGGAAGAGAAAATAGGAGAGATGGCAGATATGTCAAAAGGAAGAATGAAGAGAGGTCTTAAGGGAAGGTGTACATAGAAGAGTAGTTTAGTTCTAGGCATATTCAACACTGTTTTTTGTTTTCCAGAATTTAAAAAGAAAAACGGAATTTTCAAAGTTCGGTTTTTAATATTCAAGTGCATCTTCAGTGTATGTATGCTGCTTTATGCACATATACTGTCATTTGCTGCCCTTTCCAAACACGTCTTTTCTTCATGTTCTTATATTTTGCAAATATTTGTACTCCAGTTTTTACCACACACCTAAATAATAAGTGTGGGTGGAGTGTTTTGCAGCGTAGATGTCGTCTGTACCTGCCATATCTTTACTTAGTGACTGAGAACTTTCATCTACAAAAATAGATCATAATTAAAAGAGACGGCTAAACTGAAAGAAACACTAAGGACAGCAAACGTCATCTAAATACTTTTCAAAACTAGTGAAGACATATTCTTCCGCTCAGTTCTGGATTAAAAAAACTATCTTCAGATCTTTCTTATCTAAAGAAAAAGTCTCAAACATGATTAACCTGGGCAGATAATGCAGGTTCAGGATGTAAGAAGTCTATTGAGCACTAACTTCTCTTTCTCCTGTATTCCCTCATTATTTCTCTCTCTGATTCAAGGCACCTTCTATCTCGGCTTCCAATTTTTTTATTCCTGGCTGTGAGTGTGCACAGAGGGCATGGAGAACAGATGCATTCGCAGAGAGATGGAACACTCTAAATGAGAAAATGATTTAATGATGCTTAATCTGCATCTTTAAAAAAATAACTATTCAGCAGAAGCACAGAACTCCACATTGTAGTTGATTAAAACCATCTCTAGTTTTTCCAGGAGAGCTTTAAAACTCTTTGATTTTTTTACCTCTGAAACATAAATGATTGAAGAAGAATGTTGTCTGTTTCATAATGGATCTATAGAACACTAAAAAGTGAAGTTATCTAAAATGTACATAAAAATTATACATTTGATGTTACCAGTTGTGATTGCCATAAAGAGATTTCAAGATTGCACAAATATTTCAGATTAATTTTTTAGAAACATTTAAAGGAGAGACAAATTTCTTCTCTGTCAATAAGAAAATAATGAAAATGGAAGGATTAAAGTTCTTTATTTAGCAATCTTTTAAATTCCCAATGGCACGCAACCAAGGCAAAAGTTATCACCTGCCAATATGCAATTAATTGAGTAAACTGCATTTTTAACAAAAATAAGGGAAAGGAAAATGACCTGCTCAATTTTACTTCACATGTAGCCAAAATCCAGTGTAAATAACAATATTCAGAATTCAGCAAATTTAATTAATCAAAATGTATATTTTTAAGAGATTGATCTTACATCAATTTCATATACATTTTATAATCCTAAAACAGAGATATTTTACTATTATAATTATATTAAATGTAAGTGATCTAAAGAAAAATATTTAAATCACATAAAAAAAAGAAACAAATAGAAATGTGAGGTGAAATTAAAGTGCTCCTTCAATATATTTGTTAAGAGAAGTCTGCAAGTGTCATTGCTATGGAAGTTATAAACAATGCAGCAAAAACTAAATGAAAACTGAAAAATTAGGGAGTTAAAGATTCTTTTCTTGAGTTAAATAGATCAGAAGGGAAAAGATCATCTCCTGTGGGATGTGCCTTTTTTTTCCAAAATAATTACTATTTACCAGTAAAAGCCAAACACTTCCAAAAATTCTGAGACCAGAGGATTTCTGTGATGAAGTACGAAAACCAGAGGTAGACAGATTTAGCCCCAGCAAATTAAAACTACTCAGCCATTTTTTCAGCTTAATTTAGGCTGCAGACCTACAGAAGTGGCTAAAAATATCGAGGATTACACTAGCTATGAACTGGCTTCGTATAGAACATTTCTAACAGGTTTAAATGCACATGAGCCACGTGTTTAAAGAGTATGGATGGAGAAAGAAATCAACAGTAAGCAACCGAAAAGCATAATCCTGTTGTTACAAGATAGGTTTGCCATCCTGAATGGGGTAGCTCTTGGTAAGATGATTAGTGGTACAGTTACCACCTTTAATATAATTGGACTCACACATGCAAGTTTAATTCTCCTCAAGGTTCACATCACTTAACAGACTGAATCAAGCTTTTCAACCTTTTTTTGATCTGCCTCATCACACCACCTGGGATGGGAATGCACTGATCTGTGCTAACTCCCTATCACTTATCATGTCCACAGCTGAGAACACGGTTCTTGCAACACGCAGAGGCCGGCACTTGTACAGGAGCTCTGCACAGGTACTGAGATCTTCAGTCATGCCTGCTTCTGGCAGCAAATTGAATTAACTTGCTCCTGAGCACATCCAAATTGCTGACGTGCACCCTAATACTACTGACTTATACATTGCACATTTCCTAAATCTCAAGGAAGGAAGAGGTCTCCTTACTTCTCAACAAATTTCTCATCTTAAACTATGCTGGGTTTCAGAACTATTTTTAACAAAATTCACATTTTCATTGTGCAGTTTCTGGCTCACAGGTGAACCAGAAAGGGTAACCAAGATACCATAAATAACTGCTGTAATCTCATTGTTTAAAACAAGTAGTAGTTTTCTCTGTTCTAGGTAGAACTTAGTGCCCTAGCAAAACCCAGTGGCAATGGAACATAAGACGATGATTTTCCTCTCAGATTAACTTTGCAGATGTAGTTTCATGGCTAATTATGTTTCATGCCCTTCGGAAGAACCAATTCAACCCATTGTAGTGACCCTCTGTGAACCCAGCACTGGGATTACGTGGCATCAGTAGAATGTGCCAATAACATTTAGACAAGTGGGATATGAATTAAGGAAAACTATAATTATGATCTATCACTTTAGTGATCTATTTTTTTATGAAGATTATTTGTTTAATGTTACAAACTGACCGAGCAAGCACTTTCTGTTAATTCCTCTAAAAGTGGAATCCCACAGAGCTCAACATACAAGGTGGTACATGGTGGTATTGACTTATAACTCCTGGAGGAATACAGTAGCAAACTTAGGAATAAAACCTAGCAAAGGATTTTAGTCTGTGTATGCATTAACTCTAAAGAAATAAAGACAAGTGTTACGAAGCTCTGCAAATACTCTGAGATGCTCTTGTCTCTCATCTAGTCTCACTCTGCTGTGTGGTGGGGGAATTTCTGGCATTTCTATCTGGATTGAGTCCCACTGCTACTTTTCAGCTTCCCTCAGTATAGTCCCTCAGAATCCTTTTGAATGGATCTTCAGATGTCAAACTTGTTTCTCAGCTTCCTAGGCTATCATATGGAGACATTATTATTTCACAGGGACATTTAAGAACTTGAGACTCAATCAGAATCACTGTTCCTGATTTTATTTCAGGAAGGTTTTAGAGATCAACTTTCAATAATCACAGAGAAGTGGCCTCAAAAAAGTCACAAGAAACACAATTCTAGAATCAATACATCATTTCCAACAGATAGTTGCTGATTTTTTTCATGGAAATTTCTAGCCTCCTCAAGATTTCTCCCTTCCTCATTTCATCAATCTCTTACAGAAAAGCAGTGTAGTGTACGTACCTTGCTCGCTTGATTTTGATATCTTTACTCTTAGGAGTCCTAGTCCACTCATAATTTCCAGAGTGATCATTTTCTTGCACACCCTCCCTCCCCTGGACGGACCCTGATGGCAGCCACAACATATGGCAAGTACTGAAACACTGATCTCTCTCTGCAGGAACTGTATCATACTCTCCATTCACCTTCGACATATATTTTAAGGTTAGATGAATCATCCTCTGGGGTGTTAATCTCTCCCCACTAATCTGTAGATGACTACAGTTAGATGAAATACACGTCTTTCGCTGTTAGCTCTTCACAGAGCTCTTCCCCTTGCCATTTGCAGATAGAAACATTGTTTGTAACAGAAATTCTATTAATTCCTAAACACTTTTGCTTTGTGTTGTAAAACCAAATCCTATTTCTATGACTAAAATCTGCTGAGTCTTTTAGGGACTTTTAAAATTATTACTACGACATTCACATTTTCTTTCTTCTTTTCCCTTCTTCCTTCATTATTTTCTAATAAGAGAAATAGCCCTAAATCTCTTTATAATTTTGATTTGCACATTGCTACTTTTCAAGCAGGTAAGAAATGTGTTAAACAAGTTCAGTCTCATGAGCCATTCTTGTTTCACTCGCGAACAAGAATGCTTAGCACATTCAGTTGCTCTCTCTGCTCTACTCCATCCCTTCATGTAATTCATGCACTAATCCCTATCTCCTCTCTTCTATATATTGATTGTCACATCAAATGCTTTATTGAAATCCAGACAGATTACACCTACTTCATTTCCCTTGTCTAACACGGTCATATTTTATCAAATAAAGTTCTCAGTGTGTCTAGCATTATCTCTCTTTGATAAGCGGAACATAGCATTCAATAAGTACACTACACATTTCTTTCCCAGCTGGCCCCCATCACTGTAAGATAATTTCTTCCCTACAAAATTCATATGTTCTTACAGTGATCCACATCCATAACATTTCTTTTAGGAAAACTGAATTTCAAGTAAACTATAATTTCATTCTTAGGTTCTTGTGATCCAAAGCACTTTGAAGATGCCATGTAAAGCCAAAGGAGGGACTAATCCCAGCAATAAAAAGTTAGTTGTATATTCTCTGGAGAAACTGACTTAAAAGGAGCAATAATTGTGATTGTCACACCAGATAGATTTTATTCATAACAGTTATTCTGGTAGAGATATCTTTCTGCAAATGGTCTTTCTTCTTCCATGCAAATATTAGATTTTGCAGTTCCTGCAGGGAAATCTGACATGCAGTAATTCAGGTGTTGTATTCTCTAGTCCTACTCTTACATGACTCAGTCAGTACCAGCAGCAAAAGAGAAGTGCTCCAAGAAAAAGAGAAATGAAATGTCACCTTTGAAGTGATATAGGATTTGTCATACTAAATCAGTTTATTCATTCTCTACAGTTAATGCAGGATCCCATTTTCAGGTTACAGAGTATTACTGAAGCTTCAGAGTAGGGATGAAAATAAAAATATTAGAACTGCTAATATACCTGACTGCTTAGGAATATTCTTTCCTGATGTTCACATGAAACATCCATGAAATATGCTTACATCAGATTCAATGGAGCGCGTGCCAAAGTGCATGCAAGTTTGAGGTCACACTAAATGCTACGAATATTGTCTCTGGGAACCAACACAACACTGGAGGAGACAAAATCAGCCAAATTTGTGGCTCAGAGATGAGAGGAAGGGATTAAAACCAATTTTAAAATTTTCATCAGTTCACATGCTCAAGATTAGAAATTTGGTCATTGTTCCACAAGTGTCCACCATGAAAAACTACAAAGATTTTCAAAAGTTGTAGCTTCATTGAACTCACCATCCTCCTCTAGCTCTTCTCTCTCTATTCTCTTTCTCTTTATGATTTTGTCTCTTATGTCACACCTGCTTCACTAATCATAGGGAACATTTTTCTCATCCATCTGTCTGGGTAATCTATTTGGGTCTGGATGATGCTTTCCTTTTCCTTCTCCAATACCAGTTCAGAAAAGTAGTTTGGAACTGAAAATAGAGATGAGAAAGAAAAGGAGTTAGGAAAAAAAATTATGATCTACAGATCAGTCATCATGTGTATTATGACATTAAAATGACCCCTGTGATGATAATGGAGATGATTCTAATATCGTATTATGTTTTAAATTTTTAGCTAGCTATAAAAAAAAAAAATTCTTTCAGCTGAGACAAGAGGTTATTCCTAGCAAGGAATAAGCAGGTAATCATGGCACAGAAACTTGAAGTGATACGGGGAAATTTACAGAGAAAGTGTGATAAGTAGATCAAGAACTTCATCACACCCCATGTGTCTTGAGTAACACCTAAGTCTCTTAATGATATGAACAAAACAGAAGTTGTGACTGTGTATGCATTTTAGAAGGGCAGAAATCGTCCCATCATGTTGTTTAGAGAAACGTATGAAGCCTTGCAATGTGCTTTAATTGATTCTCCTGTGAGCAAACTCATTTTGTATGCAGAAACAGACACTGTGGTGATTAGATTTAATAGGATTAGGACTCCCTAATGTCTTGCTTGTACAGTCATTGTTCTGATTTTTATAGAAGAAGCATTTTAATTTCAATTCATTGTAAAACTCAAACTCCATTACCTCTCCTGCTTGTTTATAATTGAATTCATTACATGTTATTTATTTTCTCTTCTAATAATTACACCTCTACTTCACCTTCCTAACACAAGATCTCTGCTACTGTACAGTATTTCCTGTAAAGATTTGGTACTCTTTGTAGGTTGCTAATCTTCTGGTTGTAATTCTTTCTATCTTTCCTAGATACTACGAGACCCAGGTTTCTTTTAAAAGAAATGTGTCTGTGTATATAGATAATTGCTTTTCTTAAGCCATTCCATTTTTGTTCAAGCATAACTTAGCTAGAGAGAATAAGCAGACTAAAGGAACAATTGTTAGAGAGCAGAAACCTACCTTCCTCCAGGTATCCCTGCTGCTTAGTTTTTGGCCAGGAAACTATCCTAAATTCTATTCTATATGCTAGGTGGTGATTTAACTACTCCAATGACAAAATAGAGGTCACTGGATCATTTGTTAGTGGCATGAGCAGGGATATACGTTGTAATCCCTGCGTTGTAATCTTTAAGTTTTTGCTGTGTTAACTGGGGTCAGGCAAACAAGCTATCGTACCGGAGCCGTTCTAGCTACTGGTAGTGGTGGTATTACTGGTGTTACACAGAAAGAAGGGCTGCATATCTGCAAACATAACTGCAAGAAGACTCTGGAAGGCATGTAGATGTTGGGGAGGGAAGGGAGATGTTTAGGAGGCAGAGATCAAATGCCCCCCCTGCCATCCAGGCCAGCTACAGGGGTATCACTAAAATTCTCCTCATGTGATTTGCTTTTGCAAATTGTAATGCTTAATGAACACGCAACTGCTGGCAAAAAAAGATTGTCCACTTTTCAGAGCAGAGCCTATTGTTACTTCATATCCTATGTAAGATCTGTTGGCATTGAATAAATGGTACATCAGTCATGGTAGAAAAGAATCTCATGCATCATAGCATACAGTACATTCAAGTTTTAATACAAAATGATTCACAACTGTTCTCATGGTGATGACATGTTAAAGAATCTTTGTAATATGAGATCTCGCTGTTACTCTGTCTTACTTTAATGGGAAATCTGAGAGCTCTTTTCACTGTATGTGCAACTTCTGTTACAAGCAGCATAGGTATGATTCAATATCCTGAGCCCCTTTTTGCCCCTAATAAATGTCCATATAACTACTACAAATATGGCTTATAGCTAAGAAATAAGCAAACCTAGTTTATCCATTCTAAAAAGAATATACCCAGCTCAGTGTGCTCTAATAGGAAAATGAAGCTAGAGTGAGTTTAGACACAATCCAGACCCTCTAGAATGGATTACAATAAAGATTTATATTAAGCCACATTTAGATGACAATTTTTAACCAGTCGGGGTCATATTTGTCACTGCAGTTGCATCTTACCCAACATTAAAAATAAGTGGATAGTGACGGGTAAAAGATATACTACCTCTGCCTGACTTCTAACACGTGATCTTTCACATGGTGAACGTAAGATGTTTTCATCATGCCATTTACACACTCTTTTACAGAGTCAATCAGTCAGTTATTAAAATTTTCAAAGTAACTGTAAGAATGAGAAATGTATATTGTACACTGCTAAGACACCTCGTGGCCACCTCTATATGAATGAGTTTACAGAATATAGTTTTTTCATTAATAACATACTGTTCCAGTTGGAGTGGAATATTTTGATGTACATTTTTTTTTTTACGTTGCTTACAGCATAGATTTTAAATGTGTACAATTCTATGAGATCCTTCCATGAAGGCAAGAGAAGCAGGAAAATATAACTGGAAGAACACCTTCATAGATGGCAGTAAATATCAGTCATTGAAGGAGCAGAAAAATCATGACATACTAACTGAAATAACCTCATGGACTTTCTAATAATATTATAAAACTTGTTGCAATGCTTCATAGAGGGTCTTAGTCTTAATTTTTCACATACTTGAAGCTACCTTTAATCACTCTAGTTACAGCTTTCAAAAGGGCTGGAATCATATGAAGTATGCTTATCAACTTTTAAGTATCTCAGATCAAGTATAGCTGCTGCATTTCCTGCTCAGAATTACGTAAATTTAAAAATTTTATTAAACTATTATATGAATTGTGTAGGCCTAATTTTTATAAACTGTACCTTTGTTCTTTGAAGATTACTGTTCTATTAAAGATAAAAGTGTTTGAGGATATATTATAATGCTAGACTGATAAGTAGATATGAGTTATATGTGATTTCTTATAGGTGAATATTCTGATTACAGAGCTGAATCACTAGCTGCTATGACATCAGATGTCCTTGATGGGTTATTTGTATTCTTTCACACTTTTCATGTATTTTAAAATGCCGTTTAGTTCATTAAGTTAAATTTAGCACTTATTTTAAAAAGGACATTAATAACTACTATTTTGTCTTGGATTCTTTTGTCTGAATCTATAGGATGCAACAAAGAGTACTTTGACTTATGCCTACAACTTTGAACCTTGGCAGCACACTAATTTGGGAAAGAGCGAAATTGTCTTTTATTCCTGGTATTACCATCAGTGACAACTGGGTACCCTTTTAACTAGTCACTCTTTAAGTGCTTGCCTTTTGGTCTAAGATTTTATAATAAATAGCAAATGACATTATCTGAAAAAAAAAAAAATAGTTACCAGGTTAAAAATCATTCATGCTCAGTGAGATAAAAGGACTGTTGCTGAGGAAGAATCACTAGGCCCATGGTGACACAGGATATAAATACAAAGGAAGTGTTTTTTAATCATAGAGGTCATTTGGAGAGCCATTTGCACCATCCAGTCAGCAATTTTTTTTCTGCTTTGTTAATTTACTGCACATTTTCTTTGACATCTTCACCACTCAATGCTAATATTTGGGTCAATCAAAAAACTATTTGGATTAGACATCTATGTTTCTCCTTGGTGCTTGGTGAAGACTGACACAAACAAGTCAATTAGATGAATAGAATAGTTTATTGGAAAATAGAATATTTTATTGGAAAACAGAAAAAAACCAAATCCATCTATATCTCCTCTCCTTTACAAAATCATCAAAGGACATTGTGTTGTAAGTCCTCTGCAAAATCTGTAACTTCCAAGCGAGTAATTGCATACTTAAAATAAAAACTATCCAGTTTTGAAGATTTCGCTTGACTGAAAATCCAGAATCCATAGAGAATTTATTTTAATTATTCATTATTCTCAGTGTTAAAAAACTTCTACCTTATTTCTATTATGAATTAATTTAACTTCAGCATCCATTAAGGATTTTCTTCTGGTAAAATACGGACAACTATACTATCAACAACTTCTTTTCTGCATAGGAATGATAACAGCAAGCTATTAGTTTTCTTTTGATAAGTAGAATAAATTTCTTTACTGTATTATTGAAAAATCATTTTATCACCCCAGATTACTTTTGTTGCTCTTCCTGAAACGTTTGAATCCTGTGCACACCCTTTTTGAAGCCTGACAATTCTGTGTAGACACCAAACAAAACAAAAATATAGCTGCATATCCATACTTAAAATTGTCTTGGTATTTCCACAGCAATATTCTAACAGTGTCTTTTATCTTTTATTCAGTGTCAAAAAGAGAAGTTTCATTTATTTTTGGTTAGATTGAGAATACATTTTACATCTGTTGAACAAATGCGGTGTTTTCAGATCCTCAAAGCTGTGCTGCCTATTGAGTGATACACATCCACATTTTCACAGAGACCCGCAGATCTTTTTTATTGTAGATGTAAAAAGAACTTTATTCTAAGTAATTGTAATATGATGACTGCTCAGCAGTTGGGACCTGGTTCACCGCTATACCCTGTAGGAAGGCATAAACTAGCCATATGTTGACTTTTCTTTCCTGCAGAACCTATATGATAGTCTTAAAAGACAACTGGCTGAGCTCAGTAAAATACACTACCTTCCTTGCTGCAAAGTACTTTTTTACCTAAGTTCAGCAGTAAAAGTTGCAGAGTCAAGTTCCACCTTTGCCAGTTTAAAATGAAACCTACTTCTCCTATCAGTTACAGTTGCCCTTTCAGCCCTTCCTTCCAGAACTGATCCAATTTTATTTAAAATAAGTGCCCATTAAGAAAACTACATGGTGTAGGAAACTTTAGTTACATTTATTCTTATACAAGCATGCAATATTTAAGAACACTAGATTTATTTTGCTACACAAAGGCATATCTTACCTACAATGGGAAAAAGGCTATATCTTATATTGAGACTCGATATTGAGACATTTCTATGGCAGGTGTTTATTCCACATAAACCAGAAAAGCTTCAACACACATGTTTGAAACCAAGAGTTTGTTTTCTCCCACCATCTCATCTCCCTTCCCTTCAGCAATTTATAATATTCTGTAGATAGTGGCATTCTGGTAATACTTTCTTTCCGTGGTGGACAGTACTGAACCGGAATCCACCACGAAATACAGTGATTGATTTAGTAATGGTGCTTTCTTTTGCATTTCTATTTCCTAGAAGAATAAATATGTCTTTAAATTCAAAAAAAAAAAAGAAGATGGGGGAAAAAATATACAGAGAAGCTATGGAATTTCCTCCCTTGGACTATTTCAAAATTCATCTGGACAAAGCCCTAAGCAATCACATTTAATCTCAAATTTGGATGCATCTTCAAAAGTGGCCCTGCTTTAAAGAAGAGGGAGAAACAGATGGTCTTCAGAAGTCCCTTGCAATCTGAATAGTCTTGTGGTTCTTGATATTGGGAAAGATCTATTTGCAATCCACCTGTACCTCTGCAATTTTAAGTTGTTAGAGAGCCTATAATCATAGTAAGATTTTTTTTGTTAACATGAAACTCTTCATGAACATTGCCCCTAAATGCCTGGAGAACATAGGAATCTCAATCAGATCACTGACTGCTGGGAACATAATAGCTAGGAGCTAAACTACTTTGCAGTAACACAGACTTTTCTCGTGAATCCATTTGCTTATTTACTAAAATTGGAAAGATTTTTGAACTGTATATCTTTTGAACTAGGCTCCCATTGCTATAAGAGGAACTTATGGTTTTGTATTCTAAAGGCATGACATTATTTTTTTTTGCTATTGAAACACATTGTTACTCTACTACAGTTATATTCTGCCTAATTGCCTTTCTTTCTACTTCATATCCTTTGTGAAAAAACAAAAGTGACAATTAAAAAAGATTTTCTGTCCTTGTATGAAACAATATGAACCTGTGAGACCTTACAAAAAAACTGAAAATAACAGAGTATCTTTTTTATTCTCTATCATGATTATACAGATTTAGGGTATGTGACTGTTTCGGTTGAAGGAATACAATGACTTTTATCACTTGCCAGTTGAACAATGTCATTAAAATTGGCAATGATCCCTCTTTCTCCCAGAAAATGCAGCTCATTTGTGGAATGTGACTACCTCACATGAACCTGTCATTTCACACACTTGAAAGAAACATAATTGTTACTGAATATGTGATTCTGTTTCAATTTATGTTACCCTAAGAAAAGGAAGATGTGTTAAAGCCTACTATTTTTTACTCAGAATTTACTTTTAGTCATGTTTGTTTGGGTTATTTTGTTAAAATTGGATAAGTTTCAAATCTGTATTCAGAATTTTAACAGTACTATATCCCCGTCCTACTTTTGTGAAAACTGACACCTTCCTGTTTCAATAAAAGCGAATTTTCTTATGTGTTTTGAAGAGCTGGCAAATCCACTCTGCAGCCTTACTGCCTACTGCCAAACATTATAATGTGTTAATTTTGCATCTTCTTTTAAACTCTGTGTCGAAATGAATATCGGTTTTGAATTCTCTTTCATACTAAATCCCTAGTTTAAGCGAATGACTCCTTCAGAATCATCAGACCTCACTAGTTAATGCCAGTGGAAGATCCCATCCATCAATCAGAGCAAACCAAAGAAAGTCCATTCTGGGAGGACAATTTACCTAAACAACACAACTTGTCACCTCTTTTTATCAAACGTAGTAGTTACAGCTATGAATAATTAGTTTAAAATCCTGCTGTGGTAGTTTGAGCAGATTACAGGTGGTCTCTGGTACTCAAGTGGGCCAAAAAAATGTGAATATATGAAACATTGGGTGCAGGAATCAAGAAAATTGACTTGCATTTTCTTTATAAACAGTTAGTGAGGCTTTGCATAATCTGAATAATCTCCTCCTTGTTTAGACAAAGTATCCAGGGACTTAGTTTGAACCAAAGCAATAGAGTTTCCTTTCATTGTTAGATCACCTCCACAGAGGTATATATGAAATTGCTTTACATGATGTCAAATCGTGTTGTAGTTGTCAACATTGTGTTTTCTTAGAACTACACAAATTCCTTGTATTATTAGATACCATATAATCATTACCACTTTGCTGACCTTCAGATTTGTTATCTCTAAAAATTTTGCAATTTGGTTCTTCATAATTTAAGACTTCATAGTATTCATGTGTACTGAACATGACTTGACAATTTGTGGGGAGAAAGGAATCTTAGCAGATAGTCTGAAAGGATGTTTCTCTCAGGATAACTTGTTAGTAAAAGAAAGGGCTTGTAGGCTTGAAATTTTCCAAACCTGTAACAGTATAGTGCTTTTTTTTAAATTTGCATTTCTAGAGAATATTCGATTTTCCTCTGTGAATAAACTTTGGAACTGACAAAAATTTTGTGTTTTAGTTTTTGAGCATAATATAACTTTTTTCTCATTTTCTTTGTGGTTATGTGGCCAACTGTCAGGATAATTTCTATGTGTTTTTTTCATTCATGTAGAGATAAAAAAGCAAAATGTAAGAATGTAAAATACAGCATCATTGTGCTGCTAAGCCATTTCAGTATTAATCCTATTATTCAGAAGATTACAATTCAGGTACAAAAATCACTTCAGGCTGGATGTTGGTATGGATATAGTTTGATTCTAAGCATGTTAAATATAAATCTATTTTTCCTCCCACCAGATTGCTGTGTCTTTAGGCTTCCTACAGTATCATCACTATTGTATTAGGCTGCCTCAAATATTTCCAGCTTAAACAAAAGTTGTACCCCCACAGTGTATCGTATCAATCATTTACGTTAAATCATTGATGAAATCATTATGATTATAAGAATAAAACTTTCACAAATTGTTCTCACGTTAGTGGGTTGAAGGAAAATCCGTTCCCATATCCCTTGCCCTTTTTCTTTCTCCTGGGGCTGAGTGGCTACACATTCTCTGGTACCAGCACAGGTTTCTTCGGCAGGCACCTCCACGCTGCATTAGTGCAGATCTACTGAGATAATCTTAATATGTTACTTTCATCGAGCCACAGAGGGACATCAGACAGTTTTTCGACAGTACTGGCCTAGATTCGAACCAGGATTACAACAGGATTCACAAATCAGACCTGGTCTTATGCCACAATCATTCATGAATGTCATTCTTTGGAAAAATGAGGTGGAAACGTGAAAAAGCTCCTGAAAAAGAGAAGACCAAGGGAGGAATCTAGCAGCTGCATTTGGCTGCCTAAGAAACTCCTCAGAGGTGCATTGTTAAGGATGAGAGGCTGTCAGCACAGACTGCAAGAAGAGAAGTTTGCTGTCCAAATGACTGATCCAACATCTTTGGACATGTTCAAAACACAACCGAGCGGTTCCCTGAGTTACCTAACGCAACTTCACTGCTGGACTTGCTTCGGTGAGGAGGGTGGACTGAGCAGCTTTCACTGCTTCCTTCCAGCATAAATTATCTAATGGTTCTCATCCATTATGCTAAAGTTCAACAAGTTATCAAAAGTTTATATTACATTTTAAAACAGATTTTTCATAAGTTACCCAAGAAAATATTCGAGACGAGGTCATAATATTCAGCAAGAAGAAATACAGCTTGAGTACATTGGTAAATGATCTGCCAATATCAGATCCCTCTTAATTTTCGTATATAAAACGATAATTCAATTGAGCAGAAAAGATGTTTCTCTTGTGAAAAAGATTCAGGTTTTCACAGAAGTAATTCTTACAAGGACAAAATCTTAAAAACATAAACTCTAAAATAATATAATCATTACAGAAACCATCATGTAAACTATATAACAAGAAATAATATCTGAACCATCAAAATTTTTTTTCAGTATTTCTACTCTGTAACTAGCAGAAATATCTATCATCTAATTATGTAAAAAAGCTTATTATTGATCTCTAGTTTCATTTTTAAGAAGACAGCAGGAACATTCTGACATTTTCAAAACTTTTAGCAGTGTACAAAAATACTAGCAAGATATTATCAGAAATGGTGACTACTTAGAAAATATTTTTATTTTGATCAGTCTGTTTTCCTCAGGGGAAAATTTCCAAATTATTAAATAGTTGCCAACCAGATCTACTGAGAACCCTATAAAACTGAGCTGTTGCTGCTGAGACAAAAAAGGTAATTTATAAAAGCCTGTTGCAGCAGAAATTCCAGTTAGATCTTTTATACATATCTAGACTACATGAAGGTAATTTCGCTCTCCCTTCCACCTTCCCTCTCCTTCTTTGTCCTTCAATGTGCAGTCACTCACAAGCTAGAAGAATGAAAGAATGTAAAAGTAGGCTCTGATTTCAAGCCTGTTTAATTTTCTCTCTACTGATGGTCTTTAAGAGCTGAAATCCTAAGGACAAAACTATTGTTGTTTACTTCTAACAGAATTAATTTTGCATATTTTTCCCCATAATTACAGGGATAGAAATGTCATTTCAAATTATGCTTTGTAAGGGCATGAAATAGAATAGATGAAGACATGAAAAGATAATAATAAATAGTAAAGAGATAAGAGTGAATAATTCACATTTCACAAGTCTTTCTTTGTGACAGATAGTCTGTTTATCAGCTCCAAATTTGCTTCTATGCCTGGCACTATCTGACTTCTATTACTGCAAATTATTGTTGGGAATATTGGATTGCGGAACTAAAATGCAAGATATATTTTTAAAACATGGAGAATTGCTTTCAGCTCAATCAAAGCTGATCGGACAATCATTTTGTCCTTTCATGAGACCCTATGTGGAGTACCATATTCAGCTCTGGGGTCCCCAAAAAAAGGACACAGGCCTGTTGGAGAGAGTCCAGAGGAAGCCCGTGAAGATGATCGGAGGGCTGGAGCACCTCTTCCTATGAAGACGGGCTGAGAGAGTTAGAGTTGTTCAGCCTGGAGAAGAGAAAGCTCCAGGAAGACCTTGTTGCAGCCTTCCAGTACTTAACGAGGGCCTAGAGGACAGCTGTAGAAGAACTTTTTACAAGGACATGTAGTGACAGGACAAAGGGCAATGGCATTAAGTGGGAAAAAGGGAAGATTTAGATTAGATATTATGAAGAAAATTCTCATTATGAGTGTGGTAAGGCACTGGAACAGGGAAGTGTTCCTGCCCGTGGCAGGAGAGTTGGAACTAGGTGATGTTCAAGGTTCCTTTGAAGCAAACAGTTCTACGGTTCTATAATTCTGTGATTCTATAATTCTATGATCTATGCTTTTGGTTGACTATTCTGTTTGTCACCCATAGGAATGTTTGCAGTGCTGTATTCGCCAGCAGCCCCAGGCAGGATCAGCTCTGCCTTGTGCCATAAAGTTAGTAGAGGAAAGCATGTCTGCTCAAGGAAAGCTTCTTAAGCAGGACCTTGTGGAATCATGGCCTGATTCTTCAAGAGCAATTCTCTGTGACAATTACTCACATGCGTAAGTCCTGCAAAAACCAAATAGCAACCCCAAAGTATCAAGACTGAGCAATATACAGAAATGGAGATACATCAAAAAATACTTGCAGAATAATGTTGCTGACCACCTTGCAGCTAGAGGTGCATCCAAACTGAGATTCACAACATTAAAAGGAAGACAGGAACTCTCCTAAAATATTATATGTACTGTTCTATGCAGCTAAAACAGGTGAACAACCCTGGTATTTCAGCATGAGTGTTGTAGTACTGGTTGGATCAAGGAAAAGCAAATCAATCAAGATAGAGATAAGTAGATTTGCGTATGTCATGGTCTGCTGCACTCTCCAGTTGTAATAGAGCTGCTGTAGGGATATTAGAATACTGGCAACTGCACTGAACCCCTTTATGGTACAGGTTGCTCAAATATTTTATTGTAATTGTTGACATTTGTTGCTGAAATGCTTTGTGGTAGATGAGGTAAACAGAGCTGTATAAGTGAAATCAAGTTTCAGATATATTTTTCCTTTCATTGTAAACATTTGTGATCTATGAACATAAACATAAGAGGGATAAAAAGGTGCTTTTAAATATTAAAGACATTTTTTATTTTATTATTTAAATTAAATATAAATTCACAACAATCTTTAAGACTTGGGAGTAATATGTGTAGTAGTCTTTATAAGGCACAGTTACTTGAGTTTGGTCTTATCTTAATGTCTGCTCTCAGGTTATTGGAATTTGTCAGAAGGTGAGAGAAGGGCAAAAGATGGGCTATTTCAATGCAGTGCAATGTTCTTTGTCTCCTGTTAAATTGTGAAGATAAATTCAACATTCACACACAAAACCTGAGAGTTTTTATCTGAACTCCTGCTGTCCCGAGTTGTAGTAACTCAAGTTGTTTAAGGACCTGTCAGTAGAACTACCAGAAAAAATATTTGGCAGAATAGATTCCAGACAGTGAAAATGAAGAAATAATGGAACTATCTTGCAGTTATTAATGTCCTTGTAATGTGATCCTGAGAAAATCAAAGAAAGCACAAAAGAGATAACTTGCTTGACAGGCAGGATTTTAAGGATAAACTGGTATTTAGAGAGAGACTTCATACAATGCTCATATAATTCTGCTGAAAACAACCAAAAAGCTTCCATTTTAGCTTGTTGTTCAGGATTACACAATTTAAACGCTGAATCTCAGTGCACAATTCTTATTTACAGCCATGCTGGTTTCCCAGAAAACAATGATTGTATTGGCTTTTTTTTCCCTCGCAAATCATCTCTAACTTTCCGACAAAGTGAAAGTAAAAAAATAAAAGAGTTAAAGAAAGCAGAAATTTCTCTTGACATTTCTTTTAGCTGAAAACTCATTTTCAGTCGTAAGCCGTTTTGAAACAATCCTTTGACCACTCCTCTACACAGTATTTTTCTTCAAAGTCATTTTAGATGGGCAGCAGAAAATGATACAAGTATTTTCAGGACAATTAACTAACCCTGAACATCCCTGAATAGAGTACTGCAATCTCCTTCAACAGGTCAGCTACAAAGCACGCAAAAGGTCTTTCCAATCCTTCTGCTTTCTCACAGAGTTTGTGTCATGATGACACAGTCTTTCCTGTTAACACAGCTCTCATTTTTATATAATTTTTATATAATTTTTATATAATCATCAACAGTTTTATATCAGCTGAGAATATTTATCTGACTTTCAGGGTGATGGCTAAAAATATTCCTCCTTTTTATTATCCCCAAATAAATGTAAGTCTCAATTTTATTTAGAAAATAACATTGTCTTTGTTTATTTCTCCTGGTAAAATGACAACAACATTTGGTTGACAATAGTGTACTGGAACATATTTTATCCGCTGAAGGAAGTAAGAAGCTTAACAAAATTATTTTTTGTTGACAGAAGGAAAATAGACTTTTGAGAAAATTAAATCTGTCTTTGGAATAAAGCAGACTTTTAAAAAATTCATTCTGTCTACCACAAAGCTACTTGTCTGCAAAAGAAGTGTTTTTCCCTGGAATTTATCCTTTGTCCAAATTCTTATCGCTTCATCTGGCAGATTTTCTCCGATGGTTTAAGTTTCTCCCTGCATAACCTTCTAAGTCATTAAAAGCTAGACTCAGATTGTTATTCACATGAAGGAGTATATCGAATCAGGCTTCCTGAACACATTAAATGTGGCAAGTGAAATTTCTTTGGTCATTCATGTTTTGTTATGGGAGATCAAACGCTATTCTACATTTAATAATGAAATGAGAACTCTTTCTGAGAAATCTTCAATAGTCTGAGACTCAAATGCTGTTATCCAGCCAGTTAGTAATTTACTGCACTGTTTATTTCTCTGTATGCATACACAATTGCATATGACAAAAGAAAATTACACTTTCATGTTTTGCAGATAAAGTGTTTTTTCCTTGCAATGGTATCTTGGACAATGTTATAATCACAGAAAGAAACAGGAATGAGTTTAACTGTGTTCCCGTCTTCTCCTGTTCTATTAATTCTCCATGAATTGTTACTGTTTCTCAGGAATGGCGAGTTAAAGAGATTTTTCAAGCCATTTTCTGTACTATCGATTGCTACTATTCAGTCTATAATCCAGTGCTTTACGTGAACATTAATGTCTAGAAAATCAGCCTCTGCCTCCAGTACAAGGCACTTGATGGAACCAAGAGGAATTTAGGGGTTTTGAACATTGCCATAAATTTTTGTTCACTGAAAACTCTCGCTTAGTTTTACTTTTTCATTTATATAGTATGGTATATCACCTTCCTCTGGCATATTCTTAGTTAACAGCAGCAATGAAGGACTGATGAAAAGTGAAAGGAAGCAACTCTGAAAATTACAGAGAGCCAACCTTCACACAACTTGAGCAGAGAAGATGGAAGGCAGAGGTGGTTCAAGGCTGACACTCTCTGCAATCTTACCTCAAGATCTTTCATTTGTATTACAGTATCATTTACATAAAGATACCATTTCATTTTATCTAAAAAATTGCAAAAAATGAAATATCTCTTCACCTGATGCCAGAATTTTGTCTGAATTCCTCTCATGGTATATAGCTCACTGAATCATTATGAAAACTGCTGTGTGTTTTTTTCTTATGTTGCCCTCCACCAGGGTTTGTATTTGAGCTGTAATGGTTCCATGGGTCTCATGCTTAGTCAATTACCTAAAAAATCCTTTTGGATACAACTAATCCAAATAAGCTTTATGTTACTGTTCCTTTAGAAAAAAAAAAAAAGTAGCATCACTGAGTACCATTGCTGCAGAAAAAATCCAACCTAATTTCCTTTATTTAAATACAGCCTCCAACTACATCAGCTATATGAAAGCTACCAAGAAAGATCTATTTATCTGGTCTTTATTAGATATGTAATATGCATTTTCCTGGAATAGTTATGTAGGACAATTTACAAGAAAAATCCAGGCATATTACAGAGGTTTTGTACACAGAGTACACCTAATCATAGCTAGTTTCCTGTAAAATTATTTGTTAATCTGATAAGGTCACTTAAGAACATTAGCAAATGTGTAAGGTCTGCCATAGTACAGCAAATGAAGTCACACTTCAGGGATCACAAAAACAAAGGCACTACAGTAAGAATCACATCCACTAAATATTTACAGCCAAATACAATAATTTCATACAGTATATCAGATGAAAAAATAAGTATCCTAAAGAAAAAAATACACACTTGCATGTCTCTGATATAACACACAGAGATATGCTGTACAACCTTATCTCTAATATAACACATTATTTTACCCAGAGTTATTGAGTCAACGAATATCCGTGCTCAAATATGCATTGCAAAGCATCAAGTAAAGGGTTCAGTAAACACAGAATCATTTCCGGGACTAGGATGGGAACGAATCTATTGCTGTGAGCACAAATATAACAGTAAATACTGTTACAAACATCAAATCCATAGTGAAAAAGTGGAGTTCTAACAAATATTTTTTATAAGACCAAGGAGATTACTACTAAACACACGTAATCAGTCCTGAGCTTTTTCATGTGACTGCGCCTCTCTCAAATACATAGAACTACTGAAATGAAATACAAATTAAACCACTGAACTATGCTTCACAGGGATAATTTCTTTTATGAGTCCTATTCTTAGAGGTTTGGCACTTCTTACCAGGTGTGGAGACCTCCCAGCCATGACTAACAATGAAAGGTCTCAAAATTCTGGCAGGTATTCCCACTGAGTTCATCAGTATAGCCTGAATTTTATTTTATTTTACCAGTAGGAATTTGATTATCCAGTATAACACAGTGATGTTGATGCCACCTATATCAAACTTATAAGACCACAAGATCAAAATGTACAAATAAAGAAAATATACAAAATGTACACTGAAAACATATAACACGATATTGGTATAACATTAAGCCAAATTAAATCAAATCATTCGTCTTTTTAAAGAAAAACTAAATTGTACCATGACTACTGAGGAGTAAAAGGGAATATAAACATTTTATTTAACCACTTCAGTATTCCTAGCTGTGTTTTCTGACTCAGATTTGTGCTGCAAACTTGCAAATAAATGCAATTTTTAGATCAAATAAAAATAAAAAAATAGAGTCAGTTTATGGGAAAAAAATGATACATTTACTAAAAAAAGCTCACTTTAAACAGTAAATACATCTGCTTGGGGGGAGGGGGGGAAATAATAATTAAAAACATCTCAAACTCTGCTACGATTGTGAGTATTCATCAGAATTACTCCATAACTTTAAGAGCTTTCCAAGTCAAACATCTAATTTTTAGAAATTTAAATAGTCTATAAATTCTATAGCTTATTTTTGCCATTTACAATCCATATTGTACACCTGAGCATTGTTTGAGCCACCCCATCCCACCAAACACATAAAGACTGGTTTAATAAATACAGCTGTTCCTGTATTTATTACTGGTGTTCCTGTATTTATTACTGGTGTTCCTTCCCAAGATATTGAAGATATTTCAAGTGCATAATTGAATAGATATGATCTTTACTGGTCACAAAATTCATGGTTTACTTCCTGCAAGGGAATCACTCATCTCAGAGTCAGGGTGCTTTTCAGGAAAATCTGTAGAGTCACTGCAATCCATAATGCAATAGATCTTCCATATCTGAAGGTTTTCAAGGTCTGTTTGGATGGGGCTTTGAGCAACTTGTGGAACTGGATGTGCTTTAAGGTCCCTTCTGACCCAAACAATTCTATGATTCTATGCAATCTCAAAACCTCTCAACTAACACACCAGTAGACCTCGCTTGGATCTTGCACCCTCTGTTAGCATCTGGACATCACCAAAAACAGTCAATAGTAGCAGGGACGGAACAATCCTTACAATATCCCACTGAATGCCCGTTCCATTTTCATAATGTCATACGGCTATTCAAAATAATTCTCTGAATAGGTTTACAACTAGAGGAAGTTGTGATGCAGTACTTTCATCTAGACCATACTGCCCAGTGTGTGAAGACCACTCCATAGTTTATAACACAATGATTATGGAAGATGTGTCATAAGTCAAATCTATCTCACTATGTGTTTTTTACTGCACTGCAGCTCTCGACCCTGCTTAGCAAATAAATAACATGAAAACATATTATGGGCAAATACTAAAGGAGACAGATGGTAGCTATTCTTTATTTCCACTTGTACTTGTTTACCACCCACCAGGGCAATGCTCTTGGGTTAGAATGGGCTGTGACAGACAAGAAGAAAAGAGGTCAGATGTTTGCTATGAACTGCTGTTGTATTAAATTAATGCCAGTTTGAAATTTCACCAACAATAGGGTCATTACTGCTGTAACACAAAAAAAAAAAAAAAAATAATAATAAAAGGGACCACAACAGATGTTTCTAGTTTTTTAAAAGCTTTTTTTCTTTTACTATTTATTTCACACTAATCTAAAGCTTCAGTGACCTAAGTTTCTCTTATTGTCCTCAAGATATACAAAGAAGAAGCAGATGTTCCTCATAATTTTGCATTTCCTGATCTGAACACAGGTCAAAAGTGCGATAGGCTGTACAGTAACTAAACTCCGTCTTAGGACCTGTATTGGCAACTTAGTGGAGCAATGCCAGGGGGCTAATTTTCTGCTCGGAGAAGGCTTAAAGTATGCATCTGAATACAATCATGCTGCTGCCAGCACCCAAGAAACCTTGCTTACAGCTAGGTCAAATATCTTTGCATGGCTCTGCCTGCATGGTGTACAGAGGAAAAAGGGAGATAGCCAAATGCTATGGAAAAACATCCAAAAATTATTAACAAGTCATCTGAGTTAAACAGAAAGGTAATCCCCTAAGTATCCTAGTTACTTTACACATATTAATCCCCTGGTGATCAGTCAGCTATACATATTATGGATGGGTAAATAACCTGCTCTAAAGGAAAACCACAACTGTGTCTCTTTCTGAAGAAAGACCCTAGCCAGTGTAAAATGGCACATCTCCCTTACAGTCAAAGATGTTTCGGCTGATTAAAATAGCTTTGGATATGGCCACTAAAGCCTCTTCCATATGGTCTGTGACTATGACCATTTGGTACATCTTATTTCTGTGCATCTGTACCTCTTCCCCTGCAGTGATAGGACAGGACACAGTTTAAGGACATCTGATGCTTGTCTGATGTGAGGTGAACCATGGACATCGACAGTAGATGTCCATGAGACGGGGGTAAATTTTAAAGTATATACTAGCTTAGAAAATGGAATGGGATACACAGAATAAGTGAAGGAAAGTTTTGCAAACAAAAACACCATAGAATGTACGTAGCTAAACAAAGCAGTCTTCTTAAAAGCCTGAGTTTCACTCAATTTTAAAACAAACTTTTTTAACAGCAGGACCATTGAGATAGCTGCATGAAACTTTAAGAATCTCATAAGAATAATTTGCAGTAAAAGAGCCGTTTCAAAGCAACATTTTCAGACATAACTCCTGTTGCTTTTATCAATGTTAACATTACACTGTAGAAGAAAGGGAGTGCACAGGTAACCAGTATCCCACAAGAGTATATTTTGTGCTGTGTAATGCTAGTGAAGGTAAGGCTACTGGTGTTCATGTTTACAAGTGTTCTGAACAGTACACTGTTACAAACATCAAATCTTTTAACCTGACCATAATTAATAGAATCTAAAATATGGCTTTAAAAGTGTAAATGCTACAAACTTTGTCATGCGTATATTCATTAGCATCTATTCTACTTATCATTTTTTATTTAATCTCAAAATGTTAAGTCCCAGTGCATTTCTAGTGAGTATTTTTATGTTACAGCATGGCAAAACAGAAAAAAAATTGCAATTCATTCATGTCTTTCTTTTTAAATTTCATATACTAGCTATATTTATCTTTATCTTACAAAAATCTTGGTAATTCTGATTTTTCTGAGAGTCTTGGACATCAGAAGCCTCTTAGCTCTACTGGCTTAGACATCATTAACAACATAGCATGAAGACAGAAGTAAAATATGCCCTGAAAAAACATGACTCTGGAAGTTGGAAAGGAGGACAAGCCTGTCTAAGCAATCCCTCTCATGAAGAGAAGAGAAAGCAGTTCTTATGGAAAACACCTATTACACCTACATGAAGCAGTGTTTCTTCAAAAGATTACGAATCTTGCTTGATGATGTGGAACCACAAATGATAATCAGAAGTAAAAATGGCATCCATTACAGGTAAATTTGGTTTATATTTTACTATGTATATTTTAATATACAACAGGATATATTTAATAATTGACAATTGTTATTTAATCTAGAGACAATTTTGTTGGTATTTTATCACTGACATGAAAATTTCAGCAGCACCAAAAGGTTTTCTAGCTTGTATTATGTGGGCTGCCTTTTGTGGATGTAGAGAGATAAACAGGGAATCATACTAGCATTGGATATTTCTTTTCAGAAACACTTACTATATTTAAATTTCTCAACAGTCATTAGATCCATTTCTTTCAACAGGACAAACCTCATCTCTGGAATTCTCTCTGACATGTAAAGAAATGGTACCAAAGAGATGAAAAATCGAAGACAAGAGCCAACAGAGACAGAACTGATAGAAGGTGTTTTTAATTCCTTAATTCTTATAGCAGTATTTTCCAGCTCTAGCTTGCTGATGATAAAGAATTATGATAAAACTTTTGACATTGTCGATTCCACAATAGCGCATGTTTGAATTCTTACAACAAACAAATAAATATCCCTTTCATGTATCAAATGAAAGGAATAAAAGACAGAAGGGAACATGGGCTTTATAGTGTACATCCTACATTTAAAAGTAAGCATCTGCTTGCACTCAGGGAATGGGCAAGTTCCATTCCCTACGGAGTGATATATGTTTTATAAGGACAATACACCTCATTTCTTCAGTGAGATCAGCTCCTGCCATTCTTTCTCCTTGATTACCTGCTGGCTTTTGCAGTAAAGCAGTCTTTCTATTTGCAGAGGTGCAATGCCATCAATGGCCAATATGAAAGTGTTTCATCAGCAGTGGCCAAAGATTTTGCCAATATGTTTGACTTGTTACAACTATAAAAGTAAATGAATTACTAAACATGTGATGACAGGATTTTTTGGAAATTAAACTGTAAATAATATAAATTTCATTTTAAGATATCTCTTGTAAAGAACAGGGGATAAAAACGTATGTTCAAAACCTGGTTTACTTTTTCTGTCCAGCTTCTCCAAGATGGCAAACTTACCACACTCTAAAAAGGGCGTCCTCCTTCCAAATACCTCCTAATGCCCAAGGATATCTCGAAGTAACTTAGCAGACACAAAGAATGAGCTTCAGATCAAGGGATTTCCCTCTGTTGATAACATCACATAAAAACTGCGGTTTGCACTGTTTTTAACTTTTCTTAATAAAGTTGTCCTCACTCATGTGCACACATGACTTTTGTGCTGCATATTCTTACTTTCCAGTGAGTCCTTCCAACAATGCAGAATCAGTGTGAGTACGTGCCTTTAAAATGTACAGCACCTACCCCAGGCTTCATCAACATATGTTTGGCACTACCGGAACTTCATAAAGTAATTTGAGGTCCGTATCTAATAGTTGGTGACTTCATAAAATCCTTTGATAGTTACAAGAAACAGTAAGCAAAATTAAAAAGATCAAACAGATGCCGGGCACAGATCTGTGAGTTTGTATAAGCTGGCTAGTACTGTGTAAGCTTGCATTATTCTTTCCTGGGCATTAATTTTTGAGCAATACATGATAGGTACGAGAATTCCATAAATAATGTAGAAATGGCTTAGCTATTTTATGTGCCTATAAGCTGGGAAAGTCCCAATAGTTCCCATCTCCCACTCCCTGCAGGTATGTCCACAATAGGTGCCTAAACAGTGCTATCAAGAGGATCAAGAAGATAAGGAAGGAATTTACTGAGGGGAGAAGAGTCTGAACTTCCTCACTGACACAGCAGGAAAATGATCAGTCATACCCAGCCCAGATTTTTAGCTGTGAGGGGATAGATATGACTTGGTGGGGTGTAGCGAACTACGACAGGTCTGTGGATCACTTGACAGAACAAGATGAAATTGACCTTGAACAGATAACAGTGTGCCCATGATGAGTCTGGAAAGTCTCAAAGGAGAAGGAAACAAAAAAAACCCAGGATCTAACAAGAATTGAAACTTGGCAAGAAAAATAGTAGATACAGATGAATGAATCATAGTAAAGCTTTAGGCTCGTGGACAGAGTGGTTGAGTGAATCACTTTAATAGTTTTAGTGCTTGAACACAGCCTGATAAATAAGAAAAAATATAAAGAGACCTGCAAAACAATAAAGTTTGGCTTTTGCTCACAAACTTTTGAATGTTGTATCTGTCCCACCAATGACAGTGGGGAGTCCAGTTTGCAGCGCTGTGTAGACAACTTTGGCAACTTCGCTTTATGAAGCTTAGATGCCGTAGTGGTGGTATCACAATATATATTTGGATAAATATTAATTTATTACTGAACAAAACATCTGTCTAGAGGCTCATATCCAATTTGTCTAGTCAGTGAAAATGCCGCACTTGTGTAAGGTATTTATTTGCAGAAGTAGTAACTCTATGGCTTCATAGTCATCTCTTGTTCAATAATGCTATTGGCTAAAGAAGATACTGGGGAAGCTATCAACAACCTAGATTGAGTTTATTTCTTTGATGATGTTGACTGTTCTCAGCGATGTCCAAGGACAGCACAAAAATCGATGGGTGTGAGTAGAATAACATGAAATTCTGTTTAATCAGAAACTTTTTTATGGTGAGAGGGGTGAGACATTGAAAAGGGTCACCCAGAGAAGCTGTGAAGTGGAGAAGTGGAGAAACTGTGAAGCTGTGTATCACTGGAGATATTAAAAATCAAACCAGAGTGACCCCTGATCAACCTGCTCTAGGTGACCCTGCTTTGAGCAGGAGGTTGGGCAGAGCTCCCTTCCAGCCTCAGCCATGTGGCCATGAGGAAGATGCAGACCTCACAGTTTTCCCTAAGTATATTCTTTTAATCAGCATGGCATGCAAAAGTCAAATTAAGAAAGTACACTGGCTTCTCTCTGTCAAGTAAATTCAGACAGCTCTTCATTTCCTGAATTAAGAAGAAAAACAAGATATTTTATTTTGTCTATTCCATACTCTCTTGACACTGTTTAGTCATGTGTCCAGTCCACTTATTCCCAGGCAGGTTTTTCCAGCCTGGCTTTCTCATACATTCAAGATTCATTGTCCTGTGTGTTTTGTTTGGAACACCCAGTCTTTTTAATAATGTTTGTTCTAATATTCTTGGTACCAGCTTCATTCTTTATCTTTGTTCCAATAATTTTCCATATACTTGGTATTGCTCCCATACAGCCATCCTATGATTCTATGATATCCATGATCTATTCTCACGCTTTTGCAAATCCTACGTATTCTTCATTCTCTGACAATAACAATTATACAGAAAATGGCTTTAAATGGATCAGTTCGTCCTTTAAGAGACTGTATATATTTCAAAAATGAGAATATTATCCAATGAATCTTCAATAGCCAAAAAGTACAGCTTGAAGATTGTATAACTCATGCTAAAGACCTGACAAGAACATGGTTACATTAAACTGAAGCAATAGTAAAACCAATTACTCAGTTAGGATCAACTGAAATGATTCCATTTGGTTTTAATAGGATTTGGGTTAGACACAACAGATCAAATCTTTACCAGTAGGTGACAATTAGCTCTCTTCATATCCATGAAGGCTGGAATGTAGGGAAGCTGATTTTCTCTCATCTTAGGAACCTATTCAAGAGTGTTTTGCTGTTTCAAAGAAAGCTATGCAAAATTTTAGAAAAAAAAAAATCTATTCTTTTTTCTTCCAATTGTGCTATGCCATTCACTCCTTGTCCTATCAGACATTACCACCACCATCAGAATGATAACCATCATTATTTCCACTTCATTTTAAACCTGTTCAAGCTTTTTGTGACTTTTAGGTTTCTCCCAGATATGGGACAAAGAGACATCAGAACTGTAAACTTGATCCAACTGTGAAGCTAGAGATGACAATTGCAAACTACTCATCAAATTTTATTGAAACTGTGATGTAACATTATACAAATTTTGGAAATTAATATTTTTAATCAGTTTACACATGGTGATTCTTAAATGGTGTCAGAATAATTTCTGAATGTAACGTAATACCGTATTTTAATTCTAGACAAGAAACGTAGTATAGAGTTAACCACAGATAATGCTAGACTAGATTTTCTTCAGTTAATTTGTAAGTGGTTAGTATAGCTGTAAAACCAATCCATGTCATCTCTTAAATATTCCCATGCATTAATATTTTTTAAATTTGCTGCAAAGCAGAATATTCAATGTGTGCAAAACCAAATTTCATACCTTATAAAATAATACAGTATGTGTACATTTTGGCATATAGATGAGTGAAGAAAGAAAACACAGTGAAGTGTCTGCTCAATGAAAATGGGAAGATCAGCAAAAACAAATGTAGTATTAGGTATGCTTCGTTCTCACTTCAGGAGTGACTGAACTAACTCAGTATATTGTGAGTCTTGAGAGGCTTTGAAAATTTGGAACCTGAGTGTAAAAGTATCTTCTGTAAAGCAATATTAAAAATGACGGCAAATTGGTAACATGAATTAACAGGGCAGAGAGAGCCTGCAAGAAAATTTACATCATCTTTTCAAAATTTGAGCAATTGTTTATGAATATTCAGTGCCTCCGGATGTTCAGAAGTGTTGGACTGTCCATTTGGAACTATTTTAATCTTTGATGAACATTGTGAAATCATGTCTGGCCTTTAGTTTCTCTAAAGAGCCACAATTTTCTTATTTCTCATTATTTTTTTACCAGCAAAACCAGCATTCAAATACATATATCATGAAAAAACCCTCTCAACAACAGAATATGTCACAAACAGGCAGTCCTTGCATCAGCTTTTGAACTCTCTGTGTGTGTGTGCATATCTGCATAAATGTATATACACACATGTATGTACACACACACAAGAATTTGGATATGTGTATAAAGACTATCATCTCAGATTTAAATTCATAGTGGTTTCTGATTCAAAGAGACTTACAAGCTATAATCAGTGTTAGTGAAATTAACTACTTAGAATTACTCCCTGTGCACTTCTTTTTTAGGATTATTATTACAAATCCAAAGATACACACACCAAATATCTTACTACCATTTCTAATTGCCTTCTGTTTTTATGTCCCAAATTCTATACTGAATTTCTGTGCAAATTATATTCTGTGCCAGATACCATCCTATATTTAACAGATAAAATTCTTTAGGTCTGACAGTCTCTTTCAATCTGCTCTGTTGAATAAGATATGTGTGCTCCATGTTTGTGTATAGTGTACTCCAGTACACATGTATCTAAGTTTGAGTACCTGCAATACTTCAGTAATATACCACCACACTAATCCAAACTCAGCAGTAACAGCTTTTTGTGTCACCGGTTTGTGCGCAGCCTAATTGCTGCTTTTACTTTCTCGATTCAAACAATGTTCTGGGACGTAATTTTACCAAGTTTAAATTATACAGTGCTAGAAAATAAGTATGGGGTATTAAGTACTAAATTATACTAGAATTGTACACACTGCATATTTTGCTTTACGATTTTGTTAGTTGTTAATGAAAATTATAAGGAAAGTAAAGAGAAGTATTAACATGGCCCTGTCAAAGAAAATTCATTACATCCCCAACATTATTCTCAGGCGACAGGGTATTCTAAATCTGATTAAATACTAAAGAAAAATAACCAAAAATATACTCTTGGAAACACAGAGGCAATATCTAAACTCCTGACTGTCTTCAAGGAAATTAAGTGCTTCATACTTTTGTTGTGTTTAGCAGCACTTTGGTGCCTCAGGAGAAAAAAACGTTCATACCACCCTGTGCATTGAAGGGATGACAACTGTAAATACAATAATACCTTAACAGAAGAAAAATTGAATGTTTTAGCAAAACACACTGTCTTAGTAGCCCTTGAATATCAATATATTTTTTTTAAATCTTAGGGTAATCTTATTTCTAAACTTATTGCTACTTTACTACTAATAGAAAGTCTTCTTACATATGTTTTGCTCTAACCTTGGCTTGTTTTCCTATGCAATATAGAAGGTAATGGACTAACTGACACATAGCCTCAGTGTTATTGTAAGGTGAAGAATAATGCTTTTAAAATATATCTTTATTCAAAGAAATAATAATATATGTATATCTCTTATAGTTTCGAGATTAGATTTTTCTTGAAGGGGATGAATTGAGATTTTGCAACATTTGAGATTTTTCTCCCTTTGAATCGGGGAAAACTTAAAATTTCAACAACAGCAACAGAAAACCATGCCCAATGATCCATCTGGGTTATCACAGGAATTTGCTCTGGTTTTGAAAGTAACACAAGCATAAGAATAGTAAGGAATGTGACATGACAATTCTACCCTAAGGTAATGCAGTTCCCCGAGAGTATATCAGTGAAAAGTTGTGAACCCTTATTCTTTGTTATCTTCTCTCTTGCTCTGCGTGCAGACAAGGGAAAAACAAGTACTTAAAGTAAGAGACATTTAAGTAATTTGCCCCCATCTTCCACAAGGATAAATGAGAGAAGGTCCGATTTCTACTTTATAAGCCAAGATAAGGCACTAAGGGGAAGTGTGATGCACAACCCCCATCTCTCTGTAGAAAACCCCATGATATGGCATATTGTATTTAAAAAGAAATCCCATTTGTTTTCTCTGGATATCACTCCAGGAATTCTAAAATTTACCTGAAAACTGGTAGACTTTTTTACAGGTTCTTAGACCTGTTGCTATAGTCTTTACTTGATTATAGCATAGTTCACTGGGAAAGTAGTAAAAGGTGAAAGTGTTGGAAAGCTGTAGGAATTCTCCTCCAGTGGCAGAATGGTGCCAACTCTATTCCTTAGACATCATCTCAAAAACCCCATATGCCCTATAAAATTAGGACAAAGCAGTGTTCTGTATCCCTTCCATACAGACACTGGATCCAGGCTCCTCTTTGGTTTCTGTAACACAAAATTATCTGATTCTGTCATTAAAAAGTGCTTTTTAGGACACTGAGAAAACATTTGAGGTTGTCCCTTAGTACAGCATTTGGGAAAGTGACAACAGAACAATAAATAAAAGGCAGCTCAAACCCCAACTACATGAACAGAAATGGAAGAAGAGGAAGTAATATTGAATAACAACCAGAAATATATTGTCAGTTAATTAATCACTAGTGTTAATCTTTTAAAAATGTACATCAGTTTCTCTTCAAATGAGGCCATTTCTACAGTTACGCACAATCCACCTGTCTATATATCATCTTAAGTATTGATTTTCTCCCCTTTGAGCTTGCAACACTGATTGAGGGATTGCTGCGGGTTTTTCTTTTATCTACAGGAAGAATACAGAAATAAGCTGAGATTCACAGTTGACACGAGGTATGTCCAAGGGTAAAAGCAGAAACAAGGCAAACCACACACAGCAAAACATTTCATGTGCCTAACTTAGTCAGTTTTAGAAGTTCTTGCCAACTTGATCCCTCACATGTGGGACTCCCATTATTTCTGCAGCCCTCTTGTCCCATCACAAATACAACCTCTTACTGACTCAGCCACATCTAGTTCCAGCAGGGATGCATTCCATTGACAACGTACCAAAATGGAAACAAATAGTCTTTCTGTCACAGATCTTCAGTGAATTTGTCTATAAATTGCTTAGAATATTAACGTACCAGACAGTCCTACTCCCGAACACCACAGATATGCAGATACAAACAAAACATTTTACTTTCTTCCTTTATGCCGTGATAACACTCACTAATCAACTTGAATTAATTAATTTGTGGTACCTTGATTTATGCTTCACGTATAGCTCTCCTAGACAAGAAACTGGCTTAGAATTCAGCACACTTAGTGAAGATTCTCTGACAACTGAAAACATATTTAAGAGATATGCCTTGGAGTTTGAATGAGCAGCAGCCTGTTTATTGTCTATGATTGAAACCAGGAAAGCTTTGAATCCTAATCCTTAGGAGAAGTTCAAGTAATTCAGACATGTAAATCAAACACAGAGAGAGAAAAATTATTCGCTCCAGGCTCAGCAAAACAGAATAGTTATGTCTGGCAAAGCTCTTGTACAGACCAACACGCTTAAAATTGCTAGGGGAAAGCACACCGCAAATGATTTAAAGGTTTCATCTGAACAAATGCATTCACTGAGCTTACCGATGGCAGGAATGGCAGGGAGGAAAATGGAAAGAAAAATAGACAGGTACTACTTTCACAGTATCAACACCTTGCCTTTCCAAGTTCTTTTGAAAAGCTATCAGCACCATCTCACAAGAAAGAACTCTTGCTCTACAACAGTCTGCATTTGTAAATCCTGCAGCAGTGTCAAGACCTGTGATTTCTGCTGATGTGTTTTCCAATTGCTTTCATGTTGAACCTTGAATAGAAAAGTGTGGGACCCTGTTTTCCTACAGATTATTTTGCAACATGAATTAGATTCAGGCTGCATGGCTAAGTCCCCCACATGGCTCTCTGCCACCAGAAGAACAGAGGTATTGTTCCCATCCCTTTCTGTTTCTTTACGCTCTCACTCATCTCCATTCCAGATGACTTTCTCTCTCAAGCCACCTAGGTTACTAATTGAACCCTTCTGCAGCAGAAGCAGCAGAATCCACCTCAGCAGATGATACTCTCTATTTATCTAGCTTGGTTTTTGCCATATTTGTGAGCAGTCACAGGGGAGACTAGGGAGAACCAGAGCACTCACGAGTAGCAGTAACACATGGCAGAGATGGACAGTGAATCCATGGGGAGAAGCAAACAGACCAGAGGACATAACTCTCTGCTCAAAGTGACAGTGACCTATCAGATCAACTTTCCACATCCTGGTTTGGTAGCTTAATATCTGAAATATTTTTGAAAATCTCATCCTGGAAATCACTCTCTACTTCTCTTCATACCATCTGGCTGGTTACCTGTGCTCACCCCTCTCATTCCCTGGTCGTCTTATTCTTTCATTTCCTCACTTCTTTCATTCAGCATCTCAGCTCTCACATTCATTCTTATTCCCATTGCCATGTCCCTATTTCATTCTCCGCTGCAAACATCCACTATCACCTCCCTCCGCCCCTGCATGGGTGCAGTCAGTGCAACAGGCACACACAGAGCTCCTTAGGCTTGCACAGAGGCACACCGAAAGGATCTTCACTCATTCCTGCCAAGTTTTCTAAATCCATTTATAAAACAACAACAAAAAAATCCCCAGCAATCAGCAACCATTTTTATCCACTGCATATTAGTAAATATCTCTTCTGTAATGTGTAGATGCCTCAAACCAAACTTCCTAACTGAGAAGTTGCACAGTAGAGATCACAGCTGGATGTCAAATAATAACCACTCAGGTTTCAGACTACTCTGAGCTTTCTCTCACCCAGCATGTTAAGATCTGTGTCTTGTTGGTTCCAATTCTTACAACAGTCTTTTAGAAGACATTTTTGAAAGTATTAGGGCTGCCTATATGCTGTAACTAAAAACCAGGCACTATTTCAACCAAAGCACAAATCCCTGACACGGTCCCACGTAGTGGAAAACATCACTGAGTGCTTATGAATGTGAAGCAGTTCTTGATGAAACCAGAACAGCTCAGACTTCAGTACAGACCCATCACAACAGCTGAAGAACTTCAATGCCGCCTTGCAAACACTCCTCTCAGCAGGAAGGTTTTCAGCAGCACCGAAGTCTATCCCATCCCCGCATGGGGGAAAAACAGGGCACAGGAATAGGTATAGCTTGAGCTACGCTGCAAGCCTGCCGGGAATTATTACACATAGATTTAGAGATATGAGAGGTGAAGGATTCCTGCTCCCCATGTTTATAGTCAGATGTGTGGTGACCCTAAGTGGGGTGGGAGAATTGACAGAGGGATGGGAGTGAGTGATATGGAGAGGAGAAGGCAGTGACCAAGCTAGGAGATAAACTGGGGCTCCTCTGTTTCTGCGACAGTTTTCCCAGGCAGTCAAATGCTGCCTTTTACTGGAGGTGGGCTGTGAGATGCTGATCTAGCACGCAGATACTCAAGACCTAAAAATGAGATGCACTCAGATTAGGTATTTCTTCTTGGTAAGGGCAAAAAAACAGATGCGTTATTCAAGTCAAAGCAACCAAACAGTCAGACTTTCTGTTTTTCACATTTGACAGCCTAGGTTGTATTTCCTGCTTTCTGAAGTGTCAGAGGAATTCAAATTGCATTTTCTGAAACTGGATCACTCTTTCTGAAATTTAAGGTAGACTGGTGGAGGTTTAGATTAAATATTGACTTTTGCATTCGATTAGTTGTTTATAAATAATAACTGTCTGACATAGAACATACAAATCTTATTGTAGAGATACATATATTTCATTTTGCAGCAAATGTATTTGGCTGTATTAAAACTGTATAAAGAGGCATCAATTAATACTTTATAATTATTGCCTAGAAGTACCTAAGTACATTCTTCTAGTTATGCAGTAACCATCTGGAGAGCAACCTGATGGATAGTTCTATGGATTCAACTATAGACATAAAAAGATAGTCAGCTGCAAATGCTGTGGTAATCAAACATGAAGTAGCACATAAAAAGAGCAGTTATCTTTGTGAAACCATTCCAGGTACTAAGATGCTGATGGCAGGCTCTGGTAGTAATTGCTGCAAGAAGAAACAGCTCTGGGACTCTAATTGATTCTTATCCCCAGAGCAAAGCAAATCTTTTTTCAGTGTAGAGGGACTTGCCTGAGCCCACAAGGAAATAATTTGAGTTGCTTTCCCAATACTTTTGTTATGAATAATGAGCTTCTAGTACCCAGTAGTTTAATAATATACTACTTGCGGTCAAGACTACACCTATACTAGGATTACATGCTGCTTTGCAGAAATACTCTGCTACGTGTTCTGCCAACTGGTAGCACTTACTTCGAAAGTACGGAATGACTTTCTTGAAAATGAAGTTGAAATTTATTCCTTTATATGCATTTCAATGTACATTTCTGCACACTGTAAAGTAGTTTCTTTTAATGTTTTTGTAATGGAGACTTTCTACTAAGAGTAAAAATAAATCACCAATTTCAGAGATCTGAATATTGAGTCACATTTAAATGCAGTACAATGTAACCAGAGACCATTTCTCTAGTGTAAATAATTCTTTTTTTTATTTATGGTTATTTTCATTTTTTGTATCCATGAGCAGAATCTTTCCTTGCAACTGTGCTTGAAGGATATTAAACCTATTGCTTTTTTTTTTCTTGGCTTTTCATAAGCTTCTTTTAAATCATGTAATTTTCTGCTGCCACCATAGGGTTTTTTCATCTCCCAATTAGTAAGCTCCCACTTAGCAAGTTGTCAAGCAACTACTCAAGCAGTAAAATATATGTCATTGTGGAGTTGTAAATTATTTATTGTTTATAGGTAGCTGAAAATTAGCCTGAACAATCCTATGAAAAAGAACAAGAACTAGCCCCTTAATTAGTTAGAGTGGCTGGCAACAGTAAATAGAATGTTTCAAGTCACTATGAAAGCAAAATTATAATTGCATGATGCTATTCCAGATCTTTCTTGCCTCTTTTGAGAAATCATAAGTCTCTGCTCCCTACCTGCCTTCCTTGCCCCCGAATGCTACCTGCACAATCACTAGCTTTTCCTATCCAGTCTGTTCGGATAAGAAGTGTGATATTGTGACTTCTCTGTATTGACATCATCCTTGAGGAGATGGATACAAGGAAGAGATGAAGAAGATAGGCACACAAGCTTCTAGCATGGGAGTGAAGAATGACCTCAACGTGACTGCAGGATCTTTGTATGAGAGAAGAAATGTCATCAAAATTGCCTTCAAGGTGGCCTGCTGACCTTCAGATATCCTACCAGATCTATTAGTGGGATCCAGCAGATCTTGCCTCTTAGTTTAACATTTTGGTTTATTCTTTAAAAAGTATTGATATCACGCTGGACTCCTTAACAAAGTGATAGTCTGTTCCACTTATACGATGTTCTTTTGAAAGCAGGAAAATTCAGTTCCCTCCTCAGCCTAACAAATCCGCATGTCCTAAAATGAATCCTTGAATACAGAGTTCAGGATTCCTATTTATTTTGGGTCACTGAACAGCTACAAATGCAACCACGATGGAGGCAGAGTGAGCAGAAAGCAGTATAGAAGATACAAGGGCCCAAACAGCCTGAAATGTTATGTCCAGTTATTTTAACGCAACAGATTAAGCACATGAACAATACGGGAAAAAAACATTGTTCTCTGATGAATGACTAGGCAATATCCAGTCTTTCTCTTCTCTTTCTCTCCCTTCATCAGACCTGGCAACATTTCAGGCAAATTTAGTGAACGTTAAAAATTGGTTCTGCCTGCAAGTTGGCCATGGCATCTTCTAGGGACAGGCCAACTCCACTCCCAGCTGGTGGCTTGGTGTGACACCTATGTACTGTTTAGCTGAGAAATGAGGCATGTAGGAAAAGGGTTAGAAGTAACGGGAGAAGAGGGAGGAACAGTAGTTTCTCTTGACGCTCTTGCCTTAACACTAGATCCTACACTTTACCTCATGACAGCATTCTTCCATATCTTATTTTATGGTGTCTTTGCTTCAAGAAAAGGAAATGGACAACAGTTTCCAGTTAGAAAAGCTGATGGCGTGGTGGATAAAATGCATAATTCCAGAAAAAGCAAAAGACATATCTATGAAGAAATGGAAGAGACTCACCAGTTCCTGCTAAAGGAGTTGGACAGGAGAGTTTTATAATAGGCAAACTGGAGCACTAGCTTTCCCAAAAGGGAAAGACAATAACTAACATTAGTGACTGTGCTGATGTTACCAATATTTAGTAGTCTTCCCCTATTAACACTCATAGCATGAGACCTCTCAGGGGACCACAAGCACAGCTACTTTGTGGCATGCTAATCTTTAGTACAGTTCAGCAGAAAGATAGAGAAGAAAATAATGGTAGTTAACACATTCAATTCAGTTGTCAAAGCCGAGGACAGTCACTATTAGGAATGATTGCATTCTGTAGAGCATGTAAGGCTTAACAGTACTTTGGAGTTCATTTGAAGGCCATCAGTGCCTGATCATTTCCTTCCTAAGTTGCCAGGCATTTCTCTGAAAGTGGAAAGACTGGTAGTTAATCTAGACATTGCTATAAGTGCTGAACACAACTGAGCTCTTCCCTCAGTTACTTTCCTGGTCACCTCCTTCATTCTGACACAAGACACTGGTATTTTTCACAAATGGGTATTGTTGTTGTGTTTTTTTTAAAAATGAAGTTCACATGCACTTTTGTTGAGCTTTCCTAGGCTAGATATTCAGTTTTATCTTGTGTAGCTTAAAAGAACTCAAGCCCCATTTATGACCTTCAAGGACCAAAGTGGATAAAAGTGCCAAATGAATTAAGTAACAGCTTTAATCCAGCAGATATTGAGGGTATGGGAGGCCACTGGAAATTATAGACTACAGCCCTGACTTCTGTAGTTCAATTTATAAAATTGTTGTCAACTCTTTATTCTGATAAAATTCATATACCTAGACTGACAGTAGTAGATAACAATGTGAATGGAACTGAACTGTAATGGATCATCACAATGAAATCCCTAGTTCGCTTGTGCTTTTTCTGACAAACATTCCCATAAGTATAATCATATTAGGGAAGTTTTTCATTCATGTCCAAACAACTAATGAGGGTGATCAATTCAGCATTTTGTCCTCTCTTTCCAGAACCTTGTGCTACTTTCTATAAACTTCAGATGACCTCACTTAGGATGAAATTACTTCCTAATCTTAATTGTCCCTCCGGTTGAACTGTGTATCTTTATGCCACCATCCTTCTCCCCATCAGTTCTGTTGCACACAAAGTTAAAACTAGACCTACATTGATTGTTACTAACTTAGCCATATTTCTTTGGAACAGGATTTATGTACGTATCTCAATGAACCCACAGGTTTCAACAGTAAAAATCAAATTCCTCCCACATCCAATTGCTTGAATACCAGACAGTCTACCAAACTTTCCTAAGAGAGGTGCCATGACTATGCAACCTTCCCAAGTGGACAAAATAGGTGCATGAGTATCTCTGACACCTACAGAAGATGAGATTCTCCTCACTCATAAGGAAGGCACATGAAATATTTCACTTGACTCTCTTCAGAGCCACTGAAGAGAAATGGGAGATTCTAAGCGAAGACTTCCTTGGCTTAGAATTCCTTTAGATACCTACTTCCAAATGTAGTAACTATCATCCTGACTTTCCTCCTATCTTCATCCTATTGAATGCCTGGTTTTCTAGGTGTGCTCTGAGTGATGTGAACGCATATATTGGTATGCGTACGTGTTTCAACATAGCTGGACTTAAAGTAGGGCCCATTTCTCACTCAATCCATGTAATAAATAAAGTACTTGTCCAGGAAATGAGAAGCCTGATATCTAGATAGAAAGCTTTATTTGAGCTTTCAGATTCCACGGCCTAAAGATGTATCCATGAAACTATATTGTGTGCTAAGCAAATATCTTCATGTGCTGGACCTTCGTACACCCAAGAAACAAACACTGTCCCTGATATGGTCTTTTGTCATAGTAGAGTCTGGCTGGCAGCCAACAGCTGAGGCAATTAAAGACCTCAATGTCTGTGCAATACATCTACACATGAGAAGATGGATCAGGACCCAGAAAGAAAGAATAAATGATAGGGCCTCAGTGCAGACTCCTATTTTGCAGACTTTCGTAACTGGTATAAGGTTTGTGTCTGGAATCTACGGGTTCAAAAAGCAGTTCTAAAAGTATGTATCTTCCTATTGCAAAACTCTGCAGCACACAGGAGACATTCTTTAGTCCTGTGACAAATATCATTACAAGAGCATGAAGCAAAATACACATGAGAAAATTATATTTGCAAAAAGTTAATTGGGAATGAACTCTATTCCCTTTATGAGGGCTGAAGGTTCGTCAGCCCAGCTGAAGTGCATTTACACCAATGCACACAGCATAGGCAATAAGAAGGATGAGCTGGAAGCTGTTGTAGGGCAAGGTGACTACAATGTTGTTGATATCCCGGAAGCATGGGGGGATGACTCGTATAACTGGAGTGCAGCCATGGTGGGGTATAAACTCTTCAGGCAGGACAGGAAGGGTAGGAAAGGAGGTTGGGTAGCCCTCTATGTTAGAGAGTACTTTGATACCTCAAGGTTAACTTGAGGTCAGTTAAGGTGAGGAAGGGACTGAGCGCCTATGGGTTAAAATCAGAAGAGCCCACAATAAGGTAGATGTTGTGATGGGAGTCTGTTACAGACCACCCAGCAGAGAAGAAGTATCTGATGAGCTCTTCTATAAACAGCTGGGGATAGTCTCTAGATCTCTACCTTTTGTCCTTGTGGGAGACCTCAATCTTCCGGATATCTGCTGGAAGTACAATACAGCAGAAAGGAAGCAGTCTAGGAGGTTTTTGGAGTGTGTGGAAGTCAACTTCCTCACACACCTGGTGAGTGAGCTGACAAGGGAGAGTGCCCTCCTGGACCTGCTGTTTGTGAACAGAGAAGGCCTTGTGGGGGATGTGATGGTAGGAGGACGCCTGGGACAAAGCAATCATGAGATGATAGGGTTTTCAGTTCTAGGTGAGATGAAGAAGGGGATTAGCAAAACAGTCACATTAAAATTCCAGAGGGCAGAGTTTGGACTGTTCAGAAGGCTGGTTGGCAAAGTCCCATGGGAGACAGTCCTTCAGGGCAAGGGAGCCCACGAGGGTTGGGCGCTCTTAAAAAACCAAATCCTAGCAGCTCAGGAGCAAGCCATCCCTATGTTCCAGAAAAGGAGCCGGAGGGGGAAAAAGCCAGCTTGGTTGAGCAGGGAGATCTTGAGATACATCAAAAAGAAGAATGTCTATGAGTTTTGGAAGAAGGGACAGGCGTCTTGGGTGGACTACAGGAACAAGTGAGATCATGCAGGGAAAAAATTAGGAGGGCCAAGGCCCAACTAGAAATGAAACTGGCTAAGTCTGTGAAAGATAATAAAAATCTTTCTACAAATACATTAACAGGAAAAGGAGGACGAGGGAGAATATTCAGTCCCTACTGGATGCAGAAGGAACAGCAGTGACAAGGGATGAGGACAAGGCTGAGGTACTTAATGCTTTCTTTGCCTCAGTCTTTAATAGTAAGGGAAGTTGCTCCCCCTGTGTACAAACTGAGGAGTTAGAGGAGCAGAATGAAGCTCCCATAATCCAGAAGAAGATGGTTAGAGATTTGCTTGCCCAGCTAGACACCCACAAGTCTGTGGGGCCGGATGGGATCCACCCAAGAGTATTGAAGGAGCTGGAGGATGTGCTTTCCAAACCTGTTTCCATCATCTTCCAGCAGTCCTGGCTGAGTGGGGAATTTCCACTAGACTGGAGGCTGGCTGATGTTGTGCCCATCTACAAGAAGGGTTGCAGGGAGGATCTGGGGAACTACAGGCCTGTCAGTCTGACCTCAGTGCCGGGGAGAGTCATGGAACAGGTGATCTTGAGTGCTATCCTGAAGCACATGCAAGAGAACCGGGTGATCAGGCCCAGTCAACACGGGTTCATGAAAGGCAGGTCTTGCCAAACTAACCTGATCACCTTCTATGACAAAGTGACTCGACTACTGGATGAGGGAAAGGCTGTGGATGCAGTCTGCTTGGACTTCAGTAAAGCCTTTGACACAGTTTCTCACAGCATTCTGCTTAGGAACCTGTCTGCCTCTGGCCTGGACAGGCGCTCACTCTCCTGGGTGGAAAACTGGTTGGGGGGCCGGGCCCAGAGAGTGGTGGGGAATGGAGTTAACTCCAGCTGGAAGTCGATCACAAGTGGGGTTCCCCAGGGCTCGGTACTGGGTCCAGTCCTGTTCAATGTCTTTATCAATGACCTGGATGAAGGCATTGAGTGCACCCTTAGCAAGTGTGCAGATGACACTAAGCTGGGTGGACATGTGGATCTGCTGGAGGGCAGGGAGGCTCTGCAAAGGGATCTGAACAAGGTGGACTGATGGGCTGAGACCAATGGCATGAGGTTCAACAAGGCCAAATGCCGGGTCCTGCACTTGGAGAACAACAACCCTGTGCAGTGCTACAGACTGGGGGAAGAGTGGCTGGAGAGCTGCACGGAGGAGAAGGACCTGGGGGTGTTGGTCGACAGTGACTGAACATGAGCCAGCAGTGTGCCCAGGGAGCCAACAAGGGCAGTGGCATCTTGGCTTGGCTCAGAAACGGTGTGACCAGCAGGTCCAGGGAGGTTATTCTCCCTCTGTACTCGGCACTGATGAGACCACACCTTGAGAACTGTTTTCAGTTCTGGGCCCCTCACCACAAGAAGGATGTTGAGGCTCTGGAGTGTGTCCAGAGGAGAGCAACGAAGCTGCTGAGGGGCTGGAGAACAAGTCTGACGAGGAGTGGCTGAGAGAGCTGGGGTTGTTTAGCCTGGAGAAGAGGAGGCTGAGGGGAGACCTTATTGTTCTCTGCAACTACCTGAAAGGAGGTTGTGGAGAGGAGGGCGTTGGGCTCTTCTCGCAAGTGACAGGGGACAGGACAAGGGGAATGGCCTCAAGCTCCGCCAGGGGTGGTTCAGGCTGGGTATCAGAAATTTTTTTTTTACGGAAAGAGTCATCGGGCACTGGCAGAGCCTGCCCAGGGAGGGGGTTGAATAACCTTTCCTGGAGATGTTTAAGGAACGGGTGGATGAAGTGCTTAGGGACATGGTTTAGGGAGTGTTAGGAATGGCTGGACTTGATAATCCAGTGGGTCTTTTCCAACCTGGTGATTCTATGATTCTATGTTTCTATGACTTAGAATACACAAAGAAGAGAGTACTTGATTACAGCGCATCGAGAGGCACTTAAGTGGTTACAAGGGAACGTATGTTGGCTTCTTCAGAAGTATTCTGAAAATTCCGTTTGGAAAAAGATACTAAACAGTAGGTTTCCTTCCGTTTTCAAGCATGAGTCCACATATTCCACATGACACCTGTCTGGGTTATAAAATAAGTAAAGAATCATAGATGCCTGTCTTTTCAAAAATACTCTACCCCGGCACTTCAGCTAGGTTAATCCGATAGTGTAACAGACTGTCTTTATATGTAAGACTCTGGGACATTAAAGAAATCGTACTTTGAATAGCTCATTTTCCAGTAATTATTATCTCCCTTCTGGGCTCATTTGTGAACAGTCATAATGAACAATTTTTCCATCTTACCATGTTTTGTTTCAGTAAATATCAAAGATGTACACATATATTTGATTACAAATTCTAGAAGCACTGATGCATTTGTAAAAACCAAATGCTCCAGGTATTTACTTTTGTAACAGCATTGTGCTTTAGATGGGATTGCACTGGATAAGAATGAGTGGAAAATTTGTTGTGTCATGACTTTTCCTAATCTCAGGAAGAACAGATTTCATTTCTGTGAGCACGAAGACTTTTAAATTTAACTTTTCCTCTTCCCTTTTCTTGCCTTCAGCTCCCAACACCATCTGGAGAAAGGGATGGAAGCCCCTGGCAACTCTTTACTAAAGACAGAGGGTGACTAGAGGCTATGCAAGATGGGGATATGCTGCATTAAATTAAAAACTTAACATGTTCTTATGCAATAAAGAGAGCTTTCTCAAGACTTTGCACATGTACAATTAACTAAGGAACATCCTAAACACCATTTTTAACTCCAAGTGCAAGGCATGTATTTTGACCTTGTCATTTCTAGCCTAAGTGCATATAGCGCATGTGTCAGTACCTATGTATAAAAATTCAGAAATATAACAGTCCACTGCACATACTTCTCCCTCCAGGGAGAGAATGAGTGAACAAATACATGCCAGATGGTACTAGCATTGCTCAGTGCACTACTGGAAGGCACTCAGTTATTGCAGAGACAAACACAGCATACAGTAAAAACAGAAAGTCTCCACAGAGCAGCCACTTTTTGCTGCTATGTGTTTCTATACTACTTAGCACTATGGAGTCTTGGCCCATAACAGAGTACACATATGTAATCAAACAAAGGATAGCGACATTTCCTAGATTTCACATAGGTGGATGTAGAGGCTGAAAGGTGGATCAAAAGCAAGGGCTCTGCTTCAAATTCGTACTTTAGTCCTCTTTACGACCATCAAGACATAATACTGGGAATAAGAACACCAGCATGCAAAGAACTATTTTTAAACTTTGGAGGACTTAAAAATATTTTCTTGTTGAAAGGTCAACAGTCTCAGCCCTCAGTTTACAGAATTTCAGTTGAGTCCTCTAAATTTGGATATAATTTTCTCAATTCAGGTAGGAGTATTAATGATGCCTTCTATTATGTAATAATATTAGTCATAAAAATTAATGATGCCTTTTACTAGGTAAATTTCGTAGTGTATTTTCATTAGCCAATGCTTTCCAAGACAAAGAATTTTGCAGGAAATTTTACTTTGATAATTCTATGCAATTTCACTCTGTAAGTCTGCATATCTATGAGTTCCATTCAATAGCTCAAACACTAACTGGGTACTTATTAAGGTTTAAGGAGTCAAAACAAGCTCTAGGTCGACAGGCAGTTATTCTTAACAGTGCTTAACACTCAAATGAGTCATTACTTTTTTCTCCTCAGAAAAAAAACATACAAATCTGAGCAGATTATGTTAAAATAGTGATAACTATGCAATTTGGTCTCAGCTTGCTTCTGCACAATGGCTGAACAGATGGCGGGTAAAGGGAGGTAGGTTTGGATAGGTGACAGTAAATCTAGTATTTCTTTACTTCTGGGAATCTGAATTTTCTATCTAAATTATAATCTTCTCATTCTAAGCACATTATTACTTTCTGGAGTATGTGGGCATCCAGGAAGCTGATATGAGAAAAATGTGTTGTTGAGGATTTTATTCACCAACTAATTAGAAGTACTTAAAGTGTACAGTGAGTAGAAAGATGAGAAAACCAACAGTTGTATGTGTAATTAAAAATTAACTGTTTTCAATAAAGGAGTCTCAGACTTGGGTAGCACCGATAGGTGGACAAACTGAACAAGATTATAAGAGAATGAGCACATTCACAGTTGCTTATCAGGTGTTTCCCTGCATCTACATATTTTCAGTACAAGAGATATAGTGCCTTCAAGGCTAAAGTCTAGAGGTCCATAAGCGATACTTAGGTATTTCCTTAACCTCTAAAATGCACATGTAAATTTAGATGGCAGAGAGAGAGAATCAAAATCTGCCCTTTACAATGACAAATTTTTTAGTATTGTTCTAAACCAAAACTTAGCAGATGCCCCACACAACACTATTGTACTTTTCTGCATAAAGTAAGCTCTTATTTTGTATTTCTTAATATTACTAGCAAAAAATAAGGCACAGAACAAGAGGCTCCAAGGAGTACTTCATATGCTATATATTCCTCTCATTCACTTTTTGGCATCCAAGCATTTCTGTTTGTCTTGTAACGGATTTCTTGCCATCCAAATGGCTTTGTCTATACTACTGAACACCCATAAACTTCGTATGTCTGTTTAGCAAAAGGTTGTGTGTCACAGTTCAAATTGAAGAATAAGAGGACAAACAAGTGCTGCAACTGAATTTGAGGTAAATATTCACTAAAAAATACTATATTTCATATGAAACTTCATTAAATCTATAACAAATAACTATAGAAACTATTTCAACAGTGTCAGCAAATTATATTCCATTAAAATTAAGCAAAATACACTGATATCAGAAATGGAGAAAGATGTAAGCCAGATGTGAAAGAAGAAAAGAGATTTTAAAAATTATTTTCTTCTGTTATTCCTGAAGTCTCCTGAAGATCATTAGAAATCTAACAAGAAATAAACATTGCTTAAAAATATAATTTTTGCATGTCTAGATGTCAGAAGTATGTGTCACATGTATCATTCTAAGTTTGTTAAATCCAATTCTCTTTTATTTCCCATACTCTTTCTGTGCTTTTTTATCTGTAATGTACAATGTTAAAAACACGTTAGAGTCAAGCTGCCAGGAATAGCTCACTGCAGTTTCCAAAATGCTAGCTCTTCCTTCCCCACAATAAAAGGTCCATGAAGCTCCTTGTACACTAAGTGGTTTATAAAATAACAGCAAGCATAATTAGCTTTGTCACAAAGGAGAATATCACTTGATCAGATAGATGGATTTTTCTTTTCAGTACTAGACGAGCTGATGATGTTAGCAGGAAGGTAACTGCGAATTCACATTAAAAAATGCACTAGAATTTTTTTCTCAGCAGTACGGTTCAATTGAATTTGTATATAATGAGCTCCATAGTAGTCTGAAGATGAAAGATGATGACTTACTGGAAGAGATTATTTATTTGAACATTACCATAAACATTTCATGAAAATATCAGCTTTCAGGGATTCACTTTCTTCTTTAGTGACATGACACAGAAACAGACGACTATGCAGTTTTTGAAGCTTTGACAATGTTGGTTGCTTAGCAGTCTATAGGAAAATCAGAGAGAGATATGAAAGCTTATTTTTAGAATTTATGGCTAGCAATATATATAGAGAACGTCTTTGAAATGGCAGTCACTTCTAACACATACATTTCAGGGTGTTAGACTATTTGGAAGGGTTATTCAAAAAAATAATCAGCATTACCCACAGAATTTAATAAAATAGTCCTTACGGTTTCATTCTGGAACCTTTTCTTATAAAAAGTTGAGGGAAATTTCTATGAGTTTTATATGAAAGTTTGTATTAGAGAAAAAATGTTTACTGTTGATGCATTCATTCAAACCTTTTACTCTATATAGTGTATTTTTTAATTAAAAACTTTGAAAAAATAACATGCCTGCTTCATATGAAGTCTGTACAAAGAAAGATATTTTATTTTTAGTTCCGTTGCATACAGAAGAAAATCTACTTCCTGGAGGTCAGCTTTGCCTTTCTGCAAATATCCAAATTGAGATATTCTGGGGCCATAGAGAAACCACATCGGTTGCTAACCAGAATTTTTAGGGAGTATCTCCATCCTTACTGCACATTGGGTTCTGGCAAGTGGCTGATGCAGGACTTACACTGAGGTATAGAAGAAGGGATACCTTGTGAGTATAGGAAATTACGAATATGTAGCCGGAAACTACCTGGCTCTATACGACCCCATCTGTCTTACTGAATACACTGCGGCAGAACTACATCACATATTGAAAAAAACAAGTCTATCCGGAAGGGACTCAAAGCTACACAGATGTGGGCTATGTTTCTGCTGGAAAACATCCAAGAACTCACCAAGAGAAAGGCTACATACTCTGGCTGTAGAACTGTGGGACGCAACAGCCACATTATCCCCCTGACAGGCTGGGACCTGCTGTTGTAGGTCCAGAAAAATCAAATATGAAAAGGTGCTCAGCAGTTATTGGCCTTTGCTACACCAAAAGGTAGAAGTGCATGTGCACATGCACAAGCTTTTCCCTTTACTCACACACTTTATTACTTCTAGGAGTGACAGTACTTTAATATCGGTGCTTCTTCATTGTTGTAGTTTTCTGCTCTATATTCGTATCAAAATATATGCAGAGGGGTTTGTGACATTCCAGAATAAAGATATTTTTGTGGAGCTTTATTACTTTTAGAAATATTTAATATATCTAGTGATGTAGATGAAAATTGAGGCATATTATGATTTAATTAGATTCTCAAAGGGTAGATTATTTCCTTCTCTTAATTCAGAAACAGTGTTCTTTTACCTCTATGTAAATTAGTTGAGCGCAATTGGTTTGTAGAAAAATTATTCTTTATGCTGATCAAATATTATCATTTTTTGTGTGTTCCATGGAATTATTTAATTTAGTTGTGCCTACACGTAAAAAATAATGCTTTTGAAAAGTTGAAGAAAAATGTAGAAACTATCCTTAACCCATCTTCACTGTTCTGTTTTCATGAGGCAGAAAATTAAATAGAAGTGAAATTACATGTAGAACTTTCATGTAAATAGTAAATATTATGAAAAAAAAATCTGCAAATTCCCTGAGCTATGTTACCCTCATCTACTATTTAATTAACTCATTTTTATAAATTTGTTATTTCTACTTCTGTGTCTAAAATAACCCTGAGAAATTTCATATTTGTGACATAGGGAAAAGATGTCTTGTGGAACTTCCCCAGTCAGCCAGGACCGCTGGAAGATGATGGATAGGGGTTTGGAAAGGACATCCGCCAGCTCCTTCAATACTCTTGGGTGCGTCCCATCCAGCCCCATAGACTTGTGGGTGTCTAGCTGGGCAAGCAAGTCTCTAACCGCCTCCTCTTGGATCATGGGAGCCTCATTCTGCTCCTCTAACTCTTGGGTTTGTAAACAGAAGGAACAACTTTCTTTGCTATTAAAGACTGAGGCGAAGAAGCCATTAAGTACCTCAGCCTTGTCCTTATCCCCTGTCACTGTTCTTCCTTCTGCATCCACTAGAGACTGGATATTCTCCCTCGTCCTCCTTTTCCTGTTAATGTATTTGTAGAAAGACTTTTTGTTGTCTTTCACAGACTTAGCCAGTTTGATTTCTAGTTGGGCCTTGGCCTTCCTGATTTTTTCCCTGCACGATCTCACTTCGTCCCTGTAGTCCACCCAAGATGCCTGTCCTTTCCTCCAAAGCACATACAGCTTCTTATTATTATTGACACATCTTGAGATCTCCCTGCTCCACCAAGATGGCTTTTCCCCCCGCTGGGTCCTTTTCCGGAACACACGGATGGCCTGCTCTTGAGCTGCTAGGAAGTTCCACAAGACTGGAGGCTGGCTAATATTGTGCCCATATACAAGAAGGGTTGCAGAGAGGATCTGGGGAACTACAGGCCTGTCAGTCTGACCTCAGTGCCGGGGAAAGTCATGGAACAGGTAATCTTGAGTGCTGTCATGAAGCACATGCAAGAGAACCAGGTGATCAGGCCCAGTCAACATGGGTTTACAAAAGGCAGATCTTGCCAAACTAACCTGATCGCCTTCTATGACAAAGTGACTCGACTACTGGATGGGGGAAAGGCTGTGGATGCAGTCTGCTTGGACTTCAGTAAAGCCTTTGACACAGTTTCTCACAGCATTGTGCTTAGGAACCTGTCAGCCTCTGGCCTGGACAGGCGCACACTCTCCTGGGTGGAAAACTGGTTGGATGGCCCAGAGAGTGGTGGGGAATGGAGTTAACTCCAGCTGGAGGCCAGTTACAAGTGGAGTTCCTCAGGGCTCAGTACTGGGTCCAGCTCTGTTCAATGTCTTTAACAATGACCTGAATGAAGGCATTGAGTGCACCCTCAGCAAGTTTGCAGACGACACTAAGCTGGGTGGACGTGTGGATCTGCTGGAGGGTAGGGAGGCTCTGCAAAGGGATCTGAACAGGCTGGACCACTGGGCCGAGACCAATGGGATGAGGTTTAACAAGGCCAAATGCCGGGTCCTGCACTTGGGGCACAACAACCCCATGCAGCGCTACACACTGGGGGAAGAGTGGCTGGAGAGCTGCACGGAAGAGAAGGACCTGGGGGTGTTGGTCGACAGTGACTGAACATGAGCCAGCAGTGTGCCCAGGGGGCCAAGAAGGCCAATGGCATCTTGGCTTGTATCAGAAATGGGGTCACCAGCAGGTCCAGGGAGGATATTCTCCCTCTGTACTCGGCACTGGTGAGACCGCACCTCGAGTACTGTGTTCAGTTCTGGGCCTCTCACCACAAGAAGGATGTTGAGGCTCCGGAGTGTGTCCAGAGAAGAGCAACGAAGCTGGTGAAGGGGCTGGAGAACAAGTCTGACGAGGAGTGGCTGAGAGAGCTGGGGTTGTTTAGCCTGGAGAAGAGGAGGCTGAGGGGAGACCTTATTGTTCTCTGCAACTACCTGAAAGGAGGTTGTGGAGAGGAGGGAGCTGGGCTCTTCTTGCAAGTGACAGGGGACAGGACAAGGGGAATGGCCTCAAGCTCCGCCAGGGGTGGTTCAGGCTGGGTATCAGAAATTTTTTTTTTACGGAAAGAGTCATCGGGCACTGGCAGAGCCTGCCCAGGGAGGGGGTTGAATAACCTTCCCTGGAGGTGTTTAAGGAACGGGTGGATGAAGTGCTTAGGGACATGGTTTAGGGATTGTTAGGAATGGTTGGACTCGATGATCCAGTGGGTCCTTTCCAACCTGGTGATTCTGTGATTCTGTGATTCCGTGATTCTGTGAAATGTGGTTGATTAAGTAACAATCAAAGAAGAACAGAAAGGAGGAAAGAGAAGAAATCTACATTCCCATGGGTAAGATGTGACAAATAAGATGGATAACAAAGCATATTCAAGTCCAAAGTGGCCCTGCTGGTCATTTGGACCTCACAAAAGTCCCATTTATTTACTATTAAACCATGTTTGAGCTTGCCGTGTTCCTCTCTGGTTCAATTGCCATGCAAGTACAGTAGTAAATCCTTATCATGAGTGGAAATATGTTGGGAGTTGATTTGATTAATCTCTGAGATTCTATTATAAGTCAAAAAGTGTTTTGAAGAATGATTTTGAAATTAAATCCATCTCATACTTATTATATTCTCTAGAAAACTATTATTCTTGCAGGCTTACACAGTAATGAGCTTTTAAAGACAACATCCTTCTCTTTGAGATCTTCTTGGGTAAATACAATTAAAAGGTTTGACCAGAATTTAAAAAAGTCTATCCTTACGTCACTAGAGGGACAGATTACCCTTTGACTGCTAATGTCTGTGGTTAAACATAGTTCACATTTTTTCACTCATTACAGCATGTAAATGAAGAACAATTTCTCCCTAGTCTCCAGTCCTTGCCTTCTTCCTCAGTACTTAGCTTATTTGAAACAGAATTGGAAGCATCACATCATGATGATTAATTATCATCCAAAACAATGTGGTAAAAGGAATGTTCAATGTCTAGGTCGATGTTCAATTACAGCTTCATAGCAGAAGATCCTCATATCACAGTCTGAAATGACTCAGGGGAGAAATCCAGCCACTATCAAGTTATATGGCAAAATTTTGTTAATTGAGAGGTCAATAAGTTACCCACAAAGAAGGTAAAGAAAGTAAAAGCAATTTGTCTTTTCATGACCCATAAAAGAATTTGCTGTCTGTGAAGAATTTTGCAACAGTTTGATGAGCCTTCATTAAAATTAAATTTTACCCAAACTTCCAAACTGTGTCAGACTGAACATAGCTCAGGTTCATTGGTGTATTTAAACTGAAAATTCCAAGCAAACTCTATGGTTTTTAGGTATCTTTATCAAGGCCTTTGGTTCTTTCAAAAGGACAGCTGTGTTAGTTCAAACCATAGGTATGCTCAGGCCGGTAACCAATTTCCAGTTCTTCCTTAACCACCTTCTCCTATTCACTTAGGACTACACATTTCTATTATTTGATGTGGTAGGTGTCTCTGTCCATGGCAGTGGGGTTGGAACTAGATGATCTTTAAGGTCCCTTCCAACCCAAACCATTCTACGATTCTATGAGTCTGCAATTCTACAACTCTACAGGCCTCTGGCTTTCAGCATTCCAAAAGTGCCATCGTCACCAACCTGTAACTTGCTCGTCCTTATTACTCTTCTCTGAATCTTCTCTTTTTTTTTATGACATCTTTCTAAGTTGGCAATATCGGAATTGCACACTTTCTTCAAGCATGGGTTTATACACTAGTAGAATTATATTTTCTAGTTTATTATTTGTTTTCTTCCTTCTAATTTATAACATATTTCGGGAGTGCAAACAAGTTAATTCTTATGGGGTAATGACTTCATGCTCCTACAGAACACCTGTAATCCCCAAATATTATTCCGGAATATTAATATTCACCCAGTCCCTATTGTTATTAATATAAAATTAAGATTTCTTTTTGCTTAAAAACATTACTTCACATTTAACTACAAAGGATTTCAACAGTCACTTTATCATTCAGTCTTTCCAAAATGACAATTTAGCTATTGACTGTAAAAAACTAAACAAGCAAAATGACTCTACTAAACTATTAAGTTTACTCACATAGCAGACCAGAAGCTTAAAGGTTCTGCATAGCAAATGGTGTAACCATTTGTGCCCCCGGGAACATTTTAAAATTTATGTGAAATGCAATTTGTCATAATCCAGATAAACAGAGAAATATGCCACGCTGACTTGCAGTGGGATATATGCTCAGAGAAGAAATGTCCTGTTTCCTGTTCTTGCACGTGATAGAAATTGCATTCATAAACAGACCAGGCTCCATTTAAGTGTTTCTCTTCTTTGAGGTCTTGTCTAGGAAAAACTGCATACTAATATGGGTTGCAAATGAGATAAAAACACTCACCAGAAATAAAAAAAGGGAAAGAGAGAAAAATCAGCCACATCCCAGGAAGAACATGTCATCAATTTTGACAACCTCCTTGAGGATGGCTTTGCACAGCAACTGTAAATGAGTTGGAAAGCCTTTACCACGCCAAGGAGAGCTTCACACACTAGCAGTTGCTGGAGCACACTTTGGGGAACACCATCTATTATTGTGCAGTGACAACCAGGTTGATATTGCTGAATAATCTCGGTGATCCATCTTCTGGGTAACGCATTGAAAAAAACACTACTTGTAACAGCAGGTACAACTATGTAGGGAGGTCTCACGCAAAAAGTAACACTGCTTAGTTCAAGTGAGAAAGTCCTTGCACTGCTTCCAGGACACATTAATTTAGTGTTTTCTTAAAAATAACAGTCTGGTCTAAATTAGTAGGACAAACAAGGAATAAATAGTTACCTCACATTTTGTAATACATATTTGCATATATACCAATTGGAGTGAGAAAATTCCATTCTGAATATGTGTGAATATTAAACACTAATGACAACTGCCACTGCTAGCTGCAGATCCTACAAACTCAGCCTCAACTAAGAAAACCGAGCTAGCCACAGCCAGCATTCGATACCCACGCATAACTGTATAAAATTTACATCTTCTTGATCACCTTGTGAATCAAGAATATATATTAAATGCTATTGTAAATATCTTCAATGTAAATATTGTAAACATCAAATGCAGCAGACATCAAAAGAAGAGTAATTTCCTTACTGACATCAGGAAAATATCTGTCTTGCTTCTTATTACTATCAGGCTCGTAAATCACCCTCAGGTCTGCAGATTTGTGGAACATCATTTCAACATATTTGAACTTTCTGGTCTCTAATGATGCTGAAATCTTAACGATGAGAATGCACAATTGTAAATTTTGTAGATAATCATCAAGAAATGCCTTATCAGAAGATGCCATTAGTTGCTAATATACAATGACAGCAAAGGGTAGGTAGTGTTAGTTCAGGATGAGAACGTGCAAAGTCAAAAGAAATTCCCTGAAGAAAACACTTATGGCAGAAGTAATGCTTCAGAGTATTACCTTTATAGCTGAGACATAAATAATGGCAAATCCAGTGAAAGGGCATTTATTTATTACAGATTTTATTTTTAAGGGTGTGTATGAGTTTGTTTCATATCATTTTTAGACTACAACTTTTTTTTTTTTTTGAGAGAGAATGCTAATAGTTCGGCTAATGAAGGAAGGCAGTATAGACATGAAACTGTATCACATCATACTCATTAAACAATCCAATCTGTTTGACACAGAAATTTCATAAAAATTCACTCTCTAAAATTTTATTAGCCCCTGCACCAATTAGAGACAACCTCGATCGAAGTTTTCGTGTACCTTTAGCAGAACAAACTTGGTTACTGTTGCAGCAAAGGGTAAATAAATTTAAGAACTCAGAAATGTCTTTTATTTAGTCTTTAGATGAAAGATCCTGAGGACAATTTCAATGCAGTTCTCAAACCTCATTGCAAAGCCAGAACCAAAAGCTGCATCTCAGCACACCCAAGCAGAGCAGGGCAATTTTTGAGTCTGTGCAAAAGATGATGTTTTCTGTTTGCTCTGCAGAGCGCGTGGAGCAAAGCCAACATATCCTTGATTTGTCTGATTTATGTTATACATGCTGTAGCATTAATCTGGGCATGTTGCAAGATCTAATACATTATAAGTCCAATGTTGTGTTAATTATTTCTAGATTATGGATAAGCACACTTGAAGTGAAGTTCTGGTGGATACCATGGCAATGCGTAAACGAACACCTAATATAAGGTAGGTTCAAAGACAGCCAAATTTTAAAAATAACCTATTTCACCAGGAGAATCTTGCAATTTTTTTTCTGGTACCAACAACAGAGGATACAATTACTTTTAAAAAGTCTCGTTCTCTGCTTTAAGTCTATACGGGAATTGTTCAGCCTAGTTTTATGAGCACCATGGAAAATGCAAAGCAAAACCATGGATACAGCAAAAACAGGTTACAAAAGGTCTCAGGAACTCATAAAAAAGGAAAAAGAAATGAGGAAATTAGATCTTAAAAGACTGATAGTTTTGTTTATAACTGCCATAAAATGGCTTTCCTTTTCAGCCTGGAGTAAATAACAAGAAGCATGAAGTCACCAGCTGCGTGATCAAGTGAAGACACTTAGACTGCGGAGTATAAACCATGATTTCTTCTCATACTCGAGTTTTTACCAACCATTTGAATTTTGGTTTAGGATTTCTGTATAGATATCCCTAATGCAGACAGAGATCATTTTTTCTCAGAAGATGTGAATTCAAGTACTTCCTTTCAGAGGAATAGAATATCACTGGTTTAGACCAGCTGACGGTCTGGCCTGACATTCAGAGCAGACACAAGAACATACATCAAGGCAACTAATTAAGCCAAATGCATCCATATGAAATTTACAGCCTCCTACACAATTCAGTCTAACAAAAATGTGCAGCCTACAAGAAAATTTGAAGAATGATACACTGTTTAAGGTTTTTGTGAAGTGGTTACTCAGATGCTTTTAAAATTGTAAGACAGCCTTAAAAAAACCTCAAAAAATTGGACTAGAGGATGAGAAGACCTAAATTATGTTGGTACATTTGCATTCTCAATGGCTTTCATTGGCATGCAGAGTATAATGCAATATTTATCTAACACACAGTTTGGCATTGCTTTATTTTTGTAAAACTCATCTTCTAGGGTTTGGTCGTTCAACAGAAATTTGTTCACTAGAGTAAAGCACCAGAAATTTGTTGACAAATGGTATGAGCACAGTTCACAGAATATTTGTATAGTTTTTCTCGGATAACATAAGCTGTAAGCAAGGAGATAGAACATTCTGTTCCATGATTCATAAAGCTCGTCTGCATTGCAGATGATTGAAAAGTAAAAACCAGAACAAATGCACCTGCATGGATATCCAGCTGCCCGACTTCTGACAGCAAGACTTGTGCATTTCAGACTAGCTCATCTGTCTCCATACCTCGCACAGCACCATTCACAGCAGACATACTAGGCGACATAGTCATACAGACATAGTCATACGAACTAGCTATGTAACTGTGTATATCATGTGTTTCAGTTAAGGCAAAGACCGCTGCTTCTCAACTACTGTGGTTCAGAATAAATTAGTCCCGAGAGCTGAAAAGCATCCCATGCGTTAAAGAAATGATTAATTGAGTAAAAAGCTGCATCTTACCTCAGTCTTTAATTGTAAGGTAAGATGTTCTCTGGGTACTCAGCCTCCTGAGCCAGAAAGCAGGGAAGGGGAACAGAACAAAGCTCCCATGATCCATGAGGGAATGGTTAGAAACCCGCTCCGCCAATTACACATTCACAAGTCTGTGGGGCGAGATGGGATCCACACAAGGGCATTGAGGGAGATGGTGGAGGTACTCACAAAGCCTTTTCCATCATCTACCAGCAGTCCTGGCTTACTGAGGAAGTTCCACTTGACTGAAGGTTGGCAAATGTGACACCCATTTACAGCAAGGGCTGGAGGGAGGCTCCAGGGAACTAGAGCATTGTCAACCTAAACCTGGTGCCGGTGAAGATCATGGAGCAGGACATCTTGAGTGCTATCACAGAACATACGCAAGACAACTGGGTGATGAGAACCAGTTAACATGGGTTTGTGAAAGGCAGGTCCCTGCAAACTAATCTGATCTCATCCTCCCTGGAGGTATTTATAAGATGGGTAGATGAGGTGCTTAGGGAAATGATTTAGTAGTGGACAGGTACAGTTGGACTTCATGATCTCAAAGGTCTGTTCCAACCTGGTGATTCTGTGATCCTTTGACTCTATGATTCCTCTGCCAGCCTGGCAGCACAGGTTTGTCCATTGCTCTATGCACAGAGCCATGAGGCTCCTTTCCACCACATAACCTGCTTTGCTGTTATATTGTTCCTCTTTTTTTTTCTTTTTGCTGTCATTTGATGATCTCAAAAATCTTTTGCAACCTAGTGATTCTATGATTCTATGATTCTGTGTTTCTATGATTCTATGATGTCTTATTTGCTGTTTGGTTTGTTATTGGGAAAAGTTTGCCATTATTGTTTTCCGTATTTCAATACACAATTTTGTGGGGTTTTTTCATTCAGTTTTGCAATTTTTGATCAGCCTTGTACAAACAACTCCTCCAGAATGTCCTTGAAAGAAATGTTCTCTCCATTAGATCTAAAACAAATCTGTCCCTGATAAGAAAGTGGAAGGGAGATAAAAAAAGATTTTAGGACAAGTAATGAATAAATACTGTTAAATGTAATGAAGTCTGTAAGCTGAATTATAGCACTGAGTCATATTTCAGTGTTGTGGCCAAGGTTGCTTTATCAGTCTGTTCCTTTTCTACCACTAAGCAGACTCCAGCTGGGACTTTTCAAAGCCATCTATATTTGGACATGTACTTTTAATTTCAAATAAACTAGGTGCCCAAATCACTTATACTTCTTTGAAAACCGCAGCTTGACTAAGATGTCGTCTTTTCTTGAGGACAACATGAATAGACTTTATATGAGGAGACTCTCAGAAAGGATTTGTGAGTAGCTAAGGTATAAACAAGCACTCCATCTCCAGGAGCAGCTGGTGCATAGGAGGGAAGAACAGGCTTAACCTTTCTCCACCCACCTCCAGTGGGACAGCACATTTTCATGAGAGAAGCCTGTGTTTGCCCTCAGTGGAAGGCAAGCTGATTGCTGGCAAAGCCAAGACAGGGATCACGTCCATGTACAACTCCATTGCAGAGCGTAGCATTTACAGTGAATCTGTGTTCCGTGTCCAAACACATGAAGTCAGCTTACGTAATACAGAACGTACTTGGAAGACAACCCTCGTTTGATGATTAGGCCAATTTTAGCTTCCTGTCACCTGCAGTTTCTCCTGCCCAGTTATTTGTTGTTCTCTCTACGCTTTGCTAAGGTAAGGAAGGATCCTTTTTAACTCAGCCGCTTCTTTTCAGAGATATCATATTCTGTGCAGCCCAACAAATACCCAAAACAACACAACTAAGGAAAAGGCAGACAGGGAGAAAAGGATCTGAGATGAAAAATCATGAGAGGACTTGGGCAAACATAAGAGCATCCTCAAAACCAGCTTCATCACTATGGACAGAGAAGTGATGTGAAATGGTAGTACAGTTACAAAGGTGTGCAATGGCCACTGCTCCTCAACTGCATAACGGAAGCACAGATGGCTGAGAGAACTCTGCAAACAGTGCCCTCACACAGGAGATGTGAGGAGATAAGGGAAAAGAGATTCTCCTAAAACGCTAATTATTATCATCCCCTGCATATGTGTGGATAGTCAACTTACCATTAATTTTTAAGGAACCTCTAATACTCAATTAAAAATTCTTTTTAAATCTCATTTGCTTATTATGTAAGTAGACATTTACAACCCTGCAGACTGGTAAAATAGTTACCAGCACCGAGAACTAAATTTTACCTGAACATGGAAACAGAGAATACATAATAATAGGGAAAAGAAAGAAGAACAATATAACAGCAAAGCAGGATACGTGATGCAGAGGAGCCTCAAGGCTCCTGGGCACACAGCAATGAACAAGCCTGTGTTGCCAGGCTTTCAGATGAATCATAGAATAATAGAATCACAGAATCACCAGGTTAGAAAAAAACTTTGAGATCAAGTCCGACTGTACCTGTCCACTACTAAATCATATCCCTAAGCACCCCAACCCATTTTTAAATACCTCCAGGGATGGTGACTCAACTATCTTCCTAGGCAGCCTGTTCCACTGCCCAATAACCCTTTCATGAAGAGATTTTTCCTCACATCCAACCTGAACCTTGTATGGAGCAACTTGAGGCCATTCCCTTTCATCCTATATCACCTATCACTTGGGAGAAGAGACCAACACCCACCTTTCTACAACATATATTCAGGTAGTTGTAGACAGTGATAACTGTCTTCCCTCAGCCTCCTTTTCTCTAGGCTAAAGAGCCTAATTCCCTCCTCATGAGACTTGTTCTTCAGCCCATTTGCCAGATTCATTGCTCTTCTCTGGATATGCTCCAGGACCTCAATGTCTTTTTTGTAACAGAGGTACAAAAACTAACACAGTATTCCACACGCAGCCTCATCAATGCTGAGTACAGGGGCACAACCACTTTTCTGGTCCCACTGGCCACACCATTTCACACCATTGGCCTTCTTGGCCCCCTGGGCACACTGCTGGCTCATGTTCGGTCACTGTCAACCAACACCTCCTAGTCCTTCTCCACCAGACACTCTTCCCCACGCCTGTAGCGCTGCATGGCCTTGTTGTGTCCCAAGTGCAGGAGTTTCGCTTTGCATTTTTAAACCTCATCCCAGTGGTTTCAGCCCAGCGGTCCAGCCTGTTCGGATCCCTCTGCAGAGCCTCCCTACCCTCCAGCAGATCCACCCAGCTTAGTGTCATCTGCAAACTCATTAAGGGTGCATTGAATCCCTTCATGCAGGCCATTGGTAAAGATGTTAAACGGAACTGGACCCAGCACTGAGCCCTGGGATCACCACTTGCGATCAGCCTCCAGCTGGAGTTAATTCCATTCACCACCACTCTTTGGGCCCAGCCACGTATCCAGATTTTAACCCAGCAGTGTGTGTGCCCATCCAGGCCTGTGACAGCCAGTTTCCCAAGCAGAATGCTGTGAGAAATGATGTAAAAGGCTTTACTAAAGTCCAGGTGCACTACATCCACAGCCTTTCCCTAATCCATTGAGTAACCTTGTCACAGAAGGAGGTCAGGTTAGTTTGTCAGGACCCGCCTTTCATAAACCCATGTTAACTGCTTCTGATCACCCAGTTGTCTTGCGTATGTTCTGTGATAGCACTCAAGATGTCCTGCTCCATGACCTTCACTGGCACCAAGTTTAGGCTGACAACACTCTAGTTCCCTGGAGCCTCCCTCCAGCCCTTCCTGTAAATGAGTGTCACATTTGCCAACCTCCAGCCAAGTGGAACTTTCTCAGTAAGCCAGGACTGCTGGTAGATGATGGAAGGGGCTTTGTGAGTACCTCTACCATCTCCCTTAAAACCCCTGTGTGGATCCCATCTGGCCTGATAGAGTTGTGAATGTCTAATTGGCAGAGTGGGTTTCTAACCATTCCCTCCTGGATGATGGGAGCTTTGTTCTGCTCCCTTTCCCTGCCTTCTGGCTCAGGAGGCTGAGTACCCAGAGAACGTCTTACCTTACTATTAAACACCGAGGCAATGGAGGCATGTTGTACCACAGCTCACACATTTAGTACCACCTCATCCTTTGTCTCTACTGTTCCCTCTGCATCCAGTAAAGGATGGAGATTCTCCTTGCTCCTAGTTTTGCTGTTAATAGATTTGTTGAAACACTTTTTAATATCTTTCACAGATATTTAGAGGAAATGACAGTGTTGAGAGAGTTTTCATCTAAGCCTACCTGCAATAAAAGTGTTCCCACAAATCTTGAGAGAAATTATTCTTTCACCAGAATCGAAACATTATATTTCTATTCCAGCCTCTTTTATATTACTTCATATAATAGGAAATGAGAAAAAATATATATTTTTAATCTATTTTTCAAATGCAAGATAAATAATTTACAGGGAAGTCAAAGATGCAGGTATTTTTTTTCTAAATGAAACAGACGAAATTTTCATTCTCATGACTTTAGACATCTGCTGCTGAGATGATCACCCAGAGCTCCCTTTGTAGACAATGCATACACAGGAACTTTTAAAGCATGATTTATCTAACTTAGACGTCTGCTTTAGGGTGAGATGAACTGTGCCCTGAATGTACTTCTCCCTAATAACTTTAACGAGAGTTTAGATTACTAGCTGTACTGTAGGCATCTCTATAAAGCAAGATGAGAATACGATGGGCAGAGCCACTGAACTGTGCTTCACAAGCATCCAGATGTTAGGATCAAAGGAGATGGCTGTCAGAAGGCAGTAAATTGCAGTGTGTTTAGACTCACTCACTGTCAGACTTCACATGATTTTTTTCCATATCAACTCTCCTGCAATATTTTATCTGTCACTCTCTGCCTTAATATTCAGGGGAGAAATGAACATGTCCCTGATTACCACAAAAACATTTACCTGGTTATGAGCCTGCACTGAAAAAAAGGAAATTGTAGTATCTTACTACTGTGGTCTTCTGCAAGTATCCCTCAATGTTTTGTTCAACGTTTTTGTCCAATTTATGAAAAAATAACATAAGGCCTTTGTTTTTACTACAAAAAAAAAAGTATTCCTGCAAGTTCCAGCTAGAATCTGAAAGCTATGAGATAATCTGCTATCCAAATTGTTCCTTGAGGATATCAGTGCAGCTCCTGTGCCTGCCTTGTGAAAGTGACCATGCTGAAGTCTTCTGATGATGGCAACAGGAGGCACAGAGGCCAAAGTTTTTTCCTACAGCTTTACCAGTTCAACAGAGTTAGGAGAATTAAACAGCATTCAGAACACTATGTGAGACAATTGCTGAAGGGAGATGTGGCTGAACAAACAAGAAACTGCCACAGCTTCAAAATCATTTCTCCCAGTAGGACTGAATTAATTCTTCAAGTACTTCCATCTCCCTGTCCGTAAGAGACACAGTATACATTCCTCCAGAGGTGCTGGAAGATTTAAATAAAAAAAAAAGTTTGGAAAATGTTCTGGTGATATGCACTGCACAGGACTTTCATTACTCAAGTGCAGACAGATTATTTCTAGCTGCGGAACTTTTGCTGGCTCTGGGCAGAGACAACATGTTTGTGCTGTGGGCAAGGAGGAAGGCACTGCTTTAGGCTGTGGAGAGTTTTCATGTTGCTCTGTGAGCAGTGGAGACTGTCATGGTTTTTATTTGGCAAGGGATATAAAGCAGATGTGGCTGATATGGGCATATACCTTCATAATCATTTGCGTGAGCATCCATGCTGTTTCTTTAGAGTTCTTTAAACTATAAAGACAGTCGCTGCGTAACATTGACCTAAATACATTTGGACTGCAGCAGGGTAGGTGAGCTGACACTTTATGGTGCTTTTGGCGGCCTTTTCTATGAGGAAGGCAGATTCCCAAAGTGCAGATGTCTTCCACAGCAGGTAGAACTGGAAGCAATGACACTTTTATGAGATATTTAAAATCCGCAATTTTACAATGCCCAGTGGAACTGATAGGCAATTTTCACCCCAAACCTACAGGCAGGTTATCAATAATATCTGTCTTCCTTCTCAGCTTTCTATGAATCATACACATATTTTGCCTTCCTTCTTTAATGTTTTAATCCATTCCTAAAGTGTCCTTCACATGCTGTTGTATTTTTTGCCATATCCTTTACAATTCTGCAATCATCTTTCCTAGGAATTCATATTGTTCCTCTTTTACTGCATGCAGCAATGACATCCTTTCCTCTCCATCAAGCCAGGCTTTTCAAGGTCCTGCCTAAAGCACTGCAAGGGTTGTGTGTCATGTTGGAGCACTAAAGCTTAGAAATAACTATATCGATTATATACCATACATTGTGCACTCAGAGAGCGAAAAACATAGAGAAGTTTAGGTTATGACAATATTATGCTAGCTATAAAGGGCTTTTTTTTATCACTGGTAATTATTACTTTTAAATAGTAAAGCCTCATCTTTAGAGTATTGTAATAATCTCCTTTTTCAGTGATTTATTTTTGTCAGTGTTTATACACAGTCTGACATTTAAAAAAATTCTGATGTACATGCTTTGAGTCATGTTCATTGTTCAAGCCTGTAATCTAGCACATATTTTTCATCTAGTAATTTCAAGAAATCCAAGTGCACTAACAGAAAAGATCCATGTCTCTAACTGTACTAAACAGAGAAATGAAAAAAATATAATTTAAAATGCTAGTATTATTTTTCAATACAGGCACTGAAATCACAACTGTGGTTAGTGTGTTTAGTCACATGTATTAACTTATTGCGTTGAAGACCTACTAGTCCAGCAGAAAACACCTTCTATATGAGAAGTCAGTATCACTTTGCAAATTCATCTTGGACAAAAGAAAATGCTCCAAAGAATGAGAGAAGCCAAAGACTCGTGAAGAGACGAAAGTGTTTTCTTTAAACAATTCAGGACGTGTTTCACAGGAAAATGTTAGCAACATCCACATGACAAGGATTGTGTTCCAACAAGTTCCAACAAGCAGCACGAAGCCAATCAGAAATGTAAAAGTAAAAACTGTTCTAAAGTTATTGAGACATGAGTGAGGCTGAAGAATAGAAAGCAGCATCTGTTTTGTCTATGTCATAAATTTCCATGTTGAGAGGGAGATTATGACTTTGCTCATGATTCTGATTTCACATATCAGTGAGGCACTTCACATCAGTACTCCAAAGCAGTAAGAAAGATCTCCTTGTTGGCAGACATCACATGTGTAATTTCTGCATGTTATTTTTTTTTACATACAGTAACCTTTAGGTATCAGTGGATAGGTGGCATTTGTCCTCATTGACATCTCAATCTCCTTTAAAGATCACACCAACATCCTTTTAAACTATGTAATAAACTGATAAAAGATGTACGTACCCATCAGCCAACATCAGTAAATCAACAATAAAATCTTTACTTCAAGGCAAACTAAAACCAATCTAATGCTTTTGTAGATTAATTATGAAGATAATTGATCCATTTACTACTACTACCTTTTATTTTAAACAGGAGGAAATAGAACAGAGCTTTCCTTTCACTCTCAGATATTTCTGCCCAGGTTTGAACAGGGTAAATTATGTAAAACTAAAGACATATCACTGCTTTTTTTTTTTGTTTTTTTTTTTTTTTGATATTGAGTCTCCTGAGCCCTATGCCTTATCAGCTATGCCATTGGGTGTCTTGCTGAGCAAAAGCAGCACTACTTAGCCAGATAACATGGGCATGCAGAAGAGGGGAAATATCAGAGATGTTTTCAGGGAACGAAAAAAAAGGTCTTGCTGTTCTCTTGGGGGTGGAGGAAAACTAATTGCAGACCAATTTCTGCCTTTCTGTCAAGCACTTGTTTGCTGTCAGCACCCACGCTTGTTCCTTATGGTTCTATCAGGGGTCCCTAAGGATATCTCTCGTTGGCTGCAGGTCTCCAAACTGCCCCTGCTCTTTCTCCTAACTGATACCTACAGTCCACTACAACCCAAGCAAGACAGACTTAACTCAAGGCCTGCAAATAGACTGTCTCCTGAGATTAAGTACAGCCCAAATAAAAACCAGACAGTTTTGATAAAGTGTCATATATCCGGAACAAAATCATCACAGGGAAAACTGCTGAACAAACAATTCCTAGCTCTTTCCAGACTGTCACTCAAATTCTATAGAGATTCTAGGACTGAAGTATCTCAGAACATCTTCACGGAGTCTCTGTTGTTGCCAGTCTCATTTCGCTTATGAAATGATTGAGTGCCTCCTCTGCTTCTGCTAGAGTTGTCTGATCCAACTAAAAGGTGACAAAAGGAAGAAAAACAGTAAGGTCAGATGCCTCTTTTCCCTGTGGTAGTGCAGCTTAACATAAGTCATCTACCTTGCTTCAGCACCAGTGATCTGCATTAAATCTCTACCTTGTGACGTGAGCTCCGGCAGGACGCTTCCCTGCTCTGAACCACTGAGCTATACATCACATTTGTCACACCAACCCTTGCTTGGAATATTCTATGTAGCCTTAGTATATCCACTGCCACATGTACAGTTTCATTCAAAAAAAAAATGTTCTTAGTAGATAAGAATCCTGTCTCTATTCATTGCTTAGAAAAAGAGACACAGGGATTATAGGACCAAGCTATTCTCCTAAACAAAGCTGCAGCTTTAAGGAGCTCCTTGGTGACAGATGGTAGAGGAATATAGAACCATCACACTCACTACAGCCCCAATCTGATCTGAAATTTAAATAACCTGACTCATTAAAGGATAATGCCTATGCACTTATACAACGTGAAAAAAACAGAACTATCTAAATCAACAAGCGCGACTTCAATGCTTAATGTTAGTCTGTGACAGGTCGTTAAAGAGTATCAGCTTTGACAGAGAGTAGAATTTCTTGGATAATAATGACAGCAACAGGGGGCTGTCACAAGCACAAGCAATCTTTTCTAAAATAAAGGCTCTATAGCTGCAGGCAGAAATCATGTCCCCTACGTGATATAAGAGGGGTTCAGAAGAGTGTTACTTTTCAGAAGACTGTTACTTTCATGAAACACGGTACATACCTACAGTTTCTTGTTCTTGTCTACTACATTCAGGTAACAACTTATAAGGGATTGCAAGGCCTGATTCTAATACCTGCCATTTAAAATCTTTCTGGTGCCGCATCAAAACACTAATTCCCACTTTTCTCTCTACCGCTTCCCCTCCTACACAACATTAGTAATTTATTTTAATTTAATAAAGCCTCAAGAGTATTGTTATTTACATACATTTTACAGTACCATGGGTGTCAGCACATTTGGTGTTTGCAATGCCAAGAACTAACTGCGTTAGAAACAGTAATTTCAATTTAGAGGAAGCATCACACAGAAATTTAGCTACAGGTGCTGATTTTATTTCACTTCTAAGAATACAGCAAATTCTTTATAGTGAAACATGCCTTGAATGGGAAGGACACATGTAAAGAGGAAGGGACAGATTTTTATTACACTGCAGAAATGTCCTGTGCAGTAAGTAAGGCAACAAAATAAAACTGTGCCAGCTTCCAGTGGAGGTGGCCAGGCCCTTTACAAGCCAAGATCACGGAGAGGTGAAAGCAAATGGAAAGTGGTCCCATGCTTTTATCGTATTGCTGTGATAAATGTATCTGAAGGACTTAAAAATCAGGGCAGACATTGTCTCAAATAGTTTCTCAAAACTGCTTGACAAACTTCTGAGCATGCTAAAATTATAAGAAACAAAAATCAACATTTAAAAAAAATAATCCTTCTCAATATAAAATGAATTATTATGTATGTCAACAAGGAAAGAAAAAGGTGTGGATTTTTCAGTTTTTCACATTTTTTTTTTAATTTTAAATCAGTAACTTGGCTGGTTCTGACACTCCTGCATTGATATTGGATCTGATTTCAAATTCCAGTTTCTACACCTGCCTCTAGATGATGTTTCTTCATACACCATGCACCTTGCTTTTTGGTTTTTCTCCCTTCTCGAGATTTCTTTTTTATTAACTCTGATTCAAGAGCCTAATCCAAGAGAGTGTTTAGTTCTCTACTACTTCTAGTCTGAGACAGTGTGTCATGTTTTTACAGCATCAAAGTAAATTGACTATTACAGAAAAGCCATTAATGTTGTAGAATGACAGTTGGAGAAAGGAACAAAGAAAGAAAGAGTTTGGAAAATACGAGTTCAGTATGAACGTGGGGGGATAAAGGGAGTAGCTACATATCAGCACTGTAGTTGTTAAAGTAATGAACATTTCAATTTTAGCTGGATTCTGAGTCTGCTTGAAGCTAATCACACATAACTATAGATAGAAAGCAGATTGGAAAAACCTGTGGAGGAGAAAAGAAGAAAGGTATTTTATTTACCATTTACAATTGTTGATATGGAGCAACATTTGATAACGTGCAATGCAGCAGCCATGGCTGTAGCATAACAATTCCTCTCAGCAGAAGAGGAGGCAGGACAGGCTCAGGGGCCCCAACATGCTCCAGCAGACTATCAGCACTCATTTCACACCAGAGGTCTGTCTGCTGGGACCCCTGAAGAAGCAGCCTGCAAGCAAGAAAGAAAGGCTTCATTCTGCTTACATAATTAAACATATTTTTTTTTCCTTCTAATAAAGAAGAAAGCCAAAGTCCAGGGTATATCTTTATATAAGTTATTATTTTTAGCTCTGCTTCTATTCACTTCTGGCAAACTCACCTTAAGAGGTCACTGGAAGCTGCGTGGAATCCAGATGACAAAACTCCTTGCTAATCCTGCACTGAATTAGCAGGCAGGAAAAGCAAGTCAAGGGAGTAGTATTTGTGACAGATGGTGTAGAGATAAAGGCACAAGCTGCCAGTGCCAGGTGAGCCAGGTATGCCTTGGGTCCCCCAGCTCCTCCACCTGCAGCCTAGTGTATCCTAATGCAATTGCACCATGAACTGCAGGAGAAATCACAGGGTGCCAGAGAGCCCGCACCTCACAACAGTACCAAGCTCAATCAGACTGTTGGTAAATCAAATTGAAAGCTTCCTTGCACATAACTGTGGTGTTGAGCAGTTAATTCTGAAACAGGAGGAAAAAAGAAGAGTGACTTTAATCCTGAATGCTTTTCCTACTTCAGAAAATACTCAATGTTACTACTCTTTTACTTTTACACATCATCTCCAGCAGTTGTAAATAATGTATTTCAATTATTCTCTAAAGTGCCTATGTCCTTTTAAGGTTTGTTGACAGTTTTTGTTGCTATTTTCAGCGTAAGTCAGCTATGGTAAGGACTCTGAGCACCTAGATTTCAGCCCTTTATGTGTACATGCCCGTAAGGAGAAAAAGAGTTGCCAGCTTAAAAGGCGTTTAAAGTGATGCATGTCAAACATATGGCTATTTTGCATCCAGACACATCTATTTTTCTTCTTCCAAGTGTTTAATCAGAGTTATCCTGCTAAGCTTCTAAACAGGGAGGAAAAAAAAAAAAAGAATTAGCATATCCTTATGGTCTTTGGTAATTTCCTTCTTCAGCATCTGTATTACAGAACCGGCAGGAATCTCATTACTTAAAATGATCAGCACCTTGCTTTGAGTGGTAGAAGGCTATGTTTTATGGCAGTATATATAAACAAGAACATGATAGTAATTTTTTTTTTACCTTTATTAATAGTCTATCCAAAAAAAAAAAAAGAAATCTTTTATAACTTCTTTCCAGGAAATGGTGAATACTGTTAACTATCATCAATGTGAAACTCTTTCTCTCTTTCACACAGTTTCTGCCAAGAAGAACTGTCAACAACAGTAATATCATGAATCTTTATGATTTCCAAAAGCCTTGGCTTTGCCAAAGAAAAATAAGTTTATACTTCTAAGTCACAGATAAGAATGAGAAGCAAGGAAGATGTGCTGCAAATCCAGCTGTTGGTGTTCTCAGCCTTGAGTTTTAAAGTGGACAGGCACCTTTAGTATCTTGTGTACTATAAAGGGGCATGTAGATGTGACTATGTGCAAATATAAAGACATATAAATAGGTGGTTTCTTTGGATTTAATTCAAGGGTGGGTGGGTGTCGGGTAGTGTGTTTTGTTTCCCAAAGTATTATTTGCTGGGTGAGCTCAGGCCATGTTTCTTCATGCGGGTTAAACTAGGTAGCACGAGCAAGGGACACCGCTTCTAGCCAAAAGGCAAGATACAAGAAAGTAATTTGCTTTAAATGAATTTGTGCCAAATAAACTTGAAGGAAATAACTTCAGTTATTCTCAATCTCGAAGAAACTGACTCCTCAACAAAGGAGCATATGTACTACTTTTTCTGCAACTAAAATACAATGAAACTTTAAGTACGCTTTATATTTTATATATAAATTTTAGGCTTGAATGCTCTTATGTGATCATACTACTGAATCCAAAGGCATTTAACTCAGCCTCTCTTTAGACAGACATTAAACAGTAGAAGTAGTCATGTAAGAGAAAAAACCCTCTAAATAACAAATAAATAACAAAACATCCTTGTTGATTTCTCCGTTCTTACACAGGCCTTTAGAATCTAAGATTATCACAATGTTACAGATGTGCAACCACCAGAATGATATCAAGAAACTGGAAGCAACACCTAAGCTCTGAAGGGATGATAGAGGATGCATAGGAATCACTGTACAAAACTGTAGACAGCGTGCCTTAGACTTGTTCGATGTTTCCATTCAGTAACAGAACTGTTTGGGCTGTGTAGTGGTCAGCAACACAGCAAAGATATTTGAAAGATCTTCTGGTTCACTAAGCTCTTCTGTTTTCAGGCAACTACTTAAACATCCTTCCATTCAAAGAGTTCAAATTCAGTCTGTCAATCCACTAGAAGGCATGCCAGCAACTACAAATCTTCAAAAGTCCAAGTTTATTTATGACTAATAAATGTATATTTGTTGTTTCAGCCTTTTATTTCGAAGTCCATTCCTTCCTTACCCACCTGTTGAATTTGTTGATAACAGTACTAGCCTCTTCCAGTTTGCTTCATCTTCTGGCTAGGTGAAGATAAACTCTTCATCCTGCTACTTGTCCCATAAGATCTTCTCTGCACATATAGCACTTTGAACTCATATTCGTTATACCTTGGTGATGCATGTTGGATGTGAGATTTCACCAGTGCCTTGTAGAAAGATAACATATTTAAGCATTTTCAACCCACGATCTCTACTCTTAACAACAAAATTTTTGATTACTACTTAAATCCATGATATTTCTTAATTTCTTCTCAAGAATAGATACTTAATTCCTTGAACTGACAATGCCTGCCAAAAACGTAGCATGTGCAAATTTTATTAGCATATGCCAACTTGTGCAATAATTAAGTTACTAGATTCAGTCTATCCCAGAATAAATCAGTGAGGAACTTCACTAGTCTTCCTTGTCCTAGCAAAATGGCCCCTCTTTTCTTACAGCCTGGCATTATCACTTTACTGGTGTGCATGTAGTAATTTGCATTTCTTACAGATGAATTAATCTTTTAGATTCAAAATTTTTAATCTTGATTTACAAAGTCTGAGAGTATTAAATTGTTTACATGTCAGAAGATTTACTGAATAAACTTCAAGTTCCAGAGTAGTAAGATTTTTATTATTTTGTAGCATTTCACTGGAATTTTTGTCTTTAACAATACAAAATCATTTTTCAAAGCAAGTATTCTCTTAAAATTTTGCCAAACAATCAGACTGCTACTGATCAAAGGCTTTCTTCTCCATAGCTGTAATCAATGCAAAGTTAAAAAATATTTGCAAGCACAGGACTTTGAGATGATGGAGTATTTTTTGGAAGTTGTCAAACACTAGCCATAAAGCGTTAGATACAACAAGGTAAAATAATTTAAATTATTATCAGATAACAAAACTGTCAATATATTATGAATTAAGAGATCTGACAAGGGCTTAGTCCATCCATGTAGTACTTATTAGCATAGATACAGGGATAAAAATCAGGTAATTTTTGACATTCAAAACCTTAAAGGCAAGTGTCACCTTTTGGGTGCAATTGACAACCAGTGTTTTTACAATACCCTGTCTACAAACAGTAGAAGACTCTCTATGTCTGCTGGATTTGTTGATGTTTCATGGCCCCAGAGAATTATTAATTAGATTTTCTTTAAAGCAATCTTCCCTTTACTTTCCATGGTTTAAAAGAACATCTAATTTACCTCAAGGTACCTCCTGCAGCTGCAGTTCTATCAGACAAATAATATTTATAGAAACCACACATCTCCTTTGAAAAGTAAATTCTACCCATCTACCCACACCAAAGTCTATGCCTGTCTCTTAAGTTAAAACATAGCTGTTTAGCTATTTCCCAATCCAATATGTCTAAAGGCATCTCTCGAATAAATGCTACTCTAAAATTTTCTTAAAGCTATTCATATATTTTCCTTACACATTGATAATTACCTGTGAAAGATATTGCTTTCCTAAAGGTCATCTAATGGATTTTTTTTCCTCCACTTTTCCCCCTCTCCACTTCTCCCTCTGACAAATTATAACATAATCTTTCTTAACTGTGATGGCATTGCAATATCTCAAAGAGATCATAAACTAAAATATGCCAAAGACAGCAATCTCATTTAGGAGTGTTAAATTGCATAATGTGATCTTACCAGAAAGGTTTTGTCACTATATATAACCTCACCCTTTGTTAAAATATAAATCCTGACCTAGGTTTTAATATGACATCACTTTGAGAAAGTAAGTTTCCAGTTCTTAAAGCCAGAACAATAATCCTGGTTATTTCTATGATTTAAAATGCTTTTAATTTATTCTATTAAGCACCACCATTCCGTGAAACTCAAAGCAATTCTCTTGACTCTGTCAATCACATACTTTTTGTTCATAATAACAGCAATTTCAGCCTCTAACAAAAATGATTTACAGCTTTCTTCAAATAAAATTGTTCAGTTGTTTTACCTCATGGTGCATGCTAATCACAATTTATTTTCTTGTATCTTTGGACTACTGATAGTTGTGAAAAATGTTCACACAGCATTAAAGCTTCAGCAATGTCACAAGGAATATTCATTATTACATTTTTTGCCACCTAATCTGCTGTTAAAAACACGCGTATTTAGACATGAGTGTCATCACATAGACGTGACCCCTGCTACGAGGTCAGGCTGGGAGAGTTGGGGCTGTTCAGCCTGGAGAAGAGAAGGATCTGGGGAGATCTTCTAGTGACCTTCCAGTACCTGAAGGGGCTACAGGAAAGATGGAGAGGGACTTTTTATAAGGATATGTAGTGATAGGACAAGGAGAAATGGCTATAAATTGGAGAAGGGGAAGATTTACACTAGACTTTAAGAAGAAATTCTTCACGATAAGGGCCATGAGGCACTGGCCCAGGTTGCCCAGGGAAGCTGTGGCTGCCCCATCCCTGGAGGTATTCAAGCCCAGGTTGGATTCAGCCTTGAGCAGCCTGATCTAGAGTGGAACAGGATGGGATTTAAGGTCCCTTCCTCCCTTCCAACCCAAATAATTCCATGATTCTAGGCAGAAAAATTTCCAGGGGTAACTTGGTCCTATCTAATAGAATAACCATCCAAAGCAAGCCACATGGAGTGCAAGAGCACTGCTCTGCTACTTGTATCAATGTTTGCCCAAAGAATATTCTATAGGTGTCTGAAAATTTGCAATATATCCATTTATTACCTAGACATGAAGGAAGTAAATGAATGGGTTAAATATGGTAAATAACGAGAACTTATTAAAAAAAAAAAAGACACAAAGATGTTAATAAATGTTACTTGTTTATATAGTAGAAACTAATTGGCAAATGCCTACTATATATATATTCATCTAGAAAGTCATGAGAACACTTGTTATTGGAAATCTGACCAACCTGAAAGTACTATTTTTTTTCTTTTTTTCAAAAGTAATTTTTCATTTACTAAGACAAAGGAAATATGAAGAATGTATAGAAGAGAGAAACCAAGAGATGAACTCGTAGTCTGGACATTCTGGTTTATCTTCTTCAAAATTGTTCACTAAATGTTAATCAGTTACAATGTGCCATAGGAAGGCACATTTTTATCTTTTTCAACAAAAAAACACATGCTTTCAAAAACACACTAACAACAAGCTTTGCATGGGAAAAAAACGCAGCAGTCTCCTCCTCAGATGTCTTTGCCACATCTAACATCCTTTCCTCTTTCTCCCCAGAGCTGAAGAGCTCACTTGCACAGGAGGGATTTGCTCTGGTGTCACTGAGGACATGCTGCAGAGGTAACAGGATTGCAGGAGTGCAGCTGAGGACAGAATTTGGCAAGCAGAATCTTTCTTACTGGTCACATAATGTGTGATGGAAAGATCCCAGTCTGACTCTGACAGTCCGCATCAGCTTGTCAAGGCTGGCAGCTAAGGAAATAAGAACCTTGTTTATTGTAACCTGGGTACATTTGATAAGAATTGATTGAGACGTAATACACACAGACATCCAGAATATAATGTTTAGAAGCTCTTTCTGTTCAAATAGATCTATGCTTCAACAAAGCATTCGGGGCTTATAACCTTCCCTATCTCCCATCCGTCCAGAATAAGCATTTTAATTTGCGTGCCCAGATTTTAATTGGTACAGGATGTGGAATTAATAGAAACCATTATCAGCTCAATCAGCATGACCCTTCTGTGAATTAAAATATGTCACAGACTTAGAACATTAAACGGGAGAATGAAGCCTTCTAACCTCTAAATCCAACAATTCTCTGTAAACTAAGAGCACACTCAGTACACTACCATAGACCTATGGGCTTTGAAATTCAAAAATTAAGGAATGAACAAAGCTGCTGGTGGGTGTATTCCTGATGCTTTCTCAGCCCTTCTTCCTACTGAAAATAGTGTTCGGAAGAGAAAAAAACCTAACTCTTTAAGGCCTCGACATGAATTATTAAAAAGTGGTTATCAATAGAAATGGCAGCAAATAAAAAATATGTAGCTGAAAAATGAAAGGAAGCAGAAAAGATTACATTATTTATGATTAATAAAAGATGACAAAATTTACAATAATTCCTTTCCTCACAAAAGTAGGCTTGAAATGTCATTACTGAGATTCTAGGATGGGTTCGAATGGCTGGAGAACAACACAGTTTAAGACCTCATTTGGGAAATTTCCTGCTAGCCTGTCTTATATAACTAATAAGAGGATTGTATACTTCAAAGCTGGGTTTTATCATCCTACTGTGCTGACCAGGGCCATCAGTTCACTGGTATGACTGATAAACTGATATTAGATGTCAGAAATGTTCCTTTTCATAAGGGTAAGTAGTTACATATCCTGAACAATTTATAATTTAAATAACCAAATATAGTAATTTGCAAAATATGGTAATGAAATTCAACAGCTAACTGAACTTTAGACTCCTGTAAACAGTGGAAACATTTTTGACTAAAATTAGAACAATGCCAAGAAGCTCCAAAAAGAAAAATTACGCTATCACACATCATCGGAAGAAAGCCATTATTATGATCCAGAGTTTCCAGCTGCTGAGTTTCAGATGTAAATTCTACCTGAAAATAAAGCATTCATTAGTGTTCTGTTCCTTAGAAAATGTTCTTTTCCATTGCGTGGAAGATGCATCTCTGTACTTAGAAAATGTAAATAGACTTGCAGCTACACATACACGAACACAATAACAAATATTTCATAGGCATGTGAGGATATGAGACCTAGGTAGCACTAAATGTATTTACTCTTAAAGAAAAAAATGTTTGATATTTGATAGAATCGTTGAATGATAGAATCATAGAATGGTCTGGGTTGGAAGGAACTTTACAGGTTGTCTAGTTCCAACCCCCCTGCCATAGGCAGGGACACATCAGGCTAGATCAGGCTGCCCAAGGCCCCATCCAACCTGGCCTTGAATATTTCCAGGGATGGGACATCCACAACTTCCCTGGGCAACATGTGCCAGTGCCTCATCACCCTCATTATAAAGAATTTCTTCCTTAAGTCTAGTGTGAATCTTTCCCTCTCCAATTTATAGCCATTCCTCTTTGTCCTGTCACTACACACCTTTGTAAAAAGTCCCTCCCCAGCTTTCATGTAGCCCACTTTCAGGTACTGAAGGTCACTATAAAGTCTCCCTGGAGCCTTCTCTTCTCCAGGCTGAACAACCCCAACTCTCTCAGCCTCACAGCAGAGGTGCCCCATTCCTGTGATCATCTCTATGGCCCTCTTCTGGACCCATTCCAACAGTTCCATACCCTTCTCATGTTAGGGATTCCAGAATTGGACACAGTACTCCAAATGAGGTCTCAAAAGAGTGGAGTAGAGGAGCAGAATCACCTCCTTGACCTGCTGGCCAGGCTTCTTTTGATGCAGCCCAGGATATGGTTGGTCTCCTGGGCTGTGAGCACACATTGTCGGCTCATACAGAGCTTCTCATCAATCAGCACCCCCAAGTCCTTCTCTATAGGGCTGCTCTTAATCATGTCATCCCCCATCCTTTACTGAAACCATGGATTGCGTCAACTCAGGTGTAAAACCTTCTACTTTGGCTTGTTGAACCTCTCAAAGTTCACACAGCCCCACTTCAATTTGTCCGGGTCCCTCTGGATGACATCCTGTCCTTTTGGTGTGACAACTGCACCACTCAGCTTGGTGTCATCTGCAAGCTTGCTGATGGTGCATTTGATCCTGTTCTCAACATCATTGATAAAGACATAAAACAACAGAGGTCCCAGCACAGACCTCTGAGGGACACCATTTGTTATGGATCTCCATCTGGACATCGAGCCACTGACCGTTACTCTCTGAATACGACCATTCAACCAACTCATTATCCACTGAACAGTCCACCCATCAAATCCATTTCTTGTCAATTTAGAGAGGAAGATGTTGCAGGGAACTGTGTCAAAGGCTTTACAAAAGTCCAGATGGGTGACATTTATTGCTTTTCCAATGTTGACTGCGCTGGTTACCCCATCATTGAAAGCCACTAGGCTGGTCAGGCAGGACTTACCCCTGGTGAAGCCGTGCTGGCTGCCACTAATCACCTTCCAATCCCACGTGCTCTAGCATGTATTCTAGGAGGATCTGTTCCATGATCTTCCCAGTCACAGAGGTGAGGCTGACAGGTTGATCCCAGGGTCATCTTTTCCACCCTTTTTAAAAATGGGCACAACATTACCCTTCTTCCAGTTACCATGGACTTCTCCTGATTGCCAGGACTTTTCAAATATCATGGAGAGTGGCTTGGCAACCATATCAGCTAATTCCCTCAGGACCCTGGGATGCATCCCATCAGGTCCCATAGATTTACATATGTTCACCTTCCTCAGGTGGCCAGGGACCTGCTCCTCCCCTATAGTGGGAGGGACTACACCCTCCTGGTCCCCTTCTTCTTGTCCATTGACACAGGAGGGGTGAGGAGAATGGTTGTCAGTGAAGACTGAGGCAAAAAAATTGTTGAGCACCTCAATCTTCTCCTCATTGGTTGATACAAAGTCACCATTTTCATTCATCTGTTGGGGTACACTTTCTTTTACTTTCTTTTGAAAGGTTGACACACCTGTAGAAGCCCTTCCTGTTAGTTTTCACTTCCTTTGCCAAGTTGTGGTCCAGTTATGCCTTGACCTTCCAGATGCCATCCCTACACAACCACAAGAGAGATTTGTTGTCATTCTTCAGTTAGTTGTAACTTTAGATAGGAAGAAATAAAACAACCACATTCACACCTGACATTTCAAAAAAGCAGATATACATTTTTTCAATGCCGTGGGTTTGACCACTGTTGAATTAAGCTGGCATTCAACCTAGCCTGCACCAATTCCCTGCACCTCTGACCATTGTACGGCTACATAAAGGTTATTCAGATTACTTCTTTTGCAGTACTAATAGATTTCACCCCTGTGATGTAGGTGTACTCAGTTCTCTGATAATACAAGTAACTCTTCATTAAGTAGAAGCCATCAACCTGCCACTTAAGCCAAATGTCCCAGAGAAGTTGTACCAAAGAAGGAGCTGTCAGGTAGCCTAAATCTCCAGTTTTGGCATAAAGTAAAGTAGCTAAACAGCTCAGGCTAATATTGTTCTGTGACTCACTTACATGTAATGCAGTGATAGAGCTGTTATCATGTTCTGCTATTCCTGGAGCTCTCCACCTCCTTGGGTCTCTTCTTCCATGGGAAAGGTGATGAGGCTCCCAGCCAGGCAAAGATTCTTGTTCATGGCTCAAAAGGTCAATCAGGAAAACTAGCATCCCATCTTTATAAAAAACTTACTTCAAACCAGCCAGAAGCTGGATCATTAACCTCCTACATTATAATGCTTCTAACGTCTGTCCTAACAAATAGTATACGCTTACTCTTTGAAGTCTGCTTAGCTAATGATTCTAACAAACAATTAGAATCAGAAGATTTCAGGATCTTTCAGCAAGATAACAGCAGGTCTCCTGCTTCCTTTCCGCCCACATCCTCCTCTATTTCCACTGGTCAGTCACATTTGCATGGTGAGTAGGCAGAAATTACCCCATTAATACACTCAAGAACCAGACATCTGTGAGGACATGAAATCCCCAACATTCAGCACAAATCCTTATGCTTATGTTTGAAGGTTTCTGGTACTAGCTGAGGGTGCTCAGATTTTCCCTTTTCCCATTGACCAGTACAAATTATTCATTGCTTTTACCTTGAAAACAACAAGCACCCTGACAGCAATGTAAACTTGTGAAGGTCAGCACTATAAGATAACCCAATGAGCTTCTCAAAATGCCGGTTCCCCAGTGTTCATGAGTTATCTTTGGTTAGATAATATTCACAATTTTTCCTGAGGCCAAACCAACATTTTTTACCTTTTATTTTCAGCAGAAAAGCAAGGCTTTGAGTGGGTAACAAGTGATATGTATAAGACAGCTTATGAACAGCTTTTTCCCCAATACCAACCAAAGATCAGGCAAAGAGTAAACACTTAATGTAAAATAATAGAGATCTGGATAGCACGTTAGGAAAGATATCCATCTGGAATTACAGTTAAGTACTGGGACTGGTCAACTGGGGATATAAACAGGATCATCACTGAGTGCTTTCAGGATTTTATAAGATGAACAACCGCTGAAGACCGTCTAGGTATGCTTAATCTTATCTGGAGTCAAAATATGTTTCAGTCTGGAGTGAACAGGGATAATCTCAAGAATGTATATACCACACCACCATATCTCATGGCCAAGTAGGACAGTTTCAGTCATGTCTTCTGAATGCCTGCATAAGGAATGCTGGGAAATTCCAGAAGATAATAACTGCGTTAAACTACTATATCCAGTAGAATCAGGAGGCAAAGCAGGGGGGGGCAAAAACTAATTCTTACATTTTAGCAAGGAAATAGGAATTTCTGATTCAGTGATCTGTAGCTGAATTCCCAGGAAAAAAAAAATACATGCAAAGATCATGTATCAAAGTATTTCTATTATTTCTAGCTACTTGTAAATTAGCAGTAAAGGCTAGCAACATGTGTTAACTCACTTTAATATTATTTTTTACAGTGGGTAAATAGAGGTTGTGAATTTAGTCTGGAGTCTGACACTTGTCTGACCTGATATTCTTAAAAGTAAACTGGGAGTACAATATTAAAGAATTAATGCAAGCTTTTGGTAAACTTAGCTAAGAAGTGTCCTCAAAGATGAGCTACAAATGATCTGTTTTGAAATTTCATGTTTTGTTGTGGGCTTTCCTGAGTGTGAATTGGTGTTGTCATTTTCTTGCAAAACAAAAGCACAATGAAGTGTATAAAGAGGAGTGTTATATGCTAGATGGATAAAGCAACTCTTTCAACAGAGATAAGGCATGATTTCAGTGACCGGCCCTAGGCCACATCTTTCAGAGGAGATACAGAGAAAATTCTGATGAGGTCAAGGAAACAGGGAGTATAAGAAAACAGAATCATAGAATCAAAGAGTGATTTGAGTTGGAAGAGACCTTAAATATCATCTAGTTCCAACCACTCTGCCATGGACAGGGACACTTTCCACTGGAACAGGTTGCTCAAAGCCTTATCAAACCTGGTCCTGAACACCTCCAGGAATGGGACATACGTGATTTCTCTGGGCAACCTGTGCCTCACCACCCTCTCAGTATATTCTTCCCAATATCTAAACTAAATTTACCCTCTTTCTGCTTAAAACCTTTATGCCTCATCCTATCATTCCCCACCTTTCCTCTAGGCCCCCTTTAACAGCTGGAAGGCTGCTATAAGGTCTCCCCAGATCATTCTCTTCTCTAGGCTAGACAAGCCAAACTCTCTCGGCCTGTCCTCATATGGGAAGGGCTCCAGCCCTCTGAGCAACTTCATGGCCCTCCTCTGGACTTGATCTAACAGATCCATGTCCTCTGTACTGAGTACGCCAGAACTTGACATGCTGGTCTCACTTCTTTTGACGTAGCCCTCATTCTTCCTCATGCAGGGAAACTTCAGCAGAGAGAGCATACATTTACCATTCTCTGCATAACACTAATGAAACACAGAATAAATACAGCAGAGGAAAGAACCTGAGCTTTATGTAATCATATCTTGTCTTTCTTGGCACCAGAGGTAGGTTTCTTATTATTCCGTTTGCCTGGAGAGGAAAATAACCCAGGGCTCCCACCCCTACCCCCCACAAAAAGAAGCAAACACCACAACATAATAAATTAATGGTCAGATGAAATTTATAGTGTTGACTTTTTCAATGTCACATAAGGATGGCCAGATGGAGTCTTCAGGAGTTACTTTAAGGACAACTGACCAGAGCAGAAAAGACAAGTATTAACATTCTTTGTCAGCTATTTTATTTAATGCCCTAGGCCTGAAATCTCCCAGCATTGCAAGTTATCCTTCCACAAGAACACGAAAAGATAAAACTGCACACCATCTGTACTCAACGTATTCTTTCCTATACTTATCAATTCTGCAACGTTCACTATAGACGGTGCCCTCTCAAACAAGGTGTAGCAGAATCTGAAGCTTGTAATACTGATATCACACTCCTGCAATTTCTAATGGGGATTGGAAGAGACGAACTCTCAGCTTCTCATTGGTTCACCTTATCTTGGTCCACCTTTGACAGGCTCTGTGCTGTACCCAGACGAAGTGGCAGTGATTTTTGCTTCCATAAAATGCTACGATAATGCCAAGCCCTTTCAGTTCTTCATAGTTCAAATGGTTCTGGTGCCAGAAGAAGGCTGTGCCAAAAACCTAGGGAAAACAGTCTCAGAGGCAGTGCGGAAAGTCTAGGAGGAGATGGCTCTGCCTCAGCTGAAGAAAAAAAAAAATCCATGTCCCTTTTAGTTCTTCTCATCCTTCACAGAACACATGCCACCCACTGCACCCACAGCTTAAGAAATATCTGTATCACGAGAGATAATACTGACACCACCTAGTTCTGCATCACAATGTTGTTAGTAACTGTACACACTCTTAGTTACAGCTCTTGCTACTCAGATAAAAAAATAAATCCTGACAAGACTGATGACTGCAAGCATCTCTGGATAAAAACCCCACCAGCATTAGCATCCATCTTCTCTCTGAAAGGAATGCAGACCTTCCTCTTGCTCTGTCCCACCAGGTTTTTGATAAAGTTCCAGTACCAAAGTTATTAGGACCCAAATAAGGGAAAGCAGGGGGTCTTAACAAAAAAAGTAATTACAGCATTTAAACTTAATTGCATAGAAAGTACACTGGAGCCCTCCATACTATATTTGTCCTACTGTGAAAATTTTTGACTGCAACACGAAATCTTAAAGTAATTTCTTACATCTAATTTCTAAAAATGTATCCTTTTCTTTTATTTACTTAAGAATCCCTATTTCGTTACTTAGAAGGCTCAGAGTGTTTATATTATTTTCTCTATTTCAAACTAAGATCAAAACATTATTTTCTTTCTTCACTCCAAATGAAAAAAAAAAATCTGCAGCTAAATTAACAGCATCCAATTACAAAGTGTAGAGCTGAAAATTCTTCCTGGACTGAGAAGACAAAAGACTAAAGAGTTCATCTGCAGAACTTCTGTTTTAACTGCTGACTTAACTTTTTTTTTTGCCATTTTGTCATAGGAAGAAAAGTAATATTTTACAATAAAAGCATTGTGCATTCTTCATAAATTCTAGAGGAGTAGCCAAGCATTTCCATTGTACTTTTATCCTCACACAGGCAGCACTTTGTCAGAACACAAGAGCTTTTTACAGTAGGAATATTTCCCTGATTACAGCCCTAAAGACACATGTTGATGTCAGTACAAACACACTTTTGCAGTTAACACTTTCCTATAAAGTCTTACAATATCAACTACCCTTAAAGGAAAACAGTGAAGAAATGGCACTCGGGCGGGTTTCTCTGCAGATAAACCTGATCCAGCAGCATTTCAGTCATCTCTCCATTTGAGAGAGATGAGAGTGGATTTAGATAATCAGAGCTATTCTTCAAGATGTATCCCACCATTTAAAAAATGACCACAGTCACCCACCAGAGCATCTCAGTCCCAAATAAACATTTCTAGCTGTTACGGTTGTGTTGAGAGAAGCCTTAAACCACTTATCTCTGTACCATGACACCTGGTCCCTGTGCTGGGTTAAATAGACCTTTGATTTAAGGGACTGGGATTAAATCCTCATAGATCTTTGTACATAAGTCTAATGAAGGCTTTAATTTTCTATTTCATTGCATATAAACTCGCATCAAAATTCACAGACAGTGTAGACCCAGTCTCTTTAAGTGATGGGAGTCCATCCAGGCTTGCTGTAGACAATGAATGCCAGAAAAGGGACACGGTTCTCTTGTTTGTTTTCACCAACAAAACACACGTCTTCCTTGGACTGCCACTTCTGCTCCATCACTACTCCATTGTATGTAATTCCTCTCATTTCCCAAGTGAGGAAAGAGAAACCCTGAAGGGCAATGCACTGTGCACCTCCTGCCCCAGCTGTACGGGAGTCTGCACTTCCCACGTCTCCAGCATCCGGCAGCCCTGCAGCAAGGGGAGATCCACTTGTGGACATGCAGGCTATTTTTTTTTTTACAAGCTTGAGCTAAATGTTGTTCATGAGCAGAAAAACACGTGCAGCTCCTGAGCCTAAGGCTTCAGTGCATCTGTCAGAGCAGAGCTAAAATAAGGTTCAATATTTTGGCTTCACTATACTGTAGAAGATTATTTGGCACTGTATTTTCTGAGTTTGTGAGGGCAGGCCTTCAATATTGCTTTGTTATTATCCGGACTTAAGAGGTCAGTTTAAGGTCTTCTGAGCTTTTAATTTTGGAACATTTTTTTTTGCTACCCATCCACACCCTTCCGGATAAAATGAAAACAGCACAACAAATATTCAGTGAGAATCACGGTTCTATCTGTGCATGCCATAGGAAGAAGAAAATCTCCTTTCAGCTTGAGTATTCATCATGGAGATGCCTGTAAGCTCAAGAGACATTTTCCAGGCATTTAAAACTTGCAAATTACAAAACCTATCTCTGAATCTTCCATACAACGACTCTCTTCAAACTGCTTCAAAAACTAGCTTTTTAAACCACAGATGTAGGAATTTTCGTAGGACATCAATCTTTATTTGAAACATCTGAGATGCCTAAAGTGCTGCCTTCTTGGACAGATTGTAGAGTGAGTGAATATTTACTCACACATAACAAACTAATGATTTAATTTACTGATTTAAAAACAGCAGTGTTGGTGCTGAGCGCAGGCCCTTATCATCTTTAGAGAGCAAATAAACACATGCAAATTAAATACTGACTTTAAGCGTGGCAGAACGTGACCTCACACCTCATCCAGGTGTTATCAAACTGCAGGATAAGCCCCTAAGCGAATTCACTACAATTCGCTGTTTTGTTTTCCAGGACAAAAACACGAACGACAGAGATATCCCCCTGAAATTGCTGGGAGTGGAATAGTTCATGAGCCTGTTGAGCTCTTTGCTTTAAATAAAGTCTGGTTTGCACAGCATCATATCTTTTATCTATCAATGTACGTGTCAAAATTTAAATAATATAATTTCTGCTATACAGTCACTGAGTTTTTCAGCATTTTGTGTAACTCTGTGGGAAATTTTAGCTTAAAGCATATTAAAACCATGTGAGCCTATTATGCTACATTTCAAAAGCAGATTTCTGAGGCTGTTATCTGTTAGAAAATGTTGGAAAAAAACCTAGGAGTTATTCTAACTACAATCCCATTGCAAAACTTTTCCAGAGCGAACACCAATGCCATTTGGAATGAGAAATTACTCTTCTTAAAAGGCTTCTGTGGAGTCAATGACACATTAATTCTTAAATCTAAGAACCTGTTTCTACCCAAATGCACCTTTATTAACACTGCTGTTTTGTCTGCAGGAATGGGACTAGCTGAAACGAACCAGCGTTGTTAGTCAGCTGAATACCCATCTTAGTGAAAAAAACATTGTCTTGTAAGATCCTCGGGAACTTTTTGACACTGGAAAAAAATAATGAATTTTGGCAGATAGCATTCACCTCTGTTTACCTGCTCTCTGGACTTCAGAGTCTGTGAAGATATGCAATTTTTAATCAATTTTCATGCCTTAATCCAAAAAGGAGCATTTCTATTTTTTCTTTTTCCTTTTTTCTTTTTTTTTTTTTTTTTGAGTATGGATTAGTTACGATAGTTCTTAACACAGAGATTAAGCTAGATAAAAAGCAATTTATTGCCAAGTAAACTGAGTATTTGGCACCAGCTACCCTAACCAACAAATTTTGTGTTGATCTGTTAAATAATCTGTTGTCCTACTTCTCCATATGTGAGCCTAGAAATACCTATCTGAGATTATCCTTTTCAGGTGTAACCTTCAGTGACCCAAAATAATGACAGAGAAACATTGTTTTTCTGATTCCTGAGGCCTTGATTCTTCCTTGTCCTCGAATAACATCTTCTTGAGTTCATACATAACTGCTCTCCAGCTGCCTATTTATTCAAAATAATCATAGGATCTTCCTAAGACAGGGAAAAAAAGGCTTCACACTGTAGAAGTAGCACAGAAATTCAGCACTGCACTGTCATTTAAATTCTCTCCACTATTCTTAGCCTTGAAGTGATATTCTGAACAGTTCTACAGCCTCTAAATGAAATACTTCCTTATTTCTTTGATGGTTATCAAATGTCTGCTACTGCCTTTACTACCCCTGAGGTAACTAAATGAGAAAAAAAAAAGAAAAGAAAGAAAGCAGAAAGAAGAAAGCAGAAAGAAGAAAGAAGAAAGAAGGAAGAAGGAAGAAGAAAGAAAAAAGAGACAGAGAAAAAACGTGACAGCTTTGATCACAGAAGACTGGGTGCTTCATGTGTCATCCGACTCTACAATGAACAGAGTACTCAAAAGCTCTGAAAATATATAACTAGATTTATCCTTTTTCTAAAAACACCTCCCCTCTAATATCACACACGTTATACAGCGTTTTATCATTTTGCTAAAATATAGCCAGAAATAAATGCAGTAATAGGCAGCGTACAGTGAAAAGCTGCCCCAAATACTATCCACTGCTTAAATATAAGCTACACACATATTTTTTTCTTAGATCTATTATGCAAACCGTAAGCACAGCATATCTCACAGTCTTTATATTTTTCCACCGTATTCTACAAGAGTTCTTACACTGAGCTCACAGCCATGAGTTATATTGAGTTTGTAACTGTGGTAGCTCAGTGCTTCACTGTATGGTGCTATCATGCACATAGTTTACTTACCTTGCATATCTTTGCATATTTTACTCATCATGCATAAGTTTTGTGCTAGTTCACCAAATAGTCTTTCACCCCTATAGAATGACCCTCCTATGCTTGACCTATATGGAACAAATTCTCTTGGCTTAGCTCAGAGTATGATGGTCTGTAAAGACATGAACTAAATCTCCCAACACCAAGACAACAGAACCCTATGCCTTAGTGGCAGTCGCCCCCAAACCTGATCTTCAGTTTCCGACTTAAAATTAACCACGCGGTAGTGGCAGTGTCTTAAGTGAAAGGTGAAGAATTAGTCCACATTGTTCTGAATGGGAGCTGTGGAGCTGCAATAAGTCAGTCTTCCATCAGAATCCCATCATGACTGTCAGAAAATTGTGCAACTTATCACTGCAGCTACAGCCAGCCTTGAAAAAAAATAAATCTCTCATTTATCAATACTGTAAAATGACAATTCTCAAACAATTGCTGTATTTTCCCAAACAGACCATCTGCTTTTGCTGGTAAAGTCAAAATCAAAAGGTCAAAGCTGATAAAGTTTTCGAAGTGTATTTCCAGTAATCATAAAAATATTTAATAATATCAACTTCATAGTTTCTTTCTGGAATTAATCTCTGCAATGAACTCTTCTCTTGTTGTTTCTGGTACTGAATAAGTTTTTCAGCAGCAAGAGATACTTGCTAGCCTGTGGTAGAATTGTCAAAATATGCAAAATTGTATAATTTTAGAACTAAAACCAGAAAAATTGCTATTGTCCACATAGTTAACTGGGGAAGAGAACACTGGGCAAGATCCCACTTTTTGCTGTGTTTCCTGTTCAAATGTGAAATGCAGATGAATGTTAATTTAATCCCATCTAATTCATAATATTTTTCCTTTTAATCATAGATATCTTCCAAAATGTTTCCCCTGTCTACCACAAGATGCTTTCTTTTGTTCTTAGAATAGATTAGCCATCATGCCAACAGAAATAACACTTGTTCCTACTTTGCTTTCAAAGATCAGAAACAAGGTAAGGTAACAGGAAAATCTACAGTAATTAATCACAAATCATGATAAACGAACCATTCTCCCTGTGCCAGAGGCAGCTCACACCACATGCACAAGTACTTCCGTGACCCACAGAGTGAAATTCTCTGAAAGACAGCAATGGTTCTGTGGCAATTCTCTGCGTTTGACATTTACTGACAAACGATCTCTAATGAGATGATTGCAAATAACCTGCAACTGTGTGCAGCATCCCAGCTATTCAATGGCACTTAAGGCACATGAACCTAGTCAATGGAAAGAGACAGTGCTTCCAAGGAGAATTTGTCCCTTTGAATGGGATCTCCTTCATAGATGTGACTACATTCCTTCTGTAGGTATCTGACCACACGCTTAAAGCAATCGAGAACTAACACAGGTCTTTGACTTTAAGAAAAGTTAGACTGATCTCAAACCATGCCTTTTCATGGGTACTTCAATCACGAGGACAGTCTGCAACAGACCTAGAAACTATATAAAGCGTATCATAGCCAACAAAAGCCTCACATCTATAATCTTCAAAGATTCACAAAACTGGAGCAAATGATTCATAGTTCCTATTGCTGCATGCTAATCATGCACAACTCATCGTGCTGCATGTTTTGGATGAAAAGTGAAAGTTCACAGTTATGAAAAAGTTGCAGTTAAAGAATTTTCATTTATTCAAGCCTCAAACTTGTACCTCAAAGGATCTAGCTTAGCAATGCAAACCCACACTCACTCAAAAACGTCATGGAAGAATCTTCATTAGAGCCCCAAAACAAAACTTAATTGAAGACTGCTACAATGCGATATGCACTGTGCAGATTGTGCTTTTTGTTCTGCACACCAAAAAGTATGAGGCAAAAATACAAACCATGGAGGATGATATTTGGCTCTGAACATGGCAAAGTTCAGTATCCAAGACTTCTCTGGCAATTTGCCAACATCCTTTTATTTGAGGTGGGTAAAAAAAAAAAATATTTTTCTTACTTTTAAGCCCAATTTTTCTAAAAATTTAGTTCTGTAAGAAAAAGAAGAAAAAACATCATAATCTTACCCTCATTTTCCCTTTCTTTCTTTCACTTTTTTAGTGGAGATTAAATACATTAACCCATCTGAAATTAAGAAACTACTTGGTATGAAGCCAAATATTTAACAGCCTGAAACGAAGTCAAATTATTTCCTTCTCTCTTTGCATTTCTCTTCTATCTGCTTTTACACCATCTTTGTTGAATCAAAGCCAAGAAGATAATATTAAAATATTTTCAGCCATCCTGGATGTCTATTGGAAAACACTTTCTATGACTGATAGATCAACCTGTAACATGGGAATACTGTCCTGGGCTTCTAGGAGGAAAATTAAAAACATTTTTTTTAAACCAACAAATGATCTTTTACCCTAGAGTCCTACCTAAGAGTCATCTTATTTTCACAGGCTAAGAGTTAATCATAAACTACAGATAAACATAATAAAAAATAATAACTTTGTTTAACTCTCTGTTCCTCTGGCTGTGAACTGTGAGTCAGATCATTTGTCCTCCTGTGTATTGCTGAATGAATTGAGTAAAGTCAGCCCTGGTCAAACATAAATTAATATTTGGCATTATTCAAAATAGCACTCCTACAACGTGCAAGAAAAACTGCCAGCTACTGATTTTCTACAATTATTAAAATTTATAGTCAAAGACAAATTGAACCCCCATTGCATACAAACCCAGGGAGTATTTATTTCATTACTGTCAAAACAACTTTCCTCTGAAATTACCTGAGTAACATCAAAGTAAACTTGGATTTATCATAGTCTTAACGTGGCACTTCTCTTTCAGACAAAAAGAAAGGATTATATGAGTGAAAAATTACTTTCTTTACCCTCAACTTATTATTTTCATGTACTAAAAGATACTACTTATTCCCACAAACATTATCCAGAGCATAGATACAACCTTTACTTAAGAATTCATAGATCTATTGGAAAAGTAAGTGAACGAGTTGCTAACCTGAACATGTTTTACACAGCATAGTGTCACCACCAGAAGTTCCAGTGCATTGAGTTGCCCGGAATTATGGTACAATGCTGCATATTCATCTCAGCTTCTACATTTCATCTTCTTGTTCGATTTGAAAAATAAAATGAAGACATGACGTCATTGAATAATGTTACTTTGGAATAGGTTTTGTAGTTTGACTATAAGCTACAACTCACTAATACATTACAACTCTTATTGTCAGAAATAATTGATTTGCTTTAAAATACTGCCTGTAATTGGGTGATAAAATGGGTCAAGATTATTTGAAGACATGACTAAATAGGCATACTAGTATCAAATAGCTGTCATTCTAAGAAAAGCTTCTTTATGAAGTTGTCTGAAAGCACATATTCAGCTCCCTTGTAAGGTATGACTTCCAGTAAATGAAGATTTCCTCTCTAATAAACATTGTCAGCCCCAATTGCTTCTCTATCTTTTTGTATACTGAAAACTCTATGCAGTAGATTTCTCAGTTAAATACTAGCCCTAGACATAGTACCAGTAAGTAGAATTTAATATTGTAACACAGTCTTTTCATCTTAATACAGAGTACTCCTACCTGCGACTCATGAATGTTCTTTCTTAAAATAAATGAGCAGAGGTAGGTCATGACCTGTTCTTATCTCAGGATTAACAGAGAACCTACAAGCATCCATGCTTATTTCACATGTTGCTGATGGGTATAGTGCTTGTGTTCATATGAAAGTCTAGAAACTGCCCGTATCACTGTGCAAAAAATAGTGTCTGCCAAAATGTATCTGCTCACACTTCTTGTATCATTCAATCACAGAAGCTGACCAAATTTCTACCTTACTAATTCAACTGTCTTATACTCTTCTAGTATATACTCACTGATATCATTTGTCAAACTGAAAATAACATTACCTAGGGATCACTGGATGTGGTGGTTTTGGCTGGCATGAAGTTAATTTTCTTCATAGTACTTAGTATGGGGTTATGTTTTGGATTTCTGCTGGGAACAATGTTGATAACACAAGGATGTTTTAGTTATTGCTGAACAGTGTCTGCACAGAGCATTTTCTCCTCCTCACACCACCCCACCAGCAAGCAGGCTTGGGGTGCAAAACAAGCTCGGAGGGGACACAGCTGGGACAGCTGAGCCTAACTGACCAAAGGGATATTTCACACCATAAGACATCATGCTCAGCAATAAACTAAGGGGAAAGCTGTCAGGGGAGTTGCTGCTTGGAACTGGCTGGGCATCCATCAATTGGTGGTGAGCAATCATTTTCACTTACATCACTTATATATATGTTATACATTTTTATTATATTATTAATAATTATAAGTTACTAATAAAGTTTATTAATATTCATGTCAATCTATGAGATTTTTCACTTCAGCTTCAATTCTTTCACTGCAGGGTAGTGTGGAGCAGCAGTGGGGTGCTTAGTTGCGGACTGGGTTTAATGGGCTATACAATAAACTTAGGAATGTGGGAGAAGCATCCACATGCAGGATAATCCTGTGAGAGGTGTGTGGCTGCAGCTCGGGGGGACGGTATGAATGTCAGGTCATGGCAGATGTTTAAATGGAAAAATGCTGTGAATCACTATTATTGTGTGGAAGACAGTGTAGTACCTTCTTGTAGTAGCAAAGAAGCTGATTTAGCATTTATATCAGATCAATAGAAATCTCTTCTATGAAAGGAGGCAAAGAGTCTGCAAACAGTACGCAATCTTGAAAAAGCAATGTTTCACACCTGATGTCGTCTCAGGGTTACCTTTGAGAAGATGAAGATAGACGTGGTGACCAGCAGCAGCTAAAGGAATAAAACAGCAACACAAAGATTCTTTACTTCTGCACACACCTTATCAGAGCAAGGTAGACCTACGTATACGGCCGGTACCGACACCAGTCAACAGGCTATTCAAAACAAATTGAGGACAATTGGTTTTGAACGGAACACAGTATTATTCAGGTCTTGGAGTAAATTTAGAATAATTTCATTTGTCTAAAATGCTCCCCATCTTATCTTCTCTTTGCCCAAATGTTTTTCTAGAGCAGAGCAGGAAGAGATATAACAGAAAATATTCTCATTTCCTCTAACTTTCTCTCATTTGGCATTTAAGTCACCTGCCTGAAGCAATAAGGCATTCTTTGCAGCTCTCACATATTCGTTGTGAATTTCAATAAATGAAATCTTTTATTTCTCTAGGCCTTGGTGTATTACAGTTCTACAGAAGATACAATTCATCATAATTGTTTCTGAGGGGCAAGTGGCATATATGAATGACAAATCATATCCAAGCAACTGCACAACATGCCCTTTATCCAAAGAAAATGATCAGCCCTGAGAGAATACAGCTGGTGTAGCTTCATTTAGAATATTTCACAGTGGCTGAGACAATCTAATAATTCTTTGTATCAAAATTGTTATAGAATATAGGAGCAAAGCGTCTACTTAGAATAATTTCGAATTCTTCTTCCAAAAGTGCTTCAAAACACAGACCTTAAATTGTATCAAATGAGACATTTACACATTTTCTTTTCAAAATTGTCCACCTACCCTCATCCTACTCATATCAGAGAGAATTAAAATCTGAGAGATTACACATGATTCATAGCAAGTTGTAGGAAACCAAACATCAACACTGACATGCTGAGGATGCTGCTGTTCTTTCCTTTGTAAATGACTGCACCTTAGTACACACGAATCCTTGAACATGAATGCAAAGAAATTTGTCAAAACTAACAGCAGCAAAAGAATCTCTTTAAAAAAAAAAAGGAAAAAGAAAAAGAAAAGAAAAAAGAAAAAAGAAAAGAGAAAAAAGAAAAAAGAAAAAAGAAAAAAGAAAAAAGAAAAAAGAAAAAAGAAAAAAGGAAAAAGGAAAAAGAAAAAAGAAAAAAGAAAAAAGAAAAAAGAAAAAAGAAAAAAGAAAAAAAAAAGAAAGGAAGTAGATGGTAATGAAGAAAATTCCTCTGAAATACTTTAAATTTTTGGCAGTAACTGCAGACATCTTGGGATCATACTTACATTCACACTGAAGTATATTAAACTTCCTATGTAATCTAGAGCAAAAAAAATCTCAGGCCAGGGGAGAAGTGTATTTAAAGATGTTTACAGGTACTCTCTCAGTTGCAGCAGGATCTTTCAGTGAAAAACACTTCATCCTTTTATAGTCATAGAGTTGCCTTATGCAATGTACCAAGGGGTACATTAAACATACATGTGGCATTTATAAAACAGAATTACATAACGGTACGAATTACATAACTGTACACTGGCTAAACTCTCAGATTCTGATAATTTCAATCCATTGTGTGAGAAACAATACTGAAGTCAATGGACGTTATTTTCTGAATAAAAATACTAGGGTTTGACCATCATACCCACTCGCAAGCAATTTTAAACAGCAAGGCTAAGTTGGAGGGACAGCAGTGATATTCTCATTGCTCGATTCTACCTGTTATGTGCAGAAAAAAAGATGTCCAATTTCAATTTTAAATGTCACAAAAAAGAAGCAAAAAAGAGGGAAATGTAAGTATTACACAGCTGTATATTTATTTATTCCCACAGAGTAAGCTCTGCTTGGCAATCTGAATTTCTTGTGAGGATCTTGGTGGAAACTTGCAGGATGTAGGATGGCTTGCAGGCATTCTTGCCAAAGGAGATTTCTTTCAGTGAACCCACGCTGGTTTGAGGCATCCATTGAGATGTCCCATCCCTGAAGGTGTTCAAGGCCAGGCTGGATTGGGCCTTGGAGCCCCTGATCCAGTGGGAGGTGTCCCTGCCCATGGCAGGGGGGTTGGAACTGGATGGGCTTTAAGGTTTCTTCCAACTCAAACCTTTGTATGATTCTATGATTCTGTGATTCTATGATCAAAAAAACAAAACCTTTCTAACACATTCTTTTTTACGTTGAAAGCCTTGCTCAAACATAGGTGATGTGTTTGAAGAAATTTGTTGTGACTTCTTTTGGTGGAAAAAATGCACTTTCATTACAGTCATCTCAGAGCTGCTGTCCCAGAGCAGTACACTTCCTAGCTCGGAGCAGTATTCAGGGGAAGAAAACAAAACAAGGCAGCAAAAAATACAGGGTCTGCAACAGCATAAACATATCAAAAACCACAGCCTGGTAGAATTCCCAGTGAAATGTTCTGCCTCACACCTTATTTTTTTGTATAGCACCTACTGCTTCCAGCTTCATACAACCTCATCTGGAAGCTTTTGGGAGTGGAAACAAAGCCCCTTCTTTTCTTGCACGCAGAAGGACACAGGAAGTCATCCTGCCTTCCCTTGTGGAACAGTGAGCAACATTCCTGGGCAACACACTTTCTGTATTACACGTTTCAAAATGAGAGGTAGTTGCAGAGCGCAATCTTACACTGCTTTATTTCCTTGGATAGCCAGGCAATTTTTTTTCATTAAGAAATAACCCCAAGAGCTAGAACAGTCATGTATTTTCTACTGTGAACTTTGATATGTTCAAAATTAAGACTTCAGCAATAATTACACTTGATTTCCTGAGTCTGAATCATCATTAGTGTCTCTAATTGCATCTCTATTTTGTAGCTCATCAAAGCATGGGCATAAGAGGAGCCTATCCTTAAGAAGTAATTAATACAATAGCAACATACATGTACATTAGGGCATTACCTGTTCTTAGATACTGATAATGTATTTAATAAGGCTATATTCCATATCATGTAAATGATGAAACACGTAACAGTATGTTTAAGTCTTGGTACTTTCAATAAAACCAAGCACTTTTAAATAAAACCAAGCAGTGAAGGTTTTGCAGGGAAAGGATTACAAACAAAGATACATACTCACTTTCAGGTTAATGAAAAAAAAAAAGTAAACAGGGAGGAGAAAAGGAATGAGAAAAAGGATCAATTAACACTCTGAGAGAAGCAGATTCAAGGGGAGTTCAAGACTGCTAGCAGTCAACTGAATAAAATCTAACAGAGAAAATTAAAACAGAAGGTACATCAACTACAAACACCAGAGAAAACAGTTCTTTCTCTGATGCCTATAGTGCAAAAGAAACATGTCCTAGCTGTTATCCAGAAAGGAAATTAATATTTCACCTTAAACTGAATCAGGCTTCTAGGAGAAAGTCAATCATGAGGTAAATAATTTAAATGCTGAGATAACATTTGATTGGTTTCTGAAAGGGACCCTGGCTGCCTGCAAGAGCAGGGAACAAACTCAATGACCTAGAAAATCCCCTTGAGACACATGTTTCTTGATAAAGAGATATTTTATGAAAACTATGGTGGCTACAGAGCTGTAAAGAATGAATGCTGTTAAAATAACTCTGCTAACAAAGTGTTAAAGAGTTAAAAAGAGGTAAACAAGACTCCAGTTTCTGTGTGCTAGGACTTGAGCTTGCTTGGTTGCCATGGCAGACACTGTAGGAAACATGTCAAAGTTTAGAAATGTACTGACTTAGAGAAAGTGAAAGAATAAAAACAAGACATTTTTCAAACATTAGCTGAAAAAAATGTAATGAAAAATCATTCTTTGTCCCTTTCCACAGGTGGTTATAATTTCCTATTTTATTAGGCGGACCTTCGCCACGGGGAAGAAGAGTTATTTTTGTCATTTATAGCATAGATCTTTATTAGGGCTTTTTATCAGGGAGTACAGGTATAGGATGAGGGGGGGAAAGTTTTGAGCTGAAAGAGAGGAGATTAAGATGAGATCTTAGGAAGAAACATTTTCCTTTGAGGATGGGGAGGCACTGACACAGGCTTCCCAGAGAAGTCATGGTTGCCCCATCCCTGGAGGTGTTCAACCAGGTTTGACTGGGCTTTGAGCAGCCTGGTTTGGTGGGACGTGTCCCTGCCCATGGCAGAAGGGATGGAACTCGATGATCTTTAAGGTCTCTTCCATTCCAAACCATTCTATTATTCTATGATACTTCTTTTTGTACAGTCATTGCCTTCAGTACACAATTCCTGAAAGACAGGAACAGAGTTGTTTAAGTCAGAGATCTACAGCTTCTGATGCATGGGAGATAAAATAAGAGTATTCCCTTTGCTATTCCAGTCTTCTTTCCCCCTCTTTACAAACTTTAAAATAAGACTCTCCCAAGATGTATTTAATGTAACGAATGTCCCTATTTCCGTTTCCTGAACCTTGCTTTCTAGCTGCTTTTTTACCAAGTGTCCTTACTTTTATACAACTGTAACTGATTTGCAGTCACTGCTGGAGTAAATTTCCTAAAGTAAAAGTAGTATCAATCTCAGACAGCACAGAATTGTCTCAGGCAGTCGGGCACCATTCTCTTAAAGACATTTGCTGGACTTGTGATACTTCCCCACTCTGTTGCATTTCCATGTAAAATATATAGAGCTGACTGTGCAAACAGAATCAAAGATCAAGAACATGGGCTGTTACAGTTTGAGTAAACAAGTGCGAATAGCCTACACCTATAAAAACTGCTCACACCAGCAACTTTCAACAGATCGTCACACAGGACCCCAGAATGGTCAACAACACCCAAGCTCTTCCAAAGTTTTCATGCAAAACAATACAATTTCACAGTTCAGTCATATAAGAGAAAAAAAAAAAGTGTATTTCAATGAAAAGGTCAGTTCTCAAAAACGCATCTCATTGACAGACCTCCTTTCCAATGGGAATTCAGAGTGAACTGCTACTGCTGACTCATTACATCTACTGCTTCTGCAAAATAAGAAGTTGCTTTAGTCACTTTTCAGCATCAAAGAGGTTAAAGTGCAGCTCAATATGGACAAATTTTGTTTACTTTAAATTAGGTTATTCAAATACCTATGGAGCTTTCAATGGCAAGCTGCAGCTCAGGGCAAGGCGATAGCATGGATGTTTGTCTTACTTCCCAGCTGAACTCTGCAGCTCTGCTGATTTGTTCACACTGCTATGTACCACAGCTCAGCAGTGTGAAGTCAAGTCAAGTACATCTATACCTTTACATGTCTTCAGGTGTAAATCATGTCTGTTGTGTTAACTATTGTAGACAAAACATACAGAAAGACGTTTCCGAGTGAAACAGAAAAGTTGTCAGAATAAATACTGATATGCTTATATGACTTTGTTTAATTGTTTAACCAAAGTGATTTAGTTCACAGGACAGTATCTCTCAAAAGTTGCTCATGACCTGCAAAAAAATAGTTTTGAAGTTACGGAACAGCAACAGAATAAAAATTTCAAATATATGGTTATGTTCCATATAACTCCTCTATTCTAATCCTACTAATTTGAACCACCCTAGTATATTTTATTCCGAGATCATGTTTTTCTTGTAACTGTTTTATTTATTCTTTGAAGTTCAGCAAGCTCTAGCTGCACCAGGTACTTTGCTTGCTAAAACTATTTTTCAGATCATTCATTTATTTTATTTATTCATGTTTTCACATTTCTGATAATTTCACATATTTTTTAAAAATTAAGTATTTATTAGCACAGTACACACAAACAAAAATTGCCAAGGATATCAGCCCAGAATTTCTGGCTCTTTCTTTCCTTTTACCCAGAATACTAAATAAAACAACATTGTTCTTGCCTGTGCACCAAAGGTATTTGTAGGCTAGGAAGGATGGTCCAGTGGTTTCAATACTTGACAGCATCAGCCTAAAGAAACCTCATGAGTGCCTGAACCTAATTTTTAGGTGTTTGCAGCTAAAGTAAGGGAGGGAGTAGAGAACTAGATAAATTGTGAAGTGCTAAGCTGACAAGTTATGTCACCCATGAAAGGATTCACTAAAAGTCTTTAGAGCAGCTAAAGTAAATAAAAAAGTCCAAGTGCACCATAGGCATTTATTAGAGCACAAATAAGCTGTAAGAAAATACCCAATAACACCTCCAAGATACTGTTTAAAGGTGGGACAGTAAAGCTGGAGGCAGCCTGCTTTGGATTTTAGCTTTGCTCTATGCTGTTTATTATGCTTGCAACTTCCTCTATCCCCTGAGTAAGACAATATCTGTAGCAAAACTGATCTTTAATTTAGTTTGTTCTTAAAAACAAGTGCATTTTTTAAGGTTCCAGCTAGTAGGAAGGGCAGAATGTTGGGATCACTTCAAAACTACCAATTTTCTGACCTCTCTGACTTTGTAAGACTGTCAGGTGTTATGAAAATGGAGACCAATTAAACGAACTTGGGCAAAACAAAAGATGTTTCACTAAACTTCAATGATAGCAGGATTATAAAGTGGTTTTTTTTCTTTTTATCTAGAAAAGGAATTGTTTTAGAGTTCATTGAATGATGAGTGGCCCCTTACTGGACTCACTTCAGTATACCTTTGTATTTTTCTTTTTTTTTAATTCTATAAATATACTAATCTAGTGTTCTATTGTGCAAAAGCAACAGTGCCTATAAGGTATGAAAAACTACTCTGTTTTGGAGCAGGGAGATATGCAATCTATCTCTCCCATGACTGCAAGGTTTCTATAAGAACAAGTACACATAATAAAACATGGGTTGCCGCAGACGTGGTTAATTCTCACCTAATTTCATTACTATTTAATCAGCTTATTTCTTCAGAATCGTTTATAATTTGAATTAATCAGAATACAGTCCATAGAGAGAAAGAAAATTTACCAAATTCTCAAAGAATTCTGAAAATAACAAAGAATTATAGATACTAAACCCTTAAATGTCCCTATGAAGTATAAGATTCCTGTTGGGAAAACTTGCAGATTCATGTATATAAGAGAAAAATTGAAGCTGCTCCAGGTACTGAAGTTGGCAGAATAACCTACTACTAGGACCGATTTTTTTCCTCTCAAAATGGACCGAAATAGAAGACTGAGTACTCCCTCCTAGAGAAAACACTACTTTTGCATCCTTTGGGGGAGCGCCATCCCTGAGTGTCAGTGAGTGGTTTCTGTGTGGCCCAGCTGGGAACACGGGTTTCAAAGCGGAATTCTAGTTCCCTAATGTAATGGAGTCAGCCACAGAATCTCAGCAGGTTTAGAACAAATTCAGTTTCTGCAAACACCAATTTTCATTTTGCAACAATGGTTATTTTTAACATATATATATATATATATATATATATATATTGGCCCTATAGCCACACAGTTTAAATGTAAACACAGTGTTAACTGCTCTCTGATGTGGGCCATAAATTAGTGTGATTGCTTTGCTCTATAAAGACCAAGCAAGACAACATTTCCAAGAATTCCTATGAAACTCTGGGAATTCCCCTACTAGAAGATGGTGAGGCACTTGAATAGATATAGTATAAAATAGTAAATTAAAGAAAATAGTTCTATTAGAAGCAGCAAGATTACAACATCTGACATGCTTGTTAGTAGCCCAAAAGCGTTGAAAGTAACAGCAGCATCTGCTAATATAATTCCTTCCAGCTACTTATGTGCTGTTCGTTAAGGAACAGAATAATCCAGCTGATCATGGCTGCAAAAGTTAGACCTAGCCATGCCTCTTTTCATCTCTTTTTGTGTAAGTATGTGTGTAAAAATGTTAGTCATTTTTGCTGTTGTTGTTTATACATTACAGAAAGCCATGAATATTTCATTCTCCAGCTAAATTAACATCATACCATAATTATAGATGCCTTCCCCAAACCCGGTCTATTCTAGATTTGCTCCTCAATTTCCTTTCAGACAGAAGTACTTTTATGCAATGAGTTACTGTTTCAGAACTCAATGTTCTTCACCTAGGAAGTCTGAAAGAGTTTTGCATCTGAACATAGTGCAGAAAAAAAGGATTTCTTTAATTGTACTTCAAACATTAGTTGTCAGATGTACACCTAGTTGAAACCAAAGACATGATAATCAAGCCAAATCATGAGAAAATAAAGGAATTAACTCAACTTGAGAAAAATTTAGCACAAACTAAAGCTTGAGTAAGTTTTGAAGTCTGAAAAGACATGCAGAAATAGCATGTTTGGAGGATTAGCACGACATTTGTCTTTTTCCCATTAAAGGTATATTATGTCAAGTCTATTTTTCTGTTAGCACGTAAAGGCATTGAAGATTTAAACATCTAATATTTATTAAAGTTATCAGCTCTGCAACACATAAAACGGTCTAGATCAATTACAGATCTGCAACATGAGTACTTATGTACAATATATCTGGGACTATTCACTGACAGACAAGGCTTTAGTGATGAACTGACCAGTATTAATGAATGACAACAAATGCCAATGAAATCAATATCCTCAGTGTGATGAAAAGCAGATACACGCTTTTTTCACATTTTTAGTTATTTGCTGCTTTTTTCGTGTTGACAGATGGGGGGTTTTTTATTATTTTTCTTTTGTTCTCTTTACTACATCCTGATTCAGTCAAGTTTTGCAGTATTTCTGCATAGAACTCTTACTCAGAAGTCTCAGGGTACTTCTTAAATAATGTACTGAGTGGTGGTGTTAATGATGCCAAAACGCACATAATCCCTAGGTGTATTTATCTTTCAATAGTTTGCTTTCCTATAGAAAAAAGACTTACATTATGCAGCTATCCTGCATATTATTCAGTTCCTCTCCTCCCCACATGAGATTTGAAGCCCTCGGCCAGTTTCATCAGAACTTGCTAGAGGTAATAAGGTATCAATATATGCCCCCATAGAGTTTAGAAAAAAAAGAGGTGGTTATTCATTCATATGCCCCCATAGAGTTTAGAAAAAAAAGAGGTGGTTATTCATTTAACAACAATAACTTTTGATTTTATAGGTTTGCTGCAACAGTCAAAACTTGCAGCACTTGTGTAGCTGAGTGAGGAACACTCTCAAAGGGAAAGAAATAGGTAAATATGAGAACAACATAGAATGGCACTATAATTCATTCAAGTAGTCAATAAATGCAGATGCTACACATGAAACTAGGTTTTTTTAGTTCTGGTGTACACAGCTCTACCTGTTTATTATTTGGATCTGTAATTAATTCCCATGATCCTAGACAGTGTTTTACATTAGAACTGTCTTGATCTGCGAGCAGGAATGAACTTCAGTATAAAATTAGCCCTGTTAACAGTAATGAGCTGCCCTGCATAAATGGAGCATCATCCCCTGCTGTAAAATGTTTAATATGCAGTCAGAGACAATTGAAAATGCTACATCCAGAACAAAACTTGGGCACGTAAAGTTAAAGGTTGCAACACATGATCTTTTTATGTAATTATCACTTGCAACAATGCAGAGTGCTGTGCTGGGCACCAAGACTCCCCATCTAGAGCCAGGACAAATTCAGGTTCTCAGAACAGGAATCACAGCCGAGACTGGGGTGGTGGCATGAAATTCCTGAACACCAAATAATAAGAAACGTTAACGACACGGACTTGTCCTCAGTCTGATTTCTCACTAGGTTATTATGGGGCAGGAGGGTAGATTTTTTCTTTCTGGGGTTTATTGATTTTGGAGGGAAGGAGTAGAGCCAGAAAGATTTTGATACTGTTAATGAAGAACCAAATTCTAATTCTGATGATAGATATCTAAGAGCTCTACTCCGTGCAGCACATTGGCTCTGGGAGCCAATGGTGTGTCCTACCATCTCTTTTGACTCCTTTGTATGATAAGGCTACCACAACACAGGCAAAAATCCTACAAACATCAGATACCATTTGGACAAAGAATGTATGCAGCGTTAGACTACAACCTTTTGATAATACTTGATTATTTGTTAATGTGAAATACCTATTAATGAATTCTTACTTATGAGTAATTTTTACAAATATCTGACCTAAGCCAACATCCCCTTCCTTGGAATTAAAATATTTTAATTTCTATTCCTTTTCTTGTATATGTTCCTGATTAGTTACAATACAAGTAGAGCTGTTTGCTCCATTTGCGGTATATAAGAGCTACCTATCATGTCCTCAGAAACAAAAAAACAATTTACAACATGAAAGAAAAGAAAATCCAGCTGCTCAAACACCAAAGTCAAGAGAACTAAATGAATAACAGATGGTACATGCTACCTTTGGCCATAAAAATCAAGCCTAAACACTATAATAACCAGTTGTGCAGAAGCGTGGAAAACCAGACAGCTTCAAGTGAAAGAACACACATAGTGGCTCGAGGGTTTTAGCAATGATCTTCTCTTAGCGAAGCAATGTTAATGGACCACCACCTCTATCTCTGTGAATCTCTTTTCTTTCAGACCTGCATGCAATAAAAGCTGTCCATTCTTTGGAAAAATGTAAGATGAAATGAGATACGAAAACCAGTTGCATTTCTGCTGTTATACATAATACTATACATATAAAGTGATTGTGTGTTTCTCCCTGTGTTGGAAATAATTAGGTGTTACAGGCATAGACACAGATGTATGATGAAAAGATACTGAAAGAACAAACAGAAAGACATATCTGAAGCAAAATAAATGGCTTTTTTTTAACTGCATATTTTCACTTAATTTTCAAGTTCTGTCATTTTACTGCACACTGCTTCCTCCCTAGAATAATAGCCCAGCTTGAAAAAAAAAAAAATATTTAGGTATCTCAGTCACTTACTGGAAGAAGTACTTATAGAGATGCCACAGTAGTGGGGTGAACCCTCTCTCAGGCTCCAATAGGCACCAGAAGCAAACAGCAGATGACAAGTCAGAGCAGGTATGAGAAAGTGGTTTCCACATAGTATGCATTTAGTGGTGAAAGTCTTTGCCACAGGACGTAGTGGATGCTGAATTTTAAATTATCTGAAAAGCAACTGGAAAAATTCATTGAGGAAAAACACAGCAAAGACCATGAAATATAAAGACATCCATCTCTGGCTTCATGAAAATATGCATCTTGCATATTCTTACTCTCTTTCCCTCACATCCACTACTACGTAGTGCAAGAGGCAGAATATTGCTTAGACTGGCCTTTGCCTTGCTCTGGTATAGCATCATATTTTCCAGACCCACAGCAGTGGGTTTTGCTTCTTGCTCAGACTCTGTCTTATCCTTCTGGAGCTTAAAACTACTTATTGTCTTTGCGGGGTGCCCTGCACATATATAAATGTTTTCTGAATATGCGTAGACACATAACTGCCTTGAAAATTGCATGCAACTCATTTCCCTCCCTCATCTGGTGCACTCTCAGAGCACACCTTGAGACAACAGCTACCTGCAGCTGATGTTGCCCCATCCCGTCTTCCTCATCTTACACACTCTGTTAGTCCCGTGAAAAGAGCAGTCACAAAGACAGAGAAGACAAGATACTGTCCTTTTTGGCCTTCTCAACTGAAGATTAAAACATAACAACTAGATGGAGCATGAAGTGCACTTCTTTCCCAAGTGCCAAATCAGTTTGTCATTATCCCGAGCAAAGAAAACACTTTTGTTTGAGAATGAAAGATGTAAGATCTGGTGATCAGGACAAAGTGAGAAATGGGGGTCTGGCACAAAAAGAGTGCCAAAATCTCTTTAACCAGCTCAAAAGAGATCAACTCCTTTTTAATTTTCTGCATAGATTTATGCAGATTTATTTCTGTATTTAGGTCCAAAAGAAGATCCCACATTACAAACCCAGTATGTAGAGAACTGTGATCGTGGACAGTAAAAGAAAGAGATTTGTGGCACCTTTAAGACTCTCAATTTCTGCAGGATTCCCTGCTGCCTAGATTTGAGTCAAAGGTGGTATCATTCAAAGCGCTGGAGGCTTTGAATCCTCTCCTTCAGTTCCTTATTCCAGGACATGGATGCCACTTGTCTCTCCCTTTTCCCTTATCTCTTTTTTTTCTCTCTTTAATTTAGCCTACGTGACAGCAGATTGATAAATTAAAGTGAAGTTGTCACACATTTCTGACCATAACAGTGAAGAAAAGAAGCACATCCAAGCCCTTGTTCCAATATGGTGCTATTATGATCTGAAGATTACATTGCAGTAGTTTCAGATACACATTGTACTACCTACAAACACCACTCCCAGACAATTCCTTGCTCAGCATGAACCTCTGAAAGAAGTTATGAACTAACCTGTCATACACATAAAATGCTCATTTGTTTTCCCTCAGCACAGTTCCTTCAAAATAAACTTGAAATTCACCATTCATTCTGACTGAGATTATATTATATATTCTAAACATCCTTAGTGATCGGATGTGGGGAAGACAGCAGCTTTCAGCTAAGAGGTGGTCTGGGGACAGATAGCAGTGATTCCTTCAAGTCAGCACAAAACGCAGCCGGAAAAGGACACATGCTACAGTCTAAATCACTAAAGAAATAATGAAACTACCAGCTAGGGTGAAGAACTGAGCAACACTGATAATTTACCCCTCTCTCCCCCTGAAGACAGCTCACTTTCGGAATACTAGGTTTGAACTGAAAACAGGACATCCATAAAGACAGGCTGAAATGTGGAACTAAATTGAGAGAGACAGAATGGGGTGAAGAGGTAAGTTTGGGAGTTGCCTGCAAAGAGAAGCCAGCAAGAGTTCTCACAATGTTTTATATCATTCAAACACTAAGAGGAGGGAGGGAAAAGAGAGGGAAAGCAGGACCCAGGGATGCACGTGAAAGAGTTCAAATGAGGAAGAAGAGATGATGTTAAAGGGGATTTTTAAGCAGCAGCCAGAAGAATGAGAGGAAATCAACAGAACAAAGAGAATATAGATTTGTCAAAAATGAAAAAGTAGAACAATATAGGAAAATGACAGGGTTATCTGTATCAAAAGGAGTTGGTTGACTAAATACGATAAGAAGTAAATAAAAGCCCATTTAATTTTTACTTTCATTTATATTTCAGAGGACTTTTTTGGCCATAGCAATTACGCTGAATATTAGAAAGATAAACATAATAATTATGGGAAGTCCTGGAAAAGCCATTTTAGGATTTTATTTGCACTTTCAGACTAAAGAATTACTGAACTATTTGAATTTATTTTGGTGTCTTTCAGAAATCTCTACAGCTCAAGTATGTCCATACATATTTATCTTTGGCATTTCATTACAGGACCACAATATATCATATTGCCTCTCAATTAACAATACCCCAGCACTGCAGAGTTTTACCTATTTTTTAATGGCATATTTCTAATTTACAGATTTTCCTTTGAAAAATTTTTCCTAAAAAACATGTTTATATAAATAAGGTCATTTCAGGTACAGCTTTAACAAATTAGCAGCTGTTATGACACTGTTAGTCACTGTGAAATCCAGGCTGTTCTCTCATGCAATTATGATGCTGCCAATTCCATTTCCTGGCTTTTGTCTTTTTGGACAATGCATGTGGCTTAAGGAAAATTTACTTCTGCTGTTCTATAGACCTAACTGCACTGCACCACAAGGCTTCGACCTTAGAAAGTGATGAAAAGTCACTGTCAACAACACGGAAGCATTTTGTGGTCAAATGCACATAAGCAAATGATACTGACATCTAATAAATTGAGGAGTAAGACACAACATAATCCAGCGCAGCTGCATGATATAGCAAAGTAAAGGTGTTAAAATTTAGAGTATTTTAAGATACATCTTTCACTTGTACATTTTATATCATTTCCAGTTAAGTTGTGTAACACCTAAATTCCAGTGCTTAATTGACAGAGGCGCAAAAAGAAACAGTATTCTCTAACAACCTGATTCTCAGGTCCTGACTGGAAGCCATCTACATTTCTTGCTTTCGCTGCTTCTATTGGAAAGCAACTTGAGGTACTGCTACACTTACAAGAAAAATAAGGTTACCGAAACACAGACAATACAACAGAGTAGTCTATAAGAAATCTGGAAACCTTTTTTTAATTCTTGACTGCTTCCGGGCAAGTGTGTATTTCTTGTTTCCTCTTTCAGAATGCTTTTCCAAGTGAAAAGGCTTCTGACTTTTTCAGTTATTTCTGCAATGTGTTGTAATTCTTTGCCTTTGCTTTGACAGTTTAAACAAATCCTTCTGTCTCTTCTCAGTTCTTCTAATTACCTTAGGAGGTGTTTTCCGCACTTGCTCCAAGTTAAGACCATGTTTTCCAAACGCAAGTGGCTGAACAGCACAGTCTTCCAAAGGACTATTAGCAGCTAGAGCATCGCTGTTAATAACCTCAATCACTTTCACCTTATGTGTACATAAAGACAGGTTGCTATATATTTTAAGCGCACTTGCCACTTTTTGTTTGTTTGTTTCCTTCACAGAAGGAACAGCCAACTGCTGTCTCACAGTCATTATGTGATAGATCAATATAAAAGATTCTTTCTTCTCTCTAGTTTATGGCATCACCTACATACGCAGCCTTGCAAAGCATATTGACAAAATTTGTCATATTTCTGGAACTCCAGTACTTAAATACTGTGTCATGTACTGGTTCTTACATTGATAATTTCTCCCAAAAAAATGTATTGGAATTCTTCTGCCTTTCAATACTAATCATTAATGAAAACATTAAGTAACACTGACCAAGCGCGTTAGGCTCATTTTTATCAGTGCTAACCGAACTGTAAGTCTTACAATTCCTCCACTAACCTCCCTTTCCCCTAGCTTAATTAATAATATCATAGCTGTCACTATAACAAACACTTCAACGAAATGTAGGCAGGCGTCTTGTTTTCAGTGAATCATTTCAACATCAAAGCACTAATCTAGTACAATGTGATCTCACTTTTTGGTGCACATAAAATGCAGAGAACTATCATCTATTTGTCTTAAATCATTATCCTCTTCAACATTTTTGTTAAAAAAGATAATTTTGAAATAACTTAACAAGCCTGCAATGACCTCAGCCACCTCCCCACCCTTCATTTTTATCCAGACACTCCATGTCCTGGTGTGCGGGACCACAATAACGCTGCTGGGAGCAACCCAATATCCCTCACTTTTGTGGGATGGAGACAACCAGGTTCCCTCCTTCTTCTCAGGCATTTTAATGCCTCTTTCCTTGACATACTGATAAAATTCATGACCACCTTCACATCCTTTCCTAGTCCATTTTTATCTTAATATTTGGTCAGATTCCTTTTTGCAACGAAAAGTATTCAAGTACTCTCCTGTCCAGAGTGTCTTTAGTCTTAGTGCATTGTTGCTTCCCAATATCTTCACACGCTCTTTCCTTGTTCTTTTGAGGAAAAAAAAATAGCGTTTGCTTTAGTTTTCTTTGTAATGCTAAACTTAGCTTAACTTCTCACAAGTCTCAATTTATTCCTACTCCTTCTGATTTCCAGAATTCTTTGGCAATCAGATTCTTTTTCCATTTCTGTACTTGGTTCTTCTTTGCAGATAATTCAGTTAAGGAGGTTGGACCTGTCTGGCTTCTTACAGGCAGCAGTCAGCATTTTACAAATCATACTTTGCAATGGAATAAATCTGCATAAACTAACTGTGCATAAATTAAGTCTTAAAATGAAAACAACTTTCTTGATCTACCAAAGAAATATGTTCTGAAACCATTTCTCGACAGAAGGAGGGCAAAACTCCTGAACTCAATTCAGGAATAAGATTTCCTCGCTCTATGGAAGAAATTTATATTATTGATGCATTCTTGGCTGTGGTGAGCATTGTGGAGTTCAAGATCCTTAGGGAAGTGAGGAGGGCACACAGCAAGCTCACTACCCTGGACATTACAAGAGGATACTTTGGCCTCTTCTGAGATCTACATTTTATAGTACTGTGGGAAAAAGCCCTGGTGGAAAGGGAGGATCAAGGATGTTGGTTAATATTCAAGGATCACCTCCTTCAGTCTCCTCCAGGGACCAATGCATCCCAACAAAGAGCAAGTCTAGTAGAAACAGCAGGAAGCCTACGTGGATGAACAACAAGCTGCTGGACTAAGTCAAACACAAACTGGAGGTCTCCAGAGGGTGGAAGCAAGGATTGATATCCTGGGAGGAGTACAAAGAAACTGTCCAAGAGGACAGCAATCAGGTTGAGAAAGCGAAAGTCCTGATAAAACTCAATCAGGCCAGGAATGTCAAGGGCAAGAAGAAAAGCTTCTATAGGTACATTGGTGACAAAAGGAAGATCAGAGAGAACATGGGCTTTTCCTTGAAGGAAACGGGGTACATGCTTACCTGGGATATGGAGAACACTGCGGTACTCAACTACTTTTTTGCCTCAGTCTTCACTGGCAACTGCTCAAGCCTCACTGCCCATGTCACGCAGCCAAAAGGCTTCACTAAGGGCAAATCACGTCAGACAAATATGGTAGCTTCCTAGAACAGGATTACATCATTTGTGGATAAGGGAACAGAAACTGACATTATCTACCTGGACTTATGCAAAGTGTTTGACACTGTCCCACATGACATCTTTGTCTCTAAATTGGAGCTACATGGATTTGACAGGTGCCTCACTTGATAGGTAATGATTTGGCTGGATGGCTGCATTCAAAAGTTTTGGTTAATGGTTTGATGTCCACATGGAAACTAGTGATGAGGAGTGTTCCTCAGGAGTCAGTACTGGGACCAGTACTGTGTAGCATCTTTGTTGACAACATGGACAGTGGGATTGAGTGCATTCTCATCAAGCTTGATGGCAACACCAGCTGTGCAGTGCAATCAACATACTGGAAGGGAGGGATGCCATCCAGATGAGCCTTGAGAGGCTTGAGAGGTAGGCCCATGCGAACCTCATTAAGTTCAACAAGGCCAAGTGTAAGGTTCTACCCACGAGTTGGGACAATCCCAAGCACAGATACAGGCTGGGCAGTGAATGGATTGAGAAACACCCTAAGAAGGATTTAGGGGGTGCTGCTGGATGAGAAGCTAACACAAGCTGGCAATGTGCACTTGCAGCCAAGAATATGGTTGTATCCTGGGTTGAATAGAAAGAAGCATGACCAGTTCTCTTGAGACCCCACTTGAAGTACTGCATTCAGCTCCGGGGCCCTCAAAATAAGAAGGACACTGGCCTGTTGGAGCGAATTCAAAGGAGGGCCACAAAAAGTCAGAGGGCTGGAGCACCTCTCCTATGAAGACAGACTGAGAGAGATTGGGTTGTTGAGCCTAGAGAAGAGAAGGCTCTGGGAAGACCTTACAGCAGCCTTCCAGTACCTAAACAGAGGCTACAAGAAAACTGTAGAGGGACTTTATACCAGGATATGTAGTGATAGGACAAGGGTTAATAGATCTAAACTGAAAGAGGGTAAATTTAGATTAGATATAAGGAAGAAATTATATTACTGCTATAAAGGCAGTAAGACACCGGAGGAGATCGCCCAGAGAAGATGTGGATGCCAAAAATTCCTCCTTGCGGTGGACCCACATCCACATGTAACATTTCACTGGCTTTAGCAGGACTTTAACTGGCATTGGAGGTGGGAGAGGTAAGGATGAAGTTGTTATCTGTAACAGGACTAGAGACTAACATTGCAGCTCTTCTTTTCTTCAGGATATCCACATCACCGAGCACAATAGTATCTAGGCTCCATCCTTTTTTCCTCCCTTCCTGCTCTAATAAAGTCTCAGTCATACCCTATCATATTCACAGCCAAAATAATGACCACTTTCAGCTACAATGACAGTAAACAGAGAACAGAAGCATTTTCATTCCCTGTTGTTTTCCATTCATTAACAACCAAAAAAAAAGATGTAAACAAATCTATCAGAGCTTCCCTTTATGAGATCATGACTTATATTTTAGGAATACATGATAACCAGCAAGTCTTTACATGTTCTAAGGCTTTCTTTCAATTGATGCATTGACTTTATTCAGATGCACTTAAAAGATCTTCAGTCTCACTGGGAATTTACTTCGTAACATAAATGCAATTTTCTCTCCCTTGCATTATTGTACTGTAAAAAGTCACATGCTAATAAAAAAACAATAAAAATGGAAAAATCTGGTAGTTTAAAATTAATTACTTTGCTAGAAATCTTCTTCCTTACTTAAGCATGGGAGAAAGGTATAAAATGAGTCAAAAAATATGATTATCCTATGACATTCAGGAAGTCAGATCCAAAATGCCATTGTATGCACTCAAACCCAGAGAGGAGGCTCCAGCTCAAGGCTAGGAAAAGTCTGACTGGCAAGGAAGGTCAGCCAGGCTCTGCACTGGGAGGGCTGTGAGCAGTAGTGCATGCAGAGGGCACATCCTAGAAGATCCTCCTCCACAAGGGAGTGTGTCTGCAGGGCCATGTCACCCTCAGCACCTCTGTCCTCTCTACTCACTCCTGCCCACAGCATCCCTCTCAGCTGGCCCATGAGGGAATACAAAATTTTACTCACTGAAATATTCCTTCTGTTTACATATGTTCAAGAAATAATGAGAAACTCTTGTTAAATCATCACTATCAGAATCAAGCAGGGGAGTAGAAAATCAGCTAGACAGACAGACATGCAAGACAAGTAGAGCTGTTCCTATTTTCTAGAAGCAATTCCATCAGGCACAAATTCTGAATCTCAGACAAATAATGATTTGAAGCACTTGAGTAAATTACTCACAACTACTTCTGTCAGCAGTGACTGTAAGATGTACCTCTTTTTCAGGCACTGGAAAAATATCTATAATATGTTCTTTGAAGACCTCTGGTGGCAAAGACTGAGAATTGACCTTGCCTCCAATTTGAACAGAAACACAAAATCTGCACTGGAGAGGCTCCTGCAGTGATTTTGAATGGTGATCTTGTGCACTTTTATCAACTTGCACTGTGGCTGACTGCAGCTTTGCTGTAGGACACAATTCTTGGAACTAATATATCAGTGTTCTCCTCAGGTTCAGCATCATGAACAGTTGCATAACTAGAGCTGAGCAAATAACTACTTTAGCTTCTTTTCATGCCTCGTGGAGTTATCTATAAACTGCAACCACTGTAGACATCATGATAGATGAAAGAAAAGAAATAAATCTTGTTCAAATTACTAATCATTTTCAGCTTTTCTGTCCCTTCTGAACTACAGGGCTAAAGTAGTATTCCATTTTGCCTTGGGTTTCTTTTTTCTTTTGTTGCTATCAGTTCCAGTAGTCAAAATGATCCAAGTCACTCTATACAGCTCAAAATCTGCCTTTAGATTATTTTTGAAACTATATGCTAACGGATAATAAAACCCCGCTTTCCAAGATGTAAAACCATCTCTCTCAATGGCCCTATTCTGTCTAAGAGCTTTTGTTTTCTGAATTAGCTTGTTGTCAACCTATCAAAGCAGCTTTACCTCTTACTCCTTTTCTAAATCAGGATGGTAACATCTACAAAAAAAAAATGCACTAATATAAATGCCGTGAAAGGTTAAATTGGCATCCTAGTGTTTTTAGACACTTCAGAAGTTTTAGTACATTAATTTCTCCCAGACAGTAGCAATAACACATTAAAAAGAAAAATGGGTTGGGAGTAAAAGGAAAGATTCTCCCGGCTTAAATCTGGGTTTCACGAGAAAGACTGAAATTAGCATCTTCACCGTTTTTCATAAAAAGCAGAAATATACCTGTCTGTCAACAGATTTCCTACACATACCAAATGGTTAAAGCAATTTTTAATCTTCTTCAGTAACATTAGTAAAAAACACCACTGCACATGAAGGGAAGGACACCAGCTGGGCTGTTTTAGTGTTTGAAGAGCCTAAATCCTTGGGGACTCAGACTCCCTGCAAAACACAGCTCACACATTCCCCTAAACGCTGAGCACTCCAGCCTCACAAGCTACTTTTTTCTTTATTGAAAGTGCTGCTAGAGCTTTGCCAAGCTCTCAGATTAAGCCATAGTGGTCTGATGGAGTCCAGCTCAGCCAAGGTGTTAATACTGAACTTGAATATCAGGTCCAAACAGCTCATTACAGTGAAAAAAATAATCTCATTCCTCTTATTATAAATGAGAAATTATTGTGACATAGCTAATTTGCTGTGACACCCAACTGTGTGGCGTGGTTGGAACGCTGGATGGAAGGGATGCCATCCAGAGAGACCTCGGTAGGTTTGAGAGATGGGCTTGTGCGAACCTCATGAATTTCAACAAGGCCAAGGGCAAGGTCCTGCACCTGCCTCGGGGAAACCCCCAGCACAATTATAGGCTGGGCAGAGAATGGATTGAGAGCAGTCCTGAAGGGAAGGACTTGAGGGTGCTGGTGAATGAGAAGCTCAACATGAGCCAGCAACTCATGTTGCAGCCCAGAAAGCCAACCGTACCCTGGGCTGCACCAGGAGTGTGACTAGCAGGTCGAGGGAGGTAATTCTGTCCCTCTACTCTGCTTTTGTGAGACTCAACCTGGAGTATTATCTCCAGTTCCGAAGTCCTCAACACAGGAAACACATACATCTGTTGGAACGTGTCCAGAGGAGGGCTACAAAGATGATCGGAGGGCTGGAGTACCTCCCATACGAGGACAGGCTGAGAGAGTTGGGGTTGCTTAGCCTGGAGAAGAAAAGGGTGCAGGGCAACCTTATAGCAGCCTTCCAGCACTTAAAGCGGGGCTACAAGAAAGATGGAAGAGGCTCTTTACCAGGGAGTGTGGCAATAGGATAAGTGGTAATGGTTTTAAGATGAAAGAAGGGAGATTTAGATTAGATATTTGCAAGAATGTTTTTTTACTGTGAGGGTGGTGAGGCACTGGCACAGGTTGCCCAGAGAAGTCATGGGTGCCTTATTCCTGGAGATGTTCAAGACCGGGTTGGGTGAGGCTTTGAGCAACCTAATGATTTCTAATGTCCCTTCCAAACCAAATCATTCTATGATTCTATGATATCTTTACATCTTTTTAGATAAAATACATTCAGAGGCCATTTCTCCTTTTTTTTTTTTTTTTTTTTTTTACTACTGATTACATAACAATTAAAGCAACATCATCTTAATTGGTCCTTGATTGAAGTACTGTGGGAACAAGAGGTGGGATGGAAAATGTCAGATTATTTTGCGATTTATCTTTCAACTCCCGTGAAAAATCCAGACAAGAAATATGACAGTTTGTCCAGAAGTAAGGGCTTCACTGGCCTAAAAAATCAGCCTATGATTTCTATTTTTAAACTCTCCCACAAGTTGTTCACAGCAGAAATCATAGTTTGAACCTCAAAGCGTGATATGCTTCATGGGTGACTAAAACAAGTATTTTGTGATTCCTGTGCTAAAAAATAATGTTAAGGGGGAAACTAGAGGAAAATTAACAAATCAAAAGTATAACGAACTGTAGGCAAGATATGCTGGGGAAAGCAGCAGCAAAACATAAAATTATTTCCGAATATGAGAACACCATCCATATAGCTGTGAATGAAACAATCATCAAAGCCATTTAAGTGGTCATTCATCCCTAATACAGTATTACAGATACCTTTGGACTCCGCAGTTGGATCATATTTCAGTAGCCCTCACCGAGCGTGGGCAAAAGACATCAGGCTGGCATAGGGTTGCTTCTTCACAGAAAAAACAGCAAGATAAAGGCATTAAAAATGAAAAACCCTATCAGTGAATCTTCATGAGGTTCAATAATCTTCTTTAGCACAGTTTGTTCAGAATATTGTGGTGACTCTTTCTAGAAGCCTGCTCTTACCATTATATCCTATAACTGTAGCTGACTTGTTGAAAAGATGTTGACAAAGGTAATCTTGTCTTTGCCTTGAGCAGACATGACCACAAATTATTTTTGCTATTGCCTTCAACAGCAGATTATGTCTCTTGGTTTCTGGATTCACGAGCTAAAAGAAGTTGTGCCGAATTCTATTATCAGTTACATGAACAACTTGACCCCAACAAAATAATGAAGCATTTAGATCTAATACTAGTTGCAATAATCCTCCAACTTCATGAAAATCAGTCTGAGATCATTCATGCTGATTCATCTAGGACTGAAATTCAAAGAATACTGTAATTATTAATGTGATCTCTATTACCCAGAAAAGGGCCTTTTGCAGACAGCGATGTAGCTTAACAATAATAACATTGCTTCACCCAGGTTGGTCTAAGAATATAAGCCAGGCATCTCTGTAGAGATGTAATATATCTGCTTGGACCAACTGATACAACTAGAATAAAATCAGACAAGCTTCTGGACATTTTCTTCAGGTTTGCAATGTTGCCTGAGCTGTATTTTCCTGAAGCAAATGTGGAGATGTCATTTTTCTTTGGTCAAATCATAATTCTGGAGCTGGCTGTTTATCCCTTCCTTATGCTGGATTGCCATTGAAGTTTCAGCTGTGATGACTGAGAATTACATATTTCCCTAGTCCACAGGCAGACTACATTTGAAAAGTCAATAGGTAAATAATTCAGTACCAATTAACAGCAACTATAACTTGAGCTATAACTCTCTCCAGCACTAAGCTATAGACCAATTTCCTTGCACTGTTCCAGTCTTGTAAAAGCAGATTTGAAAATGGTTATTTCCAGCAGTCCACAGATCTATCATAAGAAATAGTTTAATATTCATTATTTGACATTTACACTGTAGATAGTCCCAGGAAATACAATATAGTGTCTGATGTTCTAAGCATGAGGTTCTCAGTGCATTTGTAGAAGCTGGAATAGTGGAGATTTTGCTATCTGAGTACTAAGCTTCCAATTCAAAAGGTGTGTTCAGATGTACAGCTTCAATCTAAGTTCAGCAAAAACAGGAATCTGGCCTAGATGACTTGAAGCTGTCTAAATTAGCCAGGAGTGAAGCAACGAGGAAATGTGTGGAATGATGCTACAAATATGATCCGGTCAAGAGGAGATCCCACTCTCAAGCATACACTGTCTGCTGTTAATTGGTCTCTTCAATCCTGAAATTAAGTAGCCTCTTCCCAAAATAAGAAGGGAAATCATCACAAATATCTATCATCTCAGAGAGTAGCTGGACCCTTTTTGGACTGAGGCAAGACTGTCCTAATTTCTATATCCAATACACCTGCTCCAAACTGATCTGATGGTTTGAACGTCTATCATAGGTGAGTCTTCTTGCACTTGTTTTATTTTCCCAAAGTACATCACTCAAGTCCATCTTTTAAATTTTAAAACGGTATCGACTGGGTAAAACACAAAATGCAAAATCTGTATTCCAGTGATTAAGAAACACTCTAGGTTCTGGGAAATAGGGATTTAAATCACTTCTGCAAACTCAGACAAGTATGAATTTCAACAACAGTCTTATGTATTCTAGGACAACTCCTTAGCCTTGAAGTCTCCTCCTTGAAGTTATGTAAAGTCTAGTTGACCTTTTCACTACATTTCTGAAGGCCGATTCTGCTTTATTGTATCTCTCCAGGATTATCTTCACATGTGTGGTAGGTCAGGGAATGCCTCACCTGAGAGTCACTAAGGGTTGCCTCAGAGACTTCGGTTTTATATATGGTCCCAAGCGACCTGCATGAACATCAGTCCTCAGATAACTTTGTACTACTTCAATGGCAGATACTAAAATTATACAATATTATTATCAATTGAGCTAAGAATTAAGAATTCTAGTGGCATATACCTAATGACTAAGGTATCTAAAGATGCCTAAAGCCACAGGTATCTAATGACTTTGAAGGTCTACAAGAGCTTCTAAAGATGTCCTAAGCAATCCATACTGCTCATTCCACATGCTATAGTAAAACAAATTAATCTACTCCAAGTTTAATGCCTTGATTTTTAAAGAGTGTTTGCAATGACTACTTCAAACATCAAAACCGAAGGAGTTCTCTAATCTCTGTTTGATAGATGTTTTTGCTTATTAAGAATGTGAAGAATAGATTGTTCTGAGACAGAACGTGAAACAAAAAAAAAAGTTTATAAAACAACAGCTTTGATTAGTCATAAAAGAAAGTGCAAGTACCCGGTCTGAAACGGTATGACACTGTGAGTGCATAATGTCATAAAAATAATTTCATTCATCCTGTCCCCAGCTAAGTATGGAGATTTAAAGTAGAAAATGAAAAGTACCTTGTCACCAATTTCTCCACAGAACTCTCAGCCCAGGACAACTTGAGACCGCTATGAAATGGGAAGCCCCACTGATGCTAAAGAAAGTCCAGATAATTTGTGACATTGCTGTCTCAGACATTTTGCAAGCATAGAAAAAAATGGGCTCATTTTCAAAACTAACATTTGCCCAGAACTTGAGTTCACTTTAGATGGATGATGAGTGACATAATCCATATAACAAAGAGGAGCAAAATATTTCTGCTCTGTAGTCATCCTTTGTGGTCCTTCAGCAGCTTTATACAAATTGCATCAAGGCAGTAAAATTTTAAGCTTTTTTAACTTTCTTTCATTGGTATGTAAGAATGCTGCTCATCTACATCCTTTTGGACTCTTCAAATGCTTTCAGTATTCTGTAGTACATATTCTACATAATTTATGGTCTAAATCAAATATTTCCTTTTGAATAACTTATACAACTTATACAGAACAAGTTCCTTTTCTATCACAACAACGAGCTTAAAACACCATAAAAAGATCAGGTCATAATTAGAATCACCATATTTAGCCTCTTTTCTGTGATTGTTGTTACAAGAAGCGTAGAAAACAAATGTGTTGGCCTATAACTTGCAACATCCCTTTACATATATGGAAATACCATATTTGTCTCTGCTTTGTTGTTTAACACTATGTATTGACTACTGTGTATTGTTACTTCATTGATAAAGGCAGGCCTCGAACTATTTTGAGGCTACATTTCTTCTGCCTATCTCATCCTCACTGTTCTTGAAAGAACTGGAGCCCTAAATGCATTATCTAAGGAAACACGAGTTAGACAAGCAACTGGTTCCAATTGCAGGTCGTAATCTCCCTACCCCATCAGCCTCATCTTGCTAAACCCTCCTAAATCCCCGAGCTTCTGCTCCTCTAATCACGAGGTTTAGAAGCTGCGAGGGCTGCTTTTCACTTCATTAAAATTTCCTTTTAATCTTTTATAATCTGTTAGCACAGTACATAAACACCCATCAGAAGCTTATTCCTTCTAATTTCACAAAAGGGGATAATTTTACTATACATTCCATATTTGCAAAGTTAAGCTTCATTTCACACTACCATAAACCTTGGTCAAAAGGATGAATAGTTAAGCAGTTGAGCAAATGGCATTTACAGCTACAGCTGGCTGCATCATTCATTGTGAAGCATTTATTTAGTGAAGTTAAACCTTGGTTTTGCTTATGAAACATCTGAAGCTGATCCCAAATGATTTCAGTACATGGGGTTCTTTTCAGAAAGTACATTTTGGTCTGTGTTGCTGTCTGTATGACCCTTGCGTGACTGGCTGTCTAAATCATACTAGATTAATTTTACTTCCTGAGGGGTGACTTAAACTTCTTTCTTTTAAAGAGGAACAACAGCTTACCCCAAGCACATATTCAATAGGTCATCTTTTGTTACAAAATTTCAGAATTTACGTGATGTAAATCAGCAATTATCTAAATTCAGTCCCAAGTATTAATAAAGCATACTTCCTCTAAAAATACAGTTATCACGATTTAGCACTACATAACTTGCATAATTTTACAGTCCTGTGATAGAAATGCCTTCAGATAAATCCTGCAGGAAACCTAAGTGTACAATACAAGCTCATAACATAAACAAAGAAGTAGCAAATGTCAAACATTGACATTCTTTTAAACCACATTAACTGAGAAGTAACATGAAAGAGGTCTCACTCATGAGAACAGTAATTAACATCACTTTCTCTCTCCTTCCCTTTGCAGAAGAATAGAAGTATTTAGATTGGAGGGGATCTAGTCATACCTCCTACTCAAAGCAGGGCTAAATTCAAAGCCTTATTCCATTCCATTCCATTCCATTCCATTCACATCTTAACCTTTCCTTATAAGTACATCACAACATAATACATTAACATTGAAGACAAAGGGAACTGGCAAATTTTAACCTGAAGCTGGCTGAATCTGATTCATTCTTTTCCTTAAGTTTCTCTTCTTGGGGTGGGTTTTTATTTTGTAAGTTTTCGGGGGGTTGTTTTGTAAACACCAAACATAGAGGTCCTCAGTTTCCTAGAAGCCAGAAACAAACATTAATAACATGAATACTAAATTAACACTGTTTTCCCTGTACCACTCTAACCAGCAGCCATCTCTTGTCACAAATATAGGCCAGCTCCAAGTCTCCAGAGCAATCTATGTGGAAATACACAAAATCGTGAATTTTATTAAGGTACTGAAGCACTTCCTTGAAAACAGATTCCACAGAGCTGCCACATGAAAATTTGGTGGGGCACTGTTTAGCAAGTATTTTCTTATACACAACTGTAATAAGACGTAAAACAAACCACAGAGGGTGAGAGAAATTGCTGAATGGGTTGATAGTTAAGTACAGAACAACCTGGTTCCACAGTTTTTAATAAAATGCTGTCTATTTTGCCAGTTTTTCCTAGTTTGTTTAATGGTACTCAGTTCGGTTCTTTTTTTCCACTTAAATTTGCAACCCCACTCTTCAAGTACAAAAATCTCCTTGTTTTCACTGGCATTTCTGGACACAAGAGGTGGTGTGTTTCCTCACTTACAGAATTTTTCGGCTTGCAGAAGTCAATAACAATTAGGCTTCATACATCCATATATAGTAACACAGCAACCAACCACTACAATTGCTGCTCTAGCAAAAGCTTCAATAGAGTAACTCTAAATTTGAACCAGCGCAACTGAGACTACAATTTGCAATCTATTAACTGCAGCAGAGGCTTTTCAGAACCACTTCCCAATAAAAAACCAGTGACAGTGAAGTAGGGAACATAAGGTTAAACTACATCTGCAGATGAGCTCCCTGGTTCTCTTTACAGCACTCAAAATCAGTGCTTTCCTTTTCCACCTCGCATTTGATTTTCTTTTCCACCAGAAGACAGTGAAATAAGAGGGTGTTTGTTTGAAGGAAAAATCACTGTTCCTACTCAGGGAAGAGCTTTTTCCCATTAGGTCATGCCGCAAACACTACTTCCATTCTAATCTTTACGTGGCATAACAGACAGAATCTGAATTTTAAAAAGCCTCATCTTTTCTCCATGTGATGCATAACGAGGAGTCTTCATCAGAATTAAACACCAGGAAGCAAGCTTTGAATTAACTTTAAGTGACATCAGGGAAAGTGATTATGAAATAGTAGCGAGTCATTGAAATTTAGCAGTAAAATCTTCATGGAAATATTGTCAGGCTCTTCTAAATTTTCCATCATTGATTTCAACACTACATCTCCGAAGACTTCAGCTACAGTACTGTTCTCCATTTGTTCACTCTCTTTCCTCCTGTGATGATGACTCCTCTTCTGCCAAGGACATATACAACTACTCTATCCTCCATAGGAAACAATAGCTGTACATTAAAAGATCTTTGAAACTGGTTTGAAACTAAATATATTTCTGTATAAAGGAGCTAATCACATTGGTTTTAAAGCACTGGATGCAGTTAAAAATTCCCTTGCCTTTCTCTAAGGAAATTCAGAAACAACATTCACAAATGCCATTACAGTATTTCAGTACACTATGATGCCATATTCCCACTCCTTAAAATAATGCAAAAGACTACCAAAAAATAAGAAAAAAACCCCAGCCAGAGACATAAAATTGAAACAACCAAAAAAAAAAACCCCTTAAGTGTCCATCCTCCTTAGCGGCTGAGACCAAGACAGGAAAAGTTGATCAGATATTATTATTGCTTTTTAAAAATAATTGTTACATTTTCTCCATAAAGCAAGGCTTGACATTCTGAAGGATACAGAGATTTCTTTATCTGCGGGATAAAGTCCTTTGCCTGGTGGGAGTCACCTTGACTACCCAGTCCAGTCTCTTTCTGAACAGCAGTGGCTGGGATACCCAGCTCTGAAGGATCCATGGAGCTTTTATTCCCCATGCTATCATATTTCAAATATCACAGAATACTTCAAACAAACTGAGACCTGTATGAAAGAAAGAATCAAAGCTACAGTCGCTGTAAGAAAGGGAGACTGAAAGTATCACTACTATCTTTGAATTGGCAGTGGCAGACATTGCTACATTTATTTTCAGCGGGACTGAATTGTTCTCCAGAGGGGTCTCTCTCTCTACTGACTCCAAAGGAGATGAAGTTACTATATATGACAATTATGCTTTAGTCAAAGTGCTTCCATTAGGCATTCTCTATCAACTCTTTCATAAATCTGCTTTAGTAACCAAATCTAGACATACTTTAAAGTACGTTAGGAGCACGCAAGGAAGAGCTAAAAACGACCTGCAGAATTTCTGAGGTCAAGCTGTCAGCACTGACCCCCACCTTCTGGTGGGATTCACAGAGGAGGCTGTTGCCTTGCTGAGCTGAAATCCAGGATGCATAGTTCAGAGCCACCCTGGAAGGGTCTGTCTAGGAGAATTTTGAGAAAAGGGATGTGTGATCTCTGTGGGGAGACTGGGAGGAGCCAGGGAGGCTCCAGAAGGTTGGAAAGCTCCAGAAGAGTGAGAGGGGCAAAAAAACCCTCTTTCTTTCTCACAATCCTCTACCTAATGACTACAAGCTCCCCACTCATATCCTTCCCTCTACTCACAGCACATAAACTTTCTGTCGCATGACCCTGTCTCTGAACACATACACACCCCTACTTGCAGACCTCTTTTTTTAGACAATTTTTGTGCATTATCAGTCGGCTTTTGGTTACGAGTCTCTTAATAAGGACATGTCGAGCCCAGAGGTGCCTTATCCTGGTTATTTATTGTCAATATCAGCCAATATTACTACCTAAGCAATGAAGCCACATAATTTGCATTATTTTAATCCCTTTGCTATTTTTCAAAGTCATAATTTTTAGATGATACAAATAATCTATTCTCTCCTCTCCTATAAAGACAGTTCTGTTTACAGTGTCAAGACGCAAACTTCATTTCTACGTAGCTCAGACTTTGCTTTTAGGAGATAGACTTGACTGCCGTCTTCCCAATTGTTTCCTTACGTTATTTGGCTCAAGTAGTCCTCATTGAGGTGTTTCAGTCCACATTGCCCTTTCCTAGATATCTTTTAACACAGAAGGTAAAATGGCAACATCGTACTTGATATTTAAACTTCAATCCCAATAGCTTCCAGACATCCACAGATTCAGAGTAATGACATTGCCTGATCCAATGGCTTGCAACAAAAATACAGCTGGTTTATTTAAGCCACAATTCTTTGTGCACGTATGACATTTTCAGAAAAGCCCAGTAGGGATGTCTCCAAAGAGAGTAAATGACCAAACACACTGTCATTATGTTGATGTCACTTAGCATATCTTCAATGCCAGGCCAGCCATGTGCTAATATAGCTTATGATCAGCAGAACACTGTGAGTATTATTATGAAGAGTGAAAAGCAGTGCACTTAAGAAGTCACGCACTGTCAAGTCTGAGCAAGGGTGAATGCTTTACTTGGTAGGTTTGGACTGTAATGAAATCTTGGTGAACATTTTCTAAAGACAGGTTAGTGCCTTTAGAAGTACTCTAAAAAATCAGTGAAGTACCTTAGAAACCTAAATTAAAATTCCATTAATATTATTAGCGTTTGGGAATCTAACCTGTTTAGACACTTCAAAAAAAATCATAATGGGAATCTATCCAGTTCCAACATTAAACATTTATTTAAAAGAATGTCCAGTCCCAAATGATATTCCCCAAGAATAACAGGCCATTAAGAAACAATATCAAATTACAGCATGCTGTTACTTTCAAAACTATGAAATAAAGTCATCCAGTAGTGCAAATCCCTTGCGTAAACATAGTTACAACCCTAAATCTTATTATCCTACCATGGAGTCTGACTCTCTACTTCAATTTTATCTTTATGTTTTTGGACAATTTCTCTAAGAAGCAGGCCTTATTGTTCCTCAACTTTTTCCCCATCCTTCTCCACTTTCCTTGTCAACTTGAAGAGTTTTCACAGCAAAGTCTTGTCTGTGTATTCACACAGGATTTCCAAAAGAGTTTATTTGTGCACATCTGCTTGAATTTGATATCTGGCTATGTGCAGAACTAAACACCTACATTCATATACAGAAAACACAGGCTGAATCACCACTGCCTGCTGTTGCCTTCTGGAAGTGAGGAGTCACTTGTGCATGTTCAAGGTCATATGTAAGGAATTCCCATATTGGTAGGAAGCTCAGAGACAAATCTGCTTTGAGACAAACCTGGAAATATAACAAGTCAGTGTACAGTCCTAACTGCATTCTCAGTGTCAGTACTCTGCCAAGAAAGCAACATGTAACATAAAGATCTTTTCTGCTGAAGCCATGTTCAGCTCTATATCAAGTAAAATTTGTCTACGCTGAATTAATGAAGAAACACGGATGACAACACTGAGGTCAAAAGAGAGTAGGTCCAGACACATTCATAGAACCATAGAATCATGGAATAGTTTGGGTTGGAAGGGACCTTAAAGACCATCCAGTTCCAACCCCCCTGCCATGGGCAGGGACACATCCCACTGGCTCAGGCTGCCCAAGGCCCATCCAACCTGGCCTGGAACACCTCCAGGGATGAAGCAGCCGCAACTTACCTGGGCAGCCTGTGCCAGTGCCTCACCACTCTCATTGTGAAGAAATTCTTCCTTATGTCTCATCTAAATCTTCCCCTCTCCAATCTATAGCCATTGCCCCCAGTCTTATCACTACACACCCTTATAAAAAGTCCCTCCCCAGCTTTCTTGTAGCCCCTTCAGGTACTGGAAGGTCACTATGAGACCTCCTCAGAGCCTTCTCTTCTCCAGGCTGAACAAGAACAACTCCCTCAGACTGTCCTGTATGGGAGGTGCTCCAGCCCTCTGACCATCCCTGTAGCCCCCCTCTGGATCCATTAAAATAGCTCCCTATCCTTCTTATGTTGAAGATTCCAGAACTGTACACAATATTCTAGATGAGGTCTCACAAGAGAGGACTGGAGGGGCAGAATCATCTCCCTCAACCTGCTGGCCACAATTCTTTTGATGCAGACAGGATATGGTTGGCCGCCCGGGCTGCAAGTGCGCATTGATAGAATAGCAATGAAGCTGGTGAAGGGGCTGGAGAACAAGTCTGACAAAGAGCGGCTGAGGGAACTGGGGTTGTTTAGCCTTGGAAAAAGGAGGCTGAGGAGAGACCTTATTGCTCTGTACAACTACCTGAAAGGAGTTTGTAGAGAGGAGGGAGCTGGGTTCTTCTTCCAAGTAACAGGGGACAGGACAAGTGGGAATGGCCTTAAGCTGTTCCAGGGGAGGTTCAGGCTGGACATCAGAAAAATCACAGAAAGTGTCATTAGGCACTGGCAGAGGCTGCCCAGGGAGGTGGTCAAGTCACCATTCCTGGAGGTATTTAAAAGACAGGTGAATGAAGTGTTCACAGACATGGTTTGGTGGTTGATAGGAATGGTTGTACTCAATGATCCTACAGGTCTTTTCAAACCTAGTAATTCGATGATTCTATTATTCTATGATTGCTGACTCATACCAAGCTTCTCATCAATCAGCACCTCCAAGTCTTTCTCTGCAGGGCTGCTCTCAACCAGTTCATCTCCCATCCTATATTGAAACAATGAATTGCCCCAACCCAGGTGTACAACCTTGCACTTGGCTTTGTTGAGCCTCATGAGGTTCACACAGGTCAGCTTCTCCAAGTGGTCCAGGTCCACCCATCAAATACATTTCTCTCCAATTCAGAGAGAAGGATGTTGTGGGGACCATGTCAAAGGCTTTACAGAAGTCCAGATATATCACAACCATTGCTTTTCCCGTGTCCACTGCTCTGGCTACCCCATCATAGGAAGCCACTACATTGATCACACAGGACTTGCCCCTGGTGAAGCCGTGCTGGCTGTCATTAATCGTCTCCTTGCTCTCCATGTGTTTTAGCACAGCTTCTAGGAGGATCTGTTCCATGATCTTCCCAGGCACAGAGGTGAGGCTGACAGGTCGGTAGTCCTCATGGTCATGTTTTCTACTCTTTTTAAAAATGGGCACAACGTTACCCTTCTTCCAGTCACCAGGAACTTCTCCTGATTGCCAGGACTTTTCAAATATCATGGAGAGTGGTTTGACAACCACATCAGCCAATTCCCTCAGGACTCTGGGATGCATCTGCTTATGGCCCATGGACTTACATAGGTTCAGCTTCCTCAGGTGGTCATTAACCTGATCCTCCTCTACAGTGGGAGGGGTTTTGCTCCCTGGTCACCATCCTGCTGTCCATCGACCCAGGAGGGATGAGGAGAGCGGTTTTCTGTGAAGACAGGCAAAAAATGTGTACCTCAGCCCTCTTCTCGTCTGTTGACGTCTGTTGATGTCCACTACTTACTTAAATCTCTCTTCCTACACATTTATAACATCTCACCCACACACTGACTACTAATTTATCCTCACAGGGTAGTTAAGGTTGGAAGGCCTCTCCTCCCTAGTCAACCCACACTGCTCAGGGCAGGATCACCTGCAACAGGTTGCTCAGGCGTGACCAGTCTGCCTTTGAGTATGTCCAAGAATGGAAGATCCACATCCCCCTCTGAGCAGCCTGTGATCTCTATTCCAGTGATCAATTGTAATCATAGTAAAAAAAAAAAAATTATGTTTAAGTAGAATTTCCTGGGTTTCCACCTCTTGCCCTTTCACCGGATGCCACTGAAATACACCTAGTCAAAGCTTCCTCACTCTTTCCCACCACGTATTTTTATACACTGATAAAATGCCTCCTGAACTTCCTCTTCACCAAAATAAATGACCCCAGAACTTGAGTTTTAAAATTCCCACTCCTGAACACCTTCAGTTACCTAGAATGATGATCTGGTGCAGAAAATGCCTTTAAAAAAACATACCTCCCCCCCCTCCCAAAAAAAAAAAGCCCTTGCAGGCCAAAATTCAAGGCTGAAATTTAAACGTCCTCTAGGATATCTGACTGAGGAAAGCATGCACATTTACAGTGAGGCACTTTTGTGTTAGAAACTACACCTTTCAAGAATGAAAACAACCCTCTATAGTGCCCCTTGAGAGCAACGATAAAACATACTGGGTTGATTACAGGTTAAAGGAATATTGAAAGCAAAGAAGAGGAAAGAATAGAAGGAAGTTTTCCTTTAAAGGAGATAAATTAAGATCGATTCTTCTTCCTATACAGGGAAAGATTTAACCCACAACTGAAATCAAGTATGACTTGATAGAAATGAGAAGATTCTGTATCAGGAGATATAGTTCAATAAATTGAACTTCAAACAGCTATTAAAAGATCAAGAAGAAATACAGAAGGTTCGTTCAGCTAAAGACAGAATCTTCAAATTATGCAGAAACCAGGGACAATAAACAAAACAAAACAAAAACAAACCAAAAAAAAAACCCCCAAAAAATGTGAGAAAGACAGCGAATACACTTAAAATTATTGCAGATAGTACAGGTGAGTACAGCTGAGTAGACACTATAAAGCTGCCTGTCCTGTCTAGAAGAATTATTTACCTTTCCAACAGCATATGCTAGATAGCACTTAATCCTGCAGAGCCATAAAAAGTATGCCAAGTGGCCTTCTACCTCTCTCCCTTCTTCAAGGATTTGTAAAAAAATTCCTCACAGAGCATCTCTTACTCATTTTCAAGTAGCCCATCCAGATCACCTTAAACTCTGCAGAAACAAGTAACCTTATATTTTCAAATTCCAGCTTCAAGACCAATGGTTTGGTTACCAGAGTGAATAGCACGCTAGGCTTTAGACTGCCTTCCTTCATTCCAAATTCAATACAAATAATTCCTTTAATTCTAAACTCCTACGCCTATAGGAGCATGTAGTGAGGTTCAGAACTTCCTCCCTTTGCATCACAACATGGATTAATAAATGTATTAATAGTGCCAGTATGCTAACATCTTGAGTTAAATAATTCTTTTTTTATATATCTTGGTGTAGGACAGCCAAGACTTTCAAGAAACTTAGTTCAGAAGATTTACTTAACCATGTTTTTACTGAATAAACTTTACAGAATTTGTCAGTATACTGGACAAGCACAATCTCTAACCATTACTGACCTCCATTTCTAACATCCTCCAACAGTTCACAGTCCAGGGTTTCCAGAACAAGAAAAGGTTGGGCTTCTTTAATATTAACTGAAACTTTTCCTATGGCTAAAAAGATGACCAGCCTTGCCAAGAACTCCCTGCAAGGATCCACCTAATAAATGTCCCAAACCAAATCCACCTAGACCTGGCTGAGCACCATTTCTGACACGTTCTTATAACCTCAGTCAACTGCAGTGTTATCCACACTTCCCATTTTTCCACAAGAGCAAAAAGAGTGAGCAGTTGCCTGATTTCCCCTGCCAAGCTCAGAACCATTGTGAGATTCCAATCTACCACTATTCAGTATTATCCAGGAATACCAAAGTAGGTTTCAATAACAGACTCATAGGAACACTCCTCCTATAGCAATTACCTGTCCCTTCTTTGCCAGGGATTTTTTGCATTTTGCTTTACAGTGTCTGACTTTCTTGCTTTTGGAGGGAATGACACTTTGTTGGAAGACAGAGAATGTGACAAAATCCCACCCTGCTTCAACTATCGGATGTGGATGGGGTGACCACATCAGTGGACAAAGGAAAAGCAATGGATGTAATCTATCTGGACTTCTGTAAAGCCTTTGACACAGCCTCCAACAACATCCTTCTCTCTAAACTGGAGAGACAGGGATTTGATAGGTAGACTGCTCTGTGGATAAGGAACTGGTTGGATGGTCACATTCAGACAGCAGTGATCAACAGCTTGATGTCCAGATGGAGATCCATGACAAGTGGTGTCCCTCAGGAGTCCATACTGGGACCAGTACTGTTTAATATTTTCACTGCTGATATTGAGAATGAGATTGACCCTTAGCAAGTTTGCAGATGACAGCAAGCTGAGTGGAGCAGTTGTCACACCAGAAGGCCAGGATGTCAACCACAGGGACCTGGACAAGCTGGAGAAGTGTGTGAATCTCATGAGGTTGCCCAAGGCCAAGTGCGAGGTCCTAACACCTGGGTTGGGGCAATCTGCAGTTTCAATACAGGATGGTTTGTGATGCAACTGAGAGCAGCCCTGTGGAGAAAGACTTACAGGTGCTGATTAATGAGAATCTTGACACGAGCTGGCAATGCATGCTTGCAGCCCAGAAGGTCAGCTGTATTCTGGACTACATCAAAAGAATTGTGGCCAGCAGTTCAAGGGAAGCGATTTTTCTCTACTCCACTCTTGTGAGACTCCACCTTAAGTATTGTGTCCAGTTCTGAAACCCCCAACATAAGAAGGATATGGAACTGTTGGAACAGGTTCAGAGGAGGGCTACAAAGATGATCAGAGGGCCGGAGCACCTCCCATATGAGAACAGGCTGAGACAGTTGAGGTTGTTCCGCCTGGAGAAGAGAAGGCTCCAGGGAAATCTTATAGCTGCCTTCCAGTACCTGAAAGGGGATGGACTAGAAAGCTGGGGAGGGACTTTTTATAAGGGCATGTAGTGACAGGACAAGGGGGAATGGCTTTAAATTGGAGAGGGGAAGATTTAGACTAGAGGTTAGGATGAAACTTTTCATAGTGAGGGTGGCGAGGCAATGGCACAGGCTGCCCAGGGAAGTTGTGGATGCCTCACCCTGGAGGTGTTCAATGCCATGTGGGATGGGACCTTGAGCAGCCTCGTCTGGTGAGAGCTGTCCCTGCCCATGGCAAGGGTGGTTGGAAGTAGATGATCTTTAAGGTCCCTTCCAACCCAAACCATTCTGTGACTCTGATTCACATCTGCTGTTCCTTAGTCCCAGACACTGGGCTATGTACATTTCTAATACATGGGTTTTTTAGAATACATAACTTGTATTACTTGGAGGTCTTGTCTTAATGGGGTTCTAAGGCACTACTGTTGTAGAATATAATGCATGCAGAGTCAGATACTCTTTATAGCCAGTCTGGTTTTGATGCTACTTCAAGTTTTGTCATTGCTTACTTCATGGTCCTCATTGTCAGCCTGTTGATGTTCTGTTGATTTTGACAACTCTACCTATTTGATGAGTTCACTTACAGTGACACTTGTACCCACTTGATATTTCTTCCACCATGAAAAAACAATTCTTGTGTGATCTCTTTTGCAAGCTTTCTTGGGACTGTATTTATTAAGACTCAGTTTTGAACCACAGGACATTACTGTTTTTTACCAGACCAGATTTTGAGCCAACTCAATGGAAGCTTCGCAGGTCACCTGCTCTGGTGCACATTGGCCGAAGATGGCTCATTTTAACAGAGGATGCAGTGGAAAGCCACTTTGGTTGCTTTTAGCAGAGATAGGCTGCCAGTATGTGTGGTATCTACAGAGCCAGTAGGCCAAGTTGTCAACACTCTCTCACCAACAGTCAACTGCAAGAGCCACTCTTGCCTCAGGAGCTAAAAAACTCTCAGTGGAGCTCTAGAACCCTCAGTGGATCTCCAGCTGCATCTGAGATAGAAGGAGCAGGTGTGGTCTCCAATGATGGAAAACTTGAATACTGAAGAAATCAGGAGAGGCTTCTGCATGACCAAGCAGACACTATAAATGTTAAAGCTATTTTTTCCTGTCTGAAAGCAAACAGAACTATTCACTCCAACAAACTGGTGCTGTAGGTACATTTCAGAGTCTTCCCTTCTCCTCCCTTATGCTTTGAATTTGGGAAGGGTTGCTTAGGGAGTTCCATTCCAAGTCATTACTTACAGCCTCATAATCTGAAAAAAAAGTACAGGAAAAAAAAAGGAATTTCATAGATGTATCACTTGAAGGTGATACAAGTTTTAAGCAAAATAGTTCAGTGCTGGAGAAAATACTTCCCTCATGTAAAAACAAATTTTATATTTAGACTCTGCTTTATGTTTTCTCATGATGTGCTCTGATAGGCCTAAGCAAAAATTAATACAGGAAAAAGGATCCAAATTTGGAGATATCCATCCCATACTATTAAAATCATCTTTCTTTTGTTTCTTTTAAACAGTAAACTCAACAAAATAGAATGCTAAAGAACAATAGTTTCTGCTAAGCAAACCTCAAGAACAGGAATGCTGCAGTTTCTAAGTTTTCTTCTTCTAAACATTTGGTAGCTATATAGTCTTTAAAGAAAAAAAAACAGCTTTCTTTTGACTTTATCAGTGTAAGGCAGCATTTAAACACCCTGAACAGTTGAGCACAAGATGAATGATTGCCAGTCAGTATAACAAAGCAAACCGAAGCCCAGTTACACTTTTTCTTCAGCAGAAAGTAAAACAGTGCCACCCACTGCTTTTCCAAGGTATCCCTTTGCCCTTTCAAACAGTTGCTGAAAGCTGAAGTTGGTACTTTGCAAATACAAAGCAGTCAGCTCTCACTAAGCCTTCCCTCCCTCCTTCACTCCACCACTGGGCTCTTCTTTTGGGTTTCACATCTACAGTGGTATTTCAGTCACTAGCAAAGCTGCACAAATAAAAAAAAGTTCTTTTTATTTGCTGTAACACAGCTTAAACCTCAGTATACTAAAAAGCTGAACCACAGAAAACTGTCTGGTTTTCTACCCTGGGAGCAGGAGTTTCTTTTACTTTACATGTCACTTTCAAGCTGAAACCATATCATATTGTACCAATTATAACGATTGTCTGCAGGCTCACAATACCCAAGTGGTTGGGGTTTTGTTTGGGTTTTTTTTTAACATCCTTCCACTCATTTTGCATCATCCCCTTATCACACTAGAAAACAAGTATTAATCTCTTAAGCCTATTCATAGGTCATTCTCTATAAGCAACATGCCCACCCAGAAGTTTTCTTCTGTTCCTATATGGACTATTCATTTAATTCGAGGATCAGCAGTGATCAAAACTAGTAATAGTCAAGCATTATTACGACAAAGAGTGGTGAAAGACTTTCTGCTTCTTAAAAAGAAACCCGTACTCACGCACATCTTTCTTACCTAGATTATCCTCTGCTGGTGGAGAACTATAGCCCATTCCAACAGTAGCAAAGTAACAAATAAATAGAATTCTACAATTACGTCACATTTCATTAGCGAAATATTCTGTAAGCCAGTTTATGACAGAAGGATCCCCAACTACTCAGGCTGAAAAACGTGCAAGTATTTCAAGAGTGATGTATGATTCAGCACTCTCTTTACAAAATTTTTTGATTCCTGATGACTTGAAAAAGGAAAATGTTGCACCTTTTTAAAGATGGTAGAAAGCAGGATCCTGGGAAGTACCACCTGCTCAGCCTCACCTGAGCACCTAGATCATGGAACAGATCCTCCTATAACTATGCTAAGGCACATGGCACACAAGGACAATTCAAGACACCCAACATGGCTTCACCAAGGGCAAGTCCTACCTGATAAACTCGCGTCCTCTTCTGATAGACTACACCAGTGCACATGGAAATGTCATCTATGTGAACTTGTGTAAGGCTTTTGACACAGTGCCCAATAACATTCTTCTCTCTAAATTGAGGAGATATGGGTTTGATGTGTGGACTGTTCAGTAAATGAGGAATTGGTTGGATGGTTGAATCCAGAGGGGAGTAGTCAACAGTTTGATGTCAGCATTAAGTCTACTTGACTCTTAACAATTCTCAGCATTCGCTGGAAAATTCTGAAAAGGTCACTTGCAGCGTACAAAACTACATTAAATTCTAGGCATGCTTATAAACCTCAAAACCAGGCACACTTTGTTCATAAGTAAATATTCCTAACTAGTCCTTAGAACTTGTATTTTAATCAGAGATCCTAGATGACTTGGGCTCCGCAGCAGTTTAGTAAGAACAGCCTTAAGACATCCAAGTATCAGCAATGAAACCATCAAGATGTCTACAGTTGAAATCAAGGTCCCAAGCTAAAGGGAAAGCTGTAAACTGCAAAAGTATTTTTAAGTTCTCTCCATGATTCCCAAGGCAACAGCTTAAAAAAGTGTACGCAAGTTCATAACACAATCTTTGGAAGCGAGTTTTTTTTTTTGCATTTATACTAATACTCAGTAAAAAATAATCTATAAATTTCCCTTCCCATGTAAAAGTGAATTATTGCCAATTTAGTTAGGAAAAACTTTTTATTCATTCTATAGAGAAAGGGAGCTCAGAATAACCATTTAAGGCAAATGATTTCACTTCAGTAGCAAAATCAGCCTTTCTCTGGTCCTGAATATCAAGACAGTAGTTACCTAGCAACATAATCAGAATGTCATATGAATTTGTATTTCGCTGTGATTCAACGCAGAGCTATGGACCTGCTAAAAGAAAATGTTCACATGACTTTGAATTAGTGCAAGACACTTCTAACCACAAAAAACACAAAAGGCGCAATGGTATTCTAGACATTTATTTTTCAGTGTACAGTATCATACATTTAAAATAAAGAAATAAGGCCAAAATATCATAAAACATTTATAATTTGCTAGACAAATAATTATGAACAAGGCATAGTCTAGCCTATACTTTCATAGAGTTACAATGAAGCTCAGGCCCATGAACAGGAATACTTTATTGTTTTAATAATTTACAACTCTTTTGGTCTGTTTAACAGAAAACTAACCAAGTGAAATAGAACTTCATCATTAAGGCCTTTCACACTACCATCTTCCACAACATCATACAATGGCTTACTCTCTGTACCCCAACAGATATTCTTCCGAGGGTTATTTCTAACAGTTTCTACAGTTAGTGCTAAAGTATTTAGCTGGTAACAAAAGAAAGCAAAATATTTTCCATCAGTTACTACTGCCTGTGATACAAAAGGACGGGTTACATCTGCTTCACTCCAGAACCCTACCAAAAAAAAAAAAAAAAAACCAACATTAGTTACACAGGACTCAAAATTCCTATCAGGACACACTTCTACACCCCAATCCTGAATTACAGACAAATATTGGTAATTGTAGCAGCCACTTAGTAGGGAAAAAAGTCTTGTCTGCTTTAGTAACACAAGAATTCTTCATGCAGACCAATTAAATGTAACCACCAATCAAGGACATTTCACAGACCAGGGACACAGCAGCACATTTGCATTCTGTACATGGCTCCCTTTTGTTGATTGATACCCCCTCCACACTGATCAGTCCAGTGACTTTTTAAAATTACCGAAGTTATTGATGCATCCAAGTCCTGCAAGTGATCTGATGGGAAATGCCTTTCAACTACTCAACGCTTCTCAGTTGAGCATTTGTTCCATAGAGGCATGCATGAGCAAAACTAATTTTAGTAACCAGTCAGACAACACTAAGAATGATATATCAATAAGTATTAGTGCTTCCAACAACCCCCGCTAAGCACTAACAGACTTTTAAAAATGTTCTCTTTATCCATTTATCCATATGTGCTAGCACACACAGTAACATTCTTGAAAGATATTTTGCAACATGTCCAATGAACACTGCTAGAAACTGCTAGAGAACAGTGAAAAAACTTCGAAGATTTGAATCATTCTGTGCTTACAACTGTCAACAGCTTTGAAGTCAACACTTGACTTCAATGTTTTATGTCTACAAATAAAGTCGTGCTTTCTAACATACCATTACATAAAAAAATGATGCAGAGCCAGCAATATATACCAGAGTCAAAGGATTTTCTTCTACGTGTTGTTTCACATATGAAACTATAAACCAGCAGGTATCTTCTAGTAACACCAAGCAACAATATATTTACATAAATATGCAAATGGCTGATCCAGTCTATCTATTTCTGGGATTTTAGACAAACACAGCCATAAAATCCTTAAGCAAGACTGATGACACTTTTTTTTTCACTGACTGTAAGTTCCAGTCATTTGTTTCAGGGAAAAAAGAAAAAAAAAAGCAAAAAAACCCCAAAACCCCTTCTTGGTACCTACCATCTTTGTCTATAACATGGAGTGAGCAAGTGAATGCAGGAATGAGGGTTTTGCACAGGCTTGGTGTCATGCATGATAAAACACATTTTTAATAATTAGTTCTCCCTCAGTCAGTGTACGGAAAAATAACTGCCTTGTATAACATTTGCTTCATTCATTGATTCAATAGTTTTCAAAAATCTACTAGAAGGATGGTCTTTAGAAGAAAAAGCATCAGAAAATGGTGGTGGGGAAAAAAGTTAAGAGTAATTCATAGTACGTATTCATCACCAGGAAGAATTTAACAATTTGACTGTCTCACCTTGATACATCGCTTGTGCCGCTGTCCAGGCAAACAGACTTGCAATACCATTAGCTCGATAAACAACTTCAATCTGATCCTCAAGATTTGCTTTTATAAACCTCTGCCGTTTTAGTTTATCAGGAAAAAGATGAAACTGGGTGTGCCCATAACAGCATGGATCTGCTACCTTTGATCCTTTGTCCCCCAAAAAGAATGAAATTAAGTCAGTCAGAGAATACTCTAACACACACATAAGCACATCTTTACTACCAGACTCCAAGCAACAGGTTAATACGTCTACTGACATCCGCATAAATGCTGAGATTGCTCCATTTCTGAGTGAGACCAGAGAGCCTGTTCAACTCCAAAAGGCAACAGATGTTGCAAATGTCTCTGAAGAGATTTATCAAAATTCAAAGCCAGTGTTCTGCCAAGTTTCTATTAAACTCAACTCCTTCAAACGAATCTGGGCACGGGAGGATGCTACTCCCAGTGCCTAACTGACATGGAATCTCAAAAGGATTTACACGCTACAAATATTTCTATATAGATATACTTCTACATATATGTATATACTTATATTTAAAAAAACATAAATTTTTTTTCTGGTTATGGGAAGAGAAAGGCCAGGGGGTGGTACGATTTTTTGGTTTTCTTTTTTTTTCTACACAAAAAAGTACTTAACATTCCGTTATTAGAAAATCTTACCTATAAATACTCTGTTTTCGTACTGCTTTTTGAACAACGGCAGCTTGGATGGTTTGTGATCGATAACAGGAACCTCTCCAAGATCTGACTCCAGAGGTACAATCTTAAAAGTACAAGAAAGAAAAGCCATGACATAAATCACGTTTCTAACACGAGGCCCCAGATAATATGCCACTTTCATGTCAGACAGCAGAAGGTGCAAGTCTTAGTTACATACACCATATGTATAACTAACTCAAGCTGATTTTTACAACAGAACTTCCCGTCTTACGACAAATGCCAGTACGCACAAATTTTGATGCCTGAATTTTCTGCAGTATATAAAAAGCAGTGTAAAACGGTGCTATGAAAGCTGCTTATTGGTACTACCCTCAAAACTAGAATCTGCTTCAATAAATTAAATTGAACAGCACAACGAATTTACAGGTATTCAGTGCTTTGCATTATGTAATTTTGAATTGGCTAGATGGTTCTTTTAAATGCCAAGGTTTGTAACATCTAACACCACTACCTAAGTTAACTGTACAATTAAGTTACCAAGAACAGTTCAGCATTTACAGAAAAGTGCAGCAGTTTTCCGTCTGGTGGAAACAGAGCAACATACACTTACAGGCTACATAATTACCACAGTTTAAACCTAATGGATTAGAACGTGGAATCAACTACTGGAAAACTGGAAACGTTCAAAAGAACCAACTATTAAGCAATGCTAAGAGGCAACAGAGCTACATTCAAATTATATATGCTCTCTCTCACTACTTTTTCTTCTCCATTTCTCTCATCTTATTATCCTCCATCTGGAATGTTTCACATCACATTTCTTATTTTTCCCTCCACTTAAAAGCACAAAAGAAGTTAGAAACGCCAAGTAATGAAGTGTAACAACATGCGTTTTTTCTAATGCAGAAAGATGACTCAACTCAAATTTCAGAAGACTGTCTCAATACCCAAAGTTTTTATGACAAGGCACTAAAGGCATTAAGACCTGAAAAATGCACAAATGTGTTACATGCCTGATTAACCAGGTACTCCACATACTACCGACCACATTCAGCTGCAGTCAGAAAAATAAGCAAATCTGCATCTTATTAACTTGCATACTGTTGTTCAAAATATCCACACCTCTGGAAGCTGCTTCGGTACACGGATCTGGAGGTGTGGCTTATCATCTATCTGAAACCGCACAGGATCAACTCTACCCTTTCGATGTCCATGAACAACAACTTCCTCACCATGATGCCAGTAATAGTTAACCTCAGGTTTTAGATCTGAAACAGAACAGATGAACAGAGAGACACTGAGATTGCCATTTTCCATGTAAACCCCTCCCAATTCTTGTTTTGTAGCTGCACTAAAACAGGAAAATCAAATCCTCTCCCACCTCAGGCCAGAGGAATTACAAGTCCCGCCCTTAACAACCCAGGGACCCTCTCTCCGGATTCCAGCCCGACACCCCGACCCAAGGGCTCCCACCTCCCTTTCCCTCTCATCCCCCTTCCACACCAAGGGCGGAGGAAGCCAGCAGCGGGTTGTGACCGCAGAGGAAAGCGGTGAGCGCGGGGACGAGCTGCGTAAGGAACGGGCCGAACGTGTGGTCGTGATCGCGGTAGAGGAACGGTCGCCCCTTGCTCTGGTAGAAGGTCTCCTGCAGGAGGACGTCGCAGACGAGGGAACGCAGCCCGGCGACATCCAGGAAGGGCGCAGCTCCCGACGGGGGTTTCGCGTCCGCCGGAGCCGCCGCTCCCGGCCCCGGGGCTCCAGCAGCCTCGGGTGCCGCTCCCGCCGCGGGCTGAGGCGCCGCCGCCGCTCTCCGGGGCAGCCCCGGTACGAAGACGGTTTTGGTGAAGCTGCGGTACCAGCGGTCGGCGTTGAGGGCGAAGGTCTGCGGGTAAACCATGTACTTGGGCCGCTGCCGCTGCAGGTAGAACCGCAGCTTCTCCTCCACCGAGGGCGCCGCGTGCACTCGCTGAAGGAAATACTCATGGCGCCGCCGCTTAGCCGCTTTGCTCTTGGCCGTGGCGGACGCTACGATGGGCGGGTAAAGCGACTCGGGCGGCCGCGGGAGCGCGGCGGACTCGGCCTGCGAGAACCAGCGCCGGCCGCACCACAGCAGCCGCCGGCACCCGCGCGCTGCCATTTCGCGGAGCGGCGAGGCGGCGGAAGCGCGGAGAGCGCTGAGCCCGATTGGTCGCTACGAGCCACGTGACTGAGACAACCGCCCAATCGGCGAGCTCCTCCTGGACGGAAAGGGGCGGGGCCTCCTGGCAGCACCGCCTGTGAGCACCCCGCTCTGTGCGCTTTGCAGGGCGGGAACTACATCTCCCAGGATGCATCGCGGCAAGCGACCGGAAGTACCTGTGTCGCTGCGGGCCCCGCCCGTCGCAGCTTTCTGTCGGTGTGGGCACATGGCTGCGTTTCGGAAGGAGAACCGCATCTCGGTCAAGCAATGAGCTTTTACAGACCTACAGAATCGTTTAGGTTGGAAAATACCTTTAAGATCATCGAATCTAGCTATAAGCCTAGCACTGCCAAGCCTACCACTGAACCATGTCCCTAAGCGCCACATCTACATGTCTATTAAGGAACTCCAGGGATGGTGACTCCGCCACTTCTGCAGGCAGCCTGTTCCAATCACTGACAACTGATCTAAACTTCCCCTGGCGTGACTTGAAGCTGTTTACCTTCATTCTGTCACCCGTTACCTGGAAAAACAGACCAACACCCACCTTGCTAAAGCCTCCTTTCAGGTAGATACAGAGAGTGATAAGGTCTCCCCTCAACCTTCTTTTTTCCAGACTGAGCAATCCCAGTTCACTCCACTGCTCTGCACTTGTTTTCCAGACCCTTGACCAACTTCATTGCTCTTCTTCACGCACACTCCAGACTCTCAATGTCTTGGAGTAAAGGGCCCAAAACTGAGCATGACATCAAAGGCGTGGCCTCACCCATACCTGGTACAGGGGGACAATCTTCCTAGTCCTGCTGGCCACACCGTTTCTAATACAAACCAGGATGCTCTTGGCCTTCTTGGCCACCCAGGCACACTCCTGGCTGACATTCGCCCAGCTGTTGACCGACACCCCCATGTCATTTTCTGCCAGACAGCTTTCCAGTCACTCTTAGCCAAGCCTGTAGTGCTACACGGGGTTGTTGTGACACAAGTGCAGGACCCAGAACTTGGTCTTGTTGAATGCTGTTCAGTTGGCCCTGGTCCATCAACCAAGGTTTTCCAAATCCCTTTGTAGACACTTCCTACCCTCATACAGACCAACACTCTCACCTAACTTCAGCTTTCTGCTGAGTGTCTGGTCAGAGCTGCAACGGTATTTGGAGGAATGTTTTGAACTACTGATTGAAACCCAGTATTTGGGTTGAGATTTTTTTCGAAGAGTGTAGAATATAAAACTACTATCTTCTTTGAGAAGAAGAGAAATAAAAATGAAAACATTGTTAATGCATAGGTAAACAACTGTTGTTTAGTTAAAGATTCACAAGGTGTTTTTACAATATTTAAATAAGTTGCAACTCATTTATGGATTGAGTGTTTGAGCTTTGGATGTTTAATGCTGAATCCAGCCACTCTCTTCACCATAAGGGTAATCAGAGGAGGCAGATGACTGACCATTTAGGGAGCAACTTCCCTCCTCTTCCTCATCCCATATACTGCAGTTTCCAAGTGCATCTGGAAGTCTGTTTTTCCCTTGATTGATAAAGGACACTGGCCAAATGGAGCCAAGGTAAAGCTATTGAATTTCTTTTTTTGTGATTGCAGCCAGACATGTCATAAACTTATATAAAACTGTTACGGAAAATCGTATTTTCTTACTTAAATGTATTCATGGTCAATTTATACCTGCTTATCGATGTGCCAACATTGTTCTTTACTTTAATTAGCTTTTCTCCTCTCCAGTGTTTGCCTTCTAAAATATTAATGGAAACCACTTGTATCACCTCTCAGTCCTCATTGACAGAGACCAAAAAGCTCTTCTCACACAGACAGATCTCAGTTTCCCTGATCATCTTAACAGCCCCTTCTTGCATTCCCTCCAGTTCTCCATTTGTCTCTGGGATATGTGGTGAGGCTGTATCCTGTATTTTATGCAAAGGACTGTATTACCTGCACCAGGATTACTGACATTTTACCACTGCTAAAACCTTTTTCATCTCGTTGTCAAATCAGAATTGCCTACTTTGGAACTGTTAGAATGCTGTGAACAACTTTTGCATAGCATGTTTTAAAGCCTTGAGAAGTTCAATACAGAGACTGAATATGAGTGATTAAGTAAGTAAGTGGATGTTTAAAGGATCATTTTTATTTTCGCTACTTTATTCAAAAGCTTTAAATGTTTTCAGCACACTGAATGACTATAACGTTAGATAAGATGTGCCAGAAACCAGTGCTATGCTTTAACCTAAACTTGGAATCCCTGAAGTATATACTGATGTTCTGGTCACAGGTCAATTTTATGTACTTGGCTTACATTGTAATATCATTCATTTTGATGTAGGAGGTGCAAGGGCTTGATTAAAAGGGCCCAATACACAGTCCGGTTAAAGGTACTGGCATGCTTTGCTGACAGGTCCATAATAAAAAAATATTATCCAGCCATAGATCTCTGAAAAAGCAAACCAAGAGTTCAAAAAGGATCCATTTTCCTTCTTTACTGAGATAATCCCTCTGCACTATCCAAGTTATGCTAAACATATAAACCCAGAACATCTTGTGTAGGTTAAATAAATGCTTAATAGGAACCTGTATTAGGACTTATAGCCTGCCTAAAATGTCCAATACAAATGCTAAAGTGAATGCCATACCCTCAGAATAAATCGCAACAACTGAAACTAGAAAAAAATCCTGCATTTCTGTTGCAACATGAAGGTCAATGGAGAGGATTAGTTAGAAGCTCAAAGATACTTCAGAAACTAGCCCAGTTCAGCTTGTGGAACATACTCTGCATGGGGAAATGACATAGAAATGATTCTGTTTCTGAAACTCAGAAATGAAACAAAGTTTGTTAAATGTCCTCACTCAGAGAAGAGATTGCACAGCCATTAAGAATTAGGCATGCGCAGTATCTCTTACATACCAGTGCAGAGGCTGCTTAAATGCACGCAGTTGTACAGTGACCTTCAGCTTAAGTGCAGGCACAGCCCAAATGGGATCACAGGGATCACATAATGGAGGCATATCTTATCCAAGGCCCAGTAGGAGGTGTGATGTCTGAGTCTGCTTCACCTGGCCGTGGGGAGGGTTGCTCTGTATCCCGTGGGAGTCACTGCTCTAGTTGCAGCCACTGAGAAAGGGTTCAGCCCTCACACCCACTAAACTATTTCTTTTCTGCCTGTGCCATGGGGTTGGCACCATGCACTTTCTCAGAAAACCACGGCTTATTTCAGAAAGAAGAGAAAGGAAATAAGAGTGAGATTGAAGCATTTCAAGTTAGGAAATCTGAAAAGGTAAGCCACAAGTTATACATGGGTTTTGTTGCGGGCCAAGTAAAAGATACTGTAGTTTGATTCTAGAGCAGTGATAGCAGTCCCTCAAAACATCAGAGAAGATACTGAGAGTTGATGATGTTCCATTCCAATTCACTTAGAAAGTTAATCCAAAGGTACACCAGAAAACAGGTTAGAAGTCAGTTCTGAAACATTTATAGTGAAGAGTTTCTAGAGCTGTGAAAAACAAAGCTACTAATATATATCAGGTATTCTTCATGTAATAGTGTCTCAAGACCTCAGAAGAAGATAAAAGCTCCATTGTACTAAACATAACATACTACACCTGCATAATAAATAACATAGTTATAGGTTTTGCAATGTACTTCTCGGTATATTAGGTTGTAGAGAAGACACACTCTACTTGCAGTTTACTGGCACAAGGCAGACAACATGCATTTCAGATTATTCTTCTAACTAATTCAGTTTTATTTTAAAATTTCTGCAGCAGCTGCAGTCAGCCAATCTCTCTATCTGCAGACAGATTTTGGACAAGGTGTATCCCTTAGTCTTCATGCTTATCTTGGAGGATGAGAACCAGATTTCAACCAAATAGGAATATCTCTGAGTTTAACCAGTTAAGGTTTAATTCCCTGCCTAGCCACGTGTTTTGTTCATGACTCTGAGCTAGATCTATAAAAGACCTTTAGCGGGCGCTCTGCCTTGCCCTCTCGTGACTATTGAAAGGTCTGACTAGTAGTGGAACCTGACTTTGTATTGCCAAAGTTAGTCAACTAACCCAAAACGTACAGGGTATTTCAGAACTAGTAGGAACAGATCTCTCCAGAAGAACAGGTTAGAAGACATTTTAAAAGCTTTAAATTTCATTAATTTTCAGAGCAAGCAGGATATTAGATATTCATTAGAGAAAAAGAATGTCCTATTCATGGTTACAGTGTCTCTCTCTGACTAACTTAATGGATAGAGAGAGGGTGTTGGCTTCTTCCTGCCTGCTTCAGATGAGATTTCTGCATTCACAGATTCTGTGGTTTATGCACAGTCTACAGCATTTGCCAGCTTAGGTATCATCAGTGGAACTGTATGCTCCATAGAAAAATCCACACATTGCAATAGACACAATCTTAACTATTGAAAATATCTTCGTTATTTTATGTCTTTAGCTTACTTTTAGAAGAGACTATATGTGCTATATGCTATATGCCAGATGGTAACAGAAAGCTCATACTCATAGCATAGTAGGGAAAAGCCGTTATCATTTTAACTAATTGAAACGTGTGGACAAAACGTGTTTCTTGTATGATTTACAGATATCTTTATAGTAACAGAAAATGCATACGACAGGCTGAAGGCTTCCATTACTCATCCTTCAAAATTAAACTGCTTCTGTAACTATACACCACTCCAAACAGCACCAATTAATTCTAAGTTTGCATTATGTTTCAACTGCTGTTTTAATGTAGTTTCTCAGATTAATTCTTTTTGTGCTAAAATTTCATATGTTCATCTATAGATTAAAACTCACACAGACCCACACACGTCTATCCCCATTTTAAGCAAAATGAAAGCACTTCTGTTACAGAGCTATGGAAATGGGGTGGGGGAACGTGTGTTTCTGACCAAAGCTTCCCTTTAATTAAGAAAAAATGTTAAAACTTCAACTTCAAAGTTGAACCACTAGCTAGTTCTCATGTGAGGGCTGAGAGCCCAGATGACTTTAGTGAAAGCCCCTCACATTGTTTCAAAGTAAGGAACCTTCCAATTGGGAATTCAAATAGATGCAGAGGTACGCTCTACCTTCTGTAGCTTTCAATGCCATTACAGCGGGGCAGCTGGGAATGGTGATGACATTTAAGACCAGTCTGTCTTTACAGTGCTGTAAAAATAAAAGCTTATCTTGAAGACATCCTCTGACAAAGCTTAGTTTCACTGCATCAATGACCATTACCTTAAAAAAGCAGAAATCCTTTCACAAAACTAAGTTTCTTAGTCAGCTTTATATAGTATTTCAGTGTTACTGTAGCAATTAAAAAAAAAAAAACAAACCCTGCATGTTCCCCATGCATTTTGGGGAACATCTAGCTAGTGGGCATCCCGTATGTGCCATTTCAGGCCATTGCATGCATTTTTCCCAAGGTTTGTTTTGTATGTGCAGAAAATCCAGGAATGTGAGCTAGTAATAATGCCCGCTCTTTAAGAAAACTTAGTGCTAAGCAAAAAAATCTTTATTGTGAATTAGTGAGTAAACTGAAGGAAACAGAAGTTGATTGACTAGAGGAAAAAATACACTGTCATTTTGAAAGGCAAATAGAGCTATATGGATTCTGATGTGATAGCTGAGTGACAATACAAACATTTGCAGTAAGAGACTTTGCCATGTGCACAATTACAATATTCATCTGGTGAAAGAGGTACACTTCTATGAAAAAAAATGTGGAGTCAGTGACAGTGTTCCAAACATCATGCCAAGGGAACACTGATGAGTAGACTCAGCTCAGTATGAAGATGAAAGACTGGATGAAGGACACAAGTGTTGCAGAAGGAAGCTAATACATATAAATATTATTATAATATAGTGTTACTGAGGTGGCAAGTGTTTATGTTTGTTCTTAAAATGTGTCATGAATTTGAAATTCGAAGAATAGCAGGCAGTCTGCTTATTTTCTCTTTTCTTCTAGTATCAAGAACATCAAGCTTTTTTATGCAGTTTAAATGGAAACCTAACTTCAAGTCCTGTTATCAAGCTACAGACTTCTTTGTATGAAATGAGGGCTGATGATCAAGTGCTTCTCTGCTACTTAAAAAAAAATCAAACTATTCATTTCCTAAATCTGTGTAATGTGAGCTCTGTTTTGCCAGCTTAGACACTTACTTTAGATAGCCATTAGATATTTCTCTCAGAAAGTGAAAAATGCAGGTAAGAAAGAAGCAGTTTCCAATACCCATCAAAACCCAGAGAATACTGCCTCCACAGGCTCTGCCTATGATATATCACCTATATTTCTCCAGCTTCACAGCTGAGCTGCTTCTCACCAGGAAGCAAAAATGTAGGCCTTTGCAGCATATCCTGAAACTTCATTTCAGGATATTTTAGGACATTTTCTGGACTAAGTATGATTTGTGTCCAGCCAGCTTGAAATTGAGTCATTAAATAGACCCTTCATTATCTGTGAAGCAGATATTCATATATAGTGATATTCAATGGTTTAATAAATCCAATACCTAAAAGTCAGTAGGAACACTTACCAATACAAAACACACAAAAAGAACCAAAGGAACATGAAAGTAAGTCCTGATGACTAAATAGATATTTAAGTCTAGCACCAGATTTGGTTTCTATCTGAAACTGATATGTGTGGTTTTTCTGTGATGCAAATATGCACTAATGCACCTTCTTGTTAACCATGGTGTTCCACACTTGAAGCATCATTTAATTTTAATAGCTTGAGGCTTGAGAGCGGTGTATTTGGTATTTTTAAAAAATTGCATTATCACTTTTTACACCTTCCTGAAAGTAGGTTGTAGCTAAATGGATGTAGGTCTCTTGTCCCAAGTAACAAGTGATAGCAACAAGAGGAAATGACCTCAGATTGCGTCAAGGGAGATTGGATACTAGGAACAATTTTTTTACCAAAAGGCTTGTCAAGCACTGGAGCAGGCTGCCTAGGGCAGTGGTTGAGTCACCATCTCTGGGGGTATTTAAAAGATGTGTAGATTTGGCACTTGGGGACATGGCTTAATGGTGGACTTGGCAGTGTTAGGTTAAAGGCTGGGCTCTATGAGTTCAATGTCATACCTCCATTCTGCGAACCTTTCTTAGCTCCCAAGCCAAGGGGCTCACGTACGCAACCCATTTGGAACGTGGCCTGCCCATGCCCAGTGACTACGTGAAAGTGTCCAGCTGGCCCAAATCGTGGGCTGATCCAGCAGGTTAGTAATTCATATATCTGAGCTCCAGCAATAAAAAACAAGGCCTGGTGCTATTTAGTTTTCTGTTACAGGTATTAATTTGGTTTCTCTACATACCTCTGTATTTTATCTTTCATTGTGCAAACTTCTCTTTAAGATGTTTCTAGCAATTCTTTTGATTACTGAACAGGTTAGACATGGTTGACTGTGAATGAGTGGAGCACCAAAGCCATTTTAGTATGATTTGTCTTACCTAATTTCAGCTGTCATAGTTAGGAATGTAGACTATACTAATTACCAAGCCAGAGGGAGAAAAACACCTAAAAAAGTGATTGGTTTCATCCTTTCTTAACTTTATTTTTCAGAAGGGTTAGATTAGTCCCTGGAGCTAACTCCTTACTGAAACAGAGTACAACATGTCATTCTGATGCAAGTAACTCTTAAACTCAAGGAATGAAGTTAGACACAAAAATCTAAGTTGTTATTGCAATAATTGCAAAGTATTTTATGATACAGCTTCATTTGCAGACTACTGAATTACTCCTTTATGACAGCTCTTGTTTATCAGGATAACAACAAATGGTGCAGTTATGTTTGAAAAATTCAGAGGCCACTGTTTGGTGAAAACCTAGTACAACATAAAATTCACAAAAAGCAAATTGATTAAATATGTAAAATAACATGTCCTCGTACTACTGACAACATGCTTTGAGATATAATGTTAAGGGCTGGAGGAAGATTAAAACCACTAGATGTCACTATCCTTCCACCAAAAACTTATCAGCAACCAGATGGCTTTTCCTGAGTCTGATTTACAAGCACTGCTGGTTCTATCACCACCACACTGAGATGAAGCCTTAGGTTATGTTATGCTCTGTTGCTTTGTAATCCAGTCAAAAATCTATGTGGTATCATTTATTTCAGGTAGTATTGTTTTTAGATAGTCTTAAAATGCTAAATCTCAGGTGAGAACCAGCTTTAGGATTTGATGATAGCTTGGATTCAGGAATCTAAAAAGAAACATTTTGGTTAGGGTTATCCAATAATGCTGCTACAGCTCAGTCCAGCAGAGAGATTATGAAGTCAAGATACTCTTCCCATGTCTTTTACTGAGGTACTGTGTGACATTGGCAAACAATTGAACATTATCTTTTCTGTTTGCTATCAATACTAGCTTCCCCAGTGTCCAAATATGTTTTTTTGTTGGATTATCTTTATCCTAATTCAGTGACAGGTGTTTCGCAAAGTGTCTGAAAAAGAAGTAGGTGTATAGATCCAGTTGAGAAAAATGCTGGAGGGAGATATCCACCCCCTATGCTAACCTTACTCACTATCCCCTTACTCTGTAAGCACTGAAACTTCACTAGAGCCAGGGCTGGGGTTAGAAGACTTAGTGGATCCACATGGTACTGAAATCTGAAGTCATCAGTTTCTGCTATCTGTTGTTATTGCACAAGAGTGGCATACCTTGTGTTCAGGTTTAAGTTTGTAATATCCTCTCTGATACAGATAGAAGCCTAAATCAATTCATCTCCTGGATAGGCCATCCATATTTATCTTCACTGATCCAGGATAGCGTTTCCTTTTTTTTTTTTATTTCTCTCAGTGCTACTTTCTCTCTCATGGATACATTACATCATTTGGAACGGAAAGGGAAATACCTATTTTCATGTTTAATAAGACAATAGAGAAAATGGAGCGTTGCCTGCATTTGAATTTTCTCATATCTTATTTGATTGGTGTCCTCCAAAAAGAAAAATGTAAAAATGACTGCACAATATCCACAACAGAAAAGACCATAGCTGAGGTCCAATCAAGTGTGTATACTCCAAACACAGACTCAACCAAGTATACTCAACATGGATCTAGTAAGCACTCATTTTCCCACTGATTCCTGCAGTGATCCTCTCCTTGAGTTGAGTTCACATATTATCAGGTATGGGCACGTAAGACCCAAACGCAAAAGGCTCCTTTCATGTACTGATGAGAATACTGTATTTTATATTTGAAGAAGGAAAAAGATTTCTTGAGCCAACTGCCCTGCCCCATTTTCGCTGCAGTATGAATTACTCAAAACAAAAGAGTGACTGATGAGGAAAAGCACAAAGGTTGATAAATAATTCTTATAAAAAGAACATAAACTGACAGCTTTAATATGGATACTACTATATTTAATTACACATTTAAATGTTGAACAGCTTGACTGAGACACACTCATGTCTATCAGTATACGTTACCAATGAAAGGCTGTGCCAAACATTTTTCTTCATCCTGTCAGCACACTAGATGACAACACGAAGTAGTAGAGTGCACTATTCCCTGGAGGCTACTCAAATTGGAATGATGCACAGGATGGAAGACAATGCACAGACTGCAGGAGAAAGAGCAATAAACCTGCATAAATAGGTCACAGGCTTTAGTTTAAAACAGGCACTATGTCAATAAACTCCTAGCCCATCATATATAATTTTCCTGCAAACACACAATTTAAGTGTTACACATTGTGAAATGACCAAAGGAAACATTTCTTATATTCCAAAATTAGATTTGAAATATGTTCATAAAACTATGACAACGGGGATACTTTCAAAATACAGGAACTCTATAGTCTCCTGTGACAAAGTGTTTGACAGACATTGGTCAACCACAGGATTACTCCTGGAATGAATCTGACCTGTTGTGTCCAGTGAAAGCTGTCCTATTCTCAGCACCACAACCATATTTAATGAGATAGTCATTATGTCATAACAATAAGTTTTTATTCTTTATACAACATTGTCATGTGTTAAAAAGAAAACAGTCTGGAGCTTCCCTCAGAGAAAGCTGCTATGCTGAAGTTGGATTGGGAAGAAGACAATTTCTGTGCACTCAGTTTTAGATGCACTTAATTTCTGATAATTCATTTCAACACTGTTGTATCGTATTATACTAGTAGCCATGGCACGATTAGTAGCAATAGTACAAATGGCAGTGTCATCAGGCAAAAATGTATAGCTTTGTGGTTTCAGAAAAATGAAGGCATTCAAAGTCATTAACATATAAAAGATTGAATAATGGCCTTTACAATAGACTGCTAAAGAAGACCAGATGTTGCTCATAGGAGATCTGAATCTAGGCAACAAGATGTTGCTACTTGTTCACTGAATGAAAAAATCAAAAATTACAATTGCATTTCCACCAAAAGTTCTGAAGATATGGCAGCTCTTCCACTCTTAGCATTATTTGAACATGACAGCCATGTAGGGAGTATGTTACACCATAGATGGAAAATCCACTGTTGAAGCAAAAGTGAATAATCCTGTTCATCTAAAATACATAGAATTCTATAGAAAAAGAAATCATTATATATTTGTATCTGTTATAGATCAGAACATAGAGGAAAATCCTTTCCTAAACAAGCCTTATTGCATACAGACATAATGTGAACAGGTAACTGTATATTCAGAATAACGTAAAGAAAAACAAAAAGCTAGTGACTAGGACAAGGTTCAAAGATAAATACAATATTAGCAAACTGTCATTATGTTCTGCTGACATTCAGAAGTCTGTTCTTAAGCCTCCATATAAGATCAGTTCATGAACATAGCTGTATGAGGTTTTAGATGAGGATGAAGGATACAAGTTGACATTCCATGAGATTTTTTCAAGAAATAGTAAGTTTTTAAATGAGCATCTAGAACTGTGGTCTAAGATGTTCAATGTGCAGGCCTACAGCTAACCAAAGAAACATTTACTATTTTTACGTCATGCAATTTTAAAGTTCACATACAATGTATTTTATATAGTCATTTAAAGTACATGTTGGGTAAAATCAATATCATCATTTCATTGATATCTATGCCTGAGCACGTGTTTAGGTTACGTAAGTTGTCCCGGCTTCTCACATGATCAGTAGATGTCTAATGATCTGAGTCAGTGGAGTATGGAAGGCAATTTTCTCTCTTTTGAGTAGATATCTACATGTAGTCATCTGAATAATCTCTCCAGGTATTATCTGTAATGGGAAATTATACTTCCATTCACCACAGCAGACACATACGGTAGACACCAAAGTTGAATCCATCCCTGATAACTTACACGATAGTACTTTTTCTTCAGCTAAAACGTTAGGGATGGACAAAGCTGGTGAAAGGTGTTTCAGCAGTGCAGGCAAACTTGAACATTACTGTGGTATGAATGAGGCACTTGCTATTCTTCCTGCCATGGGAATAAGGCAGCTCTTGCTTTCTGGAGGGAATGCCCTGACAGGTTTCCCTGCAGAAACCTCCTCTGCATGCCCCTGCCCCTCTCTCAAGTCACCCCAGTGACAGCTGGCTTGTTTGGGGACTGTGATTTATTCAAAGCCAGAAGAGGGGCCATTGTGTAGTGTCTGCAAGTCTGCTGCTCTGGGCAATTGCCCTTGTAGTGCTGAGGTACAGCCCAAACCTACAAGCAGTGAAAAGTCTGCATTTTCATTCAGAAAACTGACATTGTCGAAGTATCTGAAAAAGATGGTAGGTTATGGTAGGTAAGGAATACTAGTATCAAGTACTTAGATAAAACATGTTTCAGCTACCAAAACTGAAGAGTGACTAAAAAACTAGTTTCATTCTCTGTCCGGATTTTGAGACATTAGAGTCACTTAGAACACTTTTTTTTTAAATTTTTAATATAGTTCTCCATAACTATATGAAGAAACTTCCTGTAAAAAAACTGGTTTTTCACAAAAAAAATAAAAATAAAAAAAATAAATCATCTTTTCATGCTAGTCCAGAATAGGAATAACTTTCAACATAACAGAATTTCCTTTTGGACAGTATGTCTATTTTCCCTTATTTTTTGTGCCTTTGCTACAATGACATCTGAAATGTGATCTCTGATGTTCTTCCTTATGCCTACACTGTACTTTTCTTTATGTGCAGCAATCTGCACTTTCCGTTCTGCAATTTTCTCATTTTCTTCTCAAAGAAGAAGAAAGCACCGAACCTGATGTGCTTTTTTCACTCCCACATTACTTACAGAAGAAACAGTTGGTTTTAAAATCCTGCTGCTATCACATATGGTCTGTTATATATCAAGAAATTATATTTTTGTTTGATTCTAAAATAAATGGAGTCAGCAGTTGGAACCAGACAATGTTCTTCATTTTTCTGTTTTTATTTGACATCATGGTGTACAGAATAAAATATTTATAGAATTTATTACTCTTATATTTGCTCTTCCACACTAAGATATCTCCATTTCAAATTAATAGTTTGTTTTAGGGTTTTAACCCTAAAGACCTATAATTTTGTGTGATTACTTCAGTTTTACTCTAGTTTTGCTTTTTACTCCCCAACAGAATCTACAGTCCCTCCTCCAAGAGGTCGCTTCTTCTGGGATTTCAGGACAACTTTACAAGTTCAGTCCCACCAATGATTTTGAAAAGCTCAACTTCCCTCAACTTTCCTTTCCCAGTGTCTCATCATTTTCCCATTCAAGCACAGGGAGGACAGTAGGTAGAGCCATATTTAGAGGCTGCAAGCATGGTCTTCCTTGCCACTGTGAGCATGTCTGGACTTAATACTTGGACCAAGACATTTTAACAGCATTAAACACTTCTCAGCACAAAGTCAATAGATAGTGTAAAACACCAGCAATCACCAGTACATGAACACCCTTCTTACAGCAGGAGAGGCAAAGGAATGGAGAACATGTACACTAAGATTTGTAGCCTAAAAGGCTTTGTATTTACCTCCTCCTCCCTGAAAAGTAATGTCTTTGCAACCAGCAATAGCCCATTCCTTACCTACCACAACATCTTAACAGGACTCTTCTGCCTATCCAGCTGAATCCCTCCTTTTGTCTGTCCCCTCTTTTCATTGCCTGCTCTCCATCTGGGGACGGAAGACACCGTATAGGGTGGAGCTACATGGCACACTGCTGTGTGCTCTCTGAGCAGCAACCTACTCTCACATCATTGCCTGCCATACTTCGTCCATATATTCATAGTCTTTCTGGCCCTCTATGTCATGAGCAAATATGGTCTGCTGGGGACCTTAATGCATATAGGATTCGAGTATTTAATTTTCGTGTCAGTGTGCACATGCTTAAATTTATGCGGAAGCTTAAATAATAGAGGTAGTTTACAGAATCAGAGACTAATTCTGGCAGAGGACTATGTATTGGCAGTATAAGTTCTTGCTCCCAAAGAGCTATATTAAGCCCCTCTGCAGGCCCAGATTCTAAAGCACTGGGGCCAAAATCATCCCTGGAATTACACTGTTAAGCTTCCAAAAGCAATTCTGTAAAGAAAACAGTCTGTAGGCCCAGCAGATGATTTTGATTAATAAGAATATGTTCCTAAAATTAAATTTACAGAGAGACTTAAAAGTGCTACAGTGTTCTTAACTCCTAAAACCAAATGTGAACCAAAGACATCTTCTAAGATAATACACACTTAAGGTTATAAATTATCTAACAGATTTCTCAAAATAAAATAGCTGGCCCCAAACAAAGAGAGAGATGCTCAGGGGAAGTACCCATAAGTGTGTTTTGCCTTTGCCATCTGCATTATAAAAACATTTTTGGAGGTTACACTGCATGACGCAACCAAATCACCCCTAATTTAGAAGTAAGCATAAGATTATATAAGCTTTCTGTAACAGCCTGTTAAAATCCTCCGTTTCTTCTCCTCTCAGCTGTTTTTGTTATCCTTGCTTCACATCCTCAGTACCTTCCCTCTGTGTGCATGGATCTATGTGCGAGCTTTCATTATTTGCAAGGCACTAGTTTTTATCAATACAGGAGTCAGAGTTTGTGTGCCAGCCTACCATCTCCCTGTAACAAAATTAGTTTAAAAAACATGGCACTTGAAAACCCTCTAAATTAAGGTTGTGTTTATATGGTTTTGTAGATTTGATTTGTTCTGCAGGGACAATGGGAACAGATTCCATTTATTTGCAACTCTTTAAGTCTTACATCTGACTGAAGACTTGCAGAAGGCTTGAAGAACTGAACGACAATAAAATAAGGCATAAAAATAACAAGAATAATTAGAAAATCACATGCTTTCACAATTCTTTCTCCTTAATCTCTTCTCTTGCTTCAGGATTTTTTCCCTTTTTTGATTAGCCTTGTTTTCCTTATATTTACCTCAGAGATGTGCACAACCACATCAAGGTTGCTATGTCCTGAGTCTCTTTGCTGCTGCCAGCCCCTTGCCCCAGCCCCAGACATCAGCTTCCGCTGTTTGCTGATAATAGCCTCTTTTCTCCTTTCTTCTGCTCATTCCCGTTCTTTTCAGCTTTTATGAGGGAAAAAAGTGCCTCTGTTTCATTTTAATTTCCTTTGTACATTCTAATAACAGCTAATCAGTTGAGCCTGTGGTATTGAGCTAACTAATCAGTTGATCTGTCATATTTCCTAGCATTTTTTATTCCTATATGGCAGTAGGCTATCACAGAGCATATGCCATGCTGCTCTGTGATAAGAACGCTGTTCAAGAGAGCTGTAGAGCTGATCAGGGGTTGACCAGATAACTTCATGAGCTGGGGCACCAACGAAGTTGACTTAACATCTGAATGGATGGGTTGAGGATCACAGTTTTGGGCTTGCGTGACTCAATTCTGCATAATTCACATGCTGGAGTAGCACTAGAGTGACAAATGTGGACAAACCTTCTCTCATTGGCCCCAAAACTGGAAGTACTGGCAGCATCTGCACAGGCTGTCATAAGAGCAGCCTGTGTCCAAACACAATCTGGCAGTGTTGGTCCAATGCTGCACCTGAACCAATGTGCTTGGCCAAGGGCTTACTACCTTGGATGCCTGACCATGTTAACACAGCTGGACTCCATCTGGATCTAACTGCCTATTTTCACATAAGTCTAGGCTTGCCACAGGTGTGTGGCCACAGACCTCAGATCTCTGCTAGATAAGACCTAGTTTTGCTTGAGATTGAGCTCTAAACACATTTTTCTCCTGAGAATACCCATAAGGTTTTGGAAGAAAGAAAGGTAGACAAGACTTTTCAGCTTAGAGGGGTAAGAGAAGGCTGTACAGGGGAGCAGGAATAAGGCAGAGGCAAGCAAAGAGTGGCAATCTGTGAAGAAAGACCACAATGGCAGACAGGGAATTGTCTGCAGATTCCAGATGCTGCTCATTGTCATTCAGAAAAATACAAGAATAATATTTGAAATTGCAGGTAAGCCCTTGATTGTCAAAAAGAAAATTAACTCTGATTTTTGCGCACACACAAAAAAAGCTGTGGCTTATACTTAATGTATTGCATTTTTCAGTTTCCAAGGGAACAGAACATATAGTGATTGAAAGCACATGTTGCTAAATTGATGCCCTGGAAAAATCCCAAGCGGCTTAATGTCATGCAGCCTAATTTAATTTGCATTAATAGCACAGTTTGCCAAAAACATTGCTAGTAGTGTGAGATTTGGTGCATACACTACTGCAAAAAGTAGAGGGAAATCGTATCAACATTTTAGTGTACTGTGTCCACCAACTTGAAAAATATATTCAGGGTCCAGATGCCCAGAATTATTCAGGTGCCTAAATGTCACTGTCACCTTAAGACAGGGTTTGTCATACTGTATGGGGCATGTGTGTGCTTCGAATCGTGTTAAAGAAGTGTAACAGAGGCATTTTAGAAGTTTTTTGTGATGAAATCATCCTAGATGTGCTGCAGATTCCAGTGGTATTTCCTATACTTTCAACAGTCTAAAATATAAAACTGGTGATCTCTCTTAAACCAGAATGAAATAAGACTTTCCATTCCACAGCATGGTAACAACAGCATAGCTGCCAAAGATCAGAGATTGTCAGAAAAAGGCATATATTAAAATTAGGATCAAAAGCAAAGTTATTAAGTTCAAGCTTAATGTGCTGTGATGGTGACAGGCACACCTGTAACCTCACTGACAGACCAAAATATTCACACAGCTCAGGGCTTTAAGATTCACAATTGCCACTTGCAGGAATGAACAGAAGTTATGACATCTGATGACTCCCTCTGTAGGTTTTAAGGACAAGAATAAATATGTGAGCAAATGGGAGAATGTCCAGAAAGAAATAACATGCAAAAAGCAAACTCCATCAGCTAAAATAAGAAACCATAAGGGCATTGATGCTAGGAGGAAGACAAGGGAAGAAAAAGCCAGTTCTGCTGCTCAGCAGTGTGTCAGTATTATCAGGGAGAGTTTGATAAGACTAAAACATTTACTACCTTTTGCATGTTATCACAATTAATGATATCAACAAAGAAAAATTCTCAGCTTTAAATGGGTATAGGCCATCCTAAATATCTTCGAACTATCGGAAACCATTTAATTTCATTTGTCATTCTAAAGAGCTGCCAGATACAACTTACAATCCATTAGCAGTTTTCTGTAAATAACTCTATGTGAATGAATGGAGTGGAAACTTGAAAAGATGGGGAAAAAAATGTGTGGAATTATGGGTTTTCTTCTAAAATTAAATTCTCAGAAAAATATTGAAGGAAATAACCAAGCTATTCATGGTCATCTACAAGAAAACAGAGAAAAGATTAAAAACATACATGGATTTATCACGAATAAAAACCTGGAGTAGAATTTTATTGGGTTGGAAAAGACCTTTGAGATCATTAACTCCAACCATAAGATGTTTTTCCTAGTGGTCTTCAGGAATCATAGAATCACCAGGTTGGAAAAGACCCTTTGGATCATCGAGTCCAACCATTCCTCTCTGCCACTAAACCATGTCCCTGAGCACCTCATCTGCCCGTCTTTTAAACATCTCCAAGGATGGACCTCAACCTGCTCCCTGGGCAGGCTGGTGCTGCCTGATGACCCTTTCTGTGAATTTTTTTTTCCTGATATCCAGCCCGACCCTCCCCTGGCGGAGCTTGAGGCCATTCCCCCTTGTCCTGTCCCCTGTCACTTGGGAGAAGAGGCCAGCTCCCTCCTCTCTACACCCTCCTTTCAGGTAGTTGCAGAGAGGTCATTGCAATAAGGTCACACAAAAGAAAGAGTATTTCATAGACGTGAATTTTATCTTAGTCTATTTAGAATCAGCAGCGACCTAGACGATATATGCAAAAGGATGCTGTAACACAGAGAATTCTGAAGCTCTGCATGTAAACTGGAATAATCCAGTGCCTGAATAGATAATAGGTAACAAGAGACTAGGAGCAGAAAAGGATTGGGAGGAGAGAGAGATTAACAGAGGATCAGTCAACAGTATCAGACTGTTATGAGAAAGGCAGCCACTGTGCTGTTAAATAAACAGAGGTATAACTTGTAGGACATCTCCCATAAACCCTTCAGGATTCGTCAGGTTTACAATATTATGCACAGCAGTTTCTAACCACAAAGCATTAACATCTTTTTGAGCAATGCAGGAACAGATTGCCTAGGGAGACTGTGGACTTAAAGCCAGTCCTTTAAAACAGGGCAGACAAGCATCTACCATGAATGCCTAAGATGTACCTATACAGAATTCTGAGCAGTATGAATGAAAGGCAACCGTAAAGACCGCACTCGTGGATCACAAATGTATCTGGGAAAATGAGCATTGCTATTAAAAAAAAAAAAAAAAGTGAACTGTGGTATTTAATATATTGTTCAAATATGAATAAATAATGCCTGCTGCTCTAACTGGTCTTTGCTAGTCTATGCCTGACCTGTTGCTGGGTGTATGCAGGCTCCTAGTGCAGGTTATGCACAGATATTCCTGAATCCTGTACTTTCTGAGAGAGGTCCCCTCATGCAAGTGTCCATGCCCAGAAAGAAAAGAACAAGGTCTCCCCTACTTGTGGTCCTGCATACAGCAATGCATGCTGATCTTACTCTGTGTGAGGAAGGTAGCATCAATTTGTGCCCTTCTTTCCCCATCTGCAGGTACACAGTGCATGAAGTTATCTTCTTACATTAAACATGTCCATGGTTATGAAATACTTCTTTGTAACTCAAATCCTAAAAGTTAAAGGTTTTTTTTGCCTTTTCAGCTCAGTGTTTTTCCTGGGAGTATATTCATTATCCTGTTACATTTGGGGAGATACATACTGTCTCCTGTGCAGTTGCAGGACATACAGACCCGAAATGGGTCAAATAAACAGCCACAAGGTTTTGATCACTTGAAAGCAGAATGGAAATATATCACCCATTCTTCTTTCGAAGTGGATTAAAAGTAACTATGATATGTGGCATATACATTGAAATAATTACATTTTGCTGGCACAGATCTCATTCCATGAAAGCTCCCTTAAAAACAAAACAAAACAAGAATTCAGACTCTACACTTTCCAATACATCAGTTCTGAGCTTCTGCTGGGCCTATTTCATTGTATTCTATTACAGATTTTGCAAGCATGGCACAAATCAAAGGCCAAATCTGTCCCTTGGAAACAGAGTTGCAGGCTGATATTAATTTACTGTTTCATTCACTGGGAAGTGGGCTAAGATTGGAAGCTAGGGCTTTATTTAATTTAATTCCCTGAATTTAAAGGCAGGCATCTATTATAAGATAGAATTTATGGTCCTATGCATTAGGAGTCTAGACTGCTTTTTGATAATTCTGCAGGAAACTGCTTCTAGATCTGGATTTGTCAGATCACACATCTCCTGGCTTTCTGGTCCTGGAGTAATTTGTAGAGCTTTTCTCCCTAGGGGAAAGCTCTACTGACGTAATTGTAGTGGAGTTAATGCATTTTTAGTGTATGACTGTGCTTCACATCTGTGCATCCATTCCAGTCTTCCCATGTATTTCTTACCACGATCAACAGTTTCTATAGTTTAGAGTGCCTTAAAGCTCTAAACCCTTTGCCTTTTGTTAGTTTCTGAAGTATTGTTGTCTTTTGTCATTATGTCTAACAGATTCCCTTTTCAATTCCCACTACTTCCACAGTAGTAAATCGTTTTGCCAAAATATCAGACTCATTAGTTAGACTCTCTAACCCCAGTAGTGAAGATCTATGATGTCAGCTTCAAAAATGGCTGGTGGTGTGCGAGGTAATATAGAATCTGTTGCATTTCAATTCAGAGCAGGAGTATTACCCCAGCAGCTGTGGCCAAACTAGACAGCTAGTTCCTAAGATTCTTGTTAACTGGGCACCAAATTCAAACACTTTGCCCTTGCCCTCACAGAAAATTACCTGTCTCCTCTGACTAGTGAGGGGCTTAAGGAGACTGCTTAATGTAGCTGGTTAAATTATATTCCTCAAATGGGATGGTGTGAATCCCTCCAGCTTTCTAATTTTGAAGATCTGAAGCTGGAGAAAGGGATGCATTCATTTCTTCCCATAAATTGGTGCATCTATCCTTTTTGGCATTGTAAATAAAGTTAGGCTGTTTCTTTCTGTAAGTCATCGGCAGAGTTTGGAGAGTCAGACATTAAATGAGCTGGGTTTTTATTCATCCCATGCTGATTTAGACCCACACTATTCCTTTCCTCTTCTATTCTCTTGCCATTGTCTCTGAATCCAATTTTTTTCTCCTCTGCCAGAACATACTCATGTGATGAGCACAAAGCATTGCTCTTAGGACTAACTTCCATTTCAGGAACTTATTGACAACGTTCCTTCCACCCCCTCACTATCCTCTGTATCCAGTTAACTTCCATGGCGTGATTTTTCCTAGTTTTATAAGGTTCAGTTTCTATTACAAGCATCATGGAAAGGACAGTTTTTTGTTTTTTTGGGTTTTTTGATAATGCATTATAATTATGTACTCAGCTTCCGAACAGATAAACTAAAGCGAACCTGTAGAATTAGTAATTTGTGATGCTGAAGGTTCTCTGTGATGGGGTAAGATCATTTCAAGGAATCGGAGACAGTGGAAGATGAGTTTGTAAGTTAAATGTGAAGTCTTATGATCTTCATGGGTGTTTTGGCGATGAGGAGGAGGCATATCCACAGGTTGCTTTGGCTGCAGAGCAAAGAAAGCTCTGAATTCAGCTACATGCATTGCCAGATAGAATTTACTTCTACTATCCCGCTGTTACTCCCTAACCAGGTGGGTTTTTCAAAAACACAGACAGGCAGTTAAGAGCTCAGTTAGAATGAAAATACATGGAATTTCATTGCTTCACTTTTCTGCATTCAAAAACATATATTTTTGTTAGCTTTGTGATGAACACGAAACTGCTACAAAGAGTTTCATTAATTACGAGAGAATAGTATTTTACAAGGTTTAGATGAATGTTGATGTTCTTATCCATGCATTAATGTCTATCAGTACTAATACTATTACAGTATTAATAATACCAATACTCAGTATTGCAGTGAATAAAAACTAACACTTAGCTATGTATGAGAAATAGATTTGAACATTTCAGAATTCATAAGATTTGTCTCACAATTTTCTGTTGAATTAAATTTTAGAAAATGTAAGTATTATCTGAACACCACACTTTGGGAAACATATTTCCCTATTTGACATCTGAATGCAACCTGATATTTACATATTCATTCCTGCTACGTAAATGACCATTGTATCTTTGACATTCACTCTCTGATAATGTTTTTGGCTATTTGGCTGCTTACAGGGGCAGAGAAAGAGTAAACTGCATAATCTGAAGGGAAGACAACGTTCCCTTAGAGGCCTACCTGGCCAAAAGAACCAGGGTAGCAAGCAATAGTCCTACAATTGTATACTACAATAGTGTAGTCCTACAATACTGATGTGAGACAGCATCTACAAGAGGAAAAAGTGGCATTCTGCAATTCTTCAGTAACAGCAAACTGTTGGAGGTAACTGAAGTTTACTAGAGCCTTCTTGCCCATAGGCTTAGTTAGGCATGAGCCAATGCAAGACCTCCTGCAATACAGCCCGTGGCAGAGGAGAGGCAAGAGGCAGCAAGCAACATCCACCACAGCTGCATCACCAGCACCATGCACTTACGCTCCTTTGCCTAAGGCATCTAGTAGTCTAAAGCAGACCTCAAGATTCACCTTTGTTTTGCAGAACTGTGGACTTCAAATGAAAACATGCAGTCTTTAAAATTCCACAATGGCCCCAAAGTATAAGTCACTATCACTTAGGGCACCGCCCACACAGGATCATTTGGCTAAGCAGCTTTGTGCTTTGCACAGAAGACTGGACTGGCCATCAGAGGATTGTCAGGACTAAGAGGCAGCCACGCTCTCAACGGCAGAATACTCATCCTTCCTCAGCCAACACTGCAACAGATCCAGGGCCTGTCAGTCTGACCTCAGTGCCGGGGAAGGTCATGGAACAGGTGATCTTGAGTGCTATCATGAAGCACACGCAAGAAAACCGGGTGATCAGGCCCAGTCAACACGGGTTCACGAAAGGCAGGTCTTGCCAAACTAACCTGATCACCTTCTATGACAAAGTGACTCGACTGCTGGATGAGGGAAAGGCTGTGCATGCAGTCTGCTTGGACTTCAGTAAAGCCTTTGACACAGTTTCTCACAGCATTCTGCTTAGGAAACTGTCTGCCTCTGGCCTGGACAGGCGCTCACTCTCCTGGGTGGAAAACTGGTTGGATGGCCGGGCCCAGAGAGTGGTGGGGAATGGGGTTAACTCCGGCTGGAGGACAGTTAAAAGTGGAGTTGCTCAGCCCTCGGTACTGGGTCCAGTCCTGTTCAATGTCTTTATCGATGACCTGGATGAAGGCATTGAGTACACTCTCAGCAAGTTTGCGGATGACACTAAGCTGGGTGGAAGTGTGGATCTGCTGGAGGGCAGGGAGGCTCTGCAGAGGGATCTGAACAGGCTGGACTGCTGGGCTGAGACCAGTGTCATAAGGTTTAACAAGGCCAAATGCCGGGTCCTGCACTTGGGGCACAACAACCCTATGCAGTGCTGCAGACTAGGAGAAGTCTGGCTAGAAAGCTGCATGGAGGAGAAGGACCTGGGGGTGTTGGTCGACAGTGACTGAACATGAGTCAGCAGTGTGCCCAGGGGGCCAAAAAGCCCAATGGCATCTCGGCTTGGATCAGAAATGGCGTGTCCAACAGGTCCAGGGAGGTTATTTTCCTTCTGTACTCGGCACTGGTGAGACCACACCTTGAGTACTGTGTTCAGTTCTGGGCCCCTCACCACAAGAAGGATGTTGAGGCTCTGGAGTGTGTCCAGAGAAGAGCAACGAAGCTGGTGAGGGGCTGGAGAACAAGTCTGACGAGGAGCGGCTGAGAGAGCTGGGGCTGTTTAGCCTGGAGAAGAGGAGGCTGAGGGGAGACCTTATTGCTCTCTACATCTACCTGAAAGGAGGTTGGAGAGAGGAGGGAGCTGGGCTCTTCTCCAAAGCGACAGGGGACAGGACAAGGGGGAATGGCCTCAAGCTCCGCCAGGGGAGGTTGAGGCTGGACATCAGGAAAAAATTTTCCATGGAAAGGGTTATTGGGCACTGGCAGAGGCTGCCCAGGGAGGGGGTGGAGTCACCCTCCCTGGAGGTGTTTAAGGGACAGGTGGATGAGGTGCCGAGGGGCATGGTTTAGGGATTGTTAGGAATGTTTGGACTCGATGACCCAGTGGGTCTTTTCCAACCTGGTGATTCCATGATTCTATGATTATTTCAGAGACATTGATGGTAGTGTGAACGGGTTGTCCAGAGAAACTGTGGGTACTCCATCACTGGAAGTGTTCTAAATCAGGCTGGACGGGGCTTTGACAACCCGATCTAGTGAAAAATGTCTGTGCCTGTTGCAGAGTGTGGACTATATGATCTTTAACAGTTCCTTCCAATACAAACCATTCTGTGATTCTGTAATAATACTGATTGTGTGGTAATACTGCAGATCTGAAGAACTAGCCGTTTGTGAAGCATAGGGAAAGAATACAGCATATTGGAAAGGATTCACAGATCCGCCATGGTCATCCGTGACAAATGTGAACATGGGCCATAAAGTGTCTCAAGAATGCTGTAACCACACATTTGAATGGACGCTCACTGGACTGGACTTTGGGTCTATTAGCTAGACAGCGGCACTAAGGTACATACTGTTTGGGCAGCAGAAGTCTGCAAGAGGCACAGAGGCAGAATCCAACACTCTCAGAATCGAGAGACACTGAGATCTGTGTAACAGGTTCTGTACAACAACTCTGTGCCAGCCAGTCTTGACACCCAAGAGAGTAGGGCTGTGGGATCACTTCCCATAGCCAGACCAGAGAACAGTATTTTCCAGTCTCCAGAGAGTGAGTTGTTCTTTTCCTGTTCCAAATTATTTCCTACGACAGAAGGGAATAAATGAAAACAAAGAATATTTTTATTCTATCTGAAACAAGACACATTATCACCAGTCAGCAGCAGCTCCACATGATTACTGGAAAATTGTTTTCAGGAAGATCTATTCCAAGAATGCTTTATTTTAAGAGACACATACAATAAAAGTAACTAATTTATGGATGGCTGTAGTACTGAAGATCACATGCAAAGTACAGGGAGATGACCAATTTAGCTATTCTAAAAGATACTGGAAATTGCTTTGCATTAACTGACTTCCACTAATTGCAGTAAACTGAAGTACAAAGCCATTAGTAGATTAAAATTAATACATTTAATGCAGCATGGAGTAACTAACACTAGTGTAATAAAAGAGGATCTTTTTAAAATCAGCCTTAACAAAGATTATGTAATATATGTAATACATGCTGACTCCATTTGCTGACCTTTAGCTAACACTCTAGAAAAACTGCAAATTGTTTGGAATATGACAATACTTGTATGCTGCCAAGAAGATGCAAATTTGCAAGCTGAAAGGCTCAGGTCATTCAGTCAGGCAAAACATGTAAGAAAAGTGGAAGTTGGCAATGAAAGTATTGTATGAAAACTGAAAAATAAGAGTAAAATAATATATTTTTCAGGCATAGATGCAGTATATTCAGTTACAGTGTGGGTGCTTCTCACATCTAGCCCCCAAAAAAGAAAAAAAGGAAATTTAAGAGATATTTACCACCACACAGAATCAAAAAAGCCTTGAAAACAGCACAAACTGCATCCAAATATTTGCAAAAAAATATATAGAATATTTATGTGATTAGATAACCTCCTTAGGTTGAGCAAGAATGCCTGTTAGAACCTCTGTATAAGGAAAAAAATAACAAGCCATTTAAAATTATTCTACACAGTAAACACATGGAAGCTATTAAATGTTCATACTTCAGCATATTCATTGAAGTAGAGGCATATTTTAAGAGTATAGATACTTGGAAATAAATTGCTTACGTGAGCGCATCTTCCTCTTTGGGTTAACTAAGAATTTTGAATTATGGCTGTGATATGGCACCATTTATCCTATGCATCTTATTAAAACAAATCAGGCCAGGTTGCCTGCTGATTTACAACCTGAGAAATCCTCATGGAAAGTGACTTCATTATACAGGCTATCAACCAACACAGAACTTGTCTTACAGTATTTAATTCAAGATATTCATGTGGCCCAAATAAATGCTTGAATTTACACAGACTTAACCTCAGTGACTTTTGTAGGGCTGGTCATCCAAAGATAAGATCAGAACTGAACTTTTTAATTTGAAAATGTTGAAAGGAAAAACAACCACCACACAATTACAGAATATATTCCTCCTTGCATTAGAAGGAAAATTGAGCTTAATGAATATAACAAGGTCATACTAAAAATCTTTTCACTACTTAAAGAACACTCAGAAGAGCAATGTTTTGCTGTAAAACTAAATTAAATTCTTTTAAATTAATATACTGAACATCTAAAATCACTAAATAGAAATCTGGCAAGCTAAATAAGTAAACTGTAGAACTCCGGACAGATCAAAACCAATATGACTTTTACAAAAGTAACTTTTATTGTTATAGTCTCTCAGACACTTTTAATCTTAGGAAATAGAAAACTTGATCTTCAGAATTTATTCTATCCAGAATTTCAAAAATATGTTAAACCAAGATTTTCAGTTATTCCCCAATCCATTTATATGGTGTTTCAACTTAGGGAGGTAATTTAAAAAAAAGGGATAAATTACCATGTGGGCTTTTCCTTTATGGAAAAATCTTTAGAATTTGGACTAGACAGGTTCTCTTCACCTGAGATAAGGATTAAGAGTGAATATGTCAAAAATTCTATGTGAAAATATAAATATTCACCTGGTAGGATTTTCAAAATTAGATACTCTGTCTCCTTTAAACCAATGCAAGCTCACTTGATTATTTTTTTCTAAAGCTTTTTGCCTCTGCCAGCCTTTAAATAACTCTTAATAGCAAGTCACAAAATTCTTGCTTAATTACATGATTCTAAAAACATGCAAGTAAGAGAAAAATTTAGTTTACAATTTGGAGAAGTGAAAAAAACCCCAAAAACCTGTGCAAGTCAGTAAGTCAAATGTGAACTAAGAACCTTGAAAGAGAAGCTGTTTGTAATTATGAGGTTGCCTATGAAAATAAAATATTAAAAACACTTACTTCATTCCCTGACTGACCATGCTCTTGTGTCCAAGCCTGCCTTTCACTTAAACTTCTGACTGCACTCACACCAATATTTGCAATATCCTCTGCTCGGCGGGAAAATATTATCACATCTTGCAGACAAAACACAGAACCTCTGCAAACAATTTCTGGCAGATTAAAATATTTCTCAGTTCATCTTTTGGTTTTGATTATGGTCCTTAAAATTTGCCTCCAGCTTTCTGGGTACCATTTTTGTTTCTATAATCAATTGCAGATTCAAAAGCAAGGAAAACTGTTTTGCACTTTTAGCACTTTGGCTCCTGTCCTGCAAACATCTCTGTGTAGGTAGACCCACCATGTTGAAATCACTAGCTCACTATAATGTTATTTTAATATTCCACTTTAATTTTCTTCCATTTTTATCTTTGTTTGGTCCTTTTTTTCCAAAAGAGATGGCTGCCACTGAGGAAAATGGTGACAGAGATGCAACTGAGCTAGGAGATGCAGAAAAGCTTATAGATAACATTTGCCAGATAACACCTACGCGAGTTTTTCAGAAGCATTAATCACCAGCTCCTGTGTACACACCTCGCTCTCACAGAAATCTACTGCCTAGCGAACCTAGCTGTCCTGTACTGTTTCAGGAACTGGAAGGCCCTAAAACAAAGGCCAGCAGGACCACCTCCACCACCACACTCCCTGATGTGCTACCGTGCTGCTGAATAGTCCCTGCAGCAGAGTCAAAAGTGAGTGTCTACCTATGTCTCACTGCCATGATTCAAAGACTCTTGTAGCTGTAAAAAAACAACCTAAACTGTCAGCCTAAGTGAAAATTGTATGAATCTGCTCTTCTCCCGTAGCAACCAACAGGAGACAAGTTGAAGCAGAGGAGCATGAAGCTATCCCCTTGTGCAACGGATGGAGTTTGTAAGAGCTTGCCTAGCAGACCCAAGGCATACTTAAAGCCAGGAAGCCTTGGGTTACATTAGGCATGTATTTTAATTATTATTAGTAGCCTAAGACTGCTATTAGCTTCTCAATACTTCTGCGCCAAAACTTGAACTACCTTTGGAAATGCAGTTCTTGGTGCCTCAAGCCATTCTGAGACTGTTTTAGACTCCTAAACTGTTTACACATATTTTTAACCTTAGTAAACCTTCAGTCAAGCACCACTTCAGATATTTATGGTCCCTAAGTTTTTATTTTGTGCTAGACAGGAAAAGAGTTGGTATTTGTGAACACTGTGACTAAACAAGAAGTCTAAAAATTCAAAACATATTCCTGCTCCAATTTAATTTAAGAAGATTTATTTTAGGAATTGCATCTTGCTGGTTTATCTGCTAGAGGAAATCTCCTGCTACTAGCGATAATGCAAATAAAACAGCACCTGGATAAAAAGTGTGCATATACACTGAAACCATGCCTCTATATGTGTATTAATCACCAAATCCCTGGATAGTTCAGGCAGTCTTGAAACCAGTATCTTTTTACAGTGGGGTGAGATGAACAATAACAAATACGGTGTCAGGGGATTAAAGAAGTTTGATACTCAGTGGATTCAGGTCTTCCATGACTTATGTCCTTCAAGCACCCGCATCAGGAGTGTTGCCAGGAGGTCAACAGAGGCGATTTTTACTCTCTATTCAGCAGTGATGTGGCCCCTTCCAGAGTGCTGGGCTCCCCAGTACAAGACAGAGATGGATCTCCTGCAGATCAAGTCCAGCAAAGGGCCACAAAGATGATTAAGGGACTGGAGAACCTTCCATAAGAGGAAAGATTGAGAGACAGGCTGTTCAGCCTACATGAAGGAAGGCTCAGGGCAGACCACATGGTGGTCATTCACAGTCAATTGTAGAGGTGATCAGCTGCAGTGCAGGAGCAGGTGATCACAGCATGCAGCAGGGGTTCCTGATCCAAGGATACTCCACGAGAGTGCAGAGACACACGGAGACCCTCTGGGAAGTGGCATCTCATGAGGCATGGGTGGGACCAATAGTAATGCCACCAACCCCTCAAAAGGCAGCCCTAGGAATCTCAAGACCAGGAGTAAGCAAACAGAACATGGTGTGCCAGTTTGTGTGGAAGGTCACGCAAGGAGGGTGCCTCTCTGAAGGGCAGCGTTTCACTGACCAAGTGGAAGACTTGAGGTAAACAGAACTCAGCACCCGGGCACATTCTGTGACCACCTGCACAAGCAAAGAGCACTCATCCCACCTGACCCATAAGGCAGAATGGCAGGTCCTAGACTCAAAGCGAAGGCTGCAGCTCCAGCCAGGGGGTCTGCGCTATCTACACCAGCAGTGGCTGTTGCCTCCATGCAGACAGAGCTGCTGAGGGCTGTGGTACAGACCTCAAACTGCAGGAAGTGCCTGGACCTTTCTCCTGGGACAGGGTCAGGTGGCAGAGCTGCCTGCAAATGGTGTGCCTGGGTGGAGGAGCTCCTGCAGCCAGTGGCTGAGCTGCAAGAGGCTGTTAGAAAGCTGCATAGCATCTGGGAGGCTGAGAAGGAGTCAGGTAGCTGGTTCCAAGCACAGTCTGCAGTGGACCCACAACCAAACAGTTCAAAACCTCCCCCATCAGCACACACAGAAGGGAGGGGTGGCAATAAGGCTTCCCCCAAAGCCTGAGGTGCCTAGATGATCTCCAGAGGTTCCTGACAACCTCAACTATTCTGTCATCTCTGGGGCTTTTCCATCAGTCACACAGGGTGAGTCCTCCTCCCCTTACAGCCCTGGATGAACTCAGTCATGGTGTTCCCTGTGCTCCAAGAAGCACCCCAAGGCTCCCTGCCTTCAGTACTGGGCGGCCCATTGCTGAGCCCTTGTACTCACAGGCACCAGGCTCTCATCACAGGACTTGATAATCCTGAGGTAAATCCCAAGCTTTACCACAAGACCACCTGAAGATGGCCAACCTCCACAAAGCAGGGGCTTTGCCCACCTGGAGCCTTTGCATCCGTATGGGGTGGTGGTTGGGAAGCAGCCCCAGAGACCTCTGTGATGGTCACTGTGGAGCACCTGTCGCTGCCTGTAACCTCACTGCTCTTTAGCAGTCCCTGCCTTTGTCCTGGAACATTTTGCACAGCATGCACGTCTAGTGGGACTGTGGGCTTGTGCCTCAGTCTCAAGTCTCATCTTTGAGGAGACGAGCAGCTCTGGACAGTGAGCTAAGACTACCCATTACCATGCTTCCTGTCCCACTGCCTGGTTACAGGCTGTGCCTTTCACAGTGGCTGTCCCAGGGCATGGGCTCCACTGAAGCCTCCAGCAAGTCCCTGTCTCTTCCCTGAGCACCTCCTCCTTCAGGGACACTTTGCCAGTTCAAGTCATGCTGGTGGTGGTTTGGAGCTGGGAAAGGGGTCTGGAACTGGTGTGCAGCATGCCTGGAGGGAGACAAGGGAGTGGGTGTGGAGGGCAGCCCATGGGGCTCGCTGACTCACAGCACCACCGCTGCTGCAGCTGCTGCTGCTTTTCAGCCTTCGAGGAGATGCTTTGGGAGGCCCTGACCTCCCCTCTCCCACCACTTCCTTGGGTTTTCTCTGCTTCTCTCTTCCCTTGAGCGAGGAAAGCTCAAGCGCATTGTATGTGTCTTTGCAGGACGTGGTGTTGGCTGCTAAGGAAGCTCAGGAGAAGAGCAGCTCTGCTGTGGCAGACAGCAGGAACCACCTGCAGGAGGCAGGGCAATCGGAGGCATCAGAAGCTAACCCATGCCCCAGCTGCCTAGGAAGAATTAACAATGCAGCCTGTGTGGCCTTGTGCTTCCACCGCTTCTGCTACAGCTGCATCTGCCAGCCAGTGGGCTGCAATGCAAACTGTGTCCCCACTGTTCAGGAGGCCTTTCAGTTATGTCCTGTGGGTGCTGCCAGTAGATGACAAGGAGGAGGATGGAGACGGCTCTTCAGCCTTCCAGTAGAGGAGCATGGCCAGGTAGAGGTCCTGGAGCAAATCCCTGTGGCTGTGCAACATCCCAGGCAGATCCGCTACGAATGATGAGCCCCTGGCTTGGAAGATGAGGCCAGTGTGGAGAAATCGAGAGTCAGGGGATGGCAGAGCTCCTGTGCCCACACACACCATCTCCCAGCAGCCTCCTGTACTGCTTGCATGGCACAAACAGTACCGAGCACAGAGGAATGCATGGTCAGCACTGGGGATGGAGTGCCGCCACCCCTGCACATGCAGCTCTTGTTTCAGAAACACCAATAAACATACAGTTGCTTTTCATGGGATGTTTCTTCAAAAACAAAAAACAGCCCGTTGCTGGGAATACTTCCCAACATTGTCCGAACAACATAGGAAATCCAGAAGGGAGAATTTCCTGGAGTACATGGTGGTTTTATTTGACTGTGGTGGGTTGACCTTGGCTGGCTGCCATGTGCCCACCAAGCTGCTCTATCACTCCTCTATCCTCATGTGATGGGGCGAAAATACAACCAAAGCCTTGTGGGTTGAGGTAAGGACAGGGATATCACTCAGCAAGTACCATCACGGCCTAAACAAACTTGGCATGAAGAAACTAATCTAATGTCTTACCAATGAAATTCAGAATAGGACAGTAAGAAGTAAGAACAGTTCTAAAACCGCCTCCCTCTGCCCGACCCTACCTCCCTGGTTCAGCTTCACTCCCAGCCTCTGTACCTTCTCCCACTGAACAGTGCAAGGGGAATTTGGGTTGTGATCAGTTCACTACACATCCTCCTCACACTCCACTCTTCTTTCATAGGACACAGTCCATCACAAACTTCTGCAACATGGGTCCTTCCTACAGTCTGCAGTTCTTTAAGAAGTGCACACGGTCCAGGACTTCTGAGAATGCACTGCTCCAGCATGAGTCCCCCATGGGACCAGAGATGCTGCCAGAAAACTTGCTCCAGCAAGGGTTCATCTCCACAGGCCACAGCCCCTGCCAGGAGCCTGCTCCAGTGCGAGCTCTTTGTGGAGGCACAGCTTCCTTCAGGCACATCCGCCAGCTCTGGTGTGAGGTCCTCCATGGGCTGCAGCGTAGACATCTCTCCACTACGGTCTTCCATGCGCTGCAAGAGGACAACCTGCATCAGCATGGTCTTTGTAGAATTCCAGAATCATTTACATTGGAAAATACTTCCAAGATCATCGAGTCCAGCTATAAACCTAGCACTGCCAAGCCTACCACTGAACCATGTCCCTAAGCGCCACATCTACATGTCTATTAAGGAACTCCAGGGATGGTGACTCCGCCACTTCTGCAGGCAGCCTGTTCCAATCACTGTCAACTGATCTAAACTTCCCCTGGCGTGACTTGAAGCTGTTTACTCACGTCCTATCACCTGTTACCTGGAAAAACAGACCAACACCCACCTTGCTAAAGCCTCCTTTCAGGTAGATACAGAGAGTGATAAGGTCTCCCCTCAACCTTCTTTTCTCCAGACTGAGCAATCCCAGTTCACTCCACTGCTCTGCACTTGTTTTCCAGACCCTTGACCAACTTCATTGCTCTTCTTCACGCACACTCGACTCTCAATGTCTTGGAGTAAAGGGCCCAAAACTGAGCATGACATTAAAGGCGTGGCCTCACCCATACCTGGTACAGGGGGACAATCTTCCTAGTCCTGCTGGCCACACCATTTCTAATACAAACCAGGATGCTCTTGGCCTTCTTGGCCACCCAGGCACACTCCTGGCTGACATTCACCCAGCTGTTGATCGACACCCCCATGTCATTTTCTGCCAGACAGCTTTCCAGTCACTCTTAGCCAAGCCTGTAGTGCTACACGGGGTTGTTGTGACACAAGTGCAGGACCCAGAACTTGGTCTTGTTGAATGCCATTCAGTTGGCCCTGGTCCATCAACCAAGGTTGTCCAGATCCCTCTGTAGAAACTTCCTACCCTCACAGAGACCAAAACTCTCACCAAACTTGGTGTCATCTGTGAACTTACTGAGGGTGCACTCCATCCCCTTGTCCAGATCACTGATAAACAAAACTGATTGCAGCACTGAGCCCTGTCGCTTGTGACTGACGACCAACTGGATTTAATTCCATTCACTACAACTCTTTGGCCCAGCCTTTTCACCATTTTTTTACCCAGCGAAGAGTATGCCTGTCCAAGCCATGAGAAGCCAGTTTCTCCACGGGAATGCTGTGGGAAACAGAGTCAATCACTCCTTAAAATGTGCTCCAGTCTGCTCAGCACATTATGGAGCAGACTGCAGAAACTTGCTAGTACACCATCCCCTAAACAGTGGCATGCTACCCAATGGTTTATCACTAGCAAGCCTAGTTTTATTCCTTTCCCCCTTCAAATCTACTTTAAAGCTCTTTCAATGAGCCCTGCTAAGTTTTGCGCAAAGATCCTTTTCCCACCAGAAAGGCATACCCCATCTGTCACCAGCAGGCCTGGTGACATGTAGACTGACCAATGATCAAAATTCTGCTGGTGACACCGGTCTCAGAGCTAAGTATTGATCAGCTGGGTCTTCCCATTTCTCCCAACATCATTTGCAGCAACTGGAAGGACAGAGAACACTACTAGTGATCCTGGTCCCTTAACCAGTCATCCCAAGGCCCTGAAGTCTCTTTTGAGTGACTTTGGACTTCTTATCGCATCTCCAGCACTCTTATGAGAAAAAAATAGTGTACCTGAAAGAGACCTACAAGAAAGCTGGAGAGGGACTTTTTATAAAGGCATGTAGTGATAGTACTAGGGGCAAAGGCTATAAATTTGAGAGGGGTAGATTTAGACTAAGGAGGAATTTTTTCACAACGAGGGTGGTGAGGCAGTGGAACAGGTTGCCCAGGGAAGTTGTGGATCCTGCATCCGTGGAGGTGTTCAACGCCAGACAGGATGGGGCCTTGAGAAGCCTGATCCAGAGGGAGGTGTCCCTGCCCATGGCAGGGGGGTTGGAACTAGATGATCTTTAAGGTCCCTTCCAACTCAAACCATTCTATGATTCTGTGATAATAATCAGACAGCCATACCAGGGTAGGAATTTTACCATCACACCTTTAATCTAGGCGCCAGGGAGACAGTAGACACCTCCAAGAAGCAGGTCTGGAAAGCATATTTGGCCTCCTGTTCCCCTCAGAAGAGAGTCTCCTATGACAGTGACTTGGCTTTTTTTTTTTTGTTCACTGAAGTGGGTTTGATACATGGCACCTCCAGCCCAGATGGACCAGCATCCCTGCCATTGTCTGTTCCCACTTGCAGAACCTCACACCAGCAGTACCTGGACTCCAGGGAAGGTGGGGCAGTCCTAGAGGGGACGCATCCACTGTGCCAGGCAGGAACCTGTCACCACTTCTCCCTTAAGTCACTGCACTTTGCCGGGTGGAGAGAGAATCGTAGAATCATAGAATAGAACTTCCAATAGTTTGGGTTGGAAGGAACCTTAAAGATCATCTAGTTCCAACCTCTCCTGCCATGGGCAGGGACACTTCCCACCAGATCAGGCTGCCCAAGACCCCATCCAACCTGGCCTTGAACACCCCCAGGGATGGGGCAGCAACAGCTTCCCTGGGCAACCTGAGCCAGTGCCTCACCACTCTCATTAAGAAGAAATTCTTCCTTATGTTTTGCCTAAATCTGCCCCTCTCCAGTTTATACCCATTGCCTCTAGTCCTATCACTACAAGCTTCTGTTGTAAACGGTCCCTCCTCAGCTTTCTTGTAGCTTCTTCAGGTACTGGAAGGTCACTATAAGGTCTCCTCAGAGCCTTCTCTTCTCCAGGTTAAACAAGCACAACGCTCAGCCTGTCCTTGTATGGGAGGTGCTCCAGCCCTCTGATCATTTGCGTCCAGGACTTTGCACTCAGCCTCGTTGAACCCCATGAGGGTAGGGAGGCTCCAAAGGGGTCTGAACAGGCTGGACTGATGGGCTGAGACCAATGGCATGAGGTTCAACAAGGCCAAATGCCGGGTCCTGCACTTGGGACACAACAACCGTGTGCAGCTACAGACTGGGGGAAGAGAGGCTCGAAAGCTGGCTGGAGGAGAAAGGACCTGGGGGTGTTGGTTAACAGGGACTGAACACGAGCCAGCAGTATGCACAGGGGGCTAAGAAGGCCAATGGCATCTCGGCTTGGATCAGAAACGGCGTGACCAGCAGGACCAGGGAGGTGATTCTCCCTCTGTACTCGGCACTGGTGAGACCGTACCTTGAGTACTGTGTTCAGTTCTGGGCCCCTCACCACAAGAAGGATGTTGAGGCTCTGGAGCGTGTCCAGAGAAGAGCAACGAAGCTGGTGAGGGGCTGGAGAACAAGTCTGACAAGGAGCGGCTGAGAGAGCTGGGGTTGTTTAGCCTGGAGAAGAGGAGGCTGAGGGGAGACCTTATTGCTCTCTGCAACTACCTGAAAGGAGGTTGTGGAGAGGAGGGAGCTGGGCTCTTCTCCCAAGTGACTGAGGACAGGACAAGGGGGAATGGCCTCAAGATGTGCCAGGGGAGGTTCAGGCTGGACATCAGGAAAAATGTTTTCTCCAAAAGTGTTATCAGGCCCTGACAGAAGCTGCCCAGGGAAGTGGTTGAGTCACCATCCCTGGAGGTATTTAAAAGGTGCTGAGGGACATGGTTTAGTGGCAGATAGGAATGGTTGGACTCGATGAAATAAGAGGTCTTTTCCAACCTGGAGGTTCTATGATTCCCAGGCTGGCTCAGCCCCTCTCTTGGCTCCCCAGCCCGGGCCACCAGGGGGCAGCACACGGCCCGTCTCATGCTGCGGGGCTCGGAGCCGCCTCTTCCCCCGGGGCGCCCCCTGCTCCGCCCGGGCAGCCGCCGCCGTCCCCGCGGGTTCCGCGAGGGGTTGGGCCGATCTCCTTGGATCCCCGCCTGCTCCGGCTCCTGCAGCACCCGCTCCCCGTCCTCGGCGGAGCCCCGCGCCCGCCGGGCTGTTCCTCTCCCGTACTTTCACTCCTCTCTTCCCGCTGCTCTTGCGCGACTGTTTTTAACCTTCCCGAAGCGCGTCATGACGGAGGCACCGCCGGTTTGAGCAGCGGCGTGTCCGTCTCGGCTGGAGAGCTGGCACCGTGGGCTTCTCGCACCACCATCCCGCAGCAGCCACCACTGCGGCCCTCGCCACCCGAGCCTCGCCACTCCAGCCCGGTGCTTTTGCAGAAGAGCAGGTGCTGCTCCAGACCAGCGTGTCCATGTGCTTGGAGCCGCAGCCAGGCGGCAGGTCCAAGTGTTATGAGGAGCGGATGAGGGAACTGGAGGTGTTTAGCCTGGAGAAGAGGAGGCTGAGAGGAGTCATTAGTGCTCTCCACAACTACCTGAAAGGAGGCTGTGGAGAGGAGGGAGCTGGGCTCTTCTCCCAAGTGACGGGACAGGACAAGGGGGAATGGCCTCAAGCTCCACCAGGGGAGGTTCAGGCTGGATATCAGAAAGAAAATTTTCACAGAAAGGGTCATCAGGCCCTGGCAGAGGCTGCCCGGGGAGGGGGTTGAGTCACCATCCTCAGAAGTGTTTAAAAGACAGGCAGAGAAGGTGCTGAGGGACGTGGTTTAGTGGCAGATAGGAATGGTTGGACTCGATGATCCAAGGGGTCTTTTCCAACCTGGTGATTCTATGTTTCCTGAAGACCACTAGAAAAAAAACTCTTACGGTTGGAGTTAACGATCTCAAAGGTCTTTTCCAACCTAATGAAATTCTACTTAGGCACAATAAAAGCATCAGCATTTATCAGCCTTAGTGCTAACTGTAGATGTTGGAAGAGCACAGCTTGTGAGGATATTACCTAGGATGTCTTTGGATCTGGATGCCATCTTCGTTACTTCTGTTTGAATCAAGTTAATTCCTAGGTTATCTCTGTTTATTCCACTGATAATAGACATACAGGCAGCTACACTAGTTAATACTTATATGAATCTATAGTTTACAACATTTTGGAGCTAAAGCTCAGCTGATTACAGATTGCTTTCCAACTGAAGAGATGCAATTACAACACCTAGTTGACCTTGTCTGTTTATGAATCCTGTGATAGGTTTTTAAATACACAGTTTCAGAGGGGTGGAAGAATTAAAGGACTCAGACAAAGCAATTGTGTGGATCATGATGAATGCACTGGTGGAATGACTTTGAAAGTGTAAACTCTTGAACTGAGCCTAGAAATTCTTTTAACTGTGGTTTATATAAACATTTCACATCCTACTCCATAGCAAACCTGTGCCCCCACTATGCTAAGATAAGATTAACTTATAGTGCTTGGAAGTATGCAGAAATTGTTTAACACATAACCTTATAGCATGTTTTTACTCCTTTTTAGCAGGACATTTACATTTTATCCGAAGAAAAAGTAATATCCTGTTTTAACATTAAAGGCCTGTTGGAAACTTTAATAAAGCAAATATAATACTGGCAAAGGTTTATACTAAAATACAGCATTTAACTGGCTCAGCTTCATGATAGCAGCAGCAAAGCTATTGTTATGTTCTCAACCACCGCTTATATATGCTGTTACATTAATCACTGCCATCCAGCTTGCTACCCTTCCACTGAAGCAAGAACATCATAAGCTTAAAAAGGAAGAGGGGATAGGAAGCAGGAGTGGGAGGGACAGAATATAATGGTTTTCTAGTTAAGATCTGAGACTGAAAGGCAGGTGATATGGGCCAAGAATTTCAACAAAAGTAGATTGTAGATTCAGGCATCTTAATCCGTCCAAGCCCTTCTCCCTAGTATTTCCTGTTGACTGGCTCTGGATCGCAAGTGATGCCCTGCCAATAGAAAACAACAGGCACAGAGAATTGGGTGGAATTTAGGATGTGTGAATTGGAGCCAATGCCTATATACAGTCATAGAAACACAGTCATGTTGCCATTTTAAAATCACTTCAAAGACCCCACACAGCACACAGTCATAAGAACCTAATTTTAAGTAAGTTGGCTTTTTTTTTATTCCCCCCCCGGTCTTTTGGTTTGCTGCAATAAGAACTGCACCACATACAATTATTCTGAAAATTCACAGCTTTTGAAAAAAGTACAGTAACAACAACAACAACAAAAAAAGATCTTGCATACTGCTTGGTTTGCTCTGGAGTAAGCTCAAAGGAAAAGTTGTTCTTAACAGACAAATGATGCTTGTCAGTTTAAATCCTTCACTGATTTTTTTTGCCCTATAGAGATACATGTTATACCAAGAGAATTAAGTGGTCCTCTCTGAGCAAAGAGGTAGTCTGTGGAGCCTTGACTTTCATAAATTAAGGGAAGCTACTTTTCCTGGAAAATACAAAATATGTAGGAAGAAAATGCTATTTATAGCAACATATTTCTACTTCCAACAGTAATTAAAATTTTTTTTTTTAAAAAAATAGATGTTTTGCCGTTTTACGGCATTAGAAAGCTCTGTGCCTTTTAAGATTAAGTTAGAAGTGAGATATTTCCATATATATTCAAATATGTCATTTATTTGGGAAAACTATCTTCTTGCTCTTTGCATAATCTCTTGGAATCTTATTTCCATCCTGCACCAGCTCTGATACCTCATTGCTTGATCGTTCCAGGAGACACCTCCCACCAGATCAGGCTGCCCAAGGCCCCATCCAACCTGGCCTTGAACACTTCCAGGAATGGGACAGCCACAGCTTCCTTGGGCAACCTGTGCCAATATCTCACTACTCTTATTGTGAATAATTTCTTGCTAATATCTAATCTAAACCTTCCCCCTTCCAATGTCAAGCTATTCCCCCTTCTCATACCACTCCATGCCCTTGTAGAAAGTCCCTCCTCAGCTTTCCAGCCCCCTTCAGGTACTGGAAGATCACTATTAGATCTCCCCAGATCCTTCTCTTCTCCGGGCTGAACAAACCCGACTGTCTCAGCCTGTCCTCATGACAGAGGTGCTGCAGAACAGATCAGATTCAGGATCTTATTTCTTTCAACTTTTACACAAACTACCGAAAAACCTTACTGTTAACGTAATTCCTTAAGGAACACATAAATTTAAATTAAGTAAGTGCATAAATGGCATTCTGAACATTGATATATTATTAGCAGAACATCTCAAGCACACTGTGATTCAAATGTGGGTTTTAGCTAGCAAAGGCAAGATGCAAAAATAGAACCACATGCATTTAGTCCTGTGTGTCTGCAACCCTGAATGGAGGATGACTGCAGGACCCGTAACTCAGCTTGTACATCTTGTCTTAGTTCTAATTTTAGCACAACTATTTCTGACGCCATCTGCATTCAGGATTAGAAGTAGACAATGTACTAAATTGGAAATTTGTAAATCCTGGAGGAGTAATGTGTCTTCAGTTGCATCCTATCCCAATGGTCTGAGCCTTGCTCCTGCCTATGGGGTGCTGAGCTTTTGTATTCATTTACATTGCCAGTATAAAAACACCATGACTACCCAGAGAGAGAAATTCCACCCAGCAGGCCACCTAAGTGGTGATTTTTGGCTACCTAGACTCTTGCAGTTCAGTGAGATCCTAGAACTCCTCCGTAAAGTTAGACTATAGGAAGAATTATAGGTCTGGTACATATGCCCTCCATAGTGATAGCTTTGGGAACCCAACTAATGGGATAAGTACACCATCATTTATGTATATCATTAACCCCAATGTCATCACTACTTAAGTTTTCTTGCCAAATACAATTTTTCTTAATTAAGAAGCACGTATCACACTAATTATTACTCTGCTTTAGTGTCTGAAATCATCCTGGCTTTGGTCTTATGCCCGAAAGTCTAAAGAAACTGACTGCAAGTTAAAAAAATACTCCCAAAAAACTCAATATGCCAGTTGTAGCTGGGCCAAGCAATGACTAATGGGGACAATGTTTGCAAGGATTCTGAGTACATAAACACCAAGGAAGGACAGCAGAGTTATTGGGTGGTCCAAAGAGGTATAAGCAACTAAAGAGAAAGGACATAAAACAAAAAAAAATCAAGGTCAATTACCACCAGTTCCCCTGTTTTTGAAAGCAGCAACTGTTTCTCCATAGACTGGAGAATGCAGTTTGAAATGGGCAGATAAAATCATGATTTGAACTCGAGATTTAAGGGGGAGAAAACCTAGGGCTTGTTCTTTCCTTCCCTCCATCCCTACTTGAGAACATTCTCCCATAAGCAGGTGTTAGAAAAGATGAGTCACTAGAGATAAACAGCTGACAGATGATGGGGCCTCCCATTCGGTGGGTTTCCCACTCAAAGCAAAGTGAGAACCATGAGGGTCTAATGGAGGAAAAATAGGCCCACTGAACTTTTGATCATTTTTTGTCCTTTCCTCAGATATTCTACAAGCAAGGTTTTACATATAATCTCTTCTTTTTTTCCGTCTGATCTCACTACGTTGGAGCACAGCCTCAGATGAAAGCCATAATCATTGGCAAAAATTTTCAGAAATGCTTAGTGGTTTGAGATACTTCAGTTTCTGGGCAGAACAACTAAGTGAATCTGATTTAAGTTAATTGGGAAACGGTTTTCAAATGAAACAAGATTGTCTGGCTTTTCATCTGTATCAGGATTAAACCAAATGGATCTTTTCATGAAGAAAAGGGGGAGGTGGGGAAATCTTCTTCCAGTTGCCTTTGTCACTTCCAAAATGTGGATTAACTCTAAAGAAGTTCATTAAGATATATTTGATCAGTAGCAGTGCAAGACAATGTCCTTCAAGTCCACTGATGATATCTACAGAGAAGAATCTCATTTAGAAACCACTGATTTAGAGAAAGCCTTGTACTGTCACTGATGAAAGTGTCATCCCAATTTGTTGGTATGAAGGACTATTTGATTCTTGGCTATTTAAAGAGAAAAATGTGCAATAGAAACCGAAAATTCTTGTCACAAACTGATTCAATCAAAATGCGGATATTGTGTTATTTCTAGTTCTTAAAGTAGAATATAGAAACCTTGAAGAGCTCATAGAAAAAATAATATCATAAAAATGGTAGATAAACTTGAAAACAGTCATTACAATATTCAGTATATGAAGATCAAAGAGAATGTTAAGGGATAATCCAAATTCTGCATTTGGGTCCTTATACATCTGCTGGGATGTTTATTCTGGCTGAAAAAATAAGTAGTCGGATCGAATAGTAGGATGATGAGTAAGATTTTAATTTAATCAGAACGTTAAAGATAATAAGCATAATTTAAAATTGAATGTAAAGAGAGGAGATTAAAACACTAATTCTTGAAGTTTTTACTATCATATAATTCTTCCTTAGGAGTGCATTCATAAATGTTTTTTGAGAAGTTTTGCACCCGCTGGGTGTTAGGCAGTTGGTCTGCACAGTCATGTTTGAATTTGGATTCACTAAATCCCACACTTTAACCCATCTTTCATGGAGGAGGTATTCTTTCTGAGAACTATAAGTTAAGGAAGTCTCAGCCTGGACTGCTTGCTGGTTTGTCTCTTTCTCACCTAATCAGATCTCGGGCACTGGTGGAATTTGGACAATGTCTGCTTTCTCTCCCTGGCATGAAATAATTTATTCTCCTGGACACTGAGGTATTTCCATACAGGCAAAGTTATTGGGCACAGGAGAGAAGCAAGTGGCTGAAATCAAATAGCTGACAATATTTAGTCTAAGATGGAAAAAACAGTGGAGTTAATTGAGAGTTCTTTAATTAGGCTTCCAGTGGGGAACTGCAAAAAACTGAACAATAAGCACCAGGAAGGAAAATGAAAGTAAAGACTCCATAGGTCTGAGTCAATTCCAAAGATAACAACAGCAAGAATGAATTCCAGAGGCAGATCCCCAAAACAATACCGTTTCAAGAATAAGAAAGCAATGTCGACCCTTTAAGGAAGAAATTCTTGCACTTAATCACATCTTGTAATGTAGGATAGTAGGTCCCGTTGCTATCAGTGAGTAGGCAGAAGGCAGTGAACTGCTGGCTCCTGGAGAGAGGAATTACTTATTGCTGTTCTGCTTCCCAACGCTGACTTCACTATTTAACAGCAAGGGAAGGAATGTTTTCATGTAACGACCAGAAGTCAATTACATCATCTAGGGATCTGGTTCTCCTTCAATATTATTGGGTCAGCTCCGCTGACATTTAGACAAATTACTATGTTCAGATTCGGTAATCTCCAGTCACCATACTTCCATACAAATGCAAGTACATGCATACATTAAAAAAATGCATTGCATTGTTTGCCCACAGAGAACTTCTTCAAGTACAGACAAACATAAGGAAAGCATGAGTTGCCTTCAATAAAACATCACTGAGACTTTGTCTGAACCTTAGGTGGAAATGTGAGTTTGTATGAATATACTTATGTTTGCATGTATGTGCTTTGTTTACATACAGTTTTAGATACACTGTTTGGGTTTTAGAGGGCATCCATCAAGCATTAATCGTATCAGTTTGGGTCCTTTGTAGAAATACTATCTCTTATACCAATACGCAGTAAAAACTTCATTTTTGTTTGGTTTGTTTTTTTGGCACAGAAAGAACCTAGTTCCTACGCTTCGAAGTGGTTGAGTATTCTGAGAACTGCTTCTGTCTTTTATTCACAGATACAGAAGAAAGGTTTAGGAGATCTACTCCTTTCTCCCAGCAACTCCATATGCGTTAGGTGCAATAGTTATGCCTTCCTTTTCATCATGCAGGTTTGATACATGATTTTAAGTATGTGCCCGACAGTCACATGGTTCTCAGTGAGCAGTTCCAGGCCTCCTGTCTGCTAGTTGAGTTTTTCTGGCACAATAAGAAGGGATGATGAAAATTAATGTTTTTCATCTGTAAAGTGGCACAGTGCTCTTCCAGAACAGACAAGGAGAATTGCTTATTTTACTTCTCTGGGCAGTGCTTGTTTTATTTCTATGGTCAGATGTAGTACATAATGGCAAACAGAAATTGCTAATGCAGGAAGTTCTGTGCAAATGACAACCTGAAGCAAAATGGTGATGAAAAATATGAGAAAGTTATTTATTTAAGTGACTATTACTTACCATCTCTCCTTTCTTTGCGTGATTTACCTCATGTTGCATGGGGAATTGCAAAATTCTGCTGCTCGACAGTGTGTTGCAAGTGACTCAACTAGGTTTGTCTGTTTCCATCTGAGTTTGAATTTCAGGTCTCAAAGGACTGATGTAGTGCAGAATCTTATCATTAGATGTTTCTGTTTCAGATATTGGGGGATTGCAACCTTTCATGTCTTATGTTAATCCTTCTCTTTCTTCTCAATTGATACTGCACTAACACAGAACTTAACCAAAAATGGTGAAAACAACAAATGATATCATCACTAAGCCTCAGGCACTTATACATTAAATGATCTATGAAAGCCATAAACAGCTGACTTTCACATTTTACTGAAACCTCTGTAAAATATGTGCCAAATTAAAGTTCGGAGGCTTTGTTTATAAAGCAAAAGAAAACTGAATCCTAGTCCTGATGGCAGAAGACCTCAGCATGATGAATGTCCTCAACATGTGAACTGTGAGTTCACAACTTCGCATTTCTTTGACAGTATTTCTTTGGGCCAGCAACCTAAGGTTGTTTTCTAAAAACACTGTTCTATACAAGGCAGTAGAGGCAGGAAGAAGTTATTCGAGGTAGAGCTGGATAAAATTGTTCATTGTTTGAAAATGCTGATTTCTTTTCCAAAAGAAATGTATTTTTTCTAAAATATATACACTTTTTTTGAAACTTTTGAGAGACATATTCACAGACCCAAGAAATAGTTTCAGTGCAAGAGTGACAGAGATCTCTTCTGGTTTTCTCTTCTGGTTTTCTCTTCTGCTGTAAACAACCACTCTAGCCCATTTAATAAGGTATCTTAGTTTTTTTGGCAAGACTAAACTTTCCTCCTCAGTATTTCTTCTTCTATCAGTTTTATGTTGTATGTTCATCACTTACTCGATGAATGAGACTGCCTAAGTCATTGGGAGACAGTATTAATTGATAGTGGTGCACAGAAAGAGCTGCCTACATTCACCTCTGTTAACTGGCCGTTGTATTTCGAGGAGTGCCAGTAAAGGGTTCTGAAAAACAGAGCTTGAAAGAGTCACTGGGATGACACTCTGCCACCATCTATGAGCAGGTATCCTTATACTGTCTCTGAGATCATGATTCACAGACCTACAATGTTATCCCGAAGACTAAATGAACTTTACCCTTTACTTCTTGTCATAGCTCCAGTGACACAGAAGACAATTTATTTCACCAGTCTTTGCATCGGCCTTTTATGTATTTGAAGATTGCTATCGCATCTCCCTTCAGCCCTCTCTTCTCTAAACAATCCACTTTCAGTCTCTAGACTGGGGGATCCTGCCGCATGCATGCAGATTTCTCTACTTCCCACATCACATCTGTCTGTGTTCCCAGTGCCCATAACAGAGATACTGTCTGGAGCTAATCAGTATATTACAGTTTTTCTTAATGAGTTTTGCCTGGCATGTAGCTTCCTGGTTGTAAGGCAGTGGAAAGGGACAGTGAGAGATGGAGAACAATAGCATAGTTCTCCATTTCTGGACAAGGGAATGAATGTGTGCCCCGTCATGTTTATCTAATGCAACTATTTTAATCAAAATGTCATGTGAAGTAGAGTCATTTGACTTGGAGAAGTTTAGGAATAGAATATCAAAATGGTATTCTTTATCAGACAGACTTGTGATCTTGTTTAAAAACAAAAACAAAACCACACAGGAGGTTTTTCAATAGGACCTATTTTCCATGAATCACGGTGACTGGAAATGATTATATTTTTAGCCTCTCAACTTTCTTGTGTGGCCATGTAGAGCTGCTTGAGTTTAATGCAATAATTCAGCATGCTCATTTTCTTTCACCTCATTCATGCAGGTGTTTTGTCATAAACTGCTGGTATGCAGGATCTCAGGTTTGATATTGTAATGCCAAACATTTAACCGTACCCTTTAAGCAACCCTTTAGGCCAATTGTCACTGCTTGCATAAGCTCAACTTGTATAACAACTCATATAAGCTGGGTGTCTGCAGCCTGAAAGAATGCAGTCTGGCAGAAGACTACAGTAATAATGAGCCAGCTAGAAAAAGCATCATTATTAGCAGAAAAAATCATGGCATCTTCATTCTGTTTTTTTCCAAAGACAACTAAACCATACAGTTCGCTTGATCATTCCAAGTGCATTTTGGAGTAATAAGCCACAAAATAAATGCAAAGAAACTAAGATAACTGAAAAGGAGAAATGTCATTTCTTAAAAGAGACACCATCTGGATAGTCTTGTTCATTCCAGGTCCTGCTCTTTGTTCTCTGGAGAATTTTGTTATTCCCTCCATTTTTCTGTATCTCCTGTAATATTTTTTTTTCCTGAATTCCTTGTATTTTTTTTTTACAATCTCTTCTTTTGAGTGACTAAGGTATGCAGTCAGAAGCCATGAGTGGTTACACTTCTCTTATTATCCTGGAGAAGTGGGAATAGACAAGAGTAGGCAGATCCTGTATTACTGCGTTCAACTAAGTCAAGTAAAACCCACCAAAACTAGAATCAGTAAAACTGAAAATTCTCCGTAAGTACTTTTTCATTCCTTATCAGTCAGAATCCATCTTGGGCAAGCTTCATATATAACAGCACTGGCAGCCAACTACCCTTATATAGTAGACTCAAGCTACCCACTACTGGGCTCAGAAACAAAACCAAATCAGGCCCAAAAACAGAATATCATTAAGCACGTCCATCTCAGACAACCTTGTTCCACAGCTTATAAAGCATAAACATACCACCCAACTTGCAGAAATTTAGAGTCAATTCGAATTACTCAGATTGCCTCATTACGAAAACTTGGTAGGATTAGAAAGGACATAATAAATAATATTGTTATACAGCTACCCAAACTGACCTTAAGCTACTGTGACACTTTTTTCCATGGAAAGGGTCTTCAGACTTCTGTTTTGGTTTTTCTAACCACATTTATCATCCATGGAAGAAGCCTTTTCATTTGTCTTAGAATTGCATTATTCCACACAGCTGCCAACAGCAACAGTTCATTCAATTTCATTTTAATAAGAAGATAAATGGCTTTTGAGAAAACAGTAAATTAATAAATATGAGAGAGGCATTAATAGAAGCTCTTCAGTTATTTCTAAGATATAAACGTGTGCTCATTTCCAAAATACTTGGACATTGAGGCAAAACCACAAAATGTGCAATAATTCCATTCCTTTGAGATCTCTGCCTCCAGTTTTACAGGGAGAGAGAAGACCTAAAAATATCCAAGATGGCCTGAGTGACATTTGCCCTGTGCATCAGTTTCAATTTCATCAACACAAGAGAAAAATTATGGAGAAGGTATATTTGTTCTGGCCTACTCCCTTTTCTCTCCAATCCTTATGGTTATTGCTTTATTCCCAGTATACTTAGGTTCTCTACAGTTGATTGAGTATCTAACTCATTTGACATCTATTCCTTTTAAAAGTGAATTAAATCTGGCAAGAAAGTCTTCATAAATAAGGTGCAAATAAAAAAATGGTTTATAAAACACTCTAGAATGGTGGCCCAGTTTCATGAGGCTGTTCATAGCTCTATAAATATCACCTGCTTTAGGAATTGTGCAGGTATAGCCTTAACATTTGGAACAATTCTGCATTCCTGAAATTGTGTGTTATTTAGCAATTCTTCTTTAAGAATAAGATTAAGGTGTCTACTTTGTAGGGCCCTTACAGGTTCCTTATCTCCTGTGGTCCAGCACCACCATACACTGTGCTTTTTCAAAGCTAAAGATATGTTCTCAGAAGACTCCATCCCACTGTGCAGAAGGTAAGAAAACAGATGGCAGCACAGCATATAAGATGCTTCAATTGCTGACAAGTTACTATGCAATCTAGGTACCTGTATGAACAGGAATAATTTTTTTAAAAGTGGTTATCATGGCCATTACCTTTAGATAATTATCTGAAAGATTGCTCAGCACACTAATTTGAAATACAGGAGACTTGGGTCAATCTAGCAGTAGCTTGAATGCATTCAAATCCACGTCCTGGAATAACGTTGTAAGTGAAGGCAGCATGAGAACAGCCCTGTCTCCATCTATTCAAGTGGGTATCCGCTCTGTGCCAACAAATAAATACATAAGTGCAAAGTTCATTTCGTGAACAGAAAAGGGAACAAGGAGGAGTGGTCAGTTCTAGATTCTGGTCCTTCCTTAGTTATGAGATTTGGTTTTGATTTAAACCTGGCCTTGGCTGACTGACATGAAATACATAAAGTACCCTGCAGCAGCTCCCCGGCTTCCAATAGGTGACTTAAAATACCGAGTCAGAGAAACTGGTCTCCTCCTTTGTAATTCCTGCAGCTTTAGTAAGCTGTCCTCAGCTAAACTAGTTTGTGGCTCCGTGACTGTTGGATTCTGCTGACAGTATAACCATTTGATCCCTCCAATCTGTGGTGGGGCCTGAAGAAATGCTATAAATAGAGCTTGACACCTGCCTCTCTCCTTGTGTTTCTGAACAAGAAGTGACTTTTGCTACTTCGCTACGTGCTTAACTCCATGAAACAAATCTCTGTTCTACTACATATTAGGTGGGGTAAGGGATGCCATAAAAAAGGGAAGCTTCTTCCCTTTTTTTATTGTGCTCAGTTTTAAGACAAATTGTCAGAGAAAGCAGATGTGCAAAAAGCTATCAGCATCTGACCCCGAGGGTTTGTAACAGGGATTGTACCTTATTGCTAATGTACCTTATTCCTGACTTCCAAGGATAACAGCTATGGTAAAGCCTCCACGCATGCAAGAGTGAATTTAACAATTATTTCATTGTATTTGCATAAAATCTTACAGGCTATTAGTAGATTCCAACAACTAGCTTAAAGGTGAATTTCTTCACAGTTTGTTACCATACGTCCTGGCCAAATAGTCCTCCCTTGTAGTCACTTCTTAATACATTCTCCAGAAGAGACATAATCATTTTACATCTGGGACCAGTGCCTGATTTCTATGTCCAAGAAGACCTTGAAGTAACCCTCCTGACTAATCTCTCACAAGCCGCACAGACTGCTGATTTGTGAGGTGACTATCTTTCATATATACCACATCCAGGCCAAATGTCTCTGCTGTTGTAAACCTCATGATGACTTAATGGGACAGTTGAAAATTCTGTGCATTTAACAAAATTCAGAGGTCACTAGCATCAAACAGAAGAGAGAAAGTACAATAAATTAAAAGTCATACCACAAGCTCTGATACGGTATGATACATGTGAAAAACAAACTCCTTCACAAGGCAGAGTGAAATATCTTCAGATAAAGTGACAAATTTTATCTTGAAAGTAAGAGATCTTCTTTAGAAATATACACATGTAAGTAACATTAAAACATTGGGACAATTACTTTAAATTTTCCAGGGGAAAAGTTTTCTCTTGAATTGATAGTTTCCATATGTAATATCATGGAAGCAATGCATAATTATGTGATCCTGTAAGAGGATGATTACTTTTGTGCTTATTCTTATTTCTTAATGTTCCTTAAATTAGCTGAGTAACAAAAGCTTTCTTTATGAAGGGAGGAAACCTACAATGCTATTTCTCTAGGGACTCTATTATAGTATGGAGAGTTAGATGGAACAGTATCCTTAGACTGTTTCAGTCATTCTGTTGCCAATATCTCCTGACTTATTCTGTGTTTGAACCAGAATGTCTCTGTAACTCCTTCAATAATAGCTAGTGATATTATTCCCTAGCCTCTCAGTACAACCCTGATACCAGAAAGCAGGCATCTAAAGTGTTCTGCAGTAAACTTTACAGTTAATTAACTCAGGGGTCACAAAAGACTTCCATTTAATCCATCCCCTACACCAACTCTTCCTCTTGCTCTAGCCAGCCATTTTCTCAATATCCTTTGAGTTGTTTTCATAGTGCTTCTCAATTATGCTGAAGATAGCAATCTGCGTTTGGCTCATAATCTTACTCCTGTTTCTCTGTTCCACAGATGTTCTTTAAGACTTTTCAGTGGAAAAAGAGTAGCACTTCTTGCATGAAACTTATTGCATAAGGAGACATCCACAAATAATGTTTACATAGAAATTTTGGTTCATACATTTTGGGAGATTTAAAAAGAAGGTTAAGGTTTTGTAAACTAGTTTTGGCCTCAATTAGCAAGTAAACTAATAGATTGTAAGTAAAGAAGCCTGAGGTCTCTTTGAGGCTGTAAAGCCTGGGTAAATGTTCCTGTTTTGTTTGTCTTTTTTTTATCCTCTGCCATTTTCCTCCCTCTTTCAGCTTTCTAGCAACCGCATGATGATGATGTTCTTAACTACACCTTGTGGAAATGGCTGGAAAACCTGGGATCCTAACCTTTATTTACAAATATTATTATTACATGAAGTATGTCAATTTGAAGATGTATAGAAGAGAATCACAGAATCAGAACCTGGGAGTTAGAGAATGTTTCTTTTTCCCTTTCAGCCTGCTGACCTTCTTGTATTTTTGAAGGTTTAGCTTAGGGAAGATGACTTACCATGCTTTTTAAGTGGCTGTTGCAGCAACCTCTGTTTCTTCTCTGATCTCATGAAAAACAATGGAATCAAACCTGACATTATTGACATAAAGACAGTCTAAGCGCACTTTTCTATTTGTACTGGGAGTTCAACAAAGTGGGTCCAATATAATGTATATGTATGAAATTCTTAATATGTATTGGGAATTCAGGATTTCATAGTAATATTTTCATGTAGGAATTCATCTCCTGACCTGGAGGCAAATGAAGACACTGTGCTTACTCATATTTGCTCTCAAGCACTTCGTACCCTTCTGCTTTAAGTATGTTTTAAGTAGGTCTCTGCTGTACATAACAGGATTGGCTGCATGTGTTTAACATTTCAGGTAATCACAATTTTCAAATGCAAAATTATATTCAGACCTTAAATTACCTTTTTATCAAGGAAGATAGCTTTCCCCACTGCTTCTTTATTAAGACGGTCTTTGAATCAACTGTATCTCATGGCAGATTGATGCGTCTTTCAATGTGAATTCAAGACATCACACCTGCACAAGTTACTATTCACTGGTCAGCCAAAAAGAAGCTAGCAACTATTCCATATGCTTCTGCTAAAAAGGAAAAGGTACATCATTCCTTTTTATAGATGGAGAGTTATGAAAAGTCTACATCATCTAATACAATATATACTAGCATAAAGATTTTAATGTTTAGAAAGAAAAGAAGGGAATGTCTGCCTTTGCTTTATAAAAATTTCCATCTTTTTATTACTTTCATTTTATTGTAAAGTCAAGTCACTATTTTGATTTTTTATCATCATTTTTTGATCATCAAAACTGATTTTTATATTTGCAGTCTGTTTTCCTTATGTGTAATTAAGTAAATATTGTCATTTTTTTACATTTCGAACAAATCAGAGCTTTGTCACAGTCAGAGATAGCCAGCAAATTAGATTCATCTAAATCCCCAAAATGTGACACGTTTGTGATAAGACAAATGGGTGGACAAAAAGTATTGTGCAACAGTCAGGTTGTAAATAGACTGAGAATGGGTTTTCAAGTTTAAGTTATGTGTTCTAAATGATCCTGTGCTGCAAGAACTTCATCTGCCCTGAATTTGATGTTCCATAACTAAGATTTCTATGGCAGTTGTTCATTTGTTACACAATGCTGACAGTCACGTTGACATTGCTTTGTACATTTATAGGCAACATGTAGGGAGACCTTTTTTTTGAAGTAAACTTAGATAGTTTTTCTAAAACTTAGCCTTCACTGTAAATTATTTTGGAAAAGACCCCGTAAATTCTAATTAGTAGGAAACACAGAGATGTCTGTACACTAGTCTTGAAACAGATTTTGAAGTAGTATTTGATGCTTATTATTTGTGATATGAGTTTATTATTTGCTAGGCAGGAAAGAAGAAGAGAGCAATAAGTCATTTATCAATGGTCTTCATTTGCTATTTCTGTTATAGCTTCTTTATTAAAATGAAATCTTTCCTCTGCACACTACCTCTACATGTAGCAGTAGGTCTGTAGTCTAAAAGTAGTGATATTTAGCTGTATAATTTTTCTGATGAAGGAAAATTCTGGACAGATCCAAGCCTTCTGACTTTTAATCTGATCAACATTTTAATGCACAGAACAACAACAGCAATGATAACACGGTCTGAAAAAAAAGAAGGAGTGACTGACTTGACTCTAACCAGCAAGTTTTATGAAAGAAACATCATCATCTAAATCAGTTGCTTGGGGGGGGATGGAGAGGGAGGAAGATCGAACTGATACAGAGGCCACCCTCTTTAACTGCATTCAGTTATAGTATCTGGTTTGCAATTTTCCCACTTGATTTTTGTGTTAATTAAGCTCATATAAGATAAGCCATATGCCAATAGTTGTCTAATTTGGTCAGCCTACTGACAAGGGAAATAAACACTTCCCTTTCCTTCTCTGTTAAAGTCAAACCAGATTTACTCAGATATTTTCTGCCACATGGTCTGGTTTGTCTTCTCAAATAGTTGTAACACATCAATCCATCTGATAAAGGGCAGCGTAAGGACGGCAAAGCACGGCACTGCTCTCTTTAATCTGTCGAGGCGTATTTTCCTTTGCTTTTGAAATGTTCCAGTATCCTCCGTCAAAGTAATTTTTTTTGTATTTCACCCTACCATTTATATTAATTCATCTTTAAGATATAATTCCCCAGGACAATGCTAGTTGTGAAGAACATATCTCACCTATCTTATTTTGTTGCTGATGCTGTGAGTGTATTGTGTCTGAAGGTGACTTACATTTTGCAGACACAGAGAGGATGTTTTTGTGGTCAAAGTAGGTGAAAAGGAATTTAAAACTAAAGCTAGATTGATCTGACTTCTTTAAAACGTTTTTTTCCTCTGTCACAGGATTTCTTTACATTTTGATGACACTTTTGGTAGTATGTATAAGTCAAACAGAAGAGTGTCTGATTTTGACAATAATACAGAGCTCCTAATACTGGTTTAAAGAAGAGAGATTTTGTCACAGAAAAAGAGCAAAACTAACTTCAGCAGATAAGCAACCCTAACTTTTACTCTGCTTTTGATGAAAGGCTTGCAAAAAGTTTCCAATTAGCTGTATCTAATTGGAGTTTCCATGTTGGCATTTAGCATGAAGTGCATTTTGTTTGTCAAATTCGCTGTGGAAAGTCTTATTATTGAGCAAAACTGCTAGGATCTGCCCCCTACTCTGTGACTGAACTGGTCTGAACCCTTTCGTGGGTCACTTTTTTGATTTCCAAAAGCAGCTTCTGTTTCTGGATTCCATCTTTCATAAAAGCTATGCAATGAGTTGTCAATGAGTTGTCAATGACACTTACACTTTTCTGACTCCTGTACATACAAGACTTAAAATATACTTTCTTTATGTAGTGTGCCTGTCAAATAAAGGATGTAATTACTCAAACATTCCTTTTAATATATACCCAAATTAAATACTCACACCATAATGAACAATTCATTTAAAGGTTTATGAAAGCAATTAATATGATCTAATACCAATGTTTGGTGGTCGTGCTTGTTTGCCTGATAGAAAACATACAAAGTACCAGTCATGACCGTGAATGATTTATAATCTATGGCACTGGCACTCAGACAGAGAAGCAGTGTAAAACAGAGCCCAGGCTAATGAGCTGTGCTGCAGCTGGAGAAAAGTCAGTAGCAGAAATTAGGAGGTAATTACCCAGTGACACAGATGAAGGAAAGGCAAAATCAGTGGGACTTTGCTAAAAACAGTTGGAAACATTCATACTCAATGTCTTACTAATCCTCCTGCTAAGTCTATGTGGAAACTGGGTCCATATCCTGTGTTACCCTCTGCATTCCTATCCGGCAGTCACTTTTTCCGTTAGAAATACTAGCCTGAGACCGTGTATTTAAATCCAAAAGGGTGAAGGACACAGAAGAAAGAGTCGCATAAGAATGTGTCTTCATACATATCGGACAAAATCAGGGGACACAGAGAAGGCTGAAATATCAGACTTTATAATGTTTGAGTAATCTCTTGTTTGGTACGAAGTACAGTAATGCATATTACATGAACAAGGAATATGATTAAAACTAATTTTTTACAAATCTCTCCCCAGGTCATAAAATGCATAAATCATCTATAAAGGAACATTTGATGTGGAGTGTAATTAAGCAGACTTTACAACATAACAGTACAGCTTGTTTTCTAGGGATTGTTTGCAAAGAAATGCCAGTTTGGATTGTGTTACAGACCACGTTGATTGAAAACATAGGTTATTAGATTTGAACAGCACGCCTTAGGATGAGGTTATATGAGGTAAGCAAACTGTCACCTCCTTGGAAAAGCAAAATCTTCCTGCCCAGAGGAATCCAGCTGACCAACAGTGCTTCAGGTCACCCCAATTTGAGAACTCCATAAATGCTCAATTATCCAGTAAGGAGGGAGCAGAAAGAAAATCTCTTCTTCACTCAACTCATCCATAATTTGTTTTGACAGCTAGTATCCCTAATGGAAGGATAATGCATGTTCTTGTAGAGTCTTGAGCAACTGCTAACATGACAGGCCCTATTACCTGCCAGGTGTTACCCTTTCATAGAATCACAGAATGGTTTGGGTTGGAAGCGACCTTAAAGATCATCCAGTTCCAACCCCCCCTGCCATGGGCAGGGACACCTCCCACTGGATCAGAGGCTCCAAGGCCCATCCAACCTGGCCCCATCCAGGGATGGGGCAGCCACAGCTTCCCTGGGGAAGTTTTTAGATGGTAACTCTGGAAAAGACATTGTAAACTTTTTCATTCCTACGTACCAGAGATTTTTTTACCGTATTATTACAAAAGAAAAAGTACTTTCTTATTTAAGTGTACAGAAAATGGTAATTGTCAAAGTTATCTGTGAGATATCTCAATAAATAAGTAGTTGGTTTTCATTAAAGACAGAGTGTCTGCATTTTAGTATACACTTGAACTGGTTACATATACGAACATCCTTTGGAATACTCAATATTTGTAGATGCATCACTTCTAATTGCTGTAACTAGATAGTGGATCACAATTCCTGAATGAAAAACTGCTGTTGTTGTTATTTTCTATGTTGTAGGTTATTCTTATTAGTCATTATTTGACCCTAGAGCTGCCTTGAAAGTAGTAGACTGGACAGCCCATTTAAAAAATATTGCTGTGAAATTTAAATTCTATTTTTCATCATCAGTGTTTATGTAAAGAAGAAGTCTTTCATTCAGAAATATTAATTAAAATCTTTAGAACATTTTAGTATCATTACATTCTTCATCTACAAAATAAACTATTATTTCTACTAGTAAAAGTGTCTTCGGCCATCTTTCCACTACAGCCACATGTAATGATAGTTCATGGGCTCTGTTGCCATTCCAAGTCATTGTAATGGAAAGAACGAGACAAAGGCTGTGATCCCAGTGGGAGGTCTGCTATTCTTGGCCTCTGTTTTCCTTCTGCTCTTTCATTTCCAGCTACGGATTCTTCTCAGAAGAGTGGAGTAAGAAGATCAACAGCTTTATTGGGCATACAGACATGATACATTTTGATCTTGGATATCTTTCTCTTTTTAAAAAGGCTGACCTAAATAAACTGACTAGCAAATAATTCAACTTCTTATATAAAAAGCAAGTGTGAATTTTCTCTCTTTAACTAAACCACATGGAAACCTAGGACAAAATCCCAAATCAAGCAGTTATGCTTTCATGTGAGGCACACAAAACTTAGATTTTACTTTATTTGAAATATCTGAGATTCTCTCTCCTATCCAGCAGAAAGACAAGAGCAAAGGTTAATTAAAAAAAGTTCATACAGAAATTCATAGACAGCAAATCAAGAACCTAAGAACGTATTTCTACGTATGTACGTATGAGCTGTCAACTCTCAAAATCTTGGCTAGAAGAAGACTGAGGAAGGGATATGCATGTTTTAAGGGAAATACAAGATGAGAATAACAGAAGTGCATTCATTCAGTACATTAATTCTGAACAATTTGCACACGTTATAAACAAATAATACATTTGGATGCATAGAGCTACTCATCCTTGGCATGTATATATGGGAGTGAGATGCAGCCAACAAACAGCTTTGCAAATAAGGAACACAATGTTGCCTAGAAATTATGCTTTTCTTTGAAAAGATGAGTAATATTCCAAGATGAAAACAATTAGTATTGGACTCATATCGTATTTTTCCAATACTTTCAAAAGAACTGGAAAACCAAGAGACATAGTACAATAAACTGACAAAAAACAAAAACATGAAAGGAAATTTAGTAAGGCTATTGAGAGCTGAGTATCTAAATTTGGGCTTCTGAGTCTACAGTAAAGCAGCTGTATATTAGACCTGATTTTCCATAGACCTGAGATCCCACCATCTTCCATTAAAGCTGACATTTTTGAAAGTTTGATCACCTATTTAAGCTTTTTCACCTGTGCTTCAGCTCATGATGTTAAATTCCAATGTTGGTTTTTACTTGGGAAAGAAATATAAATGCTCTGCGAAGAGTAAAACATTATGAAGAAAGAAAATACAAAGAAGAGTATTTAAAAAGTACTAAATAAATCTGAGATGCTAGCCTTTATCTCATACTTTTGATTATTGAGGAAGGCAGTACTGTTACTTCTTTTATGTTTGTTATTTCCAGACTACCAGGAGGTGGGATCAGAGCTAAATGATATTTAGGCGTTCATCATTTGACTGTGGAAACATTGATACATCTGAGCATTCAGACTTCTCTACTCTGTTGGCTTCTGCTACAGATCAACTGAGGCTTTTGAACAGCCAGTTAGAAGATCAGGGAATCTCTTCTGTTTTAGCAAGTGTTCTTCGTCTTGGATGCTAAGAGCATATGATTCAAAGCCAGCAAGAGTAGTCCCTACTTGATTTGTTTCCTGAGTTTGCATGCACCGTGATAGAACAGGCTCAATTTGCATTTAATGGAACTTTGCTCGTTGCACCACAGCACTCTTGATGTGAATACAGCTTTCCTTCAATTCTTTAGGGGACTCCTGTATAAAAATTAATTGTTTCTAAAGGCATTTGTGTTCCATGAATATATCATGGAACTTTTATACTTTAACAAAGCATGCAATTTTAATACATGCAATACATCTATTTTACTTGAGGCACTTTTCATTTAAATGTTACACAATATGTTACGTATTGCTTAATTCACCGTTTACGGCTGTCTTCTCATTGTTATGCCACAGGGCTAAATATTCACAAGAAGCAAAAGAAAGCACCAATCTCCAGTGGAAGGCATCAGTGGAAGTAAGGCAGGGAACAGATATTAGCATTCCAGAAACAGTGACTGGCTAAATTTCCTTGTGGGAGACTTTCTAGCAGTAAGAACCAGGTGCCTCCCACGCTATGTACAAGATTGTCTAACCCACGTGTCTTCCTGCTCATAGTGTGTGAATCTGTGTCACCTAATGCAATCTCCTTTGCTGTAGTGATATACGTTAATTATTTTGGGTCTGATGGTTGGGGTTTTTTTTCCATTAATGGTAGAGTTTAGCTTCTTTAGTGGTCTTTTTCTCCTGTGGTCTGGTCACAGAATGTCTAGAAGCATCTTCTTTCATAGAACCACACTAGATTCTTCAACAGATCACCTTGATGGAAGGAAAAAAGAAACCAGAAAGGTAGGATTATCATAAATCAGGAACAAAAATAGTACTCAGAGCTGAAAAAAAAAAAGGGACCATCACAGCTATATGAAGAACCAGTTGGTTTTGATAAGCAACAGAAAAGCAGTACTGAGAATTGCTTAATTTTAGGGAAGTTTCATACAGCCAGATTTACAAGACTGCCTACGTGCATATTAGGCAGTTTGCAGAGAGCTGTTTAGCCTAGCCAAGCAGCTCAGCTAGTAATATGCTAGAAATTATTATTAGCCCAGGTACTTCTGTCTGCACATAAAGTGAAATTTTGTTCCGACAAAATCACAGTAAGCTCTGAAAACAAACATATGATGGCTGCATACAAATGCTTGCCTACTTACATAAAATAATTCTAAAAGGAAAGTAAAATTAGTGATACTCAATATCAGGAAAGAACATAAACCAGATAGAGGAATATTTATCATGACTGATCCTTAGCAACATAGTGGGTTAAATCAGCTGTGTGATGATTGATTGCTGGTCTTGGACAACACTCTGGCAAAGGAAAGCCTTTATAAAATGTACAGTCTTATTTGGCTGAAGGTATTTATGCTCAAAACTGATCAGTTCAGCCTAGGGTTTTGGGACTATTCCTGTGTTCTTTATTGAAGCAAGCTCTTACACAATGTATTATCACCAGTCTGTGCTTTCTGGAGTGTCACTGTCCAAATAATTCTGTCATACACTGGCAGATGATGATTTAGCCTAAATTATTCAAACTCTCATCACCTTTCAGTGGAACATGAAGCATTAAGTGCATAGGAAACACTAATTATTATAAAATATTACAGATTGTCCTTATAGTAATACTGGCTACTGTAAACAACTCGAACTTGCATCCCATTCTCTACAGTAAAGATAACCACCTATCAAATTTGGAAAAGTTCCATAACCTAAAGCCAGTATATTAGCATTTTCACCTAAAGCTCTAGACTTTAATAAATTCCTGCTCCTGAGGCAACGATGCTCACTAGGACAAGCTTAAAGTTTTCCTCTGCAAGGGACAGGCATTTTCAGTATCTGTTCCAACACCATGCAATGTGTTCCCCAGACGTAAAAAACTAGCTTGATACCTTCTGCATCGCAGTCATTTTCTCCACATTTATTTTTGTTTTTGTCAGAAACATGCAGCAGCCTGAATCTATCACTGAAATGAACCCAAACCACAACACGTCTTGCACATCTGCCACTAGGGGGGAGATGTGAGAATGAACATGTGGCAGATGTCGCGTTGCTGAATGCATTATTGGAAGTTGTGCAAATATTGGGGTGATAAGATATTGTATGGAATACAGCAGATGAGGACAGAATGCATGCAGCAGCAGAACCTAGGAAATTCAATTGTGCTGCAAGATTTCTGGTTGGTTGTTCTTCCCCCTTTCCTCATAACGTTTTCTCCAGCTTAATGATCTCGGTCTCACTATTAACCTTAAAAGAAATGAATGTGTTATCACAAGGTCTTTTCCCTCTTTTTCTGATTATCTAAATAGAAAACTTTAAATGGCTTGCTTCCCCCCACCTCAGGCTCATGTGGAAATTTGTTCTCTTAATGTAGTGTTTAATGGAGCTATTTTACTGCTTCCTTTAATATGTTTATGGTTTGTTGTGATATGTAGATAGATTAATAGAACTGAGGGCCCAAGCTGGCCTCCAAGTCACCTATCTAATCTGACTTCCTGCATATCATAAGCCATGAAGGTTATGTCTACATCTTACAATGCTGCATGATGAAGAGATGCCTGAGCTAATTCCAGAATCATAAATATTTTTGTCACATCATTATGGCATTCCTCCTTGGATGATTAGCTCGGTTGGAGCACTACATAACATAACTATGCCACTGCTGGACATAAGCTAATATTTCTGCAGGAGACCCCAGGGACACCCCAACTCAACATATTTCAGCATAAGGCTGTTTGACTTATGTTGGCATCCCCTCAGTTTCACTTAGTTTCTGATGCTTGAGACAAGCTAAAGATAATGCTTAATATATATGCGGGTTTTTTTTTTTAATTCATTCTTGCACATAGTTCATAATTTGTATGTTTTGTAATATAACATTAAATATAAGTGAAAAACTAAGATAAGAAAGCCTATCTTAAACGTTCAGCTAGAAAAGTCCTGATACATACGAAGACGAGGTGATAAGCAGAATATGAAATTATTTTCATTGTTTTTAAAGTGTTACATGGCAATATGCAGCAGCTTCTAAGAGGACTAGAGCCATGCAAAATTGTACAGTGTAGAAAACAAGTAGCTGACTTCTTACTCTTTCACGGTCTTGTTCTTCATCTGCTTGTTGAAAATAAAATGCAGAATGATTCCACTGTCAGAAGTTAACCTTAAAGTTGTATGGGCTGGCTCCATGTTTCCCATGGAGCCAGGACATCCCTAATTTAATCATTACAGCATATATTCCCAAATAAGGAATCTCAATGATTTCATTCCTGAGCAGCTTGAAGAAGATCTGGCAGCAGAGTGACCTGTCTTTCATTACAGCCTCTATACATTTTATTCATATGCCTGTGTTCATTTTCAGGTTAAGGTACTTCCAGCAGATCAAGGTAACAGCAAGAAAACAATGTAATACTCAGGCTTTCACGGGCTTACTCTGCATTAAAGAGCCAGATATACAAGAATCATCAAACACAAGCTAGTCACTCTTGTGATGGGGAACAAAAATAGTAACTTTTAATAGAGTTAATTTATTAAATTATATATAATTTTAAAGCTTTGCGTTGTTGTACTGATTTAACCTCCTCTACTTAGTCCTTCTCAGTACTTTGCATGATTTAGTCCCAAGCAAAGTGTCTCTTTCTGGCTAATTCACAACTTGTATAGTTGTAATATATAGTAGGCTAAAGGCATATAGTTCATATTTCAATAGAAACACTTCTTTTACTCTACACAGCCTAGCAGAGTATATGTTGGCCTTTATTATGCAGATGCAGAAATGTGCTATTGTTTTCATTTTGACCCATGCTTCCCCTATTATCCTCTTGAGTTCACAATCGTCTGTAACTTTCACACTGAAAAGCAGTGATATGAATGTAAAAAGTCACTCCACTTTTCATCAGATTCTACTTAAGGCAAAATCCATCTTCCCATTGGTAGCCCTACCATGCAGAGTAATAAAAAGGATTTATGAGCCACCAAACAGTTACAAATGCATGTGCAAGAATCCGCAAATGAATCACAAGGATGAGTCAGGAGAAACTGGAGTCTGAGACTGGTTTTAAATGCAGTAGTTTCTATTTGGCTCTTTATTCATAACAAATGTGTATGGTCACTAAGTAGAAAATAATTTTGTTTTCAATATATAAACAAAATCTCTGTGAATGGGAAATAATAACAAAAGAAGCAACTGTAGAACTGATGACTATATTCTTCGGTGGCTTCTGTTCCTTTTAAACTACTGGTTGATTTCTGCCTTTCAGTAACTCTGTCCTTTTTTGACAGCTGAAATTGCATACTGAATACCTATCCTCCTTCTGATCAACCATCAGTCCAAGGATCTCACTAGTGCCTGAGATCTGAACATACTTGCTACATCAACATAGAGTAATAAAACCAGGATAAAAGGAGGTGATTTTTACTCACTTCTGTCATCATCATAATCTTTGTTCTAACTATAGTGAGTATAAAAATTTGTGGAAGAGATGTGACCTTTTATTTGGTTTCTTTATTTGGTTGCTTTTTCTCTGGAAGAATATGGAACATAACTTGAAAATTTTAGGTCTCCTTACCCATCTTAATTCAACTTAAAGCACTGCCTGTTTTTTAAAGTTTTGCTTTAATGAAAAACTCAGCCCCTGTATAGGCAAGTGCAAAGCTACAGACAACTGTAACTCTTGTCGTTCAGCTAAACTCAGTGTTTCTACGCTAAGCTAGGCTCTACTACTCTGTCAACACGGCCTGTGGTACAATGCTTTAATTTTCCAGACCATCAAGACCTAGTTTGCCTTTAGGAAAAAAGTCTGAGTACAAATCAGCCTGGTTCCCCTCTTCTCCTCATAACAGTTTCTCTGACTGGGCAATTAGTTGGCTTGATTACCAAAAGAAGCAAAACACAAGGTAAAAAATAAGTCACATATACCTATTCGAAGTGCTTTGGCTTGTGTGTGACCTTAAGTCCTAAGTTTTAGCATAGACAAGTATGTTCCTCCAGACATACATGCGTACACATTAAAAGATCATTTCTGCTGCGGGGATATAATGATGTTTTATACCAGTTGGATTTGGCTACAAGTATTTGTTTCCAGCATGTGGGTTTTTATTTACTACAATTAGTTAGACTTTTATAAATGTCCACTGTATATAATTGGACTTCTCCTTAACAGTTTTAGTGTTCTCGGTTTGGAAGCTGTACACTCTTATAATTGGAGAAGTTTGCTATGAACATATATTTTGATGAAAATCTTGCATTCTACAAGACGCTATGAAGTATGCAGTGAAAATAAAGAGATGGTCTATTTCAAACAAACAGAGGAAAGTCAAGGCAGTAGATATTTAGTGCCTTGGTCCATCTGCCATTCAAAGGCAGAGCACGCCTGTTTCTTGTCAGCTTGCAATAGGAAGCAAAGCAGGATGTAAGAGCTGTTGCAGTACAGAGGAAAAGGGCACTCCAAACATCATTCATGTCAAGTCCATTGTTTGATCCATACTTCTTTATCCTTTACATCTTTGTATATCCATATCATTTAGGTTTTGTCTACATGAACATGACATCCAGCTCTTGAGCTGACAGTCAATTTCAAGCACTTCTAATTTACATTCCGAACATGTAGCTTATTATCCTCCCAGCCTTTTCACACAAATAGTGCCACTTATAATGCTGTTCATAGTTTCAAATTGTGCCTAGTCAATGCTGTCTCCATAAAGCAACAAGAAAAATATCTCCCATAAAATGGAGTATTCTATGGCTTTCAGAAGTGTAATTTCTGTAGCCTTTATGACTAAATTTATGTTAAACCACACTGTTGCTCCTAGTTCTTGCTTCATACATTACAGTATTTTTTAACTGTAGTCTCGGAGGTTGTTTGAGACATCAAAGTCTCAGGTGCCTCAGCAGGAAAATTTCCATATTTACTTCAGTTTATTTATGGACTACTGTAATGAGATGTTGGTTGCTATAGGAGATATTATGGATATGTGGAAAGGTTTGGAAGTAGATATAAACTTTGCATTCTTTAGGTTCTTCTTTGGCTAGGAAGAGGAGGGGGAAAATAATCATTGAGAAGGTAGAGGAAAACAGACCTAATGGTGTCAGCATTTTCTCTCAGAGAGAAGTTGGAAGTTTGCATCCTTTTAATAGTTCATAAGGAAAGTGGGGCAAAAAAATGCTTACGGTATAAATTTGTTTATATAAAATTGACTACCAGTAGTGCTTTTTGTGTTACTAATATGAGACTTTCTTGCTTAGATTTCAGGTTGGTTTTTGTACTCCCATAGAACAAGCAGGACTCTGCATTTGAGCACTGGTGTGGTATTCCTGTGAAGCCTGGGAGTCAGATTTTACATATGTGAAGATATTTGCTTATCAATGCAGGATGTGTAACATACCTTTCACATTATAGGAGTGACTCAGGGCTGAAGAGTCTTTGGGAGTCTTTGGGAGAACTTTGGAGGGCTCTGAGGCACAAGTAGTGTTTAGTTCCATTCCAGTGCTAAGGAATGAGAAGCAGGAGGTCAAAGAGAAACAGTTGATTAATGCCTGGCTCTGAGCCTGGTGTGAGGACAAAGGCTTTGGCTTCTTTGATCATGGGGTGACCCACCCACCTCCAGGCTTTCTTACTAGGGATAGGACACACTTGTCTCCTAGGGGGACTGAAGTCCTTACTAACAATCTAGCTAGGCTCTTAAATAGAGCTTTAAACTAGATGTAAAGGGTGAGGGGGACGAGACCAGGCTAGTTGGGAGTGAGCCTGGAAGCAGGACTCCAGTAACTGAGAGATGGTGTGCTGGAGAGGACCGCCAGTACACCACCACAGAGCAAGTGGGGGCGATTATACCTGGGGACAGTAAGGATGAAACTGGCACTGTGGAGTTAATTATTCCAAGGACCAGTCAATTGGGAATGAGCTCTATGCTCTTTACGAGGGCTGAAAGTTTGCCAGCCCAGCTGAAGTGCATATATACCAATGCACACAGCATGGGCAATAAGAAGGAGGAGTTGGAAGCTGTTGTAGCGCAAGGTGACTACGATGTCATTGCCATCACAGAAACGTGGTGGGATGACTCACATAACTGGAGTACAGCTATGCGGGGGTATAAACTCTTCAGGCGGGACAGGAAGGGTAGGAGAGGAAGTGGGGTAGCCCTCTATGTTAGAGAGTGCTTTGATACCTCAAGGTTAACTTGAGGTCAGTTACGGTGAAGAGGGGACTGAGTGCCTGTGGGTTAAAATCAGAGGAGCCCACAAGAAGACAGATATCGTGATGGGAGTCTGTTACAGACCACCCAGCCAAGAAGAAGCAGCTGATGAGCTCTTCTATAAACAGCTGGGGATAGTCTCTAGATCTCTACCTCTTGTCCTCCTGGGAGACTTCAGTCTTCCAGATATCTGCTGGAAGTACAATACAGCAGAAAGGAAGCAGTCTAGGAGGTTCCTGAAATACGTGGAGGACAACTTCCTCACACAACTGGTGAGTGAGCTGACAAGGGAGAGTGCCCTCCTGGACCTGCTGTTTGTGAACAGAGAAAGCCTTGTGGGGGATGTGACGGTTGGAGGACGCCTGGGACAAAGCAATCATGAGATGATAGGGTTTTCAGTTCTGGGTGAGATGAAGAAGGGGATTAGTAGAACAGTCACATTAAACTCCCAGAGGGCAGAGTTTGGACTGTTCAGAAGGCTGGTTGGCAAAGTCCCATGGGAGACAGTCCTTCAGGGCAAGGGAGCCCACGAGGGCTGGGCGCTCTTCAAAAATGAAATCCTAGCAGCTCAAGAGCAAGCCATCCCCGTGTTCCGGAAAAGGAGCCGGCAGGGGAAAAAGCCAGCTTGGTTGAGTAGGGAAATCTTGAGAGATATCAAAAAGAAGAGGGATGTCCATGAGCTTTGGAAGAAGGGACAGGCGTCTTGGAGGGACTACAGGGAGGAGGTGAGATCGTGCAGGGAAAAAATCAGGAGGGCTGAGGCCCAACTAGAAATGAAACTGGCTAAGTCTGTGAAAGATAATAAAAAATCTTTCTACAAATACATTAACAAGAAAAGGAGGACGAGGGAGAATATACAGTCCCTACTGGATGCAGAAGGAACAGCAGTGAGAAGGGATGAGGACAAGGCTGAGGGCTGAGGTACTTAATGCCTTCTTTGCCTCAGTCTTTAATAGTAAGGGAAGTTGCTCCCCCTGTGTACAAACCGAGGAGTTAGAGGAGCAGAATGAAGCTCCTATAATCCGGAAGAAGATGGTTAGAGATTTGCTTGCCCAGCTAGACACCCACAAGTCTGTGGGGCCGGATGGGATCCACCTAAGAATATTGAAGGAGCTGGAGGATGTGCTTTCCAAACCTGTTTCCATCATATTCCAGAGGTCCTGGCTGACTGGGGAAGTTCCACTGGACTGGAGGCTGGCTGATGTTGTGCCCATCTACAAGAAGGGTTGCAGGGAGGATCTGGGGAACTACAGGCCTCTCATTCTGACCTCAGTACCGGGGAGAGTCACGGAACAGGTGATCTTGAGTGCTATCCTGAAGCACACGCAAGAGAACCGGGTGATCAGGCCCAGTCAACACGGGTTCACGAAAGGCAGGTCTTGCCAAACTAACCTGATCGCCTTCTATGACAAAGTGACTCGACTACTGGATGAGGGAAAGGCTGTGCATGCAGTCTGCTTGGACTGCAGTAAAGCCTTTGACACAGTTTCTCACAGCATTCTGCTTAGGAACCTGTCAGCCTCTGGCCTGGACAGGCGCACACTCTCCTGGGTGGAAAACTGGTTGGATGGCCCAGAGAGTGGTGGGGAATGGAGTTAACTCCAGCTGGAGGCCAGTCACAAGTGGGGTTCCTCAGGGCTCAGTGCTGGGTCCAGTCCTGTTCAATGTCTTTAACAATGACCTGGATGAAGGCATTGAGTGCACCCTCAGCAAGTTTGCAGATGACACTAAGCTGGGTCAAAGCGTGGATCTGCTGGAGGGTAGGGAGGCTCTGCAGAGGGATCTGAACAGGCTGGACCGATGGGCTGAGACCAATGGCATGAGGTTTAACAAGGCCAAATGCCGAGTCCTGCACTTGGGGCACAACAACCCTGTGCAGTGCTACAGACTGGGGGAAGAGTGGCTGGAGAGCTGCACGGAGGAGAAGGACCTGGGGGTGGGTGAGGTGCTGAGGGGCATGATTTAGGGAGTGGTAGGAATGGTTGGACTTGATGACCCAGTGAGTCCCTTTCAACCTAGTGATTCCATGATTCCATAATTCTGCAAAGACACAGACACAGGGTACATAGCCAGTACCACATACAAGAAATACTTATTTCACTAAAGCAGGACAATGCCCATTGAGGAAATCATCAACTATAGTAAAACAAACAACAAAATATCCCATAAGCCATGTTCTATTTTGTTCTTCTAGTACACGGATAGGAAAACTACACTTCTTTTTTGTCTTTCCTTTACGTAACCTATCTCACGATATTCATCTATACATTAGAACTTGCAACACTATGCAATTGTTACCTTCTCTCCCACAGAAGAGTTGGACCTGCCACTAAATGTAGGCATGAATGAACAGAGAGCCCAAAACCTTGCTTGTCTTCACTTTCCAGCAATAAGTCCACTTAGCTTTACTTCTGCATTCCTTGATTCCTTGCCACCTTTAGACCACTGCACACTCAAAAGAAAATGTTGCTGCAGAGTACACTATGGTGAACATAATCTCATCCAAACCATGCGGACACCTCATACCGGAGGCGGGCCATAAGAGGAAAAAGGATCTCATAAGATCCAGGCCTCTAAATATTGACCTCTGAGATACAGTCAGGAGAGAGCCCCACATGGTTCAGCTTGTTTAGGTAATCATTCAGTGATACAGCCAACACTTATACAGCTGAATCAAAGTTACCTGTACTTCCTCAAGAAGATAGAATCATAGAATCACTAGGTTGGAAAAGACCTTAGAGATCATCAACTCCAACTCTACCAGTCTACTACTAAATCATGTCCCTAAGCACCTCATCTACCCGTCTCTTAAACGCCTCCAGGGATGGTGACTCAACCATCTCCCTGGGCAGCCTCTGCCAGTTCTTGAGAACCCTTTCTGGGAAGAAATTTTTACTAATAGCCAATCTAAACTTCCCTGGACACAGTTTGAGGCCATTCCCACTTGTCCTATCCTCTATCACCAATACCCACATCTCCACAACGTCCTTTTAGGTAGCTGTAGAAAGCAATGAGGTCTCCCCTCAGCCTCCTCTTCTCAAGGCTAAACAACCCCAGTTCCCTCAGCCGCCCTTCATAAGGCTTGTTCTCCAGCCCCTTCACCAGCTCCGTTGTTCTTCTCTGGACACTCTCCAGGATCTCAATGTCTTTCTTGTAGCGAGGGGCCCAAAACTGAACATGGGATTCAAAGTGTGACCTCACCAGTGCAGAGCACAGGAGGAGAATCACTGCTTGGTCCTGCTGGCCAAACCACTTCTGATCCGAGCCAAGATGCTGTTGGCATTCTTGGCCACCTGGGCACACTGCTGGCTTGTGTTCAATCATCTGTCAACGAACACCTCCAGGTCTTTCTCTGCCAGGCAGCTTTCCAGCTACTCTTCCCCAGTCCTGTAGCACTGCTCAGGGTTTTTGTGTCCCAGGTGCAGGACTCTGCACTTGGCCTTGTTAAACCTTATATTGAGGTTTAATTCATGGGCTCATCTAAATGTTGTTAATAGGAAATGTTCTTGCCTTAAAAATCCTCTCCATAACCAGAAGGGTGCATTGTCTACACAGAATTAATTACTGCAAAACTTGAAACTATGAAGACACGTACCATGTACCATGGGTGGAGTCTAGCTAAGTATTTCAGTGTTGAAATAATGGCATAAGAAAGGCATCTTTTGACTGCCTATTGTAACAGAGTATACCCTCATGTGGAAAGCATTTTTACACCCTATTCATCAAACAGAAAAGCCTCCATTGACGCAGTACAATTGTAAACAGAAAGATTTTAAGAACTTCACACAAGAAATCTGACTGTAAAGTTTATGGTACTGCTGAAACTCCTGTTAATGTCATGTTGGCAACCAGTTGACTTCCTCAGCATCTGGTGCTACTACACTTGATCAGGTCAGTGGTGACTGAGTACCAATTCACGTAAGAATGGGAAGGGCCTACTTCTAGTTTTCTCTGGGATGAAGTCAAAAAGCCTTATGGCAATCGATTTTAGAACAAACACCCCAGAAAAGGAAAGAGAAACCAAACACTGACTGCAGGCAATGTCCAACAGTTATAACTCTACTCGCGTGAAATTAAGCAAATAGGAACATTTCATACAAAATCTTGCAACTTTTCGGCACTGGTGAGACCGCACCTTGAATACTGTGTTCAGTTCTGGGCCCCTCACCACAAGAAGGATGTTGAGGCTCTGGAGTGTGTCCAGAGAAGAGCAACAAAGCTGGTGAGGGGCTGGAGAACAAGTCTGACGAGGAGCGGCTGAGAGAGCTGGGGTTGTTTAGCCTGGAGAAGAGGAGGCTGAGGGAGACCTTATTGCTCTCTACAACTGCCTGAAAGGAGGTTGTGGAGAGGAGGGAGCTGGGCTCTTCTCCCAAGTGACAGGGGACAGGACAAGAGGGAATGGCCTGAAGCTCCGTCAGGGGAGGTTCAGGTTGGATATCAGAAAAAAATTCTTCACAGTAAGAGTCATTGGGTACTGGAACAGCTGCCCAGGGAGGTGGTTGAGTCACCTTCCCTGGAGGTGTTTAAGGAACGGGTGGATGAAGTGCTTAGGGACATGGTTTAGGGAGTGTTAGGAATGGTTGGACTCGATGATCCAATGGGTCCTTTCCAACCTTGTGATTCTGTGATTCTGTGATTCTGTGAACTTCAAAGTCAAGAAATGAGAAATTTCATGACACAGTGTTTGAAGAACAATTTCCCTGTGCATGTTGACAGGACTCCTGATTAGTTGCCTCCATGTTGTCAGTGGCATACACAAAATTCATACTCTGTTACTAGACCAAATGAAAGATTTTGTAGAATTCAAAACTGGAATACATAGGGTTGCTCAAAAGACAAACCGAACTGTGATCCAATGTAACTTACGGTCCAAATATTATTTTTGTTTCATTCACATTAGACCCAACTGATATCCAGTGCAAGGTTGCTGTCATTTTCCCTTCAAAAATGATTTCTCAGCATTTTAGTACAACTGTTGAAACTATAGTTTCCCCTAACAAACCAAATATAAAAAGGAAATTAATCTAGAAATTCTGAAACTCTACCATATGCTATGGTTGTTTCAACAAAACTTATCTGCCACTACAAAGGTCAGTTTTTCAATTATTCACAAACATGCCATGAATATCTACGATTCTGAAAAAAAGGCAACTGTTATTCTGGGAAATTACATGCTTTGTTGACTGCCCCAGTAACATTCAGTTGAACTGTTGGTTAAAATGGTTTCCAGAAGTACAATTCATATTTGAAGTTTTTCTGCAGGCAAAAAAAAAAAGAGTCCTACAAATATAAAATCTTTTTTTTGTCATTCAACCTATACCAGAACTTTCATCTTGTGTCAATAGAACTGGGTTTTACACCACTTGTCTGACTGTTTCTAGGATAGTTTCTTCTATCCAAGCTGGCATAAATCTGTGCTTTGTCTACTTAGTAGCAAGAATTATATAATAGAGGTATATCCCAGGTAATAAACCCCGGGGGAAAAAAATCCTTATGTATATTAGAAGGCTTATCAGTGATATTTAGCAGTACTTTCATTAATTAAAATATCATTACATGTTGTGTAATAAGATAGGTGTAGAGCCGATGGCTAAATTCATATGCTGCCTATTTGGCAAAAAATAACTAGTGTCTGGACAATATTAGGCTGAGTACTAGTAAGGCTCTCTGAGGAAAGCATTCACCACTCAAACAGGAGTGAGTTTTGGGCATAGCCATATCTGTATTTTGTAGAGTTTGTGGCATAATATGAGTCGTAGCTCTATAAAGGCTTGCGCCATGTTTCTGAATAATAGCTGGGGTCTAGTTTAGGGCAGAATATTCACATTTTGATGGGTTAACAGCTGGTCATGGCAGGGAGGCTGGTGTAGCTTGATTGCCTGCACATTAGAACTGTCCTACTGAGGATGTCATTCTGACTGGTTCTTCTCCGTTGTATGTATCGGAGCCAAACACATGCAGAAAGCAAACTTTATAAATTAGAAAAATTGCACATCCATACGAAGACTAAGATTTGAAACAGGAGAGAATGTGACTGTAGTTTACATTAAATCCAGCATGGAACAAAGTAGTTAATGCATTTCTGCTTTTGGCTCTGTTTCTTACATCTTCCAACAGAAACTGGAAACTTTTGTTCCATCAGAAGTGCTGCAAACATACGTGAAATTACCGTTGCCGTGTCTAGACAGTTGACCATTTTTACAGATACTGCATCAGCTCCTTAGGATGTGAAAGAGTAAAAGACACTCAGATTTTAAACATTTGAATGTAACTTAGGTTAAATTAAGCAGCAGATCAGATATCCTACAAGGCCACTCTAGAATTTCTAATTATTTTCCAATTACATTTATCATTTCCTTCTGGAATATGAAATGGAATCAAATGAAGTAAATCAACAGTCAAACTGTTATTTCTTGAGAAAGACCAATTTCTTGTCATCCAAACCAAGAATTGGAGAGAACAGTCGAATGTACTTTTAAAATTATTTCAGTACCCTTCTGTTTAAATTTATCTTACTTTTCATTGCTTCATTTGTGAAACCAGGGCTTCTAGGACCTTGGTTTCCTCTCCTATCTTCCTTTAAATTTCTATACGTATCCAGAGTTATGCGTATGTATAGTATGAACAGATGTAGCTACAATTCTCTGCAAACAAGGCTGTGTAGAGTAACTTCTTACAGAAGGTCAGCTCTTGCTTGGAGAAGTGTCCAATTACTCTGAGTAGATTCTTCAGTTAGGCAAAAAATGCTTCATAGACACTACCTAAATAATTGCTTTAAACCGATTAATTCATTATTAAATTTACACACAAAGTCTTTGGTCATATCACTTCTGTATCTTATACTAGCCAAAAAAAAATCCAGTGTCAAGGAACTTAGAACCTCATTAAACTTTCTGTATTGCTGAATACATAATATTACTATGTTGTTACAAAAAGCCATATGGATCATTTTTTCTTTTAGTTTAATCTGCACTGATTTGTAACAAATAAACAAAAAATGCAATAAGCCTTTCTTAAGCCAAGTCATTCAGAGCGGTTTGGATTTATAAAGATTTGAGAGTAGAGAAACAACTAGTACAAATTTTTGTAGAAAGCCATCTCTAATAAGGTTTGATTTATTTGACTTTCAGCATATAATACATAATTGCTCATTGTTTAGTTTATAGGGAAAAGGTAACCTCTTACTGTGTTGTTAGCTTTGAGTATAGGAATCAATAAAGACTAGGCAAGTTTTGAAACCTGGCTGAACAAAGGCTAAGTAGCAAAGAAGGGAGCTTCTCTGCTGGTTCCTCGTTACTTTTAACTTTGCCATAAGTGACATAGGGTCTCTGAGGGACAGAATGGTTACTTCTTCTGAGGCTCTTCATAAATTTTTTTTTCTCAGCCAGAAGTACTTTTAATACAAAGTCAAAAAACAGTTCTTATTCATATAGGTTTGGCAAAAGCAATCAACAAGTATTTAGCAAACAGACCCATATCACTTTTAATGTGTATATTCATACACGCATGCACTCATATTTATACATATTTAAGGGAATTATTAGTTCTTGGGTCTAATCCAATCCTGGTACATACCCACAAAAGTATTTTAGATCAGACATGGATTTAGGCCTCTAAATATAATAGATTTAAGATGTTAGAAAGAGTCTGTTCTAAGTTTACACATTTCTTTGCTTGCCATGGCTACTGCATAAACCTGAGTAAGGAGAGCATCTCCAAAATAGGAATAGAAGAGAAGAATGTTCACAGTCTTGGTAGTGCAGGCCTGTAGGCAAGTTTGTTTAGGAGGATGAACACTGTTAGCTGAGCGATAACCCTTGGATGCTAACAGAAAAAATTGTAACCTTGACTTTAATCAGCTTGGGTAAAAGGTAAGTGCTAGAAGAATCTCTGGATATAAAATTTTGACTATTTTCCTTTTTTTTCCACACACTCTCACAAGCTGGCACAACTAATAATCAAGACATCACACACCAGTGCAACACTAGTTACATCACTAGTTATTTTAATTAATACTTTAGAAATGACACAGAACCTGAGGATAGTTTGTATTAGTAATTCATGCACTAAAGATCATAGAGGTCTTGTCTACAAGGACTCTCAAGAAATATTGGGAAAATCAATTAGTCAATAATTTTATGCGCAACTGCATTTAGCTTTTGTTCCCTTTAGACTATCAAGGGGAAAATAGTTTTGTTTCAGTTTAAGCTAACGTACATAAAGAATTAAAGCTCCTTTACTTCTGTATGAGGTCATAACTAATGGGTAAATCCATTCATATTTTGTGACTTAGCTTTGGTTGATTTCTCCTAACTTTTCTTTTTTCTGTATACATTAGATTTAGAATAATTTTTTGCCCCCTAATCAGGTACGTGATTCAGAGACCTGATCCCTATGTCAATTTCCCAGTGTACCTGTAAGGCATGTAAGTCAGAAGAACTCTTCTGTAAGTCAGAAGAACAGAAGAAAAGTTTCTAGAAAAGCTGTCTGTAGAGTTGTTCTCCACAAGATCTCTTTTCCATTCCTGCAGCACTGACGTAAAATATAACTATGTGAACTGTAAAAGGATACAAATCTCATGCCTGCTTAAAATAACTGCAAAATAGGTATCTGTCACCAATATTTTTTGCATTACATTGGACAGAACATAAAATGAGGAAAACAACATAAAAATCTCTGTATAACATAAGACGAACTGTAATAGTGCTATATTTTATGTCTGTTTTTCACAGTGCTTAATTTTTTTCCTGTTAGCCTTCATTTCCTCTTTGCTAGGAAATACTTTGCTAATTTTAATATCAGTTTAGCAGTTAACCCTGGAGAGAGAAATGGCAACTAGATGAATAAGAGAGAAGCTAAGGGATGGCAACAACCACAAGGTGACCCAGAAGAAAAAAGAACTAATGCTGATGTATACAGATAGGAAACGTCACTAATGATGATGATGTATACAGATAGGAAATGTCACTCTTTCTTGTTTCTTCCCAAGTGAAGGCGAGAAAACAAGGAAACTTATGAGTAAAGAAACAGGAACAGAGTCATGGAAAGGGTAGCATATTCTAGTTTGGTGAGGTCTTCGTGTTAGAACTGCACCCAAAGTTCAAGAAAGTTCAGCTGGATCTAGCAAGAGAGTGAAGCGTAAACAGAAATCCTATTAAAAAAAAGTTTAATTTAAAATCAGGAATATATTTTTCAGGGACAGTTTTTTCTTGAAGTTTCTAGCCCCCTTGCCTTTGGGTTTTCTGTTTCCATCCACCTTGTACAAGTGCTCAGAGAGAGGAGTGCAATAGAATCACAAAATTAGAGATACTGTTTGATAAAAAATACAGCATTTTGGTTTAGAGTTACACATGGAAGAGTAAAAAAGGGATATGAATGAATTGAACTACTAAATATCTAAAGCAGACATTTCATTTGCAGCTTGGTCACACAGAAGTCACTACCAATCATGAACACTAAAGATATGGTTCTTTTCCAACACTCTCCAAGATATACTTCATATCTATATATGAATTACTGTGAGTGATTCTTTTAGTAACTGGAAATTAGCATTTCCCTACACATAGTTAGTTTCCTCCCGACAAGTAACTTTTCAACCTTTTTATAAGTTTAACTAAACTTAAGTTTAGCTAAACTTACATTGTCCTGTTTATATCTAAGGATGCAGCTTGATATTAATACTAAACCTAACATTAAACTGCTGTCAAAAGAAACAATCTTCCTTCCTCTTTTCCCTCACCAGCTATTTAATCCAACCCCTCCTTCCCTGCTTTGCACAGGAGAGAAAAATATTTTCTTTCTATTCCTTTTTTCTCCCTCTCCATTCCTTCCTTCTTCTCTTTCTCTTTTCCTTCCTTCCTTCCTTCCTTCCTTCCTTCCTTCCTTCCTTCCTTCCTTCCTTCCTTCCTTCCTTCCTTCCTCTTTCTTTCATTCTCTCTTTCTCCCTTTCTCTTTCTTTCTCTTTCTCTCTTTTCTCTTTCTTTCTCTCTTTCTCTTTCTCTCTCTCTCTTTCTCTCTTTCTCCCTCTTTCTTTCTCTCTCTCTTTCTCTCTTTTTTCTCTTTCTTACTCTCTCTTTCTCTCTCTTTCTTTCTTTCTCTCTTTTCTCTTTCTCTTTCTCTTTCTCTTTCTCTTTCTCTTTCTCTTTCTCTTTCTCTTTCTCTTTCTCTTTCTGTCTTTCTTTCTCTTTCTCTCTTTCTCTCTTTCTTTTCCTTTCTCTTTCTTTCTCTTTTTCTTACTTTTTCTCTTTCTTTCTCCATTTCTTCCCTTTTCCCTCCTTTTTTCTTATTTTTCTTTCTTCTCTCTTTTTCTTTTTCTCTTTTTCTTCCTATCCATCCCTTCCTTCTTCTCCTCCTCTTCCCCATTCTCTTCCTTTTTTCTTCTTTCCCTTTCTTTTTCTTTCTTTTTTTCCCTCCCTTCCTCCATCCATTCCTTCTTCTCCTTCACTTCTTTTTTCCTCTCCCTTTTCGTTTTTCTTCTTTCCTTCCTTTCCTCCTTCATCCCTCGCTCCCCTCTTCCTCTTCTTTCCCCCTCTTTCTCCCGCCCGATGCCCTCTGCGGGGCCGATCCGAGCCGTGTCTGTGCCAGAGGACTGGGATGAAGCTTTTGGGTCCGGTGGGGGCTCTGGACCCGGAGCGTGGCTGCCGGCAGAGGGAGCGCACACTGTTGCTTCCCGGGATCCTGGCTCTGCAGCTTCCCTGCCTGATGGAATAACACTCATAACAAGAACAGGATTGCATGTGAAAGTCCTTTCCCATCCATTACAACATCAAATCTGTAATTTAAACAAGCAATGGCTTAAACCGAATAAGAGCTCTACCCCTAGTCCTTATGGCAGGTTTCATACTAGTCAATTAGAATAGCCACGATTTATTTAAGCTTTTGGTGAGAATTCAAATCTGAGATGTGCCATAAAACGCATGAAATCACTTCTAAAGAACAAGGAGGTAACAGAGATTTGGGCGAGCCAAAAGTGGCCTTGCAGCTCTTACAATTTCCATAAAGCAAGTAAATTTACGTAAGGAAATACTAGCTAGCTAACACGAGCAACGTGCACTCAAAAGTCAGGAAAGTCTAATGATAAGCTTTAACTTCCTCAGTTTTAACTCTTCATATTGTGTATCCTGTAGCTTTTATGGTGGACCATAAATAACAAAATGATACATTAAGGTTTCCATTTAATAAGGAAACCAGGAACAGAAAATAACACATGTACAACTTGGCCAAGTAAACACCGGGGAAACAGTCTTAAATTTTAGTGTTTCCTGAGTCTGGATTGAGGATGTTTTAGACTCACATCTGGATCAAATGATGTGACTTGAGTCCTTCTCAGATACGGTACTATGGCAGGAGATATATTCTTATACTAGTGTAGCTAGTATAATGGTTGAGGGCACAGTGGTGTCAAATTTTATTGTATTTAGATTGAAAAAGCAACAATTATAAATTTTACCACCCAATTAATTAATTTGTAAAAGTTGCAATGCACTGGAGGAGTGAAATGCTTAAGAAAATCCCATCCTGTACTGAGAGAAATTGTGCCTCTTAAGATACATTTAAACAAGAGAGTGCACAGTTGATTGCAGCTGATAATGAAATTACACTGGAACTACTACATCAGTTGCAAGTGAATTGCTCCTGATTTCCACAAGCACACATGCAATTGAACGAGACCTTTTGTTACATTTGAATATAAGACCATACATTCCAAGAGCCTTCATTTTTTGACAGGAACATTTGTTGTGCCTTCATGGTACTCAGAGCAGAAAGCTCCCATGGTGAACTCCAGTTCTCTCTTTATTTGTATAAAACAACATTTTTTCTAGCGCTCAGCTAGAGTCTCTGTAAGGAGCGCCTCTTGCTTGGTTTAGAGGGCAATATAGATGCACACAAGCATAAGCACAAATGACTAACAGGAGCCTATTTTTGAGACCCAGGATAACATAAGACAAATCAAGATGTATCTGGTGTACTGTAAACACACTGTAAAGTGTCCCATGCAAGTAACAGTCTTCAACAGATACAGAATCCCGGAAAAAGGGCCAGACTCAGTTTTGAACTGACGTGGTTATGGCGATGGCTTCAGACATCTTATCACACCCACCTTGGCACATCGTACTTTACTCAGAGAGTGGGACTGAAGAGGATTAGAAGGAAACTTATCTTTCATCTTCCTAATCCTTTCCCACCTGGACTCCAGATGGCCTCCATAGGGTCTTGTGAGTGTTTAAAGTTACACCAGCTTCACTTATACCACAATGTCCAGTCTTGTAGAGAACCAAGAACACAATTTCAGCCATTTCTCCTGCCAGAGTTACATCAGCTATTTTTGCTCTGAGACATTCAGTGAATAAGAGCTATCTTCCACAGCACCTGTAGGTCTTCTCCATTAGAACATGGGGTTTGATTCACAACAGCCTGAGGATTCCTCACTTCCACAGTGCATATCTCCAATCGGAGCCATTTGCTCTGACATTCAGTCACTCAGACCTTTGCTCAAACACTTTGTCTGGAGGACCAGGAGCATTTCCAAATAGACACAGCCCACATTTAAAAACAAATTTTACTCTACTGATCCAGAACGGAGAGCACTAATGCTGTTCCGGTTGTCTTGTGGACTGTGAGTTTGGAGATGCTAATGCTTTTGCCTCTGAAATTCCTGAATTAAAGTTTGGACCGGTTAGGTTTCTAAAAGGAATTTGTTTGAGGCAGCTACGAACATCAGAGATTGTACAAAGCTATGACATATTCACCCATAAAGTTCTCTTGAAGATTCAATTGGTTCCGAGGGAAAAAAAAAATAGTTGCAAGGATTCCAGTAAAATTAGTTATTTCTTTGACATATTTCATCACTTCTCACTCTGTCAGAGCTCAGGCAGCCTAGGGAATGACCAGAACAAGGGTGGGACATCCCCAGAGGTGCTTTTCTGAAAGACATGCACACACACAGCCTCTCCAAGCCAAAAGTCCACAAACAAGTCTACAAATAACAAGATGCCTCCTTCACCTCTACATTTGGAAGCTTTGGAAGATATTGTCTGATGAAAACAAGACTGACACACAGCAGAGTGCTCAGCATCGATGCACATTTGTCCAGCTGCCACAAGCAAAATACCCTGCAAAAATCTGCCTGCAAAAATATGCACACAAAAGACACAAATGCTGCCCTGCTGCAGAAAAAGGACCCCAAACACCTCTGAGGAACTGCTACATTTTATGTAAAAAATCAGGAACACCTTGTATTCCTCTTTTGTTCTAACCAATATTCTCAGGAATTACTTCCTTCTCTGATGAACACAAAAATCGAAAGGCCCTTGGACAGCCCTTTCAGCCTGTTGTCCTTTTGCATTTTTCAGACAAACACATAATTCTGATACAAATCAAAACTTCATTATCATTTCATGTAAGTTCTCTCCGCAGATATTTTCAGGTGGTTCTATTCCAAAATTATTGAGCCATATAAAACACATCTGTGGTCATGCCTGGCAGAGTCTTTGTAACTCAGTGGATAAGCACTGATTACACACAGTAAAGTTTCTTAAGTATGGCTTCGGCAGATCAAAAGTGCTGAGATTTTAAACAAGATTTCATAGTGTTTTGGTGAAGAAAATATTTATCTGGTGGATTTATTACACTGTATGCTTCTGGCACATATTTTAATTTTCCTATATGTTCTGGCAAGGTTCTCAAAATATAAAATAAACTCATAAGAAAAACTAAACTACTTCTAAATGTGCAAATATTTCTTTTTCATTCCCTTTTCAAAGTTTCACAGTCAAAATGAAAGCATAGGGTAACTTCCACTTAGGGTTTCACAATGTATATAGCTGATATTGTGTGACTTTTATACAAAGAAAGAAGAGAATCATCAGGGAAGAGACACAGACCATGCAAACCTTGAAGAGGTTTTTTGGAAGAACTTGTTGAATCCAGTAATGTGTGGAGCTTGTTGGGTGGTGTTGGTCTGAAGGGGGGATTTCCCACCTTACCTGAATATAAGCTCCTCTTCCTTTTACCTGCATGGAAATTATTTGTTCTCAAACCTGCTAGGGCTTAGCCCTTGGGCAAGTGCCTTGCAAGGAGTTGCCCAGAAAATGGGGCTGAGGGGTCCAGAGGTGAGACTGCACCAGGAAGCACAGATGATTCTCCACAGTTGCACATGGGGCAGCTGCCTGAACTCCCTAAAATTTACTGCTTCTTCCCCTCTCCATACGAGAAAAAAACTACAATCCATTTCAAACCAATCATTTAGCTACTGGGCAATATTCAAGTAACCTCTAAACTGCATTGTAGGTTTCACTTGCTGACAGTAAATAATAGTTTTAGCCACAACTAAAGAACAATGAGTACGTTGGTGTACGGTAATGTCAGGTTCACGTAAAATGTGATGGGGAAGGAAAAAAACATTTCTGGTAGCCAAAATGAGCAACAGACTACAACTACATCAAACAATTTCAGATTATATGTTAGTAAGCATATGTATGGAGAGTAACAGAAGATATCTCCTGGACCCTCCAGCAGCAGCTTGCAAGAGAATAGAACAGAGACCTCTCGGAAGGATACGCATCTTGCCTGGGGTGGTGATCTGAAGTTTGTCCAGCTCTGTCAGCTCTGTTTTCTCTGTCAGGAAGGGAATCACTACAAAAGGCACTCAGCAGACCTATTGCTACCCAATCTTGTTTGCCAGGTTTTTCGCTGCACTACAAATTCTATTTTCATAAGGTCTTTACCTATTATTTTAAGTATTTACTTACATTGCTCTCCGCAGTGTTACTACAGCAGAGGGAATAATCAGCATAAAACAGACATGCCCGAGTCCATTCTTTCAGCTGGTCAGCTGTGGAAGGAAGCATTGTCTAGGTACTCAGCACGGCCTGATTCACCTTGTTCCCCCAATGGGTTAAGTCTATTCAGTCCAAACATGTAGGAAGAATCTGTGTTTTATTCCCCTTCCAAAACTGATTGGGAACGATTAACACCTACTTATCATGGCTTTCTGTACAATCCTAATGAGATTGCATTCTTCATAATGTTTTCTGAAAAGTCTTGATAAGTTAAAACCGGCTTGTTCAGCGAAGCAGCAAGTGGAAGGCAGAAGGAAAGGGAGTATTTTAAATATACAATTGCTTCAGAGCTCCCTAGTGCCAGTGTTTTGGAAACATATTCTGCATTAGTCTCCAGTAAAAATTGGTGAGAATCCAAAACTCTGCTCTTTTGTTTTTGAAAAGTATGTCCTTGTTAGACCATTTTATATAATAAAAAGTTTAAACATTTGTTAATAAAGAAGTGTCTCTCTTTTTTTTTTTTTTCAGAGACACTGGGGTCTTAAGGACTGTGTTTCACATTCGGTTTTCCATCAGTGGATTTTTGCATCTACTCCAGGAATAAAAATAATGATATAAAAAGGAAAGCATTAGAGAAATAGGGTCTTGCAGAGAAGCTGTCAATGCTAATGGAAGAAGGGTAGTGTTGTGCCCATTTTTAAAAAGGGTAGAAAAGACTACACTGAGAACCACCGACCTGTCAGCCTCACTTCTGTGCATGGGAAGATCATGGAACAGATCCTCCTAGAAGCTCTGCTAAAGCATATGGAGGACAGGGAGGTGATTAGAGACAGCCAGCACAGCTTCACCAGGGGCAAGTCCTGTCTGACCAACTTGGTGGCTTTCTATGATGGGGTAACCTCAGCAGTGGACATGGGCAAACCAACAGGTGTCATCTATCTGGACTTCTGTAAAGCCCTTGACACAGTCCCCCACAACATCCTTCTCTCTAAATTGGACAGCTATGGATTTGATGGGTGAACAGTACTCTGGATAAGAAACTGGTTGGATAGTCGTATTCAAAGAGTAGAGGTCAATGGCTCAAAGTGCAGTTGGAATCCGTGACAAGTGGTGCCCCTCAGGGGACCGTACTGGGACCGGTGCTGTTTGATATCTTTATCAGTGACATTGACAGCTACATTGAGTGCATCCTCGGCAAGTTTGCAGATGACACCAAGCTGAGTGGTGTAGTTGCCACACCAGAAGGACGGGATGTCATCCAGAAGGACCTGGACAGACTGGAGAAGTGGGGCTGTGAGAACCTCATGAGGTTCAACAAGGCCAAGTGCAAGGTCCTGCACCTGGGTCGGGGCAATCCCCATTTTCAATACAGGAGGGGGGATGATGTGCTTGAGACCAGCCCTGCAGAGAAGGACTTGGGGGTGCTGGTCCATGAGAAGCTCGACATGAGCTGGTAATGTGCGCTTACAGCCCAGAAGGCCAACCGTGTCAAAAGAAGAGTGGCCAGCAGGGCGAGGGAGGGGATTCTGCCCCTCTAGTCCTCTCTTGTGAGATTCCACCTGGAGTATAGTGTCCAGTTCTGGAATCTCTACATAAGAAGAATATGGAGCTGTTGGGAGGGGTCCAGAGGAGGCTACAAAGATGATTGGAGGGCTGGAGCACCTTCCCTACCAGGACAGGCTGAGAGTTGGGGTTGTTCAGCCTGGAGGAGAGAAGGCTCAGAGGAGATCTTATAGCGACATTCCAGTACCTGAAGGGGCTACAGGAAAGCTGCAGAGGGGCTGTTCACAAAGGCTTGTGGGGATAGGACTGGGCGGAACAGGAAAGGGGCAGATTTAGACTGGACATTAGTAAGAATTTCTTCACCATGAGAGTGGTGAGACACTGGCCCAGGTTTCCCAGGGAAGCTGTGGCTGCCCCGTCCCTGGAGGTGTTCAAGGCCGGGTTGGATGGGCCTTGGGCAGCCTGAGCCGGTGGGAGGTGTCCCTGCCCATGGCAGGGGGATTGGAACTAGATGTTCCTTAAGGTCCCATCCAACCCTAACTATTCTATGATTCTATGATTCTATAACCAGTTTTTGGTGGGCTCCAGAAAGGACACAAATATTAGAGCATAACTGTAATACCAAACATGACAATGTTAAGTCAGGAAAGTAAAATCATGCTTCCTGCAGTAAATTAATTTCTACTATGGGTAGAGGCTTACTGCTGGAGTTGGTCCATATATGTAAGATTTAGCACAAAGGCTGGAAGAAGGAATATGTGGCTATGGACAAAATGAGAAGAGGGAAAGTGTTTAATTGTTCTAGCCAGAGCCTTAGAGTAAGGCTCTGAATTTCAGGAGTCAGGGGAACAGGCTGGGTTTAAAATACCACAAAGCCCTTTTTCCATAGTCAGTCCAGCAAATCCTTACTGACTCTGTCCTAGATACAATTTACGATTAGGAAAAAAATGTATTATTAACAGCCCTTCACTGTGGCTAGGAGCAGTACTGTTTTTCATTGTCAACTTTTACCTGTCTTCGATGTTCATGACATTCAAGATAATGTCTCAACTTTATTTCAGCCACTTGGTTTCAGCAGCCCTGAAAATTCAGAGACGCCAAGAAGTGTCAGGCAGGGTGAGATGAGGTGGAAACTTTCCATTCCTGTAATCACAAAGGAGCTGTGATCAGTTACTCAAACAGGTTTATATAATAGTATTTTAGTTTATCTAGCAAGGGTTGGTAACTCCACTAAAAGTCCTCTATTTCAATAGGAGAATTTATCCCCTCCTTTTTATATCTGAATGGAAAAATGATAAATCTCCTCTAGGTTTCCTTAGGCTGAGATGCTAACAGGGGACGTTTCATCACATTTTAAGTAATGAACCTGTGAAAACGAAGAATTAGAGTGGTTTAAAGTTTGCATCCCAAAGAAACATAGCTTTCATCACTGAGAAAAATGTTTAACATAAAGAAATGCAATTGGATATCTTGGCCATACTGTGAACATTGATAATATAACTTCTCTGCCAGAGTTCCTTCTCAAATTATTACTTTAACAAAAAGAAAAAAGTTTGCCTTTAAAGCTCTTCATATACCAAGCTTTCTTAGAGTCATATCATAACTCATTTTTACAGCAGAAATCCCTAGAGAAGCAAGAGGAAATTTCAAAAGCTCTTTATTTCAACAGAGTTGGCTCATCATAAGCAATTGTCTCAAGTACAATTATTTCACTTATCTGAAGACAAGAACCTTAGTAAACAGGAAAAACTGATTTAAGAAAGCTTGTAGTAAAGTATCTTATTTCCAGAATTACAGCCTGTTACTAAACCTGGTATATCTTGTAATCACTGGATGATTACCCAAGAGAAACTGGTCATTAACCTGAATTTTTCTGTACTTGCTTTTTCTATCGTTCATGCCAAAGCTCTGAATCTGAATCTAACTAAATATGGAGGAATGCTTCTCAAGAAACTAATTAGTCCTTTTTAACTCTTGCTTAGTACAGTATCCTAACCTGTAATGACTGTGAAGGCAAATAAAACTGCCCAAACCGATACCAGATTCACCACAAGGTTCACCATTCCTGGCCAGTGACATAGAGTATCTGTCAGCAAAATAATCACTACTTGTCCAAGCGTTTTATGCATGAAGTGGGGAGTTTCCGTCCATATTCTCATATTATGCTTGGCTTAAAAGACAAAATATTGCTGTGTTGGAAGGCCTTAGTAGATGAATAACACGAATTTAGAACAGGAGTCCCTAAGAGCTGAAGCAGGACAAGTAATAAATAGGAAGGATATCATTTAGCTTTTACAGAGTAGATTTTAACAAAGTAATTCTAAATGTTGTTGCATGAACACACATTCATTTCTGGAAAGGCTGTTTCCTGTAATTTATGAGCTACTGCTCCTCAAGGGCTGAATGCAGCTCATGGTGGGCGAATTGTGCTTGCGACACAAGCTGTTCCTCAGGGAAGGCTTCAGTGCACCCCATCCCCCTCAATAAGCGGGAAAAAAAGACATCAATGCCATCTCTTCATCTTTCTTTCTGAGTTACAGACCATTGCCAGTCATCGACTGAAATGGTCACCCTGCTGAAGAGGAGCCACTCTACCTATTTCTTCCATAAGCAAGCATTAGGTGAGCAGCTGCAGACCTTCTTTTCTAAACTGTCTTGCCAAATCTGTGATCCACATGTTTGGTGTGATCAGTACAGCTGAAACTATCTGCCTGATCGCAAAGAAAATCTCGAGTCGATGCAAGTGGCAGTATGATGATTTGCATAGCAAGGCTGCTCTTACTTGCTGACTGCAAGCAGTGGCGATCTCGACCAATATTAGGTTTTCCATGAGATGGTTTTGAGGAAGCCAAAATGAATATTTAATATTGTAGGCAAATCTTTTATATCTGTTTTGTTGTTTGATACATTTTTTTGTCCTTTCCCTATGTGCCTACAAGAACTGCATATTAACAGAATTATGAAAAATTAATCTTTTTTAATGGCATAGTTCCATAATGTTATATTTCAAAACGCAATTCAAAAAATACTCTCATGTTTATAGATATCTTACTGATTTATGTTAATAAATATGTTATATGCATTTTTAAAAAACATAGTATAAATTATAAAATTGTCATTACGTGTTATTAAATATATTAAAATAGCATTTGTTAAATATACACATAAGATAAAATATGATAATCATATTCATTCTAATTAGGAACAGAGGTGTTTTTCCACCTACTCTATCAAAAAGTCTGCCTAGCTTTTTTGAAAATATTGAAAATATTCTGTGAATTGTTTTTCATCACACTTTGGCAATTAAGGAGTGGATGGTACAATGGTATTTAGGTAAATATGGTAACATTTTAAACTATTGTAATTGCATTCATTAAAATGAATTTTGTAATTATTGATACGATCTTAATGATGAAATTGCAGCTAATAAACCATTTACGTGGCCTTTAAATCGTTCAGCCTGGTATTGCAACAGTCAGGATTTCACAACCACTTTGTGAGCTATCTAATAATTTCTTGCAAGGCTAGATAATGCTGATTCAGGTTGTAGCACTGTTGCTTTTGAGCACTGTACCATGGTTTGGAGCCAGACTTTTATATAAGTTATCCCAGCAATAGAATTATAATTAACCTTTCCTGCATTGAAAACCCTGCTGAACATTCAGTCTTTTCTTTTTTCTGTGGGTCTATATTACAGATATAGCTCCTTCAAAATTATTGGGTTAAATAAAGTCTAATTGCACTGTGAGAATTAGTTAAATATTTATTAGATGAGCTAGGCAACCTGAATTTTCACTAGCAGCAGGCAATCGCCCTTGGAAGTTAATGGCTCAGAAAGAGATGTTCCAGGAAGAGGAAATGCTTTATGCCCTTAGAATTAAAACCTTAGGCTGATGCAAGTTAAATACTCCTTGTTTCCCAAGGAGTGGCCCAAAGCGATGAGTTTGAACTGCTGTCAAATGTAATGCTGATTTACTATTTCCCGTAGAAGAGGGACATTTTTTAAGGGCATATTTATTAAGACTGTTTTGGAATTTTCTTACAGAATTTTTTTTTTTTTTTTAAGTAGAAAATTTTATGTTCATTTTTTTAAAATCATGGTTCTTCAGATAAGAACAGTCAATTCTGACTTTGCAGATTGTTTTGGACAGGATATGGAAAGAGACAGGAAATAAAAACATCCAGCACTGTGAGTCTCAGTCAAGGTCTCACATTCAGCCCTTTTATGGCAGAGCTTCCCGGCCTCGTCTGCTGCCACTAAGCTAACATTTCCAGGCTACCTCATTCTGCTGTAGGGCACTAGAACAGAAAATACAGACCAGTATTTATATTTAATTTTGTAAAAAAAAAAATAAAAATCATTTTGGAGATAAGAATTTTGAGGGATTTTTTGTGACTTTGAACAAAAACTTGACTGTTTCTCAATCCCTCTTCAATTTTAATTAGCACTAAAAATCCCGTGTTATTTCAATAAAAAGTATTAAGTAACCCTTGATTTTTATTCCTACTGCAGTCATTGTCACAGGCCTGACGATATTCCTAGAGCATTATTTGCTTTCGTTCTACGCTTGCTGAGCAAAAAATATAAGCTTATGTTCTGTTGGGTATTTCGACAAAGGGGCAAAGACCTATTTTTGTTAAAATGAAACTGGAAGCCAAGCATGTGTACAACAAATGTGTTCGAGACACTTGCTCTCAGGAAATATTAGGCATAATTCATAAAACACAACTGAAATCTTTATTACATGAATGCAAGGAACCTGGGAGAAAAATGGATAAAGATCTGCTAGTCCAGAGTGTGAAACCAGAAACAGTAGAAGTAACAAACAGCTACTGTAACTGAAGGATAGGTCTCGGATTTAAAGGAACAGACATAAGTAAGGATGAAGGTGTCAACACCAGTGATGAAAGACACTGTGAATAAGAACTAGAATAAAAAAAAAATCTAATCAAGTAAAAAAAAAAATCAGTTTCTGATAAAGAACCGTAGTGCACAATTATTAGAATTAGTGTTGAAAACCTTTATGAATACTTCAGATTCGATTTGGTTATAAACAGAGATCTAGGTAATTTTATTTGAGACAAATACTGCTGCAAATTTACACCATTATGGGAGACTACAGCACTGTTTATCCAATCTATGAATAATAAGGCTAGTTATCTCTGAATGGGGTAGCTGTCAGCTGGCAATCAACTGAGACCATGAAAATTGAGGGTCTTTTAGACTTTGTTTGTACAAATAGTAAAAGCCACCGTAAAACGGGGCTATGAAGAAAGAACAAGGGATTACGAGTGGCTTTACTTCAAATGGAAGGACAAACAAAAGCAGATCTGGAATGCAAGCTCTCAATTTCAGATAGGTGAACTAAAAAACTCTGGAAGAGAGTTAATGAAGCCAAATGAAATAAAAGGATAAGGAACTGTGTGGGGGATCTCAAATGCTTTTTAAATGTGAGTATTTTTTGCGTTACAGATAGTTAGGAAAAAAAAAAACTTTAACAGAGGTGTTGAGATGCAGCTGAAAAAGGATATCTTCTTATTGGGAAGAGTAGGGGATAAAGGACTGGCTAAAATAGGCTCAAAATACAGAAATTATAGGGATAAGGCAAGAAATATTACAAGCCTACAAGCTACTTGATAGGACATTAATGAAAACCATAGGAAGCCCTCTGGCCACATAAATGAAAAGGAAATAAAAACAGAGGGGTAGAACTGCTATGACACAACATAGAAATTAAATTAAATTAAAATAAAATAAAATTCTATGTAACAGGTCCAAATCTAAAAACATATTTTTCCTCCATTTCTAGTAAAAGATTTGATGCCAAATACCAGACCAAATGCACAACCAGAATGGAGGAATAAGAATGAAAAGGATCACAATTCAAATAGACTAAAAAATTCATTGAGTTTCATGTCTCATTTCATGGTAACAGAATAATCCACCTCGCAGAATTCTAAAACTGAGATAAAATAAACATTTAGACTCAAAAAGTTGCTGAGGCAGGATCTACACTCAGTTCTCTAGGCATTAAAGCTCTTTCCAAAATATGCAATATTTTGATTTATGTCTTACTTTGTATGAGCAAATTTGAACTTGACTATGTGAGTTATTTAGGGGAGGGGGGGGTTGTGGGTGTCCCTAATCACTGAATTATGAGGTATTTTGGCTTGGCAATAAAATATAGTCCCAGTTCCTAATTTCCTCCTTCAGAGTCAGTAAGTGGTTTTGGAATAAATTTAATTCTCATTTTGGGACGCTTAGTGGAATTTGTTGAGTGGCAAATATTTTGAACAATAAGTGGTGGTAAGTGTTAAAAAACATAATCCCAAATTCCTTTCACTGTCATTGACAATGTCTGTGTAGCTGTGACTAAATTTTGATGTTAATGTTGAATTCATAGAGTTGGTATTAACATAGGAAATGTCTATGAATCCTTTAAGTTAGAAGTGTACTTCCAAAATACACTTGTACGTCTACAAATACATCATATTTACACAGCAATGGGCATTTGAAGGTACAGTTTTGATCGCTGTTGAATGATACAATGAAATTCAATTTGAAAGCTGCTGGTTCTAGATCAAAGATCCTACAGCCTTGAGTCACAAAGTGTTATTGCCTTATAAAATCACGCAGTACTTCAGGTGCATTCCAAAACTATTGCTTAGTTAACTTTTTACCTATAGGTTTTATGCCAAATACTCTGGTTTTCCACAACTAGCACAAAAACACAAGTTCAGCATGCATTCTGGCTCTGTGTTTTGCCTGATTTGAGAGCAAGATTCTGTCCCCGTGCCTGATATACAACCTATCTATATTCCCAGGGATTGGATTGTAAAGGCCTGATATGCCAAAACAACACACACACAATGTTTAGAACAAGTTACGCTGTAATCCAAAATTAACAAAAAAAAAAAGAAAATCAAACTAAAACAGAACAAAACTCTGGGGAAAAAAAAATATCCCGATACATATGATTGTCAACTCTAAGACAGTACAACCAAACCTTACTTTTTCACTGTAGCTAATTCAGAAACCCTTAGTGTTTATTCAGGATACATAAATATCCCGATAGGTGATTTGATTCTCATTAGTTCTTTGCAGCACCCCACTGCCAAGGAATACTTGAAGAGACCAGAAGTGCAGTTCAATTCAAGTTTTCAAATATCCAGATATCAAATATCCACACAAATGCATGACATTGGATAACAAAGGTGCTATATTTATTCATTTCCAGTACTGCATTTACAGTTTAAATGCAAAACCAGTTCAGTGTTACCCATTTCTGGGACAGTGACTGGCAATTAAAATCTGAAAAATGTATAAGTCTGAATTTTTTGGAAAATTAATTAAATCAGAATAGAAATCATTAAATCTTTGTTGAATTTTAATTTAAACTCAAATATCATTTTTGTCAGATTTAAAAGGAAATCTACCTCCCTAAGTAGTTCAAGGATTGTAGAAAATTAAATGCTTTGTTACCTCAATTTAAAAAAATTGGTAGGCTTAGTTTTCTAGTTTCTAATATTTCAGTTTTGTGTTATGCCTGGAACTTGGTGAGATGAATCAATGGTATAAAATCTTCTCTCTGTGGGAACCCAAGGAGAACATACTGTACCAGATGTTATAAACCAGCCACAGAAGGAGAACAAATGCCCAGGCAAGAGCTACTTGCAAGTAGCACAAATTGTTCATTCTGCTTTTCTTCAGCCAAGTTAGTACTTACACCCACCTGATGATTTAATGTGGAGAAGCGCTCCTACCACCAGGTAAAATGGCTTCACAAATATCTCAGCAGCAATCATGGTCCATACACCTTTCTAACTTCTAAGCTCATTGTCAGTCTGTCAATTAAAGTAAAATATTTTTAAGCCTCCAGCTTTTGTTCCAGCTGAACTTGGGCCTCCTTGAAGTACGTAAGGGTTTCTCTTTTACATTGATAAGTAAGCTCTGAACACTCTTTGCATACTTGAAATCAAGTAGTTATTCTACATTAAAGCAGGTGTCAGGGACCGTGGGGAAAACTATCTGCTGTAACGAGTCACTTTCACCGAACATCTCTTCTGCAGATGGCAACAAATTCGTCTCTTTTCTCACACTCAGCTGCTGTAGTCCCTGTTACGAGAAACTCTGTTAGGGAAGAAAATTCAGAATTGAGATTAGATTTGTTGCTTCTTAAGGTATTTTAAATGGTAATTGGAAAATCTGAGCTGTAAAAATTTGAACTGGCTACTGATTAGAGACTGTTTGTTCTGTTCTGCTTATTATCCATTAAGGCAGCAAAGAAGCTCCCCTCTACATTAATTCTGATGATGATTTGTCCTATGATTATGAAATCCAAGGAATGTTTTCACCACACAATTGTCAGACTTAATTTAGTGTAGCTCTTTCTTAAAAAAAATAAAGAGTGTCTCTCTTTTCTTTGGTTGGACACTAGTTGTTTCAAATGTACTTAAACCCCTGTAAATCATCTTCTGCCATTTGTTGTCGTTGCTGTTAGGAGCATCAAGAGCTAATAAATCAGTGGACTTTTCTCATTTTTAGTATTATCTCTAGAAAATCTTTATAACCCATAAGCTGACTCTCACAGGAGTGTTTACCACACTTAATGTCTTATGGGATAGTCTGCCTCCACAAATTTAAATCCCATGGTCAACCACTTCAAATGTACATTTGAGAAATCCCTGATGCATTTGTTCTAGTAGGACTTCATTGTCTCCTACCTCCAGCCACCAGAGAATTTCCATGGTCTTTGAGACAACTTAAGGAGAAGTGAGAGTTTCTTGATGTGGCTGTGTGACAATACACTGGAGATGTTACAACATTGTCTTTCAGGATTGAAGTTTTGTTCTCAGTTTGATGCCTTCTCTCTTCACAGTCTCATCTAGAGCCTTTTAAAACTCTTAAAGCCTTTGATAATCTGTGGTTTATTTCATCATGTGGGCATAAAACCTATGAATAGTGCTTATTAGTGAATGATTTCATCCAGTGCAGACAGCAAAGCCTAATGGTGATGCTAGCTAGCGTTAACAGGAGCCACTAGATAAGTGTTTTTTATCTTTTTTTTAAATGAAAAGTAGAAGCAAACTTATAACAAGTCCTATGGACCTTACAGCTACCAATAACACATTTTTTTTTCTCAAGACACTGTTACAATCACCTGGATTATTGTTACGTGGAACTACTGTATCAGCAAAGGAGGAATCTAACACTGAGCTCATGAAAGAACGTTGCTAGTAAAACAAGAAAGGTCTTCAGAGAGACAGAGGATTTCATTAAAGATCTTGGGCTGAAAAATCTTGCTGGAAATGGAGACTAGGTGAAGACAAACGTGCAGTTATTTCCTCATTTTGGGCAAGAGAGTGGATAAATGAAAGGCAATTCCTAACACAGGAAGAAAGGTAAGATAAAGGAAAATAGTTAAATCAAAATGAAACATTGCCTTCCTTAAATATTTATGACTTAGATTCATGAGGTTCTTTTTCCTGATGGACAGCTTGCAGACTAACGAGCTTTTAATTGTCTTTGATGCAATTAAGGGTGATGGTCTTTTGCTAAATCCTGAGTTTCAGCCATAGTTTATGTAAGTCATTCACATTACTCAACCTATAATGATGCACTCGGCTTCATTGTTTGTGGTCTGGTTCTCATTTGTCTTGCATTACATTCTAAGATTGCAATAACTCAGATTTCCTTCAGTTTTACAACAAAAAGCACCAGCATGTATTGCATGAGGCATCTCCAATTTGTTCACTTGTTCGTGGTCTTCTTGTGCAGGCTTCTCAAGCAGGTGTATGCAGACAAACATCTCTGCATGCAGAAGATAAATAGGAACTCCCTCCTGTAAAGATTCCTTTGCTGTATAAAGACTGACTTATATGTGAAGTTTTTAATTTGAGAATTTTCAGTGCAAGGTGTTCCTGACAAATTATTTATTTAGTCTTTTATTTTTAATAGAGATTGAGAGCTATGTCTTTCTTCTTAGAACTTTTTTTTAAAAGGCATGTTGGAGAAAGCTATGCCCAAACTATACTATATAGGAGAAAACAAAAATTGTACACAGTTTACTTGGCAGTGCTTTTGGCAAACTTTGCTTAACCTTTATTCAGGAAAAGCAGTGCTGAAGTTGATAAGTCTTTTACCTGGAGCAGGAAGGCAGGAGTTGGCCACTGCGATGTTACTGTATGTTTTCACTTATAAGAAAAGATCTCTGCTGTACATTTTAATTGGCTTTAAGTCAATTAGTATTTTTGCTGTAAGGCAAAAAAAAGGGCTATCCTAATGTTCATGCTGATAAAGTGAAATGAGTTCAAGAATTTTAATAGAATTTGGGATATGACTTTTATGTATATTCAGACAGCAGAAACAATGGTGTAAGCTTCAGCATATGCTAACCAAAGCATGTACTCTGATTCCCTCTAACTGCTTCTGCATACTCATGGTTTTATTGTCACTGGGTTCAGCTAGGATTATTAAAACAAAAATCATTAAAATTAAATCAGACACTGTTGTCTTACCTTCACTTTGTCATCCGTGTATACAACCAGAACAAAATATGTTCAGGAAGAAAAAGTCAAAAGAAACAAAGGATGAACTGTAAACAGGTACAGAGATTTTGGAAAAATAGAATGATCAGTTTTTCTGCTGGGATTGGAATTAAGATTCAAAATTAAGAAGTCGAAGGTATCAAAGGGACTTTGAATTTAATTTCTACGCTCTAAATTCCTATGGATATTCCTTTGAATCTGTCACTCGAAACTGGTAGGTGGCAGAGAAGAGGGTGGAAGTGGAAATTAAAACAAAACTAGCACTGATTTTTGAAAGAAGAATGCATATTCTTCTACTTTGGATGGAAAATATTCTTCCCAGGGCTTCAACACGCGTAGGACCCAACTAGACACTCAGAGACACCATGAAACGATTACAGAGGTCTCTGGATTTGATTGACACTATGAAAAGCAACCCAGTGAAGCCTGAGAATTCTCATTTTGGTGACAAAAAGATTTTCTTTGCACTTGCAAAAACTCAGTCACATAATAGTTCTAGTTCTGCACATAATTAAACTATAGTATTTAATGATTCTTTATTATGTTCAGCTATATTCTCTAAATAAATAACAAAAAAAGGTTCGGAAAAAAACCCAAGCAATAACAACAAGAGATGACCTTGAGATCCTGAACTACAGACTGCAGCAGCTGGATGTGGAGTGTCAAAATTTTGTGGTCGGGGTCTGCAATAGCTTATTCTCTGTATATAAATAAGGGGACAAAGCTACACAAAATACTCATCAGGAGGTTTTGAATAAAGCCTATCTTGAAATATCTCTGTCTTAGCTATACATGGACACATTAATTGTTTACAACAGGAATTAAAAAATTCCTGAGAATCATCTAACAATCATTTTGTCAACACAAAGATGGCCTTAGACCATGGTTTTAATAGACGCTGTCTATTTCTTCAAATATCAAAACATCTTCTATCTTCCTGCAATGGCCAACAGATTAACTAGGAAATCATAAGTCCTACTGACCATGGAGAAAGCTTGTTAGTCTGCCTGCAAGCAGTTATTGGCTTATTCTTTTCCTTCTTATTTTCTTTTTCTGTGGTACCCTCAGCACTGACCCCTGAAAACCAGACACAAAGAAAAAATTTATTTTTCTTTTCTATGAAGAAATAGCCAATAACAAAGATAAATACAGAATACTGGACAGCCTTTGCCCTGATTAATTTTGGCAGTTCACAATAATCTTACGTAAAATTCGTTTGGTTCCTGAGTTTGACTGTGTGTCATTATTGATGCATTTTCTGAGGGTCTTAAATCAAATTCACTCAATTAGCCCCCTAAGCAACTCCAAGGGTTCCAAATCTCTTTCTCTGGAACATACTGTTCCAAAACCAGTATTTATTTATTCCCTCAGAAATTACTTTAGTGGCATACCAAAAGAAACTTTACATCCACAACACGAATTCATAACATAGATGACCTCGAGATTTCAATAAGCAATGCAAAGTGAGGCAGATTACAGCAATCAGCTTTCGAGTACAGAACACTGTTCATGCACAGAACCAAGGATAGGCAGTAGAAAGGCTTACCCTTCCCTTTCGAGGGTCACTTTAGTAGTTTCAGATTAGGTATCATGATTATTATTTTCCCATGAGGACAATGAGGAAGGTCTGCATTCCTCATTCCATTATGCAATTCACCTTGACATGCTTTTTACATTTGAAACTGTCCCCCCAAAAAATCTTAAATATGATAGTCTTGTTACATAAATGTTTTATTTTCAGAACAGCATTAACACAAACACTAGAGTTTCAGGAAGAGCAAGAGAAGTAAAAATGCATATTACATAATGTATTTTAAAGAACCTGCAAAGAATTAGTTGGAACTGTAAATATACTCAGATGGACTACAATAATTTTGAACCAGAAAGAGACAACTAAGACTCATATTTCATCTGGGCAAAACTCTACTTCCCTACTCAAATGAGTAGCCCCACAGGAGTCTGTGAACCAAAAGAGGAGTAATTTTGTTTATGCAGGGCTTACAGAGAAAAGAAACATCTCCTGTCTACATATTCCACGCTCTTTCTTCTTAGCACAGACAGGAAAGCTATCTTTCCATCAGCAATTATTTAGAATTCCATCTTTACCTGCCTTTTTCTTGAGCTGACTGATCTGCAGCAGCAGGGACCAAGAATGGTGAAAACTGAGGACCATCAGTCATCCCATGCAGAAGTGCAAGATTAGGAAACCAAGTCTGCTTCATCCTAGGAAATTCAGCAGAGAAGTTTGTGTAAAGACTAGTCCTAAAGGCGGCATCACCGCATCGTTATAAAATCCTTCCAGTTTTCTGCAGCTCTGCACTCATGCAAAGTCAGGACTGAAAAAGACACAATGCATTGCTGGGTTACAGGTCCCACCCCGGGTTGGGGCAATCCCCAGTTTCAGTACATGATGGGGGATGATGTGATTGAGAGCAGCCCTGCAGAGAAGGACTTGGGGGTGCTGGTCGAGAAGCTCAACATGAGCCGGCAATGTGCTCATGCAGCTCAGAAGGCCAACCGTGTCCTGGGCTGCATCAAAAGCAGCGTGGCCAGCAGGGCGAGGGAGGGGATCCTGCCCTTCTATTCCTCACTTGTGAGACTTTATCTGGAATACTGTGTCCACTTCTGGAATCCTGAATGTAAGAAGGAGGTGGAACTGTTGGAACGGGTGCAGAGGTGGCTGCAAAGATGATTGGAGGGCTGGAGCACCTTCCCTACGAGAACACGCTGAGAGAGTTGGAGTTGTTCAGCAACAGAAATACAAATACCAAAATATTCTGATACCTGTAAGTCTCCAGTAGACATACTGGTCTTCTCTTTGCCCTGTGTTTTTTTCTTAAGAGAGAAAGATTTTTAGTCTTAAGAAGCAACACATTATGAAAAATTATCTGGAGAAGTCTGCCTAAAATAAAGTAGCAGCATAAAGCTAAGCAGTCATAGGCATGACTGCTCACAAGGCAATTCAGCCTTTCCAAGGCTAAGAAGCAAAAGCCTTATTTAAAAAAAGAAGAAAAAACAACAACAACAAAAAAACAACAGAAAAAGCACACACTAATGTAGCAAATGTAGCATCAAAAGTAGACTTGATTGAATTTGTTCACAAAGCTTTTGGAATGATTGTAGCTGGAATACAAACACCTAAGCTGTTAGCCCAGAAGAGGGCCAGTAAACCAATGCTAGCTTTTGCAGCATTTTGCTCGTAGTCGAATCAGAGTTCAGCTTATGAGATCCAAACACAGTTGAGCAACATTTGATTATGATTATTTTATTTGATTTTCTGAAGTTTTTGCACAATATACTTGTTACTTTGAAGATACCTCACTTCAAGCTGTTCAGCTTTTATTTAACAAAGCCAAACACAGTTTCTTTTAATGAAACACTGTAAATATAGAAAGCTGTAAATTTCGTTGCTTTGGAACAGAGAAAGCAATTTTAAGAAATGCCAAGTGATATATCTAGCTTTGAAATCACTCTCCACTGGAAGGAACAGGACTTTTCCTTTGTTTCTGCCACGATGGAAAGCAAAAAAAAAAACTATTTCAGTTTTAGGGGAAAAAAAAACAAAAAAGAAATAACTATGTGCTTATATTATAGCACATACCAGTAGGTACAAGAGATACTTAGGGAAAGAGAAATTGTGCTTATGACCACAAAACTTAGGTGTTAGCCTAAGTACTATCAGTACACTTCAAATTTTTTAAGTTATAAATTGATTATTGTAGTACTTTTTAGAATATATGCTTTAACTACTCCTTTACCTGAAATAAGCACTTAGAAGCTTGTACTGTTAGCTACGCGCAACAGTGTTTTTGGAACTTCTTAATAAACAATCTTAATAAAACTAAGTAATTAAATTATTATTCTAGAAAGCATATACGTTTGACATGAACCTTAACACAAGGAAAGATTTTCAGCTTGCTCAGCAGAGTCTGAAGAGTTCCCCAAACAATGTTGATGGGTTACCTGAGCTGAAGCACTCCTACCCAAGCAGTTCCAGCTGATCCCTACTATGTCACTGCTGTATGCTGCAGAGATCACCTCTTGATTGCAAGGATACAACCAGCAGTGGAACAAACTCCTCAGGGTCAGCACATGGGAACAGGTCCAAGGCAAGGCAGCTTGCTTGGAGAAGGTAGTCAGGATGCTGTATATAGGTTTCAAGTAACCATAAACTTGGCAAGCCAGTTGAGTCCGAATAGGAACGCGCAATGAGAAGGCAGGACCTTCGTGTTGGAGTCCTGGCTTTAGAGGTTTGCAGAAGAATGGTGGCAAGAAGGGGAGAGAGATGCTAGATTTCCATTTCACACACACACAACCTGCACAAAAAGGGACAAACAGATTTTTAAAAAGCCACCTGGTAAAACAAAAAAAATAAAGGAAAATTAGAGGATTTATATAAAAAGTTATTTATTCAAAACAAGTCGTAAACCAGCCCTATAGCTTGATGGTCAAGTGGGTGAGCTGCTGAAAGGCTGAGTCCTAGAAAATTTGTAATCTTATTTCTACACAATTTGCAGAGAATTTTTTTCTAAGTTTGTCGTAACAGCCTATGTGAATACAACTACTTGCATAGGTGATTATCTAAAAAAATCAGAAAGAAATTTTGCCCAGAGGTTGAAAGTAATGTCTGAAAATGCAACTGTATAAGCCCTAATATGTACTATTCCACATCCAAAGTTCTTGTGGGTTTGCTTTCCCTTCCAGTTATCACTGGTATTGTTCATCGTGCTTTTGATCCTTCCTAAGTACATTTCAGGGGACAATATAAAAGAGTCAGCCATGCTTTGTGGATTAATAAGATGTATGAAAAACATATACATCTTGAGCTAACCCAGTGCTCAAAATACGATTTGTGTTCAATTTAAAGAGCTGTTGAGAACAAACTGGTGATGATACAGCTAGAGATAGAGCTAGCTGCTCCAGCAATAGGTATATATATATACACATAACCCAGAAGTTATCTTTTAGTATGTTTATGAGTCCTGATGATCTACGTCATCACACCTGAAAGCTCTTAACTTCTCTGCTGGTACAGCCCCATACTGTAAGTGCTTGCTTATTGAAATGAAATCATTTATTAGGACATTACCAGTAAGCATCCCACTAGCACAAGCAGATTTTTAATCTCCTTCTATCCAATCCAAACAGAATAAAGACAAATCATGAAAGATGACACCGTAAAAAATAGTAGATGTTGACACTGGACTTCTGATTACAAACTGCTTCCTACCACCCTTCCTTTTCATTTAAAAAAAAAAAATTACTACAGAATCTCTTTTTTTTTTTTCCAAACTCCTGAAATCCAAATAGCATGTCTGCTGACAAGGTTTTGTTAGTCCTCTGCTAAGTTTCTGCCAGAGAGCATTGCTTGTTTGAGATTATTAGCAACTTTTGGCCAGATCTATCAGCTGCAAAGAGATCTCTCAAGCCATCTTCTATTAAGCATAAAACTCGCTGGGATAGTTCCAGATTCCCTCTTCACTCCTCTGGGATGTTTCTTAAATATCTGCTCAAAGCCCTCAACAAAGGAGTGAGTTCTTGTTTTTGGAATCAACAACAACAAAGTGTTTAATTTCCTAATTACTGGGCTAGGCTCTGTCCAAAAGTGACAAAGTTTGGAATTCTTTTCCTGGCTATTTTTCTAATCAAAGGACAAGAATTTTTCTGGTCCCCATATGGACATGTAATTCTTTTTGTTTCTTTTGGGCTTTTACCGTCTTTATTTGCAACTCAGAACTACCTTATATTCAGAAATATTGTGCTGAAGGTAGAGATGTAAATACACTGTGACAACAGGTACCCAGAGGACTCTGATCATTATCAGTGTCTAATTGTTAAAGCACAGGAAATAAAAAGTGCAAAAATATGCTCTGAGAAAGAAATAGATAATAGAACACTAGCAAAGACAAATGTTATTTTCATATTCTAGCATTTATAGTCTTCACCAAGAATTTAAGCATTTAATTTGCAGCCTCCAAACAGTGCACCAATCAAGCTCAATTTATTCAAGTGCAAATCCCACAGCAACTTTTAGCATTGCATAAAAGTAATTTCCCATACAGAAGCCACAAGTGACTAGAATCAATTTGGAAATTTAAATACAATCTAGTTCATAAAAATCCTTTCCTCACCAATTCAAATCCTTTTTGCTGGTCCTCTGTCCAAAGTCACTTAATTATGTGGTACTACAATGGCATTGCCCACTCATCCACATTGTAACAAGTCTCCTGTGCTTTTAAGCCAGTAAATTCTTCCCAATCTTGAAGAAATTTTTTAGCCATTTCTAATGGTCAGTTCTGTACTTGGAGATGCAGAAGCACAGAGGATGTTACTTTGAACTTCTCTTCCTGTGTGTTAACATGTGAAGTCCAATTTAGGAACATGCATTTGGATAGCTTTAGGATCCTTCCAGTTCCTACCAAATAGCTCTCCTCTACTTTGTATAAATAATTGGAATAATCTAAGTACCTCAGAACAACTTCTATTCCATTGATTCAGAATCATAGTACTGTAGAATTGTTTGCATCCGAAAGGACCTTAAAGGTCATGCAATTCTAACCCCCTCTGCTATGGGTAGGGACACCTTCCTCAAGATCAAGTTGCCAAAGCCTCATCCAACCTGGCCTAGAACACTCCTGAGGATGGGACATCCACAACTTCTCTGGGCAACTAGATCCATTGCCTCACTACCCTCCCAGTGAAGGTTTTTTTATCTTATATCCAATGTATATCTACCCTCTTTCAGTTTAAAGCCATTACCCCTTGTCCTACCACTACATGCCCTTGGAAAAAGTACCTCCCCGTCTTTCCTCTAGGCCCTCTTTAGGTACTGGAAGATTGCTATATGATCTCCCTGGAGCCTTCTCTTGTCCAAGCTCAACAACCCCAACAATCTTAGCCTGTCTTCATAGGAGAGGTGTTCCATGACTCTGATCATCTTCATGGCCCTCCTCTGGACTTGCTGTACCTGGTCCACAGGCTTCTTTTATTGGGGGCCCTAGAATTGAATGCAGTACTCTAGGTAGAGTCGTATGAAGGCAGAGGGGGAGAATCACCTCCCTTGACCTACTGATGACACTTCTTTTGATGCAACCCAGGATATGGCAGGCTTTCTGGGCTGCAAGCACACATCACCAGCTCACGCTGAACTTCTGATCAACATCATCCTCAACTTCTTCTCCTCAGGGCTGCTCTCAGTCCATTCTCCACCCAGCTTGCATTTGTGCTTGGGATTGCCCCAACCCAGGTGCAGACTTTGGACTTATCCATGTCGAATGCCGTAAGGTTTCCATGAACCTACCTCTCAAGTCTGTCGTGGTCCCCCTGGACAGCATCCCTTCCCCCTAGCGTGTCAAAGATCACTTACTGCTTACCTGCAAATCCAAAGAGCATTCCATACCATTCCTCACTTTTATTATATCCAGAAACAAAATATATTACATATTTTGCTCCCACAGCTTCACAGTGTCTGCTGCAGGGGAAAGCTGTTAACTCTCTTGATAAGGATCAGAGTCAGCACATGTCTTCCAGTTTCGGTCACACTTTTAAAATTACTGCTGGCAACAATCTTTTATCTTTAGGGGACACACAACAAATTCCGACAGAGTGATTTTCTGTCAATAACACATTCTCGTTTAAGCTTGTTCTAGTAACACACCAGATGAAATCTCTCATGTTTTCTCTTATTTTGGAAAATATAATAGTGTGTGTTAAGAACTGTAGTCACAATTGCTGCTTCCTGCTTTTTCGGTTCTCTCTTCCAAGCCACCCTCTAGATCTCTGACTCACAGCGCTTCTTCTCCTGCAATTAACTTTGCTACATAAGTTGCAATGAACCCAGTATCCTTGATTTGGTTTGTGACTCCCTAATTCTTGGTCAGCCTCGGTATTCCAAACCATGTATTCCTCAGGAGTACAGCTCTCCTCTACGGAGCAAAGTTCATCATTCCGCATGCCACAGCATTCACTTCCACCATCCAATGCTATTTTGAAGCGCTTGCATTTCTACTTCATTTACTTTATTTTAAGAAACCTTCTTACATAGCGTTGGCCTTTTCCATGTGTTCTCTTAGAGGATCATTTTGCCATGATTAAGCACTGTTCAGTATGCATAATTGCTGCAGAATTCACCCCTGACATACTCACCACATCCTTCCTCCCCCACCCCACATTTTCTTTTTTTCCTCACACACCCTACAAGCTTCTACGCTGCCAGCTAGGGGAGGAAAAAAAGAGTCAGCACACATATTTCACATATACTTCGAGCCTTCAAAAAGGCTACAACATCATTAAACAGCACATCAAATGATAAGATTTATGGCCATCATTGATTAATTTAGAACTAGACAGGACAGAAAAATTGCAACTACGTGAAAACAACCACCAGATAAATCTAAAACTAACTAGGCAATTTCATCTCATTGCTTTTATTTGGTTTAATCAAATCTGAAATAGCATCAGCTTCCCATGTGGGAGGACCAAAAGAAATTCAGATTCCTTTCTTAAAATTGAAATTTTTGTGCTTTCTCTTCTAGAAATCTTTTGTGCTTAGACAAATTGGACTTTTAGAATTGGAAAGAAAAATTGTGTTCAAAGACCCCATTAATGTACTTTTTTCTAAATGATCTCAGAGAAGAGATGCATACTTGGTTTATGTAGACTAGAGACAGCGAGAGTGTACCCTGTCAAAGGAAGATATTTTGACCATCAGAAATGAAAGCGTTTCCAAAATCCTAAGAGATTTACAGAAAGTCAAGGGGGGTCCTAGAAAATGAAATGCTTTTGTAAAAACATCCTGTATTTGAAAACTTAATTTTCTATGAAAAATGAGTATAACCAAACCCATTTGATCATTTTTGGCTGGGCACATGGTTACATGTAGTGAATCTATTTCTGAAGGCTTCCGACTTGCTGTGTTGCTCCCTTGGTTATCAAAATTTTGCAGATGGCCTTTGAATAAGAAATCTAGACAAGATTTAAAAATACATTCCTTTTTAAAAAATAAAAATACGTAGAAATATGAACAGAACAATATTATATTCTCAAGTATGAAGAAAGCAAGACTTTTTTTCTGGACTTCTTCTGCCTTGCAATAAGAAAAAGACTCATATATTCTATATATGAAGCAATTAGAAGCATCATACTCAAGAAAACTATATACTCAGTCTGTTTAATATGTGAATTCATCACTTATTCAGAAACCGAAGTAAAGCAATCCCACATCAGAAAGTTTAATCTCTTCATTATTTGGTATTCTCTTCTTTTCATTGAGGCACTAGCAAGGTATTTTAGCACACTTAACAGCTGTATTATAGGTACATCCAGCACCGATAGCGCAGTTTAAGTTCCAGAGTGTTTGATGCTGCACAAATAACAAAAATACAGTTCCCTTCACAATCCTACAGTTTCATAATTTGGATAAGATCCTAAGAATAAAATTCCCATTTAATTCAATGGTAAGTACATAACTAAAACCCTGTGCAAGGCATTGAACATTTAGCGCAGTATTCACTAAGTAGATCCAGATGATGGGCCAAATCCAGCTCTGATGTAGGTGGGCAAAATGCCATTGAAATCATTTGTGTTGCAACACTAGAGCTGAATTTGACCTTATAGTTTTTGAACATGATGCCAAATGACTGCAAAAACAATGTAGTTTTTACTCAAGTGCAAATGAATGCGGTGGTTTCATCCTAGCCCCTGGAGGACATGTATTCAGAGCACAAAAGCATCACACAGTTTGGCACAGCTTGTAACTGCTTTTCCGCAAAGATCCAGGACTAGAGCTGTTCAGGGCGTTGCAGGTCATAAGTGAAGGAGGCAAAGCAGGATAGCTGCATGGATATGGCTGCACACTGTTTGCCTCTTGCTAACCTCTTGCCAGCACTCGTTTCCTCATTTTCATGTTTCACTTTAATGTTTCAAGAACAACAACAGCTATTTGAATTATTTTGAAGTCTCAGTGGATGTGCATTGTTCCTCCCCAGGGCCTACTGAAGGGCAACTCTCTAACTCTGTATTTATGCTGATAGAACTACAAGCTGAATTTCTCTTAGCGTGGCTGTTAACACTTGGCCTGTGTAATGTTTTACCTTCAAAGATGTCAAGGGTCCTTCTGAAGGCAAATTTATAGAAGGCAGTGATAAATGGGACTGGCATTTATACTTGTACTTGTTAGCCATTCCTATTTTGAAATTTAGATTTCAGCTTCCAGAATTAGTAAGCATAAGGAAATTTTATTACCTTATTTGAGAACTATATTCACTCAGAGGCCCCACTCAGGATATAAATCCAAACCTTTAATTTCTCCTTCAAGTTAGTGGCAACATCTTTAATTAACACATATGAGCACAAAACAGATAACAACTGGGAGCGGGGAAGGCTGTCTGGATCATGGCTTCAGGATGCAGCAGATTCAGCAGCTCGATAACAGGAATGTAGTCAAGAAGGGCTCAAAATTCTCACTTAAAAATTCTCACTTGTGCCTTCTCACTGCTTTATGAGGGTGTTGAGTAAATGTACCATCAACATCCCCTGAGTGCTGCTTTTCCTACTTTTTTCTGTCTTGAGGGTAAAAAGAAAAAACAGAAAGCTTTCCATTGTAGAAGAAAAAAAAAAAAGACACAAAAATATCATTTCTGAGGAAAATGTCCTCATTTTTAATATTGGGGGGAGACTGATGTCTAACAAGTTCAATATTCAATTGAGGAAGAAGATGCAAGCCTTCTGTTTTTGCTGCTATTTCATAAGACAACTTTTGTTCTGCCCTTTGTTCATCTCATTTGTAGTCTTCCAAACTGTACTGTCTCCAAAGAAACTTCCCTGAAAGAAATCACAAGGATAACACCCCAGGGCCACAGAATAGCTGAGAAATAATCTGCAGTAGTACTTTTTCTCTTCTCACATAGAAAATGTGAAAGATAATTTGTTCCCCACAACCTTTTCCACTCTCTTAGCAGTTTTTATCACAGTTTAATTCTTCCTTCCAGCATTCTCTGATCTGTCCAAATGAGAGCTGTGTGGAACCCATACTACCCAAACTGCAGAACAAATCCACAAAGTAAGCTAAAAAGCTGAAATAAACCCAAAGACACAATATCAATGTGAGGCGAGAAGAAGCAACTCTTTGGTCATCTACCTAGACTATTAAGAAGCAGTTATGAAAAAAACACAAATAGGACTTGAGGATTTATTGGGAACTTTCCTAAAAGCAATTGGAACTGAAAATCTAAATTCATTAACCCAGTTTTGACCATCTTACTGCTCTCTGATTTGGGATTTTTAAATTTAATTAGGAGTATATCACATTCAATGTTTTCCAGCATATTCTAGAAGACAAAGGTTCAGATCCCACAATTCACTTGCAGATCTTTCAAAGAATCTACTGAACTACCAGTATGTAATTTTGTTACATCTACATAAACTTACTACATTTGGTTGCAATTATATAAAAATTAGATTCTTTACAAGAACTTTGAAGTGCTGATGAATAAACATTTCATATTTATCTCCTGGTAGGTAGCAGATAAACATTTTCTTGCCCTTTTCACTCCAACAGGTATCAGGAAATAGATACCAAAAACATCATGGAAAACAAGCAATCTATTTCTCTATAAGCCTAAAACTAGACCTTTATAATAAAAAGATCTGCAGTACAGTTCCTTTAAAAGTGTGCTTAACACCTCCCTTTTTTTTTTTTCTCTAACTCACTTTTTCTTACAGCTGGGATGTCTGGAAAACTGTAGTAAACTGGCTTCCAATTCCAGTAAGCCCGCCTGAGAAAGCAGCTTTCAGTTCCAGGAGAAAATTTTTACTTAGTGGCTAAAAGACTTCCAAGTTCATGATACAGAAGAGGCCAAGAGCACTTAAAATTCAACAACATCATAAATTAGCTAAATAAAACTATAGTACTAAAGTATCTGAGGTTGATTTCAGGGATATCAAATCAGAACTTAACTCAGACTTCCAAACCCTATTTTTTTTTTATAGATATTCTGTCTTTAAAAACAAACTGCACCAAAACACTACATCTCACAAAACCCACCACTGAAACCTTGAAGGGCCCAACTATTTTTTCCCCTTGACTATCTTTTTTGCTAAGTTAGATTTCAAATAGAGAGGTTTTCTGGGAGGAATTAAAAAACACTCAAAACTTACCCCCTTTTTAGATTGAGTTTGACATTTCACAAGGATGTTAGAGCTAAGTCTAGCCAACTCTTGGGTGGAAGACTTCCAGCTCAGGATTCTGCGGTGCATAGGGCTCATGGATAGGTCACATTCTTTCCTCCAGCCATACAAATTGTTGTCCTAATATGGTGCTAGGTGCCACTATTCTGTGAACAAACTCTTTTTCAAGTAATATCTAACTTTTCATCACTAAATAGCACTGTGCTGTTTGACAGAAGTGTGGCACTAACCCACTCTTTGGCTACCTAACATCCACAGCCATTTAAACCAGCCTGATTTGGTTCAGTTCATACATCAAACTTCATGTACTGCTGTTATTAGAGAGCATATAGTTCTTCACGTATATTTTAAAAACGCTTTTGCATTCTAAGTAGGGTCTCATTAAAATTAAGGAAAAGTTTGAAAAAATTAAATAGAGTATTAATTTCTAAAAGCTGTGTGAAATCCTTCAGAAGGAAAGTTCCAGATCTGTATAAGGAATTATTTAATGAGACAAAATTTAAAATCTTTGCTCTGTGCTGTAGGTAATTCAGACTCACACTGCCCTACTCCTTAATCTGTTGATTGCTGTAAAAATATATGTACAACACTTTCTTTGCAGTGTACTTTTCATGTCCTCCTTAATCCTCTCGCTTTATGAGCATCACTGCTGTACAAGGATCCATGAACAAGAATTCACTGACAGAGGACATGTATTTCTTCAAGGGACAGAAAGCCATAAAGTTGGATTGCAGTACCAAATGTACTATTAACATCTGTGACAGTTTTAATCTGTGTGTCTCAGTTTCACTTACAAGGAAATATATGGCAAAATTTTCTGTGCTTATGACATGTCTTGACATAGCTAAACTATGGTATCCAAGCACCTGCTCTTGTTCCTTCCATATTTCATAGGTAAACAGAGTGTGTATAGGCGACAAGATGTGCTTTTCAAATAGTGCAAAGCAGCAATGAAGGGGAAACTAATCCCACCTCCTTATCATGTGATCTTTCAAAATTTCTTTTGTGTGTTGGTGTAGCAGCTGCTTAATGCAGTATCACTTTCAGACACACTTCCATCTGTAGTCACTTGTAATTCCAATGTCTCCCCAGAATACTCTTGGGGTTACCAATCTCTTGTACTTAGCTCAGCTTCTTACTATAGTCCAAGATTTTTAAAAATAGTGATTCTGGGGACATCTAATGAAAAACAAGCTGTTTTACATTTATTTCTTGCCATCCATTCTTACTGGCAATTTGATGATATTCTGAAAACATTTAGCATTAGGCAAGCAATGTGATTGGGCTAATTAACAATTATATTCTTAAATACTACACATTATTGAAAAAAACCTCTAATAACATGCAACTGGTTTTCATGCCAGGAAAGCCATAGAACTCTGCAGACACTAAAGTTATATTCTTCCAAGCATTTGAGCTTCAGCTTGTTATAACAGGATATCTATTGAAGCTGCATTCCCATGTTTAAACTGTCTTTATAAATAGTATAATACACTTCAATAGAAAGGTATCAGATTATCATGAACATATTTCACGGAAAGGAGCTCTTTTTCTATTAACAACCAAATGAAACAAATAAGGAGCTCAAAATCTAGGGGATGGGGGAGGGTGAGTTTGGTATTGTTCTTTTCTTCCTAGTTTGGCTGTTTTCTTATATATTCTGTCCTGTAGGAGGGTATTTTGCATTCCTTTTCCCTGGTTTGAATGCGTTCATCTCACATGAAAGATAAAAAATGAGTCGGGTAGCAAAAGCAGAGATTGCTACGGTTAGGGTAGCAGAAGAATTAGTGGGCAGCACATGAGTGGCCTCTCCTCCATAGTGCTACACTTTGCCTCCCCTTTAGAGGAGCAGGTTATGGCCAGGAGGAGGGGCAGCCCCCAGGAGAGACACATTCACACTCCAGTCAGTTTACACACATCAAACAGCTTCGTAGGGTTGTCATACTAACACTATCCCATTTGTCGGCTTAGGCTCTAGAGAAAACTTTAGAGTAAGGCTGAATTTACTTAGCTGCAGAAAGTTTAGTGAACTTCAGTTCATTCTGAGGCATGTTAACAGCAGGACAAGTCCAGCCTACAGCTCCAGAGGATTCCCTGCTTGATGACATTAATAGGATCCAGATCCAAGAGGTAGAGGCAGCTGTGATCTTCCCTTATCCTCTGCCCCGCAGGGTGAGTATGCTAAAGCTTTTCAACTCCTTTATAATGTTTCCTCTCCCCATTTAAACGCCCAGGGTGAGGGAAAAACAGGATAAATCAGTGCCCTAATTTTGCATTAGTAAGAGTTTGTAAACCTCTGCTGAGCAGATAAAGCTTAGAGAGACTACTGTAAATGTGCTCCAGCCTTACCAACTTTTTAAACAGATACACTCAGTAAGACCTGAGAAACAGAAGTTTTTACAAATAGCAAAACCAGGAAAAGGTAAACACGCATAAGGAGGCTGACACAGGGTTTTCTAAAGATTCTTGAAATACAAACCATAGCAAGAAAAGCTGAGGATGCATTAAGCTCCAAAGATACTTTATAAAACTGATTCCTATGTCTACATTGTGTATTACATTAAAAGTGTGTTTTTCATGAACAGGCACAAATATTATCACAGTGTTTAATGAGATGTCTTTGCATTTTTTACATAATCTAAGCATCATGGCTGAAAAATGTAAAAAATATCTGAGAAAAAGCAACTTGCCTCTAACTTCTTAGCTTTGTCTTTAAAAAAAGAAATCTTCCATTTCTAATGCGAGCAATTACATTAAGGGCAACGGTTTGCTTAGTGTCAAGTATCATTTACACATGAGTTATATACGAAGCAATTGCATGCCAAATGCTATTCAGACTAAACAATTTACATTCTCTATTCAGAAACCAGAGAGGGCCCTGTTCTGAAAATCGTGGCTTGTGGGTAGCCACTGATCACTGGTGGTATTTCTTTGAGCAGAGGTTAGCAGGATTAAGTCCTAATCTGTACACCTGACGTAAAACCATTAACGAAAATCCACACTGACAACAGATGTCTATCCTAAAATTTAACAACAAGACACACAAACCACATCAGAGAAAACACAAGAGCCTTTTTGAACCGTTATCATTATTGTCAGGAAATATGTAACTTTCATCTCATGTAATGGAATATTTTTGTTTACTGTATCTAACATGAACAGGTGAAACAGTAAGAAATAGTTTGGTTAATAGCTTATCAATTAAATTCAAATGACATTGCGACAATTAAAGGAAATAGAAACAGAAGGCACAGACCTTAAAATTAACAAAGTCATAAGAGACATAAAGATACCTTTTTTACTGCTTTAGAAAGACAACATCCAGTATAATGTTTCTTTGGTTACTGAGAGAGGAAAAACAATTATCACTAGAAGTTTCCTAGTCATGGGTTAGTGTACTACCCTTATAAACATGATTAATTATTTGGTTTCAAAGTAATTTCTGTGGAATACACAGGTTTTTCTAAACAAAACTTGAGTTGAGAATGAAACATTTTCTCTAAATCAGTATATTGTCTGCATGATTTTTTACTCCCATCCACAGTACTTACATTTCAAAAATGTGCATAACCCGCAAGGAATTTTAACAGTTGTCTGATTCAAAATCGCTATCTGTGCTTGGCCTTGACTTTAATGATCTGAGTTGTGTACCTGTATCACACCATAAAGCTGAGGTCTCATTTAGGTGCCACATTGTTAACACTGCTAAAACCCCCATTGTTTTGTTTTCTGAATGAAAACAAAAGAATAAGTAAGAATTTGAACAGGCAGAAGGTTCAAATATTGCAGATGGCTCCTATCAAAATACTGATATCTAGATATAGGTTTATTGGAGAACCTAATATTTATAAAATAACTTGGGTTTGTATTTAAAGGTCATCGAATTAACTAAATATCATTAAATTAGCCACAAATGTTCTTAAAGTATTGTACTATTTACAATTAGCCAGTAGAAAGTTGGCTCATACTTCTCACATCTGACAAAGTGTTACTTTTGATGTTTAAAGCAATAAAGGGTTTTAAACTGTGTCAGGCTGCTAATATTTAAATGGGAATTGAGAATTGGCTTTGAGTCATATTTGGCGTGATCTTCTACTTTTCCTCCCAACGATAAAAATCGTTCCTGAATTTCCCATTAACTTTCACAGCAACGTTCTTTGGACACAACTAGACAAATTATACCCAGATTTATCCTCTGGAATCCCAAGCAGAGCCAGCAGGGATGCAAGTTACAGCACAGCAGCTATCTGCCAAAAGGTGACATGCTGTGATGTGCTTGTTTGCCATCAGGATACTGCTGTGGTAAAAACTAATATTACAGTTATCTCAAACACCTTTTCAAAGCCACTACTATTACTTTGACCCTCTAGGCAGTGTTTACTTAAAAAAAAAAAAAAACACTAATCTGAATGTATGGAGAAATTATCTGATCCTTGCAATTTAGCACCTTCCTAGTAGAGCATTTGTAAAGGAACAAATACGTAAGTGGTTTCAGGATTTTAATGAGACAGAGAGATGCCTGTTTTTTTTTAAAAAAAAAAAGGGATAGCACCAGTTTTATCTAATCATTGTAATCCCCACCATTGTTTCATTGGTGTTGGCAAAGGCTGTTTCAGCTTTATTTAATGTCTTTTTTATTTTTTCCTACAGAAAGGATAATTACAAAGAGCCCTGCACTGAAATGTTTGCCCATTTGCCAAATGATGCGAAATCAGTTAACAAATATGTACCTACAAAAATTCCCACCTAGCTATAACATGCCAACCAGACATAGAAAGTTCTTAACCAGATACAGCAATATTTTACAAATTCCTAGTAGCATGGCCCTGGCAAAGTTATACATACTGGTTTCAATTGTTGTAGAATTATCCTCACTTCAAAACAATTTATGACCAGAGTATGTTCGGTTTTAGTTTGCAATGCTGAAATCTACGATGTACAACGGGTTTTTGTTTGATCTAAACTGGTTTCAGTTTGGACGTAATTTTGTTAGTAGAAAATAGAATCAATGAATTCTCAGTCATATTTGATTCCTCTTTTCCATTATGGACAGAGCACTGCTTCCGAGAAAATCAAATACAACATATGTTGAAAACTTTTTCGGTAGCATGTGCCAAATAGTAATATATGGATTCCAGTTCCTTTTTCAGTGCTAGTCTGCAGCAAAATTTCCATGGGTACAAAACCACATTGTGATGTATCCTCTTGACACGATATCCAGCAGGATAATATATTACCACATAATATATTTCAACATCAGAGCCACAATTATTCCCTAAGCCTTTCTGTGTTATTGTAAGAAACTTTGGCTATCACATTTACCCACTGTCTCCGCAAAGTAAGCTGGAATAATACGTCAAGAGCCCTGAACTCACTAGAGAGCTCTTGACTAGAGTCAAGAGACTGCCATCAGCCCCAACAGCCTATAGATTTCCTCCCACGAGTGACATGCAGAAGGAGGTTAAGATTTTCAGTTTGATGCAAACTTAATGGCCTTAAAATATGTGTAAAGGTGAATTTGAATGCCATTGTAATTCACTCATTTAATACATATTTAAATCCACGTGGGACCTCAAAATATGCCTGCCTATTAAGGTCATGTCCTTCTCTCAAGGATTTCACTCCTTCCCTAATTAAAGGAAATTGCAAAAGTCCTGCCCGTTTCATTGGGAGAAGAATCAGATTCTTTCACATCCTTACCAGGGACTACACCCTGCTATGCATGTTTTTACATGAGAATCATCCATATCCAAATATATTTTTGTAATGGGAAATAATATGAAAAATGAGGCCCACAACATGAAATCCAGAGCAGACTGTCAGTACTGTTTTCTCAGCCCCTAGTATTTGGCTGTCTTATTTAGTCCCAACAGGCTGGTTATAAACAATTTCATAGGCTTCAGGATGTAGGAAAGATCCAACAGTCAATAACATTTAGCTGAAAAAAATAACAAATATGCAAGTGGAGCAGGGCATCCCACTTGCTTTATTAACAAGCATGTTAAGCTTTATTAACTTACATGTGCTCAGCTAAGTGTCACACTCAATCACACTAAGTGTTACACTCAATCACACAATAGGACATCATTGTAACCAAAGCAACTCTCAAGGCAGTTGTTTTATGTCCTTATCAGACCGTGGGGATCCCTTCTTCCTAGTGAAAATAGTCAAATTCTCCACTTAGGCACACTTTACAAAACACTAAATTCTTGGTATATGACCATTTCTAACACTTCCATAATTAGCTGGAGCTCTGGCTTGGAGGAGGTTGAGGAAGGAGCAAGAGGAGAGAAAAAGCTGTGTGTTAAATATCATAAGGCTTCTGCTCTTTTATGTAACATCAGAAAGAGAGAACTTCTGCATAAGGTCATTCTCATGGTTTTCATTATCGCATATAGTTAATCAATACCACTTCAACCCCAGGCAAGCAACACACTGCAAAGAGAATATTAAGAGGGTATAAAAGCATCCTACTCACTTGTAAACTAATTAACTTGGTTAAAAATGAAACAGTCTTTTTTAGAAGTTCTGTAGTGTCAGGAAGGACTTGTTCATACCTCAGATTTACTACGTGTACACACAAGAAAAAGCCAGTTTTGCTTCTGTTGAAGGTAACAGAAAAAGTCTATCTCCAGTACAGGCAGATCAGGCCTTTAGCAGTAGACTTAGATCTTGAAATAAATAGTATAGTGATGTAATGGCTCAAGCTTTAGAAGAAAGAGGCATTAGGTGCCTGATTCAAGTTAAAGAGCAATTTAGGCAATTAATTCCAAAATAGTAGCCCTGAAAATCCTTCTTCAACAATTTCCTAAACTTTGCAGTGCCTCCAATACTGTGAATATCTATTTCCAGTTTGGCACAGACTAAACAGCTTCTTTCTTAAGTATTACACTGCTCCCTACTTAACTTACCACTTACCCATAGCGAGATGCAGACGCAATGCTCTGGGGTCAAGACCCTTCCATCGAATTGCAGTGGTTGCTCCATTCTGACATTGACAGCAAAAATCTTTCTATGGTCAAAGGAGATCATGTCATTGTCACTAATGGAGTTTGGGACACAACTCACCTTCTCCCAAGATTTGTTCAGAGGAATTATGGTACAGATTCCACTCGCTTTGTCATCAACAGGACAAGTACCTCAGATATGGATATTTAGAAGCAGGATAGACGAGGTCTGCCTTAGCGGTCACTCTCAACATTTGTCTTCTCAAGCACTCGTTCTTTGAGTACATCTACTGAACCACAGCTGAAGTAAGATCTGCATAAAATAGAGTGGCAATTCCTTTCTTTTAGAAGATGCCTGGAAGAACTGCCTTCTCTTTTATAAGAGAGCAGAGTACACATGCAGATTATGAAAGAATAATTTTCTATCTCAGGACTTGAGTTTGTGTACTCAGATGTGCCTTCCAGGTATTGGCTCATCTGATCGCTGTTTCAGACCCTGTTGATGAAGCCATTCCACTAAACAAACAAATAAAACCAAAGTTAGAGGTGGAAAAAGAAACCAAGAAGGAGCAAGGCTTTTTGCAGCATGGTGTGAAAAAATACCGCAGTCTCCTCAACAGGCTCCAGAAGCAAGCAAATACATCCTTTCTCTTCTGCAGAAAACCTACCTTTCAGCCTAAGCCCACACTCCCACCTCTTATGAGACAATGATACTCAAGAGACCCACACACTTGACACCCCATGAGGCTTCCTAATTGAGATCCCTCTCTGAAATACTGAATGAAATACATAAAACACCCAGAGCAAAGCAAAACTTGCCTTTGTTCACCACATTTCACCCAAACTAGCTTGGGTGATTAATCAGCTGGTTTGGATTCCATCTTAAGGTTTTCCTCACTATGGAATTGATACTAATTCTGAGTTATCTTCCAGGTACTAGTTTGATAAGAAGAATAAAGATTTCTAAAGATGTGTTCAGTCTCTATCAATTTCAGTCCTGATCTTGCACTGAAAGATTCCTAACTGGAGCCTGTATCTATATGGAAAGTCAATGAAATTCTCAGGAAGTGCCTTAATACAGTATGGGAATTTCTGAAGAATGGAAGATCTAATTTGAAATTCTCCCTTGCTGACATGGATTAAAATTAGAATAGTCAAAATGAATAAATATTTCTACTTAAAAAAAAAAATACTACATGAAATACTGCATTGGAGTATTCTTAGACATATCATTACAATGATATAAACAAGGATCTCAAAAACTTAATACAGAACAGGACGTGAGTCTTTAAATTTGTTACTGATGCCTATTGTGTACTGAGATATTTTAAAAGTTATTCTGTTGCACTGATTAATAATAGATAAAGCACATTAGAGGGGTTTTGTTTACTCAGCTTTCTCTCACATGAAACTAATCCACACATACATTATTGATAAATAATGCACACCTCTCCAGTTCACAGCATCTAAATTATGTAGAATTAGGAACAGCTAAAAAACTAATACATAAAACTTCTTATCCTAGTAGGTATCAGCATATACATTGTCAGCATACTCGGTGAACTGCAGATTTGAGTAAAAACCTGCAGTTTCATACATAGATGGAGATTTTCCATAGATGCCACATTTGGCATTCAGATCAATATCACTCTCATTCTCTCATTTGCTTAGATAAAATATATTACAATTAGTTTAAATATATACAGAAGCATAAATTTGAAAACAATCATGCAGTTTTATAAAAATAAAATGTAGTATTTTATCATACACTAACTTGCAAATCTTTCAGCACTTCATTGCTCTATGGTTGTTCTGTCAACTAAATAACCTCCCACCAGTACTCACTCCTGCCTGGTTTTACAAAGGAGTGCTTATTTTCATCTAGGAACTAAACACAACATTGTCAAGCAATATCTCTCAACAGTCATGAAGTATTTAGCACAATATTCACCTGAGAGCATCACCTAGCACAGATTTTCAAAGCAATAATCTTAGGTTACATTTGCACTGGGTTTCCAAGAGGAAGTTTGAGTTTGTCTGTGCAGATACACAAGGCCAAATTCACTTCATCAGTTCACCTAATTCACATTCTCTATTCAACCGTGTTGAATTAGACTTTGCATCTTCTGCTTTATTTGGATGGAAGTAATTACCTGAGAAAAGCCCCACAGAATATTTGTTGTTTAATATTACAGTATTACAGAGAGAGATGAAAAATTTTGCATAAAGTTCATTATACACTGTGTTCTGCCAGTTATGACCAGACAGATTAGGTGAACAATTCATAGGGCCAACAACGTACATTGTGGAGTTTGGGTTTTTTTGATCACTGGGGTAATAAAAGTAGAAGACAAAATCTTAAAACCCTAAAAGCAAGCCATTCTTCAAATACTGAAATCTAAATCCCATTTTATTATGCTGTCAATGAACTGCCGAGATTCTCCTTTGCTTGTTAACATGATAGCAGACAGATGAGAAGAAATAAAAAGTACTGGCCTGTGAAAGGCAAATCAAAAGGGGAGATTGAAGGGATTTCTCGAGTTACTCAGGTGAGTCTTTACGCCCCAGCCAGTGACCCAGCCAGTGGTCAGAACGGTGCAGGTTCCGTTTGGTTGCTCCGAACGCTTAGACACGGTATCCAACTGTCTGCCCAAAAGGCTGAGAATTTGCAGTTTCTTTGTAAGCTTACTGCACAATAAACAAAAGAAGGCAATTTGATACTAACTAAACAGAGAATGAATAGTCAATAACATTGTATAAACTTTTTCAAGTCACAAATCTTTATACAGCAGGAGTGACTTTGCATGTTACTGGAGTATTTTACTGAAAAGATTTCTTTTTTGTTCCCTCCCCTCATTTTTTTAGGTGTAAAATGCATTTTTCTAGAATTAATCCCTCACCTGTTGACAGATAATGGCATCAAAGCCCTAAATTCTATGAAAGAAAGGTAAACCATAGATCAAATGGAAGTTAAAGTGAATTAAGAAAACAGAGAGCACTAACCTTAGAGGGATAATTAAATATTCTGAAGAACTGCAAAATAATTATTTTATGACTTTCAACATGGGTGGCATAATGTTTATGAAATAAATGGTTTCAGTAAAAAAAAAAGTATATATTTGCCATTGTTGGATCTCTACCTTAAGTTTTAAATTACATTTTTAATTCTTTTAAATGCATTAAAATATCTTGCATAAAAAAATAAAACATGTAACAAGTTCTGTGCTGTCACAACTCAATGCCTCTGAAATGAGGTGGCACGTGAAGAAGAAACACAGAGGACAAAATGCAAACACAAAGATATTTGTCCAACAATTTTAAGTGCAGTTAACTAGAGGTTATAGACCTAAACTTGAATACTCCTACAGTGGAGACATTATTGTATGCATCATGGTGTATATTTCTCAGAATGCTTTCGCTGTCAAGTTTAAGTAATACCTTACACGCCCTTTTTGTAACTTGCAGAATTAGCTTTATGAAACCCAGCTGTTCAAAATGAAGCCTGGACTAGCAGTGCCATCTAGCATCTTTAAAAAAAAAAAACCCAAAACTCAACAACAACAAAATCCCTGTGCACTTACAGAATTGGTAGGTTAGCATTTCTTAAGACTATTAATCTTTGTAATGGAACTATGCATCAAGTCGTAACCCTGAAGTGAGCAACAGGACATGTTTTGATAATAGGTGTATTACCAAATATAACACCTGTACACATCATAAACCATCTGGACAATAAAACTGTCAGACAAGTCTCTTTAGCCTTTGAAAGACCTGAACTGAGACTGGGTAGAAGAGGGCTGCATTTACTCATATGAAGCTGGGTTATAATACACGGATAGTGTGAAGCTGTGATAAAGATGGGAAGAAGGAACAACAAGAGCTTTTATTCCTTAAGCAATATAAAATACATAGACTGCTTTATGTGACCAAAGATAATATTTACTTATGCCAGTAAAGAGAAACATCTGCTTTGCATAGATTAATAAATGAATTTCCTGTCTGAAATCTAGTCGACTTCTACTTTGGACAGGTATATATTGACATGTAACAATGTATATGAAACAAATTCATTTGCTCCTCTCTATATGGAGTTCAATGGCTTAAGATTTGCATAACAGTGAACAAAATTTCACCCACTTTTATTGTTTGTTGAACAGAATGAATTGCTTGGCATTGCATAAGACAAAACATGAAAACAAATACTGCCTCTCAGAGCCTACAGTATAGAAGACAGGCTCTGAAATGACAGGATGTACTGGGAAGCCTTGAAACATAGTCATTAATTATCGTCATTGTTAGGATCAAGCCTTTAGAAAGAACTTGAGTGCAAACAAGGATGGGAAAGACAGTGTAGCATAAGGAGCTCAAAGAAAGAGAAGTGAGATGAGTTATTCCTAGGAGCTCATCCACTACAGCCCCTTGGCACTACGTGGTGTAGATACAGATATAGACACACACCTTTGCCCCACAGCTAAGAATCAATTTTATATTGCATAAAACAGAGGAGTTCATTATATCGCAGGCATGATAATTAGATTATGAATCTTTTGGTTGAAAGCCCCTGAAGAACTGTTATATTGTGAAAAAAGATTAATGCCTTAATGACTTTCCAATAGATTTCATCTGTCACCGTTTCCCCCTGTTCCTGTGCACTTGTGAGTGGACATTCCCTGAGAAAAATTTCATAGATCTAGAACTATAAACATAAGATATAGCTTGTAATACCCTAGATTATGCAGTTCATGAAGCAAAAGATCTTCCCTTAACCCAGCTGATTTTTTCTGGGATAGAAACAAAAATAGAAACCAAAGATTTAAACAAACACCTCTGGAGCAAAACTAACCTCACAGAGTCTAGATGCCTCGTCGCCCAGCTCAGATAACCAACGCATCAAGTCTATGGCACATTACCAACCAATTTTGATTCCACATATATACATACAAACCAAACCAAAGAGACAATTTAATATAAGAGCCTGCATCTGGCTTACACGTTAAAAAACAAGTAAGTTATGTCAGTCTAACTGACATTCACTATAAAGTCACTTGTAACTATCTCAAATTATTGTTCTATTAGCAAGCTCAGTAGAAAAGTGCTATTTCTAGATATTTATTTAGGTGATTTTCTTCCAGGGAACAAGTCAAAAGCCTCACTTTATTACTGTCTACTTCTTACAGCTAGTATTACATAAGGTTTTGTGAGCTTCAACTGCGGCACAGCCCTCAGCCAAGTTAGATACATATCCATGGTATTCTCATTTTCCATGTCAGGACTTGGACCGTTTGCTAGTATATTTTTATATACTAAAATTCTTATTTTCCTAGAGAGAAATGCTACTCTCTAAGAATAGGTTTTTTTAAAATTCAACATCCGCAGTACTTCCAAAAAGACCAGCAGTCTAGAGACTGCTAGAGAATTAGAAAAGGAAACCATCAACACTATAGTCTGATAAAATGTTTTTACCTTTGTAAAAAAATATAGAAATGCTGGCAGCATGACGTGTGTTTTCCAGTACTATCACCTTAACTTTAGACTTACCAACATAAAGGAACAACACGGACTTTGAAAGAGAGCCTGAATGAAATGTGGGAATGGAGACATGGCAGATGTTTTACAGAGCTCGCTTCTGCCCTCCCTTGCTTATTTCAAGCTTGCTGGAAAGGAAATACTACCAGGTGGTAATCCAGAGAATGTTTTCTTTTCACAGTCTTCTAAATTTTCTGTTTAAACGCGAGTATCTTACCTTTTTCTGTGTTCCAATTAAAAAACTTTTAGTTTCCCCTTCTTATTTCATTTCCATTATGACGGTCCGGTGTGACTGGGAATTCATACTCACTAGGTGAGTCTCTGTTTATAGACCTAGGGAGGCAAGGTACCTCATGTCAGCCAGCATAGCTATTTATGGAGATCACATCAGTTTACTCAGAAGACTCATCATATCCCTGCAGAATCGAGGGCTTGACATGAGAGTGCTCCCGTTTGTTAGGCATCATCCCTTTAATGTTTAAACAGTAAGAATGTTTCCAAAAGAAACCAGCAGCAGAGAATAAAATACAGGGAGGGAAAATGAATTCAAACTAGACACCCCAATGCACAACTAACCAACTGGTACAAAACTGATTAGCAGCCTAAGGCCACTGGGAGCATAGGCACAGGATGTTTTCCTAAAGGGAGGAGGGGCTAGCTTGACCTTTTAATTTATAAAGGGAAACCACACACCCAGGTGTTGCAGCTCTGCTCTCTAGGAGCAATTAGGACATCATATGGGTTGTTTATTTTGTTGGGTTCAGAGGTCCATGCTGAAAGATCAAAAAAGACTTAAAGTCACTCAGTAAGCACCATGCATGTGATTTTTTTTCAACTGGCTTTTGTGTAGGTACTGTCTAGTTCTTTGTTTGTTTGAGAAAAGAAAACAGTCTCTTTAAGTAGGAAATCCTGCTTGGACTACAACAAGGCAAACTGTGCCTTCACATTAAAGTTGGATTTTAAAGAAAAAGTAACTTGAAAGAAAATCTGTGTCTGTATACTGAGCAGCAGCCCTTCAGTTAAAGGTGTATTCTTAAAATTGATACAATCAGTCCTTTCTATATGAATTGGCTTTTCATTAATACTTACAAATTGTTACAAACAAACCTAGTAAAAAGATTGATTTATTATATTTCAAAACAGTGACAGGCTTCAGAGGCTGGATCAATTCTACTTACTACCAATAGAGACTTACAAAAGAAAACATACATCAATTACCACAGGTGCTTTAAGGGACTCTTCTGGACAATAGTGACACCAACGTCAGAACCAAAGTTGCACAAATTCCTCTGTGACATTCCTAGAATGAAACAGCCAAGCTTGTATGTCTCTTCTGACCCAAGCTGTGCCAACATGGCAAAGAAAGTCGGGTAGTATTCAAACAAGCAATAAAAAAAAATGTTTCTCTGGCTGGCAGCACAGAATCAATAGTGAGAGAAATGAAATATGCTGTGGTATTCCCAACCTCTTGTATCTTGAATATGTCTGAAGCATTATAGGCACTGCCCATGTAGTCTCATGTTTCTTTAAAACAGTGCTGCATGGAAGATGTGCAAAGTAAACTCTTCGGCCATGATATTGGTTCAAAGATAAACCTTACTGTAACCCTTGTCACTTTGAAAAAAGGAGGTGGAATATAGTACTTAAGGACAATCGCCTGTGTCATCTACCCAGGAAATGTAGGAAATGTAGGTCCCTTTATGGGATAGACCTATCTTTTAATATACGGATATGCTACTTTTAGCATATCGTAATGTCAGAGAATCTTCAAGCAAGAAATTGATTCTTCCGTTCTACTCAACTGATCTGTCATCAGCTACCCACAAGAGAGAAGTAGGGTAAAACTAACTATTCTCCACTACAAATTCCTTTCCAAATCTTTTAGATTCCCTGTCAATGCCTTTTCTGTGTCTACTTGTCTTGCAGCTACAGGGGACCTTGGCCAACAGGCCAGCCACACAGTGGAAACTCTGAGATTGGCACAGAAAGATGTCAAAACTTGCCAACAGGGTTACGATACTGAATGGCTAACAGCAGCCTGCGATACTGCATCCTGGTCTCTGCTCTCGCAGATTTGTACACAACCTCAAATTAACATACTGTTAGCCTGATGGGGAAAACACTGTATTAACAGAGACATTTTTCTGGCTGAAGTGGCTCAAGAATTGTAAACAGCCTTGCTTGTGTGAGTAGGGTTTCTTTCAGTGTATGAATTTAAATTGTAAAAGCTGTTACAGCAGCACCTACTAGGATGGCAGAGGTATGTTGGGATACGGCAGCCAAAAGCATTAGAAAGGAATTAACACAGGGTGCTTTTTTTCCTTGAAATACTGTATTTCTAATGTTTGCCGACATCTAATCTTCCATCAACACAAAACTTTATTTAAAGACTGGTTGTTTGGTCTGGTCTTCAAAATTTAGAAATTCCATTTCTAAGGTTTTCATAAAAAGAAAAGATAAACCAAGACTAACATGTCAAAATTCCAGAACAACCCATAAGCCTAGACATATCCATTTTCTTCATTTCTTTCTTTTCCATGAAAATTAAGCAAGTGTGTTTTTCTAAAAGAAATGGCATATGAAAAATTGGCACTCTAAGATCTGATTCACTGTGTCTTCATCTTCCATTCTATTCTAACTAACTCAAAAACTAGTAATGTAGACATGTCATTTTCTATGAGATTAGTAATTTACAAAGCTTTGATATTCTGGAACAAAAATTACAACAGAATCAGTTCTGCTATCTTTAGCTTCCATGAAGAAAATCAACAGCATTCTATAAGAGCCACAAATCTAATTTTTCTTTCTTCAGAGCTAAAAGTTATTGTGCCATGGCACGAAGAGGAAAGAGAGAGAAAATCTATTTCTGAATGCATCTGTTGGCTGTGAACAGAAGTTAAGCTAATTAAGCTCAGTTTTTGTAATTTCTTTACTGAGAGAAAGGTTTAAATTTTGAGAAATGCACTAAGAGCAGAAAATAAAATACAGATGTTTCAACATTTCACCCAAAAATAAAAGTCCTGGATGTGGACACTAATTGCCTCACTTTTATATTACTGGAATGTGTTTCCATTTTTTTAATTTTTATTTTTTGGGGGTAAGACTGTTGTACAGATTAATTAATTTCTAGACCATAAACCAGTGGATGTCATGCTCTGAGCTTCTTCTTTCTCATAGTGTTAACTATAATCCACTGTTGGAGGCTTCTGGAAAGTTCCTTTTAACCACAAGCTATTGTACTAGCCACAGGAATTGTGGGGAGGATAGATACGGCAAAGAGGAGCTTCCTGTTGCATACATTGGAACACAAGATGCATCTGATAGCCATAATAGTTATTCCTGGCTCTAGCGTTTATGTAAGAAATAGAATCTTTATCAATAATGGATGTAAATTTTATTCTACATTTTAAAGAAAGCCTCCCATGTCCAAAGCTACAGAGCTACAAATGGAAGTAATTTAAAAAGGCAAGATGTACTCAAGAAATAAAGAAGCGCATGCAATGTTTTCTTTCTTAAAATTTTAAACTACATCAAACGAGCAAAATAGAAGATGAACATATAAGCAGAGGAGCAAAATCTTATTTTGTCAGCTGTTTTACAATTGAAAGTAAGTGGACATTACATTGGAAGAAAAAAATTGCTGCGTAGATGGACTAGCAGACTTGGATTGTCATGATTTGGCTCTTACCTCTGCTACTGGCCTTCTTAGTTGCTTTCAGCAAGTCATTTCCATAGCTTGCACCTCGGTTTTGTGGTATGTAACATGGATTTCCTCTCAAAAGCATTTTGAGATCTCTTGGTAATGCTCTCGTAGTTAAATTTTATCATTTCCCTGCTCTACTGTAATCTTATCCTTTCTGAAGGCAAAAAGGACATGTGAGATATTATTTATACATATCTATATGGTTTTTTACATATATATATAATTTATATATATTTTGGGCATGTGGGATATCATTTATGCCACAACATTGCCCTTGGGTAAATAATGTTAACCTACGGCTGTTTGCAGTAACTAAAACTGTGTTTAAGATTGAGTTATGCATCTAATCAACAGAACTTTCAAAAATCTTTGTTAAGAGATTGTTTAAAGTTCATAGAAACCTCAGGCTTCAACAAAGGCACATTGGCACATACAGATCAACTTCTAGTGTGTTAAAAAGCACCAAAAACTGGACCAAGCAACTACACTCTAGTGCGTACCTTAGATCGTGATGTAAGCCCATGTTCTCCTGGAATCCTAAAACTAAATCTGCTTATTTCCATGAGGGATTCAATCCAGTGAGTGTTAACAATCATACCTGTAAGAAGAGAGACTTGAATTTCAGTGCCTGCTTAAACTCCTGCTTATTTATTTTACCTTAGGCAGTCATAAAACGCATAAACATACCATTGAGCAATGACTGGAACCTAGATCTTTGTTTTAAGAGGAAACCTTTAACCCTAGGCCACAGTTGGTGTTTTTCTGGACATGAGTGCATGTGAAGTTGAAAAACAACGTTAGAATTGAGTAAGAAGAAGAGGATGATGTACATCACAGTGCCAAGATCCTTTATTATGAACAGATTCTCATGGTAGTTTTATTGCACAGAAACAGGAACTCACTTGTAGACATGATGATGTCTCCAGACATCCAGCAATTTTTGGCGATTCTTGCAGTTTTTCCATTCAGATTCCAACTTTGTAACTCATGCATTTTCTCATAAAATACGTAGGAAGCACTTATCAGTAAGAAATTACATTCTGGCAGTCCTGTAAAGGTATAAGCAGTAATGAATCTGACATGAGTCAAACACTGTCCATGTCTAAGTTCCGACCCTTACTACCTTAACCCACCATCATATTTGTTACAGCTAATTTTGAGAATGTTCTGAAAAGCTGTCAGTGGAAGGGTCAGGAAGTGAGGGTGCACTCATGCACATACTTTTCTAAGAGGTTGATTCAGTCAGAAATTGTTGCAGTATAAATTACAGCTTCCTGCGTTTTTATAATCAAATACGTTGTTTGGAAGTTGATTATCTGAGGATATTCTTGGTATAGTTCCCTGTTTTACCCTTTTATCCGTACAGAAAATACCACAAAATATGGCTTAATAAAAGACAAAATCAAGACTAGTTCGAACTGATGGAGTATTTACACAGTTAAATTTTTGACACAATTAACATGGTTAAATTTTTGACACAATTTAAAACTGGCAGGAGCTCTATGAGTAAACAGGCACAGGAATTGGTCTAGTGCCTTTCACATGACCTGGATTGTTAATGGAGCCTTCCCCCTTTCCTTGAAAGTTGATTGTATCACCAGCAAAAGACTCCTTCCTCTAACTCAGCACCAGAGGAGTAGAAGGAACTTAGTCTACCTATTCTCCGCTACCACCATCCCCAGCTAAATACCTTGGTGAACCAAGCACAAGGACACACAGCTCCTATGTACCGCTACCATAGCAGACCAGTGTCCAAGTCAGTGTAACAAGGGTAGCTGGAGAGATCCTCTTTTTCTCAGCTGTAAGGATGCATTCTTCAGACTAATTGGTTACAAATGTTCACTTAACAAGCAAAGTTATTCATATGCTACAGTAATGCAATAGTGAGTCTTGAAGACTTTAAATGTTGTTCACTTGTCTTTCTAAATCAAAATCACCCCGCAATTATTATGGGAAAAAAATCCATTACTTAAAGCAAATGTCATTTTTAATCTAAGGGAAATTTGTATCCTAAAATTCAACGGATTGTTAGCATTCTTTTCTTTTTCCTTCATTTCTTTTTTTTCCACCAGAGAGCAAACCCTCTATATGAATACATAACATAGGGGTTTTTTTTTTTAAAAAAAAAAAAGAAATAAAAGTAGAAGCCTTTCACTGCTATGCTATTTATTTTTCATTCAGACATGACGAAGTAGTCACACTGACAGGTATTCTGACAGTCCTAGTGGATGTGCACAAATGACACAAATAAACTACAGTGGAAAAAAAACCAGGAAGAATGAAAAAAATCAGCATACACTGAATGAGCATTAATTACTGTCTTCCTTAATCTACATTGGGAATTTCCAGGGAATTTCTAGAATTGCCACACCCTGATGTATTTTTCTGCAATTTGGTCAGTGCAGGAAAACCACATAGAATCTGTTGAAGTCAGCTCCCCAGAATCAATTGAAATTTGAGTCCTGTTTATTCTCTAAGTTTTGCAGAATTAGAGTTTTAGAGAGAGATGATCCTCATAAAAAGAAATGGAAAATAAATTATTGTGAAAGGATGACAGGGCTTACTCTGTTCTTGCTTACACTTTTGTTTCAGAGATGTCACTTAGTAAAGCAATCATTTTGTTAAGCATTTACTCAAGACCTATTTGTTTTCTTCAGAATCATGAAAACTACAGGAAAATGATCCAGCCATCATCTAATTCAATCACTGCAACAGATCAGGGGCACCTAGAATAACCACCTAGAATAATTTCTTTCTAATTTACTTTTGAAAGGTTTCAGGAAATGGATCATACAACCTATTGGTTCCCTGTAATGCTCATCAAAAGCACAAACACAGTGTCCATAGTAATGACCTTTACCTGAGAGGATATGCAATGGCTACTTTGGTACCATCCTTTCTAGTTATGAAAAAGTTAGTATCCTTCAAACTTGAAAAAGTATCATCCAAAAATAGTTTTTCTTCTCCCATTTTGGGTAGTTTTCAATCACTTAAAAACCTTGATATTCTCACTACTGCTACCCAGATTTCTACAGAAAGAATTCCATACCTGAGTAACATCTTATAAGCCAGCTGAAAGTCTGAGTAGGAAAACCCGAATAAACCTGCCCTAAGAGTCCTTAAACACATACATAGCTTTGAATGTATGTGCTGTCATTTTGAAACTTACTGGAACATGCAAGTGCTTAAGCACATGTACAAAAAATTGTCTGCCTACTTCCAATTCTATTCACTGTTCAGAAAGGATATCTACACGTGTCAGCCATCAGTAAAAAATACTGGGGAGACGACATCCCAGCCATCACTTCTCTGCAGATTCTTATGCTGGGAATAAGAGAAGCTGTTTTCAGGGTCCATAATGCACATTTCAGGACAGATGTTCAAGGACAAGTTTCCATTTTGGAGAATGTATGGCTTCTCCCTAGCTCATATTTGGGAATGTTAAGCAACAGCCAGAGAGTGGAAAGGTATTTCTTCTGAAGGTCACCAGGAACCAACTGGTCCAGTGGAGCTGTGCATAAGCTCCCAGTCTTAGACTTCCGGAGGAACATCTTTCACTGCAAGCTGTAAAGCAAAAAAAAAGACCTTTGTTTTGCCCATGCCTCTGTCCTCAGAAAGATGAATTCTGGTACATTATGTGATGATGTGATTTGTTGACAAATTTGAATGCATGTCCATAGAGAAGAAGGAGCAAAGAGACTGTTTGGTAATTAAATTGTATGTTCCGAGTTAATACATTGTTTGTAAATGCTTTTTAAAAATTTTCTGATTAATGGCTATTCAGTAACCGGGGACCTAACTAGCTGTCTCATGCCTAGAGTTTTTTGTATGGAGCATTTACATGCCACTTTACTGACTATCTCCCTACCTAGCTAAATAACTAAATAAAAAAGGTTTCCTGCCTTTTGGCTTATGCTTGACACAAGCACCAACAAGCGAAGCTGGCCTAGGGCAGGCTGAAGCAAGGATCACCACTGTTTTATTAGATCGTTTGTACACCAGATTCAAAAAAAGTTCAAAAGACATTAAAAGCAGCAATGTTGAATGCCTCAGAAACTAAGCAAATATTCTTACTCCTGCAACATCTGTGTATGTTGTAGATTGGCCTATCTATTCAGCCCACCATCATGTCCCCTGCTTAGACACTATTTTGAATTAAGTAGCACTTTCCCACAAACAACAGTCAACATTTGTCACAAGTAACTTGCTCTTTGTTGTTTATATTGCTATAATTCAGATACACAAAAAGGGCTCCAAGATTATATTCTTCTCCCAGTAAATCATGTGAATAGTATAACTTGATTCAGGGCTGGAAAGAATACTGGAGGCAAAGCAGCAAAGCAGAGTAGAAGAGAAAGAAATGGACGTATCTTTCCTTCTTTGGCTTTCTCCCTCCTTTCTTTAGGTGCAAGAAGCTCTCATGTGCTTTTGAAAACTGCTCAGAATGAGCTTATACCATACATACAGGCTTCACTGCTTGCTCTGATCAGTAATGTCTCTTGGTTTGGCAAGTTCAGCCTAGTTTATGGGGTACATATCCCTGAGCTGCACTGAAAAAAACCTGCAGCAGTTTGTTTTTAACATTTAGGAATATCCAAGGAAAGTGTTTTACCAATTACTGGCACATAAGAAAAAAAATCCAAAGTGTGTCATTTTAGAAGTTCCTTGCTTTCAACTACACTAGGATGCATGGAACATGATGTCAAGTTTACTGAATCTGGCATTTAGGAGCTAAACATTATCATCAGTGACTGGCAACATGGTTGAAATCTGCAACAATTTGGATGTCTGAGGCCAGTTGTTACCCATATGCTGTAAAGAAAAATAATGTCTTCAAGCCTCAGAGAATGGATGACTGCTCTTCAGAGAGTTGCTTAAATCTTTAACATGCTGTAAACATTTTAAGTAATGCTAGAAAGAAGATACCATATTGTTATCTTTTGTCTCTGTGATTTGATCTTAATAAAAAGCTAAACAATCTGATAATAAATACAGAACTAATTAAGTTTCATTTCCAAAACCACAATCAGCAGCTAGAAAATACCTATAGAGGAGAAAATCACATTTAAAGAGACCACATCTCAACAATAAGATGAATTTGAGGGACTATTCTTCGATAAAGAGCCAATAGCAGTAGAGCCTGACTGTTCTTTCTGAAACCCAGGACTAAATAATAAGCATGTCTCTAGCTGGGCAATTGTATCTGAGTGACACTGTTCTAACTAATAACATTAAGGGTACTAGTATGCCCCAAGCTATGGAGTGAAGGGAAAAAAATCCCATATAACCGAGCTGGCACCACATTTGGTTTTTGTCTTCATGGTATCTTCAATAAGACATGTTTGTCAGATAAACGTGAAAAGGTATGGTGCTTGGCAAGGCGTTGTGCAACCCCACGCCCCACTTCTATGGAAACACAGGTGGAACAAGCCCCATCGGAGATACTGTGCTACTTATCTCCCAGGTGAAGCTGTAGTTGGGAAGGCTCAGAGGCTGTCTGGCAGCAGCTCTGGCTCTGCTGGGATGGATGGGGAGCTGCCCCTTGCTTCCCAGACCTACTCCACAACCCTCCACCAGCCAAGGGCTCGCTTCCATCACCCTTCCTCACGCTGAGAGGTGCTTGCTCACAGAAGTAATTCCAGTGACTGCTACAAATTAACTGACAAAGAAGAAGCAATGTGTGAGCTATTAACTAGCTCAGAGGGAGCCCAGCTGGCTACCCTGGTTGCCTGTGGCGAGGCAAGCATATTCAGCTGTTGGGCTGATGTTTCTAGCTGTCAGCTCTGTTTCAAATAGCTCCACAAGGAAGGAACGCCTCAAAGTGACTTCTTTGCTCCTTTCCAGTAGCACTCAAGAAGGATGGAGCCTAGCAGAACTGTGGAGCTTTGGTTTGGCTTTGTTGCTCTTCTGAAAGGGAACCTGGTTTGATCCAGGAAGAATACTGGATAGTTAGCACCTTTCAGGGTACATACTCCCGTTGGTAAGAGAGCTTGTATAACTGTTTTAGTTTTGTCTCAGTTACTCTCCACACAAAGACCTTTTCCAGTAAATTAATAGATACAATTCAAACATACAAAGATGACATTTAAGTAGCAAATTATCTCTGTTTTGGAAAACTTTCCTATAGGGAACGGCAGCTTCAATATCACAAAAGAGCCAACACCTTGCTTCAGCTGGAGGTTTGGAACCTGGGAATGATTAGTGACAGTATTTCTAGTGAATTTTCAGAAAAAAATGAATAAACATTTAGAATGACCAGTATGACAAATATATATATATATATATATATATAATCAGCATTATCTTTTAAAGAAACACTCACAGGTTTGTAGGTTTATGTGGACAGAGTATAACAGAATGGAGGAAGTACTTCCTCAGAGTCCTGGTAGGTTTTCCAGTGGAAAATGTAGGCCTACATGAGTTTGAGTGGGGGAAAAAAAGAAAGAATCTGCAAAGACCTGATTGACATTTGCCTCTTCGTGGCAGTTTTGTTCTCAATCACCCATATTTATAGCAGTATATACGTGGCTTGCATTCGTGGTAGTTCTGTATGAAATGAGAAAGAAAAGCAAATCCTCTAAGATTAAAGTAACTCCTTGAAAATATAACCTTTTTAATTATGTTTGTGCTGCAGAGTATGCAAAACTGGCTGCCAGCAGACCATTACTAAATACGGTCAGTGTCCAACCCACACACATAGCTATTTATGGCACTGCAGCTCAATGCCTGGGGGTCTGTAGTCTCCTCTAGATGACCTCCATAGAATGCATCTTTTAACTTATTTCTTTTTTTTTTAATAGCTGTATTTATCAAAGAAAAATCATACAGATCTTTTCAAATGTCATACATCTCTTTGTAATTTGTCAGATATAGCATAACTATAAACATATTCTAAGAGAATAGCTATAATTAGCACTTTAGGAAGAATAAACAGTTTTCTTAATTGTCTGCTTGAAGCATGGCATTTAGACAGTTTTGCCAATACATCCATGAGACAGAAACACATACTACTCATTTAAGTAATGGAGTAAATCCTGCCTGGTCCTACCATTTATATGTCTGTTCACAAGAAGATGATCTGTGTGGTCCTAAGAACTGCTGTATTTTGATTCTGTTTCTTAAAAGATGAAACATAAACCAGCTAATCCTTACTTTTTCACTAGTGGCAGTGCAAGTTCAGCCAGCTCGTCGTTTTTCCACCAGATCTCACTGAGTAAGAACCATCTTACTCTTCCTGAGGAGTAGCCTTAGACTAGGCAGTCAACTTGGCCATTCTCACAAGGGACTCCGTAGGCTTTGAGAATGAGCTCTGGTTGAACTACATTTCGATTATCTCAGACTCATTTTGCACATGCCTGTCGTTATGTCTGACCTAGAAATACAAGTCATTTTGAAATAACAAAGAAAGGCAGAAAAAATCATTTTATTAAACTCTGCTAAACTCTGCAGTTTTGGATACTTAATTGGAAAGGAGTGTGCACAGAAGAGTCAAAGAGTATGATCTACAAACTACCAAGTTCAACTACAGGCAGCTGAAACAGTATTCTTATTTTATATGTCTTATTCCAGCTACATACACACACCTTCAGTTTTGATTCCTGACTACTTAAGGGTTTATTTTATACCTCATTCTATACATAAAATTAGAATAATGTCAGTATTTTGACACTTTTTAAATGATATAGAGGTACATGAGATGGTGAGAAATAGAGGTAAATACAATGATGGTGATTTTACAGTTTTCTCGGAAGAAAACAACTGTAATGATGATTTCTTTCTCAAGCTTTAAGACATATTTTATTTAGATAAAATGCAATGGCCTTTGGTCCTTGGTGGTAGTGGATACGAACACCAGAGTGTAAAGATTTCAGCAAGCAGCACAGCATGTCAGATCAAACAGCTTGTCTCATTGCTGGTTGGTGATCATGGACACTAGGTGCCACTGCCTTTTCTTTATAATCAAGATTAGCATTTTACAACACTGCCGAGTTCTGCAGTTCAGAACTGACATATAGATGGAGGGATCTGAGTTGTCACCGGCATTTGGCATTCCTCATTTTTGGCAGAGCTGTCTTTTTGGCAGTGATATTACTGGCCCAGATCTCTCTCAATGAAATCACTGGCAAATTTCCCAACACCTTGAATAAGAACAGAATCGGGTCCCATGACCAGAAAATGCGTATGAATTTCTCATCATACTGTGAGAAGCAAATGTTTATGACTGCTATCCAGTGATATCTGAGAGCCAGTTGTTTATTTTAATACTCTAAAGCACAGAAAGATCTTTACAACACCAGAAAACATTAGGCCTTGCCTAAGGGAAATCATAAACGGCAAAACCTATCCCAACTACCTTAAAATATTCCTTCTCTGATTCAAGTCATCTACTTAACACAGAAAAGAAAGCAACAAACAAACAAAAAAATCCCTCTTTGCTGATCAAAACACACAAAAAAAATTGCATAAGCAATTGCTAGAATTATATAAAAAAATTATTTTGTTTAGAGTATTTTTCATTAAAATTCACCTGTGCAACTCATTTCCCTGAACATTCTTTGGAGAGAAGATAGCCTGAAAGGAATATTCTTAGAATATATTTTCTAATTTTTGCATGTTTTTAAGAAAGAGGCTTTTTTGTTTCATTCTGGATGTAATTCAGCATTTATAGAATTGTAGCTTAGGAAACTTGTCAGAGAATCTTAGACCACTAAAAGGCAAAACTGAAACACTGTTTTAGAAGCAGCAGGTACCATTTCTAGCCTAAGATCTGTACTGAAGGTAGCTGCTTTTCAAGCATTAGCAATGGAACAATTAATAAAGGATCCCATTAAGGTCTGATTGTTGCTGCTAAAAAGGAAGGTTGAATTTCAGTCCTTTGAAGTAACTGAGAATGATTCAGGCCTCATTACAGAGATATAATCTACATTCATACATTTATGTTAGTGATTCAAATCTATTGGGACAGATTGAATTCCGTTAAATAGTGCATCTTTCCTGAGGAACTTTTCTCAGGCTTTCTCAGGCTAACCTAAGAGGTGACCTGACAATACAAAGTAGTGGGGTATTTAGGGACTCAACTGTGCTATAAAAGAAAGGCTATACAGAAAGTAGAAAAAAGAATGAGATATAATCTAAAAAGCTATGTCAGCTTTTCTTTTGGACTCCGTTTCGTAAATGCCCTCCCTGTCATCACACGGGATAGAAAAGAACTCCATGCATTGTAGTAGTTTTAAGCACAGCAGTGAATATTGCACCTGCCAGAAGCAGATTTAATATGAAATTCTAGATATGTGGGGTTTGTACTTAACCACAAGATCTTACAGCCAACATACAGCCAATCACAGGCTGGAAACAGCCCCAAGCAGAACTCTTCTTGAATAAATTCAAGACAATACCTTTTTTTTTTTTTTTTTAAATTCATAGAGGTTAAATATGTCTGTTTGACCCTCAAACTAATATTTTCTCTTGCTGCCAGGGATCCTAAAAGGCCCAATGCATTGTGTTATCCAGCGTTTCACAGGAAAAAGAGAAAAAAAAAGGAAAAGTTTCTTTAAATGTATAATTTTAAGACATTATAGTAATCATTTATGATCCAGGCTGCTGGAATCAAAAGAACTTCATTTTTTTAAATAATGTGTTGTACCCTTCCTGATCTAGACAGCAGCGAACATTGAGATCAGCTTTGTAGACGTACACATAAGCAGCTTTGTGGACATACACGTAAGCTGTCAAGCATCCACCAAAAAGTAGGCTTTTACTTTTCACTTCCTACCCCCCTTTTAATATTAGTCACCACAAAAGGAAAGCCTAAATCAGATTTACCAAAAAAAAAAAATTCTGAAATGCTTTGCACTCAGTGCATATACAAGCAGAATAAATAGTCTGAAGTACCATAAACAACACCATAAAACATATTGATTCTAATATTAAACGGTTTCATTTTTAAGGCTGTTTAAATGTCACCCCCAGAAGCTGAACACATAAATTTAAGAGCTGACTCTCTCCAGAATAAACACCATAACTGGAGAAAATAATTTCTAAATTCTGTTGTAAGGTTAACGATATATTCAACATCCTAATCTAATGAATCAGTCTAATTTTAGAACTATTTGTTCTTTTCTGCATTTTCTGTTGTTTAAATTAAGATTTACTCCAAATGTCAAATGCAATTGCATGGGCAGTTTTCTATTGCATTCCACTGATCTGTGTTATTAAACTGCCTCTGTTTCAAAAAAGTTCTAGGCTTACGTATCAAGCTACTCGCTGCATTTCTGTACCACTTCACTTCTCTGCTACTCCACTCTCTTAGTAAATGTTCCACCTACTTGCATTCCATAACAGTTATTTTACAATACTTAATACTGAACCAAAATTTAATGTCTTGCACGCTGCCCATATCCTGTCAGTTTCTGATCCCATATTCTGGTGTTAAAAGACTGCGTCTAATGGAAGATGCCTGTTAATTACTGGGAAGGTTGACAATCCAGTGAAAGGCTAGAAATATGAATCTGTCATAACATTCAGAATGTGAAATGACAAATCCATCAGGAGATGGAATCAAAGGAAAAACCAACAACATATGTCCCTCCAGGAAAACAACAGCTTGAAAAATCGCTATAAAATAGCCTTCAGAATGGAAAAATTGTTTCTTTCTGGCAAAGGAAACTGCACTAGTTGGTGGGATATTTTTTTCTTTTTAAAGAAAAAAAAAAAAAAAAGACAGCAAAATATTCAGACAGATTTTATGGGGAAACCTTTGCAATCCCAATAAAGTCTCTTTTGCTTTGAAGTCAGATGCGTGATTCAGTAAATGACTCATGTTAGCAATTAGAAAATGGTCATTTAGGGTCCTGATTTCTTTTGAGACAAGGAGGGTGAGGGTGGGGAAAGAGGCACAATAAATCTTGAGAGGCTTAAAAGGAAGAGCAGGCTAAAGTGCGAACTTTTTATTTCAGCAACGGAAGCGAGAAATCAGTGATTCATTAAAGGAGGGAGAAAGACCTCCATGGAAGCTGGCAAAGAAGAAGGAAAAGGAGCTAATTATGTCTCTACCCTTTTTATTCTCTCTGACCAGTATATAATCTGCTTTTCCAGGGTCTGCCTGTAGCATATACTTCTTTCCAACCTCTTCACCAAACCCCTCCTCCATCAGGAGGGGGAGGGGGGGAGACCTAGCAGGCAACAAGCTCCAGGTGGCTTTCTCGAGCCCTCCGCTGCCAAAAAAATAAAATAAAATAAAAACCCTGGGCTAGAAAACAAGGATTCGGGGCGGGGAGGAGGAGGAGGTGGTGGTGGTGAAGAGGGAGGGCAGCCTCCCCGGAGGGGATTGGTTGGGGCTGGAAATGAGTAAAGCATGAGTCTCCAAGCCATGCTGGTGGCCGTGGCTGCGAGGAGAGGAGCGCTGTAGGAGCAATTAGCAGCGAGGCGAGGGCGGCGGCGGCGGCTGCAGCCCGGGAGGAAGCGAGGGCAGCTCCCGAGCAGCGGGCACCGCTCCCGACAGCTGCCGCAGGGTTTCAGATGTCCCACCGCTGCCTGACCCCCTGCAAATGAGGGCTGACCACCAGAGGCACATCCCACCTCTGGCTGGGGATCGCTGACATTTAGGCTACAGCTTCCAACCTGTTTACAGCCAGAGGGGGGAGGGAAAGGAAAGGAGAGGAAGGGAAAGGGGGGGGAGACGAGTTGGGATTCCCCCCCTCCCTCCCATTTCTTCTTCTTTTTTTTTTTTTTTTTTTTTTAATACTGTTCTGGAGAATTCAAAGCAAAACAAAGAAACTGCCTTCTCTGGGGTTGTCAGTGAGAAAGGACGAGTTGTGCAACTGGTTTGGGATTTGCAAAAAGGCAAGGGGGTGGGGATCAGAAGAAGGTGCAAAGCCACAAAGTGTGAGTGTGTATAAAGGGGTATGTGTGAAATATCCCTTCCAGCACCCCTTTCCGCTGGTTATTATTTCTTGTTGTTGCTGTTGTTGTTGACTTTGCTGTCATCTATTTTTCAGACCTTTCTGCATCTAAGATGGTGAAGAAAGGAGTGAGGAAGAGAACAAAATACTGGGAAGTCTGAAACCAGGTTGGGGAGCGTGTGTGTATGTTGGGGGGGTGGGGTGGGGAAGAGAAAAAGGAAAGAGGATTAACCACAGCAACCCCCCCCAAAAAAAAAAAAAACCAACAACAAAAAAACCAACAGCTCTTTTTTTCTGAGGGAGGACTCGAAGGATTAAAAGGCAGCAACTTCTGAGGCGATTTGTCCCCTGAGTTATGGATGTTGGTGCACTTACTTCAGGCCAGATCAGAGCTCAGAGGAATCTAACCAGAAGCAGCAACCACCGGCTCTCCACTTGCCTTTTACCAGGTTTTACCCTTCCAGTATGTTTCATTTGATAAGACATTTTCCAGCGCCCAGAGTTTCAGTACAATGTGCAAATGGATACTGACAAATGGTGCCTCAGCCTTTTCCCACCTGCCTTGTTGCTGCTTGCTGCTGCTCTTCTTGGTGTCTTCTGTGCCTGTCACCTGCCATGACCTCAGCCAGGACATGCTGTCCCCGGAGGCCACCAACTCTTCTTCTTCATCATCCTCCTCCTTCCCCTCGTCCTTCTCCTCTCCTTCCAGTGCGGGGAGACACGTGCGGAGCTACAATCACCTCCAAGGAGACGTGCGCAAGAGGAAGCTCTACTCTTACAACAAGTACTTTCTCAAGATCGAGAAGAACGGCAAGGTCAGCGGCACCAAGAAGGAGAACTGCCCCTTCAGTAAGTACCGTGCTGCCTACCCTGGGCCCTCCGGCTGGGAAGGGGATGGGGAGGGATGGTGGGATGGGGATGCTGCTCCCCAATAGCCCCCTCTGCAAACCCCTCCGCTTACATTCGCTTTGCAAATGGCTTCGCCCATTTTCTTTTTATTTTATTTTTGTTTTGGTTGGTTTTTTTTTCTTTTGCCTGGCTGAGGAGCAAATTAGAAAGACTTGTACGGATGTGGCGCTGGGGTGGGTGTGTGGGGGGGGAGCACAGTTGTCTCCCGAGCTTGAAAACCATTGTCCCCTGTCATTAAGAGTGCCTTGATGAGAAGGCTGTATGGGAACAATGCTTCATTTTTCCCTGCACACCAGCACACGGTTCCTGGCCGGTGCCGCTCCCGAGACCCGGTGCGGGACGTGGATCCGCCGCAGGGACCGTTACGCGCTCCATTGTGCACATCTGGGGCTGGGCTCCCACGGACCTCACACGCGTCGCATTGTCATTTTCTTTTTTTCTTTTTTAAAAAAAAAAAAAAAAGAAATTATTTCAAAGTAAAAGTCGCATGTGTGTTTCCATGGCTGTAGCGTCCAGCTTTTCTGTAGGAGTAATCAGGCTTTTGGTAACAGAGCGCTTCTGGTAACGTATTTTCAGCTGTCACTGCTAGAAATTTAACCTCTATTCGGCTTTCCTGCCTGTGCAATCTCAAATGGAAGCAACTGTAGTAAATCACAGTATATTGCGTTGTAACTCTTAAGTGACTGTGTCCCGCTCTAGCAGAGTGCTGAGAAAGTAAGCTCTGTTCTGCCAGTGCTGGAGGAAACTCTCTGACTTGCTTCACTGGTGGAGAACCACGTTTTCGTTCTTGGGTTGTTTTACATAAATCCAGATAAATCTTCCATTAAATTAAAACAACTTACAGTGACTTAAGTAGATCCCTTGCTAGCTAATGTGTAAAGTACAGTACTTCAGCAGGTTGTCATGCTCTATGATAGGCATTACTATTAATTCAGTGGTATTTTTTTTTTAAATACCCATAAACATAGGCTGAAAAACAGGGAGGAGAGGGCTGCTGTATCGCATGTCACTATTTCACTTGCTCCACCTTGCAACTTCATACTTTATCATGCCCTTAATGTTTGTAAAAGCTTCAGATGTTAAAGCAGCTGAATCTTATCACCTGCCTTTCTGTATTACATGGAAAGGCGAATTCTTGAAAAACAGAGCTATGATGAAGGCTGCCTTTATAATTTGTGTGGAATCAGGTGCTAGCACTGTACTTCTTAAGTTGTTGTTTTTTGGGGGGAAGGACAGCAGCTTTCCTCTAAAATGGGATTCTCAAAGCTTTGTATGCATCTCTCAGAGCACCATCCATTCTGTGTAGAACATTGATGCCAAAAAGTCTATAAGAGGCCCAAAAGTGTGCTTGAAGAAGTAACTACTCCTCTGAGCAGTCCCACTTACTCACTGATCAGTTCTGCTGGCTAAAGTTGCAATCATGCATGAGCTTTGCAAGGTCTTGCCAAGAAGAGGTAGAATACTTTGAAATGCACATATACATCTTTCTACTGTTTCAGTCTACATGCAAGAACCCCCTGCAACTATAGGTGTTTTATGCTTGTTTTCCAGTCAGTGCATCAGAAAGAGAATTGTCATTGTTAGATCTGCAGAATATTTGCTGAAAGGGAGGAAAGTGTGATTTTTTTTTTTATATAAAAGCAAAACAGTGCCTTTATTATACATAGTTGTATCCTGTCCCTCAAGTGGATGTGCAGTGAAGAAAGGACTCCCATCATCTTGTAACTTGCTAACTGCACTTGCATCACAAAGTCAAACCTAGTGTACAAAATTTTTAAATACAAAACAGTCTTACTAGCAGAAGATAACTCTTACGTTTTTAATTTGCAGTGTGAAATTCTGTTTTCTCTAAAAGTACATGGTCTGAGATCATTTAAGAATATTTTTACTGTGCTTCTTTTTCAAGGGTGTCTGCAGCAAAATATTGCAAATGATTCACAAAATCTGTGCTTTTCATAACCTCCTGTGTAGCTGTGCCATCATAATGCTGCTGTAATTCCCAGCTGGCCTGATTCCATGCAAATATATAGTCTAAAATTTTTAACTACATGTGAATAGATTTCTGCCATTTATAAAGGGTTAGCCAGCCAGCCCACTAAATTGTAGCCTGCTTAATATTAAAGGCTATTTATTCTCTAATGTTAGTTCCTCTTTCGAAACCATGCTTTTCTAAACAAATAATAGTGACTTTTGACACACAAGACTGAAAATTATAACTCAGGGGCTAATTTTCTTTTTCTTAGATGCTAATATTTAAAATCCATTTATGCTGCAGTAAAGCCTTATCTGTAGGTCTGTAAGTTCATTATACGTTGTGTAATTAGACAACAGCTTTTATGGCTGGGTGCCAATTAAGCACTGTCAAGTAAGAAGAACAGTTGGAGAAAGTCAGAATAAACATTCAGAAGACAGAATTTAGTCTCCAGGCTTCAAACACCTCACGCAGCATTCATAGATTTGTTCTGCAAATATAGTGTAGAATACGCTAAATTCAAGTTTACTCTGGCAGATGTTTTCCAACTTGATTGCTTGGAACTATTCCATCAGCTTTTCTTTACCTATAGGGTAACGGGAACAGAGGTGCCTTCTCACTGTTCTGTCAGGAGGGTGGCTGAACTTGCAGTATTTACCATAGCTAGAGGACATCTGTCCATTCATAGAAGTACAACAGATTTTGGGTTTTGTTTTATTGTTACTTACATCTGGAAGTTTGTCCTCAAAATGCAGCTACTAGCTTGTCCTGCAGCTCCACAACTGTGAAGTCCCTTGCTCCTGTTCTTGATAGAGTTGTTTGCACGTAGGAATAAGGAGATCCTCCGTACTGCCTTCTGGTGACTTAAGTGCTTGTTGGGGGGAAAAGCAAAACCAAAAAGCCTCCGAAGAGAAATTACGAAAGCTTTCATTTTAACTTGAGATCTGGGCTGACCAGGAGAAGATTCAGCCATTTATAAAATTTAAAAGAGGACTGAATGTGTGCAGTTCTGAGCTCGCACCTGGAAAGCTTTCTTGAAGTTGGTGAAGCTCTTTGTGTTTAATGGATGTCACTCATTGGGCTACATGATATATAATGAGCGGGCTTGGGAAAACTTTAACATGGACTTTCAAGTGTTGCACTATTTTCAGTTGCCCTTTAAGCCAACTGTTAATAGAGCTATGAAGCAGACAGACTTCAAATTTACAGGACAGATCTTTGCAGCTGAAGGATGGTAACACAATATGCAACGCTTAATTGGCAGCAGCTAAGGTGCAGTCTGTGTAAGGAGTTCAGCCTGAGCAAGGATTGCAGAATCAGGCCATTATTTAGGTATGTGTTTAAGGAGTGGGCTCCATGTCATTGAGCCTTGTTATTAGATGGAATAATCGCTGGAGTGATTTCTGCGCGATTTGGACCAAGCAGTTCTTCGCAAAACCTACGGTAGATGGCGGCACAGCTGTTGTCTGGTGTCACCTCTGCTCGGAGTAGATGGACGAGAAGGGGCTGGATCCTCAGCTGTATGAGCTAATTTACTCAAGCAAAGCTAAAAGGACTTAGAACCAGCTGAGAGGCTGTTAATTGGCCTCTAAGAACCTAAAATGGATTAATCCAAACAGTGCACATTGCAGTTGCAGAGTAAAAGCGTTTGTTAGGGGAGCTAGCATGAAAGCAATTAGCTACTTCTCACGAGCTAACCTATTCCAGGCTTTTCCCCTGAGCATGCAATTATCTTTTATTCATAGCTTTAGGATCTGCTCAAGTTCCTCAATGTCTTTGGCTTTGCTTTAGTTAATGTAGAATCAGATTAGCAACATAATGACTAATAGCAAGGAAGTTATGTAGCCCAAAAGACTGTAAACAGCCACTCTAATTACTAGAAATGTGAACATTACTGCTGAAGGTTTTAAGTGTGTGCCTATCTACGTGACATATAAATACAGATATGTACTGTATGTTGGGTTATGTACATAAAAATAGATGTAAAAGTGTTTGTTTTGATTTTGATACTGTTTGATAATCAGTTTCTTTATTATACCCCAGGTGTAATAAAATCATAAAGCTTGATAGGTACCTTAATCTCAGCTGTAAAGCTCAAACTAGATTAGGATACATGGAAAAGTATGTTCTTTTGCTAGCAAACGTTTTTTAAGCTAGGTGTTTGGGGTTATCAACTCCTTATGAGCTGGTGTTTGTAAATGATTGTGAGAACTTTTCTCTGCTTTTCTGAAGACTGATTAGTAGGCTCATGTGCTTTGTCGTTTTACTCTCCGCAGAGGTGTGGTTTATTGTTTTCCCAATCCAAAAGACTTAACAGAGGAAATGATACTGTTTTAGTGAAGTAAATTCAAGCTTAGGTTGTTTTATATGAAATGTGTAAGTTCTCATGGAGAAGATTTCTCACTTTACGTCTTTTTCTTCCTCCCCTGCAGAACTCAGTTATATAATTTATAACCAGCAGTATACAACCTTAGGCACTTAGGATTTATGAATGTGGAAAGAATTGTACTATTTAACATCTACATGACACCCTCCTGTTACCCTTACTGCATTCCTGCCTTGTGGACCCTCCATGCTGATACTGTAGCCCTGTCATAAATCCATTCAAAATATACAGTTGTAAGAAGTCATTTGGTTTTCATAAATCTACCTTAAAGCCACTTGCACCAAAAAAAAAAAAAAAAGAAAGGAAAAAAAAAAGTTAGGGGCAACTGGCATTTTGTTCTTCTTAAAAACACCTCAGAAGAGAGAAACTGAGGGACATGCAAGGTTCTCAGGTAGTGGCTCAGGCAAAGCTTTGCTTGAAGATGGTGTTAGCTGAGTGAGCATTATAGAATGTGCTTACACTTCTGAAACATCTTGGATAGATTCACTGGTAGGGTAAGATCCTCTGTTTTGAAATAAGGCCTTTTAAGATGACTTTCAGATGTCTTTGAGCTGTGTATGTGAATAGGGGCCTTTTCACTTCAAATGGGAGTCAGATTAGATCCTGCAAGAGTTCTCATTTATTCTACCCCAGAGCCTTTCGTTTTGGAAAAGGGAGAAACCCTTCTATAAGCAAATGTTTTTAACCTGTATGTCTTAAGTTAAAAATAGCAGATACCTGTATGAACATAGGGTAACACCTCTTGTCAGGGTAGATTCCTGGCTTTTCCTCTAAACAAGTAAAATAATTGCACGAGGTATACTCAAAGTAGGAAAAAAATCTTTGTAAATAATATTGCATTTCTATTCTTAAGCTTAATATTTGGGATGACAGAAATAGCATGAGCGAAGCAGAGACATTATTGGGATTTGTTATAATGCTCCTTTCACAACCAGTTTTCATTGTTTATTTTCTGTTTTCTGAATAGCTTTCTGAATCAAGTTTTTACAGTCCCTTCTTCTCCAAAATAGCACCAGGTTGAAATGTCAGTTTGCACCTTTTGAATGCTTGCTACCATTACTTGCAGTCGCCATAAAACACTGAACTACTTTATCCTAATACTCTGGATTTTATCATCTAATGACCTCTTCGCCACTTTGAACATCACAAATAGTTTGAATGTTTTTCAGCCTTAACAATCAATGTCAGTTTGGTGAGACTGCATGGAAAAGTAACCTTTGCTTGCTTTGGGCTATGAAAAAGCAAATTATCAGATCAGGATGGAGGATGCGTTTAGTTACCATTAGCATACGTCTCAGTCAGTAGGTATACTAGTACCACTAGTCTAACTATGTATTTAGCAAGCAGATTCTCCTTCTTTTGCTTTGACAACTTATTTCGGTGCAGTATTTTAGTATCTTGCAGCCTTTCATTGCTTAGATACTTGAAACGTAGTCAGTAGTACTCGCAACCATTAATTCTGTTGACTGGAAAGATCCTTTCCTAGCTGTATTAATTGCTTCTTTTTCTAGTGCCAATTTGTTGTAAAGCATTGCTGTTAGTTATAACATAGTGAAAAAGAGAACAGGAAGTACTGTTACATGAAGTTTAGAAAAGTCAGCCTCGGAAAGCTTTCTGTGTTTATGAAGAAAATTAAAATCTTCACGGGTAGGAGGGAGGAGGAAGTGGCTTAATCTTTAATCACTGAATGGATACTAAAACTGAATTCATTAGCTGAGTTATTAAAACTGAATATGCTACTTCATGAGTACAGTGCAACAAATGGAAGTTGCAGAGGAAATAAATGATTACAAGTGAGCCAGGTCACATGCTAAATAATGGCTTTAAAGGCACTCTTTGCTTTTCAATTAGGTCAGTTGGTGTTCTTTCTTTGAACATTCAGTTCTAATTGCAACAGTAAATCAAAGAATACACTCAAAGTAGATTCCCATGTAAGGTGGACAACTGGACAGTGCCTTTTTACTGCTACTAACACGTGCATCCAATTACTGGGTTGATATACTCACAGTGTCAGCTGTAAAGCATTCCTCTATTTTATAGTTGGCCTAAAGAATTATTAGCCTGTCCCCTTTCACGTTTACCTCTAAATAATCTGTCAGTAGTGTATATCTTCTACAGTTAAAGAGGAATTTTCACACACATTGAAGCTGACTTTCAAGAAAAAGGAAATGTTGAAACTACACTAAAAAGTTTAATTCTTTTTCTCCCTCCCCTCTTCATATTTTCTGGTGTTGTGCAAGAGAGGAAATGGCTACAGATACTAGAAAAGATGAATGCTCATTAATATTGTATAAAAACAAACCAGATCTTTCATAAATCTTGATTTACTAAGGCAGTATGATGCCTTCCACTTTCATGGTGGAAAATGCAAATGAAGGACAATAAACTTAACTGGTTTTGTACTTTCTGACTTCTCTTCCTGCGTGGGGAGCAGCAGGGGAAATGGGGGCTCTGAGGTGTCTAGTTGCTCGTCCTTCTTCTGCCAGTGATATTAAGAGGTGCAAACAATGTGTAGAAATAAAGGAAATAAAAGTTTTCTTTCAGGTTCCTGATGCACATCTGTGTAGCTATAGTCAGTGTGTGTGTGTGTGAGTTGAAGAGGGAATGCTGAAGCATTTTGGAAGCATTCAGGATGTTGTTCAATTGTAATTAAGGCATAGTGCTAAGTGGAGGCTGTGTATAAATCAATGATATTGTGCCCGCATTAGAGGAAGGGGGTGGGAAGTGTGACAAGTGCCAGAGCAATCCTAGAAAGGAAGACAAGAAAGAAATACGGGCAGCATGTGTCGTGAGTGTGAGAGAAGCGGGGGAGCATCTTACCCTTTTTGGCAGCTGTGAACCATCAGTGATGTTAACTTGTTCTGTCTCATCTCACTGCATCATCAGTTTGTTCATAGTCTGAACCTATGAAGCCTTTAAGGTGCCTGTTGAATTTGTCTTAAAGTGTGTAATCAGCATGGGGATATAACTTAACTTCTTCCCGTTCCCAATTCCATTGTGTCTTCTCTGCCCCTATTCTGTAGATACTATTTAGTAGCTGCTCTGTGCTTCTATTCTTCACGTTACCTTCTTCAGGAGGATCAACAACCTGCTTTATTGGTAATGTCAATGTTATTATGTACTGCTTGCAAGCAGACATATGGATAAACTCGTTCTTGGAACTAATATGATATTTAAAGCAGCCGCAAGCAATTTGTGTTACAGAAAAAAAGAAGTTTGGGGCTGGTGTGTCTGGGTTTTCTTCAGATTTTCATTATGTTACTACTACACACTATATTTGTTTTAAAAAACATATAACTGATGGATATCACGATATCCTAAACTTCTAAATGTTTTAATCTTTTGATACAGGCATGGTGTATTTTTATGACTGACATCAATTATGTCATATTTTGTAAGCTTATCTTTAAGATCTGTGGTAGCTACGTAGTTACAAGTTCATCTACTCAGTAACTCTTACTACAGTGAGCAAAGGAATATGTGTTCTAGAATAGGATATGGGGTGATTGCGTCTAATATGAAGTGGATTTTATAAGACTACAGCTGTAGTGCCTTCTTTTCACACATTTTTATGACATTTTAAGAGATGCTAAAGCTCCTAATAATGGCTGAAACCGTGTTTTGACTTCAACAGAACAAAGTTTCATCTCTGTGTATTTCCCAGATATTTTTTTTCTCTTGTGGGTTTCCTGGATGTAAACATTAAAAGCGCAAATCGTATCAACCTGGAACTATCTTAGTACGTATGGCACCTGTCCCTTGGAGGCAAGTAAGCTGATGAAGACCTTCACCTGGACTGTAACCTTAGCTGACTTTTCCCAGTCTCGGGGGCAGGCAGAACATTGCAAGTGGCCCATGTTATGATGACGAGACACCTTTCCTTTGTCGAAACACTAGTCCTAATGACTGCAATACCGAAATTGTGTGCTTGCTGAGGATCTGTAACTGTAAAAGTAATGGCAACATGAAAAGAAGCACTGAGCTTCCACTTGTAACTGCAGGGGCTGAGCTGTAGTCACTTTTTATTACTCTGCTTCAAGATCTTGGCCTGGTTGCTCAGGTGGCTCTTCAGATGCTGAAAAGATGATCTCCTTCCATAAATGACATACATGCGGGGTTTGTGCTACACTTGCCAGAAAGCTGGGTCAGCAGAAGGTAATATGGCCAAAGGGCTGGGCTAAGTCATCACCATGTGTAAACTGGAGCAGAACGTTAAGAGCTGAGTTTCACTGAGTGTCCTGAGGTACAACCAGACATCCAAACCATTGTAGGCTCTTTAAATTATCACTTTACATGGTTCTGACAGAAGTAGCTTGGAAAGTGAGTAGCATGTAAAAAGTTGAAGGAAATTATGATTTTTTCAGCCTCTTAGAGATGAAGATGCTGGGTGAAGGCACAGTTTGTGCAAGTACACAGATTACTGTGAACTGTAACATTTACTGTCATGTCTGTTAGCTTTTACTTATAAACCAGCATCACCTCTGCTTCAGACATCCATCGGCACACACAGACTGACTCACTTCTTATGGAAATGCATAGTTTAAACTAGTTAAGCAGCTAGAACGAATTTTACTCAGGTTAGTACTGGGAGATGCAAATTGTGCCCTTTGTGAGGCCCTGAACTAGTTTCAGCTCGGGCAGTTTTGCTGCTTCCCTTGGGTTTTGCTTTGTGAGCAGCCCTAGTTCTGGGCCAAGGAGGATAGAAGGAGATGCTGAATCATGCACACTGGCAATTCTGGTGGCGATGAGGTTTCCTGTTGCCAACGTACATTGGGAGATACTGCAGGATGGGGTTGGGGGGCGATACTAACAAAACTTTCTGCTTTAAGTACTATTTAGAGAAATAACAGCTTCACATGCCTGAATAACCAGAGGATTAGTAATTGGAACCCAGTCTGTACATCCTACGGCATTTAGACTATATAGCGATTATGTATTATTTATTTATTTGTTGGTACTGTCTCTTCTCATATGGGGTAAACCAGTCAAGAACAGTGGCCCCCAATGGCTTCAAAGCTGATGATAATTATTTATTAAGGAGCTACAAGACTGAATCCACTGATATTGCTAAAACCATTTTAAGATCACAGTATGGAAGACTAAAAATTAATAAATATATTTGACTCTAATACCTGTTTGGCTCTTTGCTGCTAATACAGTGAGGATAGTAATACTTCCTACGTAAGCAAGATTGTTATGAAAATTATTTGTGAAACACATCAGTAACACTGTGATGATTGCCAGGACAAAAAAAACAATGCCTGGAGGGTAGTCACTGCCTTTTTACAGGAAGGTTTGGGTATAAGGAGTAGCAAGGGCAGTTTTTGTCCTTTTTTAGAACAGGAAAGAATAGGCTACTTCTTAGCTCTAGCAGACTTAGATGTTTGTCTTTTGAGTATAAAAAACTTAATATTTCCCAGGAAAAAAAAAAAACTACAGCCTGTCTAGCAAGCATTCTGTCAAGGTTACCTAAGAAATTTCTTGCATAGCATAATACAAAAGATAATGGCAAAACAGCTCCTAACCAAACAGCGTGAGTGTAGGTGCAAACAGGATCTCTCCTTCTGTCAAGCCGAGCTCCGAGTTTGGTTGTGCTGCATGTACAACATGTACATGAGAGATGTTTCAGCTCAAGGATCTACATAATTTCTATGATTAAGCAGTTAAAATATAATTGTGTTTTCACTCTCTTTACTGTCAGGCTTGTCAGTCAAAGAAACTTGAGCATGATCTTCACCAATATTTATTGGTTTTGGCCCTATTATATTTTTTTTAGGGACTGCCTTAATTGTCCTGAAATGCTGTCTATGTGTTGGAGTTAAGCTACTGGAATTATTTAATTTTTTGTATTTTCCTACAATTTTTAAATTATTTTCACTTCCCGTTTAATGTCGCAGACACTGTTCTTTCTATTTAATTTATTGCAGTTACTTTTACATGTCACAACTTCTGTTTGAAATGACAGCCATCCAAGTTAAAGTCTTTTCAACTTTAGTGAAAACCCATATAATGAGGCTGACACTTGGCTCATGTGGTATTAATCTGGTCTCTTGGTCATTTCTTCTGTGTTTCTTGCTGCAGTCTGCTCTTAAAAAGACATATCTGCAGCTGGAGAGTACATGAGATTAACTTCCGCCTCTCTGTGGCTTCTTGCCTCAGACCACACACCAATTAATTCCTCAAAGCATTATCCAGATTTGCTCAAAATCAACCGTGCTTGCTTTATTCCTTCAGTTCTGCCACACATGCCTTTGTGGACTCTGCTTGCAGCTGATTCTGCTTATGAAACAGGAAACGTTTTGCAAAGATGGGGATTTGGAGGCAAACACTATTGTAAAATATCTGGTTTTTTCTGTGAAACTTTTCACTTTTAGTTTTACTTGATTTATTAATATATACCATAGGTCATTAAGGTCCGCAAGATATAACCTCTCTGTTTTCCAGTGTACTTGTACCATGCTATAACAAAAACTGATGGAGCTTTTCAGTACAGACTGAATTATAGTAATTCCTGTGTCCAAAATGAAATTTTTAAAAAGCAAATTACAATGCTCATATTCAGGAATATATTTAGTGCTGTCTGTACTAGTCAAGCCAATAATGCTACTAATAAATTGCCACTGTGCGGGTGGAGGAAGTCTTAGTCAACTCTCTTATCCTGGGACAAGTACAAGTGTTCACATACCAATGCAAACTGAAGATGTATCTGTGATGATGAGCAGGAAACCTAGTATGTTAAAACGTGTAACTTTCTGTTACCCTGTGCTTAATGCAAGACATTATTGCTGAGATCACCAGACACTTCTCATTGAGTAAACTCTCTTTGAGTTTGAGTAAACATCAATCTGGCATTCTCTAATAGTTGAATTGTTGGTTTTTTTCAACTAAATTTTTTTTCATGGTAGTCCCAGAATCTTTCTGCTTTTCATAGTAGCCAGTCATAAACATATAGATAAGCTCTTCATATACAGGTGTGTTTTGTGTGCCAAGCTGTGGAAGTTCTGCATGGAAAAAGGCTGCGGAACACTCACAAACATACCAATAACGCAAGAGTAGGTTGCATGATGATGCGTCTAATGTACCACATATGATAAAGTTTCCGAAGAATCTGCAAGTGCCTTAACTGAAGAGCACACTTATATTTTACTGGTGTAATCCCTGGGCATCTGCTGCTGGAGCACCTCTGAGAGCTTGCTCTGTCAAGTTTATGATGTAAAAACTCTCATAGAATCATAGAATCATAAAATAGTTTGGCTTGGAAGGAACCTTAAATATCATCTAGTTCCAGCCTGCCTGCGCCATGAGCACACATTGCCAGCTCATGTTGAGCTTCTCATCAATCAGCACCCCCAAGTCCTTCTCTGCAGGGTTGCTCTCAATCACATCATCCCCCATTCAGTATTGAAATCGGGGATTGCCCCAACCCAGGTGTAGGACCTTGCACTTGACCTCATGAGGTTCTCACAGGCCCACTTCTCCAGCTTGTCCAAGTCCCTCTGGATGACATCCCATTCTTCTGATGTGGCAACTGCACCACTCAGCTTGGTGTCATCTGCAAACTTGCTAAAGGTGCATTTGATCTCACTGTCAGTATCATTGATGAAGATATTAAACAGCACCGGTCCCAGTACAGATCCCTGAGGGACACCACTTGTCACAGATCTCCATCCGGAGTTTGAGCCATTGAGCACTACTCTCTGAATATGACCATCCAACCAGTTTCTTATCCACCAAACAGTCCGCCTATCAAATCCATCTCTCTCCAACAATTTAGAGAGAAGGATGTTGTGGGGGACCGTGTCAAAGGTTTTACGGAAGTCCAGATAGATCACATCCATTGGTTTGCCCATGTCCACTGCTGTGGTTGCCCTATCATGGAAAGCCACTAAGTTGGTTATGCGGGAATGATGTGAAACATCTTGAGAATAAGTAGAAATATATCATTGGACACATTAGATTAATATCTTCAGGAGGAACATAGAATTTGCTTTACCTAGGAAAGGATTACAAATGTTATAGACTTTTAGATATCTAATAATAATTTCAGAGTTTAGTCAGCTAAATAACTTATCTTATTCTTGTGTTCCCAAAAATACATTGCTAATGAATCCTTTCTAACATGACAAGATGACCTTTTTTTTCCATTTAGTAGATTTGTTTTCTGATTTTGAAGGAGAGCTGATACTCACAAGTCATATGTCACAAGCCACTAAAAGTGTCAAAATCTTACAGCAGGGCCTTGCTGGCTTGTTAATCTCCCCTCCCCTTTTTTTTAAATGAAACAGACTAATTCACTTAAATATAATGAGAGCCATGCTTCCCATAGCCTACTTTTTAAACAGTGTCAGCCCAAGTAAGATCTGTCTTATTTCTTCACCTCCTTTTCTTGGCTCCAACAATTAAACATAAAGCTGAAAAATACAGATTTTTATGGCAGAGCTATTTCATATGTCAAATGAGAAATTGAGGCTGCCATTTTCATAACAGAAAAATATACAAGTGTTAGGGCAAGGAAGTTTTTCTTTTCCTTTGTGCCTCCCCTTCTAAATTATCATCAGACACATGCAAAAGATAAACTTCTATGTTAAATAGGGAGACCAGATGTATGCTTAACCTCTTGCCCTCATTTTTCTAATTGGCTTCCATTAGGAACAAAATGTTAAAATATCTCTAAACAAAAATAACTGATATGGTAAGATGAACTTTTCAACTGAATAAGAGCTCCTTAGAAAAAGACAGTATTATAGAGCCTTTTGTTAGGCTAGCAGACTGTTTTACTGTAGTAATACATCTATGGTTGGAACGGTAACTCTACATTCACTTTGGCTAAGTAGTGGCAGAAAGCTTGGTGAGTTGCAGCAAAAAATGGAAGTTTACAAGAAGTTAAAATTCTCATGTGTTAATCTAGAAGTATCGTGCTACAGGTGTTCGGTTTGCTATTCAGTGGTAGAATTTTTAATCTCTACAGACATTAAGTAACCAAATGTTGAAATATGGCTCTGTTAATTTCCCCTTCTTCAGAGACAGGGACTGAGGCAGAGAGTTAAAAGATTTTCTCTCTTTTATCATTATTTAAGGTTATTTCACTCTAAATTTTGTTCATGATACAAAGGATGATATTCAATTTCTTAATAGAAATGTCAGTTGAAGGGTGAAGTGCCATTCTGTGTATTTTGTATGGTAGGGTATGTATCCAACATAGTTGTACATGTATGACAAATTACAAACTTAAACTAAAAATACAGAAACATAAGAATCGTAGAATCAGTAGGTTGGAATAGACTTCTTGGATCATCAAGTCCAACCATTCCTGTTTGCTACTAAACCATGTCCCTGAGCACCTTGTCTACTGGTCTTTTAAATCCCTTCAGGGATGGTGACTCCACCACCTCCCTGGGCAGCCTCTGCCAGTGCCCGATGACCTGTTCTGTGAAAAAAAGAAGCGTCTACAGAAGTAATTAAAACAAGACAATAGGAAATTCTGTCTAAAGACAAGAGTATTGGAAAGTGTCTTCTTTTGGTAAAGATGCCCATCAGCCAGTGGAGTCAAGAAAACTGGCAATGTTTGGAAACAAGTTGTTCTTAGTGAACAAAGCTAAGAGCTGGTGGTAATCCGTAAGCTATTCTTTGAAAGGGTTTGGGAACTGAGTTTGTTTCATCATGAAAGATAAACGTTTTAAGTGTCGTTAATGTATTCACTACAGATGTCAGCTGAAGAGAGTGTCCTTTTGAAAATGGACAGCCTGAAAACGGGCAGATTTTGCATGTGGATTCTAAATTTAAAGTTTAGTTGCTTCCTTCTCATATTGTTAAGCTTTTATGGATGAGTTAATGTTTAAGGGAGATTTAACTGAAGAAAAGGCATTCACCCAGGAAGGAAACAAAATTGCTGATAGAAAGGCAGCAATTTTGCTTAGCTTTACTAGCTTAAATACAAGATTTCAGCCACCCTGGCTGATATTATCTAGAGCAAGTGTACACTGCAGTGTTTGGAGAACAGCTATACTGTATCTGGATAAATCACATAAAGGCTGGCTGGTGTAGATTTTGGTTTTTTTCTTCACTCATGCTTCATATCAGGGGTGCAGGATATTTTAGAAGGAAAAAAAATAAAGGGAATGTTAAAAGGATTGACGTTTGATATATAAAATCACCAAAATCATTTATACTTTGAACAGAGAGAATGGAGTTTTGACTTAAGCGTAGCAGCCCAGCATTCCTCAGTTATGCATTCCTCGTGTTTCTCTGAAACTGGAGATTTAAAGGAGTAAATTTATTCACATTGTGATTGCAATTTCTTTTGAGAGTATCGTTTCAGCACTTTATAAGAGTAATAACAGCACTTTATAACGTAGTGCAGGAGAAAATACCTGTTGATTTTATGCGTTGTACCCGTCCTAGAAAAAAGTTGCAGATGTCAGCTTTACGGAAGGCTGAAATAGCCAAAGGAAAAGGTCAGTTGTGGGATAAAGAGGAAAAGGAAATTAAAAAAGAATTCTTTGTGCTGCAAGCTGCAGTGAGAATGCAGGAACACTCTGAATTCACACAATAAGCTCCTCGTTCTTTGTGCTTTATAACTACCTTAGAATCTCTATCTTCTCCATATCTGCATAAATTCCAAAGGTAAAACACTAATATTTGAACCATTCCTACTGGATAGCTTCAGCAGACAGTTTCTGCGAAACAGCAGTTTATGCACGGTATCAACATTTCCAGAATGATCCCTCATGGCCTCTCCCACCTACAAACATCTTGTCTTTGGCAGTTTCAGAGCTGTAGGTAGGTGGGGAGTGGTTTGTGGCTCTTGGCCACAAAGTTCATGGGAAGTTCTGGAAAGCCATGAAATATGTAGCCAGAGAACTTACAGCACCAAAAAAAACCCCTCTACTTATCTTGCTCTGGCTTCTTTTACTATCAGCTTTTGGTGGATCAATTCAAAGTGGTCAGACAGGCCTTGTGTCCCAAGATCAGGAAGCAGCCAGCCTGACTCTGTGGTTAACGGTGTCTGAGGAGCTCTACTGCGTGCACAACCTCATGACAGACATTTGTTACGCTTGGTGTGTGTCCATTAATTAAAACAGTGTCAAGTCACAGGAAAGTAGGACTAAGGAAAACCTTAATACAGCCCCTGTTACTACCAGTGCTTGTCATATAAACTCAGAAAGTTCAGTTAACATCAGGTAGGTTTATTCACCATATTCCTTAGTTGAAGGCTGTTCCACAGTTGCACTCTTCTAATAGCTACAAATAATTCTTACTTTCAATCAAAATACCTTCATGATCAGTGCTACTCTTCCCACTCTTAGTTCATTGCTAGACAGGGAGCAGTATTTTGAGATGAGGGTAGACGAGGTACCCAAGGACGGGGTTTAGTGACAGGTAGGAATGGTTGGTCTCTATGCTTTAAGAGGTCTTTTCCAAACTAGTGATTCTATGATTCTATGAGATGGAGTCCATCACCTTCCTGCTGGTTCTGGACACAAAGCAACGTAGCTACAGCCACACAGGATAATAAGCTATGCTTCTTGGGGTAGTGTATTGATTTCTGTATGGCATCCTGGAAACGTAGCTGTCTTGCTCTCCAAACTCAAGTTTAATAGCTTTTGTGGGGCAGTTTAATTTGGTTTCTTGCGGATCTTTTGGACAGTTCTGTGTAGACATGCCTTTTTCTTCTAAGATAATGCCTTCATTCTCCTGCCTTTCTAGAACTGCTTCTAGGTACTTGGTCTTAAACCAAAACTGTGGACCACGTCCCATACCTAAAAGAATTATACCAAGACTACCAAAACTAACAACCCCCACAAACAGACCTCATCTGCCACTTGATGAAGGCTGCCCTCTGCCCAATTAGTAATAGAAACGAGCCTAGTTTACAGTGTATTTGGCAGACTGTTGGAAATGTTGAGATATTGTGTTAAGAGTTATGTAGACAAAGGTGACTTGAAACAATTTATCATGTAATGAATGTTTTATTCTCACTGATTTGCATATGAGACTTCTCTTGAAATTTAAAAGGAGAAAAATAGCTTATCAGTGTTTGGGGAAAGAAACTTATTTCCCCCATTTTCTTAAAAATGTTGAAATTCGGAGTCTTTTTCCAGTTAGAGTGAATATGAAATATTGAAACAGGCTTTCCTACAAAGTCCAAAATAATGTCAGTTTAAATGAAGCCTGACATTTTGTATGAATTAGTTAGAAATATATCATGAAAACTGTCCAAATTTAATTTTTTTTTTGCAATGGTGAACTTAACAAGATGTTTCTCTTTTTCTTCTCAAAGTATAAAAAAGTAATTTTATCCACATTTTTAGAAAGTTCAATTGAAAATCTGGTTGAAGGTCAATATTTCAATGGGAAAATGTAATTAATTTAGTGATATTTTCAAATTAAATAATGTTTGGTTGTAGAGCTTCCACATGTAGCTTACTAATTTCAAAATAGGAAAAATATTGGGAGAGTGAGCAAATAAATGTTCAGAAGACAGTTGTAGTGACCGTTGCCAAAATAGTCAGGCTCTTCACTGGCATGAGGCTTGAGAATGAGAATGACTGTTGTGGTTTTTGCAGGTCTGTGTCCAAGTTCTTGGCCCAGGCAAGCAGTTTGACCATCTGCAAAAGGTCTAAGTTAATACTCGAGACTCAGTGCACTGATGTCTGTATGACTGATGGAATATAGTTCCAGGCAGTCTTTAGGTAGCTTCAGTCCCTAAGAGTTATTGAATAGAACTAGAGAATTAAGGTGCATGACTATGATGGTGTAATACTGTGCCCAGAACTATTGCTTTCTATGCAGAAACCTGTCCATGGGTCATCATCTCTCTGCCTTACATATACAAGAGAACAGGCGGTGCTCTATCTGTCCTTGGTTTCATACCCCTGTGTTGTGTTTTTAGGGTAAACATAAAGAAATACGCTTGTTCTCTGCTCCCTAAGCAAGACACTGCTTCCCCTGTCATTTTTCAGGTGTAGCAAGACAAGGTCTTTTTTTCCTAGAATCATAGAACAGTTTGGGTTGGAATGGACCTTAAAGATCATCTAGTTCCAACATCCTTGCCATGGGCAGGGACACCTCCCACTAGACCAGGCTCCTCAAGGCCCCATCCAACCTGGCCTTGAACACCTCCAGAGAGAAGACATTCACAGCTTCCCTGGGCAATTTGTTCCAGTGCCTCACCACAGTCACCGTGAAATTTTTTTTCCTAATGCATAGTCTAAATCTTCCTCCTTCCAATGTAAAGCTATTCTCCTACATACTTGTAAATGTACCACCACCATTCCCCCCCGCCCTGGACTTTCTTCTATACCTCCTTTAGGTACTGGAAAGCTACTATAAGGTCTCCTGGGAGCCTTCTCTTCTCGAGTTTGAACAAGCCCAACTCTCTCAGCCTGTCCTTATAGCAGAGGAGCTCCAGCCCTCTGATCATTTTCATGGCCCTCCTCTGGAGCTGTTCCAACAGTTCCATATCTTTCTTATGTAGAGGATTCCAGAAGTGGACACAATACTCCAGGTGCAGTCTCACAAGAGAGGAGTAGAGGAGGAGAATTGCCTCCCTTGACCTGCATGCCACGCTTCTTTGGATGCAGCCCAGGACACGGTTGGCCTTTTCGGCTGCGAGCACACATTGCCAGCTCGTGTCGAGCTTCTCATCCGTCAGCACCCCCAAGTCCTCCACAGGGCTGACCTCAATCACGTCATCCCACAGCCTGTATTGAAACCATAGATTGCCTTGACCCAGTTGTAGGACCTTGCAATTGGCCTTGTTGAACCTCATGAGGTTCACACAGGCCTGCTTCTCCAGCCTGTCCAGGTCGCTCTGGATGACATCCGTCCTTCTGGCGTGACAACTGCACCACTCAACTTGGTGTTGTCTGCAAACTTGCTGAGGGTGCACTCAAACTTACTATCTGTATCATCAATGAAAATACTAAACACCACTGGTCCCAATATGGACCCATGAAGCTGTATCTTTTTTGTGCTAAGCACACATTTTTATTTAGAGAAGCACTTTAGGAAACCGCATTTTATGTGTCTATGTATTTGCACTTGATATAATCCGTACAGGTCTCTTGCTTCTGTGTTGAGGAGGGGTGAAAAAAATGTGTTGAGAATTTTTTTTCCATATCATGAGGGTCTTTTCAGTATAGTGTTTCCTGAAGCCTTTAGGTATTTTCACTTTTTCCTGCCATTCTAAGATACAGCAACCAAAGCTATTCTTAGCACTCCTCTGATGCATCAAGATGTCATAGAAGCGTGGACTGTTGCTGCTGATATATGGAGATAATGGGCACCACATGACATTTTTTTTTCTCTGCTTTCCATTGCTTTTACTGTCTGTGTGCCTGGCTTTAATCACTGACTTCTCTGTGAAATGTTGCAATTTGGCCTGAAAAAACTCTTTGCTCTTCTCTGCTATGGACCTGTGGATTATAGGCGAAACTGCATTAAGAGGCTACAGAGGTTAATTGTGCCTGAAAGTTTCCAGCACTATGGACATCAGTTGACACTGCAGCGCACTACATAAACAATCTGGAAGAAGCTATCATTAGCAAAGCCGCAGAGCTGTGCTTGCCCATCCCCTGTGTTATCTGCTTGTATTTTGAAGCCTTCACACATGGTTTTACATTTTTCACGAGTCATTTATGAATTCAAATAAGTTTATAGGTCAGCTGAACATCCTATATGTGGTATTTCTTTCATATAAGGAAAAAGATTCCTACCTGTGCTCCAAAAGTTTAACACCTGGAAAGTACATTCCAAAAAGCTTTCTTTTTATGTAAAGTACCCAATCTTTCTTTTTTAATAGAAGCTCAAAATAATTTTAGTAGAACATCTGCATATGTTGTACATGAACCTTTGAGGTTCTGTGGTCACATTTTGCTAGCTTGAAAAATACTTTTTCTCTGTTGTCCCGTGAAAACTGTGTTTTGAGCTGGAATCTAATTTTCATTGGAAGAATATTAAAACTGGTTGAACAGAAGTGTTGTCAAAAGTGCAGTGTAAGCATGGTGATGAACTACTGCCTTCTTTTTAATAGAGTCCTTGTAGCTGTTAGGCTGAAAACAGAAAGCATAAGATTTTAAAACAAAAACAGTCCTAAGGACAATCATGTCTCATTTAAGATTATTTTATTTCAAACTGAACTCCAGTGAAATTGGTTATCCCCTATGCAAAACAAAGAAATGTGAGTGCAAGTACCTGCTTCCGTCTGTCTCTTGTTATGATGTTTCCTTGCATTCCAACACCATTTTCTTTACTCTTTTTCATGAGAAGAGGCAGCTTTATACTTTGGAGTGTGCAGGAACAAGTTGAGGAAGGGTTGGAAGGTCAGCCATTGAGCTCAAAGCATGGCAATTCACTTCTGTCTCACCTCATTCCTGCTTCTTCAGAGCAGCAGCGTAATGATCTTTTAAATCTGTTTGATATATCTCATATGCTGGAAGTCACTTGGGCACTGCTTGCATAGGAGCTGTCTTGAATTTGCCTATATGAGATCACAGCCAAAAAAAAAAAATCATGGAACACTCAAGCAATTCTCCAGGTTGCTAGATTAAATTACTTGAAATTCTAATGAATTCTTTTGCACCAAAAATGATTGGATCATCATTTTTTAAAGTGGATTAGATGCAACAATATAAAGTAAAACAGCCATTACATTGAGATATGATGTGGGACATTTTTAGCTGTCAAAATGTGCTTAGAAATGTATAACAAATGCCAGCATGATACTGTGAATTGTGAAAAGGAAAAGACGCAAGTTCTGCTGTTTGCTATTGCCAGTAAATGTCTACTTTTGTTTAGACATTATTACTACAAAAGCCAAGATAAGATTGTGATTTGCCAAATGTTGCATTGTGCTGTCCAACTTGGGTTTTGAATTAAAATACACATGTGCCAAAAATTATGTTTATATAGTTTAGTATGTTGTGTAATAAAAGAGTGTTAGGTAGTCCAGTTAATGAAATTATTAAATATTGGCAGAGTGATGTTAAATTGAGTTTATATTTCATATGGTTTGAGGGGGAGAGTGGGTGGAAGGAGAATTGAATTCTACTTCATATTAATTGAAACAGACTAAGTTGTTGATATAATAATGTCTGTAAATAGCAATTATCTGCTATGTGATAGTAGGTTTTTCTAAGGAGACAGCTTGGAAAGAGTTTGCTTTAGAATGTTAGTAGTCTAAAGTGGAGCTTTTATTCCCTGTAAGCAGGAGTGTATGTAGCTGACTTCCCTTCTGGACAGGTGGGATGTTGCTGGTCCCAGAAGAACCATGTACTAGGGAAAAGGTCTATTAGCTCATGGTGGAAGACAAGAAATGAGAATTAAGTATTCAGTGGTAGAAATGGGCCCATGGTAGAAATGGGCCCATGGTAATTGGCACACTTGATCATCTTCTGTCAAATGAGATTTTGGTTCTCAAAGTGAGTGCAGCCTTTTCCATTTTTTTTAATTAGACCACATGTACAATTTAAAGGATCTCATTCTTTATATCAATACCCTGTCATGGTCACTTAGATAATTTCTCGAGGCTAAATATCATTTGCGTGGGGTTTGCAGAATCAGCTTTGGTTTCCAGTCTGCACACTCTAGCTTTTATGAGTTATGTTTGTTATTTATTTTTCCATTATCAAGATGACCAGTTCTATGTTTCATATGTAGTTTTTTGATTAAGAGTGTGGCAAACAAGCTCTGTTTGTTCCTTGTTTGGTTTGACACCCTTCCTGGATGCTAACACTTAATTAGTCATTGTCTGATCTGAGGAATTTGAGTAGTTTGTTGGTTTTGTTTGTTTATTCCATTCCATCAGTAAATAGAGTAGTGTAAGACGTATCTTAAAACAAAACATGATGTGAAATGTCCATGTTGAAAAATTGCTCATTATGGGTAACAAAAGTAAAGCCATTGCACCATTCTTAAATTCATATTGGTTGTGCAATGAGAGATGACACTCTTCTAAATACGTGCCAGCAAAATAGAAGGGTGGATTGAAATTGTAACTAGGAGTACCTCTGAATTTTGAAAGTGAAATTAAATCGTTTTCTAGAAAAAAAGTCAAGATTTGAAAATAGTTTTATTATTTAAGCTAATTTTAAATAAAGCTGAAAATAACAAAGGCAGTTGCAAAGGCTTGTAAATGTAGAGTTATACTAATCTTTTTTCTGAGCATTAGCTTTCTAGTTAAAAGAATATTGAAGTTCTAGAAAGATTTCCACATAGGCAGAAATATCAGCCCTGTTCCTTTTTGAATGATTTGTATAAACAATTGCAGCAACTCAATACTAAAATGTTCGTTAATGTCTGCTAAGATTCACAATTTCTAGTTTTAATGTGAATATTTCCAGTTGTTGCAAACTAGGCAATTGGGTTATTCTTTCCATTTCATTTCACATATTTTGCTGCAGCAATAAGCGAGTGGCAGGTAAAGATGTTTTAAAGCATTATTTTGCTTGGATCAATTCAAGCCAAACCTTGACAGCTTGTGTTTGTATGACATCTTTCCGCTTACATTTATTTTAATTTAAAAGAAATTTAAAATCTTTGATGTTCGGAGATAAGCCTTTGGGTATGCACTGATAGTGTCCAAATGTGCATACTGTTTTGCACATTCAAGCGTGTATAGCTGCTGTCTAGAAAGATATGCCAAATAATTCGCTCTGCTCACACTCATTGCTACAAAATAGTTATAGATAAAAAAGGTGAGACAAGGCCTAGAACAATAAGATAAAAGATAAGAGATCTGGTTATTTAAAATTCTAAACAAAAAATGCCTTCACTGACGTATATCTCATGAGCATTTTCTTAAAAGAAATGTTTCTGTAAGATGACCAGGTCTGAATGCCCAGCGGTAGAAGGGTATTAGGTGTCTTGTAGTGTAATGGGTGTAGAGAAACCATAAGAATCGAAAAGAGTAGATGTGTGTTTGAGTGTGTCTCTATGTACAAAGAATAGATTAAATAACAGATGTTCCCTTACTTAAGGCGGTTTACTGCAAAATAGCTTTTTTTTTTAATTAATTAATCATTTGGCTTGTTGTCTAGCTGCCTGGCTTTGTTCTCACGGCTGCAGATACACGCATGCATTAACATAGATTTTAGGGGATTTAGAGGAAAGATTGATGGTAACTTACAGAAGTTAACCACATGAAATAAAAGCAAGAGTATTTCTCTTAGAAACCTGGTTTCAGCTAGTGTCTGCCTAACCACTGTTGAGTCTAATGAATAGCAATGGAACCTGGTGTTACGAAGTCCAGGGAATCATCAAAGGTAATAAAATTGAGATCAGACCAAAGCAGCATCTGGGAGTGAAGTTTTAAGTAGCAGACAGGAATGTGTACTAATTATTGCATTGTTAATATGTTGCATGTGTTGGTTGAGTAGAGATGGTGTGACTAAGAGCAGGCAGTAGCCCAGCCAGTAGCCCTGGATTTTATCCATCACAGATTCTGTATTAAACCTCCAGCTGCTTTATAACTTTCCTAATACAACATATTCCCATGCAAAACCTATCTGTCCAGCTGAGCGCATGACTTCTTTCAGGTGTCACCAAATTTATGTAACAGCCTAGGACCATTTGGCTTCCTGCTAAACTGGATTGAAAGAGGCAGCTGGACAATGTTTCACTGCTACTAAAATATTTGCATTGTATACATCAGACACTCAAGTTCATTGATATGCTTTGGTGGCTTCTTTCCCATGAATACAGGAGGAACATTTAGTTGAAATTATGTTGTAGATTTGCCTTCAAACACAGCATTCCAAAGCATCTTTTCTCCTTAGAGAAAACTGTTCTTCAGTCTGTTCTTCCTTTTTATAGCCCAGGAGGCTTTGGAGAAATTTTATTCTCTGTGCAAGGTGTGCCAAAGAAATACAGAGCAAGCATACTTTACCAGCCCAAAATCCACTCCTCATCCTGAGTTTTATGTTTTTATTATTTGAATTATCAAAGTTGTGAAATTAAGTGTAGTGCAATTCAACTTGTTGAATAGAATAACAGCATTTGTACTTGAGATTTTCAAAACTATAGTGAGATAAGCTAATTAATGTTCTGGAAGCACAGGAAGTAATAACAGTCCTGTAGTACTTTGAGTATGATGTAGCAGTATAACATAATCAACTTACATGTCTGTATGAATAATAGTTTTGAATATTAGCTGGAGTAATAGTGTGGTATGTGAAGCCGTCACTTTTATCTATGAAGTATCCCAAATTCCGGGCCTTTGCCATGAATATCTCCTTAAAATGCAGAAAATTCACCTGTCCACATCACTGCTGTTTGCATCATTCTCGGTTTATGTTCTGTTCTGCTCCCAGAATTCATTAGGCTATCAAATATCAAAGAAAAAACGTAGGAATATCACAGATGTCGAGAGGTGTTGTCTCTCACACCTATTAGCTTTGTGAAGCTCTTACGGAAAATGTTTATCTCTCATGTCAGTCTGAATGTTGTCTTTATGTTAGGAAAATATTTTAATTGTTTATAAGTAATAGAAAATTGAATTTCTCTATTAAGGGCATTTGTAGGATTTGGTATAGAATACTTCATGGAAGTCTGCTAACGTATTTGCCAGCCCATAATGAAAACTCTAGGTTAGACTTAGTGAAAAGTAGAGGTGCCCTGAAGGACCTCATATCGCCATCCTTTTGACCTGGAAATGGACTCGTATTTAGGATTTGATCAAGAGTGTATCTCAGGAATGGTCACATTTTGTTGTGGGCCATGTTACAGGACCATCGAGAAAGAAGGTAGCAGACCATAGGCCACCAGCTTAATTATGTGTTTTCCGTCTGGCCTGTGATGTTCAGGATTTTATCACTCCAGTCTTAAACTATCCAATGACCAGATATTATCATACTAAAGAATTTACATTTGAAAAGAGAAAGGGGAAGTGTGCTGTACCTCTTTTGACTTTGTCCATTCTCCCGTATGTACATCACTTTTGCCAGGCTCCGAGGGTTCTGATTGGATTTTTCCTGTTCTGATTTTGCTCTCAGACTCTAGTGGTGAGAAAATCTGGTTTTTTCCCCGACACTGCAGATTTTGAAACCTATCTTGTCACAATCTGTTTTGCTTTGTAACATTTTTACTTTGGATACAAATACCGACCTGTCTGATTCCAGTGGTACCAGTGGCTTGGTCACCCTCCTTGGTACAGAATGGGAACACTTTTGAAATCTTGAAATGTTTCCTGGGCTAGAGAGATGGTTTCCCACCCAGCTCTTGCTAGCAGTCACATATTTATCCATGGAAACCCCATATGGCTTTGTGGGTGGTAATGTGTAGAGGGCAGCTTTCCCACCACAGTAGTTTTCCTCAATACAGATTTATTTCTCTTTTGCTCTGCAGAGTTTTCAATCTTAATCACTGCAAAACTGAGGCCTGGTGTTTGTAGGCCAATTTTAAGTGTATGATGAAATAGCCTATATTGAACCTTACAGCTCCTTGGATACCCATTTGTTACTTTTTGTCTTTAAATATGGATAATTACTTTGGATGTTTCCTCATCCTGACTGGAGGCAAAATAGAATGTACAAAATCCTGGCACCAAGACTTTCATTAGAAACTCTAGCCTGGAGGCAAATCGGTGACTCTCTGAGGATTGAAAACTCCAGCCATGCAGAAAGCAAAGAACCACCAAAAGCAGAGTCCTTTGGCTGACTCCTGTAGATAAGAGCACTGCAGTGCTCTGTGCAAATAGTATGGGGTAGACAGCAGTCAACTTTTGGCACCTTTGTCAGCTCTGAAGTCATCACTGCTCAGAAAGTAACAGTACAAAATTAGGAGAGCAACAGAGCCACACTGAAATTGATAAATACCAGTTTGGAAACATCTTTGATTATATAAAGATTGGCTGGAACCAGACTGAGTGTCAAATATCTTGCCTTGTTAACTTGTGAGCTGAGTCCAGGCATCTGAGATTTGTACCTGTCTTTTGTTATTAATATGCTGCAAGGGGCTGAGGAGTCTTTTGGTTCCTGTCCAGTAGATGCTGATCTTAGCTCAGTTAGAAGATATCGTTCTTGCAAATATTGCTTATGCTCTTATTTGAGGAAATATTTTTATTATATTGTGGGGGGAAAGGGAAAGAACAAGGCATGGTTCATCTATCCTGCCCTCACTGGAGACCTAGGATGCAAGAGGCATTTAATGCACATTGTGGGTTTCTGTTGCAGCCTGGTCCAAAGGCAAACATTGTACTTGAGACAGCAGGCAAATACCTCCCCTTCTCTTGTAAGATGCATGTAGTGCCATCACTCCCATAATACTCATGAGTCCTAATTAGACTGTAGGCATCAGCATTTCAAGAGGGTTTTTCTTCATTTCACAGAGCTCATTGGAGATTTCATACCCACAGGCCAGGGTATGAAATTTCTTTTTAAAATGCCAAGTATTAACAGCTTTAGATGATGACCTCATATAAAATGTAAAAGCTTTTAAAAGTATGGGTGTCCATGCAGAAAGCTTAAACCGGTACACTAATGGTATCATCTGGCTCAAGTCTGAGTTTTTGTTGTTAATTTTAAGATTGTCTTCAAAGTATTCTCCTCTTTTGTGTTCTTAAATTACATGGTCATCATCACCTCACCATGTTTGTTATTTCATAAGTACTAATGCCTTGCATAATAAAAATACCAGCAGAAATATTGTTTGAGTCTAAACTCCATGTTGCCATGCGGCTGTCTCTAATGGATATTTTTTAGGCAAAAAAAAAGAGGACATAGATGGGGCCGGTTAATAAAGTACACCAAAGCAAAGTACACCGGTGGGCTGCAATTCACAATTTGTTTCATTTTGGTTTACATCAGTAAGTTGTCTCTGTATTTCAACAGTGAGAACACCAAAGTTATGAATTAAAAGTAAGAGGAAGTGTGTGTGTAAGCACCTAATGAACTCAGCTTTCCTAATAAAACAGCCAGTTAAAGAATTTTATGTCCTACTGCTGTAACTGAAATAAAGAGTACCCTAAATTGTGGGTGTTGTTTGAGATGTAAAGATGTGAGATAGGTTCTCTTTTACAGTAATGTTATCCTTATTTACTCTTCTCATAAAAAGAAGTACTGAATATTTTTGAAAGTACACTTAAAAAATGTCAGGCTGTTCTTTCATGGTTTCTACTTGTTTGGTGTTGCAGGGGGGAATTTTCTTTGTATGAAGAAGTTAGATACTGTGACCACAAGGGCTGCTTTGTGAGATGCTATATGAGCACTTAAGGAAACACAGTCTTGACGAAAGTGAAGACTTGTGTCTTTGGAAGCAGCAAGGGAAAGAGGAGCAAGAGGGCATGTCAAGAACTACCTTCAGACTGGGGATTTCAGGATTTGTTGTGATAATTGTAGTATCTTAACCTTAGAAAATTAGGCATTGGCTCCTGGTTTAGGAACAACAAAAGGTTTTCTTCTCTAGTGAGTAAAGATAAGATTGAGTATAACAACTGCAGCATGCTCTGTAGTAAGCTGTGGCCCAGCCATATTTGCTGAGTTGGGTGAAAGGCACAAGAAGAGACTGGTTCTTGTTGCAAACTCAGAAAATTAGACTGGATTAAGGGAATGAACATTCAAAGGCACCAGAAAGGGCCTTTGCCCCTCCATTTTCTTGAGTAACTACGTCGCAACTTAGAAATGACAGCTTTGACTGGGAGGGAAGCAGAAAGTTCAGTAATTAATGCCTGTTAGTGTCTCTTCTTTAGAAGGAAAACTTAAAGTTTAAGAGAGAACTATTTTTGTTTAATTCAAGATATTTGCATAGTTCTGATTTACCCTCTTGTTTCTTTAGTGGAAAGCACTAAAGAGACCTCACTGAAATCCAAGGCAGACATTTTCTTTATGATGTAAATCAAAATTATCTTCCCATGACACTGTGGTGCAATCTCTTGTTAGTGATAGATATAGAGTAACAAAAATATACTGCTTTCATTTTCTGTCCTTAGTCAGTAAAAGTTAGTTTTCGGACAGAGACAGAGTCAGTATCACATCCTCAGTGAATTTTGTCATAAAACATAAAATGCCAGGTTGAAAGGGACTTCAAGGACCATCTGGTCCACCTTTTTAGGTTATATATATAGTTTAAATGAGATGCCCCAAAACGCTGTCAAGCTGTGCCTTAAAAGTGTCCATTGTAGAGGAATTCACTACCACTTCCCTGAAGAGATTATTCCAATATTTAAGTGCTCCCATGGTGAAAAATTTTCTTCTGGAATCCAATTGTAATCTCCTTAGGAGCAACTTATACACATCACCCCCTGTCTTTTCCATGTGATTCCTTGTAAAATGGGAGTCTCCATCCTCAGCAGACACTCTTTAGGTACTGGTACGTGGAAATAAAGACTCCTCTAAGTCTTCACTTCTCAAGGCTGAGCAAACTCAGTTCTCAGCCTTACTTCATATGGTAGGGTTCCTCGTCCTCTGATCCATCTTAGTGTCCCTTCTCTGCACCCTCTTCAGCTTGTTTTCATATTTTTTATATGGCAAGGACCAAAACTGAACATAGTACGCCATGTGTAGCCTGACAAACACTAAGTAAAGTGGGATAATGACGACTTTTATCTCTGCTGGTGATGTCCTTCTTGATGCATCTCCGCATCCTGTTAGCCTTCTTTGCTGCTGCAGCACACTTCATTCGCGTTGAGCTGGTTGTCCAGCAAGACCCCCAGGTCCTTCCCCCAGGTAGAACTCAGTCTGAGCTACAATCCAGGGTTATGTATTCTCCATATGCATAACCTTACACTTATCTCCACTGAACTTCATAAGGTTCCTGCTAGCCCACTCTTCCGCTCTGTCCAGGTCTTCCTGGAGAGGAATGCATCTGTTCATTATATTACAAACGTCCTGTTCATTATATTACACCACAGTAAGAAAGCAGCAGTTGGAATTGCAGGACCTGGTGGCAGTCTCTATCAAATCAGCAGTTTTACCATTGGGACTAGGGTCAGTCTGCATTTCACTAGAGTGTAAACCACTGATTTCTGAAAAAAAACAGCATTCCTAAAGCAACTCTTGAGCCGCTTTTCACAATCTTAAATGTTAAAGAGTGTCATGGAGATATTACCTCATACAAAATAATGAATTGAAAACATACTGCCTTAGACAGAAATAAGTGACAAAGGCATTCCCAAGGGTCTGTTTGGTGCATAACAGATCTTAGTAGAGAAACTACTTCATTAGCAGCAAGAAAAGCGTTCACTTTTTTGTCTTACAGTGGCATTTTAGTTTATGAAGTTATAGCAATAGCTTAATAGTGTGCAATTTGAGAGAGATTCCTTGGTGTCCTAGCTCCAGGCTTATTTATCTCTGTAGAAACTGCTGAGGTCTTTTTTGTGTTTTTAAGTAGCCTCTTAATTTGGTGTCACAGATAGAAATAAGAAAGAAAAACATTTTTCGGAGCTTAGTTCTTTGTGCACTAGTAGTAACGTTCAGCCGGTGACAAATGTGCTCAGCATCCCTATTTGAAAGTCACTAAAATACTGAAATTCCAGGAACAAAAACTCCTTAGGATGTTATATACCACCAGTGCCTTTACATATCAATCCCCTCACAAAGTCCTAACAACCTCATATCCAAGAAACCAATTAAAAGTTTACATACTACCCAAATAATATTTAGAAACAAAGTAAGATTTCTTTGAGGTGTAAAAGAGGGTACTGTATTGATTCCAGGGAAGCAGCTTTTTTATCAAGTAAATGGGGTTTGATCCTTTCATTTTACTGAGTTACACAATTTTTTGTTTGTCTTTGTGAGTGGAAAAGGCTTGGTGGTATTTTTGTTATGTTGGTTTTGGTATACAAATATTTCCCCTTCAGAGGTCAAAGAGGAAAAGCCTCCTTGCATGTGTTTGCTGAGAGTTGTTGATAAGGTGATTATTGTTTTTGAAGGAAAATATATCCTTTATTGCAGATTGATAAAAAACAACTGTTGACTCTGTCTGGCACAGACGTTGCTGATCATCAGCATACATTAATACATAATTTTGATATGTTTTATTTTACAGTCATCTTCTGTGTTGTGTGTATATTTTCAGATTGTGATAAAGTAATATTCATTCCAATTGAGAGCTGAGTTTGAGTTGCGAGGAAGTGGACTTCACTGAGATATGTGTCATTAAAGGGTCCAGACTGAAGTTCATGGAAGTTCCACTGACTCCATTGAACTTTAAATCTGATCCCTTACAAATGTAAAATTAGAGGTGCCTTATTTTCTTAGATTGCTTAAACTTACTGACTTGTACTTTTGGTTCAGACCTGGAGGATAACAACAATTAGTTTCAACACAAGAATTTCAGTTCTCCTGTGTAAATCATTATTTTATATGATAAGTTGGTCCCTACGTTGTTAAAATGTGGTGTTACAGAGCAGGTGTTACTTTGTGAGGTGAGGAGAGGGTAAACCTTTCAAAAATACAATTTACTTCTATTTTGTTTTATTTTTAAGCTTCTTCTTTTCAAGAGCTACTCTTTACCTTAACTTTTAAATGGGAGGTTTTTATATCAGGTTTAAATGTAGTTCCAGATAAATCAACTTCTGATAGGACTGTCTTGGCAGAATATTCATTTAAGTAAAGCTAAGAATTAAAATGTAGTTTAGCTTAGATAAAAAGGTTGAAAGCCGAGAGATTGTTATATCTCTTTTTCTCAGAAGATTCTCATTCTATATTTCCAAGGTTGAATGATCCGTAACAATTATTGTATGTTTGGGATCGATCACTAAGTATCAGTTTTCTAGCTTTGCCTTGGAGACGGGCATACATCCTCCTGAAAAATGATCCTGGATAGTAATTTCAACATGACTTTGAACTCATCCTTGATAGCATCTTATTCTCAACACAGTTTTGTCTCAAAGGGCCTTACTGGACACATGGCTGCCCTCAAAGTTTCGGGTCTTCAGCATCTGGAGATCTCCCACCAATCTTCCCTCAAACAATTTACAATTAATTTTTCTCAGGTAGCAATTATTATGCCCAGAATTCATCTTTGGAGCATTTTTATCTGCACAAAGAAATGGTAACAGTACAGAGGTATGACTCACTGAACAAATTCTATTGGAATGAATTCTGAGAACTGTTACCTTCAGAAACCTTTGTTTGGCTTCCACTAGCCATGTTAGTCTTTATTTATCATTTAATCAAGTTTTTGCAAATGCTGTTGCTGTTTCTTGTCTGTTCCTTCTCACCTTTCTGACATTTTCAAAAAAGTCTGTGAAAAACTCTACAGTATCCTTTAGAGTCTCTGCTTTGACTTCACATATCACGACATGCCCTGAGAACTGTGGCTCTGGCGACGAAGGTCATTTCAAGAATGAGCATGAATATGGAAATCAGCAAAACAGGGTGATACATCCTAATAAGATTTAAGAGCACCATTGCAGCTAAACATAAATACTTTTTATGCATGGATATATATACCTAGCACAAACCGTCCATCTCAGGAAAATCCTCTTGTTATTGTAAAGAAGCAAGATATGTGTTTTAGATGGCTGATGCAAGACCATATAGAGATATCGTCATGGGCAAAGATCTAGGTAATTCACTCCTATGCACAAAGCCTTGTGTATATTAAGTTCATCTTCAGGATATTTATAAGATAGGAGGAATCATTTTATCTAGTTTTACTTTTAGCATATCCATCCCCTATTTGTATGTGCGTTCACCCTTTCAATCATATGAAGACAGCAAGGCTGTAATTTCACTTCCTTCTATTGATAAACAATGACAGACTGTCATTCTTTACACTGCCCTGCTGCTTGTGTATTACATAAACTCTTTTTTTTCCCACAAGATGGATTTGAGCTTTCTTTTCAGAAAAGCACCTCTTTGTGGGCTGTTTTTCAAAGGATATAGGGTCTTAGAGGAAGATTTTAGCAAAAAAAAAAAAGGCATTTTGAGACTTCTGTCCTGTGATAGCCGATCACACCAGCCCATCACATATTCTCTATTCAGTGGCATCAAAAAAAGAAATGGGATGCTTTGCCACTGGCAATTGTAAGGCAAAAAATAACAGTTGTGATGGGATCTACTAGGTCACTGCTTTTAGGGATTCTGAGTGCTCTTAGACTCCTCTGCTTTTTCTATTCAAATTTTTATTTTTTGATTCGGCCAGACAGCTGAAAATCAGATAATCTAAAAAATCGTAGGATATAATTATTCTCTTCTTCAATATTGATTTTAAATGCATAGAAATAAACAGAAAATGGGATAAAAATTAACACAGGTTTTCCAAAAAAGCGTTATGCCATGGTAATCTGATCTCTTTCTTTGATGATTGTTTTTTCTGGACAGGGAAAACAAATGAGATCTCATCTCTTGGGCTGGTTTTAAGGAGAGCTGATAAAATTTCAGTGCTTTCCATAGTAATGTGGGAAACAAAACGAAACTTGGTGGTGTAACATTGAGAAATCTCTAAAATATGAAGCAGTAGTAGTTCATAGGAAACAATTGATGACATTGAGGGGTGGAGAGGTGGGCAGATTTGATAGTTTAAAGAGCAAGACATAACATTATGCACTAGTAACAGGAATATGTATTTTCAGTAGCTATTGATTGATCTGAAAGGAGGGTGTCAGCAATCACCTTCATTACAAGATGAATAAGAATTTCTAATGTGACACAGCCATGAAAAATATCAACACAAGCTGCTGGGTGTACTTCATTAGAGAGTCCCTGTAGAGGTGGAGTAGTTGTAAATTCTGGCACTGTTAAGAGCACATACTTGTTTAACCAGGCAAAAGAGAGGCTGAAAGAGAACGTAAGCTTTCTCTGTTAATTTATCAAAGCAGGAAGATAAAAAGGAGAAACCCTACAGATACGGAAAGAGACAAGATTACTGCTTACACTAAAGAAGACTATTGATACAGAAGGAAATGGGTAAAAATCAATGCTTTAAAAAAAATACTGAAATTGGTATTTTTTAGCTATGTAATACAGGATATATTTGAAATCTACTTTCAAAAGAAACCTAAACAGGAAGTAAGGTCTATAGTTTATTAAACAACTGTATGGTGCAGTTGATGCCCATAGCAAGCAACTTAACTCAGCTTTACTACCCCACTTTATACTACTATGATTTAAAGCATCCAATAGGAATATTTTAATTTAAAAATAATCATTTGTAATTTGTTGGTTTTGGTCATTTTGTTAGTTCTCACTGTTCGGTGCTTATTATTATAACACTCTTTATTTGCTAACCACAAAGTCTCTGCAGATTTGTATGTGCATAGCTATATGGCTTAATGAACAGTTATTCACATTTATAATTTTTCTTTTTGGTTTTGCTAGAAAATGGTGGACGATAAGTTAGTTGCTTACAAGATAATCATTTACATATGGGTTTTGTCAAGCCACATTTGGAAAGAAATTAGCATGTAACTAAAAATTCAAACCCAACAATTTAACATTGTTTTGTTAGTTAAATTACATTAAATGACATTATGTTGGAAACATAAAGAGTAATTTGTCAAAACATGTTTTACATTTGGTATGAAGTAATTTATTAAGGAAAGAAGTGTATGCAGCTAGTGTACTTAACTGGCTGTTTCTGGTTACTGTTTCCTTTGGGTTTTTTAAAGTAGTAGAACTCCTCTTATGACGCTTTCTTTTTAATCATTGATTTCTTCCCAGTTACAAATTTCACTATCTTTATCAAAATTCCACCATCAAAACCCTAATAACTACTTGACTTTGAATGGATGATTTACTGACATGAATAAATTGAATAAATCATAATGAAGATATTATTTTCTCTGCTAAAATTCGGATGCAGTGTTTTATCCATGTCCTTTACTACTTGTTTGACACCTAACTTCGTTACGAAGTGTATGACTTCATCTACTATCATGATTTTAGTGTCAGTCTTCATATGTTGTCATACAGCTGAACTTTCTTATTAAAAAATTCTATTAAATTAAAAACAAATTAGATAAGTGATATCATGTTAAAAGTCAATAACATCTTAAAATTGATTCTTTTTTAATTAAAACAAATCTAATGCTAAAGATATGTATTCTTCCAGTTATACATGAGAGATTTAGTAGCAAGTTTAATAATGTGGAGTGTTGTAAGGTTGCCTGTAATTAAGCAATTTCCATGTTTCAAAACCTTAGTAGGCAGCTGCACTATGCAAAGCCACTTGCTCCCTCCCCTTCTTAGTGGGATGAGGGAGAGAATTAGAAGTGGCAAAATTCATGGTTTCAGATAAAGACTGTTTAATAACTTTTTTTAAAAACAGGGGAGGGGAAGAAAATCATCAAAACCCAGTAAAACAAGTGATGGAAAAAAAAAAAAAAAGGGAAACAAAATACAAAAACAATTTCTCACCAACAACCAACTGATGGCCACCCAGCCACCAAGCAATGGGAGCTCCAAGAAAATACCCTCTCCAACCCAGTTTTGTAGCTGATCATGGCATCATATGTCATGGAATATTCCTTTGGTCAATTGGAGTTAGCTATCCTGGCTGTCTCCCCTCCCAGCTTCTTGTGCACCCCCATCCTTCTCACTGGGGGTGCAATGTCAGAAGCAGAAAAGGCTTTGCCATCCTGACACTGCATAAGCACTGCTCAGCAGTAACTAAAATATCCTGTGTTATCAACACTGCTTTCATCACAAATCCAAAACACATCACCATATAGCTACAATGAAGAAATTTAGCTCTTACCAGCCAAAACCATTAAAAAAAGTTATTGTGTTTAGACTTTTGTACACCCCACTATTTACAATCAAAGTAATATGTGTTTATGTATCTAAGAACCAAATATTCAATCAGTAGATACTGAGGAGGCATAATATTATAAAGGAATAAGGGGGTGCAGAGGTGCACAAAATTCAACATGGATTTTAGTGGAAGCAGATTTAGCATGAGAATGAACTGTTTGAATTTAGGCCAATCTTAAATGTCACCATGCTTCTATCTTACTTGCTCACTCTTTTGGCAAAAATTAAATATTACTGCAATAAACAAAGCAAAATAATGTTTCTGTGGAAGCTATATGATGAACTGTAAATGTTATTGTGTGCTATCGTATCTACTAATTCTGCAATATTCATTAAACTGATTTTTATTGTTCGTGATGTTTTCAGGGACATGAGCCTTTCTTTAAACAGTAGATTGCTTCCAGTGTTGGCAAGACTTTCAGGCTGTACAGTGAAAGTATTTTATGTGAAAAAGTCAGAGAGCAAACTTGAGTTTTAACTACAGTTGACACAACTCTACTAAACCAGCTGCGACCATGGTATTTGTCAGCCCTGCTCGTGGCTTACAGGAAGAAAAAGTATAAACTCCAGCCATTTTGTGCATCCATTTTCAGACACTGTGTTTCATAATTACATTTCACAATTTGTTTTCAGCAAAGCCAGCCAAATGTTTCATTGCAATCTCTTGTTTACTAATGAAGTGTCCCTGTACAGAGAAATTTTTTGATGCGTTTGTGATGTATTTGCGGTTAGTCTGTGACTGTGCTGTGTGGATACACTTCAACCCCGTGCTGAACTGCACACTGCAATGTAGTCTATGAATTCCAGTTTTTATTATTTATTCTCTTTTATACCACTTCATCACGTTTCTGCTTGCTGAAAAATTATACGTTGGTCTGTGTAGCAGACCATTTCTGTGGCATGAAGAGAAGTGCAAACACCTGCATTAATAAGCTTAATATCCATCAACTAGATTTTGATTAGTAGATATTATTGTCTGTATTAATATAAACATACGTTATCTGATGTCACCAAAAATAAATCATGTTTTTCATAGATGTTTGCTAGAAGTTGGCCAAAAACAGATGAGCTGAAAAGATACTCATAATTAGGAAAAAGCCTGGAATACTTTCTGAAAGACATCCTTCTCTGGTTCTATTATTTCTTTTGTTTGCCCTGCCTCCATATGGAAAATAGCTTAACAGGCATCTATCCATTAGATAACATTGACATCTGTCCTGTGGGTAGAAATATGAGAAGGGAAGATGAATGGTGTCTCATGCCTGTGCTGAAATATATCAAATTTTAAAGGAAGCAAATTCACCCTGTGCCCTTGGATTACATGAAGTATTTACAAGAGGTCACTATCATTTTACTTGCATGTAGAATATGGTATCTTTCCTTTTTCTACGTAATTTTTGTGTATCAGAGAGAGTTATTAGCAACCAATGCACTTTATGCATGTTCAATATAACTTGAGTCTTTGCAGCAATTCGTCTTCTGATGGGAAATATTGTTCTGGTTATTGACATTACCCAAGTTTCTCTAGTCACAAACACGTGAATTCCAAGGATTTCAGAAGAGCTGTTTTCTGTTTGCACTCTGGTATTATATTTTCATTTGTCTCTGGCAGGCAAAATCCTGCCTCCAGCACATGCACATGCAATTACACATGTTGTTTCTGCTCATTATACATACGTATTCCTTAAAATTTTATTGTCAAAGAAGTTTGAAAAACTGTATTTGAAGCGGGTGCTTCTTTGATGGAAATGAATGCCAAAGTTACTTTAGTTTAAGCCAAAGTGAGTACTCACTATTTTAGTCTTGCATACCTAGAAGTAATTGTAGGTGTCCACCTTTGTTTACAGTACTGATTTATCCTGTGGTTTCAGGCAACAGAACAGAGGGAGAATGGAAGAGAATCTTAAGGAGTAAATATGGCAGAATTAAAGACAGTTTACATCAACGGAGCAAACATACTAAATTTTAATATTAAAATTAAAGCATACACTGACTAGGTAAATCAGTGTAATGAATTAACTAAAAAAAGTAAAAAATAATTAGCTTAAAAATATGTACACTTGGGGAAGGAGACACTGAAAATGCCTTGCTTTTTGGATTTTATAATTTTTTTTCTCTCTGCCCCCCTCCACTTCCTTTTATGTGGTAATATTTGGCAGCGGCTTCAATATTTTTAGTCTATTTCTATCTATCCTGGAGTGTTTACCTACGTTTAGTAGTTCGATCATACATGAGCTATCTATATCACCTTTATGAGGATATTTAAATTTGGTTGTAGGTAAAGTTCTTATCTTTATCTCAAATCAAATTTTTACGTGCTTAGGGTTTTCTGCTTTCTTCTGGCTAAACCTGTTTGTTACATTTTATTTATAGAATTATTGTGAATTTTTCGCAATAAATCCTATAACCCGTATGTAAGCTGTATACTCCTGATATCCCCAAGCATGTATAGGTTATTTCCATCACCATCATTTATTTTTCCTTTGGTAGATAGATGGTCACCAACTATCAAAAAATGCTAGCTCAGATATTATAGCATTTCTTATAAATGCTAAAACTGTATGAAGCTGTTCAAAGGTTCTGGGAAGCTTTTGTTACAGTTCAGTTTTATAGTCTGTTTTCTTTGCACTTGCATTGCAATAGAGAAGATGAGGAAAAGGGTCTACTGATATTTGAAACACATCAAAGGCTTCAAAAATTAAACATGTGAGACAGATGCTTTTGTTAGTGTGTGGAGTATCCCATTTCACCGTCTTTAGCAGCATATACAGCTTCATGATTTGACAGAATTTCTATTTTCTTGCTTATTGATGTGAAATTTTAATGCAGTAGGAAACACTTGTTTCTGGAAGGAAATCTCATTTTTTAAAACAATTCTAACCTAAAAATATAACTTTGAAGAAAAGAAAAACTAAATAAATAGGTAATCGATAGCCAATATGCAGCAATTCTTAGAATTCTTAATTGTATGGAAAGATCCTAGCATCTACTCTGGCTGCTTATGTGTCACAGCCTATAGCATTTCCTACAGCTAACACTGCAAAAAGAACAGTAACATCCACTTTGACCGTAACTAATATTTGGCTAATCATATATCCCAGACAGGCATTAATCTTGGTTTAGACACATCATTATATGTATAATATTCATTTTTAATTTGATGGTACCAAAGCCTGATCAATTTTCATTAAAATGCGCTGCTTTCATTCTTAATTAATTTTCCTGGCTTTATCTTCTACAATTTGATCTCTGCTGAGCCTCTGAATATTTTATGTTAGAGAGTACTTTTTGGTGTTTTTAATAAATGAGCAGAAACCTCTACACAGAAATCATCCTAGAAGTGAGCGAGGTTTGCCAATATGATTGTAACAGCAAATCTTCCCTAACATAGGCCAAACTGTAGACTTGAGTTCTGAATTGGGAGTTGGAAACAGTGCAGGAAGGATTCCCACATATGGATATTCCCAGCTTCTCCTCCCCTTGAACTCCTGTATTACGAGCTTCTGATGTCTGATCTTTTTTCTAGATGTAAACAATATTTATGCGGATGATAGTCTAATAAATTGGCTAATGAGTATGAAATAAATTGGCTTATGAATGCTGCCCTCTATTGATTCTAGGATACATATAGGTCTAGCCTGTTCACGATTAAAGACAATTCTACTAAGTTCAACTGGTAGACGGGCTTGTTACAGCAGAGAGAAGTGGATCTTATCCCCACTTCTGCTTTGTAACCACAAATTTCTTACTGTACTTTGCACATACTGCTTTCCATTTGTAAATCTCATTGAAAATACCCATCTCTAAATATTCCCAGCTTTTTCTCTTATTAGGAATATGATATACCACTGGGATTTTCTTATCTTGTTTAAACTGAAAATGGGCATGGTCTAAGACTGTCAGTTTTGGTTTATTCCATTATGGTTCAAGTAGCAGCCTTTAATCATTACCAGAAATATTAGTGCCACACCAGTGTTTACATCTCAAATATGCTTCTAATTTTCCCAGTCAAAGGCAAATTGTTGGTGATATCTTAATGTTTTTTCAGGTAGCTAATGCCAAAATGCGAGGTTATGATCTTGATCAGAATATTTCCCAGATGTGTGGTAAGGTGAAAGGTGGAACAGCTAACAGAACTTGACTTCCTATCTGTGTTAGTCTAAGTTAAGTGAATTCTAAGTCAGGCATAATTAGACAATGAGACCCCCAGAAGCCTTCACCATCACAACTGTTTGAGATGAAAGCTTAGCACTTGGGTGGATGTAACATAATCCACATGTTGGAAGAGAAATCAGAATCAGCTGTCATCATCTTCTTGCATATGTTTTACAGTGCCCCGTTAGCCACCTTCTTGTCAAAAGTTAGTGATTTCCAAGCTTAGCGCTTCTAATTCGTTTACAGTGGAATCGGGACCAGGTTCTGAATCTGATGTCAGTTCTACCCCAGTGACTTCCACTGAGGTTTCAGTTTGCATATAGTAGATCCTGTTTTGGAGGAGATGGTTGATAGAGAGGGGTTCTAAGGATCCTCAGTCATGGAAATTACTTCTCTCTTTTCATGGACAGCCACATCAGAGATAACATAGATACCGAAAAGGAAACATAGAACAACTTAACAAAACTTTGAATTTGGCCCCTTCGGTTTGGACTGGATGACCTCCAAAACAACATAAATTATTGTATAAATTGAAAAGGCACCTAGAAATCTTTTCCACAACATTTGAACTGTTAAGCTGGGAATTAGAGATTGATATTCAAATACTTTAAGATCACTAGGAAACTTTGCTCTTATTAAATATTCTAGCCTCACTGGATAAAACACTGAAATAAACCACAGAGTCCTATTTCAAGCTTTGCTATTATTCTGCTAGGTCACTGCTGCAAAGCTGTCAGCAGTGTTTAGTGGCTTCTCACACTGATCATGCTGGCTCTGATACCTAACGATCCTGGAATGAGGATCACACTCTTTCTGGGTATTTTAATATATATACTAATATGTACTTAAAGGAGAAATGACATTCAGTAAACAGGTAATAGCTTCTTTTAATGTATATGATAAAATATTTCATGAGGGTGGAGTGGAAAGACATTCTAGATTGGTTCTATTGGAAATCCATCAGTGATTTGCTTTAGTCTAGTTGTTACTAAGAGGTAAGTCAGGTTTCCTGGAGTCAGGTGTAAGTATTCATGCTATTTGTCTTCTCCTAGTAACTTTTGCATCAGCTGGAAATTTTTGTTGAGGTTTGTTAAGTAATAGCTTGGTGTTTACCAGTAAACAAAGATGTAGCTTTTATGAGATAATAGGTGACCAGTAAGGGAAGTGACAAATTATTAGTTGTTCTCTAAGAAAAATGGTAGGTCTAATCAACCACAGCCTACAGATCTGCAGGGATGTTTTTTGTTACTTTTCAGACCTACTATATTTTGTCAGAAGCGGCACAGAAATAAGGAACTGCTGTAATATCAGCTTATGATTACAGTATATTTTGGGGTGGTACTAATCACTGGCTTTACATGTTATGCAGTAACTAAGACAAAGAGATAAGGTTTAATAAAATAGAGCATACTTCCCATAAAAATCTATCTGTTTCTGAGCACTGCACTTAATATGTTTTTGAGCAAATAGTGGTGAACAGCTAACAGCTGTGCCAGTCTACTAACTTATCAATTCATCTGACATCTCCTGCTGAAACAGGATTGAAGGAGGAAGGATAGATCTGGCATAAACTAGAAAATTCCAGCCTTCTTGCCTGTGGGTAATCTGCCTCAATTTGGGAGTGTGGTCACAGAGCTCCCTTTTGTGTGCCTTAGAGCATTGAAATTGTTGTATTGGAAATCAGAGATTGATATTTAAAGAGTTAAGATCAATCAGGAAGGTGTGTGTGATTGCTGAGGTCAGTGGGCACTGCATCTTGCCAGCTAACATTTGCAGCAGTGTCACTGACAGCTTTGAGATCCTTCAGGCAACGCGCTGGAGCTCCTTGCGCCAGAACTGTTCCACTTTGATACAAGAGAACTGAGAATGTAGTTTGCCAGCTGGGATTTTGTTATCTCTATCTTATCAAAGATTTGACGAAACACTAGCTATTGCTCAGTAGGTACATTAAGCTTATGAGACACGGAAATTTAAAATCACCTGCAAATAGTGTCAGTGATGTTACTCTATTGTGGTAACAAAGGAAATAGTTGCAGTATAATTTCTATCCTAGTCAAAAATTTCTTCCAGCTTTCCCACCAGAGACTGGTTTATTATCTTCTGCTTCCTCTGAAGACTTTAATTTTTTCCTAGACAGCCGACAATGCAACTGGTGGGACCGAGTGGGGTCAGGCAGTCCAATTGCTTTCTAATTGCATGGAAGTGAATTATGATTGTGCAGAGGCATGACAATAGATATATCTGTGTCTTGTAACTGTTGATTATTGTGTTAGTTTGTACACAGCAAGGAGCTCCCAAAGAGTGATCTTGACACACACAGACTTCCAAACAGCAAAATAAATAAAGTACATAAATAAACTGACAGTATAAAGACAACAACTGTAATTCTTAATTGTATAATCTTTTTCTATCAAATTGTTTTATTAGTGTTTACCACAAGGGTAGAGAAAGAGATTACAGTGTGGGCTTAAAGGGAAAAAAAGCACCAGGAAAATGCTGAATAGAAAGGAAGTAATTCACTGGAGATGGGCAGAAGAACATGGACATTAAGAATCAAATTTTCAGGAGTGGTTCTGTTATCATTGCACATTAGTTCATTCTTAGCTTTTTTGGCATGAAATATTCCCTCCAGAGATGAACCTCTAGAGAATTCTCAGGATCATTCACTGCAGGGAGCACTCTTAAGAGGAAATATGGATAAGACCAAGCCATGCTTGATTCCTTTGGTTTTATACACCGTCATGTTGGGCTTTTCAGGTGTATGTCTGTCTGACCTTGGCATCAGACTATACAAAAAGCAAAGTGGTGGGCTGCCACAGTCTTCACAATACGTCACTCAGTGAAAATGCAGACACGTTTGAGGGCTACGAGTAAGTCTCTCAGGGTCTGAGGAAAATTGAAGCAAGTACCCTCAGGTATTCACTAGACCACTCTAGAAGGTGTGAATGTGATTGTCATACAGTTTTCACCAAATGGCCTAAGGACCAGGTGCTCTTTAAGATGTTAGACAGTAGTGTAAGCAAAGGTATCTCTGAGCCTGACACAAAAACACATAGAGAAGAGGGGAGGTTCTTTGCCTGCCTTCACATATCCCTGATGAGGATTCTGCTGTCATCACAGCAGAATCGCACACGCTGTCAGTTAAGTGGTTTATTGCCATTCGTTGGCTGATTGGGATTTTGTGCTGTTAGGCTCCAGTGAGCAGAAACATGAATTTCAACACAGAAGATTGGGTAAAAAAGCTGGAAAGAATGTGTTGAACCATATGAATCGTATGAATCATATTTTCTGTTAACTGTCCCAAGCATAGTTTTGTGAGTATTTGAGCAAGACACTTGCATGGTTCAAGGAGAGGAAAGACCAAAAAGATTTCAGCAACCCAAACTAGGGTATCAGAGTTTGTATAAAAGGACAAGACATGATGCAGAAGCACATGCAATTAGTTCACATAATGTTATGCGCAGAACATGCTTGTTAGCTGCTATCTGAAGATGTCAGCAAGGAAGGTGGGAAACAATGTAGAAGGTGACTTGAAGATAATGAAAGCAGAAGGGTGTGAAGTGATTGTGCTCTGCAGATGAGCCTTTCATGTTTCTGTTCAAGATTGATGATTTTGTCATCCTGCTTTTTGATGAGGTGTTGAATGAATGTTTAAGAAGACAGCACTTATCACTGCTCATCAGAGTTTAGAATAAAACTGTTTGTACTAGAAGACTGAAGATACCAGGTCCAGCCAGGTTAGGAGACAGTTAAGTATAAAAGATGAAAACACTGTGAAAGACATATATCAGGTGCTTGCACTATACCAGGCAATAGTTTACATCTATGTGTAAGAGTACAGACCTTGTTACCTGCTTTAGTGTTTCAGCATACCTTTGATGATGAAAGAATTATACAGAATATACAAGACGAAGTACAAATCTAGCATAAAAAATGAGCAATTGATCACATATTATAACAAGAATAATACAGTTATTGAATGGTAACTTTTTGATTGGTTGTGATTTAGCATTAATTAAGTACACAGAATTATTTATGTTAGAGAAAACAAAAAAATGAATGGACAAAAAGTATCAAGTGGTGATTAGAGGTCATTGAGTTTTTTTCAGCTGCTGAACTGTTAGCCTTGACATCTTCTTATACAGTAACAACTTGTAATTATTTTATCTTTATTTTCTCCAAGACAGTCCCACAACAATTGTAATAATAACTGTGTCTTTCAATTAATATTTTCTATGAAAAATTCAGACAGTAGTTTGTTTGCAAAGTACCCACTGGCGTTGTGACCTACTCACAATCTATGACTGGTCATCTCAAATCACATACAACATTGAACCAAACTGTGTAAACTTGAGTATTAGGGTCAGAGAACTGCCTTTTATTCTATCACATCCAGGCCAGTTAAGAGAAGAATTTGTGGAGGGAAAAAGTGACAAGGAACAGTTGGGAATTTTAAGATTTACTGAAATACTGTTTGCAGTGATTTTCTTCATGCAGATCACCCATGCCATACAGCTGCCCTAATCTACCCTTCTCAGATGTTTGTTCTGTTCCCACAGTCATTATAAAGTTTCCTTAAAAAATATTATTTTGACCAAGCAATATTAGAAATATTTGTGGCATTGTAGAAGAAAATACTGAAAGTGTTGATAAGTAACTGTGGCGAAAGATAAGGATGTGAAGAAGATGGATCATTATAACTGTCCAGGGGTGTTCTTGTGTTATAAACATGTGGATCCCATATTTTAAAATACCATGGATTCCTTTTTCCTGTGTGAGGCAAAGACAGATATAAACCAATACACCCAACAACTAGTTGATCTGGTGGATTAGTGTGTTTGGCAACTTTCTGATTTGCAGGGGAAACACTAAAGCATCCCTTATTTTCAGAGAAATGTAGCATCAGCAGGGTACTCCTAGGAACTGTACCTAATCATGGTCCCATAAAATAGAGCATGTAGAACTTTGTGATTTTTCTGTTTTACCCCAGTACTAGGTCATTGTGCCCATGCAGATTTAGAAGAGGATCCTACCTACCAAAGACTGTGCAATGCACATTGCCAGGCTTTGTCATACCATTATGCAAAGTTTCTTCTGTCTCCTACCTTACACAAGAAGTATTTGAGGGCAGCAACTGATAGACCGTATTTTTCAAGTCCTGTTGTCTTGCACAATGGGGAGTGGAGTTGAGATCGATCATAAGAACAAATGAGGACCAAAATCAAACATAACTGTTGAAAGAAACTGTTGTCTCATTTTGATGTGCAGCTGAACAGCCCTAACTAGAACGACAACTACAGTATATGTAGCAGACAGTCTCAGTAGGAGGCAACAAACCTGTCATTTGACTAAAGATTGTTGACAGACAAGTAACAGAGGCCATCTGCAGCACACTGAGTTTCATAAATCTCACAGCTTCCATACAACTTCCCATAGGGATAGTATTTTTCATCTGTTTGTACATACTCTGACCACTTTAGCACCCAGGCTCATGTCCATCTGCTCCTACCTGTCAGTGCCTAAGTAACAGTTGGCTCCACTTAGCTGTAATTCATGCCCTGTTTTGCAAATATATGTACTGTATCTAGTAGAAGCTTCTGACGGAGCAGCAGCTGACAGCCTGAGCAGTGAAGACCTGCCTTTCCTGAAATTGCAGGTGAACAGCTACTTCTTCTGGCATCGACATGCATTTTGACTGTTTCTTCTGCAGTGCAACTGCCTATGTATTATCCTTTCTTTGCATGTTAGGGTGGGCAACAAATGGAACTCCCTTAACATTGACCAGTTTCTTCCAATTTGCAACTAGTCACATTGAAACTTAGACAAATGGCAAAATGCAGGAAGCAAACACAATGATCATGAACATGAAGGTAACTCGGGATCCTACCCAGGTTAAAACATGCAGCTCTGCACATCCCTGAGAAAATTTACTGGGCTGTACTACTCTCTTTTAAGCTTTCTATTCTCTGGTGTATTTCTGTGGAGATGTAGAAATTTAAGATTTGGCAGAGATCCTGAGTGCCTGGTCCTGTCTGCTAAATGGAAAATATATGGACTGCCAAGTTTCGATTAGGATTTGGATTGGGATCCAAGTTTCCTTATAAACACATGAAGTAATCTTTCTGCTCAATGCAGTACCCATCAGGCCTTAGTTAGAACATCAGTCCAGACTTGGGCACTTCACTTCAAAAAAATTAGCTAATTGGAAAGAGACCAGAAAGAGAGCAATAGGAGTTCTAGAAAACATATACTACGAAGAATGACTGTAAAAACTTGGATTGTTTATTTCTTAGGGGTTTAGGTTGATTTGTTTTCTATTTGGAGTTATTTCCAAGCCAGATCATTCCAATGATTTTGTTTATAGTGCTGCTCCACAAACAGTTACATTTGAAGGGTTGGTGAACTTCAGCACGGAGGCAGGAAAAAGTATCTGAGGGAAGAGAGGCCTGAAACTCCTTAAGCCCTCGTTGTCAAGAGATCTAACAAATTAGATAATGACAGCCCTGCATCTAACCATATATATGTACTATAACATATAACCAGATGGGGGGATGGGAGGATGTTTTCCTTTTTTTATGCTTGGCATGCAAATTGCTACCATTCCTTGGCCAGAATGAGTCATCAGTTATAACTCCTCCATTCCAGAAACATATTAGATAATGAATTCTGATACTATCTGTGTCTAATCTACCATTTATCAAATCTTGGGGTCACACATGCCAGGATGTTCAGACCTTTATATTTTCCATCAACATTAATGTAGCTGGCTGTACATCTTCCTGTCTCAAAACATGGTGCTTGAGAAATCTGAGCTCCGATTAACAGAGCTACGTACAGTTGGTGCTACCTGTAGCCATCACATCTCCACAGCATGAATTAAATCCATGTGAAGGAAGAAAATGTGTTTATCTTTCCTGCTGCAAAATAATTCCAGTACTTTGGCTAAATCTGATGACATGCTTGCGTGATAGTGATGAAAGTTATGGACAAGGTGCCCTTGAGGGCAGATCTGAGCTCATTTTAACCAGCTGTGTAGATGGGTCCTCAAAGTCACTTCTTGCATTCCCTCTGCTTAAGTTTAACCCATCTAACTTGGACATTTAATGGAAGGAGGGTGGTGTTTAAAACTGTTCTTTGGAGTTGCCTCTCTTCACTGACAAGAGGGCAAAAGGTAGGCTAAATGTACTCCTGAACTGATATGTTTTTGTTACATGTCAGAATGTATACTAGTTCATTTGTTTCCTGCCATTCTTGTAGCTAAACTTAGACTGCTCCTTTGCCAACTCTCACTACTGCATCACCGAGGTTCTTTCTTTCCCTGCACCCTACTGCTGCCACCCTTCCGTTTATTTGGTCTACGGAGGACTATTGGTTGAATAGTTGTTGCTCTGCTCTGAAATTAAAGCCATAAAAGCAGTAGGTAATGAAAGGAGAACCTGATTGATTTCCTTTAATCCTTTTGTAGGTCTGAGGAAGAACCCTAATGCCTTTTTTACATTGTCTTTATACACCGGGGAGATTTCACATCTTATGCTGATATTGTGCTAATGCAGGAAGGCTCAGAGGTCCTGTTCCCACAGCCTTCCAGGATTCTGGATAAATATCTCAGGCTTATCTGAATGTATCAGATGTGGGAATTGGACTGAAAAGCTCACTGGACATCCACCTTTTGGCTGTAGTTGGTCTAAATATGACAAACACTTCAGCAGCTTGCTTTATGGCCTTTCAGTACTTGTACATCTGATTTAGAGCAGGAAGGGCAGAGGTCTCGGAAGTATTAAATAATAAAACCCACTGAACTGATTTTAACTTCAAATAAAGTTTTAGTTTTATGTCAAAACTCAGGTTATGGTTCAGAACAGTTATTATTTGAGATACATGTCTACCATTGTGGCATCATGGGTTGGGAGATTTGTATGTTAAGTGGCTTTCCTAAGACAATGGCAAAGTCTGTAAGATTACATTTTAGTGGAACTACTCTCCTTCATTGAAAAAGCTTCCAAAGGCAAGTCTTATTTAGCCGATTTTCAGTTTCCTTGGTTTGTTTTATCTTCACCATCTTGCCTCATCTTCATCATCACTGCACCATGTTCCTCTTTCTGTTGTCAATAATTCTTAGGCAAAACAAAAACAAGATAGGAATAGTGGTATAGCTTCTCATTTGGGGATGTTTTCGACTTGCTTTCCACAGATGTAAATAGTGAAACAGGGTGGAAACAGAGTCAGTGGCCTCATATTCCTTAGCACTTCACACATTCATGACCACATCCAAACCGACTACCCATTACTTCAAACCACCTCTTTTCAAGCCAGCTACTAAGAGCAGCTTTTTGAACTATCAAGTCTTTATCTTTATGCCTTATCACCAACTTTGTTTGACCCAAGACAGTGATGGTCAAAAGACCACTTCAGAGAAGATCCCGGGAGGATGTGTAAACTAAAGTTCTGAAAAGTCAGTGTGGATTAATGTTATCAAGTTCTGCCCACTTGTTACCCACGAAGAGCAGTAGCCGCCTTCACAGGCCCAGCAGCTTCTTGTCACCAAATTGGAAAGTTTCAAAAGCTCTCAGTCATCGTTGCATTCCATACAACTGAACTCACTCTCCTGTAATGTTTCTGCAACAGAAGAAAAGGCAAAGGAGAGAGTGATTGTGTATGAATTGCCACATATATTGGATTATCTCCAAAAGGGGGAGAAAAATGCAAGATTGTCCTGTTCCTCTACATTAAGAGGACTGCAGCTAAGATTGTAGACATTTAAAGTGCATTTTAAAAACTTAATTACGCAAATGACGCAGCTACAAAATAACGGTCACTGCCTCACACTGCAAAGAAGTTGAATTTGGTCCCAGAATCAAGTGGTTCTCATTTCAGGGTTTGTTTAGATCCATTGCAGTATTGCCTTGATAATACATCTGACACACTGTTAAGTTGTCTTTTCTAAGTCATTATTTGATATAATTTCACTCAAGATATTCTGTAAATTTCTTGCCTTATATTACCAGCATTTTTATTTAAAAAATGGGATATTTGGAGTCGGTATACGGAATTATGTAAGTGCAATTTGTCACTTGTATTTTTACAGTCTCTTTGTGCAGAGCAAGACAGCCAGTCGGCTTTCTGTTGCCTTGTCATTTATATAATGGTCACTTTCATAAATTATAAAAATGCAGTTTATTAAAGTTAAATATATTTGGTTGCTGTTGGGAATATGTTTCTAGCCTTTGGGACCTGTAAAGACAGCACATGCGTAGCTACAAGGCACATCTCAAATTGATATTTAAAATGTTTCTAAATATAATGAGTTGGAAACAGTTTGGGTATTGAAAACTATGCTTTTATAGTGGATGTGGTCAAAGGGGATTAGTTGTAATTATTGAAGTTTAGAGAGTTATGGCTGTAAAATAATAATGTGCTATCTGTTTTAAAACCATAATGGAGACCACAGCAATTTTTTTTAATTATTTTATGTTTCTTGCCAACTTCCTAAAAAACATGGAGCAGATATGAGTAACTGCTAATGAGGTTTTTTCCCTCAAGAATATTATTTTTTGTAGTGCTTATTATCATTTACAAGTCACATTATATCATGGAAATTATTTACTTTACACATTTTCTTGGAGTGAAAAGTTTTAAAGCATGGAAATCCCTGAGCTCAAGCAGTGATGCAGATACAAAATACAGGAGACATACAATGAAGTATGTTGAAATGGCTTTTCTGTTTCAGTCTTCACAAAAAAAGAAACATGAGTTCTGAAGAGAAGCTAACATTGGCTTGAATAAAAAAAAGAACAAAATTAAAATTAGTTGGATGATTTATCCATTTTTTTTTAATATAATTTACTTGCTCTGCTGGGTAGGTTGGCCGAGCCTCTAGAGATTCATTCTGAAAACTAGATAATGACTCTCCAGATAACTCAGGAAGTAGTGAATATAATGCATATCTTTAAAAAGGGAAAAAAAAACAAAGACCTAGAGACAAGTCATCATATCCTAAGAAAAAGTATGGGAAAAGTAATTTTTAAGTATATGTTTGTAAACACCTTAGAAATTCTCATAGAGTCACAGAATGGTTTGGGTCAGAAGGCACCATAAAAGATCATCTATTTCTACATTATTGCTACAGCAGGGACATATTCCATTTGATTAGGTTGCTAAAAGCCTCATCCAGCCTTTTCCTGATCACCTTCAGGGATGGGGCATCCATTTCTCTGGACAACCTCTTCCAATGCCTCATCATCCTCACAGTAAAAGATTTCTTCATATCTAATCTATTAATCAAAAGAAGGAATACCAAACCAACCTAATTTCCAACTGTGGTGAGATAAAAATCTTCAGGTATAGAAGCATTAGATACCATAAATTTGGGGACTGTTTTTGAAAGAAATACCTCTAATTATATTCTCTTAACCAAGATCAGTGAGCAAATTGTAAACGGATATCTTATAGTATGGAATAATATTTTCACAAACACACAGTTTTTCGCAGCCTGTCTAAAGAGACATTAAGTTCTACAAAATGCCAGTCACAAGTAGTGTTCTCTGGGGCTCAGTGCTGGGTCTGGTTCTGATCAACATCTTTATCAATAACCTGGAAGAGGGAATTGAGTGTAGCCTTAGTAAATTCATGGATGACACTAAGCTGGGAGGAAGCGTTAAGCTGCTTGAGAGTAGGGAGGCTCTACAATGGGATCTGAACAGACTGGATCAGTGGGCTGGGACCAGTGGTATGAGGTTCAATAGGGCCAAGTGCTGAGTCCTGCACCTGAGAAACAAAAACCCTGTGCAACATCAGAGGCTCAGGGAAGAGTGGCTGGAAAGCTGCCTGGAGAAGAGGACCTGGGGCTGTTGGTCAACAGCAGCTGAACATGAGCCAGCAGAGTGCCAGGTGGCCAAGAAGGCCAATGGCATCTTGCCTTGTATCAGAAACAGCATGGCCAGCAGGTCCAGCGAGGTGATTCTTCCCCTGTACTCAGTCCTGGTGAGGCCACACCTCAAATCCTGTTGTCAGTTTTGGGCCGCTCACTACAAGAAAGACATTGAGGTCCTGTAGCATATCCAGAAAAGAGCAACGAAACTGGTGAAGAGGCTGGAGAAACAAGTCAGGAGGAGCGGCTGAGGGAACTGGGGTTGTTTAGCCTGGAGAAAAGAAGGGTGAAGAGAGACGTTATGACTGTCTACAGCTGCTTGAAAGGAGGCTGTAGCAAGGTAGGTTTTGGTCTCTTCTCCCAAGTGATAGGCAGTAGGACAAGAAGGAATGGCCTCAAGTTGCACCATGGGAGGTTCAGATTTGACATCAGGAAAAATTTTCTTCTCTAAAGGGGTTCTCAGGCAGTGGAACAGGCTGCCCAAGGAGGTGGTTGAGTCACCACCCCTGGAGATGTTTGAAAGCTGGCTAGATGAAGTGCTTAGCAATATGATTTAGTAGTGGACAGTATGGTTGGATTAAGTGATCTGAAAGGTCTCTTCCAACCTAGCAATTCTATGATTCTAAGATTCTTTTCAAGGTATCTCCTGATCAAAAATGCGTTAATAACTTGATAGAAGGAATTGAAAGTTATAATGTTATGAATGTTATAAATGTTGCAGGCAACGTGAAACTTGGAGTAGGTGCAAGTATTTTGGAGGGCTGAATGAGAACTCAGAACAACATTGACAAATTAGAGAAATTATAAAATAAATGAGTGTTGAACTGGAAGCATGCATAAAGTACAACATTTAATTAGGAGTAATCAAATCATAGTCTAGAATAAGGAATGACTGCATAACTAGAAGTGTTAAGGAAAGAATTAAAAAAATGATTTTGTTTGGAAAGCAAAAGTAGATAGATGGATAGGTAAGAGTGATAATAATTCGTGACAAATAGAAGGTTTCTGCAAAGAAAAAGTCATCTATTTTTCATGTTAGTTTACAGTTTGGACAAGAATTAATGGGCTCAAATTACAACAAGGCCATTTAAATTGGACACTTGAAAAACCCTCTAATGTAGATAGTGGAATAGGTTACCCTTGAGTCACAAAATAACATTTTTTGAAGGTGTCTGAAAACAATCATTTGTCAAGAATTCCTTTCCTATCTAAGGCCAGTGGAGTACTCACAGTGTTCAGGCCTTCTTTCAACTATATTTTCTATACTAGCACATATGCTTTTACTTCCAAGCCTTCAGCACTTCAAGAATATGAAATTTTACAGAGTTTATCTTGATAGCCCATGAAAATTATATTTTTATTGCAGCAGTATAGAAGTCTAGTCACGGCCTGTGACTACTACATAAACCTTGAGGAAAATACAAAATCTTTTGTGCTCTCAAGAAGTTAGGTTCATTTGATGGTGAAAACTCTACAGTTTTAAACTTCATATGTATGTTTCAAATTCTTTTTTTTTTATACAATCGTGCTGAATTTAATAATGGCTCAAGAATAATCACCTTTCATATTCAAGAATTTTCACCCTTTCATCAAAGACATTTGATTTAGATCAAGTTTGTTTCAAAGTTAAGAAAAGGCCTTATAACTTCTGCTTGTAGATCCACGTCAGATGAGTTGGTGCTCTCATGCTGACCTTTGAAATATGTGTCTGCATCACTGATACCTATGCAAAAATTCCTGTTGACTTCAGTAGATTTCTGTCAAACTTGTGAGAGAATCTCCTCCTGAGAAAATTCTGCAATCTAGATAAAATCTAGTTCTGTATTTGTAACCAGCATGTAACTCCAAGTCTCCAAGGTCTACAGAGAGTAGCAGGGTAGATAAGTATCAGATTAAGTCTCTGTTATCCAAGGAGTAGTAGATCAAGTGTAATAAATTCATTTAAAAGAAAAAACAGCCATTAAAATGTTCCCTTCTTTCCCAAAATGCTGCAGAAGTTAGAATATGCAAAATTGTTGCTGAAAATTATACATCTTTCAGTTTCCAAATATGTAAAACAAACTCAATGAGAATAAATCCAGGATCATTGGTGATGAGATCAAACTGATACGAGTTCCAGAGAATTCAGCTACACTTGGCTCCAGATAAATAGCATAACTAGATCTAATCAAGCTAGTTACTCTGGATATAATGTAAATGTAGCAACATGACTACCTTTAAGCCCAGTGGGAATGTAAGAGTGTGTGAGATCACAAACAAAATTTACTAGAAAATAATACTATACATTCATTAATTGTATGAATACTTAACATTACTTTAACTCAGGTATTCTACTGAAGAGCAATGTGTCTCCATCATTCAAGTGCAGAATGCTTAAAATCAATTCAGTGCAGGTTTCTTGTATAAGCACTGTTCTCCTTCAGCTGTGAGTGTAATAATCAGTTGAAATGGTCTAATACAATGTTATTGTTACAAAGATACTATGACAAAATATAACTCATTAAAATCCACTTCAACATAAAAATTAATAATGGCATGTGTTACACCAGTATCTTCTTTTTTTCTTTTGTTACTACTGCTGTTAGAAATGGAGCCAGGCTAATTTCATTGTTGTTGCAGTTTGGGTTACAGTAATTAAATTCTGTAGAAAGAATTAACTAAGTTCTTCTCATCACTTTTTTGGCATGGAAAATACAAAAATCTTGTCACTCATGTAAAAAGAAATGGGTGTTGCAGCAATGTTCTCACCACATTCTTACCTTCTAATAGCTTGTCTTCCACATAACTTAAGGCGTTCTGTTTACATGTGTTTGATTTTGAGCACAAATACTTTAGGAGATGTTTCATGTGAGAGAAGTATTAAAGACTACTGCTATATTAATGGTCTCATGGAAAATCAAGAAAGCAACTTTGGCTTTTCTTTGCTGTGAAAATGATCAACATTTTGAGATAAATACGAGTATAACAGACCTTGGCTGACATGGACTTAACTGACCTGCTTGTAACAATGGCATGACAATGCTATATGTGAGCTATCAGGATATTTCATAGAATCATAGAATCACCAGGTTGGAAAGGACCCACTGGAACATCGAGTCCAACCATAATTTCATGAGATTAGATTGTATAATTCTCTTTATTTTACATATGGAAAATGATATATGGCTCCTTTTCAACAGCAGACAGCCTTAAAAGTTGATCGTGTGTTTTAACTAACTCTTCCCTCATGTTTTCTGAGTATTCCTAGATTACAGAGTTCCCCTGAGGTATAGTTACTCTTATTTCCACCTAAGCACCTGTGCTAATTCTCAAGTTAACATTACAAGTAAATGACACATGGAAGTCGTGTTTAAGAGTTTTCATTTTAATAACTGCCCATATCTTTTCTGCTTGACTGCAGTTAGGCATCTGCAGATATCAGGGGGGCCTTTGCTGCTACTGAATTGCATACTACTGATCATGGAGTAAGCTGATTTTGGGAACTGTTGGTTTTTACCCCCTTGCAGACTTGTAGTGCCGTGTGTAACTGTGTATTCACTTTGGTTGTTTGAGCCTTGGTTTCAAGTGTGAGACACAGTGCAGAATTCTGTGTGTATGCACATGTTCCATGGATATTCAGATCTTTCACAGCATAGGTTTTCTTAGTTTATGTGTGCGACTCCATGCTGATTTTTCATACTGCAATTAAGGACCTTTCCATAAAAATCTTACAGGGGGTTGTATCAGATTTTTAAATAATACATAATCATTTTCATTTGTGTCTTTCAACATTTATATTTGTATTTTGATGTATTCACATAATAATCCTCCACTCTCAAGTTTTTATTGGGTTAAACAAGAAACTTTTTTCCCCAATATTATTCAATATTATTTTTGCTGGTTTAATATGGTCCATTTTCTGAAGGGCTTTACTAGATCTAGACCTACTGTTGTTAATCTTGCAGTTCTCACTGAAATCTTTCTCGTATGGAATTTATATATCCTCATATGAAAATTTATGTAGGTTATACACGTATACAATTTTATATGTATTTAAAAATTCATTCTAGAAAGGCCAACTCTCCACTCTTGAAAATAAAAGGAGGTCTTTCATGTTAGATTGCCTAGTTTGATGTTCACTCTCTTTCCTTCACATGCATGTGATGAGGGAAAGGCTGTGGATGTAGTCTACCTGGACTTTAGTAAAGCCTTTGACACATTTTCGCACAGTGTCCTACTCGAGAAACTGTCTACAGCTGGCCTGGACAGGCACACCACACCCTCTGCTGGGTTAAAAAGTGGCTGGATGGCTGGACCAAAGGAAGCGGTGGTGAATGGAGTTAAATCCAGTTGGAGGCTGATCACAAGTGGTGTCCCTAGGGCTCAGTGCTGGGTCCAGTCCTGTTCAATATGTTTATTAACGACCTGGATGAGAGGATAGAATACACCCTCTGCAAGTTTATGGATGACTCTAAACTGTCAGGAAGTGTTGATCTGCTGTAGGGTGTGGAGGCTCTACAGAGTGATCTGAACAGGCTGGATTGATGGGCTGAGGCCAATGGGATGAGTTTTAACAAGGCGAAATGCTGGGTACTGTTCTTAAGACACAAAAACCCTGCACAGCACTGCAGGCTTGGGAAAGAGAGGCTGGAAAGCTGCCTGGCAGAGAAAGACCTCAAGGTGTTGGTTGATAGCCAAATGAACATGAGCCAGCAGAGTGCCCAGGAGGGCAAGAAGGCAAATGGCATCTTGGCTCGTATCAGAAACAGCGTGGCCAGCAGGACCAGGGAACTGATTCTGCCCCTGTACTCAGCACTGGTGAGGCCACACCTCGAATCCTGTGTTCAATTATGAGCCCCTAGCTACAAGAAAAGCATTGAGGTTCTGGAGCGTGTCCAGAGAAGAGCAATGAAACTGGTGAAGTGGCTGGAGAACAAGTCTTATGAGGAGCAGCTGAGGGAACTAGGGTTGTTTAGCCTGAAGAAGAGGAGGCTGAGGGGAGACCTTATTGCTCTCTACAACTGCCTTAAAGGAGGTTGTAGAGAGACTGTAGAGAGGTGGATGTTGGTCTCTTCTCCCAAGTGACAGGTGATAGGACAAGAGGGAATGGCCTCAAGCTGTGTCAGGGGAAGTTTAGATTGGACATTAGGAAATATTTGTACACAGAAAGGGTTCTCAGGCACTGGAACAGGCTGCCCAAGGAGGTGGTTGAGTCACCATCCCTGGAGATGTTTAGAAGGCAGGTAGATGAGGTGCTTGGGGACATGATTCAGTAGTGGACAGCTATGGCTGGAATTGATGATCCCTAAGATCTTTTCCAACCTAATGATTCTATGATCTATGTTATCAGTTTTAGTTCTCAATAAAGACAAGCTATTATATTTCATTTCTGATTCACAGCCACTACCCAGCTAACATCAAAGCCTCTACTTCTAGTCACAGAACAAGTAACACCCTCACTCATGACCAGTTCAGTGGCCGTACAGAATGGCTTTTGCATGTAAAGCAACCTATTTCAAAAAAATTGACAGTGAAATAACATCCTCCTCCCCTCCTCTACATACTGAAGTCCACATAGTTCCACAGTCTGAACAGACTGCATTCAGTTTCCGGAGACAGAAAAATCAGCATTTCCAGACAGAACACCAAATACCAAGTTAAACTGTTGGCTTCAGATGATGTGTGGTTACCATAAGGAATTCTTAAGCAAATAAAAAAAATATCCATCAAAGGGGGTCAAACATCTTCAGGAGGAAATCATTGCAGATTTTTTTTAACTACGTAGCAACTCATCAATGTTTTTTCAGCTGATCTGTTTGTCATGTTATTTGTTGGCTCAGCTTAGGATGTTCCTTCAAATTTCTCAGTACTTTAGCCCCTCCAGTAATTATCCCATTAGTGACCACTGAGTTAGATGGGCTATTGTTCTGACTACTTTAATGTCTACTTTAGTAACAAGGGAAGTGTCGGAACCAGGCATACTACCTGGATAAAATATTTAGAACTTATGTAGCTGGAGCCATATTTGTCTTGAACTAAGACACGATGATGCCCTCCAGTTACTCTAGTAATAGCTGAAAAGGGATCTCTGAAGTCACTGTCTAAGTTGTAGTAACTTCTACTACTCTCAAATCAGTATGCTCTTGACAGAAAATATAGAGATGAAAAGCTCTGTCTCAAATAATTGGACCCTTGAGCCATCCAGTATCACAGAAAGAGTTAGTTTTAAAGAAAAAAAAAATCCAACGTATTTATTACAAACAGAGCAAAATGATTTTGATATCTGAAAGACACAGATAACTTGGTGATTAGACTTAGTCTTACTGTATCCAAAAAAGTCAACACACTAGTCAAAAGTGAATTTATCAGCTCAGTGCAGCCAAGATATTTAGTTTATCTGAATATCCTATAAGGAATAAGTAGTTTATCACTGATTTTGAAGATTGGGTTAAATCTAACATTCTATTGAGAGATGCTGTAGATTTAATTTAATGCTTTGGTTCAGATGTCTTTTCTGATAGATTTTGGTAAAATCAATCCTAAGAGTAATACGGCTGTTTAGTACTTATGGGGTTTAAAATGCAGGGTTAGTAAAGAAAGCATGTTAATTGAAACAATGTTTTCATATATTCTTGCAGTGGTTTCAAGAGGACTTTTGCTAAAGTTTGTTGGTTCTGAATATTAGAATATTTACTATTTTTCAGGTTTATTGTCTTTTCTGTACTGAGAAAGTCCTCTAATGAAGTGATTCAATACCTTACTTTTTTTTTTTTTTTTTTTTTTTTAGGCATATTGGAGATAACATCTGTAGAAATTGGAGTTGTGGCAGTTAAGTCCGTTAAGAGCAACTATTATTTAGCCATGAACAAGAAAGGAAAAGTGTACGGCTCTGTAAGTATCTTTTTTTACTTTCCAAATGGGTTGCAGTAGTCAGCGTAGTTCCCCCTTTTACCTACTGAAAACTGCAGTTGTCTGTTTATTACTACTAATTAGAGCTGAAATGAGATGTTAATCAAAATTTCATCCTCTGGTAAACCAGTAGCCCCCTTCTTCACAAGCTGCCTGTTGTTTGTTAAGCTCGTATCATATACCAAAGCAGCTGCTGGGATTTATCATGCTTACTGCCTCGGTTGGGTTTCTTATTAAGTAGTGGCTAAGGGAAAGGGTCCTACAGAATGTAATCTTTAAGGCTGGTTTTTTCCCGTTCTGCAGTGCAGTCACATTTAGCAGTAATTCAGGGGAAGATAAAGTGTATATGAAATCTTGGAAACTTCAGCTGATGAAGCAGACACTCAAAATTATCAAACTACGACTTCCAAAAAGCAGGTTTCTAGATGACTGCATTAATTAATACACAAGATTATGGGTAGTACAGAGAGATCTAGACATATATCAGCAGATAGATAAGCTTTGACTGAGCACAATTTGAGTATCATTTGAAAATTATCCACATATAATCTACTTGTATTTGTGAAAGTTTGGGGTTAATGATACTTTCAGAGGGAAAAAAAAAAAAAACACGACAACAACAAACTAGCCCAACAAACCCAGTAACTATCCAAGTACTTTTAATAGGAAGCAATATGATCTTCAAATCTGACTACTAAACTCAAGCGTACCCTCACATATCCACAGGATTACAGAAACACAACATTGTTCTGCTGTTGCCTCTGGTTTGGTTTGTAATTTTGCGGCTTTTTGCCAGTTCCAGTGAGTTTAAGCCCGCATAAATGTAAACTTATTCAAGTCATCTGCGAAGGTTATGAGCCAATCTTCAGATTGCTTGGTATTCAGAACATCCATCCTCTTTAAAGAGAGCAGGTCACAGACAGATACTGGGGCTGGATTTATCCTTGGGCGATGTAGCTAAGCTGCCTACCTCTGCTGAAAATAAAATTGTAATGTCAGTCTCAACTGAAACCCAAGGGGCTTTAAGTCATTTGGCCCTCTTATTTATGGAAGTATTTCTATGGAGTGGATTTCATTCATACAAACCGTATAAACTGTCCTCCCTCACATACACTGTGGCTAGTCGCTCCTGGTTCAAAAGGTTACTTCTGACTTTTTTAACTCCTAGGTAGTGTCAAAGAATCAGATTAAGAAAAGACTAGAACAAAGAAATGTTTTTTAAACTCCTGGATTTTAATTTCTAGAACTACATTGGTCAGAAATACAGCATAAGCAGTGCTCAGTCCTGCACCACTGAATGGTGTATGGGTATACTGACTTGCTGGCAAAGTTACCGTTCACCAGTTACGCTACAGCCGTCGATCTCTGTAAGCTTCTGTACAATGTGAAGGTGTTAGCATAAATCACCATCTTCAACTCAGACATCTCAGTTTACAGCATTTAATGTACTCATTTTTGATGGTCCATCCCAAAGTCTGACATAATACTCCTACCCAAGCTGTTAGCTGTGGTTGGTGTAGTGAGAGTCCATCCCAAACCTATGCACATGCAAAAGAAGTTCAAGCGGCTTTCATGTACCATAGGTGGAAATGGCTACCATAAGATTCAGTAATTCATAGTGTATTAGAAATAGCGTTGACAGGAGGATACGAATGTGGAAAGCCTTTTTTTAAATTCCAGCTGAGATAATTTTTCAATATTCACATCATAAAATCATAGCATAATGACTTATCAAAACCTATTCCAAAATACTTCAGAGATTTCAAGAATGCTTCTGTTATTATTTTTCCCATCCTTTCAAGACTTGCAGTTAGACATATTACTACAGTGTGGCAGCTTGCAGATGGATATGAAAAATGGAACCAATAAAAATTGTAAAAACACTCTTAAGCATGTGCACTATAGACATTGTTGTAGGGTTATGCTGAAATTTTTTGAAATGAGCAAAGACTAACACTCAGGCCCTGCCAATAAGACTTCTTAACCATATCACAACATCGGCCATTCTCTGTGTATTACCTAAGAATAGAGATAAAAGTTTGGATTAAAGTAGGGTTCTCCATCTGGGAAAATGAGCCAAGACTGTTTCTATGTTTATTAAATATGTTTCCATTTGACTGACTTTGGCTAGAATGAGGGAGAAAAAGAAGACTATCTATTTGCTGGCAGATAGTAGAAGTTAGTGCAGTTTAGAACTCTGATTGATGGTCACCTGGCTTCTTCATACCTTGACGCTAAACTTGGTGTATTACAGCAAATAAATATTAAATTATTTTTATGTAGCTTTGTGAACACTGGCAGTATCAAGGGTCATTTTACGGAGAGTCTTCTCTTGATAGCATCTTCCCCAATAGTCGTTGTTCAAGTAAATCCAAAGTCAAAGAGCATTTGGGGAGCCAAACTTATTTTCAATGTGTGCAATTCTGCTAGGAAAAAACAGGCATGTGGTCTGCGGTCTTAGCAGCAACTAAGTAAAACATTAATTATAGACCCAAAAATCCTTATTGTTCCAAAATACCAAACATTAATGAGTTTTAAAATTTCAATTTAAATTATTAGGAATGGAGAATATATATTTTAACCTTCTGATGTCCTTTTTTATTAGCATGAATATTTTCTATGTCATTACTAGCTGAATGTCTAAGGACTTTTAATGCAATGAATGATCCCTGAAATTCTTATCTGTACCATGAAAATTGTTTATTATTCAGACATTTTTTTTGTCCTGTTTTTAGACACCTTAAAAATACAACTTGTAGTTAGTATGTAATAGTCTCAGATTCTGACATGCTTCTGTCTGAGATGTGAAATAACGTCTTATTTTCTGAAACACAGAAGGAACAAAATGCTAAATTTTGGTTTAATTCAAGTATGTTGTATATGTCACACTTCCAAAAGCCCTCTAAATGGAATACAAGTAATGTGATAAAACTGTTTTGTTTGATGTATTGGAATTATTTGTTCATAAAAAAACCCCAAAGCATTCTTGTTTTTATTATAGAGCAGCAAATCTGTAAAAGTGCAGTCAACGTCGTAGGAAAAAAATAATGTCCCCCATACATGCTTCCACATGCTTGTATTTTTCATTCTTTCTAACAGGATAATTCTCCTTTAAAAATAGAAAATCTTAATCAACTGTTTAGTCAATAAGATGCGGGATCTTACGGGATCCTTTTTTAGTCTAAGCCCCTCTTCAGGTCAGCAAAGTAAATAGGCCACATCCATTGTAAGAGCAGCTATATAAAAAAAAAGCCCTTTTTCATGGCCAGGGTGGTGTAAAGGATCTTAATTTAAATAAGAAGTAGGTCTATGCCATGCATGTTTGTTTAACATATGGTATCAATAATCTGGTCAAGATATTTAAGCTTTTTATTTGTTAGAACTGAAATACAATGAACGAGTCCAGGATCGCTACCTCATACTTTGAGTTTATGACTGAGAATTCAATTTAATATTGTTGCTGTATTCCAATACAGGGAAGTATCATTTCAGCTGTGAGTGAATAATATAATTTCATTGCTATAGTTATACACTTAACAACTGATTATGTCTTTTGTTGATTTCCTTTTTTTGCAATCTAACTAATACTACTTCAAATGCTTTGGACATACTGAAACTTTTCTCTAAATACACTGCAGAATTATGCATGCAAGACTGAAATCTTCCAAAACATTTTTAGAAACTACCTTCAGTATACTGCAACTCTGAAAATGTATGTTTATTCTGAATTTGTATATTTATTTTCTTCTTTTAACAGAAGGAGTTTAACAGTGATTGCAAATTGAAGGAAAGGATAGAAGAAAATGGATATAACACATATGCATCCTTAAATTGGAAGCATAATGGAAGGCAAATGTTTGTGGCTCTGAATGGAAGGGGAGCCACGAAGAGAGGGCAGAAAACAAGAAGGAAAAACACATCAGCTCACTTTCTTCCAATGGTTGTAATGTCATAGATGAAGGAACTATTTTACAGTTGAACCAAAGGCTTTTATGTCAAGAATATTTGGTAATCCTTTTGAAGGGTAAATGCAAAGAAACAGTGCAGACATCTGCTTGTTTGAAAAGAGAGCTAGGGAAGCCTTTGAAGGTATTGTACTCATTGCTGGCACATGAAATACTTTTATTTAGTTCAGTGTCATATCTTATAATCAAGATATAAGCTGGATCAAATGGGATGGAAGTTATTGCCAGTGTGAACAATTTTTTTTATCTCTGCAACGGAACCTAAGGGACTTGAGACGATTTGTTGAATGATCTTCATGGGGAAAGTTATTTATGGAATACTAACTCATATCAAAGACCTTAATCGCTCATTCAAGCCTAATGATCCAATGAACAGTTAGGCACGCAAGCATTTACTGGAAGCACTTGGGTCATATGCACGAATAATAACATTTCTGGAGAAGCCTTGTGGATAGGATTAAAGAATATAAGCAAAGTAGTGTAAAACTGTTCTAACAAAACGAATAGTATGGTTTGCTTGTATGTTCTAACTTCATTTCTTTTTATTTCTCTCTAAGTTATTTATTTAATAGGATGTTAAATATCTTTTTGATTTGAAATGTTTTTCTCATTTGCTTCTTTGTTATTTTCTCTTTTTCTCAGTACTTCACAAAGAGATTGATAGGTTAAATGTCAAAACCTCAGAAGTACTCTGAGAATAGGTATTAGACAAGGCTTTAAAGGCAGAATTTAATGTGTATAATCCATTTTTTTCCTAAATTGTCTTGCACTTAAGCAAAAAGACCAAACAAGCAGTGCTTGGATTTACGGTATTGAGTGTCTTTATGTTGGGGATCTTTTTTTTAATTATCAGCACTCAAGAACAAACTTCAAGAAAAACTTTGTTGATAGGGTCTTTCTGCTATTCTGAAGTCGTGAGAAGGGGCCACTTCTGTACTTGGGTGTCAGTTAATCTGTATGTATATTCAACTGACTTTGATTTCAATTTGGAACCAAGACCTAACGCATTGCAAGCAGTGCAGTATTCTGCAGCAAGCATTGGGCTGGAACCTGGATTTGGACAGCCCCGTTAAAGTCACTGAGATTGCAGATGTTACAATTAAACAGTGTGTAGTTCCCAAGTGAAAATTTGGCCTCTGAAAGGTAAATAAGAAAGCAATATAGCCCTGCACTCCTTATTCAGTTGATGCCCATTCAGCACATTTGTCCTTGTTACCAGCTTGCGGAATCATGGGCATTTAGTGGGAATGATATATAAGTGACGACTGAGGGACAGGAGATCCAAAATCATGCTCATGCATTTATCAGAAATTATTACTCACATGTATAGCATATATGAGAGCCAATCAAAAAGCTGTGCTGGTAACCAGCTTTAGCATGCCTTTCATATCTGTCATAGTAACTGAAGGCTCAAAATACATAATATCCAGCACATTTTTATGAAGTGTTACTAGTCCCATGGCTTAACTGGAGCAACTGCAGTATAACAAAGTTAAGCATAATAGGAAGTCTGTTCAGTTAAAGGTACATAAAGTTTGTTTTATGTTTTGCTTTACTCTGTAATTTTAGAGAGCTCTGGATAGCTCACCAATGTAACCATATTGAGATTCATTTTGTTAGAGCAGATAAATAGAAAACAGTACATCAAGCAATTTGTACCACTGTCTTCACATTGTATTCCACTTAAATAAGTAAGTCTTTGCAGTGTCTTTAGTAAGAAACAAAAGTAGTATATTATTTTGTTCTAAATACTTTAAGTGATAACTATGAGATTATATTGATGCTGCAGTTTTATCTTCAATATTTCTTGTTGTGAAAAAGTTGGTTTTATTTTTATTGTTTGGAAACTGTATTTTGGTACAAGGGAGAGCCTTGCTTAATGTGTCTTTTTGAGAATGTTTAACCTCTATAAAAGCTGGTGTTGTTGGAGTCTTCTATAACTTATTTAAATCAATGTTTAACCAGCACTTCAGTCTTAATCTGTTATTTAAGTATTAGCTGTTTTTTAAAAAAGCAAAAAATAATAGCTTTCCCATAAAATACAAAATGGTCAGATTGCATTTCCTGTCTTTCAAGAAAGTCAACTATTTTAAAACCAGGAATTTATTGAAAAACAACATCTTAGCTGACAGCTGACCTTGCCTTTCATGGTTCTTTATTCCACCTTTCTTCTTCACAAATGAGATTTTCCTAGAAAGTAAAACAAGGATTTCAGATTTTATATGTGATTGCAGGTCACAGCAAAACTTAATTACCATGATAAAAGTGAGTTTCAGCTGTTAAAAAATCCTTATTGATAATTAAAACTGACAAGACATAATAGACCACCCGCTGTAAACATTCAGTGTGAGCTTGGGCAAATGCAGTGTTAGATGACCACTTACAGAACATTTAGGGTACAAATGAAGTTCTCTTTTGACAGGATTACCTAGATGACTTGGTCAGGGGATTATGTGTAAATATTATCATAGTACTGAAAACACCATGCTGCTCAGAGGCCAAGATCAGGAAATATCACTTTTCCAAAGTGAGTCAGGAGCAATTTGTGTCATGAATAGTGGTTTCTGAAAATTAACCAAAATAAAAAAAGCCTTGAAGGAATCAATGATTCCTGTGTGTTTGGTATACTGTAATACCCACTATAGTGGGAGAAAACTGCAGACACTCTATCTATAGAGTATCGCACATCCTTAATCATAAGCTCTGTATTCTGTATCACCTTCAGCATAACAGAATTCTGAGCAAAAGGAAAACAGAGAAGGGGATTTAAAAAGGAAAAAGGAAACAGAATTCACTGAGCAACAATGTATAGTATGTTATATTTAAATAAAAATAATAAAACATGGGGATTAGAGAATAAGAATATTGTCTTTGTTTGTTTTATTAACCAGAAATGATACTACACAATAAAAATAAAAAGGGAAAAGGTCCGTTGTACTACAGGATGTGGTTTGGTGCTGTATAGCCACAAAACAAAACAAAAATCACTTGAACATTTGTAAGTTTCTTTAATCTTTTGCATGTGTGAGTCAGCTATCTCTCCACTAACAACAACCAAATGCTTTAGATTCTTCCTGAAAGTATTCAAATCCACCTAGTTTATACAGTGGAAAAAGCAATGAATTTAAAGAAGTTCATTTGGTGAAAGAATGAAGGGGTTTAGGAAGAAGAACATATACTTGCATTTTTGAAGTAAACCTTAATTATAGGAAAAAAAGTTACATTTTATATAAGACTTCATTCAAGACATTTCGGGTTTTACAAAGTACACTAAAGTTAGTGAGCTTTAGTAATACAAGAAGACCAGTGTATAAGCACAATTCTGTAATTCGTTCCCCTGCTGAAACGGATTGTCTGTATTCACACAATCAGTTATAACTGCTTCAGGGAGTGATCTTGAAACTAATGCATGAAAACAGCCCCTCTTTTGAAGTATCAAGTATCATTATTTACTCTATTAAGTTAGATTGTGAGGCAGAATTTGTCCTCCTGATTTCCTGTTGAATTCGAGAAAGAAAAGTACAACACATAACACAAACACAGTTTCAGTGCAACTGAAAATAACAAACACGTACAAAACCCATTGTTTTCCATCTCATTAAAAGAAATAGAATATTAAAAATGAATTGGGTTTGGACCTATCTAATTATGGTTTATAGTTACACCTAAATATTTAAACCTCGTGTTTAACTATATGGAAGCTTTCTCATATAAGTTTGAAGATTTTCTAACGAAGCACGGTGAATCTCAGACACCTAATTGATGTCTTGTCACTCACTAATCCCAGAGAAAAAATGCAATATGTCCTTTGCCCACCCCAACAATGTAAAGAAAATATGCCCCTGTGAAAGGCAAAATGAAGGAACCATGACAAAGCCTCAAGTGAGTGATACAGAAGCACTGATCCCTAGATTACTGCACTATAAATGAGGATAATTTGCACCAAAACCTTTATTGACACCACTGTATACTATTTCATTAACACAAAATGCTAACTCATGCAATTGAATACATGAATAAGCTGTTAGTAAAATCAGAAACACGTGTCCCATCAGACCATTTTCAAGAGATCAGGCTATGAGAATTGCAGTATCTGTTAAAAATCACAGAAAGTACCCCACTGTATGATTCTGTGCAAAATACTTAGGGCTCCGATTGTACATAGAAAACATAGAAAAATCAAAACAACAGAGGATCTGATTACATCAAAGCTTGGAAGCTATACATGTCTTGCAATAATGTAGTGAAGTAAAAATTAAGATATTAAAGTTATTATTACTACTGTAATGTAAAGTGTGTGTACCTTTGGTGTAGCCATTCATCCAAGCTCCAAATGTACTACTCCACCATCCAAACTATTCTGTGGATTAGTTTAAATCATGTTATATGATTTTTTTTTTATTATGGAATGTTTACTAATTGATTAATGGACTTCTAACCCTTTCATAGACTCATGGAGTAGTTTGGATTGGAAGCAGTCTTAAAGATCATCCAGTTCAATCCTCCTGCCATGGATAGGTTCATTTTCCAGTAAATCAGGTTGCTCAAAGCCTCATCAAACCTGGACTTGAACACCTCCAGGGGTGAGGCATCCACAACTTCTCTGGACAACCTGTGCCAGTGTCTCATCTCCCTCACAGTAAAGAATTTCTTCCTAATATCTACATTTACCGTCTTTCAGCTTAAAACCACTACACCTCCTCCTATTACTGCTCTTCCTGATAAAGAGCCCCTCCTCATCTCTCCTGTAGGCTGCCTTTGAGTACTGGAAGGCTGCCATAAGGTCTGCTCAGACCCTTCTCTAGGCTAAACGGTCCCAACTGTCAGCCTGTCCTCATATGGGATGTGCTCCAGCGCTCTCATTTCTTTTGTGGCCCTCCTCTGGACTCAAACCAACAAATCCATATTCTTCTCGTGTTGTGGACCCCAGAGTGCATGTGATACTCCAGGTAGGGTCTCCCCAGAGTGGAGTAGAGGGGCAAAATCACCTCCCTTGACCTGCTGATCACACCTCTTTTGATGCAGCCCAGGTTGGCTTCTCATGAGCTGCTCATGTTGAGCTTCTCACCCAGCAACACTCCGAAGTTCTTCTCTTCAAGGATACTCTCAATCCATTCTCCACCCAGTCTGTGTTTGTGCTTGAGATTGCCCCAACTTAGGTCCAGGACCTTGCATTTGGCCTTGTTGAACTTCATGAAGTTAGCACAAACCCACCTTTCAGGCTTGCCAGTGTCTCTCTGGATGTCAGTTTGATAACAGTCTTGGCAGAAATCTGGGAAAAGGCCCAACACTGGTCTACACCCAAATCTGCTTTTTCCCTAGCTACAAGTACCTGAGAAGGCACGTTATATTCAGTGTTGAGTATCCAGGAACGTCCTTTACTCAGTGAGGTGTGTTTAGGTGGGATGAAAAATATGCCTCTCCAATCAATTATTTTCATGATGCCGAGCTAAGTTGTATACTTTCTTTCATTATAAATACTCTTGAAATTTCACTTCCCCATGTATTTAATATGTGCATCAGAAAACTGTATGAGCACTTCATATTTCTCTTATACCTCTTTTGTTTTCTAACAAGTTGAGGCAGCACTCAGAAAAGGAACTGCCTTATGAAGACGGTGTACATACTATTTAACATTCTTTCCAAATTGTACCAAAATAATCCATTGAAAGCAATCAAAATGTTTTGAGTTTGGTCTCCTAGTGGCCATATCTGTATCAGTAGGCTTTAGATACAATTAACTACTTGAAAAAATATTTTGTTTATACTCAATTGCTGAGAGACTAGTCCAGGAACAGCAGAATCTTTGGGAAAAAAATCAATAAACAACTTCTAGAGGTTAGGGTCTATAGGCTGGGACCTTTCAGGCAATATTTCTAACAATCACAATTAAAAAATAAGGTATTGGATATAAATAAAAATTACAACAAGTGTTCACATGAAGTATTTTATATTTATAGTTTAGGGATTTTTTTTTAAATAATATTTTATATATATGGTTTAGGGATTGTTAGGAATGGTTGGACTCGATGATCCAGTGGGTTCTTTCCAACCTAGTGATTCTATGAGTCTGTATTTTTAAATTCACATTAAAAATATGAGCTCAAAACCCCACATTCTTAGTCTTTTTGAAAAATACAGTTTTCGATTTACTTTTCAACTGCTAAATATGTGCAGTATATTTGTTGTCCAGTTGTAATTTCCTATGATTTCTTTCTTCTTGTACATGTAGTGATGTCCTCAAAAGATTCGTAAGTGGTTTACTGAAGGACCTTCCATGTTTGCAGTACACTGTCATTAATGCTACTTATATACAACTCTCATTTCTTCTTCTATGTACAACATGACACAGATGTCCAGTGATACTGTAGTGTTTTGATAACCCTTAGCACCCCTGAAATTAGCCATATACTCACTAGTAAACAGGCAAATTAGGTTCAGAAGTTAAATACGCATTGTGAAAATAGCTTGGCTATTGTAACAACCACCACGTACAGGATACATTGCAAATGAAAATGTATTTTTCTCCTTTCCCTTTGCATGGTTCCCTCATTCAAGGAAAAGGAAACAGAAGGAAAACATATGAAATTATTATAGCTATTTATATTCTTTATTGCTTTTCTTAATTGGTAGCCAATACAAAACCTGTACTGGTCTTTGACTGGATCTTCTTCCAGTGACTAAGTAGACTAGAGATATCAGCAACCTTGTGAAAGAAGGGTCAGCCTCTTTTTCTTCCTCACGGTCAGCCAATTTGACTTACTGAGTGCTACTGATATAGCTTACAGTTTATGCTAACTTAAATATAGATTAGGCTAAAAGATTCCAGCTTTGGGAGAAGAGATATGGCTCTGCTTATCCTATTAAATGAGTACTGTATCCTTTGCCTGACAGAGATGGATAAGATTGAATTCATTAATTTATTTAACTGATGGCTTCTTAAATGCTGTGCGGTGAACTATATAGTGTGATAGAAAAGTCTTGCTGATAGCTGTAGTTATTACACTTCTTTGGCAACAGGGAGATGCAATGGGAAGGTGCAGCGTCAGGACAGTTAAAGTACCTCCATACAAAATCATTCAGCAAGATTCAGCCTGAAATATAGGTATATTTGTACCGAAAGCCACCATTGAATTGTAAATGAATGCCTAGGACTCCAGATTGAGCAAGTCAATAACTTAATTAGAGATATCCAATAACAAATCCTGGATTGATAATCCTAGAGACTGAGATCTTATCAAAAGCTGCAATGCTTGTTACCACCGTATGACAGTATTTCCATATCACCCTGTACATCTAACCTCATCCAACATTGAGGTGGGCCTGCTGCTACCGAGGCAGCTGTTCTACTTCCAGAACCAGCAGATTTGGTTAGTTCTTCAAATATGTCGAGACTAGACACAAAAACTGGTTGTGTTGATTTTTTATACATGTCCAGTTGTGCTATTTTGTTACATTGATAAATAAAACATCCTCATTTTTCCCACAGATAGCTTGAGAACAAAGTTATCAAATGGAAGTAAGGGAAATTTAAGTTTAAATAATTGGAAAAACCTTAACACTGAAGGCTATGAATTGATTTGATTAGTATAAGTGTACAAATTTCTCTCTGAGTTTTAAGAATGTAAGAGCTATCAAGAATGGTTTACTTTGTTGATTCTTCCACAGACAGGATCGAGCTCTCTTTCAGGGTCCCTTACAGCAATATTTTCTATGATTCTATGAACCATCCACTGAATTTATATAAAACACTAGGTAGACAGCTGTATTCATAATTTTCAATTGTTACCAACAGGCTTAAACTCAAGCCAGTAGCATGTAGAGATCCTATAAAAAGTACCCAGAGCCATCCAGTTCCCGACATCCTCCCCCCAGCCCTCGAGGCCCCATTTACTTCACACAAGTGCGCTGCAGCTCTGAAAAGGAAGGAAACATAAGTCACTAAAATCTTTCTTACTAGAAGAAATCAGAGCAACTATAATCAGCTCAAGCATCGGTTTTTTCAGCAGAGCACGAACTCTTTCAGGAAACATCGGCAACATGGTATTTGGTGCCTTTTTACCAACCGTTAGAGGGAGGTGCAATCTGGGTCTGACTTGAGCTTCCACTGCACACTGATTGCAGGAAACGAGACTGACCCATGCAGCTATTATACAATATCCCAAGGTCAGTATCCACCTCCATTTGACATTTAGTAACTTGCACGAAAAGCAACAGATCATTTTCATAGATAATTGCTATAGTTTTCAGTGGTCATTGTAAGAATGCCACAGTAAATAAACCTTTCCATTAACCCACCCTTCCTCAAAATGTGTGTGTCTTAATGTCAGTTAAATTATGGATACTATCCAAGAATCTTGCTTTATTTCAGCTCTCACTAACAGCACTGTGTATTAACCAATAAATCAATTTGCTCTATTTATTGCAAGTTTTTTTATCTGATGGTGGCTTAATTATTTGTAGAATTCATTTTTAAAGTAAGTGTTGTATTTGATCAAATGACAGACTGACCCTGCTTTGTATAGAGCCCTCTGTTCATACTGGGAACCGCTCAGCCACTCACAGTTTATTCTTCTCAAACTCTTATACAAGCCTGAAAAGAAGGGCTACTCTAGAGAAGAGGGAAAATATACCATGTTCATGACTATCCTGTTACTGCTTAGAGTCTGCAAGAGTGTCAAGGATTCAGCATAACAAAAATACAGGGAAGGAGTGTAAAATTATTCTTCCAGTTATCATATGCATCCTATTAATTTCTTATATTAATTCTACATTAATGTATACAATACATTATTATATTTATACCCAGTAGTCATAAATACCACACATATGCTCACAGACTGGCAGTTTCCTGCCAAACTCATTATGTTGTTTACATTTTTCTTCATCCCATAGGGGCACGAATGTTATCTGCCGTTGTTGCTTCTATAACTCAGGTGGGAAGCTAGCTTAATCAGGATCCTTCAAAAATAACCCCCATCTCTAAAGTTCACAGCTCTTACAAATCCGTATGACAAAGCCTTGTACCTCAAAATCATTAAGGCAAGTGTCCTCACTTCTCTGTATGTTTAACAACTCTCAGTTTACTATTTATAGGGAAAAATACAATTGTTAGCTACAGCTGCTGCTGTTATAAAAACACTGCTGGTTTAGGTACCTAATAAAAAAGGTACCTAAAGTAAGAGAAGGCGAGTTACTGCTCCAGAGTGATTACAAGTCTCTTGTCTGATACAGTGGAATGCAGCAGAGAACAATAAATAGATGAGAGTGTTATCATTAAAGCATGATTATACATACCTATGATCCATATCAGGGAGGATGGGGCCCTCACTGAAAAGCTGGCATTCAAGGGGTGATTTATGAGAAAGTAGAGTAAAAGCTATACAGATATTCATTTGGAGGATTCCTTTATCCTCAGCTGAATGGAAGGAACAAAAGCCCTGCGGATGTATTGAAGGCAGAGGCAACAATCATAGCTAGTGTCCTGTGACCAATAAATGATACAGGGCATATCAGGAGAGATCTCAATGGAGCTCTCTTCCTTAAGTGTGGTCAGAGATTGAAAGACAATGAAAGGGTGCCAAGCCCTGTGAGAGAAAAATGACTTTAGCAGCTGTGTCTTCAATATTCCTAATGAAGGGACCCAGCACATCTGGCATCAGAGAGAGCAATAGCACATAATCCTTAAATTATGTGACCATTATGGTATTCTCATAACAAGGCACATCTTTCTCACTTAATAGGTTCAGGAAAGAATTAGAAGTAAATTGATATTTATCTGTTTGAAACACAGTGTCTAAATAAGTCTCCATTGTTTTAATTTAGAAAACAAAGTCACTGAGAGAAACGTAGTAATCATACAAATACGGTTGTGTTTTAGAAGAATATACTACATAAGTTTCAGAGGAACATAAAAAGAACCTTGTCAATGCACTCTAATGACCAACATAAATGCTCAGTGTTGTTCAGAATTGGCACGATCAACTGTGTCAACCAACGGCTGCAAGAAGAGGAGAGTGGACAGATCTAGAGCCACACATTAAACCTCTACTGAAAAAGTTTTACCTCTGGGTACTTCTTTTTTAAGCAGTTACTTTAGAGCTATATTACTTGAGAGTAAAAGGCATCATATAATCATTGTACACCAAAATTAGAGACTTAAATTTTACATAAAAGGTGTGCTCTAAGTGCAACAAGTTGATATAAGGAGTTTTATCCATAGGGCATCACTGCAAGAAACTGCTGGGCAAGGACAGGCGTCATATCATAAAAGCAACGGAAGAATTTAAACGTGATTAGACAAGGAATCAGAGCAGTGGAAATAAGGAGTGTTGGGAAGAATAAGTTAAATTAATTTTGTCAAACCTCACAGAAAAGGTTTAATTAAATTTTGGGCAGGGCCTAAGCCTGAGGGAGAAGTTCAAATTTTCTTTAAATCCAGTCCTAGAAGCAAGTTGCTCTTTGGCTCTAATTATTAAATTAAATGTGATTTTTGTTTGTTTCAATTCCTCACGGATTGTCTGTGTTGTAAACATTTTACTGGTAACATTATTGTGTTTTATGTAAATATGGAGAAATTTCTTAAGCTGAGCCAGATCACATTTAAAACAGGCACCATGTAACGAGGACAGCCCTAATTAAACAGAGGACAGCTGGCAGTACTATTGCAATACATAGAATTTGTACTGTTTCCTGTCTCTTTTATTGAGCATGAAATCCACAACAGATTTCTTGCCACCTAGGTAGAACTGAACAAGACACACTCTTGCTTTTATTCTTCCCTGCGAATGTATATAGCCGGTACTGTAAAGAGCCAGAGCATCAACTACGGGACTACGTAGTGGTCTGTTTACCCAGACAAGTGATAAAGCCACAGCTGAAGTCCATGGCAACCCACAGACTTCGGCAGTTTAGTATGTGTGGTAAACCAGATTACTGAACACTCTTTAGAAAATCTTAAGGGAAGATGTTCTTTGCTTTGGCATCTATTCTCAGTTGCCACACAACAACTTCACTCTTGGAAAAATGGCAATATAAAGCAAGAATAGAATTAGCTTGCACACTGGGGAAAGGGAAAATAGAGCTGATGTAGTCGGTGTTTTATATAACGTGCAGGTAAGGACTCCACGCTGCTCTAAGTAATGCTTCCTACAGAGAGTAACATAAGCAACAGAGGAGAGAAATGATCAGAAAAAAATAATTAAGTCAAAACACAAGAGAAAAAGAGCTAAAGGAGAAAATGCAGGATGTTGGCTGCACAGTGGGCTGGCAGACTTGGGTTGGTGCAATTATCTGTATTTTAACATACCGTTTGCTGTAACTAAGAGAACTCCATCAGCACAAGAGGCAGTCTAATCATTCACAAGTCTCACGTTCTGATGAACCACTGTTTTGATGCTCCCATGACTCTTGTGCCTTCAATCATGAGTAATTATTTGACCAATAATTTCATATGCCTATTCATCTACAGAGTTTTTCAGTAATTGCTCTTGTAAACAAGACAATTCTCTTGTTCATCTTTCTCTCATGTATCCAAAGAACATGAAACTAGAGGGAATTTCATTTCTTCCTCACGGATTTCTCTATTGTGGTTATATTCAGCTCAATTATTTTGTAACTGACCATGGCCCAATTAGTTTTTGACTAAACGTGTCCTCTTTAAAATGATAGTATCTTGACAGGAGCATCTGAAGAAAGAATGAGTCCATTTTTTTCCCAGTTACACACTTTATTTAAAATTAGTGTTTGGCTGTCTTAATGCAAATTTGGGGTTTTATTCTACTTTTGTTTCCACTGAAGTTTCCACTTGCATTGATAGCAAGTGTTTTACTCTCTGGGAAGGACCAGAATGAAGTCACTCTCAACATTTGAATAACTAGAATTCTTTCAATTGCTCAGCAAAACGAACATATCTCCTCCTCTGATAATGTTTAAGATTTTTTTTGTGGGAGCATCCATAGTGTCTACGCTGTCTCACCATGCAGAAGCAACCCAAAACTTACCTGATTTATCATCTGTACTTAAAAAGTCTGAGGATGAGATTAGTTCACCTTTTGCCACAAAATGCTTTTTCTACAAACTTAGTTTGTACAGCCATGTAAGAAGTTTATGTGCAGGTCATTGACTGGAATCCTGAGTAGAATCAGGCCCAGTATGCTCACTGTAGAATACCTATTGAAATCCTCTATTCAGTTGTTTTTCTCTGACTGCTAATTCTTGCCAATTGGTATATCATTTAATATGTGTTTTACTGCTATTTCATAACGTTAATTTTCGTAACTGCAATATGATATGATGCTAAATGGAAAGTTTTTAAAACACAGTATATCTACCCAATTACTTTTATCTATCAAACTTGTTATCTTATTAAAGAAAATCTAATTTACTTCATAAGGTCTAAATTTCCTTTGCGGCCTATTGGCTATGACTATGCTTTCATTCTCTGTTTTGCAAATTCTGTAGCAAGAATTACATAGTGCCTCTGAGTTATCCTATATGCCTTTGTGATGATAATTACAGTTTTGTATTCCAGATATAAGGAATCTGACTTAATTCAATAATTTTGAATGTCTCTGTATAGCCAGTTCCCAAAGAATCCAAAGAATTACGAGAAAACAAACCTATCCTCAATATGTTTAAATTGCTGAAAATAGATTCACAATTCCATTTCCATTGACTGTGCAAATGGACTGAAAAATATTCACCTAATCTTTAAGATAATGGCTTGCCATAGGAATATAAAAAATAAGAAAATTCATGCTGGTTTTGTTGCTTATGAGTCATTAATAATGGGTCACATATGGAATTTGGCAACTTATCCAGTAAAACACCCAAGCTATGAATTACTGGATCTGTCTGAAAATCTACAGTTCATTTTCTACTTGCATAGCACTTATTACATTTACCAGTAAGATGGTGATATAAGACTGATAATTTTCTATTGCAGACCTTTTGTCTAAGGTATAATGCATTACATAGACCATTCCTGACAGAAATTCATCCAAGAGTTTCAACATATCTATTTATGGAAACTTTCTTGCTTCTTCAAGTAGTTTGCTTGGGTGTTGAACTAGTCTTTTTATTTGAAAGGTCCTTGCTAGAAATTCATCTAACTAATTCATGTTCTGTCTTTTGCAGGGATGAAAACACTTGATAGCTATCTTCTTTGTAATAACCTTTTATGCATTTGAAGCCTCTTATCATCTCTTCTTCATTCTTCTCTTTTCCAGACTAAACAAATGAAATTCTTTCATTCTTGCTTTGGAGGTCATGTTTTCTAAACTATTTGTCATCCATATTATGTATGATAAGTTATCTCTAAATTCCGTTAAAATTATCCCCTCCTCCAAAAGCGCTCACCAATACCAGGATGCATTAAAAAACCCACATCCTAAATCTAACAAGTGATATGTTTTAATAACTTTCTGAAATGACATTTTCCTTATTTATAAATGAACATTCACTTGCATCTATGCCCCCAACCTGCTTCCTGCATTGCCAAGCCAGTCCTTGTCTGTTTCCTCTATGAAATAATTTAGTCAATGAACCATAGGTAAGATTTTTTTTTTTACCATCTGTGACCTCATTTTATGTTATAATAATTTCACTGAGACTAGATGTCCCTGGCTTGCTCATCATGGAATCGAAGACTGCATGGAAAGCACCCAATAGGTGTAGATAAATAGTAACCCATGCTCTGATAATTTCCATCCAGATCAAATATTCATACAAACTAAGAAGCTTCTCTCTCCCTGTATTCCAACTTTGTTCTCTAAAGACTTCTATCTTCTTCCTATCTACTCCTGCTCTAGCAACTTAGTTAACAGGTTTGCTTCTTGAGATTCAGAAAGTAAGAGTCAAGCCAAATTGGTTGGGTTTTGATCTAAACCTCATGTAGGCAAGTGCTTACTTTACTTAGTTTACTCTAACAGGTAACACGTTTACTTTACTCTAACGCTGGCCAAGCCTGACTGTCTAACAGACAGCTTACTGCATCTGTAGCAATCCAGATTTAATCTACTGATGTAAATTATTGTGTTTCAAATATCTGGAAATAACTTCTGTAACAGGCCCACAAGAATCATAGAATGATCCTGGTTGGAAGCGACCTTAAAGATCATTCAGTTCCAACTCGGCTGCCATGGGTAAGGGCAGCTGGATCAGGCTGCCCAAGGCCCCATCCAGCCTGGCCTTGAACTCTTCCAGGGATGGGGCAGCCGCAGCTTCCCTGGGCAACCTGTGCCAGTCCCTGACCACCATCATCGTGAAGAATTTCTTCCTAGTATCTGGTTTAAATATTCCCCCCTTCAATTTTAAGCCATTCCCCCTCATCCTATCACTAGATGCCCGTGTAAAAAGTCCCTTCGCAGCTTTCCTGTACATCCCCTGCTGGTACTGGAAGGCCACTGTAAGGTCTACCCAGCACCTTCTCTTCTCCAGGCTGAACAAGCCCAACTCTCTCTGCCTGTCTTCATAGCAGAGGTGCTCCAGCCCTCTGATCATCTTCATGGCCGTCCTCTGGAGCTGTTACAACACTTCCATATCCTTCTTATGTTGGGAATTCCAGAACTGGACACAGTACTCCAGGTGGGGTCTCACGAGAGTGGAGTAGAGGAGCAGAATCACCTCCCTTGACATGCTGGCCACGTTTCCTTTGATGTAGCCCAGGACATGCTTGGCTTTCTGGGCTGTGAGTGCACATTGCTGGCTCATGTCAAGCTTCTGATCCATCAGCACCTGCAAGTGCTTCTCCACAGGGCTGCTCTCAATCACATCATTCCTCAGCCTGTGTTGAAAACACAGATTGCCCCTTTTTACTCTAAAAAGATACTTAGAGATCCTGTTAATCTATTGAATAAAAGCAGCAAGTCATCAGCTGCAAGTTCTTTAACTGTAAAATTTAGAAATAAAAAGAATGTAGCCTCATTTTTGCAAGATGTGTTCTAGAAAGCATTGTAAATATATCTGCTAACATTTCCACTACGCACTGTCTGGGATGTTTTGTATGCCCCTGTTCCAGTAAAACAGAAATTTAAAATACTTATGATAGAGCTGTTCAGAAGGGTTTGGAAAAGAGACAAAGTTTTAAAACACAGTGGACTGTGTTTGGATGATAAATGAGCAGCATGAAGATTACTTTATCTTCAAGAGTAGAAATCTACAGAGGCTCTGATATTATGGTGCACGCTAAGAGCAGGTTGCTGAACATAGACAATGTCTTACTGAAATGTGCTTGATGCTGAAACTAAGATGTTGAGGCAGGTGCCTGATGTGATTTAAATATATGTCTTTAATCATAAAATGACTAGTTAGTATTGCATTTATTTAATGCTGAAATTAGGGGCTGAAACAAGGTTAAATAATGTGAAACTTTTTATTTGACTTTGACAGAACATAATTCTCTCTCAAGCCTGAGCTGGAGAGAACAGGAAAAAACTCATATTAAATATATTATTACTGCTTTATGCTCCACTTCTAAAGGGCAACTGTTGAGTGCTAGATCCTCAGATCACCTCAAACCAAAAACTATCCCTCTTTGAAATGTTTACTGTAGGAGACAGGAAGTCTGTTTGCAATCTTTACCACAGAACAAACTTTTCAAAAGATTTCTCTAGTGTCTAAGCATAAAGATAATCTTGTGTATAGGGCAAAGGACTAGAATTCTGACCACAAATCTCAGCTGCCAGAGTGGCTATATATAACTTTGGCAAGGCTTACGGAGCCAAAGATAAATAAAAGTTCCTAAAATAAAGGTTCGAAAGTACACCTGGGTTAGGTGATAAATGCCTGTATTAAAATGTGTAATCTAACAACCTCCATTTGGTTGCCCTTAAATTCCACAAGCACCTTTCTCTTTCTAGTCAAGGTTCCCTACGTTGTATGTGTTACACCTCTTATTCTGATTCACTATCTAAGTTTCACGCTACATACTAAGCATGTTTTTCTTCTGTGTTAGGTACTTATGGGAGCTGAGGACATGGGTAGCTGATCATACATCAGAAAAACCAAATCAACAAAAGAAGTATTTCTGCTGCCTTCCACAACAGAATGACTTGCAGGGCTGGTTTCCTTATCTTTTCCTTAGAAGAGCATTCTCAGAACTTTAGCAAGTATGAAATTTTCAGGGATTCACGTATCCCTGTGGGACAAAGCCTCTCTTTCTGTCCACCACATTGCAGCAGCAATTGCTAACAAAAACCCTAAAAACTTCTACTTTAACTGGTTAAGTTAGGAGAGTAACAACTGGTTATAATTTTTTTCTTCTGGCATCCCATTGTGGTTTGTAGTCCCTGGCTAGTATAAAAATCCTACAGTGGCTTTGAGTCACCCATGGCCCATTTGGTGATTAACTTACCGCTTACATTAAACTACAGGCTAGATCATCTCCCAAGGGTATAGAAAATCTGTGTTCAAGTCTGTGCTATTTTATTGTCCTGCAAGTGGAAAAATAGTGGCATTTCTTATAGGATCAAATGTTGAATTGTGAAGATTTTGTTTGAAACTGCAGACTTGGGCACAAAATTAAGAAGTTTAAGTCTTTCCTCTTAACATGTTATTCCATATTGCAGCCTTCTTGCCAAAGACAGAGTCATGTGCAGCAGGGATTTTTTCAGGTGTCCCAAGACTAAAATCCCTGGAGGATTTTATCCCTATACAGGTTAACACTAAACTCCGCAGAAAATTCTCTCAGTCTGAAATTCTCTGAAGCTGAATGTCTACCTCTCAATTAGCTACAAGAGAAGCCTATGTATGTAGCTTAGACTACATACTCACTTTCATAAAGCTAAAGGCAGACTGGACCATCTGAAGACTTTGATCTCTTCAGAAAAGCAGTGTCTTCAGTGTGTGCCACCTCCTTCCACCAAATATCCAAAATCTTGACTAGAACTTCTGTGACAGCAAATACCAACTAAAATGTTATCAAAAATTATGATTTCTCTAAGTTTGCACACTATTTTAAGCAATACATTTTAATAGCAAAAAACACTAATGGACATTTTCTACTTTTTGCTTACTTCAGAAAGAAAATAGCTGCTCGTTTTTTATTTCTTTGGTCCAACTGGACCACTGTTATTAATTGAGTCCTTAGATCAAGATAAGTTTACTTTAACTAAAAACAGTTAAGTGTAATTCATTAATCTCATACCAAAGCTCTGAAGTGCTCCTCCTCATCCTGACCCCAAAGAGGTCTGTATGGGGTTTATAAGCTCTTCTGTTTACAAGCTCTTCTTCAAATGTTGTGTTTGATACAGTTGTTCAATGCTTAGGAACAGTACATTGTTACTGGATGTTCATCCCAATTCAAAATACCACGACATTAAACATTTTCAGCCAAACATAACATCTAGAGAGTGTTCCACATGTTTGGCCCACAGAGAAGAGATTATAACACTATTACAATTACATTCTCTGCAGATGGCACATGCTGTATGGATTACAGTGTTACTTGTTCTGTTGCTGTGGACTTATTTGAATTGTCTGTGAAACACTGGAACCATAAATCAATTCTTCTGCTCTCAAAGAAAAGAAAAAACATTTTAAAGGAAGTTTCTGCAAAATGGCAAGGGTCAGGAATGATAGGGTAACCTTCCACTTTGTATCAAGGAGAAGAGGCCTTCTGAAGAAAACAAAGGAGAGGAAGCTGCCTGAATAAAACAATTCTTTTTCTCCTCTAACGTCTTACATCAGAAAGAAAATCTCCATGGATGGAACTCTCCATGGAACTACAATGGAAGGCAACTATGCCATGTATAGATCTCCACGGCTGGCAATTGTCCTCAGAACAGCTTTGCCAGCGCTAGTGGAAGACTGAGTCCAACTCAGCCAAACTGTGTCTAGAAGGATTATAAAACATTATAACAAAATGGATTTCTAGATGACTGTTGAACCAGATGACAAGGTAGTGTCATAACTTGATCAAGCCTTATGTAACTGTTTTAGTGTGTGGCAACATTAAACGTCAACTACTCCCACTAACACTTATCTTTATACATGAACCCATCATTAGAATTACTACATTAAGAGAAACACTTCTGATAAAGATGTGAAATTATTTCTGAAAAAATCTGTCTTTTAATCTTGATCCTGTGTTGCAATTATTCCCAGACTTTATTGTGGTTTCCTGCATGAAATTACATCCTTAAGCATACCAGTCCAGCATTTAATACAGACACAGGACAATAAAAAGTCAGCAGCAGGAGACAATATGTTTTATATGTGCAGTTAACTTTACACAGTGCTGGAAAATTTTGGCAAATGGCACTTAATTATGGTACCCAGGGATTCTTACAACGTATCACAAAGAACACAAAGGCACAAAGAACTTATTTACTGTTGTTCCTTTTAGGAATTACTTTTCAGAGATACAGGCTTTGCAGCTTAGAATAGAGTTTCAAGATGTCCTAATTTTGCTAATACAACTGTTTTTTCTTGTTTGTTTTATTTATTTATTTTTAAATAATTTCCAATTAATGATTGTATCTAAAGTAGTTACATTTGAGATGTCTGAGAAATAATTCCAGACAGATGTAATTTCCTTTTTTTCAGCGTGCTTGCTCTAAGTCTGTAAGTTTCAAACAACACAAAAGGTAGAGGATTTTCGGCTCCGCTATACAATATCTTGACCTGGAAACAGTACCAATGGTGAAAAGAACTCTCTGAAATGAAAGGCAAGGTACAGAGAAACCAAGATTCGGACACCCAAGTTTGTGGCCCATCTTAAGAGGACAATGCTGAAAATGCTAAGCTGAAAAAGAATTGAAGAAATTATCTGGTGGTCGAACCTTTCCATTTTCTACTTAACAGTGCACTCAGATTCCACTGATTTATCCCTATCTAGCTAATATTGTCCAACTTGTATGCAAAAAATATATCCCTTCTATTTTACATCTTGATAAAATATTCTAACAAGAAATGAAACTACTTTAGCACAGTCATATGTTTTACTAAATTTAATAAGTGCAAAATCTTACCACCTGACAGTAATCTGCTGCTTTAGTAGCTCATACAGGAATAATTTTATTTGTCAACACAAAGAAAAATACACCTAAAAATTGTGAATACTACTGATATTTTGGCATGAGGGGAGTACAGTGTACTCCCTCGCTGCCTTAAAGAGACCTGTCCAGGGTCAGATTCAAAGGAAATTCTGGAAAATACTTGATCAGAAATTTTCTGCTGAAATTGAAAATGGTGAAAAGAGATAGCTATAAAATATCTCATCTACTTTAAATATACACCACCTGCAGAAAGAATCTAGAGGAATTTACTTACTTCTTTTTGTAGATTGTAGGCTGACAATTTTCTTGGATTTATGACAAATTTTATTAGGAAAGTAAATCCATAATAGGATAATCCTATATGGTGTCCGCAAGACTTGGTAATGTTGTACTTTCAGTAGTATGAATGTATCTTAACAAATTCCACCTTTACTTCCACTGAGTGCTACAAATGCGATTACAGCTTAAATAGTGTTTTAATAAACAACTATTTCTGTTGCTACCCTAGAAGAAGTGTGCTGTTGAGTTATCGTTAAAACTGCTAAATTTTCAGTCACATGTGAAGAAAGAAAACAAGATTTTTTTTATCAACTCCATTGTTTGACTTTATTGACATTTAAATTTTGTTAGCTTGATTTTAAAAAGCTGACATTTGTCTCATTGCAAAAACTACACAAAAATAGCCATTCCTGCAATTTTGCTTTTAATTTTCTTACGACTACCAGGACTGCACATAGCCAAAGAATTGCCGTTGGTCATTCAGAAGCACATCTCCCACCATCTGGGGATGTGGCGTGTGCATGACACAAAGTCTTGTTAATGGGTTTACAACTCTGTTATCCCCTCTTGCAGAATCCATCCTGTGGAATGAAAATTGTTCAGATTTGTTTTGTGTTTAGATGTTTTTTAGTAAATTTACATTTGGTTGCATTTCTAAAAGAAAAAAGAGAGAAACCTTTGTCTGTACCCTTCTATGACATGAGATACTCTTTCATGTACCTGCTTTAATGGCACCTATGCTGATATATACCTGCTTATGATCTCTATCAGTGTGTCTGTGTTAACTCTAAGCCAGAATCTGAATCTGTGTTGAGCTTTCCTGTACCACGAAAGCTGCAAAAATAGACATAACAAAACAGACATCACCATGTGAGAAACTGGTATGTGCTTTGTCTTCTAGCCTCACTTAAAGAAAAATGGTTGTTGTCTTTGCACAGGGTACAGTGCTTTTCAAAGGCAAAATGCAATTCACAGAAAATGAAGACAGCACAGATTTAAAGATGCATAAAACAAGCAATTTTTAAAATATTTTCATTTTTCATCCAGAAAAGGTAATGAAAAGTTCTTTATAACAAGCTTACACTAAAATCTTGCAGGAAGATAAAGGAATTCTGTATCAAACTGCAAGGAAGATCCTGGCGCGTGCCTACACTCAGAAGAGGAGATGGCTCAAAGAAAACTCTGTCTCCTTCATTTTATAAAAAAAAAAAAACCAAACAAAAAAACCCAAAAAAAACCCCAAAAAAAACAAAACAAAAAACCCAGCAATATGCCACTGGGCATTCCCTGCGCTCATAAAGTAAGCAGTATATACTGAAGTAGGTATCTTATGAAGAATTTGCTGTTAGACTAGCAGCCTCAAAGATGGGTCCTTGTTTTCCAGGCATTAGTTTAGTAGATTATGACACACATTAATGTTAACATTAACGTTAACATTAACATTAACATTAACATTAACATTAACATTAACATTAACATTAACATTAAAGCAAGAAACTTATTTCCATTTCCTAAGAACCAACCCACCTCGTTAGCTAAGGCTTTAGCTAATAAAAATGGCTCAATAATATGGGAAACGACAACACAATTATTTCCATGAGTCTTTTTCTTGCACTGAAAGCACCACTGGCTTTAATCTCTAATTAAGTGCTTAAATCTGTCACTCTAGATCATACCTCCATGCAGAAGGAGAAAAACACGGATCAAGAATAGGAAAAACACAACTTGCAGGATGTTTATAGCCTAAAATAACAGAGAATGGATGGGAATGGAAAAGGTTAAGACACAAACAAACTAAGTTGGCAACAATTATTGCACCTGCAGACAGGCAGTGTTCAGTACTTACTGATAAATCTTGATGGTACAGACAGTGTTAACCAAGATCAGCGAGTCCAGTACGTACTGTTTCTGAAAGGATGGAGGACCCTTTATTTAATTGTGAGCCCGCTCATATATTGTAGTTACCATGTTTGTTTTCTTTCTAAGTGAATGAAAGAAGGAGGCAATCCTGCTGTACCAGTGAATTCAAAATTACTCAGAATATAGACAGAACCAATTGTATAAAAATGACACAGAGCAAAGAAAGAACAAAGAAAATTTAAATGGAAAGAGAAAAACAACAGGAGAAAGTGTCTGGTTTTGCTATCACTGGGACTTCCCTCACAGCTTATAACAAGCCCAGGACTGTTTTTATTTTGGCGAAAAAGTCTCTCGTATTTTTAACAATGTTTATTATGTACCTTCTAAAGTGTGTAATTTTTCAGCACTTGCCATCTCAACTGCTGTAAGGTACCACCAATACAAGCATAGCTCTCACTTTCATTTGCCACAGCTTTATTCATTTGAACAGTGGGTTCATGCAACTGAAGTCACTTTGCATATTCAAAAATCTTTTTAACATTTTGGTATGTGACCAAGATGCTGAAGCTACAGAGACAGATGTAAGGGTGCACCTTAAGCCACTAAGGGAAAGATTTCATGGTCGCAGTACAGAACTACACCAAATTCCAAGATACATCATAAATTATGATTCAAGACTGCTTCTGCTAGTACAGATAGTGTGATGATACTCGATATTCTCAGAGCTAATTTCTTGTTTTTAAATGAGATGGTTTACTGCCACAGTTTTAAAGGAATGGGGGTGCTGGTTGACAGCCGACTGAACATGGGCCAGCAGTGTGCCCAGGTGGCCAAGAAGGCCAACGGCATCTTGGCTTGGATCAGAAATGGGGTCACCAGCAGGTCCAGGGAGGTGATTCTCCCTCTGTACTCGGCACTGGTGAGACCGCACCTTGAATAATGTGTTCAGTTCTGGACCCCTCACCACAAGAAGGATGTTGAGGCTCTGGAGCGTGTCCAGAGGAGAGCAACAAAGCTGGTGAGGGGCTGGAGAACAAGTCTGACGAGGAGCGGCTGAGAGAGCTGGGGGTGTTTAGTCTGGAGAAGAGGAGGCTGAGGGGAGACCTTATTACTCTCTACAACTACCTGAAAGGAGGTTGTGGAGAGGAGGGAGCTGGGCTCTTCTCCCAAGTGACAGGGGACAGGACAAGAGGGAATGGCCTGAAGCTCCGTCAGGGGAGGTTCAGGTTGGATATCAGAAAAAAATTCTTCACAGTAAGAGTCATTGGGTACTGGAACAGCTACCCAGGGAGGTGGTCGAGTCACCTTCCCTGGAGGTGTTTAAGGAACGGGTGGATGAAGTGCTTAGGGACATGGTTTAGGGAGTGTTAGGAATGGTTGGACTCGATGATCCAATGGGTCCTTTCCAACCTTGTGATTCTGTGATTCTGTGATTCTGTGAATAAGAGTTCCGCCAAACCTACACTGGACATCTCACAAGTAGAAAAGAGGCATAACCTAAACCTACCAGATGCTGATCTGCTCAAACCTATCACTGCTGTATGCGAGCATCTTTTCTCCATACATTAAGAAACATTGACAGTCTCTTGTCTGTTCTCCTGTCTCCTCCTAGCTGCACTGTAGACGCAGTGGATTGTTTGGTTTTGGAATTGTTTGTGTGTGGCTGTATTCCATGGAGGTATTACAGGAAGGCTGGACACTCTTCAGGAAGGAAATTTTAAAGACAGAGGAGCAGACCATCACCATGTGGCAAAAGCAAGCTGTCAGGGAAGATGGTCAGCCGTGATGAACAGAGAGTTCTGGATGGGACTTAAGAAGTAAAGGAGAATTTATGACCTTTGGATGAAGAGGCGAGCAATTCAGGATGACTACAAGAATATTGTGTGGTTATGCAGGGAGAAAATAAGAAGAGCTGAACCCCAGCTAGAACTTAATCTGGCTGCTGTGGTAAAGGACAGTAAAAACTGTTTCTATAAATATATTAGCAGCACAAGGAGGGCCAAGGAGAATCTCCAGCCTTTAGTGGATGAGTGAGGAAACACAGTGACAAAAGATGAGGAAAAGAATGAGGTATTTAATGCATTCTTCACCTCAGTATTTAACAGGAAGTCCAGTTGTTCTCTGGGTATCCTGCCCCCGAGCTGGAAGACAGGAATGGCGATCAGAATGAAGTCCCCGTAATATAAAGGGAAATGGTTAGGGATGTGCTATACCACTTAGATATGCATATCTTTGGGCCTGATGGGATCCATATGAGGGTACCAAGAGAGCTGGTTGAAGTGGTCAGCAAACCCCTTTCAATAATTTATCAGCAGCCCTGGTTAATGGGGAGGTCCCAGTTGGCTGGAGGTTAGCAACTGTGATACCCGTCTACAAGAAGGGACAGAAGGATGATACAGGGAACTACAAGCCTGCCAATCTGACCTCAAGTTTGGGGAAGCTTGTGGACCACATCAACCTGAGTGCCATAATATGACACATACAGAATAACCAGGGTATCAGGTCCAGTCAGCATGGGTTTAGGAAAGGCAGATCCTGCTTGACTAACCTGATCTCCTTTCATGACAAGGTGACCCACGTAGCTGATGAGGGAAAGGCTGTGGGCGTTGCCTACCTGGACTTCAGCAAAGCCCTTGGCACTGTTTCACATAGCATTTTCCTGGAAACACTGAATGTAACTATAAGAAATTCTTTTGTGTCAATTCTCTTTTGTAAAGGAAATGGGTCTGTAAAAGACCAGAACTGTAGAGTGATCTAACAACCATCACAAAATTCACTGACTTCCAATTTAAATGTAAGGCATATTTCTTCAACATTTACTTTTCCAGCACTGAGTTCACAGAATTACAGAACCATAGGACTGTTTAGTTTGGAAAAGCCCTTTAAGATCATTGACTTCGACCATAAATCTAACACTGTCAAGTCTACCACTAAATCATGTACCTAAGCACTAGACCTACATGTCTTTTAAATACCTCCAAAGAAGGCAACTCCATCACTTCCCTGAGCAGCCTGTTCCAGTGTTAGACAACACTTCCAGTAAAGACATTGTCACTAATACCCAATCTAAAACTTCCCTGGTGCAACCTGAGGCCACTTCCTCTTATCCTAGCACATCTAACTTGGGAAAAGAGACTGACAGCCACCCCACTAGAACCTCCTTTCAGCTAGTTGTAGAGAGCGAGAGGGTCTCCCTTCAGCCTCCTTTTCCTCGAACTAAACAGCGCCGGTTTCCTCAGCTGCTCTTCATAAGATTTGTGCTCCAGACCCTTAACCAGCTTTGTTGCTTTTTTCTGGACCTATTCCAGCACCTCAATGCTGTGACTTTGGAATTCCATTCAAAAAAACAAATAGAGAGTATGTTTACACACTTTAAAAACTTTGTTCCTGTCCAATACCTGTTGCATAGCTCTGCAAAAGATTACAAAACAGAAGAAGTGTCAATATGTATAGATATATGCACTCTCCTCTGCTATTTCAACAGGTCAGATCAGGCAAAACAGCAGTAAATCCAAACTACTACCTAAAATATGAACTTTTCCAGACTTTAAGATGTTCAGATGACAGGCTGGCTAATCTGTTTTTTATTGTTGTACGTTTCTAAAGTTCATTTCCTTCTTAGGTCTCGTTCTAAAAATCACATTAAGACAGGCATTCTCCAAAGGTTTTGCGTGTCTTTGATTCTAGACAGACAGACAAAAATAACTTCTCTCCTTATGATCTATTAGCACATCTGATTTTAATATTTTCCAGTTGTGTTTTAGATTATATCAGAAAATACAAATATTGCAGAACACACAGGCCCTTTCATTATTTTAGGTGTTCATTCTCTGCTAATCACTGTGGTACCCTAGGTTCTTTTGACATTAAATATATCCCTCGGGTATTCTTCTAATACTAAATATATCCCTCTGGTATTTGAAACACAAGATTGTCTATCCTTTGCCCTTTAGCAAGAAAGAAGCAGACAGAAGCTGATACACTTCATAAGAGGTAAGGTAAAATGCAAGTGAATGTAGTGCTTCTGTTCTCTGTCAAGAGTCCTGCAATAACTACCTGCAATATCCTCACTTTTGGTCTCATTCTGTCATAAGTGTGGCTAATAGTCTAAGATGTCCTAATTCTCTACTCAGTGCTATGATCATACTTGTAATAAGTTATTATCAGGGAATATGTACATATATGTACACATGTGCTGTCTCTTTGTATATACTGTACACATACATTTAAAAAGCCATTGATGTGCCAGTCATAGCTCACTTATCACATACTAAAAAAGCAGTGGTTCAGAAAAAGTTATAGGATTTACATTTTAAAGACCACTGTCCTCAGCTAGGATAAATCAGCACATCCTTAAGTCAGCATTTCAATTATTTACACTGGCCAAAGTCTACTCTAAATGCTTGAAAAATGTCCTCTATAAGCAAACCAGCCTGTTTTATATCAATGCTATATTCCATCAATGAACTTTACAGTAATTTCTATTCTCCTAAGCACAGTTACCATCATTAATAAAACCACCATGACTTATGGAGATTAACAAATACAGCAGAGTCCTATAGTTAGGTGCTTTGCTCCATTTGCCAGATGTTCTCTATATTGTCTGAGAGATTCATGCCTCATGTAACTTATGTATGAGGTCAGATTCTAGCTTTAATTTCTTCTTTCCTGTGTTCTCTGTATTGACGGAGAGTTTTCCTATGTAGCTGGGAAGCTGAAAAGGGAGTTTTCCTCCAAGGCCTAAGTAGAAATCAGTATTAATCCACTAAGAAAAAAACAAAGTAACAGGAAGAAAAGGGGAAAGGAGTTGTGGCAGTGACAACTTGTGGTACAGGTCCAAGCTATGTCTCCTTCCCCTGCAGAAGTGAATGAATGAAGGCAATGAATACCTCAGAGTATTACTTATGATTTTCTCCCTGTGGCTGTGCATAAAGACAGTGGAAAGGGAAGCCAATTCCTTTTGGACTGCCCCGGAACAGATTAAGTGTACATCCATTATCTGGGCTTCCAATAGCGGAAAACCACTTAAGTAATTATGGACTATAACTATGTAAGGTTTTGACTCTTTGTTAAGGAAATTATACTATATTCGAGGTTCCATGGAAAAGTCCTTTTTTCTGAGACAGTTAAGAAAATTTCAGCCTGAGTATCCACTGGTGAACAAGTAGCAAGCTAAGAGAAACACACTTTACATACAAAAGCTTTAAGAAAATGGTAGTTTCAAACTACACGATGAAGTAGCAAAAAAGAATAATCGTCAAACAAATTTCCATCTACTTTTGTAGATTTGTAGAGTAGATTTGTCCATCTACTTTAGTTCAGAAGCAAGATATAACACTGAAGAGAAAAAGCATTAAAAAAGGAGGGATTAAAATTAGTGTAGAATCTAAAAATTATGGACTGTCACTAGCTCACCTATCAGCTAACAACAATGAACTTTACAGGCGAGGGTAGCTCTGATACACAAACAGATTTTGGGGAGAAGAAATCACACAAATTTCATGAGTAACTACCAAAATAAAAATCCATAACATTCATCATCGGATAACAGGATCAGCAAATGCTGACGTGGTGATTTTTGCTGGAAAACACTAGGATCATATTAATTTTTAAATGTGCCAATAGCTTGCCATTAAATTCACTGGCATTTTTAATCCATATTTAGGAATAAAGAACAAACAAGGATATTTAGTTTTTATTTACAGATGTAAGCACAGCTTCAAGGTTGCATTAAAAATTAAGATTTTACTAGGGAACTGCCAGGTTATATCCAAATTGTAAATTCATTATTAGTTTTGCATTATTGGTTGTCAGTTCCTTAGGCACAGAGCCAGGTGAGGGAGTCAAAGGAATAAGTGAAAGCCATGTTTTCTCTTTAAGAATCAAGTTTACTTTAGCATTTGTACCTTCACAGAATAGCCTTGAACATCAAAAGTCAGATGACTGAAGCAGCAGAAGACATAAAATGCCAGAAAGTATTTTATTAAATCTCACGCATTGCAAGACAATTGTATATTTTAGTGAGGCAGATTTGTGAAGTTTTGAGTGTCTGAAATAATATTGTGTATATGAATAGTGTCTGAGGTATTGAAATAGAAATTCAAGTGCAGTAAAAGGTATATTTTTGCTGCTCTGAAGTGACTCAAACTCTTGCTAATACAACTGAAGGTGCCATATTGAAATAAATCTTCAAAGTCAAGGGTCTGCTAAAATTCCAGGCATCCATGGAAGTGTTCTGTATCTCAAATTAATTTTTAATCCTTTAATAATAAAAAAGCAATAACCAGAATAAGTAAGAAAGTGGAGATTTATGTCCAAGTCAAAAGCAATTTCCTTCTAATTTTAAAAGTGAAATTCTAGGTTTGGAGGGTTGAAGACAAAGAAATTAATTTGCTTCAGAAAGAATTTGAAAGAACTTGTCCATGATCACACACAACCTGTACCTTGTTTGCCATTTCAGTGAAAGGATGCAAAGGTCATTTTTTTGTGAGTGGCTGAAACTGTGGCTATATATCAACAGCACACTGGCATGTCGTGATTACAAGCCATTTTTATTTATTAGTCTACTGAAACAAGAAAGAAGTGACCAGAACAGGAGTCTCTAAAGTGATTCCTGTGCCTTATACCTTAAAAAAAAATCTATAACGAGTATGATCTTGTTAGAGCACAGCACAAGTCCCTTAAATCCAGAATCCTCTCCAAGCCAGCACGTCAAGTCCCTTTACAGTACTTCAGTAAGAACTAGTTGGTCTTGTTGGAAAGCTCAGCGGAGGACCATAGTAATTCCTTTTAATGCTTTGTATCAACTTGTCCAGAATATCTTGACTTAATGGCTTAGTAGAAATAAAGTCTTGTCTTTCCACCTGTTAGGCAGGTTCCAACCAAGATGTACGAGTTATTTTAAATCAAAATTAAATAGGCAAAATCAGTGTGGTTTTAGCTCTATTTACTATTCACTTGATTAGATGACATCTTCTCCCTTGCTCTGACTCCGTATCGTCCTACAACCATAATCCTCACACAGATAAAATGAGCTATGCATGGCTGCTCCATATGTCAGACAGTCCTCGGAAACAGCAGAAATCTGCCCTGTGTCTGTGTTGGCAGGCATGGGATTGGGCAGACAAATGTTGTCATAACCTCCACCCACTGGAATCTGGTTGTTGGTTTAGTTAACACATCCTCTGGCTATTTGAACTGGTCATTGAAGCAGTCAGCAAAGTCAGGTTGTCATGCATTCCTTATTAGTCATTTCCTCCCACAGCTGGTTCTTCTGCCTTCATGTTTACAAATCAGCTGAAATCTTGTTTGTACTTTGAGGATGAACTGAAGACATTAGAGAAGTATCTACTGTTCAGCTCTGCAATCTAAGTAGATTTAAGTTACCACAGTCAAGCAAACTCCAGCAATTTGCTGTTTGCCAGCTGTCTCGCTGCTGCTGGTTTACATGGGGGTTTCAGTATGTGATTTTCTTTTTTCTTTGTTTCTTTTTTCTTTTTTTTCTTTTTTCTTTTTGCTTTTTCATTTTCTTTTTTTCTTTTTTCTTTTTTCTTGGGGGGGAGGCATCAAAAAACACATCTTCTGGTGTCCAGGTAGGAATCTCAGCTATTTTCAGTGAAGGAAATACTTGAGATATTTCACGTAACTTTTGCCTGACACAGTAGCACTGAGCAGTTATGTTTATTCATAGAAAGAAAGATGTGCATGTAATCACTTTTTTTTTTTTTTTTACTTACTGCAACAGCTATTTCTGGGTGATATTTCCAGATATCTGGGCAAATATTGAGACCATGAGTCAATGTAACTGTTTACCTTTGCTTACTTTCACAGAAGGGAGTAAAAATTCTACCATTAGGAAATCTGCCTTCAGTGTACGAAATGAAGAACAGGTAGCACAGGAAAGGAGGCATAATGGACGTGACACAAAGGAGGAATCTGAAAAGCTCTAGCCAAATCCAGCTCATTGTCAGTATTATTTATCTTAATGTACTGCATTTCTTGGAAAAATTACTCTTTCTCTAAAGAGTTATCTAAAACATGTCCACATCTTGCTACATCTAACTAGTTTGTCAGTCTTTTCCACAAAGATGTTTGCTCATTAAACAGAGATGATTTCATCTATCATTTTTTTTTTCCTCGAGTGTTCTCACTGGACTTACTTGGTTTTTGGCAATTAAAAAAAAAAATCAATTCTGTTAAGAATTGCCTGGAGAGAAAGTAGAATTCCTTGAAAAAAAGCAGAATACGCTTACATTAAAACAAAGGCAGAATCAAATAAAAATGTCCCACAGGTAGATTTTGCTGATTCTGAAAGGCACACTGATTATGCATTATTCTACATTTTTAGAAATATGTCCTTTAAATAAAAATATTTTTATAAAAATATTATTCTACATTTTTAGAAATATGTCCTTTAAAGTCAGTTATCAGAAACAACTGCTACCTAATCACCGTCTTTTTGTAAGAAGTGTTTGAATTCTATTTTTATTTTTATGACATCCCATTCCCAAAAGATTAACAAATAGACTACACCAGCTGTGAAAGTCAAACCTGTCTACTGACTTGGAACGACTGAATCTAAGACTTATGCCTATTTTTTAGGATAGTTAGCCAAATATAGATCTTTGACTTTAGCTGCAGATAGAAATGCCAACATTGACTCGTGCTAAAATAGAGGCTGAGGAATCCAAGCATATAGTCCATGAGTTGAAAGCATAACTAATACTCAGACTTTGCAACGCTTGTGTATACAAAAATAAATTCTGTGGTAGAAGCAGCGATGTTTCTCCAGGACAACATCCCAGTGATCAAGCAGTATAACAATTTTTTTTCCCCTGCAGGCCCCCCATCGTTGACTCAATAATAGGTTTACTATTAACAGATTCTGTAAACAAGCGAAGAGATGCACACTAACTCACATCACTGCTGAACCATTACATACCTCCAAGGTCAGGACCCTCCCACCAACAAATCGAAGATAAGGCTTCTTTAACTGTCATGCAGAAATTTCATATATTGCCTCTGCTTTAACATGAAAAGTGATATTTCACATTATTACTTCATAATAAATCTCCTCAAAAGGCTTCTTCCACAAGAAGCTAAAGCACTGTCAGTTTTACAGGAGAGATCACTGACAGTTATGGGCAGCAGAAATTAAATCTCTTTCATGGAAGTTTTCCAAAATGGTGAAGAATCTTATTTAATGTTTAATGTATTTCTATAAGGCATCTTTAGTCTTTTCTAGTGAACAAGAGGTTTGATGAAAAATAATTCCATTGCTTGCAATTGACAACAAAATAAATGCCAGTTTCATTTGTGTATATCACGAGGAGGTGGGCACCTTTTGCCAAAGCATCTGTTTGCACTGTTAGGACTACAGCTTTATTCTCAGAGTCCATCTCACAGCAACCATTTTCTTAGTTCCGGATGAGGCTTGTCTTGAACCAATCAAATATACGTTATACAGCTATTCCTCCATCTGTACGAAGACAGATTAACGGCTTGACACTGAGTGTTTTCTTGTAAGCTTGTTGTCAGTAACTAAATGTCACAGCACAGAAATATGTCTATTGTCACTGAGAAGTTTTTTAGATCAGAACAAGAGGGTAATACACACAGAGGAGACAAATTTTGTTCAAATGCACATTTCTGCTAATGGTTTCACAACCACTGCTGTTGCTGTTGCTGCTGCTGCTGCTGTGCTTAACAAGTTACCTTTCTTGTGGTCCACTGAACTTTCCAGTAACCAATACAAACTAAGTCATGAGATGTACTATGCCAGCAGATGGAAACAAGCAGAAGGAAGAGGAAGATATGGCTACCAATGCTTTGTTTATAAGAACATCGTTCGTGTTATCAATATCCGCGTTCCATTAACATATGGTTTCAATTCTGTCTTCATGATGTGATTCAAGCACTACAGTCGAGCACATTTCACTCTATAGTTAATCAAGGAAGAAGGGATATTGTAGCAGTTTCTGTGAAAGCTCTAGCTGCTTACTAACCTGCTACTGGTAATTATTCTCAGTGGTAATGCAAAGCTTTTCCATTACACAAGGGCAGATTGAACCTCTGGTAAAATGTAATGAATAATATCCATGAAAAATAAGATTCACTCTAAAATGGTTGTGGTTTTAATTATTTATATAGTTGTTTAAAATTTCCATGATTTAAACTAGAATTCTGTCACAAAGTTGATTGAACAAGCGTGAAATGAGAAAGCAACCCTAAAAGAGAGCTACTAATCATTACTAAATAAAAACCTCTATGCGTTATTTCATTTCCATAGCATAAACACTAACCAGGTTCATAACCTGAGAACAGCCTTAGGAACATGTTTGGAATATGAACAAAATCTGCAAAGGAACTGAGGAATCCATTATGAAGATATTTGAAGATTATGAACTGTACTGCATTTTGAATTGCTTAGGGTCAGCTAGGATATGCTCTGAATATAGGTGCGTCAATCTGCATCATTAATTCCATATTGAAGATCTGAAGACCCAGCTTCAATTCCCCTGGAGATGCATCAAGTAGATGTCTTCTATTTAATTTAGCAAACTGATGCCTCTTACTCATAGCTACACTTACACAGCCTGTCAGGAATATTGGCAAAGTATCATGATCAAGCAATCCTAGATCCCTACTAGTCAGGTATCCATCTTCGACAAGGAGAGGTTCAGTGTTTTCTTTCCTGCTGGTATTAACATACTTAATAAATCCCTTCTTGTTATCTGAAACAAGGCTTGCCAGTTTCAACTCCAATTGAGCTTTAGCCTTTTGTGCCTACTCCCTGCATAAATGAACTACAGCTTTATAACCTTCCTGCAAAGCCTGACATTGCTTCCAGAGATCATATAATTTCTTTTTCTTATTGAGGTCCACAAAGAATTACCTGTTCAGCCAAGCTGATCTTCTGCCTCACATATTTGACTCACCACACAGTGGAATTTTCTGCTCCTGTGCTTCTAAAAGTTGGCTCGTAAAGACCGACCAGCCCTCAAAAGCACGTTACCAGGGTACTGTGCTAAATAGCTCCCTGCATATGTCAGACTTTGCCCTTCTGAAGCCCAGGCCACAACTCTGCTGTCTCTTTTTCTCCCCACACTGAAAATTTTAAACTCAACCATTTCACAATCACTGTGGCCAAGGCAATCACCTGCCATCATACCCCCACAAATCCTTCTCTGCTCACAAACAGCAAGTCTAGGAGGGCACCTTTCCTAGTTGGCTCACTGAGTGCCTGTGACAAGAAGTTGCCTCCTACAAATTTCAAGAATTTGAATAAATAGACATAAAAAGAGGTAAAAAATTATGTTCCCATTTGCTAAGTTCAGTTGTTGAAGAGAATCAAACCTTGTGGAATATAGGCAAAACTTCTAAACGAAGTATGTCATCTGAAAGTCTCTTGTGGGCAAAATAGCTATCATTTCCTGAAGCGAAGCCTAACTTCACTCTAATAAAAGTGATTCTAATATTATGAGAAAGGACTGGAGGCTGTAAATTAAAAAAAAAAAACATCTGACCACATTTCAATTTTGCAGTGCAGGAAGTGATGGGGAGACACAAAATTACCTGACATCCTGCCAAATCTTGCAGAGGATCTGTTGGTTCCTAAAAAACAGGGTGTGCCTCAAAACCATTGCATAGTTCTGGTAGTCACTAAACAATGGACTTTACTAATACGAATAAGGTGTTCAGAGATGAGGGGGTAAATTTCCACAGTTCAGCTTCTTAGTATTATAGCAACTGACTCCTGAACAAAATGTTCCAGGAACATGCATCACAACTAATTTGCAATTGATATGATATATGAGGATGTATTATTTTTCACCATTTCTTAGGCTTCTCTCTACACCCAGCTGAAAACAGATATCTATTAGCTTGCAGGGATTCAGATCCTGTGACTCAAATACAAAAGACAATACAAAGGAGCTGCATTCTCAAGTTGTTTCTGTGACTTTGTATATTGATTATGTTTGTAGTGGTAGCAGCAGTTACAGTGCTTCAAAGTAGTTCTTGGTTTATATTCATAGGTATAAGAAAAAAATTATTTCAACAAACTCATAATACTTTTACTGGAACAAATCTTGTTTCTGACACTGTGAAATCTGCCTGACAGCAATGGAAGTGATATAATTTCATTTCATGGAAGCAGGGGGTTATGAGCACCAGAATACAGATGTGAGAACACAGAAATAAGGACTGCATGGGCCAGAGTTTGTGGAGGGCTGGACAGTGAGTCATGGTACGTATAGTACTTATCATGAAAACCAGGGCAGGAAAATAGCTGCTGGAACTTCTGCAGCCTCAGGGTTTCATTTCACACAGCTTATGAGTTGGAAAGAACTAGTCTGAGATAATAGACCACAACTGGCCTCTGAGATATTTTGTAGATTTGTAAATTATTGCTGTTTCATATCTGTAACTGAAGTCCTTACTGCATGCAGTCCAGCAGGCTAGGTGAGAAAATACAATAAGCCAGGCAAATTAAAGTGGATATGACTTTTATTCCAGTCTTTGCACTACAAGAGAATTGCAGAGTAAAAGGCTGAACCTGAACAAAAGTTAGTTCCTACAGAAGTTTTTTCTAGTGTTTAGGAATTGTAACTCACGAAAAAAGAAGACATGAACACTGTGAGGCACTAGTAGAAGGAAGAAGGCAAAAATACTGTTAGGAGAAAAATGCAACCATTCGCAAGAAGCTTGGGGATGACAGCATCATACCAAGTAGTCAAGTTGGGTATGTCATTCTCATATCCATTAGAGCTGGTGCACAGAATCTACAGTCAGATGATACATGGATAGGAATTCATCTGAAGAAAATCATATTAATGGATCTACAACTGAAAATGAAAACACAGTTCATGATCATTAATGACCAAAAGGGGACAATAATTAATTATCCTTTAAATAAATCCTTCAGACCTCCTACTGAAAAAGGAAGACTAATACAGTTCAAACAATACAGTCAGTACCATTCGCCAGATGGCACAACAGCTCTTCCCAGAAATATTAAAAAAAAAAAAAAAATAGAGCAAAAGAACATAATGTGTTTGAGGAGAGATTCAAACCAAAGCTAGGAGAACTATAAAATATTCCTTTGCTAATATACAGTGATGAATATCTCATTAGTAATACTGAGCAATGAACTGAACTGGAACACGCGGTTTCCACTCAAAACTTCATTTGTTTGCAGAGAACATGGACATTACCCGTAGTCAACCATGGCACTGGTCACTGACCACCAACTTTCATAGAAGGTTCTATTAGCAGAAGTGCATTCTTCTCTACCATGTATTAGTTTGTTTGGTAGTGATTCTTACTTTTCTCACTCTTTTCTACCTTTCCTCAGGCAATGTACTAATTAACAGAGTATCTTTCAGATGGAGCCCAAGGAGTGCTCTGGAGGACAGTCACACACTAATCTGCCCTCCATCACATATGAAAAAAACATCAACGTTAGAACCCCAGGGCAAATGTCTTGGTCAGGAAGGTACTGAACTAAGAATATGAAATTCCAAACAGCATTCACAGATATATGGGAAGTCTGGGCAGTTTAATTAATTGCATACTGTGTTTCTCTCCTAAACAGGAGTTCATTTTTTAAAGAGGCAACCATAAGTTCTGATTTAGAGCTTTCATTATGTTAGTGTAAGACAGATGCATTGTGGAGTCCTTCTCAAGTAAGTTTTTTAATTTTGCTTAATTTTCCAAAGAAGATTATTTAACTAGTCTATATTTATAAGAAAAGTAACCTTCAAATCACATAATTGTGTTTGGACAGTCAATACTGTCTACTTCCTCAAAGGCTTTGAGGAACTGCTGTTCCATCTCTTTCCATGATAAATTTACCTACATGCAGATCACTCTTAACAAGGCAGAAGGCAGTGTTCAAAGGTGCAGCTGAGCCGCTCAGATGAAGTAGCATGCTCATAATTTTTGCCTTTTCAGAGGCAGCCAAGAAGGTAATGTGCAATGATATTATGATTATCATTATTCACTATACATAACAGAAATGAAAAGATGCTCTGTAAAACATACATTGATTCTAATTTCTGGGGAAAGGAACTAAAGCGGGGAGCTTTATCTGAAAAGAGCAGCTGCAACTGAAAGCCAGATGAAATCAATAAAGGTTTAGAAAAGGAAAATTCTGCTCCGTAAAAAAAAATTTATATTCTTACAAAGAACAATACTCACTGAAAATTACTTATTTCTTTTCGAGGTTCTCTAGATGCATAATATACAGAGAAGTACACTTCCAGACTTTTACCAGTGTCAGATTCATTGCTCCTCTAGTTAGATGTCTAATTATTAACTTCTATAGCCCTAGAAAGTCAACATTTAGGCTCTTTCTCCAGTCAGTGAAGACTAATGAAACATCCATAAGGACATGCTTTAACAGAGATATGAGCTTGAGTTTCACTCAATCACTTGAGTGCAGCTCATATCTTCCTGAGATAGGATATCCAAAAATCACCTCCCCTGGAAAGAGATGTAGTACTTCACTGAGTCCGAAGGAAGCTTTGGGATATCTATCTGTTAGATACCCAAATTGGACAAATTAATCCACTCCTCAATTGCCCAAATTCATTTAATACTTAAAAACTCATTAGATACTCTGGATATTATACTCAATTTTATTTAAACTAAGGTTCTTAAAACCTGGGTTTCATGCTACTTGCTTACTTCATGCAAGGGCAAGGTTCTCCCTTTTGTGCAGTATTCTGCAATCTTAAATCTAATCACTAATGTTCTAAGGGAAAACTGGGCTCCTCTGAGGAAACGTGACTAACCTAATTTACTTAATTTTGGACTTTTTTTTTCCCCTTCAACAGATGGTGACCTTCTCTAACTGCCAGGAATCCTGAGGCCCACGTTGACCTGTAACTAGTCATTTATTCCAGGGAAAGTGTGCAATAGTTTGACTCTCCACTTTATATTGGCTGTTCTACAAGATTTTTCCTACTGTTTCTATTCACAGCAAACTGGACTTTTCACCATATGACAGTGACCTCAGAAGCCAACAGCATAATCTGCTACACAAACAGTATGTTTTTAAGATAAACATAATGGTGGATCAAAGCATGACAAGTGTTTCCCAAAAGGGGCACGTTAGCTTCATCTTTGTTATGCAATCATCCTGAGCTCATTGAGTTACTGATTTTCTTTCCTTTGCATATTACTTTTCATCTGTATTTTATATATCCATTAAGAAACACCATATACTTACTCCAGCAGAGGCAAAATGTCTCAAAGATGGATTTAAGTGCACAATCTTTCCTATTTCTATGTAATTACATACCTTTCCAAGTTGCAGTACTGGTTTCAAAACAACCCTACACTTCCTCACAATCAAAACTCCTGAACTAGTTCAAGCTCCAGGAATTAGCCTACTAAGACCTCAAACTAAACAGACTCTGGCTCAATGAAAATCAGGCATCTTCCCAGACGGTGATAATGGAGAGGCACCAGATGGCTGACCAAAGACAAAACAAAAAAACTGAATGTGTGCAAAAAAACAAAACAAAACAAAAAATTAATAAGCGGAGGACACCAACAGAAGAGAAAAAGATTGATATCAAGGGAAAATAGTAAAAGAAGAGTAGCTAGTGTGTCTGCAATCTGAATTATCACAACACAGTAGAACTTCTCAACCGAGTGATCAGGCCCAGTCAACATGGGTTTATATAGGCAGGTCTGGCCAAACTAATCTGATCTCCTTCTATGAGAAGGGTACCCACTTAACAGATGAGAGAAAGGCTGTGGATGCAGAGTACCTGGACTTTAGTAAAGCCTTTGATACTGGTTCTCACAGAATTCTGCTTGGGAAACTGGCTACCACTGGCCTGGAGGGCCGCACCTTCTGCTGGATTGAAAACTGACCGGATGGCTGGGCCAAAAAGTGGTGAAGAATGGAGTTAAATCTGTCTGGAGGTTAATCACAAGTGGTGTCCCCAGGGCTCAGTGCTGGGTCCTGCCCTGTTCAATGTCTTTACTGATGATCTGGATGAAGAGATCGAGTGCACCCTTAGAAAATTCACAGACAACACTAAACCGGAAGTGTAGATCTGCTGGAGAGGAGGGAAGATCTGCAGAGGGATCTGAACAGGCTGGATCAATAGTCTGAGGCCAGTGGGATTAGGTTTAACGCAGCCAAGAGCAGAGTCCTGTGCTTGGGACACAAGAAACCCGTGCAGTGCTACAGGCTTGGAGAAAAGTGTCTGGAAAGCTGCCTGGAGGACAAGGACATGGGGGTGTTGGTTGACAGCCAACTGAACATGAGCCAGCAGAGTGCCCAGGTAGCTAAGAAAGCCAATAGGATCTTGGCTTGTATCAGATACGGTGTGGGTCCAGGGAGGTTATTCTGCCCCTGTACTCTGCACTGGTGAGGCCACACCTTGAATATTGTGTTCAGTTTTAGGCCACTCGCTAGAGAAGGACATTGAGGTTATGGAATGTGATCAGAGAGGAACAACAAAGCCGGTGAAGGGGCTGGAGAACAAGTGTTATGAGGAGCAGCTGAGGAAATTGGGGTTGTTTAGCCCAGAGAGGAGGAGGCTGAGGGGAGACCTTATCACTGTGTACAAATACCTGAAAAGAGGTTGCAGAGAGGTGGGTGCTAGTCTCTTCTCCCAAATGACAGGCAATAAGATGACATAATGTCCTCAAGTTGCACCAATGGAGGTTCAGATTAGACGTTAGGAAAAAATCCTTCACTGGAAGGGTTCTTAGGCACTGGAACAGGTTGCCCAAGGAGATGGTTGAGTCACCATCCCTGGAGGTATTTAAAAGACAGGTAGATTAAGTGGTTAGGGATATGATTTAGCAGTCAACAGTTATGGTTGGATTTGATGATCTCAAAGGTCTTCTCTAACCAGGCAATTCAATGATTCTATGATTCACATGCTGAATTCAAGCAGTTTCATACATTGAATACAGTTAATTCCATTAATAAGGAAGACAGTTTTGTTCCTTTCTTATTAATACACATCAGTGAGGCAAATGACGTTATGCTTTAGCTCAGCCACAAATTTTTGGGCACTACACAGGCACAAGTCAATGAATTCAAAAGACTTGTGAAGTGCAAGAGCTCCAGCAGACAGGCTATTCCTTCCCAGCCTGAAAACCTGGAGCCTGCCTGCCCCAGCAGAACCTCATTTGGATCAGACATCCATTCTGTATGCTTGAGAAAGATATTTCAGCCCCATAATACAGAGTAACGATTGAAGCATCATGCGATGCCATCATGACTCAATAAAATAAACTTTCGTTACCTTTGCAGACTCCAATGATCTTCTGGTATCTTGTTGTCAAGGTACTTTGAACATCAAAACAAGGAGCTCCAGGAATGATAGAGACCGCTGGGCTGTTTTCAGGCTGCACAGGCTCCCGTAAAGCCAGAAAGTATTTTTCTTCCAGCATTAACCTTCCATCACCAGCTGCTCTGATGAAGTCCTACACCAGATTACGATATGGCAGGCACTGCTCATAGCAGCAGCACACAGCTCCTGCTTGTCTTCCACGCTGTGCCAGGGAGCCGGCGGCCAGAATGGGCTGCAGACCCCAGAGGAGTCAGAGGATGTGGGAGGCCAGAAGAGCAGTGAGGGTGAAGGAAGAGGCCAAAATCCTATTGATAGCCCTTTCTCAGAGCTCCATCCTTCCCGGGAAGTTGTGGGGCTGCCACTGCAAACCTGAACTCAGCCTGCTCGAGGCACCAAGACGCAGCACTCTCTGTATGGGCAGCCTTCGCTTCAGCCACCATCTCTGGGAGGCTCTCCCTAGTCCGCAGTCCCCCAGTGGTACAAGGAGGGACAAAGCCTTAGCCAAGGACAAAGGGGCCAGGTAGTCATGCTTTCCACTGGAATGCAGTGAAACACAAGGTGAAGGTGCTGCCTAGCAGGTGGAACAAGGCAGAAACGGAGGCAGAGGACAGCACGATGAAGGAGCTTTGGAACCAGACTGTGAGGACAGGGTTGGGCTTCAGTGGTGGCGTGTAGCCCAGCACACAGCTGAAAAGAGAAGCAGAAAATGTCCTAATGGCCATTCCCTGGCAGCCCTGCTCTGGCAGGTATCCAGATCCTCTGGAAACTTCCATAAGAAGGAGCCGAGTCAGAACCACTGGGTGGTTTGTCCAGGCAAGACCTGCAGGAGCCCTGGAAGAACAGGGAGTGCTGTGCTGCGAGGAGGTGGAGAAGGAGCTGGGATCTGGTGCAAAGCCAACCCTTAGCAGACAGACTTCCTCAGTTGCCAGGAGGAGGCTGGGTGGCAGTTGCTGCCACCTGGGAAGAATCTGCAGATGCATGACAGCCGCAAACCATCTTTCCCTCTTCTCCCTCCATGCCGCACCTGCAGGGAAGCATTATCCTGCCTCCCCCAGAACAACTGTGCTTTTTGAAAGTTTGCTGTTCTGCATTATTAAATTGTGTACTTTCAGTTTAAAACATAACTGGCTTTTAAGAGGTTTCATCGGTTTTTCTTGCTTTTAGGGAAATATGACATGAGCTACCTCAGAGCTCTGCTTGACTGGGATTTCATCAGGGAAGAGAGGACGAATTGCATGGGGACAAGGCAATACCAGTATGGCAATAAAAATACTCTGTCTATATCATTAAGAAAAGGTATAAAAAACGTAGGCTAAGCTCACTTCTAGCGCAAATACAGGTAAATTTACTTAATAGTGTGGCATCTCTGCAAAGGCAAAAGACCTCCATTCTCACTTTAAATGTTGGAGAAAGTAAGTTGAGCATCTGTAGAGCTGGGGAAATTTATTATCCCACAAAATGATTGACTTGACTGTACTTAAATGCTCTGAATTAAATACAGAACCACAGATCTCTGTGCTCATTTGAAAATCAAATTTTGAAACCGAGGAGAAGACCAAGACAGGGCAACAAATGGGAGAAGGCACTGCATATTTCAAAGAGGGCCTTCCTATGTACATTTAGATTAAAGAATTTTTGTATAGTTATTGGATCTTCAAAAGGAAAGGCAAATTAGTAGAGTATTCCTCCTGCCATTATAAGGTTTTCTTGAATTTTCAGCTAAGAAGCTACACGTTCCATGTACGTTGCCTCCTACCTTAAACAAACAAGACTGTAAGTTTTCAAGACAAAGGTACCCCAAAAATTCATATATAAAATAGGGCTGTTCATTTAAACAGTCAGTTTAAAATCTAAGTATCTTTAGACCCAGGAACTCAAAGGTGCCAAAATACAGAATTCCCACAGCTGTGAACAGTAAATACCTGAAATGGGGAAGTAAGAAAACACGAATCTTGAAGTAGAGTGTGTTTTGTATTAATGTACACAAATGAGATGTTTTGTGAATGATTTAAGTAAGCGAATGAAACATCAGGAATGAAGCAATATAGTCTGGTAAAATAAAGCATATATACCCTGAGGCAGTTAAGTGGTTTCAGTTTTCTTGTCATAAAACAGCATTTTGTTGTGTGTTTGGGGAATGAGGTAGGGGACGCTTGAATCAAGAAGCTGAGCAAAATCCTGTAAGGTCTTTGCAGGTATTTCTGGTGCTAAAGAGCAGGTCTCTGTTTAGAGTCAAAGTGCCTTCAAAAAGTTCTACTTTCCCTCACAGAAGTTTTAACTTTCCTCTCCATTCAAACCAACAAAATATTCCTCTGCCTTTTCCTGTATGTAAATATAAGGCAGATTGCAGACAATGTATACTTCTAACATTGCTTGTTTATTTTTTTGCTGCCACATTGAAAAGTCCTTTTCCTTTTGGAACCACTTTTATTTTTTCATTCTCTTTTCCCTGTCTCTGAGCTAAAGAATTTAGCTATCAGGGGCTGTGCTATTCCAGGGCTGGGTCTTATCCACAGATAGAGTTTTGTCCTTCCCAAACAGGTAGTCCAGTAAGATTCCAAACAGCCTGAGGTATTTTTAACCCATTCCATGATCTGGCTTCCTTAAATGGACTAAAAAATTCTTCTGTAGACACTCTGCCACCCACTGACAGAGCTTCGCAGAGTTCAGGCAGTTTCTACAAAGTACTATCTTCAGAAGAGCTGCTTTTAATTAAATCTTTACTTCCTATCTTTGTCTTTTGGATTACATATCCATGTATTCATTCTTTTCACAAATCATCTCTTTGTTTCATTTCAGGTTCATACATTGTCTATTACTGTAATTACCAGTAGTAAAATAAGCATCTTGAGTTATGACTTTTTAAGGGAGTTTAAAGTAACTCTACATTATAGCATCCTTAAAAGTGGGATGAGTGTAGTCCTTTCCAAAACCTTTCTTGTGATGATCATCTCTGCACTAAAGCTTGCACTTTAGACGCTGTCTTAGTCCAAAATAATCTCCCATTAATTAGAGAAGCAAAAAACAGTGTGTTGTGTTAGTTTTTCTCATAATTTTTCTCAGTTGTTCCAAGAATATCTATCAAGAAACAGCAGCTGTATCAAGAACAAGCCTTCAACTATCTTACTGCATACTCTAATTGCATTAAATTAAATGTGAGGTGTGCTTCATTGGTAGCCTATTGTGAGGAGAAATAAATCACGAAAATCCCTGTCAGTTTATAAAGGTGATTTTGTTTTAAGGGAACCGGCATGTTTCTCTTGAGCTCTACTTTTCCAGGGTCACACAATTTATCCATGACATTTTCATCCTTGCCACAGTACTGCATCCTACTGTCTTATAGTCTGGTAAGTGACTGCAAGCCTGGCAACAATTTTTCCACAATCTTGGGGAGCTGAGCAGGATCCCATGTGAATCTTCTTGCAGGATTGCTTTGAACTGTGCTACCCAGCAGTGGGCTGGCCAGAAGGTAATCCTTGGTGTTACAGTGCCTGCTTTGCTGGTGAATATACAGAATTTTCCATGCTGTTCTAGTGCTTTTCACACTTCAGTGTGATTCAGCTAAAAGGCTGTTATCTTTGATCATTCACAGCTCTGCCTTTCAATGGTAAGTATTTTTAGAGGCAGTGGAAGTAAGCCATTGACATTTTTCTCCTTTTTTTGAAGACGACTTTGCACATGTTGTTTACTCTCCTCCATCTCTGTCAGCTTTTAGTGGAGTGTTTCTTCTCTACCGCGAGGAACATGTTGTTCACGTGCACTCTCTCCTGTTAATGTTTGTGTTGCCTGGAAAAGACCAATTTTCCCTAACTGCATCATGCCACGCACATTTGTGTCCCATTTAAAATATAAACCACAACAGACACAGAAGAACAAAACATGCCCTGCTTTTTTGACAAAACTCCCACACATTGATAATTAGAAGCACATAAAACCATACGCAGGCTAGGAGAGCTCGAGTGGCTGTCATCCCTCATGCTGTCTTAGTCTTCTGCACTTTCAATTCTGCCACAAACTTGCCTTGAACAGTAAAAAAGGCATTAACATAAACAATCTGTGAAACAATAGGGATTAAAATAATAGTAAAGATTGCCTGACAAGTGTGCTTTCATGACGCTCTGGGACATTGTCTATCTAATTAATTATCTGCTCTTGACCGAGGGATATCTGAAGCACTTAAAACACTGAAAGGAGAACAATGCATTTTAAAAGCCATCTCTAAAACAAATAATCGTTGCAAATCTTTTAAGTAACTTAGCACACAGGCAACGCAGATAGGGGATTCTGGCCACATATTTGTTTTGTATTTTGCAATCAGACTTACTGGCTCTACAGACTTGAACTATAATCCTGCAAAATCACATGTGTAAGTGTTCCCACCAGGCTGAACAGAACTATTGGAAGGACTGTATAGTTCAGTTTGTTACATCTACTACCAAATGTAACAAATAGAGCTCATTATATTCCCTAATATTGTTTCTGCTGTTGCAAGACTCCATATGTTTGTGCTTGAACAGTGTAAGGCGTGGCGACTCCACATGCCTTATGCACCTCATTACTCTATTAGCAGTTTAAACACCTAAGAAGGAACTGATCATATTAGCAAAGTGTAGAAAAAGAAATAACGGTTTGATGGCCTAAAGGACTTTACCCAAGATGTTTAACAGATCGAAATCCAGGCTCCGTAGGAAAAACAAGACTTTTTATTCCCCACACAATGTCACATATAAGGCAATCACTACTTCACAGTAGGATAGAATCATAGAACCGTAGAATAGTTTGGGTTGGAAGAAACCTTACAGATCATCCAGTTCCAACCCCTCTGCCATGGGCAGGGACATCCCACTGGATCAGGCTGCCCAAGGCCCCATCCAACCTGGCCTTGAACACCTCCAGGGATGGGGCAGCCACAGCTTCCCTGGACAACCTGTGCCAGGGCCTCACCACCCTCATGGTGAAGAAATTTATCTTGATGTCTAGTCTAAATCTGCCCCTCTCCAGTTTATACCCATTGCCTCTAGTCCTACCACTATAGGCTCCAGTTGTGAACAGTCCCTCCTCAGCTTTCCTGTAGCCCCTTCAGGTACTGGAATGTCACTATAAGGTCTCCTCTGAGCCTTCTCTTCTCCAGGCTAAACAAGCACATCTCTCAGCCTGTCCTTGTGTGGGAGGTGCTCCATCCTGGATAGTCTCCAGACCCTTATTTTGGGTGTATTACAGCAAGTGAAACACATGGAAAAGAAGTGCAGAAGAACCTCACTCATCTCAACAGTGTAATAATGAATATTTACTTTAGACTAAAAAATTGCCAGCTTTGAGCAGTCTCATTGCTCAACTTAGATAATTTCAGAAGGAATTTTTTTCATATCACAATATATTTATCTTCCTTTAATTTCACACTCTAATCCAGCTGAATAAGGACTGGTTTCATACAAAGCAAGGGAGATGCTCTCGGGGAACTTACTTAAAGTCACATGAGCTCCAAATGTCAGGTCGTCCTGCCACATATTACACTTGCTCACTTTGACTAGTGTCAGCCATAGTAGACCTTAATTTCCCCAGGACTAGAGCAAGAATAAGTACCTACTGAATGCAAGTGGATGACTCTGAATCTAGTAATCCTGAGAGCAAGTACTCCCAGGATAAATATACTCCTTTTGTATGTCTAGTCAGAAGCAATCAAAAAGAAAAATTGTTTAGTTTAAGAGCCCAAATTAGTGCCTAGGTTCAAGTGGATTGACAACACCATGAAAGATAATTAGCACTATTTGCTAAGTTTTCAAATGCTATTGAAAAGACCTTCTCATCTTGAGGTAATTGATTGTCTTTTGGCTATTCAAACTATTCACCATTGCCAGCCTGAAAGGCCTTGTTATGTCACAAGAAAACAAATCAACCTTATAATTCCCTGGAACATCCTACCACCAAGCCACCAGGAAATTCAAACAGCTCTCTGTCAAGAAATCAAAGAACTAGCTAAAAACTCAAGAGGGGGAAAAGGGCGTTCTAGGAAAAAGAGTCTTGAAATATCTGTTCTAGGAAAAAGAGTCTTGAAATATCTGTTATTAATGAAAAAGGAAAATGAAATCAAATTTCCACTAACTGATTTTCTTGGGTACTTTTATTAATCTCCAAACTCCTTAAAAAAATCTAAAATAAGTGAAATATTTCAATTTTGTGCATTATTATCTGAATTAATGATGCATTACTTTAAAAAAAAATACATTTATATGTCTCTGGCTCACAGAAAATAGTAATTTATTTTCTATTATCTGATATTTTTTTATCTTCAGCTGTCTAAAAACCAAACAATGATGCATTAGCTCCAGTACAACTGAAGTCATCTTCTATTCTGCCACTTACTTCAATAAAACATTTTCTTCTGTCTTTACTTCCAAATCTTAACAAAGTTGCTCAACATTTTAATTGCTTTTAAAGTATAAATATTTGTTTTAGCTGATCTTTTTCATGCTATTTCCAATGAGAGACCTTTTTTCAGTTTTCGAAGTATGTGGTATCTGATGCAGTCAGTTTAGAAGTTAGTCAGAAGACAATGATACTACATTAAAATCATTCTATAACTTTCTAATTCAAATTATACAAAACTGAGAAAGGGTATTTTCTTTTGTGGTTTTTTTTTTTCCCTAGGAATTCTTTTGGGAAATGGAAAGAAGATTTATGAAAAAAAAGAAAAGAAAATAAAAAGTGGAAAATAGTTGCTTTCAGTTGGAAAAATAGATGGAAGTTCTAACTGCACATTTTAAGCTTTTCACAGTGGTCTTTGGAATTGCAACAACTGAGCTGAGTTCCAAAAGCTATTTTCAACCAACTTTTTATGATTTTTTTAAAAGTACATCAGACATATCCATGTCTGAGTCTATCAAGTCACTCCTGTATAACGCTAATTTGTTTAGCTTTTAATACTGACTTTTCACGCTGCTGTTGCTTGCTGGTTTTATTTCACCCTTCCACCAAACCATATTTTTTATGTATTTAACTGCAGGCTTATTAACACAGATACCTCGTTTCTTCTGCAGTTTATTATTGTGGTATAAAAGAACTATGACCACACTGAATTAATCTAGTAAATGAATATTATATTTGGTATCTACCATTTAATTCTCACAGTGCTTCATTATTTCTTGCACATTACAAAGTGACCCCAGGACAGAACCTTAAGTGACAAATCTAAGCTTCTTCAGATAAGCCATTTCCAAAGTAGAGGAGTGGTCACGTATTTAGTTCCACTTTTCTCTTAATAATTCCCTGTATTTAAGTAGATGCCTGCAAAGATGATTCTATGATTCTATGATTCTATGATTCTATGAAAGGTAGCTGACTTCAAAATCACCGCAAATGGCTCAAGTTTTCTCAGTCCCTCAAAGAAAACCAGTTTCTCTTGCAATTGGAAGAAAAGTCCTCCCAAAACAATTAAAAGTCCCACATATCCTCAGTTGAGAAAGTCATAAATGCTTTTTCTGCAGGGGCTTAATTAGACCCCAGACTTGGGGTCTTCCCATACAGAAAAAAGAAAACTTAAAATAATCTTTCAGTAATTCCTCAGTCTCTCGATAATTCTTATTCATAAAACCTTATGTGAATGAGTTTTTCCACATCGTTTCCTCCTATATGGCAAACTGAACTGGCTCTTTTCATGGTTTGCTTAACACAGAATGAGACTCAAAGTCCTAAACTAAGAAAAGGTGACTTAAAGGTTCCCCATTATGTGGTCAGTCAAAGAATTATGGAAGGAGAATTGAGATAATATATTACTTGGCTATAGAGCAGACACTTCTGCCCAATAAAATTATTCACCACAGACACACAGGTGTATGTGAAATTTTATAAATTTGCTACATTCAACCTAGAATCTTGTTTGAAAATAAATATGCCATATTGATTATTTTTTTAACTATCCATTTAATTTTAATAGAAAGCTCAGCTGGAACAGGTTATTTACAATCATTTTTATGACAGAAGGGAAAGGAAGATTTTACACTTTTTATTTAAAAATTTTATGAAAGTAGGGAATTAAAAAGCCTAAGGAAATGGAATTTATATACACCTAAAAAACCAGAACCACTCATGTTGCTTGGCTTATCTCCAGGAAGAAAAATCTAGTGAGACATCTTGAAGCCTTTAAAACTGTGATTTTCAACTCTGAGGAATTCACATAATGTCTATGATAAAATATAAAATAAAATAAATAAAATAAAATAAAATAAAATAAAATAAAATAAAATAAAATAAAATAAAATGCAGGATAGGCCCTTTTCCTCTGTATACTTTCACATCACAATATTATACATATTATAGATGTTATTTTTAGGTCAGGTTGCCTGGTACTATATTCTATGAATTTCATATATGCCTCACAGAGAGTTCAGTAACAGACATAGACTGCTGCTCTGCTGCATTGGTGGAATGTGTCTTTCCCAAGGCCTTTTACACACAGAAGAAACACTTGAACTTTACAAGATGTTTTAAAGGTTTGTTGGTTTGTTTGTTTGTTTTTAATTTGCAATGCTCTCCTTAAGTAGGTTTTGTTGTCCCCGTTTTGTTTGCTTGCTTTTGTAAGCTGAGAAGCCATGTTTGCTAGCAACTAATTAGCAAAACTTCCCAATTCAAAAGTAATTAACCTTTGGAAATGGAGTTAAAAATGCTGGTGAAGCAGAGAACCCAAACATCAGGACTGTTTCAGTTTAAGAGTTTCTCGCCCTTCGCAAGCACAAAGACCACATGAGGCGATGGAAAGCCTCTGCATATGTTTCATAACCCTGCCAAATTATTCAGCTGAAAACTTGGTAATTACATGCAACTATTTTTGGCCATTTAAGCAGAGGCCTCACGCAAACAGTCAGAATTTCATTGTTCCTCTGCCTAGATGATTACCAATGACACATCCTCTTCACCAGAATTTTCCTTCTTCTCTGTACTTTCTATTATGCTCTTTGGCAAGATAAAGAGTCTTTCTCAAATTTTCTCTTCAACAAAGCAGCTGTAAGCAGAACAGAGAAACCGTCATGACTATTTGGCATGGTTGCTGCTCCCTGAGCCCGAAGATGAGCCTTGTACCTGCCTCCTCCTGCCCGCATATCCTATCAATAAGGTTTTTTCATCAGTGTTAAAAATCAACCGATTAGAGCTCTTCAGCTGAGGGATGGCTTAGGAAAAGCATTAACAACTGCTCCATTTCAAGTGCCATGTCTTTTGAAAGCAGCCAAATTGTTCCATCTAGGCAGGATTAAGAGCCAATCACAAGTAAGCCAACAAAATGGTAGCCAAAGCATAAATCATCATTACATGCTGGCAGCTGGCTGCAGCTACATGAAAACTATTCACAAACAGGATGCTTGGTGCCCTTTTATGTGGATCTTGTGTTCTTTGCACATGTTTGTTCCACATGAATTGTTCCCTTGGAAGTACAGGGAGAGAACTAGGGTGCTGAAAGAATAATAAAATACCTCATTGTCTCTTGCTGCTTTTTATTCTTGGACAAAAGAACCTTTTATCCACGGACAAAATAAGATTTGCAGAACTGATATAGAGAAAGATAAGCAAAATCTGCAATGTGTTTTTTAAACATGATACTCAAAGCATATACGTTCTTGAGTCTTTGCCACCAATCTCAACCGACTTACAAAATTATGCAGACACCAATCCATTCCCTAAGATTTTCATTCAGCCACAGCATCCATATCTCTTCACCACTACTTGGAATTTCTAGCTCCATAGTATCTCTGCCCCATGCTATGAGCTCTTTAGTTGAAGAAACATTAAAAATATCAGCAAGAACACGGGGTTCCTTTCCTCTTGGAGTGATCCTAGGAGTGTTACATGTATGAACATCATTCCTCCTTCAGGAAGAAAGACGTATATTTAAATTACTCAATTTTATAAGTCACAGTTTGGAATTCAATATGATTTAGTGGCTTTGCTGGGTTAATGCTTTTTTCTGTATTTGTTTTACTCTCTTTTCACTGATTCTAATTGTTTTTCATGAGATATCAAGTCTTCATATATTTCAGTCACATAGATATAAAAAGTTGTACCTTCATGCAGAGAAAAAAACCCCAGTAAGACACAGAATACATATTTTTCCTTTATAATCAAAACTAAGCTCTGTGGCATGATTCAATGTCAAATAGTATTATTCATGGTATTATCATGGTTAGTTGAATGTAAAGAACCAATATCCATAATAAATAGCTGTACTAAAAGTTGTTAGGGCAATGTCAAAAATCAGAAGAACATCCAAATAGAACTTTCTGTTCTTTGCCTGTATATTCACATATATTCACACCTCCAAGCACAGGAAATACTTTTGAAAAGCATAATCATTAAAAACTCTAAGCAATTCCAACATCAGACATTCAGGTTTTCTTCTATTCAGAGGTAGAAGTTGATACGTTATCTGTAAGAAGCTGATACCTTATCTGTAATAGTTGTAAACACCAGGTGTAAATACCAAAGAAAGGAGTAAGAATTCCAGCACAGGCAGGTGTTGGATAATCATGTCATGTTATTTTTCTTCTTTGACAATGGTTTATTCACCAAAACATCACACAGAGTCCTTTCAAAATATGATAGCTTTAATATGCATAAGTCTGAAGTTCTTAAACCTCCTGGAAATGTCCAAGACTTTTCCACACTTTCTAAGAGCTCCATCTCATCGGTTTTCTCTGGAGAAGTGCTTCATGGGCATTTTATTAGATCTCCTGGTTATTGCTGAAATCTGAGAGGGCTTACTAGAGTATATTACTGTATTGCTATTTTGTATATAATCTTCATTTAGCTAGACCAATAAATATTTGCAGAAATCCTAGATTTTTAATTTCATAAATTTTACAGCCAGAATGGACATAGTCATCTAATTGAAAAAACTAAAACCACAAGGAAAATTAGAACCCCACTGAAGTCTGTTTACAAACAGTGCTATCAAAAGACCTTGGTGAAACGCATTAATGCAACTTTTCTGACTAAGGCAGATCCTGTGTGACTTTTTGAGACCATGGCTGCTTTTCTGCACAGGAACGAGCATCACGCTTATTTGGTATACTTTATGTAAACAGTAAATTCCCTCCAAATAGTCTTAGTTATTAAATGTGGCACAAGCATATTAATCCACTGATTTCTTCTTGCCCAATATTTTTGTTTTATCCATCTATTACATCTAAAAGACTGATTTAAATACCTGGATGCTACATTCACTAATGCACATTGTCAGAATTGTCAGTAGCTTCATACCCTGATAACATATTAAGTAATATGAGAGTTGCTAATTATTCTAGAGCTGGAACCTATTAAAAATACCAGAAAGCTAAACCAGAGAAGGGTGCTTTCTATTAAATTCCCAGCAGGAGAAAAATCTTTGAATCCAATTAAGTGACCTCATAATTTCTGCTTGAAACCAGGGCCTTGTTGTCTCAGGACAAAATATGTCTTGAGATAGCTAGTTAGATGAAAGGCTTATTTTCAGCAAAAGCAGTATTGGTACCCCTCTAATAGGGAATCTTTTAGTTTAGTAAACTTGTTTGCCTTCCTATGGGGTATAAATCAACTTATAACTGCATAATTGAGCACGTAGTAGGAACTTTTATGTCACTGCAGAAGTGTCAGTAAGACAAAGCAACTTAAGCAGCTGTGAAAGGCCTGCAGAGGGTCACACAGTCTTCATAACATTGTTCAGGGAAAGATGGTGTCTACTGGCTTAGACCTTAGCCCACAAGACCTTGCAAGTGTGGCTAAAAGCTACAGTAGTCAAAAGGCTTTGAAACACATGCTAACTATTAGAATACACATAAGCATCATTCCTGAATAAAAATGCTTTCCTGAATCAGGGCCACAGACGGGCTGAGAACTTCCCTTTGCGACCCAGCATCTCGTGTGGGTTGCTGTAAGTGTTGCCCGAGGAACTGGAACTGGATATTCCGCACGATGATTCAACAACAGCCAACATTTTTCCAATTTGTGTCGGACCTTTACATTTCCAAGAATGGGTGGTCCCAGTTGGCATTGCCCCAGTGTTAAATAAGGTAAAGGTGTGTTGAGCAGCAAGCCTCAGGAAGATATTACTATTATACTTACTTCTATGGCTTGTAAAATAGTTTTCTTGCCAGCGGGAACAACAGTAGTAAGTAACTGGAATTGTTTTCTTTCAGAGACTAATGGCAAATGCAAATAAAGACTTCTTTGCTTAGAAAACAGCAGCCCTGTGAGTTAACAGAAAACAGAATAACTGGTAGCTTACCCTCTAAGTAACACATCCGGTTTAACAACAATCCACATACTTGTCTCAGAGGAGTCTTTCTGCTACATTTTTCTCCCTAGCGTGGTTACTGTCTAAGGGATACGACCTTACATATTCCATTCAGAACTGCTCTGGCAGCTTAGAGAAAAAAATGTACATTAGAGAAGGACTAATTTAGCAGCTCTAGTGAATCCGAGCAAAATTGTTTCCTTCAATTGTAAGTGTACCATTTTATAACAAGAACAGCTTTAATCACAGCCCTTCCTGCACCATAGAATAACCCATAAGGCTTAGCTACAGATGCAGTTTTTCTGTGCCTGATGATCCATCCTGGAAACTATTGCAAAAGAGACCTTAAAGCAAGTTTTGAAATCCCCTTTAGTCCAAGATCCTCATTTTGACACAAAGGAATGGGAAAATCAGCCATGAAAGATGGAAAAAATGAAGTTACAACTGGAAACTATGGGAAAATGTATATTCTTTTCAAGGTGGAATAACCCTGTTCTTTCAAGTAGTCCCTCTGGGGTTTCAATAGACCACCACTATTTGGAAGTAACATGAAGGTTTTTCATTTATTGACGCCTACTTTCCTTCCTACGGGCAAAAACTTTCACTCCCAAGTAAAATTAATTTATTTTCTGCAAGATTCCTGTCATGAGACTGTAGTAAACAAATCTTTCCATCTGTTTTGGTAGAAAAATTTTTAAAGATTTGCCAGAAATGGAAGTGAGTATGGATATAACCCAACCCGAACCCAACCCAATCCCCAGATTTAATACTAACAGTCAGAGGGGCACTGGACAGAAAAAAGACAACAGAAAACAAATGAAAGCCCTGGATATGATTGATCTAGAACTGAGGAAAAGATGAGCTAAAACATCATTCCAAACTTAGTGACTTAATCTCATCCCAGTGTGAATTGAAACTAGGTCCATGAGTGCGCTGCCTTGCTAAGTGGTAACAGAGCTGTACCACAGTCCCATGCCTGGTTTAAGAATGAGAGAATTCATTGTTGCCGTCTCAATAACTTGAATATTAACTGCAGATTGAACTAGTAAATTCTGGGTCTGAGTTGTGAGCAATATGGGAGGTATATGAATCCAACATTCAGCCAGGCCTCAGGCTCTCTTGCTGTTAAGCCAAAGCTGTATGACTGCCTAGTATGCATTTCCAAATTCTCTACATAGTCGTTCTCTCTCCTCCATATATTGCTTGATCTCAAAACTTCCCCACCGTCCCTAAGCTCAGATTCTGATTTTTTCCTTCTCCTTCGTCTCCCGTGGATTTTTTTAATTTTCCTCCTATAGTTTAATTTGGCTTATTTTTCCCTGTTCTACATTTTGATTTGCACTTTTCTTTATGATCTCTTTATTACTCACTCTTTTTTCTCTTTAGTATCTTAGTCTTCTTCTACATTGATTGAATGACCATAACAGTGTGGGAATTAACTGAAACTATTCAGCAATCTAGCAAATGATAAAATGAGTGAGTTGTTATCATCTGAAATATAAAGAATTCCTGAATTTCCTTTTATGATCATGGTGAAACAGTTGGTCAGCATCTTTAAGAATTAGCCAGATATTTCTGCTCTCTATATCCTGGACTCCACTGACTTCACAAAGTGTCCTAATAATGATAGGAAGGGTAGAAAATGCAAACAAGCAAATAATTATGGGTGAAATTTGAAGTAAAGTAATTAGGCTTTCACATCTTGAACACTGAAGCTCAACTTACAGTCATTTTTGGAGTAAAGACACATGTTAAAGGCGCTAGAAATATGGAATGTGATGCTTTGATTATCTTTTCCAATAATACTGATCCAAAGATGGAAACAGCAAAAGCTTTTAATTAGATTTTTTAGCAGCATATTCCAGGAAAACACATTGACAATGATCTTATTCTTAATATGCAGAAGTTCTTTTTCAGAAATTTCTACGATGTGTCACAGAAAAAAAAATTCCAAACCTTTCATCTGAATTCTTTAGTCATCAAAGCAATGCTCAGATGTGACTCTACTTTGAAAAGGAAATCCACACGACATTTTATTTTCTAATCTAATTTTTGCATAAACTACAAATTTTCTAGTACAATGAATCTGGAATTTTAAACATCCTTAGCCATCCATGAGCTTTTTCTTCCCAAATTGTCTCTTGCAGTCAAAGAGAGGAACAATATCTCATTATTTTTTCTTCCCTTTATCTCTGGAAATGATCTATGATTTGATGTTTTTCATAGTGTCCATTCACGTATATTCCTGCTTATTTAGTCTTTCAGTAGACTTAATATATTAACTTCAGGGTTGTCACTGTATTTTCTAAATCTGATAAACTGAGATGTGTCCTCAGTGGCTGTAGATGGATACGCATCATACACATATACATTGCACAAATGGGCCTTCAGCAGAGGATGTGAGTGAGATAAGTAAGCTCCTCCAGACCTAGTCTGGTGACTCCAGGTGTCTGAGATCTTACCTTTTACTTGCATCTCAAGACAAGCCTACCAGGCGCTTCGAGCTTCCTATCGCTCTCAGGGTCTCCCAGACTGTGCAGCGCTGCAAAGTGCAGTCACACCACTGCAGGCTCCTTTGCCTCTGCTCCACCCTAACATACCTCTAGCAACAGGACTTGCAAAAGGATTCTCAAAGGCATCTTTACAGCAGACTGTTGGTGTGCCTGCACAATGGAAAATAAGTCTCTCAAGGGTGCACTTTAAGCAACTAGAGCACCAGTCAGATTCTGAGCCACTGCTTCCTGCAAAATATCTAAACCATTAAATCATATAAGCTATTTTTCCACTGACAGCTTATAATTAGCCTGTTTCCACTGCTCATCTGAAAAACTCCAAGGTCTCCTCTTCCCACTAAATTGCTACTGGGTACAAAAAAACTTTTTTTTCCTTTCCTTTTTCTCAACAGAACTTAAGCAGTACTGTGTTTTTCACACAACTGCTAAAACCACTCAAGTGTTATGATGCAATATGACCTCTGCATCTACCATCTGAAGTTCTAGTGATCTTAAAATATCGAAGTGGGAGAAGTCTTGGCTGCTAATCTAGACAGAATGTAAGAAAGAGAATGCCCATACTGGATGTTTCACTGGAAAACTGTAAAAAGTGCATTCCATATGGTTTCCAAAAAATCCCACAGCCGTTACTAACAGGGAAATTGGGAGGCTTTTAGAAATCAACCTCAAAATTCTTCCGTTGTCTGTCTCCCTGGACATTGTGTTCCAAGATTAGCACTAGAAAACAAAAAGCCCAAACCTTAAATAACTTGACACAAATAGAATTAATATATAAATTGCTACCATTCAAGAAGATATTTGTCAAATTTTTTTTTTTTTCATAGATTTAGGAAAACCACAGTGTCCTACATTAAGTGTGCGTTCATGTCAGAACAATGGATTTGTAGTTAGGAATAGTGAAGTTTCGCATATGCATATTTGACCTTCAAAAAGGCCAGGACATCACAGCCGTAGGAAGGACTCAAGGACGGACTGTTTTCAGGGAGAGGCACGATTCCCAAAATAGTCCTTTCTTGCTATGAGATAGCCAGTAGCTTAACCTAACACCAGGCTGTAGTGGCACAGCTGTTTCAGCTGAAGAAGAATGAGGCTATGTCTAGACTACAGGAACACACTGTGGTTCCCCCTTACGTGTTTGTCTGGTTTTTCATCCTGTGCTGTCCAGGACAGGAGAGAAATACACCTGCTTGCGCCTTAGGCTGAGTGCAAGCTACCTAGTAGAAACAGCGTGAAGGCAAGATGCCGGTCCCTTGGACATCCTGAAATTTGAAATACTACTAAGCACACTGTAGCAGCTATGTCTCTCTGAAGATTTTATTCTTCTTAACTATGATTGTCTAAACTTCCACCGCTAACTTTAACTTTTGCCTTTCGTGTACCTATGTATGTATTATCTATATTATCTAGGATATAAGGAATGAGGATGAGATTTAGAGATTATAATTTACCCTTCTTCGTGATGAGCAATGCGCATAATTCTAGTTATTCTTCATGGTAATTGTGTATACACAGTACTGCACCGCAAAAGAACTGTAATTCTTCTTCAGTGGTGAAAAAATAGTGCTGTTATACGACAGCCTATGATTTACTAAATTCTGGAAATCATACAGCTATTGTAACTCCAACAGGCACAAAGAAAACTTTTCTCACTGAACAGCCAGACCCATTTAACTCTAGTGCAAATTCACAGAAACTGTATTCTTAAAACATTCCCAAAGCGCTATTCACAATATGGATCAGTAGAAAATTTGACCGAGTAGGTAAAACATGACTACCTGACATGTGCTCTAGTATATCTATGTACCCAGGTTTAGGAAACCATAAAAAGATCAAAATCAAACAACATTCGTCCTGACAGAACATATTCCAGACACAAACACTAACAGAGCCTAAGTCTTCTAATTCAAATAAACTAGCACCTTTTGTAATGTATAAATCACTAGCACGAACATGTGTTAAAACTAAATGCAGACAAACGCACTACAATTATTTTTTCCAAGTGCAACTCTTGGAATCTTATAAATCACTGTGGTTTCCAAGAAGACAAATGGCCTGGAAAATGAAAAATAAATTAGTTCTGTGACTAATTAGAGTCAGAGATTGGAGGTCAGACTTGGTTCTGCAGTTGACCCTGGTGACCAGTAAAAGTCCAACTTGGCACACAGTATGACTTTCCGTATTTAAGAGTTGTTTACAGTAGAGAAACACTGAAAGTGTACATTAGAAAACTTCCTGTAACAAATCTAAAACACATGCCAGTTCATAGGCAAGAAGTAATAAACTTATAAGGGGCCATGTTGACAGTTTCAAAGCCTTTTGGTAGGACCCTGTAACTTAAGACTGGAAACATTTAAAATAAACATCTCTGCTTTTAAATGTTGCTGCTTGTCCTAAGATGCTTGAAAAATGTATCAGCTTCATAAAGGTTTTCATCTCCCCCCAGTCCTTCTCATCATACAAGTACAAAAATCATTCAACTTCGAACATGCTTTGTTCACATATGCATCTCGTGATTCTTCTAAGGTCAAGAGAGTTACACTAGTGAAATATTAAATAAGTCACTTCAGGATCGGGCCTATTATTTTTCATACAGAGAAAAATATGATACTAATTTAGAGCATTGGCTTGGACTTGTAATGGCTGATATTTTCATTGTGTTTCTCAAAGTATTTTGCTCTCTTCAAAAGTGTTAAAACTGTTTATAAAACACATCTGTTTCCTTGCATCATGCAATCAATGAACATAATCTCTATTTATGAAGCACCACACACACAACAGGTTATAAAATTTCTCAAAGCTCTGACGAGCATGAAACTCTCTAATCAGAAAGAAATCAAGCTTTTTATCCACAAGCGTTATATTATTACAGCTTGAATATGCTTGTAGCCTTAAAAGAGGAAACTATTTCCCAGAGTAAAAATCTACTAAGATCAATTCTTCCACTGCTCCCCAAGTAAACAGGTGATACGATAGATGGAGGAAGTGGCTTAGAGAAAGTAGCTTGGCTAAAAAGCTTGGTTAGGGAAAGACACAACTCCAACTACATGGTTAAGAGTGAGGAAGGTGTACACCTGGCTCACATCACCTTGTAGGTATCAGGGTAGATCTGTGCTCATCTTGATCAGCTGTACTTGCAATTTTAGATTTCTTGCTATTTTTCTAGTCTCATCTGGCCTATGCCATTTTCTTCTTCTACACCTGATCCAGCCTCTCAGCATGTCTCTGCTACTCCTGCATCAGATGCAAGAGAGAGCAGAGCACTGCTTTTTTTCTTAGCCTGCAGAAGGGAAGGCAACCATAGAAGCTCCCAAGTAGTGGCTCATTTCAGAAATTGTTGGAAGTGCTATTTACAGATCACCCCTGTTCCCAACACTGATCTATGATAATTTGAATTCATTTGATGGTCTTGCTTTCAGATAGCTCTCAAAGTGTTGTGGATTCCATTTTAAAGTCAATCATATCACAAAAATAGTCTTCCAGAAACTGTCTCCTCAAGAGCTGGAAGCTGGTTTTTTTCCATGACTAATACATTCCATGTCTGTTTAATCTATTTTAATTACATTAACGCATCCACTTTTCCTCTTCCATTGTTAAGCATGCCACTGCCAGTGCTTAAATGAGTACTTCTGTCCTTGTTTGCCTCTAGTTTGGGGATGTCAAAGGCAAGGCTCCTTTATCTTCACTGTTTTACCATAGGGTAAAACAACCTCTGACTTCCACTGTCTTACCAAGTGAATAACCCTGAAGTCATTCAAATAAGAAAGATTTTCAGCATAAAATACATTTACTTCTTGGACACTACCATGAGCAGATGACTCCTCTTTAAGTTTGTGGCAGTATTATCAACTAATACACTGCCCATAAGAATTAGTCATACTCCATAAATCGGGAAAATAATTTATCTAAGAAAAAAAAAAGGGGGGAAATAAATACACACAGAGATTTTCTATGTTTCATAGGCAGTGATGTGAAAGATTCAGAGGGGCCTGCAAGATAAATATAAGCCCAGTATCTATAGATCACAGATAATCCAGTCCTTATGAGTCAGAAAAGTTTCTAGCAAGTCATCCAAGTTTCCAACCGAAAACCAGGCTCTGTTTATTTAGGGAACCCTGTGAGGAACATACCAAAGCCAAGGACATTTGTAGCACAATATATATATACAAAATTCCAAAGGACACTTGCCCAGCAGCACCATTGGAAGAAAGAACATGAATTTATACACAAATAGATCTTAAGGGTATTGGTAAGTTGACAGGCAAATAGCATGCGTTGGCCATGTCCAAAGAATTTTCCATTTTCACAGCAGCGAGACAAAATACCCTCCTACCAAATGTTAGATTCAGTTACAGAGAGGAGACAGGCAGGAACTGGGAAGGTATTGAAGTGGCATCTGTCAATATTTTGAACCATCTTCGCAGTTTTTGTCTCTGCAACAGATGGAGAGGACGTAGAATGAAAGTCATGCCTGTCTCGATTGCAGTGAATGAGACTCACATGCCATGATGGCTGTTGGACATTGCTGATCAGCATCACAGGGCTGATGTCTTCAGCATGCTACCAAACCTTGACGCCCCTGCCAGTCCCCAGGCTTTTGTACAGTCTTGCTCTCATCTCCAGGTCTCCCTCCACTATGCAGAGCAGAGGAGATGGCCATCCCAGTCAAGGACTGAAAGAGCAATTCCCTCACTGACCAAGTCTGCTGTTCTCTCAGCTCAGGAAAGGCACAGCAGCAAGCCAGCTGCTCTCTTGCGCTTGGGTTGCTGAAACAAAAGTGCTTACCGGATATTCAATAAATAGTTCAGTGTTTACTAGGTCTCAGAAGAAAAAGACCTAGTAATAAAGAAAATATCTTTCTTTTTCCTTTCATTTTCCTAGGTCCTTCCTGAGTCTCTATTACAAGACTTACTTCTCCCCAGAGAAGTCACCACATCACTGCTGAAAAATGCTGATTTAGAGTAGGTCTCTCAGCCAACTTAGACAAAGTCTACTACTGCGGATTAATAGCTCCCTCAGGTAATTTAAAAAACATACTGCTTTGGATTAAATTAAACAAGAATCTTATTTTAATAATAAGAGGGAATATAAAAAAATACAGCTTGGCAGGCAAATTAAAAAAGGCATAAGATATCTTAAGGTACCCACCATAGGTGATGATACTAAAACACTAAGTGTAGCTTATTGTTTAGGAAAATAATATTCCTGTCATCAGATATTCTCCACTTACATTTTATTAATATTATAAAATACTCTTTGACTAGCAGTTGATGAGACGTGAAAGGAAAACTCCCTACTAAATACGCCACATAAAAAGAGTTCAACTTACACTTTGTTATTTTTTCTTAGTTATTAAAACTAAAATTTTCATTTACAAGTGTCCCCAGAGCATGAGTTTCCAATATCAATTAATTGTTAATAAAAACAAGAAATTTGGCTACATTGCCAATAAATTGTGCAATGTTAATACAAGCATGGAAAGTTACAGAAACAGTGAGAAACACTATAATAGAAGGGAAATAAGTAAGATGACTTGCATGAAAATTGTGTCTTTTCTACTTTGTAGTGTGAGTTCATCAGAGGTCATAGACCTACCTAGTCCTGGCCAAATTAAAATTTAGATAAGAAAGCCTGGAAGCTGCAGGAAGATATATTTTACTCTCTTGGTCAATGTCAGCCTATTGCCAGAAGTAAAAATACTAAACCGATAGAAGCACTATACTTTATCTTTCCTATAATGTATATGTAGTGCTCATTTGTGTTATGTAAAATGGCATGCCAATATTCTAACTTAGAATATACGTTAGTCCTGCTATGTTGGTCAGACTCCCTGCAGAGATAAACACATTTTGCCTAGTTAAAGATCTCCCCATACTTCCATGGACTAGAATCCTCCTTTTTATTTGAATTTAATTTGAATACCTTTTATTAAAATTATCTGTACACCAATTAAAAAGGCATATTTCCCCCAAGAAATTAAAAGCAAGTGATCCTTGAAACATGCATTTATTTGTTATTCTTTAACCTAAACTAGAAACAAATATTCTTAGCAGTGCTACGTAATCAAAAATGTGTTTGGTGTGTTTGGCGATCAGTAAATCCACATTCTTATTCCCACGGTGGTGGATGTTAACGTGACAAAAGCAGAGTCAAGAGTCGATATCATTAAAAGTCAGGAGCTAAGTTCTAGTTATAGCTTCCTGTGTTATTTGAGACACACTCATAAATTCTCCAGACCTTGCCTTTCTGCTCTGTAACGTGGTGGTCACGTGGAAAGCTTAAACTTTTTTTAATTTGTTTTTGTGAGTCACTTTGTACCACAGAAGACCGTTTAGAACCCAACATGTACATGCTAAAGGCTTGCAGTCAACAAAGGATTTAAGCTTGCAGTTAACTTTAAGTCTTCCAATTCAAATTATCCTGTGATCCTATGATCCTGTGCTGAAATCCCACAGAAACTGGAAGTAGAGCTTATCAGATATAAATGAAAACCACTGGCATTTCACTGCACTCACTCCCTGTGAAAGCTTTCAGTCACAAGTGACATGAAGGAAAGAGCTGGATATATGGGCAGATGCTGCTGAGAGCACTTCTGTGCTTATCAGTGGAGCTTGTCAAAAATTTAATTTCTGTGAAATGAAAGGCATTTCAATAGCTGTCAGTGAGATTCAGTTGTGAAGCTGGCTTTAGGTTGCATCACAGCATCAACCAGTTAAAGCAAAAATGGTCAGAGTTGAACACAACAGCGAAATTCCTGCAGTGAGCAAGGACCTAACAGAAGAAATGGAAACAAATGCGTTTCTAGGCTTCAACTTCTTCAGAAACGTATATGTTCTACCTGACAACCTGCCTATATGTTCTCAAAAATTAAGTTTCCTGGTGTTAGGCAGTTTAAAGCAGATCGAGCTCCACTTTAAAAAGGAGCTAGTTCTCCACTTAGGCACAAGATCATCTGAGATGCAGGAGAGTCTGCTTCAGACTCCCTTACTGCTCCACTTGGGAAGATACTTAGTGTCGGGTCTCTGCGTCACCAACATAAATCGAGTCATCACTGCACTCCTTCTGGCCCAACCAATTCTTATGTAACATCAGAGAAGTAAAACATCTTCATCATAGGAGTCTAAACGCTGTTTTTCAATTCAGAGACAGAGATCATTTCTTAAAACATGGGCAGTCCAGGACTAAATTCTGTCTTCCAAACCAGAGAAAGGATTTGCGTACATATCAAAAATATCATGGATGAGTGTGATAGGTGAGTTAGTGTAGCTATATCTCATGGGCTACTGCTGCAATGACAGCACAATAGTAACACATATTCCTGATACTGTGACTATGTAACTTATGGAAACAGTTCTTGGAACTTCTTAGGGCTGTGTATGTATTTAGTCTAATTCTCCTGATATTGACAATTAAATTTCTTTTTTTTCAAATAACAGCTAGTAACACAAGAGTTAAAAACCTGAATTTCTGTTAGAAGATTGATACTATCCAGGTGTTCAGCTATCTGGGGAAAAGGCATTTGAGATATACGCTGTCTGCTGTAAATATCATTAGGAGACAGATTAGACAATGTGATACAAAACGTTAGTAAAACACAGGCATAATGAAAAAAACATTGTTCAAGTTCAGTGGAATAAATTGCCAAACACGTGACATCCAGAGTGCTGGAGTGTCCATATCACTGGCAGCAGGGTTGCAACGTCTCATGCAGAGACAAAAGCAGTATAAGGTTCTTCTGTCATAGAAATACTAGAAACAGATTAACAGCTACCCTGATGCTATAAAAGATATTGAGTTAGTCAAGCAAATAGTATATTTTGCTTATTCCTTGAGGATACGAGGTTCAAACAATATCTTGGGAGTTTTATTGAAATTACAGGACTAATGTATTAATTCTGACATTTTGCATGACATAATTCTGATGCAGAAAATAATAGCGATCAAAGGTCAATGGAAAAGAACTGGTGTATGCCCTCTAATGTCCCAGCCCTTGGGATCAAGCTCCTTTGCCTCCAGTTTGGTTTACATAATATAACCACTGAGCTGTCAAAAAAAACCAAAACCGAAACAAAATCAAACCAAAACAAAATAAAACGAACAAAAAGAAAACACCCCAAAAAAATCCACCCCTTTTGATAAACTATGAGGAGAAAATGTAACCTCAGGGTTAACAGATGCAATCATTCACAGGTGAGATTGTCTGGGGAGGCGCACACTTTGACAGGGGAGTTTATATACAGCCAAAAGAAGCCACTGCTCAACAGTTTGGGCAGGGGAGGAGAGTTTTTAATGAAGGAGTAAAATAACTGCGTCTGTTTGTCGTTATTGGGCTGTTGTGCATTTTTCCTTAGCAGGTCAACACACTGTTGTCTTATTAATTTGTGTCTGGGCCTATCACGCAAATGCTGCTGCTTCACAGACGGTTTCAATCAGAGATTTCAAACCAGCAAAACAGGACATCGTGGTCAGAATTACTTTCTCAACCTCATTTTGAAGTGTTGTTTTTTCAATCCATCTTGGCAGATTTCATTATAAGGTATTTATTAGAGCATGCCCATATCACGTGAGACAGCAGTTTTATGTAAGAAAAGTGCGTGTTCAGTCATAAAGTAAACCAGGACACAAAACGCTACTAGTCAAAGAAATAGGCTTAATCAAGTCTTCCATCGTAAGACAAAAATTGCTGTTGTGTTTCTGCTACACTCCTTTTCTTATTGTATTCCTTGTAAAGGTATTCTATAACAAGTGCAACACCTGCTCGCGTCCTCTCAGAGGCTGAGCTGTGTGACAAGCTGACTTTTCATTTCCCTGGTCAAACTGGACAAAATAATTCAAACTAAATCTGAAGAAGCTCAAAATTAAAGAGCTTTATTTTCATTTAAGCAAACTCTCTTTCTGACAAAAACATAAAAGAACTTCTGTCTTCTTAGCTTTAAAATTTTACAAGCAAATTTCAAACCACCTCTTTCCAAAGAGAAATAGTAAAACATTTCATTTGGAGACCTTTCAAATGAAACTTGTAGCTTTTATAGGAAAAAAAAGCAACAAACTCTCAACAAAAATTACTCCGTAACTCAAGGGGTTCTGACTGAAACTGCATCTGTGTATCTGTGTTTTTCAGCCTGGGTAATATCCATCAAAACTTTTTTTTCCCCAGCTCCTTCTTTTAGCCTTCTACTCTTTTCCTCTGTCTATTCCAGGCAAAATACTCTTCTCAGCAGCCCTTAATAGAAGTTAATCCTCCTTAGATTTCAGCATTTTATGTAACTCTTTGTTTAACCAAAGTCAAACTTACTCCTGCAGAAACTTCATTTCACCTAAAAAACCTTACTAGATGGAATATTTTAATCTCATAAATAATCAGTTTTCATATCCTTAGTAAGACAGGCACGTGCATGTATATATCAGCCTGAAAAGGAAACAAGGTTACCAAGAAGTTCGAAGATAAACAAACTTGTTTCTAGGCCTGTTTGTGCTTCAGTGCTATTTTCATTTTAAAAGTAACAACTGTTTTATTAAATGTATAAATGAGATTTTGAAGTGCATTAAAAAGAATAAAGATGAAAGATGAGGACTGTTAATTAATAACTGAATTGTTCCTGTTACATCAGGACCATAAGTATTCTCTTCTAGTTCAGACCTCCATCAAGAGACTCACTTTCATAGGTATACCATATACTCTTTCAATTGCTTTTATTTCTATTCACATATCTTCCTACTCATTTGACTTTAGATTCTGACAACTGCTTCCTGCCACATGGCCTTGCTTTTACTGCACCACGATTCATATTTGCCAAGTGTGATTGTTTTCCCTCTCTTTTATTTGTTGGCTCGCTTTTCTTAGTGGCTGTAGTGCCAGCTAGCACTGCTCCTGTGTCCTCTTGCTCATTATACACTTGCTTTTTTCCATGTTCCCCTTGAGCTTCTTATTTTTAAAATTTAATATGGGGTTTATGAAATCACTAACTTCATGTCTTAGCACTTTCTTCGTATTTCTGCAGAGAAAAAGAACCATTATTTTTGCAAAATGTAACCATGATTAGCATGTTTGAGATAGACCATTTGCTTCCTTTTAATAATCTTTTCCAAATGCCCATGTCACTTACTGTCTAGTTCTGGAATAAGGAATATAATGCTTTTAAAAAAAAAACAAAACTCAAATGCTGACATAAGATTAAAAATAAAGAGTCAATTTTTATTTACAATTTTAGATAAATTCACAGGGCAAGTATATTTGTAACTTGTTATAGTAATTTGAAAAAATTACGGCAATAAGCTAGTACTTTATTTTCTCTGCATGTATTAGCATAAATGCTTCTTATGAAGCTCTCCACTACTGTGGAGCAGCAGACAAAAGGAAGAACATTCTGGCTATGGTGTTGGTAATGTCTCTCCCATAGAAGTTCACGCTTAGTCCTTCTCCCACAGGAACAAATTTTATTTTTTTGTACAGTTACCTATGTCAGAAAGGGCACGTGCCCAATTTGTCCTCTTCAACGTGCAGAAAGATTGCCAATGCACATGGTCCAACACATCACTGTCTGACAGCTCATTGGAATGAAAACTTATCTTGTGAAAATAAAACTAGAGGGAAGTATGCAGAAGTCAATCTGGTTACAATTTACAAATAAAAATAAATCAGAACAGCAAATGGGAGCAAGAGATGTAGCTACGTTATCGGTACAGGAACATCATCCTCAAACGGAGAGAACAAACTGGACTTTAGTAAGGTTTTTCATACTATCTCCCACAGCATTCTCCTAGAGAAGCTGGAGGCTCATGGCTTGGATGGTCATATGCTTCATTAAGTAAAACACTGACTGGATGGCCGGGCACAAAGCGTCGTGTCGAATGGAGTTAAATTCAGCTGGTGGCCAGTCACAAGGGTTGTTCCTCAGGGCTCAGTACCGAGATCAGTTCTGTTTAATATGTTTATCATTGACAAGGAAAAGGGAACCTATTGTACCTTCATTAAGTGTGCGGATGACACTAAGTTGAGTGGGAGTGTTGATCTGCGTGAGGGTAGACAGGCTGTACAGAGGACCTGGACAGTCTGGATCAATGGACTGAGGCCAATTGCATGAGGTTCAACAAGAGTAAGTGCTGGGTCCTGCACTTATGTCACAAAACCACCATGAAATTCTACAGGCTTGGAGAGGAGTGGGTGAAAAGCTGCCTGGGGAAGAAGGATCTGGGGGTGTTGGTTGATAGTTGGCTCAGTATGAGCCAGTAGTGTGCCCAGATGGCCAGGATACCAACAGCATCTTGGCCTGCATCAAGGATAGTGTGGCCAGCAGGAATAGGGAAGCGATCCTTTCCCTGTACTCATCGCTGGTGAGGCTGCTCCTCAAATATGGTGTTCAGATTTGGGCCCCTCACTACAAGATGCACATTGAGATGCTGGAGTGTGTCCAGACGAGGGCAACAAAGTTGATGAAGTGTTTAGAGCATCAGCCCTATGAGGAGCAGCTGAGGGAGCTGGAGTTGTTTAGTGGGGAGAAAAGGAGACTGAGGGGAAATCTTACTGCTCTCTACAACTACCTAAAAGGAGGCTGTAGCGAGGTGAGGGTTGGTCTCTTCTTCCTGGTAGCTAGTGACAGGACAAGAAGAAATAGCCTTAAGATGTGCCAGGGGTGATGCTGGCTGGTAGGAGGAATTTCCTTATGGTAAGGATCATCAAGCATTGCAACAGGCTGCCCAGGGAGGTGGTTGAGTCACCATGACTAGAGGCATTTAGAAGATGAATAGACATCATACTTAAGGATGTGTGGCATACTTAGCAGGGCTGGATCAATAGTTGGACTCAATGATCTTAAAGGCTTTTTCCAACCAAAACCATTCTATGATTCTATGGTTCTAAATGTAATTTTCCCTTCTCCAGTTCAGCCACAAGTCTCACAAGATATTATTTTTAATAGAAAAACTTGGGTCTCCCCAGGAATTAACGTCTTTCTCTTGTCAAAGTATGTCATGAAGCCAGAGGTCTATCATCTATCCTGGGTATTTCCTCACCTAAAGGCAACACTGGCAATACTAGTCACAGAGAAGGAGTTTAATTCAAAAGGTGTTCACCAGCTACAGCTAAAACACTATGTCATTCCCTGGAACTTCAGTCCTAGTAAGCCAAATGTCTCAAGGTGATTACTGCTCATCAACACAAAGAGGAATGAAGAGAAGAACAAGGACAGGTACAAACATCCAAAGCTGGAGTAATGTTAGCTCACTACCAGCCACCTTCTCCAATGTAAGAGTTTTCCAGATGATCACAAAAGCCATGTGCAGATCTCAATGCCCAGGTATACAAGAGTCTAAAAAAGAATAAGCAAGTACCTAAATATAATCATATGTCAAAGTCTTCTTCTGAAAATGCTGGTTTGGCTCTTTAATCATTTAAAGGTGTTGTACTCATGTGCTCTTGCACATAACGGTGAAGGCCACTCTGAGCTCTAGTTAGGGAATTGGCTAGTGAAAAACTGGTTCTGCTATCCCAACGTTAAACTGATATCTCTGTAATTACATGTAGCCAAGGCACTCCTTTCCACAAGCAGGAGTAAATCCAGAGAAGTCCATGGGGTTACGGAGGTGCTAAAGGCAGCTCTGCAGATGGCAATTAAACTCTGCTGCCTGATGCAGCTTTGGCTAAATCTAAACTTGGTCCCAAGCTTCAGCTAAGAGCAACACAAACAAGCAAAATGAAAAAGCTTTCTTTGCACACCCTTTCCTATGCTCTTTTTAAACATGACGTACTGGTCACTATCAGAGATGAGGCTTTACTAGTTTGACTTTTGCTCTGATGCACTGCAACAGTTCTTATAAAGAGTTAGCATGAAGAAAAATCTGGTCTAGTGAGTCCACTCAGCTTTTAGCCTTCTGACTTTAAACAGGAGTACAGAGCAATGATATTGTTTTCATTAACTTCAGCAATAAGCTGGCCTTCTGGGTCCAATCTAAAGCTGCTATGAAAAGAATTAATTATTTTACTAAGCTTTCAGTTTTGAGGAATGAAGATTACATAATTCCGGCTTGGCCTCCTTAATTAATTTAATACAGGAATGTTACTTGTCCACAGTCTTTCTCCTGCCTTTATTAGTGTTGTCCACTAATGTTACACAAAATAAACAATCTTCAGCAAAAATAAAAGCTTATGTTTATTATGCAATTACCAAGAAAAGATGAGTGGTGACTTTTGGATTTTTCCTATGTTAAGCTGTATTCTCACCCAAGAGTTAATCTAAGTATTTATTTAGGCTAGTGAATTGTTTGGTACTTCCCTTCACTGGCACCAGAATGCAGAGGACAGGAGGGCACCGTGCCTCCCATCCGCAGACCCTGCCAGCTAGAGGAGATTCCTCCAGGCAGACAGAAGCACTCCCAGCGAGTTCCTGCTGCTGCTCCAGGGAAAACCTCATGCTATTGTGACACCAGGGCATTGGCATCACTTGATCAGCAGGGATAAGGCCACTATCCCACACAGGCAGACATCTGCCCCGGCCAGCAAATGGATAGACATGCCAAGCTCACTTAAGTCCAAACCACCAAGCCACTGTGCTTCACGCTGGCCTCTCTGCCTGCACTGAGGCATACACCTAACGCCTGCTAAGCTGGTGGATCTTTCCCACCCATAAAGGGATTTAGATGAAGCCTTGTAGTCCAGCAGCAACAGGATTTAAACTCAGATATAAAGCTGCGTACTGTGAATTGGGTCTGATCCTGCACCTAGGAAACACCTCTTGCCTGTTGCATGGGCATTTGCACAAGGCTTTCTGCCACAATCCGTTCCAAAGCTGCTTGGAGGGACATTCCCAGCACGGCTGACCCACCCACTAGGCAGAAACCGCAGTGTGGCCAGAGAAAACATTCTTCCTTCCAAACAAGGTTATCAGGAAAACGCCGACATTTCTGGGCAGTGTATTTTCTTGATTTTCAGATTGCTCAATAAGAAAACATTTCTGATCCTACACAATCCATGTTCCAAAAAAACTGAGGGGAGAAAAAATATGGAAATATTGGCATAAAAACTTTTGTGCTACTAAGCCTCCAAAACAAATTTAAAACACATGTATTTTTTTAAAGTAATTTTCTTCTACCCATTGAACTACATTCAAGTCTTTGCTTAATTTTTGCCAAACCAGAAAAAAATATGCCAAATACAGAGCTTTGATGAATGCGCAGGTGATGTCATTTCAAAAAGTCTGGGGACAACAAAGGGGGGAAAAACAGTCATTGAAGGGGGAAAACAACTTATGATTTCACCTCTGAATGAGAACAGTCTGCTGTTTATTCAGTTCCTGTGCTTAAAAACAATACTGATGTTGCCTACAGAAAATGAGATAATTCTATTTCTTTCAACAAAGGAACTGTTTATGCCTAAACAAAGCTGTACCAATTTTTCCTTTCATATTGACAATGAAATATGAAAATATCCTGGTAGCAACCCCCTCAAATGATCCTTGTTGAAGCATTGCAACATTCTGCTCTTTACTGGCTTCATACATTATTTTTCTGTACACGACCTCCACAGTTACAACAATGTTCCCCTGTATATGCAGAGAGCAGAATGTCAAAATGCAGGTAGGATCAGAAAATCTTAGAACAGGATTTTGTTCTCAGGAAAATGGAAAAGATGTGAACAAGATAAGAAGTGGCTTGTCTCTCTGTTGCCTCAGTGATGATCTGTTCCAACCTGCCTCCTTTTTGGTCAGCGTAGAGTGGTGCATGTGAAAATTAAGTCTGTCCTTCTCTGTGTTCCTAAATGGCCATATCATGTATGAAGAGTTACTTGATGGACAAAGACTGTACCACCGTTTACTCTACGAAGTAGGGAGAACACAGTGTGGCCATTAGGTAAGAATGCCCAACCACATCATGCCTAACCTCTAGGCATGCCACTCTCCAGGTGAGTAGAAGGAAGGTAGTTTGCTCTGCCATGCTCTTCTGAGGTGTTCTGTTCATCAGCCATCATCTAATTTTGCATCACTGAAAGGGAAATCTAAAGCTATGAGGTAGCTGGTATCATTTAGTGAAAATACAACCAGAAATTAACTCCTGATAATTTCTTCAAACCTGAGCGGTGTTATCTGCCCACACATCCAAGCACTATGGCCAGAATCATCTATCTCTCCTCTCACTGATCTCATATAACTCTAGATGATATTTTCATATGTAGTGTCCAAACAGGTTCCCCTTGTTTCATCATGGAGTGTTGGAACTTGTCCTTCTTCCACCTTTGCTTACACGCCCCAACTCCAGTCCCCACAGCAGGTCCATCTTTTCAGACTATTTACTAAATATCCCACACACATACTTTCAAGCAACCCTAAATTAGGTCTGTCTACTACTTCCAAGTCTTTTCTTGGGAACGTATGATAGCTTGGGGAGTATGTGATTTTATTTGCACTTATTTTATCTTCTTAGCTACTTCTGTTTACACAAAATTAAGGTCAAGTGTATCCTCTCTGGGTTTCTCTGTACAAGGAATGAGTATGTTTTCCTCTTTCTGCCCACATTGTTGCATTCAGCTCCATGCCAGTTGTGTAAGAACTATAAAACTAGAAATACATCCCAGGTCAGCAGATCTTGGCCACTGATACTGTTGTCAACATATTTATATCTTTATGTTCTTTAATGTGATTGTATAAAAAGGATAAGGTAGAAAAACCCGAGAACACTTATACTCCTGACCAAGTTGAGACAATATTGGTAACTTCAAAGTGCTGGAATTTAACAGTTTTGAGTGGGTTCAAGAACATACCACATACTTGAGAAAGCAGATACCCACAGAACACTTTAAGAATACTCTCCCACCAGCTTTCCTAGGATAGTATCTTTAAATAGCAAAGAGGGTTCCTAGATAACAGAACTAAAAGAAACATCATTTAGTGTGTTCCTGTAGGAGCATCAGCTATATCTAAACTATGCTTAAACCAAGAAGGATGTAGAGCTCATGGCAAACATTAGGCTTGATATATTTCCATCTAAGGGTTTCACCCAAGAGCTCATCTGTTGATGGGCCCAAAATGTGTATATCTGAATTTTAAGAGACCAGAGCTTGTTTGGTCTAACACTGAATACAGTGGATCTATTAGTTTACATAGCAATTTACCCAAGTATTGTCTGATGACAGGCCTAAAGATGGTTAATTTTTCCTCTTCATTTTGAGAGGAAGAAGAATGAAAAGATTGAAAATGTTGGTGATGGGGAAAGAGATTTAGTTTTGCAAGAGATTTTTGAGGAGCTTTTAGTTTTTTATTTTCATAGCACCCAGCACCAGAGCAGCTGGGATCCTGTTTACAAAATTAACCACCCTAAAAGGTGACATCAGGCAGCTGTTTCTGCCTGAAGAAACACTTGCTACCATCTTGTCACTTTGTCAGACAAAATGACTAAGTAAAACAAATCAAGAAAATAACCAACCTTAAACTAAACAAACAGTTCGGCATTGCACCCCAGACACTACCTTCAGCAGACTGTCAAGAAGAAAAACATATACAAGCAAAGCTATTTGGCTGAGAAAATCATGCAGCTGGCTTGAAGATTCAGCCCTACGAAACATACTCTCCATGGGGGTGGAGCAGCAGAGAGGGACCTTCAGAAGACTAGGCTGAAAAGACTAGTTAAGAGTGTAAAAATAGGTCAAGTTCTGCTGTAAGTTTTAGCTAAAATGTAAGACTAGTGTTACAGCAGTTCAACTCTCTTTGCATCAGATACGCCTCTTGAGAGAGAGGAGCTGCTAGAAGAACAAAGTACAGTAGATAAAAGTCTGAGATGGCCCCTGTGAGGTTACCATTAAGAAGCCATGGTTTAGCATCTGGGGAGACACAGAAAACAGGAGGCCACAGTTCAGTCCAGGAGGAACTGTTCCTCCTGTAGGATACAAAAAAACCCCCGAAAGTTTAGCCATTTTTCGATTATTAACTGGAATCCTCAAAATAGGAAGGATATGGAGCTATTGGAATGGGTCCAGAGGAGGCTACAAGAATGATCAGAGAGCTGAAGCACCCCCCATACAAGGTTAGGCTGAGAGAGTTGGGCTTGTTCAACCTGGAGAAGAGAAGGCTCAGGGGAGACCTTATAGTGACCTTCCAGTACCTGAAAGGGCTACAAGAAACCTGGGGAATGACTGTTCACAGAGGCTTGTAGTGATAGGATTAGGGGCAACGGCTATAAACTGGAGAGGGGCAGATTTAGACTAGACATAAGGAGGAATTTCTTCACAATGAGACTGGTGAGGCACTGGCACAGGCTGCCAAGGAAGGCTGTGGATGCCTCCTCCCTGGAGGTGTTCAAGGCCAGGTTGGACGGGGCCTTGGGCAGCCTGATCTACTGGGACTCATCCCTGCACGTCACAGAGGGGTTGGAAAAAGATCACCTTTAAGATCCCCTCCAACCCAAACTATTCTATGATTCTATGATCCTATGATGGATTCCTTCTCCAAGTATACTTCTGCAGTTAAAGTTTTTACTCATGAAATGCTTGTAACAAAGAGAGAAAAGGGACTGAATCAGAGTGAAGTTTACACCTTCAAATAAAATAAATGTTTATCAGCAACGTTCATTCCATCCTGTTCAGCCATATCTCCATTTCAATGAAAGGTTTCCCTACTCTCCCAGTACCAATAAGTCCTTTCTACAGTTCTCCAAGTGCTTCTTTGTTTACTTCACTTACAATTGTTGTCTTTTTCAGATCGAATAAAGCCTGCTCAGTTTCATCCTCTTGGCCAGTCCCACTCCCTAGAGGTTGTTTATATCCTGGATGGTGTGTTATTGTGATAGAAGTTTCTTCTGCTCTCCTTCAGAAGAATCTCAGTAGACATTTCTGGCCAGATTTTCAACATAATAAGTAACTTCTGCCTGAAAACCAGTCTGATTGAATCTGTCACAATGCAACTTTAAGGAAAAGTGATAGAAACCAAATGTAAACATATTAATAGATAAAACTCACTTCCTGGTTAACTTAATTAAAAATCAGTACAGAAGGCTCTCTGAAAACGGAAGAACAAACTTTTCTCTAAAAGGTTAGTGTATGTGAATATAAATGATGAAGAAGTTTGGGATAACCTCTGAGTTCTGCTGCCCTAACACAGCTAGAAAGAGTTTCTGTAGAGCGCTGTTAAATGTAAAGATGAGCTGACAAAGACACAAAAGTCTGGCATGTACATTGGTAGTTGTTGGGGAAGAAAGATATAGGGAACCCCTACCTCTGTGCAACTGCTATGTTGCAACACTCTGCAGCCTATGAAGCCAATCAGTCTGCAGCCAAGAGAAAATACTTCCTTGATTTGTTACTTTTGTTGTGGTTGTCTTTCCTACCTCCTTTAAACTTCTTGCTTTTAGAAACAAACTCACAAATATTTACAAAACGAATCATACTGGACAGCAAAGGAGATTAGAGAAATATTTTGGTTCAAAAGCAATGTGTTTCAAGCAGCCTGATTGTAAAATTCCATTTTAGATTAGAGGGGAGACATGTAAATACAAATCATGAAACGTGATCCAGTGTTATAAGGCCGTATTTCAAACAATATAGATGAAATCCAAATGAAATTCCAGTTGCTATGTTTATTGTGGTAAAACTAAATTTCATAAATATATTAGCACCTGGTGATATTTGGTGATTCCTGAGTAACAATGTTAAAACATTCATAAATCAAAATGCTTGAGTGTGGACAAGAATGTATTTGGCTTTTGGGGTCTTTTGCTACTGAGATTTATTTGTTTGGTCATTCATAACACCTGCTTCTTTTCACATAAACACATGTAAAATTTGTGGCAACTGTTAAGAAAAAAAATAGTGCTCCTTTTTGGTTTTTTATGGTTTATCAATACTGCAGTAATAACAGAAAACATAAGAAACAAGGCTGCACCACAATTATAGGTAATTAGGCTGTGGTTTATTTCTGTGTAAACCGTATTTACAATTTATTGAAAAACGATGTGTTTTATAAACAAAAATTACTCACATTGTATACCATCATAAAAAGACTATCTATCATAACACCAGAACAAAGACAAGCAGCCCACTTTGCTCACTAAAAAAAGTATTGATATTGAAAGTATATAATTTCTAGAGAGAGCTGAAAGATAAGTAGAAAACAGAAAGAGTTTCTCCTGCACAAAACACTTAGTACAGCTCAAGAGATTAAATTTTTTATGTAAAAAAAGATGCAGCATTCCTTGTACTAAATCATATCAGTTGTTATCACAGGCAAATCATTTTCAGGAGGACAACTAAAGGACAAAAGAGGCTAATGAAACTGTAATTTGTAGAGCAGTCAGTTTAATGTAACAGGAAGTCTAAACCATTCCCTGCCCATGGAAACAGCAAAAAGGGGGGATGGGCACAGGTCTCCTGCCTGTGCAAACAACATACAGCAGCCACCCAACAGAGATAAGAACAAAGACAAGCTGCACAGGAAGCTAGGGAGTAAATCTGTCAAACCTGGTACAACAACCAGTCCAGACTGCAGATCCTAACCTTTTGCAGAAACCTAGTCTACTTACTTATTTGTTGGTACTTCTCAAAAAAAACCAATCCCTGTCTCACCTCATTCGGCCTAAAATTTATTTATTTCCTACAGTCATGCAAATGTTGGTTGACGCATTTCAAATAAAATAAAACGAAATTGTGAAGGCCAATAGAACAGATCCAGATTGAGTTAAAAGATTCGAAGGCTGTGATACCAACCGAGGTACAATAGTACCCTGACACCGTTGTCATTGTTGCCGTTGATGTTATTGCTGCTGTTGCTGTCATAGACCCAGAATAAATGATACCTCATTACCATCCACGAGGCCGTGCTTTGATGCAATGCCATTAGCGCTGGCTAACAAGACTGTTGTGATCATGTAGGAAAAACTTGATACTAAACAGAAATCAAATTGCAATTAAATGCTAATACCAGGAAAGGCAGTCCCAAGAGAACACGTGAATTAACTAGATAGAGGAGAAGTAGGGATGACTCCAGAGCAGACTCAAATTTTCTTTCCTATCCTGAGGCCTTCTTGGCTGAACAGGAGCACTGTATTTGGATCCTGCCACTACCTTCTGACAGGTTTGTACTAAAAATTACTTGCTTGTCTGACGCCAACTTCTAAGTACAAGTTTAGGCATCTAAACAAGTGCTAAAATCCCATCTCTCAGCTCTTTTTAATACAAATCAAGATAGTCCTCTCAGACTATTGTTTTCTCAGAAGTCAGTGGGGATGAAGGGTGCTCCTTTTTGGAGAAAAGTGTGATTTCACCCTTAAAGAAGTGACAAACTTTCTGGAAGAATCCAGCCGTCTCTGCAGACTGAGGGAAATTTTGGTAACAAGACTCCAGGCTTGGTTAAGTCCCCCTGATATAAGAGGTTACATCTTTCTCCTCAGTTGCAACATGGGAGTAGTCACATATTTGTTGTATTTCATCGGACTCTTGTGAGGGAATTAGTTTAGGTCATGCCTCAGAACACTCAGTATTTATTAAGTCTGTTCCCACCAGCGGGTATTAATTATTATTTTATTTTGTAAATAATTTGTTACGTTCTCTTTCAGCTGCACTTAAGGTTTTCCAAAAAAAGGAGCCTATTAGTAGCTTCAGAAATGTCTCATTAAGCCTCCAGTTATTTGTGTCTGTCAAATTCTCCAAGATGGAAATGGAAGAGTTGCATTAAACCTCCCTATCAACTTTCCAACATGTGACTCAAAGCAATTCCTCTGTCTTTGATTAGTTAGAAGTACATCTGCAAAGTTAAGTTTACAATAATCTCAAATGCAGATCTTATTCTGTCATCTGGACCATATGTGTCAGTGTCAACAACAGCAATAAACAATACAAGACACAGCTCACATAAACATTTCAGAAATCATAAGTTTAATCATTGTTCAGAAGTTGGACCAAGCTATGACTAACCTCTTCAGCACAATAAGCCCTTGGCTTACAGGCTTTGAAATACATCCAGCAGAAAGTGTATCCAAAACCTGAACCTAGAGATGAAAGGGAATTCATGTGACATAACAACAATGTGAACAGCAATAAACAACTTTAAAATTTGATCAACTGTGAAACTGAAGTTGTGTTGAATTGCAAGCCTGGATGAATGGCAATCTCTACTAGCACTGCAAATGCTATTGCTCTCACAAGATAAGATCATTTCTTAATTCATTTTATTAGCTACTTCTTTTCCAGCTCATTGAAGTCTGCTGGACTGTCTATGCTGCTGTCCCTCTAATCTTTGGCTTTCCAAAAGGATTCTGGCAACAGCATCAATGGTTAAAAGTTGAACTTAAGGTAAACAAGTACTGAAGCACTGGTCAAAGGAAACAATTTGTGGAAAGCAAAGTCTAGAAAATGCCTGTAAAGTTGTTCAGTACACATAAGCACGAGGTTCTCACAACAGCATCAGTCAAAGCCAGAGTACTTCCAGCTCCGGAGACCAGGTGGATTCTCAGTGCATTCCTTCTTGTGCCACCTCCTCCCATCCTATGACTTCTAAGCATGAAAATTTGGATGCATTGAAAAGAGGACAACTACATCATGTTCTCTGGTCTGATGGCAGTCTAGGTAGGTCCTTCAGTTATTCTTAGGTTTTTGGCAAAAGATAGGAAGTAAGAGGATGTTCCAGTGTTTCACTGAACTAACTAAAATTGTTTCCTCCTCATTTCCATGCATAGATTTGGTCAGAGATGACTAAGTTCTGATGTTTCTGATCTAGCCTGTATGAGAATGAAAAGGTTCTGACACAGTATTGTAGACAAAGCCCATGCCAAGCAGGTAATCCTGTAGCCTCATTCAGTAAGCAGTGTGGCAGTCAGCAAAGATCTATTTCCTGTTAGGAAGATATATAACACTGTATATAACTGAAATAATCATCTACCAGAAATAGCTGTGGGTATTTGGAAAGGCAGAGAGGAAACAACTCTTATGAAGAAAGGAAGAAAAACTATCTTTTTAGGCTATTGGATATTATTAAGCATCCTCGTTTCCTCCTTTAGGAGTGAAATAAAGGTCATTGATTCGTGAAGCTAGGAATTATTGCTGGTAGAGAAAATTCTGCCTGGTTTTCCTTAAGAAAGTAGCAAGCATGAATTATCTAAAATAAAGCCCAGAAGAATGCCTGTTTGTAATCTATGGTCCGAGTCATAAAATTCAGTCCTTCAAGGCCTTGTTAGCATAAGGAGGAAAAGTAGCCTCTCAATTATTTTTTCATCTGATCCTTGAATCAGTGAGGTTGAAAATGCCCTCCAAAATCCTTTATATAGGCTGGTATTTTGTATCAGTATCCAGGCATCGGTAGATGAGCACAGTTTACTGAGGCAATTTGTTAATGCACATCTCTTGCTGCTCTGAGAGCCAATAAGTAGAAAAGGAAAACAAAGGAGCTAAATTAGCTGTCACATGTTGACTTACATTTCAGTAATCACAGTTTGATAGCCTAACAGAAAGTCATTGTGCATGGGTGCTATATTTAAGGTATTCCTTTCGCAGTCTGTTATGCCTAATACTCCTGTTATGCCCCTGTCTAAACCTTCAGTTAGACTCAGAGTTATCAAAGATTTGTTATTTTAAGGAGCCAATTAGTAATCTATATAAACTGGCAGAAGATACAAAGTGCTTTTAGTGGCTGGAGTCAGACAAGAACGTTGCAGGGCCTCATTCAGCCCAAGATAACGATACAGCATAACTGAAGCTGAACTCCTAGGTACTTCTACTTATAAAGCTACTGCTTAAAACAATAAAGACACTGAGAATAGTGCAAGTTAATTAAAACAATTGATACTGCATGGCCAGTTGTCTGATGATTGTGTGCATTTGCTGCAAGAGGAAAAAAGTGACTATTGGTTCTTCTGCCACCTTCTCATGCGGAGTCAAAAGCAACTCCTGATTTGTGGGTTTCTGAAACATCTGCTCCTTAACGTTGTCGCTATGGAAGTTTCCAAGAGCAAAAGAGTTCTGGAGATATTTTAAAACATTCTCAGACAAGAAGCCCAAGAAACCTGGAAGGCTCAAATGCAGTAGGATGCCTTTGACCACATCTGCTGCAAAGCACAGCCGTAACAGTGGAAGATTGCAAGCAAGAAAAAAAATAACCGCCATTGCATTTGTGCTTAAATACACATGTATCACTTTTTTTCCCTGATTAAAAAGCAGAAGATTCAATTGATCTTCAAATAGTTGCATCAAATCAATTCAGTCAAGACATTTTCTTGGGTGTGTGCATCCAGGATTAAGTGTCCTCTTCTTTCTTCCCCAAAAATCACAAGTCTTCAGAATGTGGATGACTGGGGCCATCAGATGGTTATGATTAACATAAAAAATTAAAATAATTTCTCCAAAACTGCTGTGCATTTTGAGATCAAAGCCAAAAATCACCAACCTGTGAAGTCAACCGTAAAAAGCAATCATCGCTAATCAACACAAAATCACTGTCCACATGTTTTCTGAAGAAAGATGGCTCATCCCAAGTATTATGAGATCGTAATAAAAACTGATAGCTGGCATGTTTCTGTGACAGACAACGGAGATTAAAGAGACTGATTGCTCTAAACAATACATGTTAGTGGAACAGTTTGCTCATTCTTCCAAGGTAGGCCGATTCATGAGCTTTTGATCCACTGCAAAATTTGGGAAGGTTTCTTCCTGGCCTTTTTCATGGAAAATATGTAGTAGAATATGCTCAGTATTTTAGGTATACACCAAAGAAGGAGTATGTAAATAAAATGTTTTACACTGTTTTAACTTCATGGATTTGAATGGAATTACTCTTTGTATACACAGTAAACTTCAGTGGGAATACTATTTATTTATATGCACCACTTGTTTGGAACAAAGACACAAACTTCTGCACATGAACCAGATATGTTTGTCTCAAAAACAGCAAACACTTTCCCTGATTACAAACATCTCTTTTAATTTCTATTACCATAATGCTTAGGAGCCCCAGCCATGGACCAAAACCCCGTTTTGCTGGGAACAGTATAGTCCTTTAAGAAGAAATCAATCCCTGTCCCTGCAGTGCGAGACAAGAGGAGGAAAGGAAAGTCAAAAGTTAACGACATACACATAGACATGCGTGATAGTCTCAGTATATCAGCAACCCAACCATCAAGAGGGCTATGTTCCACTTCCTATTTGGCTCATTTCCCTTTTCTTGATATCATAACAAAGTGGAATTTTAAGGCATAAATATACGCTATCTAACTAGACAAAAGATGTATGTAAATGCAACAGGTTTTTGGCATTGTAGATGTAGCCACATTTGTGTAGTATCACTTCAAAAATATTATGCCAAAAAAGTACTGATTACCATTTCCAGGAAATAAATATATATGGTTGATGATGGAGTGTGGTTTGAACAGTTCACAGATGGAGATCTGCGACAAGTGGTGTCCTGCAGGGATCTATATTAGTGCCAGTACTGCTCAATATTTTCATCAAGTATATAGACAGCAAGACCAAGTGCACTCTCAGCAAGTTTGCATATGGCACCAAACTGAGTGGTGCAGTTGTCACACCAGAAGGAAGGGATGTCATCCAGAGGGACCTGGACAAGTCGAAGAAGTGGGCCTGTGTGAAACTCATGAGGCTCAACAAAGCTAAGTACAAAGTCCTACTTCTGGGTTGGGGCAATCCGCCGTTTAAATACAGGATGGGAGATGACAGGTTTGAGAGCAGCTCTGCAGAGAAGGATATGGGGGTGCTCATTGAAGAGAAGCTTGGCGTGAGCCAGCAATGAGCACTTGCAGCCCAGACAGCCAACCATACCCTGGGCTGCATCAAAATAAGTCTGTCCAGCAGGTTAAGGGAGGTGGTTCTGCCCTTCTATTCCTCTCTTGTGAGACCCCATCTGGAATACTGTGTCCAGTTCTGGAATCCCCAATATAAAAAGGATTTCAAACTGTGGGAATGGGTCCAAAGGAGGCTACTAAGATGATCAGAGTGCTGGAGTACCACTGCGATGAGGACAAGCTGAGAGAGTTGGGGGCTGTTCAGCCTGGAGAAAAGAAGGCTCAAACGAGACCTTATAGCAACCTTCCAGTGCCTGAAAGGGGCTACAAGAAAGCTGGGAAGGGACTTTTTTTTGAAGGCATTTTGTGAGAGAGTGAGGAGCAATGGGTATAAACTGGAGAGGGGAAGATTTAGACTAGACATTTGGAAGAAGTTCTTCACGATGAGGATGGTGAGGCACTGGCCCAGGTTGCCCAGGGAAGCTGTGGCTGCCCCATCCCTGGAGGGGGTTGGATGGGGCCTTGGGCAGCCTCATCTGGTGGAAGGTGTCCCTGCCCATGGCAGGGGGGTTGGAACAAGGTGAACTTTAAAGTCACTTCCAACTCAAACCATTCTATGACTTAGGACCATGAACAAAGAAAGACAGAACTAAATTTCTATGCCATTATTATATTAACATCTAAATAAGCAGAAGGTTGTGGTTTTATAGAATATGCCTAAAATTGTAGGACTAATATGAGAAAATAAAATGATAATATAGAAGTAATACTGTTTTGAATTTTTAAAGGAAATTTCAGAAAAGTTTAAGACCTTAAAAATATCTATAAATAAATTGTTCATTTAAAATCATTTCTATTTGATTTGCATAGATTATAAAGTATTTGAATTTCCTCATGAATACTGTGAGTTCCATGTGGATCCTGTGACTCACGTTGATATCATGGAGGGTTTTAATATAAATTTCAATGGGCCTCATTTTCTACTCACCAGGGTTCAGTACTGAAACATACCAAAACTGCAATACAGAATTATTGATTCATTGACCTATTTAAATCTTTAGCAGTTCTGACATCTCCACATCTGAGTACAGATTTGTCTTAACAATCTGTTCTCACTTACAACTACTCATCACCAGACTGTCTATGAGCTACCGGCTTTATATAACTTCTTCGGCAAATATTTTCTTGAAGGAAGTTTACAATTTTGACAAGCACTTGAAAATATTTATGCGTGAAAGCTACTGCTCATTCTTACCAAATCATTCATTATTGTCACTGTCAGGTCCCCAGATAAATAACCAAATTCTTAGTAACCTTTGGAGGCCAAAAAAATTTTATGTCTAATCAAAGCAACCGACTAAGGCCACACAGGTCTTGTATGAAAGTATATCATGCACGTTTCTTGTTGGCTATTCTGTCATCAAAGTTCTATCTTTTATAACCCAGTAGCTGATGTGGCGAAAAGGATTTCAGACCACGTGAGATGTATCTGCAACAGCTCATAAGGCTAAGTCATTTCCAAACACTCTGATTATGTCAAAAAAATTTCATTTGCAATGAGTGTTATGTCATCTACTGTAGTTTGACTCCTTTGTTATGTATTTTTCTTGCCCAGTCCTAGATAGGGAAGAAAAGCAGATGGCTGCAAATATTAATCTGTCACCACAACTACTTATTTCATGAACATTCACTATTTGCTCTTCTGAATAAAGTACTTAAAATATCTTGTTGGGCTTAACCTGTCTTTGATTGAGCATATTCACAAGAGAGATATTGTGGATTAATTTTATTAATTTTCAGGAAAGATAATAGGCGCTAAATACCGAAGTATTAAAAAAACACTAAATTTCTGTCAAAGTAGTAGAGGTTACTTTTTTTTCAGTCCTCAGTGTTCAACAACTAGGACAGCATTTTCAGTCGGCTCATCTGTTTAAGTGTACAGACAATTTAAATAATGATTTTATATTAAAAAAAAAACAGAATAAAACCAAGGGTCTGCCCATAAGCAGTACTCCCATCTATTTTAATTAATTTCATCTTCTGCTCTATGACAAAGTGGAGTTGAAAACTCAGCATGACTGGCAGGCTAACAAGTATGGGCTTTAGCAAAGAAAGGGCAGGAAAAGAAAGTCTGCCAAGAGAGTATTTGGCAAAAAGATCTCCTTGCTAATGAAGCCTTTCCCTCATACTGACCCAATATCATCCTCAATCTTTCCTTTATTTTACATGAGCTAGAGGGTATCATGGATAGGAATTCACAAAACTTTGGTTTATCAGCAATTTAGAATTTACTAAGGTAGAATTGCAAAATTCCTATTAACAATTATTAATTGATTATCAAGGTAATTAAAAATTATTCAATGTATGTTTTGTAATCAAATTGGTCATGATTTTAATGAGATTCACTCCATTTACTACATGATATAACAACTATATATGCAAGCACAGAGATACAGATATTATGTATACAAAGATAAATCAATATTTAAACATAAGAGAAATACTAGTTGTGATGGAGAGAAAGGAAAAGAGAGAGAGAAACTAGTCTGAAAATTTCCTTCTGCAGATTTGGAGAGAGTACTCACAAATAATGCACTAGCATTCTTGACAGGCAATGGCCAGATCTCAAGGAATCCGGACGATTTCTTGAGGTGAGTGAACATACTCGTGTTCAATGCATTCCGAAAAAGCAATGATCAGCTCTCAAGGGGGACAACCTTTCCTAAGGCCTTTTCACTTGAAATCAAATGAGATTGCTCAATACACCTGAGAGGTGTCTGAACCCATGAGGGAGATCACTGATCTCAACTGCCTGAGACAGAAGAGCTTAAAGGGCCTTTTACGTTATCACATAATTATCAGATAACTGAATGTTCATTTTGATCTTTTGATATTCACTTTGGCTGCATTTGGAAGATGTCATGCCAGTGGAACTTTGCATTAGTTGCATTAGACCATCTAGCCTGGGCTATGATCCAGGTATTAAGTTTCCAAGAGGAGTATGACTGTTGCACAATCTCTTTCTCAGCCACACAGCACCCCAAGAGCACTGGTGGAGTGCTCTGGATCACTGCATTGTAGCAATGAGTATCCTTTCCCCAGTTACTAATCCCCTTTTTGAGACCATCAGGGAGTTTCTTTCCCAATTACATCAGTTTCAGGTAGGCCAAGGGTATACCTTGTCAAGTTGGATGACTGCCTCCATGTAACAGAAATTCTTCTCCCTGTGAGAGTTGTATTCCATTTAATCAGATAATAGCCCAAACTGGGGAGAGAAGGTGGTTTTCCAAGTGCATCAAAGAGGTTATGCAAAACCTCTGAGTGGTCTGTGTGGTTAGTGGGATGGGAAAAAACACCACCACTACAGAGCATGAAAAGCAGTTGCTAAAGTAGAGGTGGTTAGCTATTATATATGTCAGAAAAACATTTTGCCTTTCAGAAAACTGAGCTTTTGAAACCAGGCTACCACACTCATGTGGGAAAAAAAATAGGGAAAAATAAGAAACGTTGAAAAATCTTCTTTTTTACATTTTCTTAAAAAAAAATGTGGGTTTTCTGTTGTGATAACTGTAAGCAGAAGAGTCGTAGAATCATATGCAGGTTGGAAAGAACATCAGGAAGTCCCCAGTGCAACAACATGCTCAAAGCACCATCGCTGAGGAGGCCTGGTCTTGAAAATCTCCAAGCATGCAAGACCACACAGACTCTCTAGGCAATCTGCTCTACTGTAAACTGTCCCCATGTAAAAAAACTTTTCCCTTTATATCCAGTCTGAACTTCTCTTATCTAAATTTGTGCCTATTGTATCCCATCCTGCTGCTACACACTGCTTTTCTTCTCGAGAACCTGCCTGTAAGTAGGGAAGGCTGCTCTGAACCTTCTCCAGGCTGAAGTAGTCCCGTTTCTCAGGCTTCCTTCACACGGAATGTGCTCCAGCCTCTCAGAATCCTGGTGGCCCTCCACTGGGTGCACTTTGGCAACATCTGCCTTAGGCTGGGGAGACCAAACCAGGGAACGTAATGCCTAGGTGTGGACTGGGACATGCCGAGGTGAGAGAAATAACGATTTCCCTCCGTCTCCTGTCTGTGAACTTGCTCATACAGCACTGGATCTTACTGGCCCTCACAGCTGCCAGCCTCACGTATAGCCCACACCTGTGCAGCTCATTGTGTCTCCCAATGCCCTAAGAATTTATCTGCAGAGCTGCTGCTCAGACAGCCAGTACCCAGCCTGGAATGTTGCGAAGGGTAAGGGTCTAGCCTTGCTGGGTATGATTGACAATGCACAACTTTGCATTTTTCTCCTGATGTGCCTGTGTTTTTTCCCCGAGTATAAGAAAAAAACCTTGGATGATACTGTTTCTTGAAGACCCGCCAGATTTCTTTATCTCTATTGCTCTTCAGACCTGTCTCATGGGATCCCATCTATCAGTCTTCTCAATGAGGTGAAGTTTGCTACTCACTGTTCTCACTCCCGACAGGTTCTTGACCTTCATTACCTCATGGTTGCTACAGCCAAGGCTAACAGCAACTGTCATGTTCTCAGGCACATGTTCTTTATCATTGAATAGGAGATCCAACTGTGCCACAACCTTAGTTGGTTCATCCATTACCTTTATCAAGAAGTTGCCATTTATATCCTTTAGAAGTCTTCTCAGCTGGTTGTATCTTGTGATGTTGCCCTTTCAGCAGATATTATGGAAGTTAAAGTTCTCTCCAGTAAACAAGGTTTGTGATACAGAGATTTCCTCCAGCTACAGAGAAGATTTTGTTGACTTGCTCACCCTTGTTGCGTGGAAGACAACAAAATGCTCTAAAGCTACAGAAATATTTTGATTAATAACAGTAATTTTATTTCTGACTGGCTTGTAGGCCTTTTAGATTTCACCTTTTCATCTTAATTGAGATCAATGTTTACTTTAAAATCTTGAGTTATGTTCTAGGACATAAAAAAACAACCAAGAAAACAAGAGCCAATCTTTGTTTTCTCAACATATCTTGAAGTGCATACTCCAGAGTAGTTTGCTGAAGAGAACTTTAATAAGCCATGGAAAGAGCCAGAGAAGAAAATCTATGAAAACAGAGTTATGTCCTGACCAGAGGCCTCATCTTTTTCTCACATGGAAACATTTTCTCAGGGTTAATTACCTTCGCTGCCACACAGTGCTCTTTACTACGTAAATAACCGGTTTACACTCTTTGTAGGCTAAATTGATTTTTCGCTTCTAAAGGCCAATGAAACCCTAGAAGATGTCTCCTACATACTTTCCTGGACTTCTCTTTGCCAGTTAGTATGTAGGGAAGAATAAATAGGCTAAAAGAGGACTGGAAGAAGAACAGAAATCTGGCCACAAGAGAGGAAACAACCAAAGAGGCCAGGTCTGTTCTACTTATTGGACTCTGTTATACAGCTGGCAAAACATTAGAAAATAAACATTGTTCTCTGATATTTTAATTTCCCATTGGGATTTACTATGGTAAACTTTGTTTTTGGGTAAGATATGTTTTGAAGATTTATTTTCTTTGTATAGCCAGATTAAAAAATTTTTAGGAAACAACCCTAACAAATGCTGATTGGGAAAGTTTCCCTTTCTTCATGTACAGATAACCTGGGGAGTCCTGTCTTCACTGTTGGGAAGAAACTGCATCCCTGTGTAGAATAACACATTTACTGGATACATTAGTACCAGCCCTCGTATTGAACTTTGGAGAACAAAATCAGCCGTCACATACTGATAGGAACATTGATATGAATTGAAACAATGTCTGTATGAATAATACAAGACAGATGTTTGCTCACTGTTGCCCAACTAATCCTAGCCATCACAACAGCATGTGGTAAACACCTGCTAAGGCCTGGCTGTGTCTTGAATGTGCTCCTATTCATTGAAGGAAATTTCTTGCAGCATCATGTGGTAAACTAAAAAAATAATAAAAGCTTCAAATGACAAGATATTTGTCTCAAATTATATCAAGAACTTGCCTCTTCTGGCTGCAAGCTTCTTGGTTTTTTTTAAATACGCACTGAAGACACAAGTGTTCAACGCTTTTTGAAACCAAAATTTCTTCACATGAAAGCAGTGAAGGAGTCTTTTTCTTCAAGACAACCATCACACAAGACTGCCAGTGAGTGAGGTCATACCTATTTGTAGGGTAAGACCCCAGTTGCACTATACCCCAGCAGCAGAATAGTAAAGAAAGAGCTCTGAATACAGTAGATGTCTTTTCTTCCCATTGCCCTTCCCAATATATCTGTATAAACAGCCAAAAATCATACTGAATTTATGTGTCATAGACTCATTTTGCCACTGAATACATCTGATCAGCCATTACTTCATCAAAATATGGGTAGGGCTGGGTGTTTTTTAATTAACTGCAAATAAATGACTGGTTAACAATGCACAGTGCCTAAAACTGAAATAACCCCGTCCCCAAATACCACATTTCATGCAGTAGGTTAACTGCAAATACAGTTGTCTTGGAAGAATAGAAAAAATAATAGACCAAGATAGAGTGGGTGAGAGAAAATGCCAGAGTGTTCCACACTGAGACATATTGGGAGTTACCTCGGCTAAGAGGCCTGTGATGTCTCTGGAAGACTTTCCAAGTGTTGACTAATAATGTCTACTAAATATTCACCCATTTCACTTGCAAGTCCTTATGTTTTTATATTCAGACCTTTCTAATGGTACTTCATGTGCTCCAGTTGATTTTGTAATCAGATAATTTCCTGCATTTTCCATTCTAGTCCTACAAAGAACAAAACGAACTAGCACAGGGCAGGGGAGGGAGGAACCCATTCCATCATGACTGCTCTGCAGCATTTGTGGTGATGTACGGTCATCAAGGAGTGGGGGCGTGATCTCATGTATTTCTATATATTACATTACTTTCTGATTATTCTTCATTGCTTCTACTATAATTCCATTAAAGCTGTGGTTTTAGTTTCCAATCCACAAGTATTTTTCTTCTATTTTCCCTCTCTTTTTTCTCTGTGGGATCGAGGGGGGGGATGGATTTTTTTTTTTTTTTTGGAAGCTTAAGTGCATGGTTTTAGCTGCTGAGATTTAGTCAGGTGGGGCTACACCGTGACAATTGGATATTAAGACAAGTCTCTTCACCAAAAGGTTTGTCAAGCACTGGAACAGGCTGCCTAGGGAAGTGGCTGATTCAACATCCCTGGAGATATTTAAAAGATGAATATATGTGGCACTTTGGGACATGGTTTAGTGATGAACTTGGCAATGTTAAGTTTACATTTGGATTCAATGATCTTAAACTTCTTTTCCAACCTAAATGATTCTATGATTCTTAGTTATATGTCAGTCAATGTTTTAAAAAATCTTGAAAGAAAAAGATATTACACAGTTAATACTGTTGTAGGAAAATACACCTTGAAAAACAAACACAACTTCATTCCTGCAGGAGATGAAAATATCCAAAAACTATAAGGTTAAACATTAATTTTTTTTGTCTATACTATTTTCTAAACATAAATCTTCAGTATAATATTCTGGTTAAAAAAAGTGGCACCAAACATTTTACAGAAATGTGCTAACTGGAATAAGAAATACTACTATGTCAAGCAAAATCAATACCTCCTCACCTGAAACAAACACAATCCTTGTCAATGAATGGAGAAACAGGAGTGTCGGAGAGAGCTGCCCACAGATGATGAAGAATGCTGACAAGATCACCGATCACCTATAGTAGTACAAGGTCTAATAACAAAGGAAAACATCAGGATGTTGACCTACTACCTAGTTCTTTGTGCCTCACATCCTACATATACTTTAAATAAAGGATAACAGAAAAACTGAGAAGCCTTGCCATTAATTGTGACTTAGAACTGCGTTTTACTGTCTACGTTACAGAACAGTCTCTCTTTTTGTTATAACCCTGCTACAGTTTTATAGAACAAGAGCTTTACATTTTTTTGATAGGATAAATTTTGTGTTACTTTTGGCCTTAAGCTCGTCTGGTATCAGAGTGATGTCTAAGTAAAGGGTAAACATCCCTTTCCCTTATGCAAAGTGACCAAAGCAAATACTCTATATAGTGTTTGATTGTGGTCCTAGTACAATTGCACCCTGCTACATCTGATGAACCTAGAGACTGCTTTATGTTCCCCATATTCCCACAAGGTTTTCCGGCAGAGTGACCGTGTCCAGGTGCTGGATTATGAGGACTAAAACTCCCCTGGCAAACACAGAGAAAGGCCTCTTCTTTGAGGAGCAGAAAGCAGAAGTTCACAGTATTAAAGATGCCTCTCATAAATTTTAAACAAAGAACTAACACAAGTGAGCTGGTATATAGTTTGGAAGAGAATGGGATGAAATCTGACAGTGACATTTTCAGAGGATGAGTGAAAAGTTATAGATCTGAGTGACAAACATATGAGAATGTGAATGAGAAGAGAGGAGCAGTTAGTTACTTTGCAGCAAAGAGTCTTATTAAAATGGAGCAGGAACTTCATTACAGTGTCATCACGAGGAGACAATAATGGGTATTATAGCCATAAAGCCGATGGGAAGCTATTAGGACAGAAGGAAAATACCAAAGAAGGAGTTGTGGCTCCCGACCTTCATGCTGAGGTTTAGAATAGAAATAGTTTTAACATAGCTACTGTTACTAAACATATTGAAGACAGGGGACGACTGTCCAAGTCCAGACACCTTCTAAATCTGAAAAAAAAAATTTATTTGCACACAAACTATTGGTTACAAGAATGGAGTGAAATTCAATGCTACTGGCATACTGAAGGCTGAGATAATGTCATGATCCCTGGGTTCTTGGCTTCCAGCAGAGGGGATAAGTTCCTCTGCCAGTGAACAAGGTGAGACAGCCACCAAAGTGAGAAAATCACAAAGGTGAGAGAGCCACCAAGATTCCTATTGTCCACTTTGGTCCATAATCTGAAGGTGAAAACCTCAGTCCTGCCTCCACCTCTCCTAGATGGTGCCTCCTGAGATTTCTTGCAGGTCAGGCTCTGCAAGCCCACGGGAAGCCATCATCCCTACTCCCTCCCCGTGTGCTCCAGGGGAGGCCAAATTAAAAATGTGAAGAAATAGTTTTGTAAGCCATTTTGGAGGAAATACTTTTTATTTCCTGTGAAAGGCAATTTACACTCCAAGGAGGGGCAATACGCTCCAACGGACCTCTTTGAAGTTAAAGAGTTCAATTTGGTTGCAGTTTGAGGGGGTTTGGAAAAAAAAAAAGAATTGGTAAAGGGGCAAATCCCTATATAACGTGTCCTTCAGGGGAGAGTTGTTCCAGACTTTTCCCTCAGTTTCGTTTAACATGGGAGTTACAGTCCAAAAAAACAACTCTGTAGAAATGTCACATTCCTCCAAAATCTCTGCTCCTTGTGTGTCTTTGAGAAGTAGCTCCTGCTTTTTCTGACAAAAGGAATGTTTCACTTCTGTTAGCACTGCAAAGCCAATTACGGCATGGAACAGGGAGCTGGACTCGGGCCATCCTTGTGGATCAGCAACAGTACTGTCACCTAATTTACAAATACAGAACAATTATGACTGGCAAGCATATAAGAGGCGGCCTGGCTTTTAGATTCCAGCTTGGACTCGAAGGGTTGGCAGTAATAAAAATATATCTTCTGATTCTGAGTAAATGTAACCTGAAAGCAGCTTAGATAGAAGCCACACCTATTCCTGTTTTTATAGTATTAATATATATCAAGCTAATAATCAGCAGTAAATAAGATAGAACCTCAAGAAATATTCTCATAACACTAGATTCCCTCTTATCCAAAAAATAATATTTTTAAAAAGTCATCTTTGAATAATCCATTAGTTCTATAACTTTGACTAACTGAACCCCTTGCTGCAGTTTACAATATACACTTACACAGCTGCATTCATAAATAGAAATATTATTAAAGTTCATGAGAAAACAGCAAAGAGAAAAAGATGTTGGGAAATGGTAGTTGTTACATAAAAAGTGTGAAAATGAAAGTATAAATGAATATTTATAAAAATATGATAACACTTTAAACCCAGAAAATACATTCAACCTTGGTTTTCACTTCTATTCAGTGCCTACATTTAACATTTTTAGATGGAGGATGTACATAAGGGCTCAGAATCTATGTCTGCAGAGACTCCACTACTATTTTTTTCTTATTCTGCTGGTATTATCTTTGTGAAATACTATGTCTGCAATGGGCAAATCTTATTGTTATTAACAAAGGTAATTAAAGGAGGGAAATAACGCAAATCAGGCTGCTTTTTACTCTGCCAATTATTACATATGAAGGCTGTAATATTTACTTATCTTGAGGAACTCTATATTTTTAGGACAGATATTACCTGTAGACAGATATGATCTGAAGGGGAAGAACAACAAGATGGCCAGCAGGACCATCACATCAAAGATGCTACTACGACTTTCTGAATCTTAAAGTGGCTTAGTCCAAAGACAATGTAGAAGTGGTGTGATGTAGGAGGCCAGATTTGCCTTCACACAATCTTCACCTCGTCCTCAAATGTGGTCTCTGCACTGGAAAACATAACTTTATATTTGTTTTAGGGAGTCTTTGGATCTAAAGCAGAAACAGGATTCTAGTCAATCCCTAGACAATCCCACAGCCCAGGATGAAATATAACTTATAGTGATTTAATTTGAACTTTATTTTATCGTAAAGGAACAAAGTATTGAAAGAACAAAGGAAATTTAACTCTGCATGCGACATGGGAGTTTGCTGTAATGGCTTTTATAAGCAAAACCTGTTCAGCACTCAGAAAACCTCTGTTGGCCTATAAGTATTTTTCACATGGTCTTCGGTTTACTTCCATGTCTTACAGTCATGTTTCTAGGATTCTCCCTAAAATCTGCAGTCGTCTGTTCAGAAAGAGTCAGTACCTACAAAATATTTTAAGGACAAAAAGAAGGCTCTTTGCTCAGAAGACCCACATAGATTCTGATCCATGTCTGCAGCTCCTGAATCCCTTATTTTCAGTGTCTCTGGGAACAGGAAAAGAAGAACAATAAATATTTGTGAGGGTACACACATGTCTATACTTATCTTTTTGGCTGGCAGGTTATCTTCACCTGGGTTTGTTAAGCCCTGGAGCTTTTAGCTCACCTGCATTTGATATCCATCCCAGCCTGCCTGGTTTCAGAACACCAGTGCTGCTAACATCTCTGGGCTAGGTCACAGTCCCACAGGGCTCTCCAGCTCTGTAGGCATGGAGAAGGTAGGACCAGAGCTATCCATTTGCTGACACCTCGAAGAATGTAACTCCCACACATGTGTACCACATGCAAACATACTCCTCTCTCCACTCTGCCTACAGCTGCCCTTGCATGGATAAGGCTCAAGTTCCCAGACTTTCCACAAGAAATTCTCTGCTTTCTTCCCCCCAGATGCTTCCTGATTGTCCTAAGTCTCCTGAAGATTCAGTATCCTTCCCTCTTTAGGACCCTTATCTGTGTGTAGCTTAGTTATTTGAGGGTCTTTTTTTAAGTCGTTGGTGTTTGTGGTGCTTTTATAGTACTTTGTGCATTTGTTTTTATTCACACAAATTACTGAAAATTAAATAAATTGCGGCTAGGATGACTACATTCCCAACAGTCACATCTGAGGCAATCAGCTGGTCAAAGAAACTTCTTTTGTTCTGAAATGCTTATGAGCCTTTAATTCAAGACATTGGGGGATTCAGCAAATCCTGGAAGTAGCCCCTACAGCCACATATCTTCCTATTGCTTATTGTTGGTACTTCACATGCAATAATATCCCGCGCACTTGGGCAGGGAAGGGAGAGGTCTGACAGGAACTCCTCCATTCTCTGCAAACTGCAACTGCATTTCTGTGCCCAGAACTGTAAGGAGACTCCATTTTACTAAATTCAATCCGAAAATGAAGAAAAAGAATCAAAGAGTGAGACAGCCTGCAACACTTAACACCTTCCTCACTTTTACTTCTTGCTGTAGGTATTTCCCTGCTTGCCAAAATGTAGTTCCTCCTACCTCTAGTGACTCTCACACCCCTGAAAACAGAAGGGTGAAAGCACAATGTGTTGACAGGCACATTCGGGTTTGGATTCTGGGACTTCAACATGCAATATTCTTGCTAATTTTATTCTCTTGACATCCCACTGATTGTATTTTTTTCTAGGTCTCCAGGAGCTGGAGTTTTTTTCCCCAGCACTTATTTTTCACAAGGCAATAGAAAGATTTGAGTCAAAGAGATCTCTCATATAAGCTATGAAAAGTAGGTTGAACTGGCTTTTGTGCATCCAAAGATCGTACGATAGCCCTTGCAGTTTAACCTTTGTTTCCAGTCTTGGCTGAAAATTCTATCCATCTACAGAAAAGGCAGGGAACTCCCTATTATGCTGGGATGAAAGGGTGGTTTCATTTTCCTTCTTCTTTTTTAATGCATTTTTTAAGATAATGGATAACAGTTTTTATTCTCCTAAACTGCAGAGAAAGTATTTCCCTTTACATTGCTTCTTTTTTCAGTTATTGCTGAACTGGAAAGAGCATACTCTGCTTACTACCATAATTTTACAATAATTGCAGGGGTGGAAGAAACAACAGCAGTGGTTTCAGTCACTTCAAATTAATTAATTCTAAGATGTATATAACAATAAGGTGAACTTCTGAAGATTTCCATACAAGTGCATTTTAAACATGTACAGTCTGAAAATAACATGCATGCATGAATGTCCCATTTTCAGTGGAAATCAGCTCTCTCAATCAAGAATCAGACTAAAAACTGAATCTCTGAAGAGAACGTACTCTTGCCACAGGATTACTTCCTGGGAATGCATGTGAGGTTTCAGATAGAAACTTTCTGCCCTGGAAAGGACACATTTACAAAGATGTAAGTGTTGTTTTATTCACGCTCTAGTTGTTAACTAAAATAATTCACATAACTGGTGGTTTATCAGTCAAGTATGAGGAAGCTTCAGTTCCGTTTTCATAGACTTACACCTATAATAAATAAAGGATATGCCAATTGCCTATGCATTGAGAATTAGAAAGTGCAAAATAAGACAAGGCTGTACAGAATTAATCCTCTGGGTCACCAAATTTTAACGTTGCCTGTATGTTTGCTAGCAAGTTTTAAAAAATTGGAGAATGATAACTGTGTTTCAAATCAAATTAGGTTCTCCATTTATTGTAACATCTTTTTTTCCCCTGCTGAGTCTCAAAGCCTTCTGACAAGTTCTGCCCTGATTTACAACCACTCATTTCTCTGAATGGCACGGTTAGATCCAGAATTTGTTGAATTATTTGAGGAAGCTGCCTGAAATCCAGCATTTCTCTAAAAATATTACAGATCTAGTCAAATACTTTAAGAGCCTGAATAGCAGTGCCAGACTATAAGCCTGTGAAATGTACAACCCAGTTATTTAAGCTGGAGTAGATGCAGTAGGGGAAGCAGAATTTTGCCTTCAGGCTTAAAAACCAACTCTACCACCAACAAAATATGGTTGGGTGTTAGTCCAGGCAGAGTGACTGCATACACGTATTTAAGCCTCCCTCCTGTGCAGAAAGGATTAGTTTTATCTTACTGTCCAAAAGAAACAGCAGGGTGCCATTTTGTAGGAGCAGAGCACAACTGTGAATCCTTTTATTAACCATAGGATCCGCAAAGAGTAATGTACAGGCTCCTCTGTTCTAACAACATTTCAGGCCAGGAGCATAACCCCTTTTGTGTTCCTACCAGCATTTTATCCGATCTGGCTTTTCATGCTTCATGCGACAGAATCTCTGCTCCTCCCTGGGGGGATTATTCCGAGGCTAATAGCTCTCCCGGCCAGGAGGTTTCCTTCTCTAAAATCTTTCCTGCGTTTCTCAGCTAACTCCCCTATAGCTAAGCCGTTGTGAATAATTCCTCTGTATTGCTGACGTGCCCATCCCTACATAAGTTCAGCATAAAATTGCCACAGTTTCTCCTACTTGAAGAGCTTAGTAATATTTTAAATAATTCTTTAAGATAAACCTTTGTGTTCCATTTCCACAACAGCCCTCCTTAATGCTGAATTCACACTCCTCTCAGTATCATTTGGTGCAGGGCATTGCCCAGATGATATTTTAGGTGCAATCATAGCACCTTACTGGCTGACGGGTTATTATCACGGCCTCTTTTTGACATGAGTCTGTATACAGTCCCATTCCACCCATGTGCTTTTGGTGCAGAGGTTTATGTATGATAACCGCAAACTGACTACTAAGGCAATTTGTTAGTGCTGAAAATGGATTTGCTGACGTTTGCTCTTTAGAGGTTGCTGTGAGCCTCAACAGGCCAGCAGTAGGAAATGGGTTTTACCATGCCTGTAAACAATTCTTTGAGACTCAAAGTGGCTTCTTCAGTGTCTCCTTCATATGTGTTTTATTATCTAGGCAAAAAAAAAATGGTTTAACTTACTTTACACAACTAGCAACCTCTGAACAGACACCCACTCCTTCCCTATGACTGGATAACAGTTTCAGGTTATCCTTTCACGTTTTTAAGTGGTTTACGTTTTTTCTTAATTAAAGGGGTTTTTTTAATCTCTCCACCTTCTGTTGCAGTAGCTCTGTATCCCCACTATGTGCTCAGTTACTCACCGGCACTTAAATCTTATTCATATATGTTGATACCAAGCTCATTTCTTTCTCTTTTCAGTCACCAATTATAATACCAGTTTAGACTCACAATAATCACTGATCCCAGTAAAGACCATTAAAGACACCTCCAGCTAGCACAGTATTTTCTCAGGAGCCATAACCTTTGCTTTTGCCTCTCTATAGGAAGGATGTTGTCAGAGGTGCAAGCTTTGCCAGCCAGCCCATAGCTGAGAGAAGAGCCACAGCGCACAGGAAAGATGACACATTAAAAATATATTCTTTTTGAATAATCTTAAGATTTCATGACACAAATATCTTTGAAAGTATTTCATTAGCTATGAAAATATCCCTCGGACTCCTAGCTAGGATAAGATCCCTGCAGTTCTAAGCAATGATTTCGTAAAGAAGTAGAAACATATCTTGAGAGCTCAATTCATGCTAAGCAGAAGGCTACCACCACTGTAAGGAAAGATCTCTTTAAAGGGAGAGCTATGCAAAGACACATCTAGAAAGAGAACACATTTGTATTACTCTAACCTATAGACAAACACAAAGAAAGAATTTGGTACAAAACCAAGGAAACTTTGCTTGTATTTCCTTCTGCTTTACATAAGGGGGTGCAAACATGGGGTTTCATGACCTGGTCTGCGTTTTCCCTCTAACCTATTGAACTAGCCAATGGGACATCTGTCTAATAACACTTTGGATCATATCAGATAACTTTGCTGAGTGTTCTAATACTTGTACCTGCCTTTGATTAGCGTCACAAGGACAAAGGCTAGAGCAGAAGACTGTCTTGTAAAGAAATTACAAACCAATTTATTTACATTTCATTTGTTCTTACAGTTCTTTGCTGAGGCCTCTCCAGCACCACAGGTCTTTTTTCCTGAAACAAGGGTTATGATTTCTAGAATGTACCAGGTAAATCATGTAGCCAAGCAAATTAAGGTCAAAAGTTGTGAAACCTCCATTGCTAATACTGGATCATACAATACTTATAAACTTGTTTAAATCACATGAGCTAGCTGCAACTGCTGTAGTATATCTTTACATACTCCATCTGAGCTATTTCTGATTTCTGGAGTGGCACATGAATTTTCCCCTTGTAAATTATATTAGGCCTTGAGTACTAGTATTGTGTCACAAGCAGCTGAATGTGACAAACATTTGGTTGGCTCTTTCAAGTTTGTTTAAGCAAAGACAGCGGCACCATTTTACCTAGGACAAACATCTCAGATACCATGTTTACCAATGCCTGCTCTTTCAGAATTTCACTTTGATTTTGTTACTCAAAACACAGTGGTTTCAGACTCAGTTTTCTCTTGGTTTCACGCCCTAGGGTTTACTTATCTATGGGTTTAGGATTATGGGTTGGAGCTGGAGAAGACTTGTGTCCTGATAGACCACTAGCCAGATAAGCAAGATGCCTAGCAAGTCAATATCTTACTTTGTTCCTGGGTCTATTCCTCTAAAAAACAAGGAAAAGGGTTTTAACTCCCCTCTGTAAAACATCTTTTAACTGTTAGAAGTAATGTTGGTGTAATAATTGAGGACATCGTGAGTGTGTAAAATGTTGTCTGTCAGTTAAAGAAAGGAAATCATGTGAAAAGGAATGTTTTAGTTTCTTCATAGTAAAACATATTTCGGAAATCATTTATCAACACAAAGTAGTAATATGGGGAATTTGATACTGAAGCAAGTAAGAATGATGCTGTGTGACCAAATTGCATCATGGCAGCCTGATCCACATCAATTCTGTTGGTGTTTCCACAGACCAAGATTAGAAAAACAAGGCTTGGTATTAACTCATGCTTGAATCCTAGCTACACATAGGGAATAATGCATCTCATAATGTTCCCAGCCAGTTCTTCAAGTAGAGAAATTTTAGCATAGAATCATAGAATCATAGAATTATTTAGTTTAGAAAAGACCTTTAAGACCATCCTTGACTATTGAAAAGCTGACAATGGCACAGGTTTTGATTTTTTTATGAATCAAGGTCATATATGAATGCCTTATAACCCTCTGCAAAACATGTTTGTGATGTCCAGGACACAAATCATGTGAGGGAAAATGAAGCATGCAAGGACATGAACAAAAATTTATTGAAATTTTGGGAGTCTCTTGGCTGCAAGTTGCAAAAGCAAATTGCAAATTATAGAATGTAGATACCACACTTCTGTAGTAAATGATTTCAAACTTCTACCTGGATTCTTGGCTTCTGTGTTGTATGTGTTTTGTCAGAAGGGAGAATACTCCTCAGAAGCTTTGTACATAGAAGACAAAGCAACGTATCAAAGAACCTCTCCAGGCTTCTAACTATGCACACCCTGGTGTTATCGCAAATGCAGACAAATATGAGTAATGATCTACATCTTAGGCCATTATTCAAAACACAGAAGATACTAACCTGGAACAAGAGTAACGACACCATGCACATGTGCACACAGGCACCCACCCACATGACAGCACTAACATCTTGCACCCATTACTTGTCCTGTGATACAAACATAATCTAGTTAAAATGGAAATGTATTAGGAAAGTCAAACAAATAATTGATCCAAGAAAGGTTGTTTCATGTTTTGTGTAAATCAAAGTTAAAATTCATTTGAGGGACACCGCTGTATTGTAGACTAAACAGAGTTTGGCATGAGCGTAGGGCCTGGTGTGGGTGTTAAAGTTGTTCCGCACTACACATGGTCAGTAATCCTCAGCAGAAATGTTAACTCAATTTGTCAGTATTATCTTTATGTCAACAGTAATGCTTAAATATTTACAATAGACATAGTACTCTGAGGGTTCGTAACGCAAGATAAATTGGAAAAATGCTAACAAAATGGATGGTACTAATACAAGCCCTTGGCACTTTGTACTCTTCAATTTTATATACAAGAGGGTTTGCCTGAAAGTTGGATTTTACTAGGTTTTATGGTTTATTTGCTACTCCTAAGCTTTTGCCAAAATGAAGCAGAAATTTGTATAATCATTGTAAAAATAGACATGTATTAGGTTAATGATGCATGAGGACTGGATCCACAAGAAAGAGACATAGATTTTTACAGATATATTCTGGACCAATTTCAGTCTTGCTATAAATGAGTATGGATGCTGTAGACTTCATACTGACTTGCACCTGCTTATATACCGGCAGATTTTGGCCCTGTGTCATCAAAAAATTATAAATATGCAGTGTATCTTTTTTAGATAACATGCTCAATGTATAATATCACTCCACATGCATTACGAGATAAATAAAACAACTGTATATTTTGCAAATAGCTAAGAAGAGAGAGAAAGAAAAAAGTAACTAGAGAAAATATTTTTAGAGTACTTCTGAAAACAGAGGAATATAATTAAATGGGACATCTTTCCTTGACTCTTTCCCTTTGTTACTCTCCCTTTTTCAGATTCATCATCATATATCCTTGTCATGAACCCTTCTAATGAATGCTGTCTGTGAAAGCCAAGCATTTATTTCAACCATTAGTGGTTTTTGCATCACCTTAAATATTTTCCTGTTTGTCTTTCTGACTCTAAACTGTCCCTCAATATTTGCTCAGCCCTGTGGCTATAACTTCCCACTGTCTCAATCACAAAAGTCCTCCCAGCATTTCCTCCAGTTGTGGTTCACTGGATAGCAGCACATGAGGAATGTCACTGCCTATTTTGACAAATTCGTTTTAACAAAAAAAAATTGGAACTATGTCTTCCCTGGATCAGAAAATTTCTCTTTCCATTTAGCAGCATTTACAATACTTTTAAGCCACTTTCACAGATTTGTTGTATCCTACCTGCTGCCATTCCTTCATACCATTTTGCTCCACCACTTTCTACAACTACTTTATCATCAGTCATCTCTCTACTATCCTTAACAGAACCTGTCATCTTGAAAAGCCTGTTTGTTTCTCCCTGCCTCATTGTCTGCTCTTGTTTTTAAGACTGGAAATATTTTGGGATATCTATTTTTACATATTCTGAGTCTCATAGGACACAGATGACATAGCACAACAAAATACTGTAACATATAAAGGATTGCATCTATTGCACTACTTTTTCCCATCATGATTATATAGCACTTCACTGGGGAAAAAGGGATGACTAACCTAGGAGGGTTTTTTAAGATGAATAGCAATTCAATGTCAGTCTCCCCTAGAACATTTCTATCCCTGCTTCAAATGAGTACCATTTCAAGGGACCAAACCCTGACAGGAAACAACAGAACAAAACATGCTTCAAAACTTCTATACTGGATTATAGTATTAGACAAGAGTTGTATGTCATCAGTTTGCAAGACCTCAACTTATTTCCACACACATTTGCTTCTTCCTTCCCTCTTGGTCCCTCCTGATCTGAAAAATCTGCAATGCTTGATTTCAAGCTATTCAGTTTCAAGCTAATATACATTTACATCCCCAAAGATTCACATACTTTTAAATACAATTGATCATAGTGAGAAAAGGGTAAATACAATCCAGCCCCTTCCTACTTAAACACATACACACATTTCCTATCTATAGAACACTCACTGTTCTTTAATTAGGAAAGCCAGCTGGGATTTGAAAATTTCTTTGAAGGAAGCTCAGAAGCAATGTTTAGAAAATGTATGAAATCCCATCTTGTCTTTGAGCTGTCACTCAGGCTTTGAGTCTTTTGCCTCATATTCTATTCACCATTCTTATTCTGGAACTGTGATATCCGATTCCTGTTTCTGTAATTTCCATCTTTTGTTCACAAGTCCATTCTCTTCACAATAACACTATTCAGATAAGGTATGTCTTTGATTTGTCAGCTACTACTTTTTTTTCCTCTTCTTGTAAAGATCCCATGAGTGCTTTGGGATTCTGTGATACAAATGTACAAAACAAGAGCCTTCTGCTGAAATATTGCAGCTCACTTTTCAGTACTGAGTCAGACAGCATTAGCGGGGAGTTTTTATAGTTTACCTTGCAAATGATGGAAACTACTCTTTGTTAAACAAAAGAATGAAGGGAGCCCAGCAAAAGATATTTTTAGAGTATATTGCTTGTGTGTTATGAGATCCTGGCACTGGGGGAAAAATGTAAGTGGATTATTCCTAGATAAGGCACCTTGCAAATATAGCATATGCACGTTGTGACACTTTGCCCACATAATCATTATTCAGCTCAAAATGGTATGCTTTTAAGGCTTAAAAAGTAAAAATATTATAGTAATGACCTTGAACTGCACAGCAAAAGACACAACATATCTTGGTTATGTCTTCTCTTAGCGCAGGGACTGCATTTTTTTTTAGGTATACATTCTACAGCAAAACAGATCAGCACTGCTGTGATGTAAGTAATAAATCCATGAGAAACACCACTCTATTTCAAATAATTTTAGTAACAATAACAGGCTGATGCTTTGTAGTCTAGATCTTGGATAGAAATATATGCTGTGTATTTATACAGCGAAGCACAAAGGCCTCCTCGGACCTTGTCAGTCATTTGCTTTGTGACTTTCAGCAGACCACTTGTATCTACAGATATGTCATCTTACCTAGCTGTAACATGGGAATGCTACCATTTGCAACAAAAAAATTTGATTCAGAGGTGTAACTTCCTTTATCAGTATTTCAGATGCGTGGGTGGAAAAGATTTCGTCCATGTCCAAGGTCTGTGCTCCAACTACTTATCAATAAGAAAAAAACATTCAGTGAGGTTCCACAGGTGTGTATGGTTGGACCAAATTTATAATTCAACAAAGTAAGTAGTTAAGAGATACTAATTATGTAGTTCAAGCTTTTTTCATAATTATTTAATATTTCCATAACACTTATAAAAAAATTAACAATGATTGGAAATTTTTCTACTAGACATAACCATAGCTGAGTAATTGCTTTAACACTTATGCAATAGCTTAGACATGAAGTAATGAAAGTAGTCCTCATCTGTGACCAAACTGATAATAATTTTGAATTATATTTGTTAAAATGTAATATCAAGATCACATTTGTTTAATAGCCAGATGTTTTCCTACTACTGTATTGCATTTTAATTTACCAAAAATAAAGAAAACTAGCAGTGCCTATAAAAAAGCTGGATCAGTATAATCTAACTGGGAACCAGGAGTTTGTTTACCTGAAAACCAAATTATTTTTTAGTTTTTAGAGTAATGAAGCCCCAGGCAAAAGTAATTGCAAGACCTGTCAGGGGCAATTAGGCTACTTACTGTAAACAGCTGAATATTTAAGCAGTGCCGGCGACTGATCTTCTATAAATGTTGGGAAGTCTATATGGCTAAATCCTAATCATTTATATTTATACTTCTGAAGCCCATGAAAAACATAATTTAGTTAGGTGGTATTAAACTCATCTGCGTTAAGAATTGTGGTTAAACTGTGACGAAGTGCTCTGCAGAACTGGAAGTAATCATCACTTGCACTTGTTAATATGGAAGTTTGGTGCAGTCAGAGCTGAAAACATGATTCTAACAGCTTTTTCTTAAGGAAAATAGGCTCCAATATGCACTCTTCCGAGCAATGAAATATGATTTCTTTGGCCTTACAGACTTTTTTTCACGGCCCTCCTGGGCATTTCTGGTCTCACCAGTCAGCACCACAAGAAACCAAGCACGGGAAGCGTATCTGCTGGTCGCGGCACCTACTCCCTGGCAGACTCCAGCAGCAGTTGTTGGCTGTAGCTTCAGCTTTATGTAAGGATATGTCACATATTTAGCCTGTTATGTGATCTATCTTTGCTGCTTCCCCTTCCTAAAAGCTTTCTCCACCCTCTGAACTTCTATGCTCTTTTTACATTTGTGAATTAGGTGCCATATGAATTTCTCAAGAAATAGCTGCATAGGCTGTTTTAACAGCCCCAGGGTGGGACCCAGGGCTCTGCTTATGTTTGTGTGCCTTCTGCTTCCAAGCAGGCGAGACAGGAAAACTAATTACTATATGGGTACATCTGCTGGGACCATGATTTCAGTGGAGAAAGGTCAGATGTGAAAGTCTCATGCTTGCCTTTTCAAATCACATTGCTGCCTGCCACTCAAGTAGAAAGGATGTCACACTTAGGAGTTGTAAAGTAAGGACACTAAGGAACCTATTTGCAAATGCTGATCTTTGACCTGTCCCGCCAGAGCCTGTCAGAGACACAGAAGCTGCATTTGTGGCCTCAGCACCCATACACGCACTGTATTTCACGTCAGGGAGGATTCAGGACCATATTTGGTTTGTCATGTTGGCAGCCAAGTGGCATTGGCAGCTGCAAGTAAAAGCCTCAGGGGCAAAGGAAAACCTCACCAGTGCACGTTGAAGAGGATCCCTTTGATCCCCAGAGGTGCACTAATGTACTGCTGTGGCTAAAACTGTCCTCCTGTGTATTTGGAAACACGCTATGATCAACATCAGGCACAGCTGGATAAGCAGAAAATAGCCACTTCATTAAAACCCAGCTTCGTACTTGAAACAGTACTGGCTGGATAAAATAGTAGACTTACAAAATCACACTGAAATTGGGAAAAAAAAAAAACCAAAAAAAAATGCATTTCCACTGAGACCGAAGCAGGTTTGAAACAATCATCTGAATATCTGCACATCATTTTGTGTGTATACTCACTGTAATGTTAATTTTTTAAAGAGGATTAACATTCTCATTCACCTGGGAAAACTTTTGCATAGACTTTCTGAATTCATTCAAAGACAAATCCTACCTCCCAGGTTTGCTCCTGCTGGCAAACACTGCCACAGGTGGCGAATTTCGTCTCCAGTTCAACTTTTGTGCTGCTCCAGCCTATTAATGTAAACAGAGCCATTCTGATTAAGACTAAAGCTTGCCATAAAGGTAGAGGGGCCATTTGGGTAATGTGGGTTTGGTACAAACTTACCTTATCTTTTTGTTTAATTTTGGGGCACCTTGAAAGAGGCCCCAGATTGGTACTGGCTTTGCCATCAATTAAACATGGGACTTTTTCTAAACGTTAATATATTTAGAGAGGATTTTATTTTGTTCTAACAGAAGGGATCAACCGCATTCCACCTTTTACACTTACATAGAAATTCTCTGCAAATACTTACATATAAAAGGAGAAAAGAAATTTGAGAAATACACATTTTGGTGGGGTTGTGATATAAAATTCTACAAGAATACTACTGGAAGTGTAACCTAAACAGCAGAAGACATAGGTAACAATGGAATATGTGCAATTCGGTATCTTTGTCTTTCTGGTTGGATTATATTAAGTAATTAATTTGCTACAAATGAGTAATTCCATGTGTTTTAGGCTTCTTCTCTACCTACCAGACATCTGTGAATAAATTATTTTCACTGAACTTACCTGGTATACACTGAATAGAGATACTTGCTTAGTTGATCAAGAATTATTGTATATGTGAGATTTGAGTTATGATACTGCTTTGTGATCAGTTGGATGACTGACAAAGTACATGATGGCCTTACAAGCACAGATCATGTCCACTCAAAACATATTGGTCTAATTTGTCTGGAAGGAGTGCAACGTTGTGCCCATTTTTTAAAAGGGTTGAAAAGACGACCCTGGGAACTATCACCCTCTCAGCCTCACCTTTATGCCTGGGAAGATCATGGAACAGATCCTCCTAGACACTCTGCTAAAACACATGAAGGACGAGCAGGAGATTTGAGACAGCCAGCAGGGCTTCACCAGGGGCAAGTCCCGCCTGTCCAACCCAGTGGCTTTCTATGGTGGGGTAACCACATCAGTGGGCATGGGAAAAACAATGGATGTGATCTATCTTGACTTCTATAAAGCCTTTGACACAGTCCCCCACAACATCCTTCTCTCTAAATTGGAGAGATATGGATTTGATGGGTGGATTGTTCAATGGATAAGGAATTGGTTGGATTGTCACATTCAGAGAGTAGTAGTCAACAGTTTGATATCCGGATGGAGATCCATGACTAGTAGTGCCCCGCAGAGGTCTGTACTGGGACCGGTGCTGTTTAATATCTTCATCAATGATATAGACAGTGAGATTGAGTGCACCCTCAGCAAGCCTGTAGATGACACCAAGCTGAGTGGTGCAGTTGTAACACCAGAAGAATAGAATGTCGTCCAGAGGGACCTGGACAAACTGGAGAAGTAGGCGTGTGTGAACATCATGAGGTTCAACAAGGCCAAGTGCCAGGTTTCAATATGGAATGGGGACAGATATGATTGAGAGCTGCCCTGCAGAGGAGGACTTGGGAGTATTGATTGATGAGAAGCTCAATATGAGTTGACAATGTGCCTGCGCAGCCTATAAAGCCAACCTTATCCTGGGCTGTATCAAAGAAATGTGGCGTGCAGCTGGAGGAAGGTGATTCCTCCTCTCTACTCCACTTTCATGTGACCCCAACTGGAGTATTATGTCCAGTTCTGGAATCCCCAACATAAGAAGGATATGGAACTGTTGGAACTGGTCCAGAAGAGGTCTACAAAGATGATCAGAGGGCTGGAGCACCTCCCATACAAGGATAGGCTGAGAGAGTTGAGGTTGTTCAGCCTGGAGAAAAGAAGGGTCTGGGGAGACTTTACAGCGACATTCCAGTACCTGAAGGGGCTACAAGAAAGCTGTGGAGGGATTTTTTACAAGGGTATGGAGTAACAAAACAAGTGGGAATGGCTTTCAATAGGTCGAAGGAAGATTTAGATTAGACATTAGGAAGAAATTCTTTACAATGAGAGTGGTTCCTGGCACAGGTTGCTCAGGAAATTTCTGGATGCCTTCTCCCTGGAAGTGTTCAAGGCCAGATTCGGCAGGACTTTTGGGCAGCCTGATCTAGTGGGACGTACGCCTGCCCTTGGCAGGGTCTGGACCTGGATGACCTTTAAGTTTCTTTCCAACTAGAAACATTATATGACCCCACAATTCTATTTTCTATTTGGAAAGGAACTAAAGAATTTCTACTATATATTTTCTGCTTATGCCTCTAAATGGTCTTTCTAGTAAAATCCCATGATTCAGATGCATAAAAGTTCAGAAAAAACACCTAGAAAACCTGCACATTATTACCTGATTCTTAATCACAGTCAGTTGAAAGCTTGTTTTAAATGTTAAGATACGCGATTGTGAAAGTGTCTCAGGTAGTTCAGTGTAGGAAGAGAAGGATTTGCCAGGATGGGAAGGGAGCACTCTAAATTACACAGCAGACTATGGATTTACACTTATCAAACAGAAAGAAGCTGCCAAGCAACAGTAGTCCAGTATCTCTTGGACATCCTAATTATTCTCTGTAGCAGTGATTCCTTTGCCTTAGTTTAACACTGAATCCAGAAGACAAGGAAAGAAAGCTAGAATTTCATTCCTAGAATCTGATATGACTTCTGCAAGAAACGAAGCAGACATTTTAAATTTTATTTATAATATCACCCAGACAAAGAAAAAGCATATAGCTTTTTTCTTTCCTCATCTAGCTGATGATAAAAGCACTAATAAGGCAAGTGCTGAAGATATAGTGTTATGGTAATTCAGTTGACCCGGTTTATGTCATCCAGAGGAACCTGCACAGATTGGAGAAGTGGGGCTGCGAGGACCTCATGAGGTTCAACAAGGCCAAGTGCAAGGTCCTGCACCTGGGTCAGGGCAATCCCCGTTTTCAATACAGGATGGAGGATAATGTGCTTGAGAGCAGCCCTGCAGAGAAAGACTTGGGGGTGCTGGTCGATGAGAAGCTCGACATGAGCCGGCAATGTGTGCTCAAAGCCCAGAAGACCAACCATGTCCTGGGCTGCATCCAAAGCAGCATCGCCAGCAGGGCGAGGGAGGGGATCCTGTCCCTCTATTCCTCTCTTGTGAGACCTCATCTGGAGTATTGTGTCCAGTTCTGGAATCCTCACCATAAGAAGGATAAGGACCTGTTGGAATGGGTCCAGAGGAGGCCTACAAAAATTATTGGAGGTCTGGAGCACCTTTCCTACAAGATCAGTCCGAGAGAGTTGAACTTGTTCAGCCTGGAGAAGAGAAGGCTCCAGGGAGATCTTACAGCGACCTTCCAGTACCTGAAGGGTAAAGGAAAGCTGGGGAGGGGCTGTTCACAAAGGCTTGTAGGAATAGGACCAGGGGGAATGGGTATAAACTGGGAGGGGTGGATGTTAGGCTAGACATTCTTCCTAACATTAGACTAGACATTAGGAAGAATTTCTTCACCATGAGAGTGGTGAGGGCACTGGCACAGGTTGCCCAGGGAGGTTGTGGCTGCCCCATTGCTGGAGGTGTTCAAGGCCAGGTTGGAAGGGCCTTGGGCAGCCTGATCCAGTGGGATGTCCCTGCCTATGTCAGGGGAGGTTGGAATAAGATGGTCTTTAATGTCCCTTCCAAACTCTTCTATCAGCGGCTGAGAAAGCTGGGGTTGTTTAGCCTGGAGAAGAGGAGGCTGAGGGGAGACCTTATTGCTCTCTACAACTGCCTGAAAGGAGGTTGTTGAGAGGAGGGAGCTGGGCTCTTCTGCCAAGTGACAGGGGACAGGACAAGAGGGAGTGGCCTCAAGCTCCACCAGGAGAAGTTGAGGCTGGACATCAGGAAAAAATTTTTCATGGAAAATGTCATTGGGCCCTGGCAGAAGCTGCCCAGGGAGGGAGTTGAGTCACCATCCCTGGAGATGTTTAAGGGACGGGTGGATGAGGTGCCGAGGGGCATGGATTAGGGAGGCATGTTATGAATGGTTGGACCTGATGATCCAGTGGGTCCTTTCCAACCTCGTGATTCTATGATTCTATGCACTTCAGCGACTGCAAAAAAAATCTAGTTTGTAAGGAAAGACAGAAAACCATGAAAATTGTCTGAAAACACTGACATCCTTGATGGAAAAAATGTTTTTATACAAGTCAGAAGTAGTTTGGAAAAGTTTTACAATGACTCCCCACAGGGATGTAAGTAGATCCCAAAATAGTCAAAATTCAGTGTTCAGTGAGAAATGACAATAATTGCAAAGTAAGAGCTCTTGGTAAGGAGAAGATATATATATTTTTCAGACAGCAGTCTGACGATGTTCCCTCCTTTCTTGCCCTAGATGTCCCAGGAGGCCTGACAGTCAGGATTATTCATAGAATTGACTGAACCATCTTACATATTTCTTTCACAGTAATGGTCAGCTGGGGGGTTGAGCTGTTAACTATGACACAAACCTTTCGAGATGACTTCAAGTTTTCAAGTTAAATTAGCTTTGTGGATGATTTCATACCACATAACAACATTATTCGGAGCAGGTTCCAGCACCAAAATAAGTGAATATCCACACCATGGTGTTGAGGAATCTGCCACATATGAATTTCACATAGACTCTGGTTTCCAAGTCACATCTAGTAACCAATTTGTTAAAAGAATATAATCGCATGTTATCTTTTACTTTTGCATCTGTGTCTTTACAGCCTTGTTTTCCCTGTCCTCTTCTGGAAGAACTGTTTTAAAACAGAGACAAGACAAAGGCAAGAAGAAGCCAGTAGTCATCAAGTATTTCTACTGGGAAAAAAATTAAAGCATGTTGAATCATGATTAGTGACCTTTCTTTCTTTGCTTTCAGGAGTACCATCCCACAGCAGATTACTTCAAGCATGAGAACGAAAGATCTTCGTCCTTATAACTTTACTTCTCTGCATCCTGTGGAAACAGCCTATAAACAGAGGTGCTCACAAGCCCTCAGGACTTGACACTAAGGAACATTACATGCAAATGCAATGTACTTAGAAATAAATTATTAAATGTTTTGTATTTGTAAGAAGAAAAGGAAAAAAAAGTCACTATAAGGCTATGCTCTCTTTTGTTCTTATTCCACTAAAAGATTGTATGTAACTGGTTTTTTTTTTTAAAGTGTACAAGGGTAATAACCTCCATATGGTTAGACAGGAAAGCACAGAAGAATTAATCACATCTGATGAAACCCTAAATAACTCCACTGGCAATGCTGTAAGTCTGGGAGAAACACAGAAGTAAGTGTTGCAACAGCGGCAGATAAACCACAAAGTTCCACATTCACCCAAAATTTTAAGAGCACCAGTCTGCCAAATTAAGTCTGTTGGCTTTTGGGACTCCTTGGAGACCAGTTGGTTACTGACTGTATTACCATTTCTAAGACACAAATTTCCTCTTTCCAGGAGCTATGCTTAAGAGTCGATCTGTCAGAACAGGCAATTTTCTGCAATAATCTGCATTCAAAATCTTTCTACCCTGCTTTATTGTCTGCCTTTTTCTGCTCCCTCTGTATTTTCTCATATACTTCCCCTCATTGTTTATCACACCTAATATTTTAGTTTCTTCACACAATGCCTATGCTGCACTGAAAATGGAAGGGCTGGGGCATAACTGATAGCATAGTGAGAGTGGCTATTTTTTCCGTGTGGCTTTCATAAACCATTGCCTTCAGTGGTGAGTAACATGAATTAGTTACCAACAATGCAAAATGTGTTCTATGGCCAAAGTGAAAATGCAGCAAATTCTGTGCTAGAGCCTTGGTGGCTGGGATCATTCTCAGCTAGAGGAAGGGAGGAAGGAAGGAAGGAAGGAAGGAAGGAAGGAAGGAAGGAAGGAAGGAAGGAAGGAAGGAAGGAAGGAAGGAAGGAAGGAAGGAAGGAAGGAAGGAAGGAAGGAAGGAAGGAAGGAAGGAAGGAAGGAAGGAAGGAAGGAAGGAAGGAAGGAAGGAAAAATACCAGCAAATATGAAGGTAACAATTTGCAGACACCTGGAACAAATAAGGAGATAAGCACTAAGCATTCAGAACAGTCAAGTTCCCAAGTAAATTTCTTCCGTGAAGGCTAGGAGATTGTTTAGATGGGGAAAAAAGCAGAGGTGCTACCTGTCTTAACTTCAGTAAGGCTGTTTGTTGACACCACTTAAAATAACATTCTGGGACAGTGCAAACTCATCTGCCACCTTGATTTCCATATAGATCACTGAACCAACACAGACTGTTTTTCAGAGTGCTGTGCCTGACCTAATGAATCCTAACAGATTTGATCTGATCACAAATCACCGTTTGATCATACCTATTCAGAAAAAAGTGACTAAAATGTAGGACCATAACAGGAAAATATCTACAGGTAGCTGATATTGAAAAATTAATAAGAAAGGCATTATGAAAGAGTTTTTACTGAGGCTGGTACTATAATTATTGACATAGATGATGAAATAAACTGTTCTCCAAACTTACAGTTAAGGTGCAGTTTGAGTGATGCAATACAATTCAGTATGGTCTTGCAATTTAGAAAAATGGTATAAAAAACAATGTAATGGACAAGGAAGTAACAATGCTCTTAGGGAGGGATTATCCACTTTAAAAATACAGGACAGTGAGCAACAAAAGGCACGTCACAAGATGTGCATCAGTCAAAAATGTTATGCTAAGAAAAGACTAATTTTGGTTTGAGATATTTAAAGAGCAGTTTAGCCCACAGAAGACAAAAGGTAGTCTTTTCTTTGTGGTAAGGCCTCAGACGGAATATCGGCTCAATCATTTGCAGAAACAACTGGGTCAGATGAAGTAAAAATCCAGAGATCTGCAATAATAAAGATACTTCTGAAATACTTAACTTTAAAGAGTGATTGAAAGACCATAGGACAGTTCAGCTTAGATAAGAGAAAACTTATGGAAAATAGAATAACACTTATCTGGTCTCTAGATTGTTTCTAGGAAAGTCAGTAGGAGAAGGAATGCCACAAGGGATATTTGAGAAACCATTAGGTTAAACCTTCTAGTACTAACTGCTGTCAATCAGTGTGTTGGGAAAGTTGAGATATTAGCATCACGGGAGCATTTCAGAACAGTTTAGACAAATATCTTTCATGAATGCCATAAACCTGGAATGGACTGAATTACTTCTTTCCCTGCTCTGAGTGTGCTATCACTGTTAATGCATATCCACTCCTTAGCATTTCGGCAACAGGTCTCTGAATGGGGCAGAATGAAAAATGGCTGTAGCCCTGTCTCACATGAAAGATCAAACCAAAAAAATTCCCAGAGCAAGACCCAGACCCAGGGCACCGAGAAACCAGAATCGTAGGATGTCATGAGCAATCCCGAACAGAGATAGCATGTAGTAGTCACTGTTGGGCAGCCCTTGACAAATACTAACAGCAATGAACAGGCATAAATTACACACGCTGAGGAGCTGTCATAGCACTAGCTAGATAATCTATCACAGAAACTACCAAGTGGCTCAGTAAACTGTTGCTACGTCAAAGGAAAAGATTGAAAATTTAACATAGCTGAATTTTTCAACTGGCATTTCTAGAAACAAAGATAATTTGAACTTGTTTGCCTGGGAAGCTCGTCAACAAAAGATTTTCCCAGCTGCAGCAAATACAAGAGGTTGGACCAGCTTTTTGTGTTTTTGGAGTAGTCTAAACAGTCACATACATCAAGGAATTATTATAATGGCATACTAACCTATGGTTACCAGGGGGAGAGAATTTGTAAGAAAGGAAGAAAGTGGTTAAAGATAGGATAAACAGACGTCTCATAAATATTTTATTGTTCCTTTTCTGCTTGTCTAATTGGCCTATTCTCATTTACTGTGCCTTCTGAATGTGTGAGAAGCTATATCAAAATAAATACTTCTCCACAGAAAGGTGAAAACGCTCGGAGGCTGCAAGAAGCTCTTTTTATGAAGGGTTTATGTTAAAAAGTCCTTTATACATTGCAGGATTACAATAAAGAGGAGAAAAAAAAGACTAACAATGTAAGCCTGGGCATATAAACCGCTGGTCTCAATAGGAAATATTAAGTGATCTGGGGGGGGCGGGGGGAATGTGATTTTCATGATTTAAGGGATAATGTAGTGGCAAGATTATTCCCTTTTTCCAGAGAAAGAAGGAGAAAAGTGAGAGAAGTGCTGGAAGTGCTGCTGGACTAAACAAGCTCTCTAAGGTAGCAAATTTGGCCATTTGAAGGAAGTAATAGTATACAAGAAAAATTAAGAAATGAGGTCTGAAGGATTCTCCCAGAGTGAAGTTGTTGATAATTGAAATTCTTGCATCAAATCAAACAACAATTTGGAATTTGTCTTCACTAAATCCTGTATATCACAGACACGATTAGACATTCCTAAGACCTAGATATTCTGTTTATAAACAGAACTCTTCATGACTTCACACATTTTATCAATGGAATAAAAATCATTACAATGCTTTACATTTTTATTCTCCATCAGTAGGAACAAAAAATATACAGCCAGTACATATCTTCCTGTTCTTTGTTTTCTGCCTTTGTTTTCAGTTTGGTAAGAAATCAATGGCCTAGCTTTGCAGTGTCCAGCTAGAACTCAATAAGAGCAGGAGCAAAGCCTGCAAGCGCTAGAACACCAGCCATAGTCACTTCACAAATTAAACGCACCACTTGGATTATCTGTTGTTTAAAATAGACGTCTTTAGTACGCTATCTATGTGAATAAAAGCATAAACATTTCAGCTATCAACTCATCAGAACCGCTTGAGCAAGCATAAAATATCTTCTTGGCACCAGGTAGTCACTCCATCCTCTTAACACAATTTTCTCTCTCGAACTTACTCTTCAGCCACATGCTAATGGGTTCATCTTAAGATAGCAAAGCAATGCATGTTTTTAAAATCAGACTTCCTTCGCTGGTGAGAGCTACAGATTTTTGCTGACAAGGCAGTTTTAATACTACATGAATGGTACATCTTTGCTTCGGGAAAAAAATGAGGTGAGTAAGAATTCTGAACCACAAATGATGCCATGTGAAAGACTAAACTGAGAGCAAGAAGCGTTAGAGACCGCTTCACAAATGCAAATGAAGTAAGGTGAAGAATAAAATGAAAGACAAACTCTTGTCAAAAGAATAACTTTTTTTTTTTAATAGGCTTCATTCTTTGCACCTTGATTTATATTTCCATGTTTCATTTCTGGTTTTATTTTTTTATTTTCCACGTCTATTACTGAGCAGGAACACCTTAAGCAAATTACCTAAGTTGTTTTGATTTGGCTGTTTTTCATTTCCCACTAAGACCTTGAGTATTGTAATTCAATTGTTTCAGAAGACCTGCTAGGGCCTCTAAAGCCACAGGATAAGCCCTGCCTGACTGGTCATAGAATCCACCAGGCACAGACTCTAGTACTCACACAATCATTACTATTAATGATTGAGTGCTGCATGAACTGGAGCGCAAGCCTCTTTCTCCTAGAAGAAATCTGTGATGACAGGCACACTCTAAGGAAAGAAGATGTCTTCTCTTTTTATCCCCAAGACAAATAAGCATGGGTTTCCTTTGCTGTGGCCATCCACCAGAACGTCTACATCCATTACTCTTCCCAGTTCCCTTTACAGGCAAGCATGTAAGATTTTCAGTCCACTCTCTCTAACACCACTGTCACCCCCTCGTCTGCACTCGTATAAACACACACCCTGTCTCCCTTAAACTTAAAACAGAAAAAATAGAGGCAAGTACAGAAAGCAGATTGCTCACTAAATCTTTGTTGCTGAAGGCAGCAAAAGAGTTTAATGAGCGCCTTGGCCAAGAGCCCCATGCTGGCTTGAGCTGGCTGCTCCTGCAACAGCAGCATCAGCATGGTTTTATTCTCAGCTCAGTCAGCACCTCCCCAGAGAAGAATTTCAATGACACCAGACCCAATATTCACACTACAAGAGACCGCTGGCTTCCTCTCTATTCCTGTGGGTGACAGAACAGAGAAGATCAGGGAGAAATACAAGAGAAATCCATGGGTATGCTAGGCTACTGTGGTCAAATAATTCCTCTTGGGTTTGTATCAAATTCCATTTGATGCCATCTGTTTCTGTGGTCTCTTTTTTCCCCCTGCCACCAAAGTCTTCTCAACTGTCCCTCTGACAAGTCGGTCTTTTTCTGATGTCCCCAAGTGCCTACATAGACACAGTATCAGATAAGCACTGGGTTGGGTGACCGAAATAACTGGTAAGGTTGTTAATTAAAGCCCTGTTTTCAGCACTCCTGAAAGATTAACTGAGCCAAAATTTAGAGCACAGGGGAAGTTTTACTTTTAACAATGTACACTGTTTGGTAGATAAAAGGCTCTAACAATTTCAAAGAAAGATGTGCCAAGAAACTTGCAAAACCATTTTCCCTCTCAGAGAATTATACAAACGGTGCAATTCACTTCAGAGCTTTGTAGGCTCATCTTTGTGAGTATCTTGTAAACACTGAGGATAATCCACTAAAAATGCTGCAGCACTGAGAGTGTAATCATTTCATAATCTTAATCATTCATTTCCAATTACATATTCCTAAATTTCAAACTGGCCAAAAATCAAAATTACTGTAAACATAATTACTGTATTAAAGAAATAGTATTTGTCTTCTCCAGTATAAGGTTAGATATTAAGTTACTGGCAGAATGGTACAAATGAAATAATGAAGTCATATTAGGATGGCAATGACTAAGCTAATACCTATTCTAAACCACTAAATGCACCCAGAGCAAACTGCCTGGCTCTCAGGCTGAGCTGACTAAGCCTGAACTGAGTCTCTGTGCAATCCATAGAAAGGCTGCTGCTCTTCTTTCTGGCACTGGCATATTTGCCAAAAGTTCATCATTTCTGGTGGTATAAAACACCATGGTAAGTCTCACCATCATGAGCAGAAATATTCTCGAACTTTAAAAATGTTTTCAAATGTCCCAAGGGTCTACACACCTGTTTTGCTACTTGCTTGTAATATTCCCAGAGGAAAATGACAGAGACCTGTTTTGAAACAGTGTGACGTGATGAGCTGAACTGAACCCTATCTGATAATGACCACTGAGATCTCTAACCATGTTTTTATTTAAATGCTTCAACAGTGATTGTTTACTGTGAGGGTAACAGAACAGATGGTGAACACTTCAGCTGACCAGTATTTATGGGTTGCACATGCGGTACACCAGGACTTTTATTAGGATTGATGTAATGATTCCAAATTGCAGCTTTTGTGCCTACATCTTTTAGGAGGGAAATTCTGTTAGTAAATGGAATGGAAAATAGAAGACGATTTCCACTGAAGGGGTAAACCTATGTCTTAACTACTTTGTGCTTGATTAGTTCAGATTCCTTAAAATAAACCAGGACAGGCAGGTCGTGATGAGAGTAGTCGTTTACTATACTGCTTGCATCACATGCATGATGCAAAAAAAATCTGATTGCAGGTCCTGACCTGATCCCAACATCAAGTTTAACCTGGAGTATTGTTTTTTATGCATTATAAGGACCTGATAGAGGAGTCCAAACTGGCCTCACCTTTATTGATGAATTCCAAAGGTGTGTGGTTCTGGACTAGTCACTTAAGAGTAAGCTTTAACCTACCGAAGCTGTGTTCTCTTGGCACTGTTGCTAAAGAGAAATGGTAAAATGAAGGTCGTCATCTACATCAACATATACTTTTTATAATGACACGGCCACCTTTACTGGTGTTATCTCTGCTTTCTGATTACATTTTGGAACAGGTAACCTCATTCCTTCCACTTACCTGCAGCAGTTTATTGTCCTCTTTGTGGCACACTCTCAGCCTCCTTTATGAGATGCTTATATTGCAGCTATGGTATATCTTTGTGATTATAACCATTTCAGAGAAAAATGAGGGGCCACGTATCACTTCCTTCTCATTCTGTGAACGGTAAAGTTGTCAAGTTTCTTTTCATGATCTAAAGCTACTTTGCAACATAGGTATCCAGTTCTCATTAAAAGGTCTAGCTTAAAAGCCGGGAAGGGTGGAATGTATTCTTTATCCACAGAGCAAATACAGAACATCACCACAAATACACTGAACTGGCAACACAAAGTCTATTCCCCAATTTGGCTTCTAAACAGACAGTGCCAGGTGGGACTCTCATGTGACCCCACTAAATTCTCATTCATATTCATAGCAAGAATTTTAAATTTCAACAACCCATGTTGATTTTTTACTGACCGCCTAGTAATTATTGCAGTAACCATTAGTTAATTATTAATTAACCATTTATTAATTAATAATGGTTACAAAATTAATGGTTACCTTTTTTCTTTCCTTCAACTCCCTCTCTATCAGTGTTGTTCAACTTCCAATCTTTCCACTCCTTCTAGGAGCTCTACACGTATCTAGGAACAGCCTGCCTTTGGCCAAGAATCATTAAAAACTGTCACTTCTTTTCGAAGCAGCAGCTCTAAGAATTTAGACCTAAAACCAATATTCACCTAATCATTCACCAATATTCATCTAAAGGATGTTAGAGAAATCTTCATAATAACAGGAACCTGAACCTTAACAAAGCTAATGCAAAAAATATCTAAAAGATAACTACAGCTTTAGCCCTACCTCACCAGTATAGCCTCATCCTGTTCCTGTCTCCACTGAAGACTGAAAAATAGCCTTGGTTTGGTAAGAATAACTTGTGTAATGGTTTGAAAGAAAAGCTATGAAGAGTTGGATATGTACTCTGCACTTTGTGATTCTGGGAAAGTTTTGGGGTTAGTCTCAAAATCCAATTCAGAATAACATTGCAAGGTTTTGCCAGTCTTTATCTCCTCATAAAGCTCTTTTCTCAGCTTCCAGTCTACTTTTACAACGTATTTTAATTTACAGCTTTCACTAAGTTAATATCTTTATGACTCTTTATTTTCTAATAGTTGTCATCCGCCTGTTCCACTGATGCCCCACAACTTTTCCCTTTTGAGACTTTACATATTGTTGCTTTCTTAAGAATGCTGTTTTTACCTCAAGCACACTAAAACTGCTTGAGAAGAAGTTGCTTAGGGATGTGGAAGAAAAAGGTCCATGGAGACCTTTGCTAATCATTTTATCCATAGAATGTAAAACACAGAGATTATTTTATGCCAGAAAAAAAAGGGATGCAATAAAATCAATAAAGCAAAAGAAATTATAGAAATTTACAGCTGTGGTGAGATCAGGTATCAAGGTTATTTAGACTCTCAGATTCCAACTATCTCCCATTCACCTACAGAAAAATCCATAACAACAATAGTGGAGGCTTGCAAGTAGCAGAAAATAAACATATAGAGTTAGGAGGTAATTTCTTTTGGAGATTCCAAAATGGAATAATTCAGCAAAATCAATAGTTTCCTTTTCTCATCTTTACTTGATACCTTATTGATTCTGTAATGTTGGAGAGCAGTATCAGGACCAGTAATAGCAGAGATGCAGAGGAGGGATTATTCTAGCAAAACTTTGCTCTGTCAGAGCACATTGGCACAGATGTCTGCATCTACTTGTACCTGGCTGCCCTTTAAGTAAAAAGCATACAAGTGCTTTTCCTTGTCCTTTATGCCTTACCTTTAATCTAGTAAAACTAGGAATAGCAGAAAATAGCATATGCGGTGATATTGGTAGAAGCCCTAAGGAGGACATATCCTGCCAAAATCAAAAAAAAGAAGTCTTGTCAAGCAGAATGCAGTGGAACAGGAAAGAAAATTCTGGCAACATCTGAAAAAGAAGATGAGACAGAGCACTTTAAATTTGAGGTTACACACAGGCTTGTGTGTAGCAAGAGCAACTACTTTTCTTTCAAGAGTGATCCTTGTCTATGCAAGAGTTGGAATATGACCTTTTAGAGTGATATAATCGTAGAATCACTGGTTTAGAAAAGACCTTTGAGATCATTGAGTCCAACTGTACCTGTCCACTGCTAAGTCATATCCCTAAGCATTTCATCTACCCATCTTTTGAATACCTCCAGGGATGGTGACTCAACCACCTCCTTGGGCAGCCTGTTCCAGTGCCTGAGAACCCTTTCAGTGGAGAAATTTTTGCTAATAGTTAATCTGAACCTCCCATGATGCAACTTGAGGCCATTCACCCTTGTCCTATCACCTGTCACTTGGGAGAAGAGATCAATACCCACCTTGCTACAGCCTGCAGTTGTAGCAGTAGTAGGTAGTTGTAGACAGTGATGAGACCTCCCCTCAGCCTCCTGTTCTCTAGGCTAAACAACCCCAGTTCCCTCAGCCATTCCTCATAAGACTCATTCTCTAGCTCCTTCACCAGTTTCATTGCTTTTCTCTAGACACTCTCCAGAACCTCAATGTCTTTCTTGTAGCGAGGAACCCAAAACCAAACACGATATTTGAGACATGGCCTCACTAATGCTGAGCACAGGGGCAGAATCAGTTCCCTGATCCTGCCAGCCACCCTGTTTCTGATACAAGCCAAGATGCCATTGGCCTTCTTGGTCACCTGGGCACACTGCTGGCTCATATTCAGCCAGATGTCAGCCAACACCCCCAGGTCCTTCTCCTCCAGGCAGCTTTCCAGCCACTCTTCCCCAATCCTGTAGCACTGCACGGGGTTTTTGTGTCCCAGGTGCAGGACTCGGCACTTGGCATTGTTAAACCTCATCTGACTGGTCTCAGCCCATCAATCCAGCCTGTTCAGATCCCTTTGGAGAGCCTCCACACCCCCAAGCAGATAAACACTTCCTCTCAGCTTAGTGTCATTCACAAACTTACTGAGGGTATGTTCAATCCCCTCATCAAGATCATCAGTAAAGCCATTGAACAGAACTGGACCCAGCGGTGAACACTGGGGAACACCACTTCTGACTGGACTCCAACTGCCTTTAATTCCATTTACCACCACTCTTTGGGCATGGACAACATTATGTCAGACTACACCTCTTCCCCTCTACCAGTATGTGGCTGCATCCTGCTCTGCATATAGCTCACACCACTAGATAAACATGTCTCTATGCACTCTACAATACACAAACTATTGTCAATATTGGGAGCTACCACCATATAGTGATTTTTTTAAAAACTGTGGGCATCAAATGGGTAACTAAAAATTTTTACTATTTAAATAAATCAGCTTTTCTATTTCTCGTACTTCATCTCTCCTCTGAACATTTCTAGCATACTTTCATCGCCAGTGAGGAACTTGCTTTGAAAGAAAAAAGAAAGGAAAAAAAAAAGAAAAACTATAATTCTTTGCTTTCCCTCTGAGCACTGCTCCTGCCAAAGGAGCTGTGAATAAAAGCCAGCTTTCTGCTTTCACTGCCTTCTCAAGCATCTTCTATGCGTTCTGACTCCACCAAATATGTTTCACAGATGCCTTCCTACATAAGCCACCAATAACATCTCCTCTCCTCTACCCGGCATTACCATGGTCTGATAGCATCATTTCCACAATGCTCCCACCTCCTGTTTGGTTAATTAGAAGTATAAGTATTCATCTCAAACTGAAACAATAATCTTACAAGAGATTCTGTAAGACCAAATGCCAAGCCAGCTGGCTATATATTCTAATAAAGTACTCCAGTTGTGCCTTCTAGTCGGAAATTTGGTCTGATACTGTATATCACAGAATTACATCTTTTATGGCTTACCACACAAGCAGCCTGTGATCCTCCAGTTTCCAACCTTCTATTATCTACATACCCCACACGACAAAGACTGTACATATGGCAACAAGAGCTCAGCTTCTCAAGACAGCTCTTCTGCCTTCAGCAGGGTTATTCTGGGCATGAGTCTATACTCTATAAAAACAGCAAAATGCAGTCATGGATCAAACATCCCTCCAAATGCTCTGACAGAGAGATGCCTTGTCGTGACTGGACGGATCAGTGCCTGCAAGGAATATATTAGCCACTTTCCTTCCAACAGTAAGTAAACAGCTATACTTCGTGCATGGCCTCCGAAGGATGGTCCTTTGCGGTCTTATTTGTACTGACAGCTGATATTTACATACCTTTGAGAACAGCAATCAGCCTGATACTGTCGTGCTCTCCATATATGTCAATAGGGCTGCAAGAGTTATAAATCAGGAAATAATATTTCTTGCAAATAAGCCCGGAGTATTTAAATTAATCCTAAATAAGACAGTGTGATTATTTCTCAAAATAGCAGTAAGGAGAATGAATTGCCTGGAAAGCTGGATTTCAGTTCATCCAGATGCAAGCAATGGAATCATTTTTGTTTTCTTAGAGCTATTAAAAAGTTATCCATCTTAGCTTTCACCATGGAAAATTACCAAACTCGGGGGCTAGTCATGAATGGCGCTAGAATCAGTTTAATAGAGACAAAAATATGTCTGAGACAAAACTGATTCAGAAAGAGGAATGATTTATAATGCTCCGTCCACATTATCAGCTGTTCCTTCCACTGCAGTCATATTAATCTCAAATATCCATAATGTGGCATGCAACTAAAAGAAGCCTCCATGGCTTGTTTGAAAAGACAGTGAGAAAATAATTCTCAAGTATTAGGATACAAAAATATGGATAGCTCTTCAAATACGAAATTGTTTTTTCTATCAGGCATGACCAGCATAACTGGAGTCTTTTCACCAGCAGAGCAGAGAAAAAGGCAATTTTTTTCTGTATACTGAGACAGAACAGTGCCAAAACAACTCCTACGTCCCTTCTTGCAGACAGTGGTCTCCATAAAGCCAAAAAATAGAAGATGGCAAAATACTACTTTTTTTTTCTCACTGGAATGACACATTTTACCAAACATTCTTCCGTGAAAGTGCAGCAGTAAGTACTAAATAAACTTACACCATGGCAGAAGGATATTCATTTGTCATCTTCTCCACCACCTTCACCTGCACCAATCCATTCTAGATTTCCAGCCTTGGTCTATTCATTTCAACTTAGAAAAGTTTAATCCTCTATTTACCAATTTTGCAGTAGAGTTCTAAAACACTACTGCAAAACAGCATGTTTGGATCACCACAGTAAATTACTCCCATGGGGGTTTTTACAAGTGAAAACTGAAAGAATATTTTAAGTGCTTTCCCTGCACCCCTCCGCTTTCTTCTTTGATGCGTTATGCTGCTTGAAAACAATGCCAGAAATAGCATTGGATGGATTCCTTCATTGAGCAGAGACCAAATCATGGGAGAGATAACAGTAAAATTCAGTCCCTTGATAAATAGAATCCTTGGCCTCTTTGCTCAGACAGCCAGCACGGATCTTGGCTAAAGCCAAACATAGTAGCAGTGTTTCTGTGTGATGCAAATTCATCTTCGTGATGATCTGAATCAAGACAATCTAGGAGATTTTCAGTTATCTACGAAATGAACACTTTGAAAGAAGAGAAGTCAAACTGAGATGAACAAGGTGACTCAATAGAGCAAAGAAATACATTAAAGTCCCTGCGAGAAAAAAGCATGGAGAACACGAGAGTTCATGGTCTTCTCCAGTGACTTGGAAAGTCTTGAATGGTGTGAAATGGGTTAGCAGTTGACTAGCATCGTTTGTAAAAACATCAGGAAGTTGCTAATGTGTGACTACTAATTTTATTGTCTGGAAAGGGTAAAACAGGCGGCTTGTGGGGTCAAAAGGTTTCTGCTGTACCAGTGTGCAGTATTTTCACTGAAACGATCAGGTTCCTCCTTTTTCAGTATGCACACAAGAAGTGGACTTCTGTACTGGGATCTGTCCACAATATCCCAGAAATGACTCCTCCTTTGGGAAATGCTATTTTAACACACCTTTTAGTCATATCCTTGCTTTGTAATGTCTTCACTGACCAGCTGAGATTCTAGCTCACCCTTTTGTATATGATAAAACTTAGGCTGGTGTATGAAGATCTCAGAGGGGATAACAAAGAGAGAATAGTAGAGGTCCATTGGTGTCTGTAAGTCTTTCCTTACTGGAAGAAGGTTTTTCTACCAATAAAGTCATTGCTTGGACAAGTTGTGTAAACAAGTCAGTAGAGGGTGGGGAATATGCAAACTAGACTGCTCCCTGTTGAAGTATGTGAACAGAAGAATGACAGAGACTATGATAAAAGTTGATCGTGTGAGTATAAAAGGCCAAACTACTACCACATGCCTGATGAAAAGGCAGGAAGAACGTAGTCCAAACCAGGACTCCCAGGAGAGATGAGATCACACTAAGCGGGGGAGGAGAGTACATACAGGATGTTGTTTTCTAACTGCCTAGTATTTTCCAGAGTAAAAGTGATTGTGGCTTGGCTAAGCCCAAGTTCCTTGCCCACCTGCTACCTTATTCCTAAAGACTAGAAACAAGAGCTCCACCACCAGGTAGGTGCTCTAGTAATGCACCCCAGCAGCATGGTACTGGGAACACCTACTGTCAGCAAAGGTTCTGGTAAACCCAAACTGTCTATGAAGATGGAGTTGACTGCCCAAGAACTGTCCTACTGCCTCAGAATGCTGAGGTACAGAACTATACTGCCCAGTTCCCAAAACCCAGAAGTTCAGTCAAACAGATTTGTCACCGAAGGTCCACTGTCACAGGGAGGAAAAGTCTCCACCACAGCATTCTGCTTCCAAGATAGGTTCTCATTTAAAGTCAACTCCTCTTTCTCACTGAACCTACAGTCTAACAATTACATCACTCTGAGTCAGGAGCAGTTTTACATAATATTTCAAGTGGTCCATTGTTTGCCAGATTTGTTATTTGTGCTGAATTCCTTTTGCAGGAGCACAGCTTTAGAAGACGTTTTGGCCATTTCTAACTTTTCTGGCAGTAAATTAATCTAGGCTGCTACTAGAGGGCCTTCTCCTTCCTTTACTGACTTTTCATCTCTCATGCGTTATCCACTCTCTTGAAAATTCTATTATCTTAATCTCAAGAGTATTAATCTCTGTTGCCAGTATTGCTTTTCTTATCTTTTACACTCTTGACTCCACTATGTAATTGTTCCATTTCTCCTCCGCATTTAATGTTTGATTCCATGGCTGTATCTCTTCCTTGCTCTACATTACCATTCCTGACTTTCTATTTCACAGGGCCTTGTAGTCTGTTAATTTTTGCAGAGTCAGCTCTTTTGAAGGACTGAGCCTCAGTTTCCATCACTATCAATGCCAACCTCTGGAGTCCTGCTCCGAGTATGAGGGACAGCATGCACTGATGGCTAATCTTCATACTCATGATACTAACTATTCCTTTATTCTATACCTTCTGTTTATCCTTTCAAACGTTTTACTCTATTTTGACAACTGTCCTTTTTACAGCTCACAATATTAATTTATGACTGTTATGAAAATTAGGCCAAATCACTAAACACTTTCAATTAAAACAGGTCAATGACAAATTGCTTGGGATAATCGGAGTTCTGAGAAAGCTATTCTGTTTTCTCATTCAGCATCCACAACAAAAGTTTCTAACAGTCTTCACACACTCCCTAACAATGATTAAAAGGATCTTCAAAGTCCATGAAGACCTGCGCACGGTGTACACCAGTCTTACCGCAATCCCAGTATCTGTTGACCTAGGAATCAAAGAAAGCCTAGGGACCAGAACAAAACTGCGCAGTGTCCTGTGTCCTGCTCTCATCATTCTACACTGACTGGAAATTAAATGTCACTTGGCTGAGGAGTCAAGTTCACTGAGGGGGCAGGAGCATCAAGTAATGCAAGCTGTTTGTTATCCATCTGACTTGGTAAGAGAAGGAATAAATAGTCCAAATGTTTTGCTAGTAAGATAGATCTGAAGGCGGAACATCAAGACATATAGAGAGCACATAAGGACAGTTTACACTGAAGAATGAAGTATCTTACACATCATTAGGACTATACCATGCATGTAATCATCTAAACAGGTGGATGAAACAGCACAGAGGAACCACACCGATGCTCTCTAATCCATATGCATTTTTTTATGGACTGTGTCTGTGTCTGGATTCCTTGCAACGAGAATCCAAAGTATACCATTGTCTAACAGAAAATACATGTAAAAATCATCACAACTTATCTGCTGCTCTGACCTAGTCAGCTGAAGGCAATTTTATAATGCCATAATAATACTTTGATTTATAACTCAATATATTTGCCAGACAGTACTTTTGGGGACAGTTACAACAGGGAGCAAAGAACAAATACTTGATAAGCATTTATGGGCATAACAGCATGTAAAAGAGAACGGTCTGCAAATCTCAGAGGCATGTGATATTACACCAAGGTGAAGGTTTTCCAGACTTCCAACTAAAAGAAGAATGCCGCTCCCTTGAGCAGTGAACTGATATGCCGAGAGTGGAGGAAGGATTGAGGAAGAACAGTGTGTTTTCAGTAACAGGAGTCAGCTGTAAGCTGTATTTTCAGATTTTTTGTTCCCACCAAGGTCACAGGGGAGAGCAGAGCTGCTATTCAGATCCTTTTTAGTCTCTTTTACACTCTGGCAAGTGGTGGAGTAGGAGGAGACAGAAAAAGAAGCATAGAGGGAGAGAGGAGAGCTCAGAGCAGAAAGTGGATTTCTACCCATTGTCTTACTTTTCACTATCAAAATGCACAAATAAACTTTATTATTCAATCTGTGAATCCCTCTTCATGTCTAATCGAGATAGAATCTGATGTTTTTCAGTGTGAAGGAGAGAATGCAGAGCTTGAGTGGGAAAAGGGTAGGGAGCACTCATAGTACTCTAGAAGGTCAGTCACCACAGGACACCAAACAGGAGAGTGGCACTGCTGGGGATAAACCCCAGCATCCCTGCTCAGTTTCCATTTCCATACCATGACATATCCTTGAATTAATGTAGTTAAGCTTTTGACACAAGAGAATATGTTAAAAAATGAGAACATATAGCTACAAGAGCTATATAGTTTTCTTGCAATCCATGTTTTTAATGTATCATTATTAAAAAGATTAATTTTTTAGTCTATAAAACTGACAACACCACCTTGTCTATGAATGCAAGACTACTACTTTTACCTTATCTTTTGTAAGAGAAAAACATATTCCAAGAATCAAACTCAGAGATCTCAAAGTAAAGAGAGATTATTTTCCAGTGAGGCATGAAACGAAACTATCATTATGAAATTACTTGATATTGAAGCAGAATAAACAAAGATTCCAGATATTTTTTATGAGAGACTTGCTTATGTTCTGTACCAGATGTTGTTAATGGCTGGATTGCACAAAAAAATCCGTGGCCTTCACCCAAAGATAGTCAGTCAAAAGCACTGCATTACATTCACACAGCTCAGACTGCCCTGATTTTTTTGTCCCACCTGCCCAGAGTTTCAGTGCAGCTGTGACAGCTACCAGTAAGAGATATAGCATCACAGCAACCCTTGTTTTCACCATCAGTTTGCCCTTGCTGAAGACTCGCTTCGTCCTGCTCTGGAAGAAGTCCCTCATCAGAAGTCAAACCAGTCATTCTTCTGCTTGTAAGTCACATCATGACATAAAGCAGGATAGAGTCATAATTGATAGCAAATTATTTCCACAGATGTGGCCAGCAAAGTGAGAAATGACAGCAGCCTGCAGTTCTCAGTGTCATTGCATCTTCACTAATCTACATTTACCTCCCGTGGACACTGACAGGTTTTCATTTAAAAGAGTAATATTCTTTCTTACTTTCATACTGTGATTCATACTAAATGTCCCCTTTAAGTTACATGAGCTGCTGCACATTTCTAATAATTTGCTTGATAGAAAGAGAGTTTGAAAACAAAAACTCTTTCTGGTCTTTACAACATACTGTGCATTTTTCTCTTTCGTGTCTGGAAGTCTCTAAAGAAACTGAATAAGCAGGGCAAAGAAAATCAGCAGAGCATAATATGGCCTTCAGTGTATCAACTGCAGCGTGTGAGTTTATAAACCTGTCACTCAGAAATTAAACCAGACATGCTTCTCTCATCAAAGGCTTCAAAGTAAAGCCTGAATACTCAACTGTCTTTCCCAAGATGGGATTCTCCTACTCTCAAAACAATCATGTCATTTCTGTCTGTACTGGAGAACCCTCTCCTATAATGCCACATCAAGTGTAATTAGTTGCGTTATTGAATCCAACTGCTCCAGCATCAAATTCTCTGCTACGTTCCAGTGTGGCTGTCCTGCTGCCTTATACTTTGCTGACAGAAGACATTAAGGTGTCTTTTCCATATGTATTCAGACCGCTCTGATTTCCTTCACAGTTCCACTGAACTATCATCCAGTGCCACCTAATAGCTTCCAGCATTAACTGGAGAGCTGTATGCCTAGGTCAGACATAAGTTACTGTATGACTTTTGCAAGTTGCTTAACGTTTCAGGTAATCTTTCTTCTAAACTTAATATTGCTGTGATTACTCTGTTATCTGACAAGAATTTTGTTATGCTCAAGTAATATGTGTAGGTCTTCTGACTTTGATAACAGAACCAGTTGAAATGCAAAGTATTATGACACCTGTTAAAGCTGCTTCACAAATAGCCATAAAAAAAATGTCTGGAATCTTTGTTTATTCTGCTTTCATATCAAGTAATTTCATAATGATAGTTTCATTTCGTGCCTCACTGGAAAATAATCTCTCTTTACTTTAAGACCTCTGAGTCTGAGATTCCTACAGGAAAGCTGGAGAGGGGCTATTCGTAAAGGCTTGTGGGGATAGGACCAGGGGGAATGGGTATAAACTGGAGAGGGGCAGATTTAGACTGGACATTAGGAAGAATTTCTTCACCATGAGAGTGGTGAGACACCGGCACAGGTTGTCCAGGGAAGCTGTGGCTGCCCCATCCCTGGAGGTGTTCAGGGCCAGGTTGGATGGGTATTGGGCAGCCTGAGCCGGTGGGATGTCCCTGCCCATGGCAGGGGGGTTAGAATGATCTTTAAGGTCCCTCCCAAGCCAAACCATTCTATGGTTCTATGATTTCTATGATTCTATGATTCTATGATTTCTGTTACAACTCATAGGAAAATTTCCTTTCTAGCCTTTACCCTCTGTTGTTAGCTAAACACAACATCTGTCACACACATTCATCTCATTATCACAAATGACAATTAAAAATGTCATTTTAGCCTCCAGACAGGGGGTAGAATTGTGTAGTGCTGTTGGCCTATAGAAGTCAGGAGACTCTGAGGTCATTTCATTCGCATAAAGGAGCAATAAACTTGTGAGGAGAGGCAACAACTGCATAGCAGATTCCTAGGAAGCTAGCTGTAAGATTCACAGTAGTAAGATTAGCAAAACGCATGTGAAAAGGTACAATCCAGTGTGTTCATCCAGTGTGATGAATGCAGTTAGTAACCATCTTGCTTCTCTATAGACTCAGTGCAACATTCCAAACAGTTCATCATTTGCACCTTGAGAATATATTGGAAAATCAACTTATAAACACAGGAGAGCCATGTACGCCACAATTTCTGGAGTATGGTTTGTGGCTTTACAATTAGTAGTATTTCATCATAATATAACAAACCTTTTAATCATCATTTGTGATTAAGGAAGAAGGTAAAATAAAGGTAAGGAAATTCTATTTCATGGCCCTAACTAAACCGAACAAAAATGTCTTGTTCTGATATGTTCTCTTGTAACATTGTCAGGTCCCAGGACTTTATCAAGAATATTCCAGTATATTATATATTTCTTATAATCTCATTTCATGAAGAATCTTAGTTTGTGTCTTTCTGGTAGGTGTATTTTGGTGCATTCAACTTGCATGAAAACCCTAAAGCACCCAAAGATTCCAACCAGACAGGCTCTTCCTCTACTGGCCCTTAAAGACATTTCTCTCCCTTGATGAGAAAGAGATCTCATGGGAGTGTTCTGATGTGGTTAAAATGAAGCCACAGATTAGGTGTTCAGGGTATTAAACGAAGTTTCTTCTGCTGGAGTTTAAAGACGCACATCCCTCATGTCTAAAGTCCAATGGCAAAGTGCGGTACATTTTGTGATGCACCAAGTCATAATTTTTAAGTTACACTCATGATTTTTTAAGCCTCTTTATTTAATATCTGGAAGCACTGCATAAGTTCTTCAATAATGCCAGCTCCCAAGCACAGCCCATCATATGTCTTCCTTTTTCAATGAAGCCCAAGAAGCTTCCTTAGCTTAAAAGCATCAACAGCAAGTGTGCAAGAGGCTGAGAGTAGCAAGGGCTGCGTCTGTGCACCCATGCACTCTTCAAGTTCAAAGGGAACTCCGTGCATTTGGACGAGATGCAGTGGCTGATGTTTATAGTCCGTGCTGTGCGAAGAAACAAACTGCGAGTTAAACACAAAGGAATTTTGTTTTGTAACTTCAGTGTTGATGATAGAGATTGCAATGCTGCCATGTCACTGAGTGAACCAAGGTTCTGCTTGTTATGAGCACGCATAAACACAAACACAGGCATGCGAAGTTTTGCAAAAACCCTGAGCAGGGAATTTATTTCCTTTTAAAAATGTCAGTGAACTCACAGGTGCACCTCAAACTCATCTGAGAATGTCTGCCACTCAGCGTTTTTTCAGTACCAACAGCAGCTTTGTGTGTTTTGCCCGCCTTGGTTATAAATCCCATAGCATAAATGCCTAGAATCTCCCTTTTCTGATAATAAAAAGAACAGTCATAAGGCCATCCAGTATTATCTAACAGGGAAAATGTGGAGGCACAAAGTTTTGAAGTAGCCAGGAATCTTTTTTTGCTGAAAAGCCATAGTAATGGCAACAGTGAAAACAAAGGACTATGGCTAGGATGAAGGTACACCATCTCTTGCAGCTCCAATATGAAATATTTTATGTCAAATTGTTTTCTTTCTATAGTTATGAACACTTCTCACTAATAGTCTTGAACATCACAAAGAATGGCAGTGTTTAGGAAAAAAAAAAAATGTGTTAGGAGCCTTGAAAGGAATTTGGAACATATTGTTTACTGGATGTTAGCAGCTACTTGAAATTGAACTTTTTCTGTGTGTATACATTACCATCCTCCAATCCCACAGGAATTATACACAAATTTCCAGCTCTACTGATGGAAAACATGACAGAGTGCATTTGGCAAAGATTTTTCATTCAGAACTGAGTTCCATGCCAGGAGGTTTCAAGGTTCATGCAGCATTGTTCATATGGCACCTACATTTCTGCAACACACCAGTGTGGTTGAAAAAGTGTCCCGATTACATCACTCCTTTTCATTTCCTTACCCTTTAGTAGAAGGTTCCTCTGGTGGGAAGAAAAATGAGGATTTTAGTTGTCTCAGCCACATTAAATAGTTTCACACAGCCTCCTGCCTCAATTCGAATACACTTATTGCCAAAACTCACAATAGTTTAAATGTGAGCAAGAATGGCCCAAAACACTGATTTGGGGCTTTTTCTGTTTCCGGATTGTCAGTGTTTCTGCAAGGGGAGTGGGAGGCATGTGTAGCAAATGTATGCTAAGCAACTCCTTGATTTCATTAGCTGTCTTTCACAGACACCTTGTAGAAACACATTGTCCTGAACCATTAAATCACGGAGCTTAGAGGTGCAACATTTGTCTCAGTGAAACCAGGAAGCTCGTCCTGCACGGGATTGCAGTCTATGATTTGGCACATAATGCCTTTGTAGGTAGTTATTCACGTAATAAAGGAAAAGACATCTTCTCTTCAAAAAGAGGTGTTTGTCCCTGTGTTTGCACTCTCAGAGCGCTTCAGGGTCTATAAGATGTGGGGGTAGAGTATGTGTATGCACGGCATACTCATTTTTAACAGTAGAGAATTAAGAAACAGAGGAATACCTTTTCAGTTGTATACAGGAACCTGTTTCCAGAGGAATTAGAAACACATCAGAAATTTTCACTTCACGTGGAGAGAAACAAGCTACACAATATTTGATGCAGAGCAAGATGCTCATACAGGTATTGCAAACACCTGAGGAGCGGTGGCTCAGGAGTAACCCACACTGCAGCAGGGACTCTCCTATGGGACTGCAGCCCACAGGAAACCCTCAGCAAGATAAGGACACGTCTGAGTGACTACGGCTCCATAGACGGAAGGCGCTAAGAAGAAGCATAGCAAGAGGATGAGAAGAAGAAAAGAAGAGAAAATAAATAAGCAAAGAGAGCAGCAGAAAGAAACAGTTATGTGCACAAGCCCAGACCTCTGGCATCACTTGTCACCTGATCAAAGTCACCAGGACAGACATTTTAATCCACAGATAACACATGGGAAATTGAGCCTGAGAAAAAGAGAGAAAAATGCTTGGCTCAAGTGATTTTTTGATTGCCAATGTCTGGTTCTTTCTCTATACCCAAACTAGTGATCAGAAGTTGATGTTACCTGGAGATAAATTAAGTAAAAATACCCCAATTAGTGATATTTTTCCCATGATGGATACTCAGACAGTCTTACCAATAAGGCGTGTGCTTCCACAGTGTAGCGCAGCTCAGCAAAACTCCGTTTTCTCTGTGTGGGATCGGGTATCTCTCTCCAGTAAAAACTGGCCAGGACCCACAGTGCCTGGCTCCCATCAGGTGTCCCAGCCAACAGCTCCCTTTAACCACTGCAACATGAAATGTCATAAAAAGCTTATTAATCACCCAAGCCTAAAGCTACAAGAGTATTTCAAAATATTCGTTATTAAATTTGGAGGGAAGGGGGAATAAAGAGTTATATTTGGTAGTAAAGAACTGCAGCTCAATATTAAAAAAAAGTAAATAAATATATATGGATATTATTAAACACAGGGCTAAGTAATTGTCATGTTGCAGGTGAGGTTTTAACATTCAATTTTTCTTCACTATGGTCAGTAGTAAAATGTGCTTTTACTTCAATAGGAGGTGAATGGAGCCATTAAGTGGAGGTGAATTGTTAGGCCATATGGTCTCTCTCCTTGCAGCTTTCTTCACGTTGAAAGTATTTGTTTCTGTTTTGTGTTTGTATTTACATTTTCCTGGCCCTTTTAGTGCCCTAAGGAACCATTTATAAGTGGTCATAACACAGTAACCCACAAAATTACAGCCCTGTAAATTATTCCTTCAGGCATTAAAAGAGCCTGGGAAAATACAAACACAGACAGGCTCAAAAGTTTTATTTAACAAAATTTCAGCTGTATTGGTGGTGGGTGAAAAGAAAATCATTTCAAAAACTGGAAAACTACTTGTCCTATAGACACATTTTTTGGTGGGTAACACAAATGTAAGAAGCAACTATGTCCAAACTGATGTTATTATTAACAGGGAAAATAAGTTTTATATAAAAACAGTGCATATTGCTAAATGACAGTTTACAAAGTGAAACGCTTAAAAGCCTGGAAATTAATAAGGGACGTCTGAAAGCTTATACATAAAGAAAAAGGAAATACACTGATGGCCTCTACCGCAGTGGTACCCTAGAATATCACACACACTCATACCTACGTTCAAAGCTTGTCTTTGAGACTAGGGCATCGAATCTTTAATCAGTGAGAAACCGAGGCTCAAAGTAACAAACCTGGAAAGTTACCAAACTGTGTAGACCCAATGTGGACACATGATCACTCTTAGCTTCTACACCAAAAGGAGTCCCTGAAGCCCCGTAGAGCTATATTTGCAGCAAGTGAGGCATTGATGAACACGCTTGCTCTCCCTGACAGAGCTTCCCATGCAGGTTCCTGGAAGCAGAGCGCACATAGCTCAGAGACACAGAACCACAACAAGAGGCAATGGCTCAGGATAGCCCCAAACCCCATAATCTGAGGATCCACCCCGTAAGAGCCTTATGGCTGTACGCAATGTCTACCATACAATGCTGTGGTAAGGACAAGGGTAGTGTGGGTCTAAAGCCGCACCACTGAGTGCCCCAGAAACCTGGCAGCTGAGCTTAAGCTTGAACATTAAGTGGCCAAAAACTCCTTCACTCATACTGAGAAACACAACGTTGCACAAAAGTTTGATTGTAAGGCCTGGAAAGCTATGACTTGGCTTGTGGATTGACAGTAGGATCAACTATATCCTCTCCTTGGAAGTTTCCCAACATATCCTATGATATTTAGCATCTCAGATATGGCAAGATCCAAAAAAAAAAAAGATGGTATGGCCCATAGATAGTGTCCATTTTAAGGCTTAGGCAAGTGATATTAGTTTCTTCACAACACGATTTGGACTAGAGATTTAACCACAGAACACTTCGAACTAGTGTTTGCAAGAAGACAAATGTCTCCATGTTAATCCCAGAAACAATAACAACAAGAAAATGCCTTTGTCAGTTGTTTCCAAATGTTTTTTTGACCTCTTAGTCCTAGAGATTATGAATTTCAGATGGTTGTACTGGTTGCCAAATACATTAACTCAAATAATCAGTGCCCTGGGGACACACCTCTCCGGGAAACCGAATTCATAAGTAGACTGTGCTGCGGGACCTGATTTTAGCACACATTTATATGAAATCAAGCCCTCAGGAAAGAATCTTAGAATTCACCTTAAATATTTCATGGGATAAATTCATAGTAATACTTCACTTCTCTGGCTATAGTTCTCTTGTCATATGATTTGAGGAATGGGTTTTTTTCCCTTCTCTCTTCTGAACGGGATGAGAAGTGAGTGAGAAATTGTGTTTTCACTAGGACAAGCTACTCAAAGACAGTGTGTGTGCTGCGGAGATGGAGCTGTCTGTCCACCTGTGTTTGAGTGGGGGAATGTCTCTGCAGGGTAATGTGCTGGGATATGTTCAGTCTCCACAATCTGCGAAGAAACAACTCCAGCTCAAGTCAGCAGTGAAAGAAGGCCGAGAAGTGTAAGGAAAATACACTGCAATTTTTCAGAGAGGAGGTTTTGCACAGAGCAGGGAGAAGACAGGCTGCTAAGGAGCAGATCTCTGTTGAACACACTTCTCTGCTAAAGCATTATGCACATTTTTTTTCTGGGGCATAACAAAACTTCCCATTGAATGTTTTTCCACAAGGCACTGATAAATTGTTCTTGCCCATAGAAGATTTCCCTGATAAGGGAGAGTTGTCGGTTCAGCCTTGCTAGATGCTTTGGTTATATTCACAACAGGCTTTGGACTGTTTGCTGGCCCTGAGGCCAACCGGCCACACACAGAGCACACCGCATGCGTCCCCTTCCCTGTCCACCCACAAAACCAGACTAGCAGCATCCAAACCAGATCCTGGGAATGGCCCCTGCATGATATCACAGCCAAGTCTCCTCTGTGAAAGTACCAGCTGGCTTGGGCCACAGCCAGAAGCTGCGCAAGCAGTTTTAGTAATATAGCAATTTATCTTACTAATACAGCTATAACTACTTAGAGCTAACTTGGACCAAATGAAGGTAAAATAGATCTACTTGAAACCTTAATGCTTACGGATGCAATACTGTCCCCCTTAGAGTGAGATAAAAATATCCCCCTAACCATCCTGTAAAACCTTTGTCTGAGTGTAAAGAAAAATTCCTTCCTGATCATTTTGTTTCTAGCAGAGAACAATTCCAAAACTCAAGTTTTCACATTCACAGAAATGAAAGATTATGGGCATCATAAATTTTATGACACTAAAACTTATAAACCTGTTTTCATATTGAGTACAGACTGGCCCAAATGCCAAGTATTTAAACTACTGAATGTTTCTATAAAATCAGGTATTTCATCATATGTGAATTATCAACATTTGAGGGCTGTGATTTATTTTTTATTTGTAAGATACTGTTTAGTAAAAGTCATGGAAATAAGATGTGGTTTACTGGACACTGTAGACCGACAGCTTTGACCAATTGCTTTCATTGCAGAGGTTCCATAAAGAAACTAATTGTTAAATGTCTGAAACTTGTAAACAACGTATTGTTAATTTTAAACTTTGTACAGAAATAATAAATGATACATAAAGTAATACATTCAAATTAAAACACTGACCTCAGAACTTCTCAGAACCGGCCTCCATTATTTGTATTTTAAGTGAGGTTTTCAGAATATCCAAATTAGCATTTATTATCATTTGTCAAGTGTCAACAACTGATTTTGCTTTATGTAAAGTAAAATTTGAAGTCAATCTACTCCCCACAGAGCCATCAGACAAAATGTTGGATATTCTCATGCTACATAGATTCTTAGAGGTAAACAGATCTTGGAAGATGCAGCAGATATCAGTGCTTTACTGAAAGAATATGCGGCAAAAAGTTGATTTATTTCTAAAGAGTGGACTTCATTTAGGATTTTAACATCAGAAAGGCAATTGTATTAATTTAGTGTTTTCTAACTTGAATTTTCTTATTTCTAGCAGGATTTCATTGGTGGCACAAGCACGCGTTTTGGTATTACATCCATCCTCAACCTGGATCTCTCATCGGCCTAGGATAGTTAAGGCAATCTGTAGGTAGGAGGACAAAGAAGAGCACTGCGTTTACTCACCTTTGCTTCCAGCATTGCCTCTCCAGCATTTGACATTCTACCTGCAAAATAAATTATATGATATTCAAAGGCGATTAGATTAAATAGTTTTAACGTTAGCGTGGACCTTCTAACAGTCTGCTGGAAGAATATGCCACTTGGCTACTGGAAAAAGATGAGTATCCAGACTGCACATGCTAGCTGTCTCAACCAGTGCCAGGGATTCTTGAAGACTGCTCCGAAAGAATGGTTTCTTTTCTTTAAAAAGTTACTACAGATCAAACCCTATGACCAAATTTATGTAAATAATTGTTTCTTAAGTGTTGGTATAATCTATCATACTGTCTTTCATTCATGACAACAGTTCTACTGAGGAGAACTAATTCTGTACAGAAATCTTACACAAAACCTTGTGTCGGTTTAGGAAATATACAGTTTACTTGACATTTTGAACTGCTCAGTCCCCAGGTACTGTGGACAACACAAGGAAAATCCTCCCCTTTTCAGAACCCAGAGTTATTTGCATTCTCACATATTGCATATGTTAACGCACTTACATTTTTTGTCTTTTTTTTCTTTCACTATTGTTACCATTCTCTTACCATCCTCTATTTCAATACCTTCCCCAGGCTTCTGAGCTGAGTAAATGCTAAGCTTATTTTCAGTGCTATGCTCTCTCTAGCAACAGTATAAACAGTACCTCAGTTTTACTCTATCTGAATGAGGTTAACATTTGAAAAAGACAATATCCAAATATCCACGATGGAGATAAACATCAACAATCCTAATTTAATGCCTATGAGCTAAAGATTTTGGTTTCAACCTCTTGATTTTGTACCCAATTCAACTCCAAGACAGGTTTAATCTTTTGCTTTAGTTGCAAGACAACTCTTGCCAGTTGTTGCATTTCGGTACGATATAAACACATTTTATTGCATTCTTTTGAACTGCCCCTGAAGGAAGAAATCTTGCAAAGAGCATTGTGTCCTGTGACGCAGTGTGGTAACACCTTGCAGAAGTTACATCCAAACCTTCTATGCCAATACTTCAGATTTCGACAACATGATAATGAAATACACAGGGTTCTTCACAGACTGTAATACGTTCCATAAGAGAAGATACAGCTCCACAGCCCCCTTACTCCAGCCAGTTCTGGTTTATATCTACCTGACATTCTTTATTTGCATGCACTCTCTTTTATACGTTGTTTAAATAAGTAAGGTTGCTGCGTTCGTAGCAGTAAAAATATACAACCTAGAGTAGGTAATCTCGGTCTCAGTTCATTATTCAGTTGCATCCACAGCACAGGATTTCAGCTCAGCAGCTGACGAGTCAAGCAACATTTTACAAAGAGCTTTTTATCCTGCTTTTATGATGATTTGAAAATGAAGGAAGAAAAGTAATGTCTTTCTTAAGGTTTCATTTTAAGTAGCATTTTGAGACTTAGGTTGAATACACAGTTCATTTAAAATGGTACCATTTTAGTCAAAAGGTACTTTTAATTCTAATCCTCCAGTTAGGTTTTAAAGGTTCTTTTGGCTTTCTTCCATGGTCAGGAAGCATTATTTCTAAAAATCACCGTTTATTAGAACAGTAGGTCTTAGAAAGGACAAAGACAGTCAAAGCAGTGAACAGCATATTTTAAAAGTCTTTTAAAGAATACAGGAAAGGTGATTAAGCTTTTATCATTATGCCTAGACCTGCGCTTCTCCCTGACTTCATTTATCTCCTTGTCTTTCCTCCCAAAAGAACCACTTAGGTGCCTTGGAAGTCCTCTCATTTATGTAACTAAATTATGAAATCATGCAGGGGAATGGATGTACCGTTATGCCGTGTGCAGTGCAGTCTATGAATGGTCAGTGCTTCACAACATTTTGTTTTAGTGTCTCCTGTAGTATCTCTCTGCCGGTAACTAAATATTTTAGAAAAGTTTATATTGACTCTAGGGACAGATGTTGAGGAGAAAATTCCTTATTTCAAGCCAAATATGGAGTTCATGGCTTAGCTCAGGAGTTGGACAGTACCCAAGAATTTGTTAGGTTTTGCTCCCCTTTGCTTTGAATTGTCCAACATCCACCCTCCCCCCCCATCTCTCTCTGCCCCCCAAAAAACCTCTATAATAATAAAATTTAAAAGGTATCCAAAGTGCTTATTGTACGCTGACATTCTCTTAAAGGGACAGTGTCAGTATAACTTAGACATAAATTCTGAATATAGTAAAAACATCTTAAACAAAAATGTGAAGTTAATACAAGATTTAAGATGGTTTTAAACTGTCTCAGCAAAAAGAGTTCATATTTTAAGAGGCCTCTAATGTTTTTGCGTTTCTAAGATATGTCTAACTCTAGTAAGTGAAACCAAATCAATTTTTTTGAAGTCCAGCACACTGGTCGGATCTCACTGCATAGGCAGAGAAAAATGCAAGAGAGAAAAACCCTTAAAATATTTTAGGAATGGTCATTTTTAATGCTTTATATTTTATTAATCACACACGATATAGATAATGGTTCCTTTGTCCTAACTTGCTATAATTGGTAGTGAAAACAATACCCTATCTACCAGTTCCACCACCCAGAGGTCTCCCTACTTTTCCTTTGACCAACCACAACAAACACAGCAAGAGTATTAAAATACGGGAAATAATAGTCAAATTCTTCTCCAGAAGAAAATTGAAATATGTTTATAAAATGACAATTATTCGTTACAGGAAACCTCACCGTTTGAACTCACTGTGGAAAACCTGTGTTGCACACATAACTTCTGTCTATTTTTATCTTACTTCTACAACATAGGATAACAAAAGAAAGTTACAAATTCTAAACAAAATGTTTAGAAAATACACCTTTGCAAGATAGTATTGCTCTCCACAGTTAACCCCATAAAGGTTTTCTGTGAATGACACCTTACATGTCACATAAATAACATCACAAATCTTCTGTGAATGATATGATACACCAGTTCCAATAGCAAGAAAAGGAAATAATTTTTTCAATACCACTAGGCACTATCAAGAGTAAAAGCAAATTAGTAACTGCTAACCTCCAGGGCATAGGTGACCCAAAGTAAATAATATTTAATCATAGAGATATGCAAAGTATTTTAAAGATTTGCAACTGGGAATTGCAAATCCGAGTAGCTCTGAGTTAAAAAAAAAAATGCTTCTTGCGTTTTATTGAGAATTCTTTGTGGAGGCGATGCACCTGTGGGGCGTTAGTGCATCAATAACTGCTTTATTGTGATCACGTATCATGGCCAGAGTGCTCTGTGCCCCAAAAAGATGGGTAGCAGGGAAGGCCTGAGGTACTTTTCTTGGCCATGTGCTGCAGCCTCAGAAACTGCCTTCAGCACCCACTGCAGCCATCCAAATTGACAGGAAAGCTCTGTTCCTCTGGGAGGAAATGAATGTTGGTCCTTTAGGCAATCAGCAGTGATAAACAAACGTCCTGCCTGGAGCTCTGCACAGGGAGGTATTAAAGAGGAATGGTTGCAGAGCTACGGGGTCCTAGTGGGGGTTATCCCAGAGAGGATGTAGCATAAGGAACCCCTCTCAGCCGCTGCTCTGCACAGAGTCACCTTGGGGAGACGGCTACAGCTTAGATCTTCGAGGAGGACTTTTATGGCATGAAATCCAGCCTATCTCTGGATGGATTTATACTAACAGGCACCTGTATGGCTAGAAAGTGCTTAAAAAGTTAAAAGTCCAGTTTCTGACTGGTATTTCTCCAGCCTGGTCCTTTGAGAGGCTTTACTCTTTCTCAGGATTTGCCTTATACATGTTTGTGCAGAATCAGTTTGAGGTATCTCTAGATGGGGTCAGCAGAAGCAATACATGTGATCACAGCACTTCATTCACTGGAGGACAGGATCCAACTCCCCTCCTCTCAACACAAACTTGTCCACCACTCTTCTAAAAGTCTGTGCCCGTTACTGTAAAACAGTCAAGATTATTCAAGAATTTAAAAAGAAAAAAAAACTGTAAGATGTTATGTTATAAATTTTAGTGAATTCCTTGGAGACATTGTTTAGTTCTCTAAGGAGGTTGACGTCTTCCCGTATCTTACAGCTTTTATTCCCAGAGCTTGTGCTCTGAGTAGCAGACTATGCTACGAAGGCTATTTGTTGACATTGTGTGTTCTGATTAGGTTTTAAAGAAAAAAAATACATCTGTACAACTGTATTTCCAGAGGAATCTGGGATTTTCACTGGACCCCAGGAACTAAGCATCCTGGGAGAATTCCCAATGGACTGGCATCCTTGAGGAACTAAGCATCATTCAGCCCAGGCCCAAGACCCTCATAAGGACATAAGAGTTGATTTTCACATTGATTTAAAAAAAAAAAAATGCAGCAGATTTTTATCTGAGACTCCAAAAATGGAGTCTCTTACGACATTAGACACTTCTAGTTTTAAATGTCTTTATTTAGCTCGTGGCTTGGATTCCTTTTTGAATTGGTTCGCTGTTGCTAGTTCTACATCTATAAACAGGGGACAGTGGGAGAAAGAGTCCAGACCAGTCACCGTGAGAGAATTAGCAACAACTACAGCTGTTAGGGCAGAGGATGCTCTGTAAGCCCAAATCCATTCCTACCTCCTCCATGTCTCCATGGTAACTCCTGGATTTGCCACCAAACTGAAAGAATGTACTGAAATGGGATTATAACCTCTGTTTAGGAGAAGCTGTTGCTTTGGGGTTTTTTACATCTGAGAGGGTAGACTTTAAAGAAGATTTTAGTTCAAGAATTTGTTGGTAACAGAATTCTTGGCACCACAGAAGCTAGGAGACATGCATAACAGCATAACAAGCCTCTGAGCATTGTTAGATGGGGACGCCAAGGAAGGGAAACAGTCAAGGCTGGGTGTGTTTCATGGATCACACAGTCCCACATTCACATCAAGCTCGAGCTCCTTCTAAAACAGATGTGGTAAAACTCCATTTGCTCTGATAAAAGTTGTAGAGCTCCTGTTTAGCAGAGATCTTTTCATAACACCTGCAGATTATCATCTACTAGTGCTTTGGCTTGTAGAAGCATATCACCATGATAACAGGGTCACAGCTCACATGTGATGGAAAAGGAAAACACGTAAGTGTTACTGCAGTTTTTCTAAAGTAGAGCCCTGGAAAAATTCATATAACTGTGCATAGCTGTAATGTGAAAGGGGACATTTGTTTCTTCAGAAGGAATTACTATGATGCAAGAATTGTTTTGGCAGATAAACAGAAGATATTTACCCAGTGTGTAAATAACTTTTTTTTTTTTCTGTAGAACTTCAATTGAATAAGTAATCTTTTGAAAGGCAAAAAAGATTTTATCTATTCTGTACACATACCTGTTCCTTTAAAAAACAAGATTTTTAATTCTACCTTTTGACCCCAGTGGTTCTGGCACAAGTTTCAGATGTCTAACCAAAAAGTATTGTTCATGAAAAGAAATCTGCTGGCAAAGGTAATTTTCCTATTGAGGTCACATTCTAGAGTTTGAAGTGTGGGAAAATTGATAGGTTTTCCCCATTTTCCTAAGAGATTAGTCATATAAATATTTTCTAATTACAGAAAGCACTACACATGACTTTGCCTATTAAATCTATTAGTTCGAGTGTCTGTTACGCAGTTTCATGAGAAGGAATGCTTGCCTTTTGCAAATTGCGTGCAGATGGGTCCTTCCCTATTGGATGACCTGGGGAGGAATGAAACCTCTCCAAACCATAGCAGCTATCTGGACAGAATTTCCTCTTGAGCTCAAACCACAGGAGGTCTGTGCTTCTGGAGATGCAGTATGCAAATCTAGCGTTACATGGTGTTCAGCCACGGACTATTCACATGCAGTAGCACATCGGGCCTCTTAACATCGTATGTTAATGCCAGGCTGAAGCTTTCAGCTGGGAGGCCAAAATCATGTTTTCTGCTGGAAGAGGGTCATTCATATGAACGTCACAGTGTTGACGTCAAAATCTTCCTCATTGAAAGGAGAAGAGGGTGAAGAAGCTCTGTTCAGCCCAAGCAAGATATTACGTTTTTACACTAAGTTATGGTCATCTCAACAACCTGGATAATTTTAAGTCTCAGATAGCAAACGTTTAGACTCCAGATAAAGACTTTTTTTTTCCAGTTTAATAGTGAATCCACTAGGACTCGGAACCCGCCCAGGCTATCCTGGTATTAGGACATAAATGTACTCCCTGTTACACCACGAGATATTTGCAGCCTGCCAGAACTCCGCACAAAAGTCACATCTTCCTGCCTATTTTCTTTGAACAAAACTACTTCTCTCTACACTATTTTATATGAATTTTTTTTCTCTCTGCTTACCTTTTTAGGATAGTTTCACTACTTGTTGTACAAGAAAGGGAAAAAAATGTTTTCATTCACAGCCTACTAGAAACTTAAAGTACATGGACACACAAGTTTTCAAAATGAGGAAAATGAAGCCTAAATTAGTATTTCTACCACTTTTATCTAAGTTTTACACTTAGAAAGTTGAAACTACTTAGTTTTTTCTCATGATTCACAAGTACATCCACAATATGCTTTAAAAGAATTAATGAATATATCACCCTGCAGAATGCTAATGCATGCATTACTCATTCTGCCTCAGCTTGTTTGAAATGTTTGCATGAAGAGGAACTCTAGTAGGTACTGTTTCATTTCATCACTTACAGTGCCTACAACACGACTGCAGTAAAATTTACAGCATTGGGCTCTTGTATATTTAACATACTACTGCCCCAAGAATCTGCTATTCTTTTGGTGCCATTATACACATGGATTTCTGCTGGTTACCACTCTTTGTGACTTTGCACGTTATGGATTTCAAGCTAGCAAATATTTGCTTAAACATAGTTTTTAATCTTGTATTTCAGAAATAGAAATTTAAAATTTCCATCCTGTGGAATTTGAAGAAGAGCTCCTTTTGAAGAAGACGATACAATTTAAGATTAGCAAGCAGCCTAAGATTAATCTTCTTGTGTCTACTCATCTGTAATTTAGAATCAGATGATTCCCCAAAACAAAGACCCATAGGATTCCTAGACAAATAAAAACAGGCAGCAAGGTCTTCCTCACTTAGTTATCAGGGAGAGGTGGAAACCACAATGAACTAAACCTGACACCTCCTCTTTGTTCTTCTTCTTCTTGGAATTCCTCATCATGTGAAGGAGGAAGTGGCACACTATTTGTGTGTATATATATGTGTATATATACACACATATATGTGTATATATACGTATATATATATACACACATATATATGTGTACATATATATGTATATATATATACACACATATATGTGTATATATACGTATATATACACATATATATGTGTGTGTATATATACATATATACACACATATATATATGTATGTATATATGTATATATATACACACACACATATATATGTGTGTATATATATGTATATATAAATATACACATATATACACACATGCACACATATATATATATACACACACACATATATATGTATATATATATATGTATATATAAATATACACATATATACACACATGCACACACACACACATGTTTTGGATGCTCAGATGACAGAAGAAAACTGGGGAAACAGAATATGAAGTCATAATACACGCCACTGTTGACCTGCAGCAGCCTTCTGCCCTCCTCCTCAAATGTGAAACAAAACACCAGCCAAACACCAGTGAAATCATAATATAAAGTGATGAACTGTGAATACTGCTTCTTCTGAAAACTGGGATAGAAACCTAACACATCAAAGCCTACCTCCATAAACAGCCATGGCAGAAACAGCTGTCTCCTTCCTTATCTGAACTCCTTTGGAAACATTGTGTCAAGGTGCACAACAATAAGTTAAAGATTATTTTTTAATTTCTTTTCATTCTTCCATTCCTCACATGTATGTGATAACAAAAGTTCCAGTCATATTTTTAATCATCCAGTGCCAGGAAGCAGCTGACAAGCCGCTTCAGCCCTTGTAACCCGTAGCACAGTCCTTTAGGTTATCATTTACCAAGTTTCACCCTATATCTAACAGTTAATACGAAATTAGGAGATTTGTATTAAACTGTGCTTGAATTGTACGCTATTAAGAGTAAACAGGCTCTGTTGTCTCCATTAGTATCTAATATGGTTTTATAATAACCAGAGACAGCCTTCACCGTTTGAAAATTAATATTCTGTAGAGTAGTGCAAAACTGCGACTGAAAACACGACTGTAGAGTTTTAAGATACAACAGAACTGAACAAACAAAACCTTTATAAAAAAAGATATAATAAAAAATACCAGAAATTAAAACACTCAGATTGACTAAAAATCACTTGCAAAGATTATCCTTTAACAAAAAAGCCCGCAGAGTTGGTAAACAGCACCCACCTGAAACTCTGCCATAGAGTGACTCCTAAGATTTAATAGAAGATGACATCACATGATGAAAACACAACTAGAAGGGAAAGAAAGACTATCTAATTTTTAAACACACTAATGATATATTACTGTAAAAACAAAAAAAGTTTACCAGAACACTAAATAAACCTTTAAGGTAGCAATTTACCGTAAATTGGTTAAATATAATAAAAATTTACAAATACAGACATATTAAAAATGCTTTAATGTACCCTGCAAAGACACCATTACTTAAATGTTATGCTTCAGAGGACTGAAAAGTAGGAGAAAATTGTTAACAGGAACTTCTGGGGTTTAGATTGGATCCACACTTGAACTTCTGTTCTTCAAAGTTAAACACACAGAGTCTCATAAGATACAACAACGCATATTTTCATTTTGAACAAAGAGTTTTGGTATGAAGTGAAAATCAGAACTGATTTTTCACTGGATGATTTTTTAAATGTTGCTTTCCAGATAGGACACTTCTGTTTGGTTTGAGGTATTTTTAATTTTTTTTTTTGCAAGAACGCCAGAGCACATCAGAAAAACTCAGTTCACATGGGAAAAACCTGCTCAACCTGAAGGCACCGGAAGATGTAGATCTCACTTCAGCAAGGATAAAATATCATTCTACATCCTAAATACTACTCAAATGTTAAGACCTAACACCTATACAAGAACCATTTCAGTAGAAAAGAATGTCCTAGCGCTACAGAAAGTCTGTATTATTAATATCATAAAAATGACAATTGTATTAACTCATTAATTATAGGTTATTTATTTATAGTGCTTATGTTATGCATTATATATATATTTTTTATTATTTTGTATTTTGTGCAGATATTTAGAACATTATATTTTATTATTTTACATACTTACTAGGAAGATTAAAATTTAGCCAGGAGCAGATAAGAAGTGATGGGACAGCGTGCGCTGACTGAGAATTGCCTGTACACACATTGGCTCAAAAGTGATAAAGTCTTACCTTAATCCTCTGTGGCTTAGTCAAGAGAAGACCTTTCCGTTTACCCCAGCCTTTCGATAACGTTGCAAGATGCTGCTGTTAGGACTTCCACAGCAGACGGGCTATGTATATAGGTACAATTCTGTTTGCACAACACATGACGGGATCAAGTGTAACTACATATGTCGGTACACAGAATTTGACAGGTGTTGACATTGCCCATATGTTTTACTCAAGATGTGAATTCCCTTAGGTGGGTATTCTGTAGTAAACGGTCATTACCTCAAGAAGAGAATATTTTCTAAGGTTTTATTCCTGTCTGTCTTATCTCTTTCTCTCTCTCTCTCTCTCTCTCTCTCTCTCTGGCTTTGATGCATCCTCCTCTACACCCACATTTTTGTCTTTAAGAAAAGCCTAACAATGCGCAGAAGATCAAAAGCGCTGTTGTGAAAACCACATTTCTGTTGATTCGAACTTCTGGTGCCAGTCAATGCTAACGCTACAGGAGTGATGGAGGACAGAATACCAGTGGCAAAAATAGGACCTTCCTGATGGCCATCTCACGGTTAGATGCTACAGGAAAAACTGACATCTATACGGCACTTAAGAATCATTAGAGCGTAGCACAGGCAAAAGTCAGCTACAAGCATCTTGAGCTCCAAGGTAAAAAGATACCAATTTCAATTAACCTCTCTTGATTTCAGATGAAAAAGTGTGAGACGGAGAAAGGAAAATTCTGCTGCCCATCGTCACCTAGGCAACATTTCCATGTTCACGACAGACACCAAACCTATTTTCTCCCATGCCAGACTATTAGCTTCTTACAGGTATTTATGTGGAACAAGTGACATCCAGTGGCTGATACAGTCAATTACTATTCAACTCATACCAGGTGCTCCAGCATCGGTATCTTTCTCCCTACCTACTTCTGCTCCCTGTTTACTCCAATTGCTGATAACAATTCAACCAGTTTTTCAGGAGGAGAATTTCAGGATCCTCACTAAAAAAAAAACATAAGGGAGAATGACAAAAGGATTACGGATGTAGGCAGATCACATTTAAATGAGGATTTTTATGTTCAGGTCTGCAGTAGCATTTGACCACAAAGTCATTTATGTGGCAGCTGATTTTAATCTTCAAAAAAGCAAAATGAAAACTAATTTTCTAAAGATACTCCAATGAAATTTGCAACCTGTAATACACATAAAATCTCAAAATGCTGCATAGAATATTCTCAAAGAGCATATACTAACAACTGAATTGAGTATGCATATTTAGAAATTGTTTCTAAAAAATCCCAGCAAGTCTCTGCTAGAACTGGGAAAGGGAAAACAGAAGAAGCATTAAACATTTTGCCTGGGTAATACTGTCACAAATATCTGATGTCCAAAGCCACTTTCATACTCATAAGCTACATTCAATTGCATTTTTATGAGCCCAAAAATTGAGCGTTGCAATACTACACAGTTTGACATACATAATGTTACATAAAGAACTAGGAAATCATCTCCTTAATCTGTTTTTACTGAACACTTCTCATAATAGCATCACACAGGGAGAGCTTCTACACCAGGGGCCGGACAGAACTCCAAGCTGGACACCTTGGAATGATCCTAAGGGAGATCTCCCGCAACAGCCTCGAGCATAAGGCTCAGTTACAACATGGGGGATTTACCAGACCCTGCTGTTATTCTTACCACTACTACCAGAACTCACTGAAAAGGGACACAGCACAGCTAAGAAGCTCCAGTTCCATTAAAAAGCAGCCACTGGCACTTGTGTCATGAAAACTGCTAGGACAAATAAATTGCGTGATTAGCAAACAGCTTTAAGGTAGCAGGTAACATTCATTTTACTTAACATTATTTGATTGTCAACGAGCAACATACACACTGGAATTCAGTTAAATAACAAACGAATTCCTATGAAGTATGCAATTCTCTAACAGGCTGAAGTATTTTAGCTGATTTTAAAGAAGTATTTAATAAAATAGTCAAATCAAGTACTCTGTTCTGAAAGACATCAAATGCTACAAAACACAATATAATATTTTGAAATATCCTCTGTATCTATTCACTACATACGCACTCCTTCCTTTATTTGTTGTACCTTACTTACAGTGAGACACTTCACGTTTTTGCAAGGTTAATAATAACTATTACCTAAGCATTTTCAAGATTTTAGGGTTTAAATTGAAAAGGTTAACAAACACTGCTGCTAAGGAAAATGTAAAATGGGCAAAGCCATTTAAAAATAAATGCCGTAAAACACACCAGATAGCTTAAATCACATTACTATTTAGTAATTTTAAACCCCATAGCAATAAGAAATGTTAGAAGGTACAGGTTTGCCTGACAAACCATAGAAAACAATTTTAGTAAGAAGAAATAATGAAAGACTAAACAATAGAGCTGGGAAAAGAACCAGACTAGCTTTCATGCTAACACACCCATCTGAGCCGAGTACAAGGTCATTTGTGACTAAAGAAGAAAATGAGGTCTGAAAAATGTGTCTATTCTTTTCCCAACTACATCAGTTACCTATTAAAAGATGTCAACTCTCCCTTTCATTTGTAGTTTGTTATGGCAACAACAGGCGATCAAACAATAGCAACAACAAACTCCCCAAGACGGAAAGGTCTTCTTCAGAAGGCTCTGGCATAGCTGCTCCATTACACATTCTGCACAAGGATATTCACAGTGGTAACGGGAACACGAGCTAAGTCAAAGAGAGCTAAATTTGACATTTCTGGAATTAGCCTTCAAAAAACTCACTAAATGCTAAACCAGGCAGCGATGTACGTAGAAGTCCTAGACATTCAGGCAAAATGTGTTTTGTAAAGCTAAGTATCAGCTGAAACCCCACGTTGTGACAACTTTTTTATTGGCGTACCCCAACACATGTATAGGCAGAACTCTGCCCTCACTGTTCAGACCTCAGCAGTATTTACTTATTTTTAAAAATAGTAGTAACAGTTGGTAAAACACAAGCCCTTAAAATTGTGCTTGTTTTGTGGCAACTCAGATTCCACATCCTGAACACATATGTCTGGCTCAGGGTCACTAAGATCCTAACTCCTCTTGTAAAGTAAATGTGTTACCATCACAAGGCAGTCACGAGGCAAAAGGAGCTCCTCTTCTCAGAGAATCAAACCTTGTCTGGGATGAAAAGGTCTGAATCATGTTGTTCTTTAAGGGGCTTTTTTTTTAACCATCTCTTTTTTTTTTGGGGAAAAAAAAATCTCTACATGAGAAATACAATACAGTAAAGGGATAATGGTTTTGTTTTATCTATACTTTAATCAGAAAACATGACTTTCATATTTCAAAGATAAAAATCTCAACATTAAAATTTCTTAAATGCTTCTATTTTGACAGCTGGTGAATACTGACATAAATCACAAATAATTCCTATTAGGAGCACGGAAAGGTGTGGATGCAGATGCAAGCTGGTTAAAAGATCTCATGTCTTTATTTTGTTGAAACTTTGATATGCAAAACCTAGACTTTTCAACCCAGAAAAATAAAAGAGGTGTTGTAGATGCCCAGTTCTTCTTTGTCTCTGTTCCTTTCCTATTGTATTGGTGTTCAACACAATTTAATGCTCGCACACCATGGTAGTTCTTTTCCTTGTTGCTATTCCTATTGACTATGGCCACCTCATCCCTTACAAAATTCATAAAATTAAGGAAATAACCAAAACTCACAAATTTTCACTCACAAAATGAACCCAATAAAAGTTATACTGTGATTTCATCACCGTAATTCTCAAATGAATTACAACTATTCTTAAAAGTCATGAGGGAAGCAATTTTTTGAGCTAAATAGACAAAAAGGAGTTGATATTACCTCTGCTTGGAAATGGAAAAAATATTAATGAATTTAAACCCTGGCAGAATGCTTCGGTATTTCCTGCAAAGAACATAATTCTTCAGGTACAGTAAACTCCATGTCAAACTGATCAAAACCTGAGCTACTCTGTCCTGACTTAATATATTACTGGGTAACTCTGGCAGAGACTCAAAACAGTATAATTTGAAGATACAATAAAAAATATAGTACTTGAAAACTAAGGCGCAAATACTGACTTTTGCACCTCACCAACATACTTCTTTGAGGGGACCAAGAAAACCAACCACACAAATATTGCCTATGGGAACAATTCTGCTGTCACTTATGTCTGAATTAAAGAAACAAGTAGGACAAAATTCTTTTACAGCTATTTGCAGTGAGAAGTTATCTTGTTCATGAAAGACCTTGCTATGCGATTACTGAGAAACTAGTGGTTGAATACCATGTAAAAAACATAAAACCGTCACGCAGAAGTCTGGAGACTATATGTGCTCCGGTTTCCAGCTGGTGAAAGATCCAGCTTTCTTCTTTGTCTTTTTAAGAGCTGACAATTTTAAAGACAATTATTTTGAGAAGAATGCATACACAGAAACACTGTGTTGCTAAGGCTATTATTTATTTTATTTTAGAAATGATTGCTGTTTGTAAGCCATTGTACATTTTCTGACATAGAAAAGATATCACATCTGTTCAAACACTGAGATTTAACTACTCAGCCCAAAGACCTGAATAGAATGAAGGAGAATTTATTGTTAACAAAAGTCATACTCATTCCCTTTTGAAAATTTTCTCTTTATCGTTTCATCAAAAAAGGATATTAAACTTCAGATGCCTCCTTCTTCTCCAGAGGGGTACACTGCTGTTCATCAGGGTGACTAACCGAGCACACATCGGCAGGACAACCAGCACAAGTCTTTTTACCTTCAATGTTACACAATTTGCTCCGGAGTTCCTCAAACTGCATATTGTTCTTCACTGTTACCTCAGTTTCATTCCAGCATTGTTTCTCTCAATATTTTAATACAAAGCATTTCAATAAATCTGAGGAATTGCAACATGCATCTAACGTGAGGACAACAGTAATCTCAAAGTAATAGTCTACATAAGTTTTGAACGTGAAAATAGAGTTTGTCATACTTATTATCTCCCATTCAGGCCATATTCACTTTCTTCAGATTTAATAAATGTAAGGAATTTACAGCTACTTTAAAAAGCAAATAACTGATAGAATGGTTTAGGTTTGGAGGGACCTTAAAGATCATAGAACTGTGTCATAGAATCATTGAACGCCTTGAGTTGGAAGGGACCTTAAAAATCATCCAGTTCCAATCCCCTTGGACAGTTTCCACTAAACCAGATTCCTCAAAGTGTCATCCAACTTTCAACATTCCAGGGACTGGGCATCCACAGGTTCTCTGGGCAACCTGTTCCAGTGCCTCACCGCCCCCACGGTAAAGAAAAATGAACAGGTTTACATTCGAAAGTAAATGTTAAAGCAGTAGAGTAACATTTTAGGCCCAATTGCAATGGTCAGTCAGCAGCAGCAATGAGAAGTCTTTTTCCTAGCTTGGTGGCTGAGTTAAAGATATAAGAAAGTCAGGTAAGGCTACTGTAGGGTTTCCTAAGATCAAGTTCACAAAAAAAATGCAAAAGTGTCTGTCTCCTGCAGAGCGCACGAGAAATTAGATCCCTCACTAAGAGTCAGCGTTCAAATACAAAATGCCTAACGATTTCACACCAACCAAAAAAGGAACAAGTAGGTAAAGAGGCAGATACCTCTTGTTCCATCACCATGCAGGAAAAGAAGTGGTGCTGAGGTCTACAGACAAAATTTAGAAGCCCCATGGCTAATGTTGCCACTGTTCACAGTCAGAATTATTAGATAGTGAGGTTTATGATACCTCTGAAAATTTAAGAAGTCAATGTTACATGAAAATGGAATGTAACATGAAAATTATACCAATACTTAGCACATTGCACTACATCGATCACATTTCTCTGCTGTTAAAATTCAAAATAATTGGATGACCTCATATTCTGTGGTTCACTAAACCAACATTCAATCGACATGGGGGCAGAATGCTGATGAAAAATAAGGACTGCTGATCTGCCTATAAATGGAAGAAGAGCCAACTTCCTGTGTTGTGTCCACACATAAATAAACCCATGAAACACTTGAAAATTTAAGTTCATTGTACCATGGCGTAAGACAAGGATAAAGTTCTGAGAATGTAAAATCAGAAAATCAAATGGGTTTTTCTATCCACATCTGTAATATTTTAATAGGGAGAATGGGTAGCTGCTAGTTATTACAGCGTGAGACAGCTTTAACATCTGCTTGAGCTTTTTATGTTCACTAGCTGCTAGCTTCCATTCTGCTAGGGATTTTTTAAATTATGCGTTAGACTGACCATGTAATAGAATAACTTAATTTCATGCTGTGCTGGAGTTCAACCTCAATGTTCCTTCAGACAACACTTCTTACTGAGTGTGAAGGCCCCTCAGCCCTTTTGTCCTCCAGTTCCTTTGTTGTCTCCTTCCTTTAACAGTGAAAGGTTTGGTTAATAACCAACTTTTAGGGTTTTGTCAACAAGGGACGTGAAAAGAAGGTCAAGAGACACAGGATCTTTTCCTGGTCTCACACTCACTGGTAAAACATCACACTGTCGGTAAACACAGCACATCTATCAGAACTGCATCATGCATTGTCTCATTTTCAAAACTATACTTATATGTAAAGGTCTGATCTTTGCAACACACACCTTTTTTATTTCTCTGATGTACAATTTCTTCCCCATCTCGTTTGACCCATTTTAACCCTATTTTCAAAATGTGTAACAGACATATTTTGTAACTCTTCTTCACACAATATTCCAAGGACAGCTGCAGTTGGCAAATAAGGTTTTAATAGTTATTTTCCATATCTTTGTCTAACTGAAACTGTTCTGCAGAAGTACAAACTGCAGAGTTCAAACAAGCATTGAGGTACGAATTTAAAAATCAGCAACGTAGCGTTCAGATGGCCATTTCTCTGAAAAAAAAAGAATTAAGTAAAACCAGGTATTAACTTATCATTTACATATGCTGTGCAGAAAGATGGCTGTGGAGTCCCAGGTTTCAGAGTGATACATTTCAGAGTGATGAAGGGCTACGTTCAGTCTTGGAGTACGTGGGTAAAAATAAATCTGATCAACTGTCATTAATGGAAGAACACAAACTACCTACGCATACGCTCAGTTGAAAAGCGTGAGCCGACACTCAGCAAACATGAGGAGGACAACCATGGGATCAGGCCCAGCATGGGTTCACAGAAGGCAAGTCCTTAGCTGATCAACGCCATCTCCTTCTGCAAATAGGTGATGTGCCTATGAGTGAAAAGCTGTGGAAGTTATCTACCTGGACTCTAGTAAAGCCTTTGACAATTTTTCACAGCATTTTTCTGGAGAAATTGGCTGATCATGGCTTGGATCAGCATACTGGGTAAAACACTGGCTCCATGGCTGGGCCAAAGACTTGTAATGAATGGAGTTAAGTCCAAGTGGTGTTCCCCAGGGCTCAGTGTTACAGTCAATTCTGTCTTTATCAATGAAAAAGAGGATGAGGGGATTAGGTGCACCCTCAGTAAGTTTGCAGATGACATCCAATTGAGTAGAGGGTTAATCTGTGTCAGGGTAGGAATTCTCTGCAGAGGGATCTGGACTGGATGGATCATTAGGGTGAGAACAATTGCATGAGGTTCAACATGGCTCACGTCAGGTCCTGCACCTGAGTTCACAACCCCATGCAACGGCACAAGCTTTGGGAAGAGTAGCTGGAAAGCCACCAGGGTAAAAGGAGCTGGGGTGGTTGGTCAACAGCTGGCTAAGCATGAGCCACTGGTGCACACAGGCAGCCGAGGCCAACAGCATCCTGGCTTGTAACAGTGGCAAGCAGAAGCAGACAATGGATTTCCCCCCTGTGCTCAGCACTGGTGAGGCCCCACCTTGAATACTGTGCAGTTTTGAGCCCCTCAGTACAAGGACATTAAGGTGCTGGAACATGTACAGAGAAAGGCAACGAACCTGGTGAAGGATCTGGATCAGAAATCTTACGAGGAACAGCTAAGGAAATTGCAATCATGTAGCCTGGAGAAAAGGAGGCCAAAGGGAGACCTTATCATTCTCTACAATCATCTGAAAAGAGGCTGTAGAGAGGTGAATGTTGTTCTGTTCTCTTAAGCAACACGCAATGAGAGGAAATTTCCTCAAGTTAAACCAGGGACGGTTTAAACTGTATATCAGGAAAAGAAGTCTTCACTGAAAGAGTGGTCAAGCTTTGGGACAGGCTGACCAGTGAAGTGGTGGAATGACCAACCACAGAGGAGTTGGGAAAAAAAAAAAAAAAGTGCAGACATAGCACTTTGGGACATGTTTTAACAGGCAGGGTGGCGGTGTGATGACAACTGGACATGGTAATCTTAAAGGTCTTCTCAAAAAAAAAAAAAAAAGTTGTTCACAATGGGAAGAATTAAACACTGGCATAAGGAAAGAATGTGTAATCTCCACCCAGGAGATGTTTAAATCAAAGCCTGAAGCCATCCGATCTAACTCTCAGGCTCAAAGGGACAGGATTTGTCTTGCACCTCAGCCAACGGAAAATGAAGTGCTCAGCCAAGTAAGTTCTTACAGTTTTGGGGTTTTTTTTTCATTTCCTTTTTCTTACTTATTTTTAAAGTAAAAAAAAGGGCAACACATATTGGTATCAACTATGCTCATAAGCTGTCTAACTCTCTTGATTTACTAGAAGAGCTCATAGTGAAGTTGCTGCAGTCAGGTGACATCAGTCATACCCAGAATTAATATTTTAATGAACCTTTCAAATTAGAAAAAGAAAAATGGTTATTTCACTACAATTCTTTTTCACTACATACTTCAATCTCAACATCCCTTAGTCTTGGCATCTTGACCTAGCTCCCAGAAACAATCTCAGACTACTTACCTACTCAGGAAAGACAACAGGAGAGAAAAGAGACAGTGATCAGTAAAGAAAAATAATCGATGTTTTATTAGCACTTCAACAATTACCTGGTGTTCCATAGTAAAGCACAGTTTAAAAGATAACACTGGTAACCTTTGACTGAACATAACGGTATTGAGTTTTTTCCAAATACAAAGGGAAAATAGAAGTGTTCCCTACCCACTTTGTGTTTTTTTATTTTGTTTTTTTTTTTAAGAAAAGCCTTATATTTGCTACTTAGAAGCAGAGACACGTTGCATATCGCAGTCAGATACTTCAAGTTCAACAAGACAAAAATCAATAGTTTGGGATGTTAAATCCCTTCAAATCCCCTTTATGCTTAGTTGCGAAATAGAGAAATAAGAGGATTATTTCCCTGTCTTTCCTATTCTCCTTCCTCTTCAAGGCAAAAATTAATAGTTTGGGATTTTAAATCCCTTCAAATCCCCTTTATGCTTAGTTGGGAAATAGAGAGATAGAGGATTATTTCCTTGTTTTTCCTCTTGTCCCATCTCCCTCCTAGTTTTTTGCAGACCGAAAAGGAAAGTTACTTTCATTGTATTCAAGAGGCCATACATGCTATGTTCATATATAGCTGCCATGATGTTTTAAAATTTAATTACAAGTCTTTTCCTGCAGTGTATAAGATACTAATGCTTACATGATAATTTTTATTTTAAAAGAGATACAAGCAATTTGAAGAAAACGGTAGCTTCTTTCATACCTTGCTACATTTCTTAATGTATTACCTATTTGGAGTCTGGGGTTTAAGTGATCTTCACATAAAAACGGAGGTAGCTAAGTAGAAATGCTATATTTTATGAGGTCTCTATACATAGTGTAATTGTAATAAATGTTTGTTCTATCAATCCAGATGGACTACTCCCAAGACTTATTTCATAATAGTTCATCTTCTCCTGATATGAATACTTTCCAATGGAAGAAGAGCTATTTCTGTTTAGCCTTTGTCACCATGGACAGTTGCTACATCATTATGGAAACAGGATAAACTCATTTTATTAGGCAAATATTTGAGTTCCACTCAAGTACACTTAACGTAATAAAAACAAAACAGAGATCTATGTCATAACTTAATTTAATTCCTTGCTGAACTTATTATGGGAATTTAACAGTGCTTTTAATTTGATTAGGCAGAAAAATAATGAAAACATTGGATTTTTAAGTCTGGTATGTTTCTGTCTAAACAATAGCTTGTCTATTTAGAAAAATTCTAATAAACTCCAGCATCTTAAAAATGTTTAAAAGTGCCTCCTCCAGCATCAATAAAATGCTAATTAAGAATGCATCACTAAATTTCAAATTAGCAAATACTGTTCAAAGTCTAATTGAACATGAACTTAGAACAGTGTGGTCCAAATTCTGTGAATAGATCCGGTATGCAACATGTTCTGTCTATGCACAACTGGACCACATTTTTCTTCACTTAAAAGGCAACGGCTGTAAAAGATGGCGAATTGAGCAACTGCTTAAAACTGTTACGCAGTGCAAATAAGCATACATTCCCTTATCAGGCTTGAAGATCACTTGGTAAGTGCCTGAAATCCTGTTTCATTTTACAAAATGTAAGTGGCCACTACAAAGAAAGGGAACTGCATTTTAAAGAAAAGTAACCTTCCTAAAATATTTCTGATCAGAGTACCCATACAACCCATTAAAAAAACAGTTCAATTTTTCTGTAGTGATTTAACAGTATGTTTAGAATCTCAAATCATGTAAGCATTTCTCTGCATCAGCTTGCATCCATTTTTAATTTTGATTACTATTTTGATGAAATAAATAGTTGGTTTTCCCATATTGGCCAGAGAATACATTTGATGACAGAATCCAATTTTGGTATTTTTCAATGAATTTCCATGACAGAAGTACAGATAGTTAGGAGAAGGAAGCCAGTAACTACTTGAAGATGACCAGGAGTTACTGGTTCCTGCTTATAACAGCTCAACCCTAACCTTAAAAAGCACACTTTCATTCTTTAATGCATTGTCTCATGGAAGATTTAGTTTGGAAGTTTAATGTGCCCATTCTTTCATAAAAGTCCACATTGTCTGACTGAACTACATCTCCTAGGAGTCAATGCAGTCTTCTCCAAATGCCGGCTGCATTATGACAGTAGGTGATTCTTTTAACTCGTTTTCCACAACTTCTGTGACAAAACCATAGTCACAATCATGAGTGGAATATAAATCAGTATTTAGCTTTGATACGACTCCCTGACTTTAGCCTGCAGAGCATCACAAGTCTTCTTTGCATCTCCCAACAGCATGGCAGTATTAGGTTTGTAGAAGATTGGATTGTCCACCGCTGCATAACCAACTCCCAAAGATCTCTTCATTACAATGACCTGCAAGTAAAGAGTTCACACATGAAACTGCAAATACCATCATCCCCTTTCAAAGAGGAGCCACAAAACTAACTCTACAAATTAAGGCAGAGGAAGAGAGATCCCTGTCCAAAACACGGTGCCCACTGCTACAAAACTGTATTTCAAGTGTTAATGTAGCAGACAAATCAATATCCTGACCAGTTTCAGAAACATTTTACTGATTAACACAATGTTACAAGTCAGATGAAGAGACCATGGACACTACACATGCATATGCTTTTACTTTATTCCATGTAATAAAGTCAAAGCAAGACAGGCACTTATGATTATAATACATAAGGCTTAAAGTTCTTTTATTCCTGAATTATTTTAAGAACCCAGTTCCCTGACAGGAACACAAATCAGATGAGTATTCATATCAATACTTGGTGCAACCTTTACTTCATGCATGGAATTTAAAAAAAAAAAAAATTAAAAGTTAAAACTAAAAATTAAGACTAAGACTAAAATTAAAAGTAAGATATTAAAAATTAAAATAATGAAAAAATAAATCTAAATAAAATTAAAAAATTAAGTACTAAAATTAACAAAAATAAGACATTAAAATTAAAGAAGTATAATTTAGCATTCAAGACTTTAAATTTACAATTTAGATTTTTTTACTTTAAAAATTTAAATATAAATAAAATAAATTACAAGGTATAAATTACTACTAATAATAAAAAATAAAAATACTATATTAAATTTCAGCCAGTTTTAGCTATTATATATCAAATTAGTTAACCACAGCACCTTCAGCAGAGAAACTGTGAAGCTTTACTGACAATGTAAATCTTTATTTCTCAAAATGCAACATACAGCTACACAGTGATAAATGCATGTAGGTATGACTTTGTGTACTTGAAGGACTAACCCACAGAAGAACCGAGGCTACAGCTGGGTTCCAAACAAGAGATCAAAGATTTCATATCAAGGAAACTCAACTACACGTACTTTGGATCAGACAACGTTGCTTTCAAAAAGCAAAACTAGTGAAGTAACTGAACTATCAGTTCAATCTGGACAGACTGAGCATTCTACTCAGCCCTGTCACTTGTTTAGTGTCTTTTTGATTAAGTCTATTACTCGTTTTTGTATTTTCACCTCAACATTAAAGTTGTCAATCAAATTTCCTATAAACTTAAAAAAATAGATATTTGTACAGAAACATTTCAGGCCTGCAAATCCGAACAGAACATAATTTATTCCAATTATTTTTTTAGTAGAAGCACTTTCATTGAGACTTTCCTACTGCAGTCATCATTAGTCTCACTAAGGCACTTCCTGATGATTATGAAATCATGGACAGGGCATCAAACCCGCAAAGTACTGGCTGCTTGCTTGGACACATTGCAGAAACGTTTCTCATGGAAACCAGAAGAATAGGGAATCTTCTCAGCTTATCCAATAAATCACAGTTCTAAAAACATGCTACCTAAGGCAGGTGCTAATGTAAGTCTGTTACTCTCACCTGTTTGGACTTCCAGACCTCAAGAACTGGCATTCCAGCTATGATAGAGTTCGGATCTTCCTGAGCCGCTGAATTAACTGTATCATTTGCACCAATCACAAGGACCAAGTCAGTATCTGCAGCAAGACAAAGAAAACAAAACTGCTGAAAAAGGATTCTAAAACCTCAACACTGAGGCTGATATACAAAGTCATCTGAAGCTGATGTGCAAAATCTAATTTTTAGAGGCAGAATCACTCCTTATGGTAAGCACTTTTCAAACATTTATGGAGACTTCATTCACAAATAGTTTACAAGCTTATCAGGCAAGTTACATATAACAGTCCAAGTGCGCTACCAACAACCCCCAGCAAACTGTAAGCATCCATAACCCCATTCCAAGAGACTCCTTAGACCACAGCCAGAAAAAAGTTAAATCTTTTGAAATTCACATGCAGTTCTATACACAAAGTACTACCTTGAAGTTTCTTTGTGCCTGGCTCTTCCTTTGAATATTATTTTGCAAACTATTTATCAGCAACTTTGATTTTTAAATAAAGATGAAGGAAAGCAAGAAATTGTCTGCACAATGCTACACTGGTTTGTAAGACATTACAGGGTCAGGTCACCCACAACATCTGACCTAAAGGAGTGAACCATAGCTTTCCTGTACAGAGTAGGAACAGTGACAAAAGAGACAGCATTTGCCACTTATCCCACAGGTACAAGCAAAAAACCAAACAACCTAACAACCAAAGACCAAACAAAAAAAACCAAACTGTTCTCTTTGTTCTGGAGGAAAGAAGTTTCACAAGGCTATTTAAACCTTCCTTCAATATCTACTCTCTTCTGTACTTCTGTATTCGATGTTTGCTTTACCTGCCTCTACTCTCTATTTCTCAATTTTCCGCTTCTGAGTCAGGCAATTTCTTACATTCAACTGTGCTCACTTGTCATCAGCCGGGAGAGCACTCTGATTGCAAAAGAGAGGTCTATACGGTAGTATCACAACAGGCACAAAGAGAAAGTTAATGGCCTGACTGAGATAGCCTATTTTTAAAATCCTTGTCCAGTGTGAAAACAGATCCAAATGAAAATTGACAAGACCAAATCTAAACTACTGGAAAGTTACAATTTGTATGCTAACCTGGGAAGTCTTCGTTGATCTCATCCATTTCCAGTACAATATCATAAGGAACACCAGCTTCTGCTAGGAGCACATTCAGCTGACCAGGCATACGGCCAGCCACTGGGTGAATACCAAACCTAACAGGAAAAAAAGTCCAACTCCATTAATAAGTAGTGACCACTCTGATTTATACAGTGAAATTGCCACCTGTGACATACAAGGTTAAGATGTTCTTAACTATAAGCATATGTGAATTAATAAAAAGAAATAGTTTAACAGCATTACTTCGCCAGTGTTGCAGTGAACTGGGTAGGAAAAGGAAAAAGGCCCATAGATGGACTCTTCTCCTGGACAGCAGCTGTCCTTTTCTGCAGAGTTAAAAGTATGACTGACAACAGCCATGCAAAAGAATATGCTTCTTTCCCAGTAAAACTAAAGCACAGATTTTCACTCCTTCCAACATAAGAAGACTCTGGCAAAGTTGTTGCACCCATAAGCTGGCTTTGGAGAGCCTGCTGGACACTTTCAGTGGCGGCACAGGAAGAATTCGTGGCCAGAAATGCCTGGGAGCACTTTACTGCAAGACAGATCAACCAGAATTTTTCCACTCAGCAGTCACTTATATCAACAAACTTTTCTTCAATTACTTTCGAAAGTAATTGGACTATTTTACCATTTTGTCCAGATACAATCATCAGTCTGAGCCACTTCACACACAGCAAGCATTCGCCTCCACCTTCCAAGATGTGCCATATTTAAAGTCTTGTGACAAGTACCTCTGGCTTTTTATGAATAAGCCTTTTTACTGCAAAACCATCACCCACATTAATATGCTTTACGAGTCCCTTACATCACTGAAAAGTGAAAGTGCCACAAAGTAAATAAATGGGCCACAACAGAACACTCTTCATGAAAAGAAAGAAAGAAAAAAAAAAAGAAACTGTGCAGACTTCCTGAAACAAAACCACTCCTAGACCTAGAAATGCCCTTGGCAAATGACCATATTGACTCAGGAATCTCTAGAGTATGCGTGGTCATCATAGTCTAACACTCCAAGTGAAAAACTAGCAGGGACTGTAGTCCAATGCACAAGGCACCGCTTTCCTGCATTAGGTTAACATACCACTTTCTTCTCACGACTGCTCTTAGGAGGGGAAAAAACAATTAAAAAGGAAATGCAAAGGTGGAGATCTAAGAAGCCATACCAGTTTAAGCATAACAATTTAAGAAATGTTTTCAGTACAGCTCAAACTAACTTGGAGGAAGCACACTGCTTACAAGTTACTAAAAATCCAGACAGACAGCATGACAGCAGGGGGGTGTTAAGGCACGCGTGTAACAGTAAAAAGCAGACAACTTTCGGAATGGAGATGCAGAACTGGTTTAGCTGGAGCTCTTAAAGCCATATTTTTGTTAGAAACAAACCTATTTCTTGTGGGCAGATTGTACTCATTGCTCATTTACTGCCCCTGAATGAACTAGGCTGACCAATGTCTACTGCCTCATGCATTTTCTGTCTTTCTAGCTCTGGAGCTATCACCAACCGTAATGCTTACTCAGGCACATCAGAAACGCCTCAGATGAACATGGTATATGGCCAAAGTTAAATGTTTAATAAGGAAGCCTATATGTCCTCTGGGAGAGACAGAAAATGCCCAAGAGAAACTGCAAATTCTTGGATTTCTGAATAGAAATTTTTTGATCAGAATTCCAAGTGACTCTCAAGTTCAGACTTCCTCAGAAAGGAGGGCAAGACTAATAAATCAGCTTGCCATGACAAAGGGACTGTCATGTATTCCTATTTTCAACTCCACTGCAATGGAAGTGGATAGCACACCACTGACGGTCCACAAGTCACAGTCCAACTAACATAGATCACTTGCGAATTTAACATTGTACAAATACATCCTTAAAAGGGCAACTGAGCACTCTATTAGCAAGACAACATTAAGACAATCGGAACTCCAGAAACAAAATTAAGGACATATGATTAATGCACGTAATACTAGATACGCCACAATTCTAAGCTCTAGGTCAAACAGCAGGATAAAAGCTAGCTTTAAAAGGAATGCTTTTAAAGAAACAGACAACAGACTATCCAGCTAGTAAACATTTGTGTTCGCTAGGATAATACCTAGAGTCAGAAGGAGGACAGCAAATATACAGAAAAAAAAACATTAACAACTCACTTTTCACATCACTCCAATATAAGCCAGTAGCAATACTACAGGAGTCCTGAAGTGTACCAAATTCAATCACTTACAGAACAGTAGGAGAACTCTTATTTTGAAGTACACTGGAGAAAACCCATCACTCCTCTGGCAGTGAAAATAGATTTTCCAACAAAATTCTCTTTTGTTTCTAATAAAATTATTTGAGTGTCTTTGTGACCAAGCTGTTTTGGCAATACACGAAACAAAATACTCGTGAGGTTTCTATTAAATACTATATACACATACAATCACATTTCAAGTGGTGGAAAGCCAAAATTTAAGCTGCCAAGAGAATCAATTTCACCTTTGACTTCACTATTCCTGGCAAGAGGCAAAGAAAGAAGAAAAGAAAGGGACAAATTATCTTTGTTCAGGAAAAGCTACGGCATCGGCCATCAGTATTCAGAAGTTTCTGACAGACTCTGCTCGAAACCACATACTGCGTATTCACAGAGTTTGAGAAATCTGTTCATACAAAAGCTCCTCGGACAAATACTGCAGTGACTTCCAGAAGTCTGCTTCTAAGAGTCTGTTAACCGAGCCTGCCAATGCCTCTTGAAAATGGATGTGCAAGCGTGTCAAAAAGAATCATTAAAAATACATGCCTCTCAAAGGCTTTCAATATTTCACAAGATAAGATCTACATACATCTGGAGTGAAATCAGCCTGTCCAATTGAAAGCAGAATTCAGGTAAGCATGGAAAAGAGAGCACTGAAATCCCTGATAGCTCCCGTCTAACAAAAGCTGCATATCTCGCTCCCGATTCACAACAGCAGTTCTTCAAAGCTACATGCATTGCAGCAGAAACATTTTGTCACATATGCTCTCACAGATGATACAAACATGAACCTCATTCATTTTCAAAAATTCAAAACAAATTGAGAGACATGTTTTATGGTAAAAACGTTTTAAAGTGAAAAATTCTGAAGTTTCTTTGATATGCTTTTAATATCAGTTATGCAAGAACTCCCTTAGGATCGTTTGTTTTCAAATCGAGCAGAAATCTCACACTTTTTCTGACTTTCTGTTCACATGACCCAGTTTTCAGTCTACATATACTTTACCCTCAACAAAGATTCACAATCATGCTGTGACTGACTTGGGTATTATCCTCGTAGTTCACTGAAACCAAATTCACTAGGAATATTTTTCTCTTGACCCTGCCCCCTGACTGTGTAACACGGGACTTACTTATCACCTGCAATTGTCACACACACTGAAGCAAGCGCACAGCTCCTGCTACTAAGATTTCACACCTACACAGTGAGTACTAGGCAAGGCTATTCAGCCTTTTTAATCAGCCCCTTTCAGATACTTTTTGGCTTTAGAAAGACAACACAGCACATGGAAATGAGCTGTAATTTGAACATTTTCTTGTAATACACAGAGTGCAACATCTTCCTTTAATTTTAGACTAAAAATTTATAACTCCCGATACCTAGGTCAGCGCTTTCAGCACAGAAAGTATTTAGACTTGAGGGGGGAAAAAACATTACTTGAAGTAGAATGACGTTAATTATAGTAGGGTGGACAAGGTAACTATTGCATGAACAATTACTGAGAAGTGTCAGAATGGAAATTACTTTTTATATATTCATAAAGTCAGCATCTATCCTTATTACAGCTGGCTAGATAACATTCTTGTAACCAGTACTGAAAGAACTGGCACGCAACCTAATTCAATGCACAAGATCACATCATCCATGCAAAGACAGGATTCCTGTCACTATGCCGAAGTTGCACAGAGTGATGTAAGTAAGTAACATCTGGCTGGTACCTAATTTAGCTTACTCAACACTTCAGAAGCTGAAGTGTACACAGAATAATACACAGACTAATTTGTCCAACGGTTTTACCTGACCTCCTCTTGCCCCTGCCTCATTCACTTTATTTGTGTTTGGACACCTCTCCACCTCTGTTTCCAGAGCAGACAATCTGTTACTCAAGGTAATGGGAGGGTGGGGGGGTTGGAGGGAGAAACCCTAGATAAACTGAGAAGTGCATCATTCAGATATTCCACATCTTCAAAACTGCCATATAACAAGATTAGATGTAGATTATTACCATTAAAGTACCTAAATGAGGCAACAACATTTACCCTGAAACAGTGCTTCAGGATCGACTAAGCTCAGTGGCTCTGCTGAGGTCAGGTCAGTTAAATTTGAACTGAATTAAAACTAGTTAAATAAAACATAGTTAAGTGAGGGTTAGTACTGGCTCCCTATTTCCAGCCACTATCACAGCACAGGCAAAATCCAAATACATGGCATGGACCTCAGGCCAATGCAATAACACTCCCAAGAACCCTGCTGCAGGGAAGACAGAAAAGACTGCCTCCACAAAGCACCACAAATGCACCTAGTAAGGTCATCTGGAGCCGAGACATGTTATGGAATCAGTGACATACCTACAATCCACCCCCAGGTGCACACAGCTGTAGCTGCAACCCTGCAGAAGCAGATCCAGTATAGCAAGGTTTGATAGGTCTCCATCTACACCAATACAGCACTTGAGCAAATGGATCAGTTGGACTCCATTTGTCCCTTTATCTGCAGCATCAGAAATTAGCTGATTGGTTTCTGAATTAAACTGAAAGAAACAAACTGAGAACTGACACACTTGTACACCTCAGTGTCTTCCTACTAAGCATACTCCAGCTTCCCAGAAACTTGCACCAATGCACACTTTTTCTAAGCTGCCATTTATCAATGAGGGTAATTTTCACTTTATGCACACCACACCTATGCAGTATGTTAAGACTGGCTGAGAAGCATCTTAACAGTTCACTCTTTAAGCGTGTAAAAATTCTTTAAGAATTTTAAAATTCTTTCAGATTTTCTTGTAGAACAACAAATAATGACTGTAAATTTATTTAACTAAGCAATTGAAGTTAACTAGTTTCACTTATTAAGTTGTAGATAAATGTGTAAGTGGTACCCCATCCACACGTTCTATTATTCACAATTACAACAATGGAGAAAAAAAAAGTAAAAAAACCAAAACCCTAAACACATTTGATTAGAGCTCAGCCACAAAGGTAATAATAAAAATCCAAAAATGCAGGTCCAACACCAAATTCATGATACAACATTTGCAAAAATCTAATAAATGTGTTTCCAAGTGCTCAAAAGTAATTAGATTCTCCAGCATCAGAAGAAAGAAATCCAAGTCCTTCGAGTTAAAAAAAACAAACCAAAACACTAACATACTAGCAACTCATTTGAAAGGCTGTTAAAGAGTTAATCTACATTTCCCTCAACTGTGAGAATTATCAGAAAACCATCCCATTTAATTATGAGTTAGATTTAGAAAGTCTATACAAAGCACAGTTCTAGGAGTCCTTTCACCCTGCAGTATATTCTTCTTATCAAGAATTTCTTGCTATTCTAGAAAACAAAACACATTAATAAAAGAGTCTTAGGAAAGTCATAATGTGGTAAAAGCTACAAACAGTAAACTTGATGTGGACATGGACAGCATCAATTATCCATGCACACAGAAGAACGTATACCATTTTAAACATTACTCTAATATTACATAATTATTATATATATACATATATATATATAATTACTATAGAATATCATTTAATTGTATAGACAAAATCAGCATTTACTAATTAGGGGCCTACAAACAACACAGCACGTGACCAAAGAACTTCGGGAAGGCAAGAACTTCCAACAATTTACTCAGTTTTAACTTTGCAGAAATTCGACACCAGTTGTAGATCATCAGGATTTCCTCTCCAAGGTCAATGGATTCTGGGAACTATAGGATTTGGCCTGTGAAAAGTTTTGTTGTTTTACCCATCCATAAGAAAGGAAAGCCATAATGAAGGCTCGGCAAGCTTTCTATGTGATCCTAGTAATGCATTAAAGATGTCATCTGTTGCAAGACCATCTCAAACAAGTGATGACGTTAGCTATGCAATTTAATAACTAAAACAGTCTGAAATTTCCAAACTCTCCCATATTTCTGAATTTAAAGCCTAGTCAAAGGTTATGCATCATGTTATATAATCTGCATTCTTCAACAATGTTATGGCTATAGGCAAAGTAAATGAAAACAACTACTCCTCTGGATGAGTGGTGAGCCATGAAGCAAAAAAGACCATATGACAGACACAATTTTTCTTGGCACGGTATGGGCATTACAAATTGATGACAATCGTATGTCCATGCTGGCACCCCTCCATGGTGGATGTGTGAGAGTGTCACTGCAGCTGGATGGTGAGCATACAAGGGTCCTGAGGCACTGCAGGCCTACTGAAACCAGAGGGACAGCAGCTGCACTCAATGAACACCATGGGAGCTCCGCGAAGTGATGAAAGGCCTGAATTACCACAAACTGTAAATACAGATTTATTTCATTAAAATACTAGGTAACCACTGCAGTGATCCCTTCCTAAAATTATTTCAAGGATTCATTCATGTTTGCCCCTTGCAAAGCCAACATAAAAGGCAAAACCTACAATCTTTTACATCACCGAGGTTGATAAAAATAAAGCTCACCCCCACAGAAGCACTGAAAGGAAAGCCGAAAGCACACAACTCTGTCATCACATTAGCCAAGAAAAGGTTCTTTTGCTGCACAGCTAATGGGTCTTTTAAATTAAATTTTTAATTTAATAATAAATAAAAATTAAATTAAATTAAAATTTTTAATGCAACTTGGACACACATAAAGCTTTTACTGAACACAGAGAAATAAGGTGTGAAGAGAACTGCTCCAGGAAGCAGAATCACCAGCACATACTCTCATTTATGCATGAACAAATGCATCTATAAAGCAATTTTACATGCGAAATTGCAACATTCTGTGCAAACACGAATAAGTTGCTAACATTAATAATTGTTGCTAAACCCTGTAACAACCCTGCTGTTACCCATCACAATAGGTGCTGTAAAACACTGCAAAACCTTATATTCAACTTTTCAATAAGCTCAGAAAAACAGTGGAAAAAGTAAAAGGAAAACAAAACCAAAAAAACAACTAACTGCTAGAGTACTGATTCCAAATGAAGTCACCATTTAATCGAAATAAACACACAGAAATCGGACAATGAGTCTGACTAACCAGCATCTGTCCAAATATCTTGTGTCAAATAAAAGCTAAGCCTTGACTATTCTCAAAATATTAAGTTACCAGCACTAGAAAATAGCTTCCGAGACCATCAGCAAGGGAGGCATGATGGTCTCTTTCCAGTACTTTCAATATCTATAATGTCTATAATACACTGAAGAAGGAAAGGACTTACGGCCAATACTGGCCCCAATGCTCAAGTCTTACTGGCAGTAACAAAAATCTAATGGAAACCAGTAGCAGTAGGCCATGATGCTTAATTGAGAGCTGTGATTCTTCAGCCTGCACAAGAAAAGCCTCAAGGGAACGTAATCACTGCACGTAAATACTGACGGACCGGAGTAAAGACAACAGAATCAAATTCTTCTCAGTTGTATCCAGTAAATGGACAAGAGACAATGATCAGAAATTGAAATAAGAGAAAAACCTGTTTTAGTCCAAGGGTGACTGGACAGATTGCCCAGAGAGGCTGTGAAGTCTGTCTCTGGAGACTAGATGTTCAAATCCAGCAGGACACACCCCTAAGCAACCTGCTCCAGCTGACCCTGCTTTGAGCAAGGTGGCTGGCTGAACATCAACTATCTCCACGGATCTCTCTAACTCCCAACTATTCTATGATTCTGTGAAGATTCAGGTTACATTAAAATAGTGACAAAAGCGCACACCTTCAGGCCTTCTTATGTTCACTGGCATCTGTCTGAACAAATCAGACTGCAGAAACCTTCAAAGCATGGTGTGAGAAAAGATTGACCAAAGCCCTAATGCCTGGAAGAGGCAATGAGAAATCAGCCAGTATATTCTGTGGAAGCTAAATCCTGCTTCTAACATAGGAACACATGGATTAACTTGTGAGTATTTTGAGGAACGTAACAGAGAGATGATCTACTTTTAAAAGAGGTACTGTAGGCAGGCACATCACTCCAAAAACAGGAGTTTCCATCTGCAAGATGCTTTTTCATCAATACACACTGAATGCCTAACTATTCTGGAGAGCAGAAGGGGTTAGAAGAGAAAAATGCAAGGCAGACTACGGATTTTCAACCTAAGAAGGGCATCTAACATTATAGGGTGGTTAATTCTTTTCAGCACTGTTTCAAAGTTGCCAATCAGAATTGGATATTACTGTCCTATTTTTTTTTAATATAAAAACCTTAATGTGTAGTATTAAGTATCACTTTTATTAATGCAAGTCAGATACCTGAGAAAAGAAATAAGTCTGGTGTTCTTGGTACTCAGGCTGCTACCTAACGTACTCTTCTCACGCCATACCACAATGAGCCCAGCAAACACTTCTCTATGCTGCAAGAGGATCTCATTTCCTGCCTACGAGCCTCAATTATTCCCACTGCACCTTTTTAACAATTCCTCGAGTACAAGGATCCATTCCTTAGGAAATTAGGACTTAGAAAAAAATATTAAAGCTATTTTAGCCCAGTAAAGAACTACCTTTAATGGAGGTTTCTTTAGAAGGCAATTCAAACCACTTAAGTTAGGCCTGTGCTCTCTTCCCGTTGCCTATGTGCATAAAGAAAAACTATTCTTCTTGCAATGAAATCAGCGCAGTAACATATTTGCACAAAGTTGTTGCTTTCACAGAGCTCTCCAATCTCCACCTTTAGAAAAGGCTGCCAACTTTTCCCTTGAACACAATACAAAAAGCTGCATTAAAGTTCTATTCTACAAAAAGCTTTAATGCTTGTTTTGTAGAGAAATACAACTACATCCAAAGGCAGAGCATATGTATCCAAAGGAGCTAACTCACCTTTCAAAAAAGTAAGGTTTTGCTGCTATAATGAAGAAGTATTACATTTTAAAGCCATTCTTTTCAACCGAGTTTCAATATGACACCAAACCAAAAAAAACAACTAAAAATTGCCCAACTGCTGGGTCTACTTCCACACACTAAATTTAGGAAGAATGTAAGGGAGTAAGAAATCTTTTACACTAAAGCCTGAAAATTTCTAGATATTCAGCTAGAGCTTAATTAGCCTAGAGCATTGCTCCAGCTAGTATTTCTCAGAGACAAATCAGCATATGACTGCTGAACTAAAAATTAAAACAAAGCAAAGACTTGTAGCGGATTTTAATGGAATTGGGAGCAAACCCAACTCCACTATAATATTTTTCATCAAGAAAAGTACTTACCTGACATTTTTCCCTTGTTCTCGCAACATTTTCACCAGATCAGCTATCGGGTACTGAGCCTTTGCTGCGCACAAACCATAACCTGAAAAAATTTCCAAGTTTTAAGCTATTTTTAATGTTTCAGTGCAAACAGAATAGTTATAGACAATAAGCGTACCTTCGACACAAACAGAAGCTCTCATAATTAAATATAAATTAACAAAATATTAAATATACACACACACAGATATTCATACATTCCTAGACTGACCACTATAATTTATCTCTTTTTGGTCTCCTGGCCACTAACGGTATAGTGTTTGACCAGTCAAATAACACAAGTTACTTATTTCAGCTTCATAAAGACACATGTTCCTTTCTGTATCAGAAAAGGATGTTTCAAATAAGCACACTGAAAGACTGGTAAGAAGTTTACTAACAGGTTACTTTGCTACCATTATCCTCAACAAAATTTTGCATTTGCATAATGTAAACCTAGTAGCTTAATGTGGCTTTTAGCAGCAAATAATCTTTTCAGTCTTTCTGCCTGAACTAATTATCAAAGCAATAATGCCCAGAACAAAAATGTAGAGTATAAGTCATTAGCGGCATCCTCAAGGTTTGACCACAGGAGTAAGAGGCAAATTCCTTGAAGATGCTTGCAAACTTTGTTGAACACCAAGGTAATCTCACAAATTAGAGCCCAACTTGAGTGATGTTTTCATTTAAACTTAAGGAAAATTAACAAGGCTTTGGGTTTTAGCATTCTTTTCATTCCAATATTAAAATAATTTCAACACAATAGTCATGTCATTCAGTCGAAGGAAAACATGTCTTGAGCTATCCTACCTGACTTCTCACATGCAATGCGCTATTGAACCATACAAGCCTACAGCTAAACATAAAGCTTTCAGATAACTCAGGGTTTTGGTTTTCATGGGATTTCTACTATAACTGCAGTACTTACTGTATACTAACTAAGTTTTAGATAGTTTTCTGCCCTTTTTTTTTAATAAAGTAATGGAGAATTAAGCAAGTAGATGAGAAGCATAAACAAAATCCTTTCAGTAACCTAACAGACAGATATTTCATTACTGGTACCAATGGTAGTGCTTGGAAACTCACAAAACAGCTGTACACAGAATTAACTGTAAACATAATTAACAAAAGACAGTGTTTGTCCTAAAGAATTTAAAATCTAAATAAATAGGACAAAGTCTGAAGAGACACACACACAAGATTAAAAAAATAAAGTGGTATTCAGATGTCTACAGAAAGGAATAATGACTAACCTGGGAACAAAAACAGAACCCACAGACCCAGTTAATGCTTAACAGGCTAGTGCTATGTTGCAACTGCAAGATAGGCAACCATTTTTTGTTTTCTTTGAGGTTTTTGTTTGTTTGGGGTCTTTTATTAACAATACATCCTCTACGTAGACATCTTGTTGTATGAGTCAAGCGTGTCTCACCTGGAGTAATAATAATACTATTGGCTTCCTTTATCATTTCAATTGCATTGTCCACATTGATTTCTGTGTGGGTTCCAGTAATTTCCATGGGCTTCCCACCAGCTGTTGATGTGGTGCCATAGCCCCCCAGAATCACATTTGCAAGAGAACGGTTCATAGCCTGAAACACAAGAAGGGCTTAGATCATCTAAAGATGAAAACCAAGAATAAGGAGAGAAGTTCACAAAAAAACCTTCTTAGAATACTACAGCCTTCCCAACAGTCTTTACCTGCTTATAACTCAAAACTTCTTAAAACAAAGACACAGATTAACACACCAACAGCCAAACATCAGCTTCCAACACATTACACATGTAATGAGAAAGTATCAGCATCTCCCCAAGATAAAGAACAAAACAACACAAACAGCTAATATTGTTTTCTGTTTGTTCTTAAAAGGGAGAGAGAAAAGAATACATATTTGATGACGGGACTTTTTTACACATGCATATATATGCATACATTTTTTGCAAGATATTTTCTCAGGTTCTTGAGCAATTCAACACACACACAAAACTGCTCTATGACAACACAAAAACAACATAGCTCTTACAGGTAGTACAGAAGCCAAGCTCCTACAGCACCAAGACAGTAAAGAACACAACAAAGCTAAGTAGCCACATAAAACTAACCAAATGCTAACTCAAAATAAATTGTAATGAACTGAAGGGGGCCATTAACTTACTGGCTGAGCACCAAAAGGGAACAACAAATCTTAAACTTAGGAGCTTTAAGAGGAGAACACATCCTGAGAATTCAGCTCCGTAGATAAACAGCCAGGAAAAGCCACTGGCTAAATGCTTTCACTGGCATGTCTCCTTCTGAGCGTTGTCCCAAAGCAATACCTGGAAGTAGGCAAAACTACTAACTGCAGTAAACAAAACTTTAGAAGCAGAAGAAGAACACGATAAATAGCTTCTTTAATTAAACATGTGTGTCATAAATCTGCTGTGCTAACTCAGAAACCACTACAGAATTTCAGAACGGACCTGGAGAGGCAGATATACAAGCAAGAGGAAACACCCACACAAAAGTACACTTCCAAGTGTCCGATTCCCACTGACACTTCAAGTCATGCAAGTCCATAGGTTTGTTGGTATAGCCTGGAAAGATATGCCATTCTGTAAGATGCATCATCTAGCAAATAAGCAAAACCGAGATGTTAGAAGAACTTTTGTTTACTCTGACAAATCATCACTGTTTGAGATACTGTGAGGAAGGAGCACAAAGGCAGTAAAATCAGTATGTTTCTACAGTCTGCACCAGGCAGTAGTTTGTATCCTCTAAGAACACAGTGTTTGACACAAATCACAATACTAAACCATTGAACAAGAAGGTACTTTCTAGGCAAAAGAACACCCTCCAGATGCTTACAAGAAGCAAAGCACTTTCTATGCATATCTAAACCAAAAGACCAGAGTAAAACTAGGCTAAAGGAAAAAGAAGTTCAAATATTATTAGAAATCTCAGAATCCACACAAAGCAAGCATGAGATTGAAGTACCCTTGCCTGGGTCCACACCAAAAAGCCTAGGAAGGAAGGAAGTCTGGAAAAAAAAAGAGGGGGATGGTACAAGAACTTTCAAAATGCCCCAAGACCCCGTCAAGAAAAAAATTAATCAAAGCGGCTAAGACCTATTCACCTCAAGGACAGTGCAGAAACTCCTCTATAGCCTGTTTCGCCTTCTTTACCACCACAGACCACAAACTTATATGAATAAAGTGCGGGCTTCACCATTCAGAGATAATCCAACCACAAGCAAAAAGCCCTCTATGCTGTGCATACGCAGGTGATACTGGCCAGGATCTTCCATCAAGAGAAAAACCAAACTCTTGATCCCTAAGAATTACAAGTCCTGTCATCATGCCCTCATGCACAGCTAGTACATGTGATAGATCAGCATACAATCTGCAAGCCTCACACAATTTGTTCCTTCTCTTGCTGTTTCATCATCACAATTAATGATTCCTCTTGAATCGGAAGTGTTTTCCCCATCCCCAAGTTTAATACGATTCTAATACTACATCTGCAATCATCAAGTAATCACTCTGAAAAAAAAGCAAAAACAAAACCAAGCCATGCTAATTCAATCAAATGATCTGGAGAAGACACGTTGAGTTAGCATTCTGAACGAATTCAGAGGATGAGTGAAGAGTACAGCATTTCCTTTGTTCTAAATTCTTTGTCCTTAGACACCCTTCTAAGAGGCACAAATAGGGCAGAGGTGGAAAACCAAGCAGATAGCAGTGCAAAAACTAAGTGGTTATCAGAATACTTGTTGGCCAATTCAAGCTTTAAGAGATTATCTGGATAGGTTTTGGATGTTTAGGCTGCAGTTTTGTTACAAAAAGTAATTGCAAATGTAAAAGATTTCAATCATGAGGATGCTTCCACAGTCTCATCTGCACTAGATAAGCTTCTATATGCTTTGTGTGGAACAAGAGAGGCAGGGATAAGGAAGGAGGGGAAAACTGCTGCTTCCTTAGCACAGGTTGCAACAGCCGAAAGCAGAGTTTATTGAAACTCTTGGCCATTTTTCTCCTGAAATGCAGCTTCCAGACAATGACACTGAATCCTCTTGATTGTAACAGTGCTTTCTGAATAATTATTTCCATTAAAGGAAGAAAAGCAGAAAAGAAAAATGCTGGAGGAGAAATGAGTTATTCTACTTATTGTGCAGAAATTACAAAAAATATTTTTAATTCTACTAGCTGGTTAACTTTAATTGTCTAAGCTTACATGAAGCAGCACAAGATTTCTACCTCATAAAATGAAAACTTATGTATTGAGAAATACATAGAGAAACACCACTCTGTCACTGCATATTTGCTACTTACATCTCCAGGATTCCTATTTACCTCTATTCCTCCAACCGACAGATCTCAATATCTCAAAACTCTCAGAGTGCCTATAAGAGCCATCAATAAAATAAATAAAAAAGGGAAGGGACGGTAAAATATACAGTGACTATGCCTACTGGTAAATATGTACCAAACAGAACATATTTTCATCAAGCCATACAAGAATTTTAAAGAATGTATTTCTCATAGTTGTGCTGCACCAAAAGTATTAACTTTATGTTAATATGGACAAATTTACTTTACACAAATATAAGTGTATATACATATAAAAAGATTCCCCATGTGCCACATAATCTGACTTCCTCTTGGTAAGGAGATACAAAATGCTCAAGAAAGAAAAAGACTCTCTAAAATTCATACCTGGGTTTTTTCATTTCAACTCACCTCCATGAACCTGAACAAAAACAATTCTTTAAGCTTTTCTGAAATCGTTCCTCAAGAGAGATGAAAATGAAAGATACTGAGCATTCCTAACATGACAACACTATTTATCAGCAGAGGTGAAGTAAGAGACAGCCAGGGCTGACCAAAGGACAGGATAAGAGCAACAAAGATCACACAAGAACACATGAGCAGAAGTGAAACAGAATTACACAACAATCAAGAGGTTGGCAACTGTTGCACAGCAAACAGTTTTAAGTCATTACCTCTCCATCTTCAAAAACAAAAACGAGACACAGGAAGACAAGAGACTTCTGTACGAATGTTCCAGAAAAAAAGGAGACGATTACTAATAATACAATACGGTTACACAGAGAGTCGAAGCTCAAGTTTGATCTGACACGGACATTAGTATCAGCGACGCACTAACGCAAGCCTGCTGCCACCCTGTGGTACTTCAAAGCAGCTGCTCTGAAGAGAGTAGCACGCTTTCCCACACTTGGAAAAAAAACTAACTAAATCATTCTCTCATCGAGACAAACATTTTAAAGGAACTCTTTACTCTCTTGCTGATAAATTTTAAATTTAGCTAAAATTTAACAACACTGTAGAGCGATATGACTGAAAGAAGCAGTGGAGCACAAGTGATCATACCTATCTGAACCCAGACTCAAGCCCTCAATGCACAAGACAATGCAAATACTTTCCTCAGTTTTGGAGGTTGTGTCACCCCAAACCTAAGGAGATAACAGACACCTACCCCAACAGCTTCAAACAAGAATTTTCTAGTCCTAGCAGTTTGGTCTTCCGATTGCTTATTTTCCTAGTAAACATTTTGAGTAAGGTTTTTCATGACTTGGGAAACAAGCACAATTTCTGCTGACTTCTTACCACACACATGATGTAAGAGAGGATGGCTCCAGAGGAGCCAATGAGTGCACCAACAATGGTCAGCAAGTTGTTGTTCAGTAGGAAGCCCTCAGCACACAAAGCCCAGCCAGAGTAACTGTTCAGGACAGTAATAACTACAGGCATGTCAGCACCTCCAATAGCTGCCGTTAAAGTGACACCCTGCAGAAGGAAAGAAAATATTTTAGTATAAGGTATGACTAAGGAGAACATGCAGAGAAGACACCATCTGCAGCACTGAAAAATAACTATCAAGTTACTTAATAACCTATTCAACTCTTTTCAATGTAAAAAGACATCAAGCTCTGGCCTGAGGACTGGATTTATCGATTCTGCCTTCCGAGACAGGACAGGAAGGCACCCCACCGTCCTCATCCTGCGCTTACTCACATATTTTCATTCACAAAAGTATCCCATCAGCTCCACTGAACTGTTCACATCATTAAAGGATTCATACTGAGCAGTTTTTGCAAGACTCGGTTTACACAATTATAATATTCAGGGTAAGTTTTGCAACAGCTGGGGTGAATGACTGGGGGAAGTCACACATGGGGATAATCTTTTGAAGTTATGATAACCTGTAAATCCAGTGCTCTTTCAAAGTATTTTAAGGATAAACTTTTAGAAAAGTCTTTTAAAATATTGGTTTGTCATGTAAAAAGCTCCACTAAGTCACAGCTCCGAAATCGAAATACGAATATACACGTGTTCTCTGGAACAACCCTGTTTCTAGCTTACAGCTGGATTTAGGATAGTTAGTTACTACTTGCCTCTGCAGGTCAGCATACGGGCACAATGACGACTGTGGCTCAGAATGGTAAAATACAATCATAAAGAAGTTTGCAGAGCTGAAGAACAAACCGCATGTTTAATTTGTTTCACATAAAATTCTCTAACTTACCATTATGGCTGAGAGAGCTGATACGGAACCTAGGCAAGTAATTCCCGTAGTGTAACTAGGGTCAAGCATGTACGGAATCATTCCGCCAGCGCTGGCAGCCAGCAACCCTGCATTCAATGCATGACGACCAGGCAAGAGCAATGGTGCAGAATTCAGGATACCTGCAATCAAATACATAGATATTGACACATAGATGCAGGACAGTGTCTGTTGCCCCAGAGAAGACTGAATACTTCAGCAAAAGAAAAATTAAAAGAAAAGGAGAGGGGCAGAAGATAAAATAAGTTAGCTGAAGCTGAGACTTTGTGTTGACTCAGTATTGCAACACATTCAATCTTACTCTACATTTTCAAATACTCCTGTTCAAACTCTTATTTTACTTCCCAATCTCACTGAAGTACTTCAGAATAATCCTAAATACCTCTTCTCCTCTAGAAGGCCCCAAGTCTCTGAATGTTGTGTATGACGCTCTTTAACAGGAAGCTTTTAGCTGGAACATTTTAGTAAAGGTATCTCAGTCTCTCAAAAGCTGTGTGCTCAGAAAAATACAATCGCACAAAAAACCAAGTATAAAATACTCCTGCTTTCAAACACTTTAATTTCACCAGTACCCTAAGTCACACGGACTTCCCACACTGATAGACACTTGAGGCAGGAAAGAAAGTTCAGTATCTGCTTGATTCAGTTTAGAAAGACACTTACATATTTATCTTCACCCTAGGCTTCTTTTTTTACCCAAACAACACAGCAAGAGTAAAAAATAATTCAAGTTTATCTATTACTTTTGGTGTAAGTAATTACTTACCAAGAGTCTCGCCTAAATTTAGCTAAAATCAAGGGAAAGAAAGAACCGATGGTCTCAGAACCAGGAGTCAAAGTTCAGTAATATAAACAACCTTATTATTGTGTTGATATGAAAATGTAAGGGGGGCAGTATCAACAAACAGGGCTGAAACAGGCAGTGAGGTTCACCAGGGCCATGCGCACAAATCACTGAAGGGATGGAGCAGGTAAGATGAAGAAGAGAAAAGAAAATAACAGAGAAATAAATAAGAGCAGAAATGCATCAGAAATACATACTACTGACAAATGCTTCAAAAGATTATAAGAGAAGACGGCTTTCCATCCAAGTCATGCTTCCTCCTTCAATGGCTGGTCTCAAACACTGAAGAAAGCAAACAGATGTTTCCCAAAAGAACTACTGCAAAGCTAGTAACAGGATTAGTAATAGGAAGCTCTTAGCTGGAACTTCTTAGTACAGGTATTATTCTCAGTCTCTCAAAAGCTGTGTGCTTATAAAACTAAACATAAATGCAATAAAGAAGACTTCAGGTGCATAAGAAGCAGGAATCAGTAAGTATTTAATTTAGAAGGCATATTTACTAAAACAGTAAGTGATATGGAGCATGGAGTTTGCAGAGTAGGTAAATGGATAGTGAGTTGAATGGTTTAAAGTGAGGCAGTCTCAATTGATTCTGCAAGCTACCTATTTAAATTAAGCCTGCAAAGTTAAGAACAAAATCGCACAAACAGTGGTGCTCACTGAGTCCAGCAACACCAAAGTTTCAGCTAAAACATCTACTCAGGCAAAGTTGTGATCATACAAGTTCATTAAATTAGAGTCAGGTAGTGTCTTAGCATCACTAAACACCTATTTCTACACAAGATGAACTGAGGGAAGCTTACAAGACATCGTAAATAATAGCAGTAGTTCTGTCCAAGCACTGAAGACAAATCTTTCACAACTGTACAAAAGCTGTACAAAAATTACACAGAATTAGAAAAACACTCAGAAGATTTAAATATGTAAACTTTTACCTGATGCAAAATACAAAGTTTCTTTCCGATTACGCAGAAGTCTAAAGGCAGCACTAAATCCTGGGGCTAAGAAACACCCTTCAACACATACTTAATTCTGAATGGAAAGTCTCACCTTGTAGTTTTCCATAAGCAACAAGAGAGCCGCTGAAAGTCACTCCACCAATGTACGTGCCAAGATATGCCACAACCTTGGTGAGATTTGCAGCTGGATCAGTAGCGAAGTGAGGATATTCAATCATGTATTCTGCTACACAGGTCAGCACAGCAGCCAAACCAACCAAACTATGGAAAGCAGCCACTAGCTGAGGCAGATCTGTAATCTGGATGCGTTTGGCAATTGTCAAACCTATTGAGAGTTAGAAGACAGAAAGGAAGTCTTAAAAAACAAAATCAATATGTGCAGCTAGAAAGCAAAATATCGTGGTTTAGCACACAATGAATACATGCACATGCACGCTTGTTCCACTGGAAAAATTTGTTCTGTGCTAGAAATTGCTATGGCATTTAACTGAATGTTGCATGTATGTATTATCTGCAATGAGGATATAATGGAAATTTAAGACAAGATTTAAGTATGTTGTGTTCTTAAAAGCTTCACTAAATATTGAGAAATTCAACATCTTCTGTGATAAAAGCACTGTGAAAAATGGAATTCGGCAGCATTCAGATAGAAACTGAACAGATATGAAGTTGGGCAAATTCATTCACCTCTGTCTACCCAGTCTGCCAAAGACAGCTGACATGCTCCCACTTTTCTGCAAGTCTCCCCATTTTTACCACATCCAGATGCATAATAAAGGCCCTGGGACTTAAAATTATTTGTTCATGTATTTGCAAAGTGAAGTACCCAAGCCATAAATGCAAGCTAGTCAATTCACTTGTGAGCTACACAATATTTTTTGCATATACAGCTTGCACAAAAGCCTATATTGTTAGTTCACAGCATCATACGCTTACCTATGGTACCACCAAGTGCCATTGCACCTGACATCTGCGACAACAATTCAGGAGTGGGTTTAAGGGCTCCAAGAGTTGCTGCTAAACCTCCTGCAACACCAATCATACCCAAAGCATTTCCAAGACGAGCTGTTCCTTGTGTGGATAGACCAGCTAGGGCACCAACACAGCATAAGCCTGAGCCCAGATACATCATCTTTAAAGTAAAGAAAAACCTTAATATACATACACGAAATAAAGACAAAGTGCATAATAACCATAAAATTTTTTCTGATAATTACACAAAAGGGCTGATTTCTCCAGAAAGTCTATAACTCACAGTTATTAACTGATGTCAAAACTCCTGATTGTGAAAAACTGTTGTACAAGATACGATTTTGGCCAATTAAAATAGGACATCTATTAAAACTTTTTCCCTACTTTATGACCTTGGTTTATCTGCAGTGTGAATACTGTACTTGAGTAAATCTAATTTGCCTCATCAGTTCAGAAATAAGTTTTTCTTTAGTACAAAACCCAAGACTAAACTGTCCTGTTCATTACAGGACTTTTCAGAATTTGGTGATGGCACATCTGAACTGTTTTCAAAAAGTATAAACTTAAATGAACTGAGCTGTACATTTCAAGATAACTGAAAAAACTCAAATTTATTAGAAGTCCCTGGCACAAAGGTACATTTGGATGCACTTTTTTCCAAACACAGAGGCAATACACTTTGATTTTTCCTACTACTACAACAAATACAACCAAAGGTTTACCATTACAGGGGTTATCGGTACAGTCTCTGTACATCCCTCTGTGCTGAATTCTCATCCCATTCAGATCTCATACCTACTTCAACTGTCACGCCAAGCTGAATTTTCAGAAACTTTTAAACCAAAGACTCATTTCTCTAGTCAATCTAATATTAAAGCTGTCAACAATAATAGCCACAAAGCCACCTTCCTACCTGTTCAATATTATAGCCACCATTGAGAGCAGCTGCATAACCTCCTACAAACACACCACCAGGAAGCAGGTACAAGTAGTTGTACTCGGGAGGATCCGTGGGACGTTTGAACATATCCAGCATTCTCTGTGTAACTAGAAACCCACCTGGCCAAAGCAAAACAATAATTTTACAGAAATAAAATCTGAAACTAACAATAAATCAAACTGTAAGAAAAGTACTTTGTTAAACCACATAAAACAAAGTTAGCTACTGACACCAATAAAGCGTCTGAAATGCTAGTAATCTGGAAAACCACCAAGTAACAGAAGAGTAAATTACAGTGAGATCCTGTTGTCTTTTTTAACCTTTGGAGGAAATTCATGAAAGGAGAAGGTGTAAAGACTGAGAGACTTACTCTGGCTCCATAGTCTATGCTGACTACAGGATACAGTTCAGTATCCTGTGTCCTTTTCCTTATCTATTCAAACAGTATTTAAAATAGTCATGTTGGTCACTTTCTTATCTTTGTTTTATTCATGGAGCTGGGACTTCTGAAGCTTGAGCAAGCAGAATTTTGTTCTACATCACAAGTATATTTTTCAAGTAGGAAAAAGAATACAAGGACAAATGCAGTCCCATCTTGGGATATACAGGAAAAGATATATAATTATCACCCAAAGGATACTGCAAAAGGAAAATGCACATTTAAATGCTTCCCTAAAAAATTTGCATCACAGGGTGTGCAAATCTGATACACCTACAATAAAAATTTCACCTGGGGGAGGTTTTCTTTATTGCTGGATGCTCTCTGGTCCCACTCCCAGAACAGGATTTCTGGATTCTATACAATTCAAGAGCTAGAACAAATAAAATAATTCCATAAGTGCTTTAAAGTCACCCTCAGGAGAAAACTCGACATTCATACCTGCAATATTGACTGAAGAGATAAAGGTCGAAAGCACTGCTAGACTCTGAGGAGTGTTTTCAGGCACATAGTGTCCTCCCATCAATACCAGCCCACCAACTGCAGTTAGTCCTATTTAAAAGAGATAAAAGTGTTACTTAACCTTAGAAGGCTCCATACCTAAACAAAGTTTCCTTTCAGCTGTCAAACAGAAACCAACTCAAATTCTGACCCCTACTGTACACATTACTACTTAAAGACTACTGCTGCCTTTTAGCAGTTTAAGCTTGTTTCAAATTAAGTACAGTTCTCTGAGCACAGGGGCAGCCTCCAAGTACTTTTTCGATAAAAAGAAACTTGTCTTTAACAGTTAAAAGTAGATAAGACTTCTGACCTGTCACATACATACACACATATTCACATACATATATATAATCTTACATAGGGTTATGAATTTTATGGCTCACTCAGGAATTCCAAACCCCGCCTTTCCCCAAAACACACGGCTTGAGGAAAAAAAAAAGGGAATGCAGAAAATATGAAAAAATAAGTTATATTCTCAGCAGCATTTTCCAGAGATGCAAGGAAAGATGCGTTCTATGAAAGGAGAGAATGCAGAACTCAACGTATAACAAACTTAAAGCAAATACGTTAAGAATGAAAAATTACTTACAAGAATTACACAGCATTACACTTGCCCTTCTTTTGAAAAAGCATACTCTCTAGAAAGAGTATGTTTCAGCTGACTTTGCTACTTAAGAAAGTAAACTCAGACATGCAAAGTAGTACTAGGCTCTTTGGCATTTCAAAAGATGTATTAGCAGATGCCTGTCTAAAGTTTGAACAAAAGGGGCTCTGCTTACTTCAAACAGAAAACAAGCATTTGTTTGACAGCTGCTTACCTGAGATAGCATTAGTCACTGACATGAGTGGAGAGTGAAGAGCAGGAGTTACACCCCATACTGTATGGTACCCCACTATTCCAGCAAGGCCAAATGTTGTCACCATTTGCGTGAAAGCAGCATTAGGAGCTACAATACCCAATCCTAACATGCTGGATAAACCTAAAAGAAAAGCACAGCAAAACTTCGCTATCAGTTTTCAATGGTTTGTTATATCTAAATTCTGTAAAACAGGAATTAAGTATTGAGCAAAAAAGCAAAATAAAATTTGGTGCGTGTACTTGTTTCAAGACCTGTCAGATCACCTTCATCAACTACAAGGCTCTTTTAATGGTAGTGTTTATTTTACAATAGGAAATAAAAATCACGTTGAGACTCAAAAGCGTGCACACGATGAACAGAGATTAAAATTAAGACTTCCAACTCATGATGGCATGCAGAAGATCTGATGCATACAGAATACCAAATGACAAGACAACTCAATATTTGTCAAGGTAAACACGATTTTCTCAGTCCTTCAGTAGACTGTGGCCATTTAAGACTCACACAATGAAGTCTGAAAAAAGCAATAGCATTGAATTGATTCTGCTGCAAAGTCAGGGCACAGTCTTTAGCAGGAATCCTGAATTTTAAGTACTTTACTGAATTTAATAGAGCAAAATGCACACATACATGCATGTAGCATGAGTCAGCACTGTTTGAAATGTTAATACTTTAGGTTAAATTTGTAAAATGTTATTTTCTTTCTTAAAAGCAACTATTACTCTACACTGATTTTGTACTAGAACACAGCAGCCAATCAACTGCTCTCCCAACTAGTTATTACATTGAATGAGTCAGACGAGGAGTCACTTACAAAATTATCATCAGCCAAATGAAGAGCACTCTACACTGATACTTCAGCTCTGGAAGTTGCCTACCTGCTGTGTATACAGATGCACTAGTCATAGTTTTCTGAAAAGGCGTAATAGTAGCTGCTTTTTCTGCTTCCAGCTCTGCTACGGTCTTCTGTTTCACAGGGGCTCCTTGAGGAATATTATTTGGTGGAGGTGCTGGGAAAATCACCTTGCCATCCTGACAAAAAGACATTTACAGTTAGCCCTAACAGGGCAGATGTTTTACAGTTAGAGGAGCATATCCTTCTTAATCCTGCAACTCAGGTAAGCCTTAACATCCTACAGCTGTGCAACAGGAATACCTTCCTCTTCTGCATCAGCAGAAGTTTGCAAGGCTGGATGATCAGTACAGCCCAAACAAAATAACCATACTGGTTCACACATTTTTCAGACAAGATTTAATATCAGAGCCCAAGAGCGTATATGGCAGAAACAGCATAATGCTTCAAAGCAGGAACCAAAGCAAAGAGGTAAAGTTCCTTAAATGCATTTATGCAAAATAAAAGAGAGTCTTAGAAATAGCAAAACTTGCTACATATGTGAGCTGTTATTAGAGCCTGCTCAAAAGTCAGCTCAGTACCAAGCATGAAGTCTCACATTTCTTGCTGTTCTCCAGGCCTCTGGAGCAACAAAAGGTAGACCCAAGCAGTACACACCACTTCAGTGGTCTGGCAAGGGCTGAATTCCATGTAACGCTCCTCCAGAATAGATATCACAAGCATTGCAAAATGTTGGCAGTAAAACTCAACAGAAATTAATACCTCTTACCTAAACTGCAAATTATTTCCTAATACTGCAGCAGGAGAGCTCACGCTGGCCCATGCCCTAAGTTCATATTTTATTATTTTCTAATAGAATTTAAAGTACCTGCATACTCTAGTTCTACCAGTTTTTTCTGAAGCCACTCTTACAAGAACAGAAACATGCTTGGGTTTTCTGGTTTTTTGTCTTAAAAAAAAAAAAAAAAAAAAGAAAAGGAAGAATGCTTTCCTGGTCTTGTAGCGTTGTTTCCAAATAAGTTTTAAATAACTACAACTTTATCACACAAATGCAACAGGCAATTCGATTTTTTTCCTTATTTTTCAATAGTAGACATCAGGTATTTGTTTAACCGTGACAAGATAACAAAAGCAAAGAGGTGTTTATTTGAAAAAAATAGCACCAAGGAGTATTCTGCTGAACATAAACACAATTCCCCACATTGTTTATCAAGCCATGTCCACTATCCTTTAAAGCATTTAAAGAGACAACACTGACAAACACATGTACTCACAAATTAGGAAGAGAATATTTACTGACTTACCTTCATTACAACAGTTCCTCTAATAACATGATCCAGAGTCCCATAATCAAATTCATCTTTTGGCTCAAAGTAGAAGTTCTCTTTGTCAGGACTGATCGCCTTGAGGAGTTTGATAATATTATTGGAATACAGAGAACTGGCCTGAGTAGCCATTCTGCTAGGCAGGTCTGTGTAACCAATGTGTGTAACACCCTGAAAAAAATTCAAGTAAAACATTATGGACTATTTCAACCTGTAAAGAAGCAGCATCTTTCTTAGTATATCCTTCTGGAAATATACATCCAAACTATTTCACTTACTTGTGCTTCTAACCCCAGTTAAAGCTCTTACCTGGAGTTCTAAACTTATTAAGTCAGAGGAGGATTACTCACAATTGTTACAGAATTCAACGTGATCAAACCTAACACCTTAAATGTTATTAGCAACAAGCCTACACAAAGAGGAAGATGTACTAGTGCAGGAGCTTGTCCTCTCCAAATCCTACCATTCACTCAGAACCCAGCTTCTGAAAGCAACTAGGTAACAGATTATCTTGCCTAATGCCTGGCATCGTCACAGTCCTTCCGGAGGCCATGCACTGGAGGCAACTTTCTGTACAAGAGAAGTGAAGGGAGCTTCCTCAGAGCTAGCTAGCTGTGCAAGTAATATGCCAGGTTCACATTTAGATAAAGATGTAATGCAATATTATCCACACTGTTTAAAGAACAAATGTGAGTCTATCTCACTATCAGGTAGGTATGGGAATGTATGGGAAGCTGAGGTTGGCAGACATTCTTCAAGTCCAAGCAGTCTTATGTTAAAACACCACTTCTACGACTTTCAGCTAAAGTCTCTGCAGGCTTCCAGGGACTTTGGTTTAATGCAATGCTCCAGCACACTGCTAGTTCTGCACTGCTGCTCTTTTCCACAGTTGAGGGCCAACATGCTATATCTAGGGGTAATATTCCTCTGGCCAAAAACGCTCCATGTAAAATCTTCATGCAAGATTCTACTCATTTATGTTCTATGTACTCCAATTTCAGTTTTTAAGCAAGGACATCAAAAGCCCTAGAAAATTATAGAGCCAAGTAGAACGCACGACTCACAACCTCACTTATATTAATGACAACTATGGCAGCAGTACACCCTACAGGCTTTCCTAATAACAGCATTATGTCCTTACATTACCAATAATGACTAGTAGATTTCTCAGAAATACCAAAAATAAAACCCAAGAAAGCAGAAAAACAAGCTCTCAACTGAGGCAACGAACACTGGAGCAAAACCAAAGCAGTTACTTCAGTGCAGAGCAAAACTGCTTACTTTAATGAACCAATTCACGCTACTCCTAGTCTGAGTTATAAGCAGTTTGGGTACTCTTGGGCAGAAGCACTCACCTGGGTGAAGCTCCAGACATACAAAGACAGCACCCTTCTGAAACTGACATTACATTAAGCTAAGCTAGAGACCGTACACCGAAGAAAACACTGACATAGCCTGAACCTGTTCAGTTTACCCGTGTCAGGGACTGTTAATCTCCAATTGTGGAAGGTGATAAGTAAGTCAAAGAAGCTAAAGAAGCTACTGCTACTGCCAGGTCTTTAGACAGACCAAGACACAGACAAACTACAACCTCAACTCAGCAGAGACAAATCACTGGTCTTGGAAGTCTTAGCAAGTAAGACCTCCATACTTAACAGTCAAATTAACATTATACAAAAGCATTTGCTGCTTTAAAAATCTTCAGACTGTTACACAGTGATAAGTAATGACTAAATGCAAATCTAAAACACTACTTATACACAAATAGCAAAATTAGTTACTTGCTCTCTACAACTCCCTGAAAAGAGGCTGTGGTGAGGCAGGTGTTGGTGTCCTCTCCCGAGAGATTAGCAACAGGACAAGAGGAAATGGCTTCAAGTTGCATCAGAGTAGATTTAGACTGGTTATTAGGAAAAAAAATCCTTACTGTAAGAGTGATGAAGCATTTGACCAGGCTGCCCAGGAAACTGGTGGAGTCACCAAAAGCGGAGGTGTTCAAGAAGCTTGTAGACGGGGCAATTTGGGACATTGTTTAGTAGGCACAGTGGTGATGGGCTGACTGATGATCTTAAAAAGTCTTTTTCAACCTTAATTATTCATGATTCTATTCTATTCTTGTTGTCTGCATACAGCTTATAAAACACAATATGAATTCACATAAACTTCAAATGATCTGCAGATTAATGCTCACCTTATGAACATAGAGTTCTCCAGGCTTCGTAGTCTCAATGTTTCCCCCTGCTTCTGCAGCTAAATCCACAACAACTGAACCTTCCTTCATAGATTCAATCATATCTTTCTTAAACAAGACCGGAGCTTTTTTGCCTGACAAGACAAAGGATAGGTTAAAAGCAGAATTCAGTTTTTCATCTGTAGAGCTCAGGAGATGCGTTCTTCCCTTTTTTCTCTCTCTAACCTTATTTTTGTAAGCAAAATTTTCAACTAATCAGTATCTAGGATGAAATGTCACTAAGGTTTGTTTATACAGGCAGAAAGAAGAAACCCTAGAACACCTTGCTCCCAAGCATATAAAAAATGTATGCATAGGCAGTGTAAAGATGCTAGCAAGCAATTTTGTACTCACTAAACAAACAACATCCAATCTTACAATAGAAGTCATAACAAGAAAAAAGAAAACCAACAACCAATCACCCCAAAAAAAATGCCACATCATAAGTTACTAGAAGATAATGTCGTGCAATACAAAGCCCTATAACTTAAGTCCTATCTCACTACGTTTCAAACAACAGTACTACTTCAATTTCCCTTGTTTCAATACACAAGTTGGATAGCAGAAGTAGCAGCCATGCAATAAATATGAAAGAATTGTATGTTCTTACTTTATTACTATCTGCTCCTATAATAAGAAAACATGATAATATTGAGGCAAAAACTGCTTACATGCTTACACAGGCACACTGCACACACAGCTCCAGAACATGCCAGCTTACACAAGACAAACGAAAATTAGCATCTTGTACATAAAACATACCTGGAATAAGTGCTGTGGTGATGATAATATCAACATCTTGGCACTGCTTGGCAAAAAGTTTCATTTCAGCTTCAATAAATTCTTTGGACATTTCTTTAGCATAACCACCTTGTCCCTCTCCAGATTCCTTTACTTCTACTTCCAAAGGCTCAGCACCAAGAGACTTGAACTGTTCCAGCGCAGCAGCTCTACGAAAGGAGAATTGCAGGGGAAGAAACAATCACTACTTTATGAATCGACCACAATTTTTCCAGTCTTTTTGGTAGCAGCCTTTAGACAATAGATCTAAAATTTATTCTAAGTCTAAGGAGACTAAAGTCCTCAGCTTTCTGTATTTAGTGAAAAAAAAGTAATTCATCACTTATTTTAAGTCCCTAATGAAGATATCTGGATAAGGAATTAAGGTAGCCTACAGTTTCTTGTATAGTTAGCAGAGTTGCTCCAAGATAACCCTCAAACCTGGGAGCTTAACCATTGACTAACTCTGCTCACCCATTTCTCTTGTCATGACTAGGCAACTTCACAAACCACACTTAGATGCCTAGAACAGGCGATAAAAACACAGCCCATTACCATGTCTATAATCTCTAAAATGCGAAATACTAGTAAGTCTTATTTTCACAGGGAAAATTGGGTTTGAGGAGGATTCGGGGTGATGATTTGGGTTTTGGTTTTTGTTGGATTTTTTTAGTTATCCTGTAAATGTGTAATTTATTTCACACCATGTGGTATCACAGCAAATAGTGACTAAATTTCAGTGTTAGGTGAACATCCACAACTTGTAGAGAATTCAACACAAATATTCTTGAACACCAAGATAAAATTATACAGGATGCTTAAGAAAGGAATCTCACAAAGTTTTAAGCAGATTTTGACTACGTTTTTAAGAAAAATAAGCTCCTCACGTTTGTTTTTTTTTTGAGGCACATGCAGATTTTCTAACACATCAATTTTTTGTATTGCACATCATAAATCTGGCGATGTATTCATTTTTATTCTTTCAAAAATGGAAAGAAAATGATGGAAGAAAAATGGTTGGAAAAGAATTGCAATTCCATGCAGTACAAGTCCTCTGACTGTAATACAGCTACAAGCTATTTAAATCTTACTATAATTTCAGATTGCTACTACTGTTTTCACACACCTACCTAGTATCAAATCCACGAACCACTGCACCCATTGATTTAGCTGCTCCTGCAGAAGCCAGGCCAGCAACTCCTCCTCCAATGATCAAGACCTAGAACAAAAACTTCATCATGCTTGAAGCATAAACTAAAACTGGTTAGCAAAGCAGCAGCATTTTACTCCTTTCACAACTGTAGGTACAACTCACTAACCATCCATCATTAATCAGTTACTTTAGGACACAGAACCTAAAACGACTTTTGTAAAGCTACCCCATAACCGTAAAAGCTTTAAAAGCTCTAACTCGTAACTTCACTTATCTGAGAGCCAGCTCATCTATAGCTAACAGTTCACATAAGCATAGTTTTTCTCCTTGACTTCTCTTTTTTTTCTTCTTTCCCTCATTCTACTTTCATTTCTCTTTAAACCACCCGGAATTCCAAACAAGCAATCTTTCCAACACAGCAAAAATCACAACATCTCTGACTTTTCCTAACTGCTTCCTTGCCTCTCCCCATCTGGGGAAAAAAAAAAGATATACATCCACGTATAGCTAGTCTGATGTTCAAAACTAACCAAATTTAAATAAGACTCAAAGTATTCTACCATTCTCCTCCAAAAAAAGACACTACTACACGTAATGAACCAAAATTGCTATGGGAATAACTACAGGGATTCCTCAAGTCTCTAGAACTAGCCCCAAGCCAGGAAAAAAAGCCTTTTAGCACATTTTCAGCACTGGTTAGCTGTACTCAGGAACTCACATATTCTTCCGCTATAGTAACTGTCTAATGGCACATACCTTTGCTGGAGGAACTTTACCAGCAGCTGTGATTTGACCCGTGAAAAATCGACCAAAGTGATTTGCTGCCAGTACCACAGCCTTGTAACTGTCAATTAAAGACAAACACACATCAGCATTTTCACAGCCTCAGTACAACTCTACTGACAACAGTAATCAAAAGGATTAATGTCTGACCATAGCACACGCAGGATAAAGCAAGCTTAATATTTTACTATTGAGCACAAGTTTGATAACCTCTGTTCATATGTCTCGGATTTTTTTAAATCATGGAATGCATTTTCAGACAGAATTTTTGGACCGCAAAATACTGGATGTACACAACTACTCACCCTCTCAAATAAAATTTTACCCGAATAATAAATGCATAACTTGCCAAAAGTTAACTTTGTGGTCTTCAGAGGCTGTAACCTGAGGCTTGTTAGGGAAGGAAACATGAACAAGCAATTTCAAAACGTAGAGGGATTTTGCAATAAGCTCACCTAAACAAGCAAGCACACATTCAATAAAGACACTCTGACCTTCAATCTGCAGCTAAATGGCTTAAGGCAAACAGCTTAACTTTGCTACCTCTTTTGCCCCATCTGCTTTGTAGCAGAATGGGAGGCTGCACACCAAGATAACATTGGTAGAACTATCTGAAAATGCAGATAATTTATAATTACGTCTCTTCTTAACCACAGTGCACATTTTTTTGCATTTTTCCTAAGACTGTTGTGGTCCAGTCTCTTTCCACTCTTCCCTATCTCTAGCAGGGGCATATGGAAGTCTATATGCCATAAATTTTTTTCTAATTTGTAAAATTGCTTATAAATTTTATACTTTTAAATAAACTACTTACTTCAATACTTTCATAAAATTACATAGAATTAAAACACAGAGAAGCAACCAAACACGTATACTGCAGTGTCCATAAAAAAACCCCTAGTAATAGCTTCACAACAACATTTTAATTCCCTTCAATATCAGTTGCAAAGCATGAAGACATCAGAGTATTCGGTCTTTTGCTTGTATGTGCCATGGCAACTGCATTCATACTGAGCGCTGTTTGGGTTAGTTAGCTCCCAGGAACATCAAATCTCAACGACAGACAATCTGGGTTCAAGCTGTCTTATGGATGTCTTTGAGCCTGCTATACTTAGAACAAAAAGGCGCTAGACAAAGCAGTCCAGGAAACAGAAGAACTGCCTTCAATTTTATTTATTTACTTAGTTAGCTAAAGTCTTGGTCTGATCCGCTGCAAAGCTAACCGTAAGAAAATCTTAAGTAGTTGTCTGGCACCTCTGACAGCTCCATCGTGCTTCAAATAGCTGCATGAAAAGAGAGATGCATAATTGTTTTGCATATACCTAATATCAAAGTATTGAGCTTTTAAACCACCTATACTTACTCATTGAAGGAGTAAATAAAAAATAGTAAGATTCATACCCAGCAATGTTGGCCATGGAGCTAAGTGCATCATATCCCTGAGCAATGGTGACCCGCGGAACCTGATCCATAGCCAAGACAGTAGTTTTTTTTTCTGCAAGTTTTTTCAGGAGGTCTGGATTTTGTGCTGGGTAGATAAAACTAATCAGGGTAGCCGCTGTCTTGAAAAGATCTGCCTCATGTACACCTAGAGCGGTGTTATATATAGGAGCCCTCACCTGAAGAAAGAGAGAAGTTTCCAAATTAATCAGAGGAAATAAACCAGAACACACTCCACTTCCTTTCTCCCAGCCTGCAGTCTGTTCATATTCCCACCAACAAAGTACACAAGGAGGGGAGTATATCTAAGGCTGTTTACACAACTGAACTGAGTAACCGCACTTCTTAACTGCGGTCTGCATATGGTGACTGGGCACTAACAGTCAGCATACACCTTCAGAATGATTCAATGGCTTCTAACCAGCAGTTACTGGCTTTTATGACAGGCAGCTGCCCCCAAACTGGCCATTTTTAAGTAAAATGAGTACTGAACAGATGTGCCAATTAAGCTCTACAGGCTAAAAATCACTAATGAGGTAGCAATGCACCATTACATACAGGAATTTCAAGCATGAAGTCCAGCAGATACTCATCTTGACCTGTATTCACTTGAGCTTCTCACTTTTCTTAACAATGAAACCTACTTAAAACAGTTGTTCACAAATCAGCTTACAGAAATTCCATGTTCAATCCCAACAGGATAACTTCCAAGACAGCAGTTAAAGGAAGCCTCAACATCAAGTTTAAGGCCTTTTTCTTTCAGGACTGTAACACAATCTAATAGCTCCCTAGCAACTTCACTTTTAGGTGTCTTGCTAGAACAGCTACACCTCATCTAGTTACATATAGTGTTCAAACACACTGTTGCTGCGGAATTGCTGGATGTCTGATTGACAAAAATTAGAAACTTGCATTTTCAACATTTCAAGTTTCCAAGAGTTGAACTGTATGTCACTAATTTTGCGGCAAAAATTTCTTAGAGCAGGGATTTCATCTGAATAAAGTTCAAAACTAGTCTACCTTGCTCTAGAAAACAACTCTTCCAAGGTAATTAAAAACTGGGTAAGAAATTATCCTCATTGTTTTCCAGTGCCACTATTCACTAGTTTATTAAAAAAGGACAATCAGAACTAAAATTGAATCAGAACTTAGAATGAAAAACAAATTTAAAGCAGCTTACTTACTGAACTTTCAGTGGACTATTAGAAAAAAATGACCCAAATGTTTTTCCAAAAAGAACGTAATACGAAACATATTAATAAAGCAATTACTTTGACGATCAAATCAGAAGCCAAGACTTCCTTGGTCCCCTGGATCTTTGCTCCAACTTCTCTGTAATGGTCATCAGAAAACTTGGAAGCTTCTCCAGCACCAGATTCCACTACAACGTTGAAGCCTTGTTTAACCAAGGCTTGAACTCCAGCCGGTGATAGAGCCACTCTCTTCTCATTCTCAAATATCTCCTTGGGGACACCTACAGTCAGCTGTTTATAAGGAATTCCTGTAAGAGTGTCAGATTAGACAGCATTAGTTGCACTAACTACATTAATGGCAGTCTTCAGTGTTGTACAGATACATGCAGACATGTCACACTTAGCAATCCTCCCTTCTAAGGCAAGAGGAAGCAGACTGGTATTTCCTAGCATTGTAGTTTACATTGCCTTAAATTACACTACCTTGCTAGAGATCCCTGCTCTCTCAGCAGGTCAGCACCATCAACCACACAAGCAGTAACAAGTGTTTGATGTAATTCACACCCATCTAAATTTATAGTTCTGATTGTGTAATTGATATTCTGATTATACAATACATAGTGTTCTGTCAATGAAACATCTACCTGGGGTAAGAAAAATTTAAATCTCTCTCTATTCACTTTATTACTGTGAGGAAATAAACAAATGAGCTTGAATAGGTGAACTGCATTTAACTGAACAGGTTTATAGTGTCTATCAAACTACAGTTGCCTCCAATCGTTATTAATGAATGTAATCTACATACCACAAAGCACTGTGAAAGGTACAACTACACCAATAAGGTACTCCTTTTGCTACAGAAATGAAAAATGTGAATTCAAGAGTAGTTGAAAAACAGTACAATATCTGTCTACTAGTTTGTTCAATTATACTTCTATTCAATGTTGGCTCCTTGCCTTAACTTGTTCAAAGCTTTACTAAATAATACCAGGAAACTCGTAAGGCTGCAATTTATCTCGTTTAGCTTAAGGTTTCAAATTACAAATATTTAACTTTGTTCCTTTGTTCCTGTGAACTTCCAGTTTAACATCCGATTCAAAACTTCTCTGATCCAACCAATGTTGAAACAAACTATTTAACAAATACAGAGACTCAAGAAGAAAAACTGCACATCGAACTACTCTATTCCTTCAATTACACTAGATAGCACACTGTCCAGCATGCAGGCCCAGTTTTGCACCAGCTTTCACTGTAAACCTGGATTACGCGGTGTTTATACGCAAGATACTTAAACCACGTGTATATTAAAGAAATAAGCAGCCTAAGGAGTCACTCAAAGATCAAGCAACAAGAAAAAAAAATAACAGAACAAAAACAAGGGGGGGAAGAGGGCAGTGAAAGGTTTGATTGAAATTACAAATCTGCTTTTAATTTGGCAACCAATACTATGCATTGTGCTACAAAAATTGTACCAGACTAGTAATGCTTCGCATGTTTTAGAGAGGCCTCCTTTTCACTTTCTTTCCTTTTGTTTTTCAAGACAGAAACAAGGAAAAGATAGCCAAATACATCCAACAAGACATAATGAAATATTTCCAGACAAAGTGCATTACTTCTAATTACTTTTAACTTTTTTTTTAGCTTTCTCTTTGAAATTAAACTAATAAAAACAAATTATTTGATGACACAAGTGTGTTTGTATTCTTCACGTTGGAGAACACTTAAAATTCTTTAGATCACAAGACAAAACTCAAATACAGAAGAACATGCTTCAAAGGAACACAAGAATGCATATCTAAAACAACAGGCCCACAAAGGTAACAGCGCTGAGCAAAGATTTGCTTCATCAGCATACACCACATCTAAACATCACCATGCAACTGGAGGCATCCCCATCACAGCAGCCCTAACCATCTGAAAGCTACTCATACAAATTACCCTTGTAATTTGAAGAGAACTTTCTCCTCATCTCTTAATTACTACACAATAAAGTCCTGCTCCTGATTTTCACTAAATTAACTCAGTGGAAATGAGCTCTCTTGTCTTTTCAAAGCAGAAACGAAACCTAGAAGATTGACATTTATTAGAATAACAGAGACCAATCATTATTTCAGAAAGGATTTATCTCCAGGAGAGAAGAAGCTTTTCAAGGAGCACTGAGAAAATAAGAACTGAAACATTACTTTTGCCTTTTGGAAGTTTTTGCAGCACACAAAAGCAAGTGAAGGAAGGAATAAATTATAGCGCACAGGGAACAGAAGGATGACAGCAAATTTAAAGGCACACAGACATTTGACTAAAACTTATACACTTCTCAAGCAAAAGATTGAGATGATTTTTTTTTAGCTCTGCAGGCTCAAATGACAAGTGATGCCTCCGATTTCTTTTTGTTCATATGCTTTTGTGTGGAGTACCAGAGCAGAAGCGTGAATGGCCAGGAGGGATGTTACAGGAATATGCATTCGCTACACGCCAAATTGGAAAAGAAAGAAATGAGGAATCACATCATTAAATCTTGCATGCAATAAAAAAATCGGTAGAACTTCTTCAGAAAGTATGAAATATGCCCTCCTCCAGTGCTTCGAAAGACTAATTCCAAGAGAAACGTTCAACAAGTCTCACTGGCCTCTCACACTCTCTTTCCTCCTCTGTACAACCTAATTTCTTGTAGTACCTAATTTCTTCTGGTACCTAATTTCTTGCAGTGAATATAGAAAGAAACAAATACAGGAGCAAGCAAACATCAGTTTGAGTGCAAAGCTTCCAAGTTGCCTTTGTAAGCTTCCACATCAGATCACCTCTTTAAGAACTGCCTCAAGTATGTTTTAGTAACTTACCACTTTACAACATCAAAAAGCTTCCGAAAGCAGACCAATAAACACGTACCTTGACGATCTTTGAGAATATTCAAAATGAAGATTTTGAATATACTGTTCACCGAGTAGAAGATACTTAGTACTTTACTTGATACAAAAAATCAACACCAAAAGGATTTTGCCACTATCAAAAGCAGACTCATCAAATTTCACAGGCCTTAGAATCTTAGTATGGAATATGAGAAGCCACTCTGTCTCATCCCTTAACACTTCTACTGTTTAATGAGGACATATTCAAGGAAAGACTCAAACTGCAAGTAAACAATATAAGCAGGTAATCTACATCCCCAAGCTTCAGAAGTCAAGCAATGAAAAGTAACTATAAAACAAATTTTCTCCACTTAACTTCCATCTATGAACCGAGCATTTGAAGAAGAGCCTAAGTTAAAACCATCAAGAAAACACAGAGCACTGTATGTAGAGAAATGCAGAAAAATACAGGTTTTTATCTCCTTAACCTGATTTCAGGAAGCAGTCTGTACCAAACTGTCAACAAGTACTATAGACTGACTGAGAAAGAAAATGAGAAGTTTTAACTGTATGTCAAATGTCCTGGGATGGAAAAGCACGATACATAACCTGCCTAATTTCAAAGTTACTTTACTATCAGCTTTAAACAAAGAATCTCACCTGTTCTGAAGATGAGGACATATTCCGAAGAACAGCAATATGATGTTGGCAAAAAGAAAAACAAACAAAAAAAAAAAACACAATGGTACAGAAGATTAAACAAATACTTCATCCCTCTTCTTACACAAGCAAGGACTTACAAAAAAAGCCCAGGACACTAAAAGAGAATGTCTAGAGTTTATAAATAACATACAGCTTATCTAGGTTACAAGTTTAAAAGTTCTGCAAGATTGAGAACGAAAACCAGAAAATTTTAAGAAAAAAAGCCACAAAATAAAAAAAAGACATTAACATTCCAAGATGCAGAGGGGTAAAAGTCACAGAACTGTAGGACAAACCAATACGGAAGTATATCAGAAACCTCAGAGTCAGATGCTCTTCCCAAGTACTTGGTAAAGTTTTGCATCTGTTTCTGAAGCATCTTGTGCTAAGAACTATCTGAGATAGGTTTCAGAAATACTTGCTTACTCCTGTATGAAAATTCCTAAGTTTCTATGAAACAAAGAAAGGAGCAGCAAAAATAGCATCAACAAAAAAGGTATTCATCCTCCAAGATTACTTTTTAAATTACTTTAAATCTCTTCACTCAAGCAGCTGTTGCTTTTGTGCATAACGTCTCCCACGTTAAACGAAAGCTAGTCTGAAAAACAGAGTAACTGCAGGCTTAAGAATTGGTTTGACACTGACCTTTTCTGAAAACTTACTCTACTTAGTATAGCAGTGATTTTACCAGACATCATTATAATCGGATAATTCCTAGAAGTGAGAATAAAATTTAATTATTTCATATGCTGTTAAATTCTGTTTCAAGAGCACCTAAGAAGTAGTGCTGGCAACCGTACTGCTACCAATTTGTCATTCAATGGCTGTTTTACCCTTGACTTGTCCTCTACTGAAGGACAACTCTCATGTTACCAAAACAAACTATAAGGACAGCTTAATTATCAGCCAAAAGACTTACCAAATTCTTAATTCTTAGCATTAAATAACTGTATTGCATGAATACTACTCGCCCTTAAACAAAAGCTTCCATGCGACAGATCAGAAGAGACAGCTCTGAATGCTTCAACACATGACACTAAGCAGAGCTCTTCGTCCTTGTGGAAAAATTTCTGAAGAGCAATTCATAATAACAAAGAAATGCACACACACAGAGACAAGACTACTGATATAAGTAAAACTGAAGAGATTTCTTTCAGTTTCATGATCAAATTTGTGGTCTAAGTCAAATAAAATGATTGAGTCCAAACTCAAACAACAAGGGCATTTACCTGGGTCATTTGAGAAAGAACTTTGAACATGGTTTTCTACGTTCCAGGTTAACTCTCCCAACCAAGGAACAATTTGCCATATTAAGACAGACAGATATCTCCCTATTTCATTTACTCACTATGGAAAAAAAGTCTGGAGCATAAGAAATGCATGGGACAGCAAAACTACTACCCTATCAGTTCTGACAGACCCCAGATCCCTGGGCTGCAAGTCAAAGCGAAGAAATGCAGGTTTCACCATGCAACTTTGGTAAAAAGCCACGTGACACAGATTATCGGGAATCCTCAGAGTAAAGAAACACTTCTCATCACACTTCTTCAGAAGTTCCAAAACATTGGGTCACCAATTTGAAAAGACCCAAAAAAGTACCAGGCTCTGTCAGTATTACCAGAAATTCCATGCAATGAAGTCTTCTCAGAATTATACAGTCTAATCTACTGTCCTGTGTTTTCACAACCACACACTTCTGTTCACTAACAGCACCAGTTTTCAATACTGTAGAGTAACCAATGCAGTCACCAATTCTATATGTTTGGAAGCACCAAACATCACATGCACTATTGATCTGTCGCAGATGCTAATTCCTCACTGAAGCAGGGTCTCTAAATTCCTTCAGGAAGACATGGCTACACAGGATAACGGGCAAAAGAGTTATTAATCAAGCTTTATGTATTCTCCAGTCTTCTACCAGTCCGGCAGAAGACAGCATAGCACAGAGGAAAAAAAATGCCAGTTCCAATTTTCATACATCTAGCTCAGATCATATCCGAAACCAAGGATGTCACTATTCCACCCCTCCTTTGTTCCCCTGAAACTAACGTGTAATTAGCACAAATGTACCAATAAAGCCTACAAATGAAGATGAAGGTCTGAAGTTCTTCAAGGGAGTACGACACAAGAGTTTCCTGAAAAGTTAATTGATTTTTACATAGCGTAATCACATCTACACAGAACCATGATTGCCAATGCTCTCTTTGTGATGGCTGTATCTTCCGCATGCAAACTCATAAGAATCTAAGGCTTTTAAGTAACAAAAAGATTTGTCTAAATACTTCTCTCAAGTATCAGCAAAAGCTCTGACCCCTCTACCCATAAAACCTATTTGGATCCAAAATATTCATAATAAACATATACACTTTCTGTACAAGACCTTCAAAACCAGCATAAAAATTGTACAACTGACTGACTCAAGTATGCTGCTGACATGACTTGAGTGTTTTCTATTTTAAGTCTTTCCTGTATTAAGGCCTATCTGAAAGAAAAATTTAAGCTATTCTTGTATTTTAAAATAAAACAATAGCTTAATCAATTTACCTGGCTTTGGAGCTGCCTGAGATGTGAGCATCCGGTGGGTTCTAAACATTCGTAAACACGGCATCTTTGCAGAATGCACCTTAGATGGGAGCACATTGCCAAAAACAGGAGCAGAGCAGCCACTAACAGCTACACGCAGAAGGCTTGCCATTTTGCCCAGACCTCACGGCAGACTCCTTGCCACGTATGGAATCCCTGCTGCATACGTAAAAAACAAAGCAAGAATTATTAATGATACTAGACAGAAGGTATGTAAACTAAGCAGCTTAAATCCGTTCAGTTGCCATTAGCCTCGAGATGATTGCTTTTCCTCACCTTGTCTTTCTTGCTAGAAAATAAAAACAACTTTTTGTTCAAACCAAGTCAGACACAAAGTAAAGCAACAAGGCCACAGGAGGAGTGACATTGCCAGCTGACCTAGAGATCGTATTTCTGTGACTCAAGACCGTATTATCTTTACACTGTTGCCCTAAGCAAACAACACTGACAGGTAAAAACGTCCTGCACCCCAAAGAACCGGGCAAACAATGCACACCCCACCGCGGGCTCCTACAGGATGCAGCTCCCAGCGCTCGGGAGAACCCTGGGGGCAAGAACAGGAGCTGCTGCCCAAGGGGAAAGCTCTTCTCCCCAAATCCCGCAGCAACAACGCACCGTCCAGTCCTTTCCCGTCTCGTTCCGTGCCCTCCCGTTCTCTCCCCAAGCCCCGTCCCCTCCGAGCCACGATCCCGTTATCCCCACAATCCCCGTCCCCTTCTCAAGCCCCGTCCCCTTCTCCCCTCAGGCCCCGTCCCCTCCGAGCCACAATCCCTTCTCCCCCCAAGCCCCGATCCCGTTATCCCCACAATCGCCGTCCCCTTCTCCCCTCAGGCCCCGTCCCCTTCCCCCCCAAGTCCCGTCCCCTTCTCCCCTCAAGCCCCGTCCCCTCTGAGCCACGATCCCTTCTCCCCCCAAGCCCCGATCCCGTTATCCCCACAATCCCCGTCCCCTTCTCCCCCCCAACCCCGACTCCTTCTAAAGTCCCGTCCCCTTCCCCCTCGAGCCCCGACCCCGTTATCCCCCCTCAAGCCCCGGCCCCGTTCTCCCCCGCTATTTATAGCCCGCGGCCGCCGCTTGACCTTGTGCAAGCGCCTCGCCCACCCGGGCCCGTCGGGAGAGACCCCTCGAGCCCTCCCGGAGCCGCTCCCTCGCTCCCGGGCGCCGCCAAAGCGCGGGACAAGCGCGGCCCGCCCTCCCTTCTCCCCCGCGCCGGGGCGAAGCGGAGCCGCCCCCGCCACCCCCGCACCCACCGGCCGTGCCGCCGGCGCCGGCCCCGCCGCGGCACTGACCGACCTTGGGGCTCGGCGACTCGGCGGTGCCAGCGGGGGCGGAGCCGCCCGCCAACCCGGAAAGAGAGCGGGGGAACACGTGGAGGTCGGAGCGGGCGCGTCACCTTCGGTCCGCGGAGGGGGCGGCGAGGGGGGGGTGGTTGGGGGGTGTGTCACGTGGTGCCCGCGCGCTCGTGACCGCGGGGGGGGGGGGCTCCCTTCCTGAAAGGGGGGGGCGGGGGTGGGGGGGCCACAGCGGGGGCCGCGGGGACTCAGAGGAGTGGACACAGGTGTGAGAATGCATTCATAAGTTTTGCTGCAGATGGTTCGTATGTTTAATTGCCTTGTAATGTAAATCTGTCTTGGATCAAGGGATAACGTGCTGCCGCCTCCAGACGTGGGTAAATAACCTGAAGGGATAAACACTCTCTTAGAGTTGCAAGAATTTATTGATGCGCTTAAATGTCTTGTAAGATGTAGTCGTTTATTAGGTCAAGAGAGAACCTGTCTTAGGGCTGCAAGAATTTATTGATGTGCTTAATTAACTGGTGAGATGTAGCCGTCTTGGGGTCAGGAGATAACCTGAAGGGAGTCTCCAGGCGTGGTCGGATAAACCTTAAGAAAATAAATGTTGTTTGGGGACTTAAATGGTTCTTTGTCTAAAGTGAGTGTATATACCCACTGCTTTTGTAAGGTGGGATGTCTTTTTTACAGGGGCATCCGATTCAGCGCTGGATTGTGAAATAAAATATTATTGCCTTTGCTTACCAGACTTTGCGCTTTTGAATATTTTAACAGTTTCTCACACAGGGACTGGACAGATGGATATCAGGACACAGGGATCTGGAGGTGGGACATAGGGACACAGGACACCTTGCTGTCTAGGGCACAGAGCCCGGGCAGCTAAATGCCTCCTGATGTCTCCCCCTGTCACAGCCTCCCTGCGCAGTACAAGGTTGGTTGTGACATCAGTTCACGTGGACGCAATACTGTCGCTTCCCTACGATGGAAATAATTGTGTGTGCGTCCTTGGAAATAGGTCACCAAAATTATATTCCAGTGCTAGGACCTAAGGGGTCTGAGTACCCCTTCCCTTGCTCAGGAGCCACCTGTGCTGACTCAGCTGTGGGACTGACGTGAGGTGGAGAAGGTTAAGGCAGCCCAGTTGGAAGAGGGTTTCCTGGAACGTAGTATTCCACATGGAGAAATGCCAGGGCATAGGGGTGGTATCATCCTTGCTACTGTTGTTCCATCTTGCAGCATGCAATAAAGCAGTAGTGTGGTCTGTGCTGGACACAGAGCGGTAGGTGCAGCGTGAGAGGACACAGGGAGAGGGGAAATCTGGCTGTAAATACCTGTATCGGTAAAGAAAACATGCTATTAAGAGTTTGCAGAGGACAGCTTGCCAGGTTGCCCACTGCCTGTACGTAACTGCGTTACATAATGCTATCTGCAGTCTCTAGGTGTGAATTAGGCTTTTGTTTGTTTATTGCATTTCTGTAGCTGTTTATGCCGAACAGGAGTTGCCAGAGGCCTCATACAGCTTTCAGCAAGCGGAGTTAAGCCCTGAAAGCAGGAGTCTCTGAAAGTGATCAATAGGATACCCTGCCAGTGAAAGGTCTCCCAGTGATCAATAGGATACCCTGCCAGTGGATGCTCAGGAGACCACCACGCTTTTAAAGAAATCCGTGGGAAATATTCTGTTAGGGGTCACGTGCTAATAAATCTCCTTTGTGCTTTGGACTCAGTAGCCATTGGCTAACATGCCTCATCAGCGTGGTACCGATAACATAATTTAAATTACTAATAATATATTCCATTTTAAAAGCTAGAACCATCTTTCTCCGCTTTTCTAATAAAAAATATGCTGTCATCTCAAAAAGACCACAACCTGCTAAAGATGTGAAAATGCTTGTGTTCTGAGCAGTGACAAAGTTGTAGTTTGTGGCTTCTCAGCACCAGGCACTGCAGATGCGTGCAGCATTGCTGCTGAATTAAGTTTTAGAGTCTTAGGTAACAGGCTTAGGACAAAGCAGGTAAGTCCTCTAATCGATATTTATAAGTGCTCAGAACTGCATTTGGTAAAAGTTGTAATCCACTCACTGGGCGCATAGTCTATGCCTTGCTGGCTTGGCTCTCATATTTTAGCTTTCAGAGGACTGAAGTAATTGACGGACTTCAGCGACATGGGCTGGAACATTCTAATCAGAATGTTAGTCATTGTCTAAAGGTGTTGACTATTGTAGGTAGAATTTGGGGAGTGTAATTTTGTATTTAACTGTCTGAAAGATGGGTTTTCTTAATTTTTGTTTTAGGTGTGTACATTGGGAAGGAGAAATTGGGTTCCCAAGCAAACACAACTGCTCTCATGCTAACTTCAGTAGTGCATCTGTAACAAAAAGATGGATCTGGGATCACAATCCAGTCTAAACAGTAAGTGATTTCCAAACAGTTATTAAATTAAGATAAAATAGAACACCTGCTAAGTGAAAAGAATTCACATTTCTGACCAAAGGTGAAAAGCTGTCTGCTTCAGTAATGATAAGCCGAAGCAGACTTATATCTTAAAGGATGAGATTTGCTTTCTTGAAAGACTGACATATTAAAAAGTGATGCCAGTATATATTGATGATTTTCTTAAAGTCTCAGGATCCTGAGACCAGTGTTTGAGGCGCTCAGCTTTCTTTTTCACATGAATGTGAACTTTTCATTCTCCTCTTGGTAAGATAAAGGCTACATATGTGACTAAAGGTCACAGTATATATAGGCTTTGAAACTGAAGCTGAAACAACACAAGAACATTCTAAATATGGTTATTTTAGTAGCTATTTTTTTAAGAATTGGCAATACTGCATAAATATAGTTTTGACAATTGTTTACACGAGGCCAATCTTCCAATTTTTTTGAATACTCATCAAAACCTACCTTTGCTCTCATTTCAGTTGCAGAGTATAGTTAGTGAGTTTACCACTCCTCACATTCCATAAGGGTTGCCTAGGAACAGTTTTCCCATGAGCCTACTTTATTTATTTTAACTGTGTCACCTCTACTGTCTAGCCAACTCTGTCTCTCACCAAAAATAAATCAAAACCATGCCCTGGAGAAATAACAACTGTTTTACACCCTACTTCTCCTCCTTTAATAATTAAAAATGGTAAAAAAGTAATAATAAAACAAAAAAAGGAATGTAGCTTCTAAAGGCACCATTTTACGATACAATCGGATGTTCTTCTAAATGCAAGACATCACTATTCTCTTTTTTTTTATAACACTTCAAACAAACTTCCCTGTTTTTCATCCCTTCATGAGGAAGGTAACTGAGACCTGGGGCATCCTGCGCACACCTCAGCACATCCCTGTGTCTTGGGATCTGCTGAGGTGTGCGCAGGATGCCCCAGGTCTCAGTTACCTTCCTCATCCTGAAGGAGTTTGCGATCTCAAGTTTGCAAAGCAAGTAGGGCAAGACCCTAGGCTGAAATGGAAACAAATGTAGGCAAAATAAATAGCGAATGGACACATCAATGGAATCATTGGCAGTTGATGCAATGATATTAGCAAAATGCATTGCATGGAGAGTCTCCTTCAGTTAGTTCCTGTAGGCATGCAGGGGTTTAAAAATTAAATCAGAGGAGTATTTCAGAGATCTTAGAATCATTGAATGGTTTGAGTTGGAAGGGACCTTAAAGATCCTCCAGTTTCAACTCCCCTTCCATGGGCAGGGACATCTTCCACTGGGATGAAGTTGCTCAAAGCCCCATCCAGCCTGACTTTGAACACCTCCAGGGATGGGGTATCCACAACTGCCACGGATTGCGAAACCTCTTTCCCGTCCCGTTCTCGGTTGCCTCCCGGGTTCATGCCGACAACCGGCCTCCGTTTGGGTGCTGCTCTAACTCCGAGGTCCTCTTAGAGTGCACTCTCCTACTCGGAACTCCTCCTTTGAGTGGTATCCCCCACTGCTCCCCCACGCCAGGCTTTATACACCCTTATCACCTCGTTAGCAGCTACCCCGGTGATTGGTCAGTTCTCAGGATCTCACAGCTGCAGCAATTAAGACTAGTGCAGCTGCCCTACAATTATCTCTTGGTTTACAACCCACAATTTTCTTACATTTACAACATTACATCATTTTACATTTTACATAATTTTACAACATCACATCATTTACAACATTTGCATTTCCCTACACTACACGCAACTTCTCTGGATAACCTGTTCCAGTGCCTCATCACTCTCACAATCAAAAACTTCTTCCTAATATCTAATCTAAATCTCCCCTCTTTCAGATTAAAACCATTCTCCCTTGCCCTGTCCCTGCATTTCCCGATGAAAAGCCCCTCCCCAGCTTTCCTATAGGCCTCTTCTAAGTACTGGAAGGGAACTTCTATTTGTTGTCATGCCGTGCATAAATTATACATAAAAAAGATGTTATCCTGAACAGACACTTTTATATTAAGTAGCCTTAACATTATAATAATAGTGTCGCTTTGGAGGCTTGACTTCATTGGCTTAGATTTAGAGCGTAGCCTGCAGCTTTTCCATGGAAACGCCTTCCCTTTGGACACTCACAGCTGTGTGTCCTGCTGAGAGTAGCTGCAGTCTTGATCCTGTTAGAGTCGCCTCACGCTGTTTGCTGCTGTAGGGAGGCAATCACAAAGAAACATTGTCTTTTTGAGAATGCTGTTTCTCAGTGTTGGTGGGATTTGAGGGAGCTGTGACTCAGGTACACCCTGGGGCCAGATGTGACACAGACCAGCTCCATGCTAGGAGGGTGCTGGAAGCTGGTCCCACAGTCAGAGAAGTGGGTGTGTGGGTTCGTGAGTTCTGAATACGAGAGGTCAGGAGCCTGTAGCCTGTGTGGGAAGCTGCGACCTGTACAGGAGCCATGACCCGTGTGGGATCTTGTAACCCATGTGGGATCCCATGGCCCATGTGGGATCCCATTAACCATGTGGGAGCCCGTGACCTGTGCAGGAGCTGTGACCCATGTGGGATCCCATAAACCATGTAGGATCCTGTAGCCCATGTGGGAGCCTGTAACTCATATGGGATCCCATAAACCATGTAGGATCCTGTAACCCATGTGGGAGCCCGTAACTCATATGGGATCCCATAACCCATTTGGGATCCTGTAACCCATGTGGGATCCCATAGCCCATGTGGGATCTGTAACCGATGTGGGAGCCCATGACCTGTGCGGGAGCTGTGACCCATGTGGGATCTGTAACCCATGTAGGAGCCCGTGACCTGTGCGGGAGCTGTGCAGCATCCCCTGACCCGTGCGGGAGCCGCGGCCCCCGGGAGCCCCGTGACCCTCGGGGGCTCCCGTACCCCGCGCGGGCGCTGCGCCCCTCCCCCCCCGCGGCCCCGCCCCGCTGCCGGTCGGCGGGGGTTACCACGGCGACGGGCGCGCCCAATCCGCGAGGGGGCGCTGCGGGCCGGCACCATCGCGGCGGCGCGCGCGGGGGTGAAACTGAAAGTGAAGAGCTCGGTGCGCGGTGAGGCGGGACCCATCGCCGGGCCCGGCCCAGCCCCCGCCGCGGCCGCGCCGCCGCCTCCCATGAGCGCTTGAGCCTCAGCATGTCGGAGAGCTTCGACCGAGCTCCGGGGGCCGGCCGAGGCCGGGGTCGGGGCCGAGGCGGCGCGGCGCTGCTGGGCGGCGCGGGGGAGGGCGCCGGGGCCCGGCCCGGGCGCGGCGCGGCCGAGGAGCAGCAGCCACGGGCCGGCGGCCCCTTCCCGCAGCAGGAGCCGCTGCGGCCTCCGAAGACGGCGCCTCTGGGCGCCAGGACCGCAGGTACGGACCCTCCTCTCGGCAGGGAGCGGAGCCCTGCGGCCGCCTTCCCGAACTCGGGGCGCGGGGTGGGCGCCCCGCCGCGTCCCCGCCTCTCTCGCGTTCTGTCTGTCCGTCCGTCCGTCGGGGGTCTCGGCTTTCCCCTCCCCCTTTGAAGGGCTCCGGCCTAAAGGTTCGCCAAAAAGTAAACGCGACCCCACAAAGGGTTGGTTGTTCAGCTCCTTCAGGTAGGTACCTGGCTCGGTTTTTCAATCTATGAAGATACGTTTGGAAGAGGTGAAAAATAGGGTTTCAAAAGCTCTTTTTCCTTGGATTTTTTTTTTGGCACGTGGTGTAGGAGAACAATAATAGCTAAGTGTCTTTGAGGGTTATGTTAAAATTTAGCGATGCCTTCCATTGACTGAGCTTCAAAGTCTTGCGTTTGTGTCTGAAATCTTATGAAAAACCCACAAGATGAGCAAACATATGATGCTATGAAAAGCCAAACTCAATAATCAATGCCAATTTGATGATTAGGCAAGCATTCCTTTAATAAACGGCGCCAGGGTGATATATTCCCTTGACATAATAATTTATTCCTTTCTTCACGTATCGCAAGGAGATTTACTAGTTTCTCAAGTTAGCTCTGATAGAAAACATATTTTAATGGCAGAGGAGAGAGCTTCCTCCCCCCCCTTTTTTGTGGTGACCTTCCTTGAACATTTCGTTTACTTTGTCTTGTAGAAAAAGTTTGCTAAAGTGAAAATTTTATCCATATTTAAGAACAGGAAAAAACCCTTAATGTATTTGAAACAGATTTGGAAGTATATCTATAGTGCAAATATGTTTAAATTCCAAAATAATTATGTATTCTATGTGTATTGTGTATGAATACCTACTAGTTTAACAATTTCTAAGAAAAGCTGTTAACAAAAACTTTTCAGAACGCCATCAGCAGAGGGGAATGCCGTCTGGATCACAAGATAAAGTTTCAGTCCCTGATTCTGGACCAGAAATGTCTGAACCTCAGGTGTCTGTGGCTGCTGTGGTAACATCAAAGTTGTCTGTGCAAGCAGCTGAGTTTTATCCGTCAGGATACAACCCAAACTTCAATCAGAACTTCGCAGTGAGTGCTTATTTTCTCTTCTTAGTATGTGCCAATTTACTTATATTCAAATGAAAAATATTTTCTTGAGATCTTGTGTGACAGATAACTTGAATGCTGTGTTTGCTGAAAAGATTCAAAAAATGTTGAAGATAACCTCCCCAGGCATAAGTCTGGACGTGAAGTGATAACGGGTGATTATTGTGTTGTTCTTGAGAGCCTTTAGCATGGGAAATTTTGCTAAAGCTTGGTGCTGATAACGAGATTCCTTGTTGATGACACCCATCATCAGAGTAAGCTGTCTTTGTTACGTCCACACTGTATTTTAAGTAAAGGCTTAGCTGCACTTTTATGCAGTGTTTGCAGATTTTTGAAGCAAGTGTGGGAGAAAGCTTGAACTTTAGCTTTTCTGAGAACAGGCTTTACCCTTCCTATGTTCCTATGTTTACTTTGCCATTACTTGTCTAACCCAGCGTACCATCATTTGTCTTTTAATTCCTTCAGTGGTGCTCTGTCAGGTGATTTTAGATCAATATTGTGGAGGCAACATGTAATAGAAGTTAGTACTTCTCATTTCATACTCCAGTGTCTTCCATGTTACTACTTCAGTAATTCTGCAGGCGAGATCCATGTGAATACTTGGAATATCCTTTTGTTGCACAAGCAACAAACTCTGGTACTTACGTATAGACACAGGTGGAACTATTACAGGTTCCACAGAAAAACAACTATACTGAAACAAATGTATTTTTAATAACTTACAGGACGATACTTGATTTGAATGCTAAATATGGAGGTTTAGTGTTTTGAAGTCTTTCCTAAACTAGTAAAAGAGATCTGATCTTAATGTCACCAGCTTTGCCAGCTTACTGAGTGAAATTACTGTTCTGGATAATGGAAGCCCATAGCCAATACGCAACTGTTAACAAAATGCCCGCTCAAACATGCTTCACTGAATGGATAACCTAGGGGAAAAATAACTACTTTGCTCCTGTATGTTACATGTTTTCTATAAATTATTAATTTTCCCTTAAAAAAAAAATCCATTTGGAATGGCATACATAATGTATACTTCTAATTACAAAGTTTAAAGGCCAGCAGTGTTGCTTTTTATCTGTTCTGCAAAAACACATAAGCATATGGGAGTTCCTGGTTGCACTGAATTTATGTGACTCATCTATTAATAAAAATACCTTGTCAAATGCGAACAAAACCCAGAACATTTATTTTGAAGTATGTTACAGCGACCTTAATCAGAATATACTAGGCCTAGAACAGTGGTGTTTCAGACATTTGTCCGTCACAAAGTTTAGGGCTTTTTTACTTTAATGATTGAAATTATTTCATAAGCTGGTCTCACTTGCAATAAAAAACAGAAAATTTAGTACACTTTAGAGATTTTGGCTGTGAGTTTTAACATTTTAATCAAAAAAAAAGCTTTGAGAAACTTCATTTTTTCTGACTTAATACTGTTTAGCTTTCATTTATAATGTTGCTTGGAATTCTTGGATCTGAAATTTACTTTTCCCTTGTAAAATACAACAGTGGTTCTGCTGTTAAGCACTTATTGCTATAGAAATAGTGTTGTTTTCTTGTTGGATTTTACATTTTTGTAATTACTATGTGTGTCCACATAACATTTGGTTATTAGATTAGTTAAATTTCTAGTTAGTTCTGACACTCAAAACTATCAGCTACCTATGAAGGTAGAGTAAGGGATACAGCATACAAGGCACGCTAGAATTTTCAGTAAAACTTTACTAGGACTCTGTGAAAGAAAGACCTCCGTGGAATTCTCTGTTTGCATGCAGTTTTCCATGCCGTCAGAAGCTGTGGATGTCTGTGGTAGAATTGTTGACTAGGTTCATGTTCTAATTGCTGGTAGGAAATGTCAGACTTGTTCTCTGGCTTAGGTGTATGATAATAACATGGCTGTCGCTCCATCAGAAGGGCATAATGATGTTCTCATTTCATAGTTTTAGGACTGATGCTTGTATTTTCTTGGATGCCATCCTTCCCACTCCTCTTTTTTTAATTTTATTAGCTTCAGTTAATTTCCAGAAGGAGGCTGAGGAGCCTCAGCGTTGGTTTTATATATTTAGCCAAGCTTCAGGGTGCCACTTCACCTCATACAGCATGGATCTATGATTTTGTGTATGCAACAGTCTTTGTACTTAACTTTGCAGTAACTCTATTGTAGACTTGTTAAGTGCATATGATCTGAAGGAAAAAACCACTTTTCCCTAAGAAGTCTGAAGAGAAATCAAGGCCGTAATATGTTATTAGTGACAAAGTTCCTAAGTGGAAATATTGTGAATACTTGCCAGGTATAGGAACATGGTAATGAGCATATTTACCAGGCCAAGAGCAGATTTGGTTCATGGGTCTTTCCTGTAGACTTTCTGGTTTTTAATCTTTGTGTAAATTGAAGGAGTTTATTGTACCTATTTAGCCTTTTCATTGTTACATCTTTAAACTCACGAACTAACCCTTAGGAGAAGAGAGGCAAAGTAATTTATTATAATATTGAAATGGGTAGCTGTTATGAATAATCCAGGTTGCCATCCTATAGCAGCTATCAGACATAAAGGAGGAGGATTAGTCAGTGTTGGGACGTCTGAGAAATCATTGAAATTAATGAAAAATGTCTAGTTTACTCTTGTAGCTTTGAATCATAAATCTGTAATGTGTGTAAACTTGTAGCCTCCTGTTAGCCAGCCTCTGTTTAGAGAGGGATTTACCTGCTTTTCCTTCCTGTTGATATAGCATTTGGTGCTGTCTTAAAATCTGCCTGTGAGAATGCAAGTGATTTTTCTGGAAGCTATTGGCTAAATTGAATTAGTTTTTAAAGTACCAAATGTTACTAATTTCAATATACAATTTCATTATAAGGTTTGACTTGGTTGTTTTTCTCCCCTGTTTGTCCTGTTACCTGGTATAATTATTAAACCTAGATTGCCTTTGGAGTTGCATATTTAGTATGGATAGATGAACGTGGTACAGAGTTTAGCCTCTGCTTTTAGAGTCCTAATTACAAAATGAGAAGAATAGCATGAGTATAGGAACACCAGTATACAAAATGGTATTGAGGCCCTGTCCAAAACAAGGATATTCTTTGCCAAGACTGAGTTATTTTCAGGTAAGTGTGAGTATTCTCTGCTGAATGAGGATCTCATAACAGCCTGATGGCTGTCAAAGCAGCTGCTTTTAACAGCTACAGCAATTGCATTCTCATCAGCTGGAGAATTTTCGAATAGGTTATTTGGAGGGAAGCTAGTTCCACACAGTAATGGTGCATAATAGCGTCATCGTTCTGTAGAACAAAATCATTTTGGTCTACTTTTATTGGTCTATTTCAAATGGCCTAGTAAAAGTAGATTTCCTTTAGAGAAGTAGAATGTTTATCAAGTTACATAAAGGGCTGTTAGCCTTTATTCTCTGACTTCGTAAGCTCCAACCCCCAGAATCATAGAATACTTTAGGCTGGAAAGGACCTCTGAAGTTCCCTGCTCTAATTCCCAACTCCGAGCAAAACTGACTTGGATTGGGTTGTTGAAGGGTTTATCCTTATGAGTAATAACATTTTGCTGTCATTTCCATAAACTCGTATTTTTTTCCTATTTCTAATGGGAAACATTAAGTAATTTTGTCTTTAGTATTATTTGCCAGGAAAATATTCAACTTAATTAAACATCATAAGAAATCCTTCTAGTTTTTCTTCTGTTATATTAGTGTGTCCCCATTAGCTTAAGTTGTATACCCTCATGACATAGGTCTTTGAAGATTTTTGGAAAATTTTTCCCCACACATTCTTCATAGATGACAGTATTAATGTCAGTACTTGATTTTCAGCGATGTGTATCTGTCTTTGATTTTCAGCAATGTATATCTGTCTTTCTCCACGGTTCATATCCAGATAAAAATCTTTTACAGGTCCATGTTGCTTCACAATGAAGGAGAGACTGAGGCATTTTGAAGACAGAAAGTAAAGAACATCTCCTCACTAAGGAAGAGGTGGTGGGGAGGGGGAAAAATACTATTAGAGATCTTACCAATGTAATTAAGTCCACCAATAAGCAAAGTGAAAAAAACCTGTTTTATCATTTTTAGCTCAGTTTTTTTTTACAGTAGATACATTTTAAACTTTTTTTTGTTACATAGTAGATCATTTGAGAATTCTTACATCCTTTGTTACTCTTACATCTTGAATCAGAAATTACAAGTAATTTCTTTAGCAGTCTTTCCTAAGGCTCCTGCTTGCCTTTTTGAAATCTATATGAGATATTTTTCAGAATCTTGTGTAGTGTGACAAAGTGCATTATTTGTACTGTGTTATTACTACGGAAATTACAAAGTATGGTGCTTCTTTTGCTGTTCTCCTCATATACTAGGATTGTAATCATCCTGAACAGCATTGACTTGAAGTTCAGTTACATACATTCATTTCTGAATGGACAAAATCAGCAGCCTTCTATTCCATCAACAGGAGTATAAACATTAATAAAGCAGTATTGTGCTAGCTCATCTTTTCTTTAGGGAGCAGGTGTGTTTATGGTCTGGTTTTTAACCTCAGTAGCAAAAAATTAATGCAATACTGTTTGAGTAGTTTTGTTTCATGCCTTGTAATCTTTCATCCATTGCCAAGATAACTCAAATTTGCTGATTTTTAAGAGATCAGTTTTTCCTGGCTGTATATTCTACATGGGAACATTATACTGGATTAATTGTAGTCGTGTAGTTTCTTCTGCTTTTTCATATTTTGGTGCACTGTAGACCCTGTGTAAGCGCAGAATGCTTTGTTAACAAACACTGTATTTTTTTTCCTTCCACAGTTCATATATCTGCAGCACAATTTGTGTACACATCAGGAATGGGTGTTGAGCCCCAGTTTGGTAGAGTTATTCTTCATAAATGTACTCTTCTTACTAGTTTGTTAGTTAATCTTGCACCAAAATTGGCAAACTCTTTATTTCTTTTTAATGTATCTTTTATGTGTTTTCTGAGGAGAACCTAATCTCTGTAAAATCACATTACCCAATTCTTAAGATGCTAGGATTACTGGGAGCTTTCAATGCATGAGGTCTGTGCTTTCTGAAATGTCAGAGTGAACTGTACAGTGAAGGTCATCAAGTATGCAGAGACCAAGAGCTGTATGGCTGCTTCTGGAGATAGTAAGTGTAACAACATTGTTTTAGGTTCCTTTTAAATAGTTGGTATATTCTTTCACTGCTATAGGATTGTTCCTTTGAAGATGGCTATCTGACCTTGGCAGAATATGTACAAGACTTCCTGAATCACCTCACCGAGCAACCAGGTTGTTTTGAAACTGAAATAGAGCAGTTTGCCGAAACGCTGAATTGCTGGGTCACTGCAGATGAAGCTTTGCGAGAACTGGTTGAACTCATCTACCAGCAGGTAGCCTGTATGTCATGTCTTATAACACGGATATTGTGCCTCTGGTACCTGGTGTTCAAAATGTGCACACCAGTAGTACTTGTTATGTAATTGTATCTACGTGGTTTTGTGGTGGTTTGGGTTCTTCTATTTAGACTGAAATATGCAGGGAAAGATTTTGCTCAATGAATGGAAATGGTAGCTCAAGTGTGGGGTATCTGGATGATTGATAAATTTCCCCAGTTTGTTCAGTTTCCTTTGTGTATTTGGATTTCCTGGGTCATGTACTAGAGCTGAAATTGCAGCACTTAATTAAAGGGAGTTATATTTGAATTCCTGTATTTATATAATAGAGACTGAAGGCATCTTAAGCGATGCCAGAGTTGTACAGTTTTATTCTATCCCGCAAAACAAATTCTTCATGATACTCAGATACTTTTAATTCCCTGATATTTTAGAAACTTGAAATTACATCTACTGTACACATCACCTTTATGGAAATGCTCCTTTATTGACAGGATTTCTTCATTTGGAATATACCTATTTCAGAATAGCATAACTGGAGGGAAGGAAAGCTTGTTTAGTGGTAACTAGGTCCAGTCTCATTGATGGCAATGGAAATGAGGACAGAGACCTTGAGCTGAACCCTGTACTAATTGGAGGAGCCATTGGAAAGAACAGCTTAATATGTGTTGCTTAGCAAATGAGTTGCTGTTACTGTCTTTTGGGCTTGCTGCAGAGAATGAAGTCACACTTGTGCTTGCAATTCATTACATTGGGGGTGTCTCACTTTCCCGAGTTGTTTGCTTTCAAATTCTACATTGAAGAATACAGGTTCTTATTCACCTTTTAAGTGCAAATACTTGGAAATTATTTTTATTGTAAAATAATCTGGGGTATGTAGAAGCTGCATGACTGGTTAGTCATTGTACAGACTGTAGAGACTCAAGTTTCTTATTACTTTACAGACCTGATGCACATTTAATTCAGCACAGTTTAATTAGACATTAAGATTACCTGTACTGTGTTTGGTAGCATCATTTTCCCATCCTGTATGTGAACACATGGAGGATAGTTTAAAAAAGGTTAACATATTCCATAGAACTTTACCAGAATAAAAAAAAAAATAATTTATCCAAATTCTAACTTCATATATGTTAAATAGATTGACTCATTTACTGTAAGCCTTTGATGTTGCCTCTTCCTCTCTCCTTCTCTTTAAAAACAAGTCCAGTGAAAAGGTTATGCCTTCCTCAGCTGAGAAGCACTGAGTGTTACCAGTCTCAAATTAAGTGAAAAATAAAACCTGATGCAAAACAGTTGTGCTAGTATTCAAAACCATCCAATTTTAGGTTTTTTTATGTCTGGATTAGATTGTGTTTGAGTGTAAGTCAACTGGGCTTATTATTTCTCTGTCTTGAGCAGAGGCTCAAGTATTTGTGTTTCCTGGCTTGTCACAAAATAATTAAAATTGCTGAAGTGTAATTATAAGTATCTGCTTCAGTGCTGTTAATTTATCCCCATTGAGCAGATTTACAGGTGTTAGGTTTGTGAAGGAAAACAGCCTGAAATGAAGGAAGCCCAAGTCCTGTATGATCTTTCCTTCATCTGTGTGTCAGGTATCTTAGCCTGTCTATGAGGATTAATTATATCTATACTGCTTCCCCCTGCTCTTCTTAATCTGTGTATGTCTCTAGAGAGTGAAGTGCTATTTCTCATGCTTTCCAAAGTTGCACACTCTGACTTCATAGCTTAAGAGTCTTGGCTGTTCTATAGTTAATAGCTGCACATTGTTGCTGTTGCAGCAATTAAAATTTCTCAAAATATGTATTGTTAGGGTAGCCTTCATGCTTAGATTGTGGATTTTTGAGTTGGAGATAAACTGGGATTACCAACAACAATAATTGAGGGAAGATGATATTGCACTAGAATGATCGGTTATTAAGAAAATGTCAGGTGGGTTTTTTGGTCTGTGTGCTGTGCCAGGTCAAAATACCTAAAATTTAATTGTTACAGTATTTGATACAATCACAAATAATGCTTAAAAACACAGATTAGATTGAGAGTGGAAGCGAGCATCTGCATGCATGTTCGGTCTTCTGGGGGTTTTAGGGGTCTGGGTTTTTTGGTTTGAGTGTTTTTTGAGAAGAAAGAGAAACATAATTCCAATTATGTACTTTGCCTTATACAAAAGGAGGGCACCGCTTCTAGTCCAAGCAACTGATTGAACCAAAGTACCAAAAAGCTTTTTACCCTTTTCGCATGCCTCTTATGGAAACTAAATTCTATTTGACTATCTTAATTACTTAAACTTCATGTATCTTGAAAGACACTTCAGTTCTTTCCATCAGCTTTATAGACATTCTACAGTTACAATGAGTACGGATTTTTCTCTGCCTGTAGGAGGCAATTAGCTGCAGTGCATTGACATTCAAACCTGTTAGAAGAAGTGTGCAAGCACATCTGTAGTGCTGATATGTGATCAAGATGTAAAAGGAACATTCAAAGATGATAAAGCAATAAGAAAAAATTGAGTTCACAGTATCTCCGTTTTCTTTGGCAGAGCTAATGGAGTTATTTTTACATGAGAATGTCTTTTCACCGAAGAAATATTCAAGTGTTATTAGAAAAGAGTTCAAAACAAGTGAACAGTAATACTTTGCAAAATATAGGGATGTTCTGCATTAGTTTAGTTGAAAATGTCTACATTGGATCTCTCATAGAACCATAGAAAACTTGAGAAAATTATCTCAATCTATTTTCAAACTTTCTGAGATTCTATGAGAGTTTGAATATAGACTTTGTTGAATTGCCAGTTACTTTCCCCTCCCTTGAAATTTTGAATTATCAGATAAAAATAAAAAAATAAGTTACATTGTGGAATTTCATTGCTACTACCTGTTTCTAGATGATAAAAGTGTAAATGTTCAACAGTTACAGGCCTTGTTTTAGAAAAAAAGGACCTGTCAAGAGCTGTTAACTGTGATGATACAGTTTTAACCTCCTAATCTGAAGTTTGGTATTCTGCAGATTGCTGGAGCGTGTACAGGAGAAAGTATTTATCTCCATTTGCCGTGTTCTTGTTCTCTTTCCATGGCCATTCACTATTGCCAAAAATAGATTCTGGGATAAATGGCTATTAGTCTGAATGAAGGAGACTTTTTGTTGTTGTTGTTATGATGTACTCATTGCTCCTTGATAGAGTGCATCTCCTTGAAAAGGTGTCCTAATGCCCAGTGTTGATTTTTTTTTTTTTTTAATGTGAATAGTTTGTAAGTAACTTTCAGACACTCTTTGGTGTTGGTCACAATGGAAAAGTAGAATTGAGGACATGTGGCATATCGATTATCTCAAGCCACAAAATCACGGAATAGTGAACTTTTAAGTGCTGAAATTTGCGTAGCAAATTGTTGATGAGTTAGTGGAATTAACATGACAAACAGTAATTATTAATCTTCTGTTCTTCAGTTGTCTAAACTGTTGTGAAACACCGTTCTCAAAAAAGCTTTTAACCATATTTCCTGATAGCCTAATCATGAGTTTTATGAGTAATTTTTTTTTCCATTTTTATTTTGGAAGGCCACATCTGTCCCAAATTTTTCCTACATGGGAGCACGGTTGTGTAACTATCTATCCCACCATTTAACCATTAGTCCACAAAGTGGGAACTTCCGACAGTTGTTACTTCAAAGGTCAGTATCAGCATGTCTTTTTAAGTCTGTTCCTTTCTCGGGTTACATGTCTTCTTATTTTGTATGTAACTCAACATCGTGTGCAAAGAGGTGTAAACAGAAGTTTAGATTGACGATTATAAAAGCACAGGTACATACTGGATATCAAGTAAATATATTTTTAAACATTTTAATGTTTTAAACTATGAAAATAAGGCTCCATCTGGAGTTCTGTAGGCTCTTTTGAACTGAGTACCTTAAACTGATCTGAAATTATAAGGTAAATTTGAAAGCTAGTCAACTTTCAAACTAACTGTCCATGTATGTACTATCCTTTGATAAGAGTCTTTGACTCTTGCCAGGACTTACTGTATGGGTTTTTTTCTTTAACCACTTTTCTGGCCGAAGTTATGCATGAGGTTTATTCAGTGGTGGACTAACAGATTTTATATCTGTGAATTAGATGCATAAAATCCAGAAGGATAAACGTCTCCAGTTTTCAGTTACTACAGAGTTCTGGGGTTTTTTTATGTTTTAATAATGATTAGACTTCTTGGGTGACAAAAATGCCACATTTTTTTAAATGGATATATTTTCTTTTGATTCTTACTGCATTACATTTGAAGGAGTAGTACACTTTAATACTTAAATTCTTTAGAAATTGGCCTTTCTTTCCTTAAGGACTTCTGACTTTCTAAGCTTCAGGCTTATTTTAAAAGTTCCATGTAGTCCATCTATGTTTAGGAGCAGAAGATTGGTAAACTAACAACAATGAGCCGTTTTGCCTTCAAAATTATCACTCTTCTGTTTTTTAACTATTTGTTACTTGAACATGAAGGAAATCCATGTTGAATTACCTGATCTGTGTTTTTTAAAACCTAATAGATAAAATTTGTTTTAGAATTCTGAAGCAGTGAGTTTAAAGTTGCTTATGTTTTTATTGCTAATATGAATGGAATTTGGGGTTGGGGGTGGGGGTAAGCAACAGAAGCTCCTCTTCTGTTTTTAGCCCAAGTTTCTACTTTAAGTTTTGTGTTTCAGCTTCTTATATTTTTCAGTTTCTCTAAACCATTGTATAACCAATGAGAATACATGAGAACTTGTCTGGCGTTCCTTTATCTCAAATTTTTTTTTAATTCTGTTTTAAACTGCTATGTAAACGTGTATATTTTTGGCACAGTGTTGAATACTAGACAATTAACCTTACCACCATGTTGTCGTAATCCTCTGTATTTTTATTTATGTCTGAATTACAGAATAATAGACTCAGAATGGTTTGGGTTGGAAGGGACCTTAAGCATCATCCAGTTCCAACCCCCTGCCATAGGCAGGGACACCTTCTACTGGACCAGGTTGTTCAAAGCCCCATCCAGCTTCAGCTTAAAACCATTTTAAAACCATTCCCCTCGTCTATTCCTGCACTCCCTGATAAAGAGCCCTTCTACAGCTTTCCTGTAGGCCCCCTTAGAGTGCTGAAAGGCTGCTAGAATGTCTCCCCAGAGCTTTCTCTTCTCTAGGCAGAACAAACCAAACTCTCTCAGCCTGTCTTCATAGGGGAGGTGTTCCATTCCTCTGATCACTCTTGTGGCCCTCCTTTTCACTTGCTCCAACAGGTACATGCCCTTCTTATGTTGGGGGCTCCAGAACTGGACACAGGACTCCAGATGAGGTCTCATAAGAGTGGAACAGGGGGGGAGAATTGCCTCCTTCAGCTTACTGGTCGCACTTCTGTTGATGTAGGCCAGGTTACAGTTGACTCTCTGGGCTGCTAGCACTCATTGCCAGCTCATACTTGGTTTTCCATCCACTAGTACCCCCAAGTGCTTAGTCACAAGGCTGTCCTCAGTCCACTCACTGTCCAGCCTGTCTGTATCCATGTTTGGGATTGCCCAACCCATGCGTGGTGCGTTGCACTTGGCCTTGCTGAACCTCATGAGGTTTGCACAGGCCCACCTCTCAAGGTCCCTCTGGATGGCATCCATTCCCTTTAGAGTAATCAACTGCACCACTCAGCTTGGTGTCATGAATTATGCATCACTGTCATTTAAAGTGGTGAGATAAAGAGTTTATTGGATAAGTCCAAAGGCATCTAAGACTATGTGGGCAGCACCGTGAAAGGGGAGAAAATCTATTTCAGACTGTATCTACTTAGTTTCTGTGGGCATTTGGTTGCCTGTGTTGAATTTCCTGGAGCATATTCTAAGATATAAACTGTGTAACTCTTCTACAGCTTGTAATTTGCTCTGTTTCATTTTGCTGTCTCAGATATCTCAGTGCTTGAAAACGAAATCACATCTGTTCATGTAAAAGAACACAAATCCATGGTGTCTGTGAAATCATCTCATTTCCTTCACAAATCATACTTCCTAGCATTCAGCATTTAACAGTTTTAATGTAGTTCAGAAGTTCTTAGCATTCTGTTAAATAAGCAGCATGTAATATGTGTTGGGATGTCTAAAGATTATATGATTTTGGTTTAATGCTTACAGGTGTCGAACAGAGTATGAAAACAGGAATCAAGCTACCAAAGGAGATGAGATTACTCGAAAACAATTTCATGCCTTTGTGCTGTTCTTAGCTGAACTTTACCTTAACTTAGAGGTAAGGAGGAAGTTGCACGTCAGGTGCTTCATTAATTTTTTTACCATGCTCGGGTAAATACTGAAACAGAATGCAATTTGTGTTGTTTTTCTAAAGGTAAAGGGAAGTGATCTTTAAGGTCCCTTCCAACCCAAACCATTCTATGATTCTTTGAATAAAGCAAAAGAACTTTAGAATAGTTCCATTATAATGTGTGTCAAAGAAACAGATAAACAGAAAAGGACAAGATCATTAGAAGTGTATGAATATTTTTAAAAGGAAAAAAAGTATAAGAATTCAAGAAAGGAAGTAACCATACAGTACCTTTGGAATGAAACTTTTGGTGGGTTTTTTTGTCTGGCAGAAACCCTGGATCACTACACTTTTTCAAGGTAGGAAATTATATAACCTGGCAGCAGCAGATCAGATTCAACAGCCCATGCAATTCAGTATTGAGCAACTAATAGGAGCTCCTATCAAACCCTTTAAGAAGATGTGGAAATCCTCAAAATAAGCAATTAAAAATGCAGACCCTTAAAGATATTTCTTCTGAAGATTGAGTCCTTGGCTTATGCACTAGGCATGAAATGTTGTATTTAGATTGGGGTTTTGTGTCTATGAAATGTACAAAAAAGTATATGTAAGGTAAAACTGGGACTCCATCGCCTTTGAGTTCAGGAAGTTCACTTCCTGCTGTAATTGTACTTAAAAGTATATTTTTTACTGGATTATTACAGTGGTTTAGTTTAATTTTTGAAGTACATGTAATTGTTCTAGAAACAAGCCAGTACAGCTGTAGAGAGTATGTAATGTAGTATGGGAAGGAACATGGGGTTCTGAGAATTTGGGATTTTGTGCTACTTGTAAGACACACGTGCATTGTTATGTATGTGCCACAATTGTAAGGATACTACTCAAAGTCTGTGTTCTAAAGTAGTTAACGGTATTTGGCATGCTCTTTCAACTAAAAAACTCAACTGCATTGTTCACAAACCAAATCACATTTCACTCTTGAATACTCTTTGACTAAATTGATTTCTGAAACTTTTAAGAGTGCTTGAAGAGCTTTCTATGTATATGATCTAGTTGAAGATGTCCTTGCTAACTGCAAACGGGGTTGGACTAGATGATTTTTCATTGTTCCTTCCAACCCAAACCATTCTATGATTTTATAGAGGTTTTTTTACTATTTTTTTTTTTCAGATTAAAGGAACAAAGGGACAAGTAACACGAGCAGAAATTCTTCAAGAAGGCCTTCGGGAACTACTGAATGCTCTGTTCTCTAATCCTGTGGACAGTAATTTGATATGTGCAGTGAAACTGCTGAAGGTGAGACAGTAGAAAGAAACTGCAAATAAGGAAGTGTCTTTAGGGTTTTACATCATTACCAGAGCAAGCTGTACTTTTTTTGTTGGCTCAATTCCACACGGGTACTAAGGAAAAAGGAAAAAAAATTAAGGTACTCCTCTAAAAGTAAACTGCAAGGCCATGGACTGAAGCCAAGGTGCAAATGAACAAGTGGTCCCTTGAGGTCTCCTTGTGCTGCTTCCAGTGTGGGAGAAAATTGTAACCAGCTTGAATGAATTGTGGGGTCTCGGATATGTTCTCTGTTCTGAAGGGAACTCAGCAGTTAAGGTCTACCACTTCAAGGGTTCTTTATATCAGTTACTTCATACTATATTGTCTGCAGCATTGCTGCTGTAGAGAAATATATATTTCTCTTTCATGATGAAAACAAACCCCTTTGCTCTGAAATTTTACTTCTTAAAAAAATTATTAGCCTCTATGCAGGGAGAAACTTTTATCTTTGCTAGTTATGATTGTATGCATAGTTTGGAAAACACAGTATCTTGTAGGAACGAAAGTCAAAAGCTATACAGCATTTTTCTGGAGTTTTGTTTGTGGTTGGTTGGTTGAGTTTTCCTCACTATTCCCCTATCCTCCCACTCGACTATTTTTGAGACTCTAACTTTGATCCTTGCAGTTTCTTTTGATACGGTAAATAGGGAATATGGAAGAGAGGTTTTATTTATTCCAATTTAAACTCTTCATTTGAAGTTTGGATCTTAAAGCAGGTTGCTTCATACCAAGTGTGAGGTTGTATTCAGTGAGTACTTTCACACCTGTGGTCAGCCTTTATATTGGCAGTGCCTCTGAGTCAAGGCCAACTGAAAGACCTTTCAAAAAGGTCCTCAACAAATCAGGACTGAAAGTCAAGAAGCGATGACACTGGTTTTTGTAATCATTCTCCAGTGGAGATGGAGGTGTCACTATTTGTCTGGGTATTGGGATATTTATTTGGCTTCACAGCATTCATTCTAAAATAAAAGCCAGTGGTCTAAATTATTTTATGATACATTGCTAAATCTAGAAGGTGTTACAGAACATACAATTTTTTTTGAACGCTAGTGTTTTCTCATGTCTGTCAGTATCTACAAATGTTGGAGTATCTGTAGCTAGTTTGGGCTTCCTCATGAACCTCTAGTTTCACTGCAGAAGCAGTAAGTGTCTCCTGTTGTCTTTTCTATTTAAATAGTGATAGATACAGGTTTTTCACCTCTTTGCTTTGCAGTATGTTTATTCTTAATTAAACGTTCTTGGTGCTATTACCTAATTATATAGGATCCAGGTAGGCCCGCAGTAGAAAACTGGAAATACCAAGTAGTGTTGACTAATATTCTTCATCTTTGCACTTTATTCCTTTGTAACATCAGGTGCCATTCCAAGCATTTTAGATCATACAATATTTACGCTGAGTACATCAGGAGTTGCTACTAACTTCAGTCATAGTGGCAAACTATTTTTTTTTCTGGTTTAACTGCTACTGTGCCCAGTTATTGGGCAATGAAGTACCTATTCTTAATATAAAGGCTTTCATCTACAGCAATTAGATTGCTGCTAAAGCTCTCTTTGCAGCAGCTTCAGTCTCACAGATTTTATGTATTAAAATTCAGGCTGGCTTAGTCAGATAATTTTTGGCTTCTCTTATGACGTATACCCAGATGAAATTCTGTGGCATGTCTGATGCTGGGCAGTTGACTGAAGTGTTTCTGAAGTTTATTAAACTTTGTTGTTCTGAGGTGAATTGGTGGCATGCATCATCTGCAAAAATAAGGTCTCCTTTTTTATAGCATGTACTTAAATCAAGTAAGATCTGGCATGTCACTGAAGAGTTGTTTCAAAATCATATATCAAGACTGAAAGAAAAGTGGCTGTGAACTTTTGGGTAACACAAACACTGGACACATAGCTGCTGTAGTGTCTATAGTCTAAAATAAACTATGTATGAGGTCTATTAATCTATTCAGCAAAATGATGTAGGCAGCTGGGAGCTTCAGCCCTCAGGTAGTCACACAGTGCACCTAAACTTTATGAATTGTTACAGAACCTCAGTGTATTAAAGTTTTGTAATTTTTCTTAAAAATAAAAATTGCTAATCCCTTGTCTTTAGTTGACAGGCTCAGTTTTAGAAGATGCATGGAAGGAAAAAGGAAAGAATGATATGGAGGAAATGATTCAGAGAATTGAAAATGTTGTGTTGGATGCAAACTGTAGCAGGTGAGAAGATAAATTTATGTGCACTGGTTTGTTCTTATATTAAGCCAAACACCTTAGAAATCTCAAAAAATAATGAAGATATCCAAAACATTACCCGAAGTTTAATTTATACAAAATAAGGTAATATGTGGGTCACTTCTCATGTTAAAAAAAAAAAAAAAAAAAAAAAAAAAAACGCACAAAAATGTTCTTTGGTCTTTTAGTAGGGATACATGTTCCACTCTACTGATTTTTTTTCTTTTTAGTCTTCTTGAAATCTTCCATAAGTGCTTTAGTCTCCAAGAGTAGGAGAGACAATAGTGGTGATATCTCATAGTATTTTGTACTTTCTAAATCTGAAGTTAGCAGCATTAAATATATGCAAACAGCTTAAACATGTAACAGTATTAAATATACACAAATCACTATAAACACAAAGGCAAATGGAATTTGCTTTGTGGTTTGTGGTTGTTTTTTTTTTTTTTTCTGGAGAGCACACCATTTTGGCAGGATCTCACTGCAGTGTGTGTGTAAAAATGTGGTTGGGTAATGTATTCTACTTCTCAGTTTACAATCAGCTGCATGCATGAGGTTATCCGATTCTGCTGTATCCAATTGTCAGCTTCTTGCAAATTTACTAAAAACCTATAGAGGGTTCAGATGCTGTGGCCTGATCTCATGCCATATGGAGGGAGGCCAACAGGTAGTTCATAGCTTCTCTGGGTTGTAGTTGAGCTGCCCCCAGGTAGGATGAGGAAAATTTGCTTCAGGAACCAGATAAAATTGATTGCCTAAGCTGAGGCTTCAAAGACACAGGAGTATAAACTTATTTTAATAGAGAAAACAACAGAACTTGACTTGCTTGAAAGAAGAAAGCAATTTCCCGTATTTTAGGGATGAAATGGGTGGAGGTATCCAATATATTGGAGATGTTACTTCTTACTGTTGACTGCAAAATTTGTGTCATTAAGAGGGCTAAAGTTAGGAGCATAAATTAGATTATTGATATACAATTTGAAGATCATCCCCGTTTTTCCCAGTACTGTCCTCTTATCAGAAAAGGATTGGTTCTTCAACTTGTGCTACAGGCTTGATATCTTTATAAAAAATATAGTAATTTCTGTTTCACAAGGACTCCTTACTTTAACACAGAGGAAGTGGAGGGGATGAGCATCCCATAATTGACATACAAACCATCTAGACTTGCAGGGAAAAAAGATAACTCAAAATTATCTGCAGACTGGACCAAATTTTGTCATTTTTTGGAGCTTTTGAGAGGGTTTTAACTACCTAATATTTGCAAGGTAAGAGAAGCTAAATTTTTTGCTTAGCACAAACTTTCTGACTTTTTTAGTTTTTCTCTTTATTTCAGAGATGTGAAACACATGCTTCTGAAACTAGTAGAATTGCGATCAAGTAACTGGGGTAGAGTTTATGGAACTTCTTCACATACAGAAGCTACCCCTGAAAATGACCCAAATTATTTTATGGTAAGACTGTATGGACACTTCAGTTCCTTAACTTGATGTGAATTTGAATTCATTCATAGACAGTCACATTGCTGAAAATGTCAAAGAGCTATCTCTCTGAATGTATATAACCTTCTGCATAACTTTATTCTTAGAATGAGCCAACGTTTTACACTCCTGATGGTGTTCCTTTCACTGCAGCAGATCCAGGTATGTCACAAGCTTAGTTGACCTGTCTTTATCTTCTTTAGAGAAGTTGTAATTGAGTTGGTCCTGTTGAACTACAGAAGCTGTTTTTCAGATGTCTGAAACAAATACAAATTTAAAAGACAAAATTATGTCTGAATTCCTGGCTTTGTGTAGCACATGCCTTATTCTGCATTAGAAGAAGGTAAATATTTGAAATTAAGAATATCTATTTAAATTTATATAATCCCAAAGAATCTGTGCTGTAGTCCTCAGCACTTGGTCCTTCCTATAAGTCAGAAATCTTCAAGTTGTCTTTTGTTTTTCCATTGTTAATAGCAGAAGGGTTTGTTTCTTGCTTATTTTGTCTTCTGTAATCTGAGCACGTTGTGACACGACATCATTTGACCGAAAGACTGTGATTACCTTTACAGTTCTCTAGGGAGACAGGTGTCATTCTTAGAAATTGATTGATGTCCTGATAAAACGCTGGAGCAAGAGTTGTCTCTATAATATGTTTCATGTCATTTATGGTTTTACCAAATAGGCTATTTTCAAACTGCATAGAGAGATTAATTTAGAGGGCTGGTTTTATACAATATTCAATCTCATTTACTTTTACCAGATTACCAAGAAAAATACCAAGAGCTGCTTGAAAGGGAGGATTTGTTTCCAGATTATGAAGAAAATGGAACAGATTTATCAGGACCTGGAGATCCGTATGTTTTCTTTTTGAGTCATGGTTTTTTTTTTTTTAATACTAGTTGGTTTTACTGCACACTTGGGAATACAATCTTGACAAAATGAAACTAAATAATGTAATAATTCTTAAGCTTCACAATGGAAGTTAGGTATTTGTTCAGGTGTGAATTGGCTCATAATCACACAAGTTTGAATCTATTTTTATATTTATCCAACTGAGTAGAGTAATTAAATTCTGTTTCAGATATTTATGCACATGTACAAACATAGTCTTTCACATTTAGAAAAAATAAATTTGCAAGCGAAATGAAGCACCAGACCTCAAGTGCATGTAGTAAGGCTGCCTGAATTCTTTTGACTGATGTATATACACATCCCAACTAGAAATTATTACAAAATATTCAGCCTTTCAAAGGGAGGAGGTTGTTAAACTTCTCTCCTTGAGGCTAAGTAGTATTCCCTCAATTAAACAGCTGTTCAGTATTCCTGTAGAACAAGAAAAGTAACCTAATGGCAAAGGGAGAATAGTCAGACTTTCTGACGCTGGTTTGTAAGAATTTAATAGGAAACTGGTGAAAGAAATATGGTCTAAAGTTGCTCTGAGCTTTGTACTCACCTGGTTGAAGGAGGACTTCCAGGTCATTATTGATACTTAGGAACATTTTCATTGTTGTATTTATGTGATAAGAGACTGATGTCCTGGATTGATATTTTTGTTAGTGAATTAGAAAACTTACAGATGGTGCCTAGCTGAGGGGAGTGGCAGGAACTTTGGGAGATAAATTAGATACGTCTTCAGAAATCAACAAGCTCATGCTGAGGGGGAGAAAATAGCAATGTCTACTGCTGTGCTTAGAAGAACAAATTAATGCAAAATGGAAACAGCAGTTTAACAGAGCAGATCTGAAGAGTGACGTGTGGAAGACTGAGTCAACCTTCATGGAAGGTGGCCGTGGTACCTTCTTTGTTGAATGCTTAAGAAAAGCTTAGAAAAACATCTCCTGATCTTCTGTCATCCTCCCAGCTGAAGTTGGGGAGAAGAGTTCTACATTGAGTCTCTTCTCAAGTCTACACTTGTATAAGAAAGGAAGAACAAATAAATCAAATATGTATACTGCTTTTTCATGCCCAATGCTGAAAAAAAAATATTTTCTTTACATGTTTCTGTGGCACTTCCTGTGATTTTGCATGAAACATACCATCTATGTCTTCTGTGCAGATGAAATGTGCTGATTCCTTTGTTTGGAACCAAGGCACAGAAGATAAACCAAGCACCTGCAATTAATGCATACTTTTTGAGAGTCAGTAGCTGTTGACTGTTGTTTCTAAGGCTGTTTAAAATTATATACACTATTGTGTACAAGCTGCCACTCTGTTGTCCTTGTTCATAGTGAAGAACACTCCAGTTGGACCTAGAGAAAACGAGGAATTGTTATTTCCCAATAACTGTGGGGAGAAAGAAAGCCGAAGTGATTCCCATCACTTCCCATCTTTCTTTTGAAACTCTATGGTAATCTGCACTCTGAGATCTTATTGTCATTAGTGGCATCCAGTCTTTTCTGTGACCTAAATAAGACAGGTCTCTTCCAGAAGACTTGTTACCATATAATAGAAATTAACATAATGCAGATACACCAGGAAGGTAAACTAAGGTTGCTTTCTTCCATATATCAACAAACAGGAACACAGGTTTTCTATACAAATATATTCTTTGACTACCATGCAATCAAGGCAGTTGATGCAGTGTTTGAAGTAGGATGCTGACCAACCAAAAATTATGCTAATATTATGCTAGTTGGGTTTTTTTTGCAAATGGTTCAATACAGATGCATTATTAACTTTTGGGAAACTTGGATTGCATTATTCCCTTTTCTGTTATATCGAGAACTATTTCTGTCTTTTAAACTGTGGACAGCATAAGTTGATTTAAAATGGTGACAGACGCTGTAACTATGCTGCTTTGACGTTTCTGTTTGCTTTCGTAGTACCCATGATTTTTTTCCCATTTCATCCCCTTTAAGAAAGTGTCATCATTAACTGCTGTTTATAAATCTGTTTTATTATTGACATTTACAGCAATGTTTCTGAAAATCTGTATGTAAGCTTGACATCTGTGGTGATTTTTTTCTTTTTTTAGGTATTTTGATGACATTGATGATGAGATGGATCCAGAAATTGAGGAAGCGTATGAAAAATTCTGTCTAGAATCCGAACATACGAGAAAACAGTGAGATGTTACACATTAATGTTAGTTTATTAAGCCAGTTTAGGTACGGTTAGAATACAGGGGGACACAAAACATTTGTACCAAAATAAGGAACTTGAGTTTCTCCAAGTACTAAAGTTATACAATTTCCATTTTGTTTAACAGAATCTGCCAAAAATTGTAAACTTATGCCCTGTAACTTAAAATGTTGTGTATATATCATAGTTTATTTTATGTACAGGTATATGAACAATGTTTTGGCTGCAATAAAAATGTTCTAAAACTTATCATAATTGAAATTAAAATTTAATGTGTAACTGTCTATGAAATTTCCCTTGAAGGGAGAAAGGGGATTAATAACTCTGATCTAAATTTTAATTGCTTGCTTGCTTGTTTTGGTGTATATTGGATTTACTCGTCCTTTTAACCATATATAAGGTATTTGGGGATATTGGGGAAAAGGGCGTTCCTAAGGAGAGTATGATCCAAATATGATTTTTTTTTTTTTGTAGATCACAAGCATAAAGTGGTTTGTGAAAGTTTCGTTTTGTGTGAGGGTTTTTTTGTTTCACTTTATTTTTCTTCTTCCAAAATCCTTACTAGTGAGGTCTCGCCTTTTTTTCCTCAACTATACATTTTATATGTTCTGTGAAAAAGCAAGCAGTATTTTTGAAGTCAGGTGCTTTTGAGATCTTTGGTTCAGATAAGCTTCTATTTAACTTTTACAAACAAAAACTATCCTTTAATTTGTTGTGTTCTTCAAGTCTATATAATTGTTTTAACCCATGCTTCTCAAGAGCATGTGCAGTGCTTGGTATTTTTTTCTTTTTAATGTATCTAACATGTCTAACCTTCCAGCAACCCTTGTATCTTTCTCCATCCTTCTAATTTTATGTAGTTTGATTTTATTTTTTTAGTTTAAATAAAGTCATATATTTCATAAATGGTAACATCCTGAAGCAAACTGTTCTTTTTTGGCCCCATATAATCATGTTTGTTTTCGTAGGATACTCCGTTGTTGCCAAACTGAGTTATACTGCTCTCTGTTATGTTACTGGTTAGACTGAATAGAACCCTTTACCAAAAACAAACTTTAATTAATTTCCCAAAAGTTACCTACTGTAAAGAACACATGTTGTAAATATGCATGTAAATAATTCTGTTAATATTTCACTGTTATTAGTTTGGTTAAATAACTTGTGCATCTGCTAACAAAGTGATCATTGACTGTTTTTCTGAATGTTTATTTAACATGCTTATTAGGTTGGAGTTTTGGAAAAATAAAATTTCACTAGCTTTGTTTCCTTTGGTGTAATTTCCCTACTTTGTCTTTTTGCTTTAAAAAAAAAGTACTTTGGGAGGGCTGCTTCTGTCTCCCTGTCAACTAACACTCCTTGTTTTCTTTGAACTACACAGTCACAGAGAGTGTTGTCTTTTAAAATTCACTGGAAAACAAAACATATCAAAGGGGAGTATGGTCATAAGAACTACATTGGCATTTCAAAGTTTCCAGGCTAAAATCCAGAAAGTAGAAAATTGAAAATTGGATCAGATTATTTTCACAGACACATTCTTCAATGTTGAGCGTTTTTTTTTTTTTCATACGGAGCTTTTAATTCAAATACAGGATTCCTGCTGACTTTGTATGTATCTTGTGGAAAACCTATTTACTGAAAATTTAAAGTCTGAAGGAACAAGTATCTATATGCATTATAGTAAACTAATAGTGCCTGCACAGCAATCCCCTTTACATGTTTTAGTTTTGCATCTTGTAGTGTGTCTTTTCTTCTGTGAAGTCACTGTTGGACTCCAGATATGTACTGTGTCAGCTTGTGGAGAATTGTCTGTCTTAGGTGTAGGTAAGAAATATGCAAGTTATCCTGTACAAAAATATCGGGAACAAGGGATTGTATACATGAAGCTCAAGGTTTGCCAAATAACTTTTGTGTTCCACCAGAAACACTGAGAAGTGAGATTTTTTTTTTTGAAGTAGTGAAGAAGTTCGTGGTCTCGGTACATAGAAAAATTTGTTAGAGCTTTAATGCAGTAAAGGAGAGATTTCTAACTGTCTACTGCATTAAGAAGACAGAATAAACTTTGCCATCAACACTTCAACCATCTTTCCTACTTGTCTTCTGTATGGAAGTCTAATATAAATTAGTGGCAGTGGAATGAGATGTGAGCAAAAGAAGCAAGCACATTTTGCACTGCCGTAATCACCACTGATTGCTTGTGTAAGCATTTTTAACTGCTGGTAGTCCTATGTGTGATAGAGGTGAGAGAGGTCTAAAAATATGTCACCTGAATTTTAGCATTTACAAATTTCAAGAGCACCCTGTAAAAGCGTTTTGTCTTCAAGGTTCTGAAGAATACCTTATAGGTAAGCAAGCATTTTATAAGATTTATTTTCTTTGTGGTATAATGGCCAACCATTGAAGCACAAGCATGGAAAGCAGACTTGGGCAAACTGAAGCAAAATTCTTCAGTGCTGGTTCTGAAATAAAACTTTCTAGCACATCACCAAGCTTTGCACATCAGAAGTATGCACAACATTTACCACTCTTGACAAATCAACTGTGATTTAACAAAAACCTTAAGCATTTGAAAACTACACTTTGCCTGAAGTAATTTGAAACTAGGTGGCAAAAGGTGCTGCTTTGCATGTGCTTTGCTGTTGAATGAGAATTGCATACTGAGAAATGAAATCAACTTTGTCTCAGTTGTTTCCTTTCAAGTCTACTAAGAGCTTCTTGCTACTGGCCTATTTTTTTTTTTTTTTGAGGAAAATGGATAGTCATTGGGTTTTGAATGTTGTATTTAAGTGTAATTGTAGCACTACCTGTTAGAAGACTGCTCAGCTAAATGAACTATACAAAATACACATAGTTTTTTAAATGGAATAATCTCTTACAGTACTGAGCATTAGTGCCCCTCAGTCTAGTTTGTAATGGTCCTTTTTATTTCTCTCTGGGACAGTATTTCCTTAGCACAGGCTGCCTTCCTACTTCACAGAACTCAACGAATTAGTGATAGCTGAAGTTTGTAACTTCTGACGGACTGACTGGTGGGATGACCCTGGCTGGACATCAGGTGCCCACCAGAACCACTCTATCACTCCTCTCATCTGCATACGGGAGAGAATATAATGGAAATGATTGTTGGTTGAGATAAGGACAGAGATCACTCAGACGTTATGGTCATGGGCAAAACAGACTTGGGGGGGGCGGAATAATTTAACTTATTGCCAATCACATCAGAGTTGGATAATGAGAAATAAAAACTAATCTTAAAATGCCTCTCCCCCAGCTCTCTCTGCTTCCTTGGCTAAACTTCACTCTCGATTTCTCTCCCTCTTCTGTGCCCTCAGCAGTGCAGGGTTACAGGGCATGGAGGTTGCAGTCAGTTCATAACTGTTGCTCCTTCCTTTTCAGGGGGAGGAGGACTCATCCTATTCCCCTACTCCAGGGTGGAGTTCTCCCCACAGGTCCTGCCAGGAACTTGTTCCAGCATGGGCTCCCCATGGGGTCACAGCCTCCTTGAAGCACATACACCTCTCTGGCGTGGGGTCCTCCATGGGCCGCAGGAGGACATCTGCTCCACTGTTAAGCTCCATGGGCTGTGGGGTCACAGCCTGCCTCAGCCATGTTCTTTACCACGGGCTGCAAGGGAATCTCTGCTCTGGTGCCTGGAGCGTCTCCCTTTCCTTCACTGACTTTGTTGTCTGCAGAGTTTTTTTTCTCTCACGTGTTCTCACTCCACACTTCAGCTGCAGCAACTGGTGGTGTGCAGTTTGTTTCCCTGTTTCTTAAATCTATTATACCGGAGGCACTACCACCATCACTGATGGGCTCAGCCTTGACCAGCTGCCGATCCATCTTGGGAGTCAGCTGGCATTGGATCTCTTAGACATGGACAAAGCTTCTAGCAGGTTCTTACAGAACTCACCTTTGTAGACCCCCTGCTACCTTGCTATGCTGATACTGAAAATGCTGGCAAATAAAACTGTAGGATTTGTTTTGGAGTTCCAGAAAGCAAGCAGCCTTCATCAGGCTTGTGCAACACGTGGGAGTGATCTCCATCAATCATATGCAGCGAGACAAGAGCTGGGGACTGAATACTTGCAGGCATATGTATAAATTTTCCCAGAAATCTTATGCATATTCTATTACTTTCCAAGGTCTAATTTTAATGTTATGAAATATAGCAACAGTCAAAACTCTTGGTAATTTGGAGTTGGCTCCAGCTCTCTGCTTGACCTTGCCTATTAAGATACACAGAAACTCCAAACAGATAATTACAGACCAAGAGACATCTGTTTAGCACAGATCATACTGAAGACAAGGCACTATAATCTTTAAAGAATGAACAGTCCCTGGGAAAAAACATTGTTTTAAAGAAAACACGCTATGAGAGGGACATCGTGTCCAACTTTTCGAAGGACGCAACTGCTTAGATTAAATTTAACTGTACTTTAGCCTAAACCAAAATACTCCACTTCGAAGTACTCCATTTTGCGAAACTGCAAAATATTCTACATGTTGTGTCAATGCAAACCCAATCTACTGAATTATAGTTTCAATCATCCAGTTTTACGCCTGTGGATTCTAGTAGTTGACAGAGGAATAGAAAATTATATGCCAGCCGAATCTCAAGATACTGCACTGTTTGTGAATTGATGATTTACTACCTCTGCTTCAGCCTATGTGTCCTACTTCCACAGTTCCTATGCTTTGGGTTCCAACCGTAGCAGTGAAATTGCCAGCAAAATATAATGCATTGTACATAAATAATAAAAAGAAATAAAGCAAAGAAGTAGTATTATTTGCATTTTTAATGTATAAAAAATAAATACTTCAAAACTAAACCAGGACTTAAATCTGCGTTTCTAAGCCCTAGTCCAGCCCTATAAATATTTATACTTGCTTGCTTTAAACCCAAGTATCTTTATACTGCTATATGTGTATACAAGAAAAGTGATAAAAGGAGGGTTCATAATCTAAATACATACTTTGAAACTTGCTTCAGGCAAGTTTCTATGCAGAAAAATATTAATTAAGAAGGGTATTGCAAACAGAACTAGATTTATTTGCTGCGTGGCTGAGCCTGCAGCCACTTGACTGGATGTTGATCTACTCTCTACTTTGCTGAGAAAGCAGTTGTAGAGAATGGAAATTTGTACTGAAAGCACTTCTTCCATGATTACATACTGATCTGAAAAAAAACAGTACTTCATTAGGTAGGGAATGGTTGTTACAGATAGACGAGACCACATGGTATAGAAAAGCATCTTTAATTAAAGTTACTTACTGCTTTAAAGAGGAATTGAGAATAAATTGTCACTTCACTGTAAACTGCATATCCACTCTAAACAGCTTTGATTAAACTGTAAATATAGGAATGTGTTGGTGTGGGCCTGTGTGTCTATATTCCCAAAAGGCAACCAGGCATAATTTTTGAATTGGCCTTTGGGAAATTAATCTATTCAGCTAAGGCTTGTGTGATGCAGTTCTAGGTAGAAGTATAACCTGTTAGATTAGCTAGTTAGAAGTATAGAGATAGATATATATATTAGATAATTATAAGTATATCCGGTTAGATTTCCCTGCCCCATGAATGCATGAATGCAAAGCAGCAGTCACAAAAGCATAATTTATCTGTAGTCTCTCTTTGGGGTACGTTGCAGATCTGCAATCTGCTTTCATGGTTCTGTCCTTTCAGCCTCCTCCTCGTTTTCCAGAGGTGCTGATGTGAAGAGACAGGGAACAAACATTCTTTCATGCCGCCGCTGGCATGCTTCTCCCAAGTAACAAGATATAGGGCAACAAATGGCCACAGGTTGTGCCAGGGGAGATTTAGGTTGGATACTAACAAATATTACATTACTGAAATGATTGTCAAGCACTGGAACAGGCTGTCCAGGGAAGCGGTTGAGTCACTGTCCCTGGAGGTAACAGACAGGTAGATGTGGTGCTTAGGGACATGGTTGAGACCTCATGAGACCTCACTTGGAGACTTCTGTTTAGTTCTGGACATGGATCTGCTAAAGTGAGTCTAGAGGAGGCCATGAAGATTATCAGAGGGCTGGAACACCTTCCCTGTGAGGACAGGCTGAGAGAGTTGGACTTGTTTAGCCTACTGAAAGACCTTAGAGCAGGCTTTCAGTACTTGAAAAGGGCCTGCAGGAAAGCTGGGGAGGGGCTTTTTATGATGAAGTGCAGAGACAGGAGAAGGGGGAACGGTTTTAAGATGAAATAGAAGAGATTTAGATTAGATATTCAAAAGAAATTCTTTACTGTGAGGCTGTTGAGGCACTAGAACAGGTTGTCCAGAGAAGTCATGGATGCCACATTCCTGGAGGTGTGCAAGGCGAGGTTGGATGAGGCTTTGAGCAACCTGATCCAGCGGAAGGTGTCACAACTCGTGGCAGGGGAGTTAGAACTGGATGGTCTTTAAGGTCTCTTCCAACCCAAACCATTCTATGGTTTTACGATCCTATGGTTTAGTGGTGAACTGGGCAGTATTAGGTTAACCGTCAGAGTCAATGACCTTAGAGCTCTTTTCCAACCTAAACAATTCCTTGATTCTGGGAGACAGGAGAGCATGCTGGTGCTGCAGCAGCCACTCTTGAGGCACCCATGCTCTCTGCCAGTTACCTGCTGAGTGAGGTATATCAGCACAGCTGCAGGTAAATAGTGTTGGAGGGGTTGTTGGTTTTTTGGGTTTTTTTTTGGGGGGTGTGGTTTTTTTTTTAGTTTTTCCTGTAAGCCTTTGTACTGCTAATTTTCCTGCAGCAGAAAAAGAGGCTGAGAGAGGTGGAGTTGTCTAGCCTGGCGAAGGCTCTGGGGAGACCTTAGAGCAGCCTTTAGGTATCTGAATGGCGCTACAGGAAAGCTGGGGAGGGACACGTTTACAATGCTATGTAGGGATAGGATGATGGGGAATGGCTATAAATTGGAGGGGAGAAAGATTTCAGCAAGTTGAGGAAGGTGATTCTCACCCTCTCTTCTTCTCTTGTGAGACCTCATCTGTAGTACTGTCGTCATTCTGGAATCCTCAGCATAGGAAGACGATGGAGCTCTTGGAAGGGGTCCAGAGGAGGCTACAAGGATTATCAGAGGGCTGAAGCACCTCCCATATAAAGACAGGCTGCGAGAGTTGGGGTTGTTCAGCCTGGAAAAAGAGAAGGCACCTTGGAGACCTTATAACGACCTTCCAGTACCTGAAGGGGCTACAGAAAAGCTGGAAAGGGACTGTTCACAAAGGCTTGTGGGGACAGGACGAGGGAGAATGTGAGTAAACTGGAGAGGGGCAGATTTAGACTGGACATAAAGAATAATTTCTTCCCCATGAGGGTGGTGAGGCACTGACCCAGGTTGCCCAGGGAAGCTGTGGCTGCCCCATCCCTGGAGGTGTTCCAGGCCAGGTTGGATGGGCCTTGGGCAGCCTGAGCCGGTGGGATGTCCCTGCCCACGGCAGCGGGGTGGAACTGGATGACCTTCAAGCTCCTTTCAACCCAAACTATTCTACGACTCTACGAAAACAATTCCCCTCTGGTTCCCAGCAGCCCCAGCCACGGCCCGGGGCGGAGCGGAGCGGCGGCGTTGGAGGGCCCCGCCCCGGCGATGGCGGCGTTGCTCGGGGACGGCGCGGTGTGGCTGCCCGGGCAGGGCGCGGTGTCGCTGCTGTCCCCGTGCGGTGCCGAGTATCTGCCGCGCGCCCAGCGCCGCCCCCGTCGCGTGCCCTTCGCGCCCCTCGAGCACCGGGTGTGTGCGGGGGAAGTCGGGGGGGTGAGGGCGGGGGGGGGGCGGTGCGACAAGGCCGAGGGCACCATGCTGCTCCTGGGGCACAACAGCCCCGTGCAGCGCTACGGGCTCGGGGGAGGGCGGCTGGAGAGCTGCACGGAGGGGAAGGACCTGGGGGGGTTGGTTGAGAAGGACTAAACACGAGCCAGCAGTATGCCCAGGGGGCCAAGAAGGCCAATGGCATCTCGGCTTGGATCAGAAACAGCGTGACCAGCAGGTCCAGGGAGGGGATTCTCCCTCTGTACTCGGCACTGGTGAGACCACACCTCGAATGCTCTGTTCAGTTCTGGGCCCCTCACCACAAGAAGGATGTTGAGGCTCTGGAGCGTGTCCAGAGAAGAGCAACAAAGCTGGTGAGGGGCTGGAGAACAAGTCTGACGAGGAGCGGCTGAGAGAGCTGGGGGTGTTTAGCCTGGAGAAGAGGAGGCTGAGGGGAGACCTTATTGCTCTCTACAACTACCTGAAAGGAGGTTGTGGAGAGGAGGGAGCTGGGCTCTTCTCCCAAGTGACAGGGGACAGGACAAGGGGGAATGGCCTCAAGCTCCACCAGGGGAGGTTCAGGCTGGATATCAGGAAAAATTTCGTCACAGAAAGGGTTCCCAAGCACTGGAACAGCTGCCCAAGGAGGTGGTTGAGTCACTGTCCCTGGAGGTGTTTAAAAGGCAGGTAGATGAGGTGCTTGGGGACATGATTTAGTAGTAAGTAGGTACAGTTGGAGTTGATGATCTTCTAAGGTCTATTCCAACCTAATGATTCTACAAATCTAAGTGACTGTGTGGGCAGCTGTGATGGTAAGTGCCCCTCACCACATCTCTGCCCCGGGAGAGCCCTGTGCCCTGCTGCAGGCACAGAGTGATTCTTTGTACCACTAAGTGGAGGGGATTTCGTAGGTCCAAAGAAGATGATGATACAAAAAGTAGTTACTATCATAAAAATTGGAATATTTTTATTTAAGCTTAAGTAAAGTTCATCCAAGTAATCATTGAAAGTTAGACAGAATGTCCCTCTGACAGCATGGTTTTTTATATAGCTTGGTTTTTTTCAAATAATGTTTTCCAGACACATAGTGCTATATTCTTAGTTCTTTTGGAAATTATAATGTCTTGTGTTAAGTATGGTCTGTGCTGAACAGATGTCTCTTCTGCAATCACCTCTGTTTGCAGTGTTTCTGTATTTCAGGTGTGAGGTCAGACAGAGCTTGCTCCAAAGCTCTAAATTAGCAAGCGATTTGACTGTTCTGAAGTTTATAATAACATTGAACATTAGTCCTTGGAATAACATTAGTCCTTGGAAAGTACTAGAATATGCATTAAAAGGCAAGATCAAGTAGAGAGCTGGAGCCAGCTCCAAGTTAGCAAGCATTCTGACTGTTGCTAAATTTCATAACATTAAAATTAGACCTTGGAAAGTAATAGAATATGCATAAGATTTCAGGAAAGATTTATACATATGCCTCTAAGTGGGAAATATACTCTGTAGCCTGCCCTTGTCTCGCTGCACATGATTGATGAAGATCAACCTCTCGCATGTTGCCCAGGCCTAATGAAGGATACTTGCTTTCTAAAACTCCAAAACGAGTCTTAGAGAGTTTATTTGCTAGCATTTTCAGTATCAGTGACAGTTTAACATGTTATCACTGCACAGAAATACTCGTGGTGTAATGAGGTTGTGATGTTTTGGTTTGGTTTTCTTTGCACTTCACTAGGAACAGCTTCTGCAAGCTCTGGATTTCCGGAACACATTTGCATCTCGCCCATATTTACCTTCACACGTTATCCCTCCAGAAAGAAAAAAGGTGAGAGCTAACACGTGCGGTGCTTCTGTAAAATAAACTTTCTTACTCCCTGACAAAATGGAGTTGCACAGCGGTACATGGGTGTGCATGAGTGCAGGCCTGGAAGGTGCAAAGAGCATGTCCTGGCAGATGCATCCGTCCATTTGATTAGCATACTGCCATTCCAAATTACAGTTGTAGCTGTTACTTAGTCCTCTATGCATATGCTTTGTAGCCAAACACCAAAGAGTTTGTTTACACTTCATAAGCCTAAAACCTAGGATTTTGTACCTATGATAGAACGAGCTGGTTTCTGTATTGTCGCTTTTCTGCACTTCAGACCTTTAAGGGAAGGCTTGGTGAAGCAGAACGATGTTTTCCAAGAGGCTGTCAGGTTCAGAATCCCATTGTTTCCACATTGAAGTACCTGCGTGGATCTGTTAGAGGGCTCTGCAAAAGGACTGTGGAAGAGTGTCACTCCAGGTCAAGCTGAAGGTCGATGCAGAGATCCCAGTTACTGTTTCTAGAGCATTAGTCCTCATCAGCATTCCTCCGATGTTCCCACTGAATGCATGCCAGCATGTGGGCACTGTGGTGGGAGTCCTAAGGTGACTGATAAATCAGGCAAGTTTTATTTTTTAAAACTTTTAGACTGACATCTCATCAGTAAGGCACATGGCGCTAGTGTTCAGTTGCTGTCCATCAGTATCACTACACACTTACCCGGAGTCAGGCCATAGCAGTCACACTGTCCATCCACTGCAAGTTACAGTGGCACAGAGCTGATACTCTGTTGTTAGTCAGCACTAGTGGATGACTGTACATTCTCTTCCAGGCCAGGATCATGTCTTGGGAGATGGCTAGGTTTCCACACAGTTTCTAACTTAACTGCTTCCACTGTGACGACCTCCTTCACAGTGTTGAGGGATAACTTTCCCAGTCCACCGCAAATGCCTTATTGTGTTGCTTGCCTTTTCTTTTTGTTATCCTGGTGTCACGTCCCCCTCCCATACTTATCCCTGCTTTATCCTTTGTAGCTCTCCAGATGGTATTCTTCAGTATTTTACTATCAGTTTACTGTTCTGCAGCCTCTGTTTTCTTCCACTGCTTTTGTTTTCAAGGCATTTGTTATTTCCTACACTTAAGCAGCCCATTATGAGACGATAACAGTTATCAGGCTCCAGTTTGCTGGGCATGTTCTCATAACAGATTGGTAATGGGCCAGCTCGGGACAACACTTTTGCTGGGCTGCTGGGCACAAAGACATATCTGCAGCTACTCTGCATTGCTTTGCTTGTGCCTGAGTTCCAAACAACCAGCACTGCAATTTGCTTGGGCTCTGCTTTGGCCATATAAACCATCCACGTCCCTATCCAGCTTGATGAGGGGTGCTGTGGTCTGTTCAGAACTGCAAGTAGCACTCAAAATGCATGAATACATTCAGTAGTATGGCTGTATCTTCTACTTGTTCTTGTTCCTTCCCTAGAATTTTCAACCATTTGATAAAGTGCTTAAACTTGCGCCGGACACAGACTATGGTTTAATGGTACTGTCAGTCTTAACACCGAGATCGTATTGCTGGCAGGTGGTACTCAGCTCAGAGCTCATGGTTTTATATGTTAAACTAGAATTGCTTTTCCCATTTGTATCATATTACGTTTATCTACGTTGAATTTTTATCTGCAGCTTTCATTGTCTAGTCACTTGGGGTTTTTTTTAGGGTCCTTTTCCAATTTATTATGGCAAATTTTCATCTCTTGTGGCCAGAATACCTTCAGCAGACTTCCCCATGATCCTAATACCCTAGTGCTGCCATGTTGCATTTTTATTAGACTTAAGGGTTTTCAAATGAAAGGTCAAAGTGTGATCAGGGCTGAAATATACCCAATTTAAGGGCAGTCACGTGAGACAAAGCTGTGTGTGAATATCATGAGGTTCAACAATGTGAAGTTCAGGGTCCTACACCTGGGTCGGGGCAATTTGTGGTTTCAGTACAGGGTGGGAGATGATGTGATTGAGAGCAGCCCTGTGGAGAAGGACTTGGGTGTGTTGATGGATGAGAAGCTCAATATGAGCCGGCAATGCGTGCTTGCAGCCCAGAAGGCCAACCATATCCTGGGCTGCATCAAAATAAAATCTAGTGGCCAGCAGGTTGAGGGAGGTGATTCTGCCCCTCTATTCCTCTCTTGTGAGACCCCACGTGGAGGATTGTGTCCAGTACTCGAATCCTCAACATAAGAAGAATACGGAACTGTTGGAATGGGTTCAGAGGAGGCTACAAAGATGATCAGAGAGCTGGAGCACGTCCCATATGAGGACAGGCTGAGAGAGTTGGAGTTGCTCAGCCTGGAAAAGGCTCTAAGGAGACCTTATAGTGACCTTCCAGTACCTGAAAGGGGCCTGCAAGAAAGCTGAAGAGGGACTTTCACAAAGGCTTGCAGTGATAGGACTAGGAGGAATGGCTTTAATTGGCAAGGGGAAGATTTAGACTAGACATGAGGAGGAAATTCTTCACAGTGAGGGTGGTGAGGTACTGGAACAGGTTGCCCAGGGAAGCTGTGGATGCCTCATCCCTGGAGGTGTTCAGTGCCAGGTTGGATGGCACCTTGAGTAGCCTGGTCTAGTGGAAGGCGTCTGTGCCTGTAGCAAGGGGTCGGACAAGAACATAGTCTGTGAAAATGTTTTTTGTTTGTTTTGAACAAAAGTGCTAATCAAAGGAGCTATTTATACTTGGGTATCGTGGCAGTAACATGAAGCTATGGTTTTGAGACTATGTCAAATGTCTAACATCTTTGTTATATTCTAAATTCTTCTTTAGAAATGTTTTACCCCCACCTAGCAATAGCTGTGTGGTGCTGAAGAATTAAGTAAGATTGCCTACCCACCTGCATAATGTTTTCAATAAATTTTGATTTTAGTAAGAAAACATAAATGCATGCTGCATGCCATTTTAGAGGCTTAATTTAATTCTATAAATAAAGATAAGATTTCAGAGAATGTGTGGTTTTAGCGTATACCATTTTAATGTGGGCTTTCCATGGAGTCTACTGATAACTGATACGATCAAGTTCATTTAGGCATTCTCTTAAGTCTTCTTAAGAAGCAGTTGGAAACAGAAGTATCTACTGTCTGTGGCCAATTGTAGCTGGTCAGTTGTCCATGCACTTTACTAGTTCATGAGTACATGTTAAATTGAAACATCATTGCTAGAGAGAACTCAGTTAGAACAGGAGAAAGTACATATGAAGGTTAGATATTTTGTTTCCTCTTGAGTTCAGTATGCAAATAAATACAGAGTAAAGTTTCTTGCCATACATCACCTTGCAGTAGGACTGAATTAATTTAAATGTGAATCATCCATTGTAATTACAGGGAAGCAGGTCATTTTTATCTTATGGGACATTCCAATAATTTTCTTGTGTTAGATTATTTTCAGTGATATCTTAGAAGTTAAATGGCCTGACCCTGCTACAGCTGATCTAACAAGATGTATAGAGAATGGCATTGTGAAGATCTCATCAATAGATGGTTATGCTCACCTTTACCTGTCAGAATTACAGCAAGAATTTACAGTGGAGTTCTTATGCAAAGTCAGCCAGTCATCTGCAACATCCTTATGCTCCTCTCAAAATAACAGCAACTATCGAACTGGGGATCAGAATGGAAAATCAAATAAAAACTCTGTTACAGAAATGTCATCGAAACAAATGAGAGTAGAAAATAAGAAGAATGAACATGGTTGTGCTGAAGGTCAATACAGAGAACCAACCAAACAGAAGGACCAAAAAGACAGAGATGGAGTCCCTGTGTTCTACACAAATTGTTCTTATGAATACACATGGGTTAGACAGCGTTGGTCTGTTTCCTCCTACCCAGAAGAATGGAAATACCCTTTGTTGTTGGCACAAATATGCTGTAACTTACATGCTGCTAAGGATGTAATGAAGGCATGTGAGAAAGACAACCATACATCTATTGGAACTGATGTTTTAATTGACCTTGAAAAATACAGAACATTTTCTCGTTTACCTACAGCTTTGCCACTCAGCTGCAGAGCCCCACATTTACATAGGTAATTTAAGTTGTTTACTTCATAGTGGTTAACTTATGTTTTACAATTCTGAAATTTGGAACTTGAAACTCTAGCAGAATAACTGAACTGTAGCTATTAAAAAAATAATTAAAAAAACTACTGTATTATCTTTTTTTAGGAACTTCTTGAAAATGAAATCTGTGAAACCAACATTCTGTATCCTGCTGTAATTAATGTATAGGAATTAGTCCAGAGAAAATAAAATTTATTTTCTGATATGCTGTATAGATATCTAACTGAAAAAGAGAACACTGAAGAAAGAAGACAGCTTTTGGGTTGGGTTGGGTTTTTTTCATTTTTAAGAAGATAATACTTCCAAAGTAGCCAGTGGCTTACGTTCTCTGTTACCACCACTGAAAATATAAAAAAAAAAAAAAATTAAAAACTTTGCAGGTTTGAGGAAATTAATTTGGTAACTACTGTAGATAACTGAGGAATCATAGTACTCTGGAAATATGTGGCCTCTTCGCCTTTGAGTAGGTGTGCATGCATCTGTTCTTCTTACAGAAATGACTGCCAGCACCCCCTCACATACACCTATCGTCTGGACTGACTGAAACTTTTATTGTATTTTATACAGGTGGACTTTCTGTGACTTCTTTCAGAATCAAGATACTGAGGTGTACGCATGCCCTCAGCTAATTCAAATTGTATGGTGCCAGGGTGTTTTATATAGGTATGTAGAAGATCACACTTTTCATCTTTGGAAGACTTTCTGTGGTAATTAAGCTTTAAGATGAAAGATTTTACTTTGTCCCTTTCTCACTCTTGGAGAAATTGTACACAAGCTTCATGTAAGAGTCTGTTTCTTTCTGCTGTTTCTTATTTGGACTTCAGATTTTCTAATACAGTATATTTCCAGGTCTCAAAGTGGGTATGTCTGTAACAAACAATCTGAAATCATCTTTAAGGCTTTCAGAGGACTGATCTGATTATCTGATTTCTTAAAGGTTTTTACTGGACAGCTGGAGCTCCCACAGACTTCACTGGCAATTATGGTGCTTGGTTTCTTTGCAAATTACATTGCTCCTTTTTATGCTGAAGATTTCACCCTTTACATTTGTCTTGGTGACATATGATAATTTGCATGTTGCAAGCAGCTAAACTGGATTTTCTTGGCAAGTCACTTTGTCCATATGGATAAAAAAAACAAAGCAACTTTTCAAAATTATCCTTTCAAATCTTCAGATCTGCTATGCAAACTTTGAAAACGCTACAGTTACTATAAGCATCAGAAAGTCATTTGTATAATTGGTCTTTAAAGCTTTAATCTTCCTGCCCAGTGTTCTTAATTTTTCTCAGTGTGATCAAGTCTTCATGTTATCTGAACAAAATGTTTAGCAGCTCTTCAGTACTATACCTCACTTCTTGGGAAGTACAGAGCATAGCCATACTTACTCTTACAAATCCTATTACCAGAGTCCAGGCACGTGACCACAGAGCTGTAGAATTGAGTCATTAAACGGATTTTAGGTTCCAAAATACCGTATGATCATGAGGAAAAGACCATTGATCTTAGTGAAAAACACACTTCCTAGTGACATCGAGACTTTCACTAGGAAAACTGGATTTTTCTCTTCAGAATCACTGTATTTTGTGGTTAGTGGAATGACCAGCTCTCATAAGATGTTTACCCCAAAAAATCTTCCCTTAGCTTCTTTAACTCCCACCTATCATGCACACAGGCAAACAAAGAGCCTGATAATGCTAATATTCTGTGTTAAAAGAAATAATTGGTGTGCTGTGCTATTTGGGAAACAGTAGAAAGCTTTTCATGTGAGAGTTGTATTGAAAATTTGTTTCTGCTTAGTGCTTTCTTCAAGCATACTGACCTGTTTTGCTTGTCCAGTGGCACAGTGTTTTAAATGCTTGTTAAAGATCTTATTTTTTGTAGATTTATCCACGGTAGGAGAAACATCGCAGAAATTTATCCTGGTGATGACTCATTTTTCAAGTCAGAGGGAGCATTATTGGGAAACTATTTCGTACATTATGCAATCCAAAAAGGAACAAGGAAGGTATAAAACTATTTTAAAAGATGGTCCAAATTCCTTCAAGTTAGCATATGTTCTTAGTTTTAACACATTTGGCTATGCAGTCTATAGTGAAGTCCTGACATTGGTAATTACTATAATGACTGAATCAAGCAATCAGTCATAGAAAAAAACTTCTGTGTCTGAATGTATTTTTGTATATGATAGACATAATAAAAAAAAACTTATTAATTGTGATGTTTATTTTACAAGCTCAAGTGTGTACTGCAGTAAGATTCTGCAATAACCATTTCTCACTCATTTACAAGAGAAGAGTAGTATTTAATATATGGACTAGAGTTTAATCTTTAGGTACTTGGAAGTGTTTTCTTTTTTACTATATGGAGACAGAACCTGGAACATGCAGATTCTGTTCTGGTTTTGTAACAGACCAGCTGTTCAGTGCTGGAGAAAAGGTTTTGCCCCTTTATGCCCCCGTTTTCAACTTTCCAAGCAGAATTAAGGGTCAGCTTTGTATCTCTCAAACCTAGCCTTTAAAGTGTAGTCAAACATAGTTACTCAGTAACGAACTGCAGTTTTCTGGCTGGTAAGAGAACTTCTTGGTCTGTACTGAGTGCATGGAAACTAAATGTTCTCCCCACAGAAGGATACAACTCCCTTTTTTTTTTTTTTATTTACTTTCTGATATTTATACATGTTCTGAGATGAATTTGTGATTATAGTTGGTTTCTGAGGAGGTCAGAAATTTCATGTTTTGCAAGCTCCCGGTACTGTTTTTATGCTACATTATCTGTAACTAACTTACCTCCTTTCTGATATTTATTGTAGAGAGAAGAAAAGATGTATTCAGTAAAAAGTCTACCTCCTGACGTACCAGGAAATCTCTACTCTATAGCCTCCATTATTACTCAGGCAACCAAGTAATTTTACTCTGCTTTATCTTTGTTACATTAATTCTTATGTCTTTAAAAGGACAGTAGTTAAAATCGCACGTCATAATTATTACGGCATTAAGTACAAAAATTAAAGGAGTTTATATTAGCACTGAGGGTGTCTATAAACTTACAGAACAAATATCGCAACTGTTTAGAAGACATAATAAGCGTGAAGTGCATAATATTTTGTGTTTTCTCTTCAGGATACTTCAGTACTGCTACAAGACTAAACTATCGTTATCTCATAACTGTTATTTCTGCTGCTGGAAAATGGTATGTAGCTGAAGTTTTACAAGTCTTTCAGTATTATAAGGATGATTATTCAGGCTGTAGGGAACAGAACATAGTCTAAAGAGAAGAATTCTGAGTGTATCCTCAAATATCAGAAGGTATAGATTTGGGAACCAGAAGTATGCACTTTAAAGGTATATTTGAGAAGCAGAAAGCAGTTTCATGATAAAGAGAGCTGGCTATGGTCTAGAAAAACAAGTGAATTGAAAATCTTGGAGAGATACAAACAGCTGTAGTAATGTTAGGAACCCTTCGTCAACTTTTAAATGTATTGGTTTGATGCTAGGTACCTGAGACAGATGGACGAGAAATGTTACCAGTTTTGCTGTACAAAAAGCTTTTTCCCAGCACAGGAAGACTCTTTGTGTACTCGGATCATAAAGTCCATGCTGCTTTTTGGGATGGGATGACCTTGAATATGGTCTGGGAATTCGACTCTTCCTGTAATAAGATCCAGGTAACTCATGAATTTAAAAAATGACTATTCTTAAAACTCTTCACAAAACAGTTTTACTAGGAAACTAATGAGGAAACAAACCACCTATAAAATGCAAATGGAAGTCTTTCCAGCAGTTTGCTGCTGTTGCTCACTTTTGAGCTCAGTAGTCTAAGTTGAAAATCGGAACTATTGGAAGATGCCACTGTTAATGTACTGCCAGTATTTCAACCAGAAATGAGGAGGAAAAATATTTCGGTGTATTACCAGTGCCTAAAGAGGCAAATTAAACTTTCTTCTTTTAAGAAGTCATTCACATTGATTGAAGTAGAGAGTATGTGGGGTTTGTTTCAAGTTATCTGTAATTGAGCAAATAGATACTGAAAAGTTACTCAGAAAAGTAAACTTGTGCGTACAGTAATCCACAGACATTTTTAAATTTACAAAATAGAGAATTAAAAAGATAATGTTGATTTTTGCAAAATGACACTACAGAGTAAATTATGTGGATGTAGGATTTGGGGTTGGCTGCTGAAAATTTTGACTTCTGTGTCTTTGCTTATTACCCTAAGGTGACAAGACACAAAAAAGGTGTTAAAACTGTGGCTATTTCTATTATATACAATATAAATATGATAGTGTGTCAAATTATATAGTATAAACTTTCTGATATGAGCTAGCTGAAATCTGTTTACTCACTCCTGATAGAGGAAGAACTGAAAATTCTGCAGGTTTGGGAGCATTTGTACACACTTTAGAAATAAGTTGTTCTTGAATAGCACAAAATGAGTGTTTGGGCCATGCCAGAGTTTTTGGGTTTTTTTCCTTCTGCATTTGTCTTAGTAGACTATACCAAATTCTATCCTTAGCAAAACACAAACTTTCAACTTTTTAAAGTGGAGTGTGTATAGATGCTTAATTGGCGTATTACACTTGCTTTTTTTTCTTCAGACTGCAGGAGAAAATTAATACTTGCTATTTTTTTACTTGTAAGGTTAATGAAGATATGGGCTGGTGTAAGTTAACTACTCCTGATGGGGTACAGCAGCTAATACAAATAAGTCATCCTGGAATCTATGAAAGGTATAAGTAATTTAAACAATTTAAATATAAAAGAATTCTGTACAAATCCTCTTTTATGAAGAAATGTTTTTTACTGAAAATATACTGGGGATGGGAACCAAACACATAATGATGAAAGCTCCATCTTGCATCTGGCAAAGATTCAGGACGTATATGATACAGGACTGCTGTATGCTGTCATTCTATTTTAATTGTTACAGAAATGTCTTCCGAAAAAAACAAAACAACTAGAGCTGCAACTTGGCACTTACATCACTGGACAGGAAAAAAAAAATCTTTGACCTATATAGAGCAGGTACATAGAACTGGATAGCACCTTATCTAGTTTTGCTTTATTACAGATAGCAATCTGCAGGCAGAGGTCAGTTTCTCTAATCTGCTTGCTCTAATTACAGCCTCATTATGGGAATCATCAGCGACTTACTGCACTGTGTTTTCGCAAGAAGATATTCACAAACAAAAATTAACATTGGGACACCATTCATTACAAATCATACAGCTTTGTTATAGTTCTCTGTAACTGCATAGATTTAAATATGAAGGAGATTGCAGACAAAAAATGCAAATAAAAAAGTGGCAAGGAAACATACAGAAAAAGCTAGATTTTGAATTTTGTTTCCAATTCATATGTATTGCCTAAAGCCTTTTTTGTTTGAAATAAGAATGTATTTCTCATATAAATAACTACTTTTTTTTGTGAATTTTCATGTTCACATAGATACATCAGAACAGCAATAGAATGGTGCAGAAGTTTGAATGAAAGGAAGGAGATTCCTGAGTATACTGCACACTCTGTAACAGAAGAAAATTGGTATTCTTCTTTGTCCTAAATAATCGATTACAAATAATGCTGAAAATAGAAAAAAAAAATACTATGAACTGTGAATTTTATACACCACCTTTCCCAAGTGTCAAAAATGAAAAATGTAAGGCCATTGATTTTAAGTGGTTTCATAATTTTCTTTTAGTGTTTAAAATGTTAAGTAGGTTGAGTTCTAGGGGAAGCGTTTTTTCATTGCACCTCTGCCTGCCATACTTAAAAATCAGGATTATGTTGCCTTTGCCAAGGGAGGATTAATGTTACAGAGATAGTATCTTGCAAGGTGAAAAAGAGAAGTTAGGCTAAGAAAAGCATCTTTTAACAGAACACGAAGCAGTTCAAAATAGTACTTTGAAGTGCTAAATAATACTTTCATATCTTGCTAATACATTTGTCTTTTTTAATAAATGCTACTGACTGTATGTCTACTGATATCACATACAAATGAGTATTAAAAATGTGTTCATTGAAATCAATTGCACTTGTTATTCAAGTTATAGCTGATTCAGTAGCTGATGAAATGAAAATTATATCTATATTTATACATCCGTACAGCAAAGAGATTATTCTTAGAGCAGAGCGCTGACTTTTGGAAACAAAAATTGCCTAGTGAGTGGTATGTAAGACACAAATAAAGTATTTTTTTTTAATTTGGATTTTGCTCACCTAATTTTCAGTATTACTGGAATCTATTAAAAATTAAAATCTGAAATGGAAAATGCATTTGCAGACTTCTATGGTACTAAATCATTTAATCTTTATTTTCTTGGACAGGTCTGCTGACGCTGAACTTGAAAAAATACAGAGATTTAACTGTATCCTTTTGAAAGCTGTAAAGGTTTTCAGAACTTATGTTCTGTTGTTCATCTACATAATCAAATCTGCATTTTATATCATTGGAGGCTCTGTTCTCATCTTCTTTTACTGCCTTACCTACTTCTTTAAATCACCTGTCTAAGCCATTTTTTCATTTTCGTTATCTTGTCCAGCTTCTGCATCACAGCACCAGAAACAAAACCAGTGGCAGACTACACAACTGAAATAAAGAATCACCAAAAAAAGAAGGCCTGTGATGGGTGTTGCATTAGTTTTGCGAACACTCATCTGCTGATCTGTTCTTGAAATAGGGACGATGCAGTTGCCTTTGGTCTTGTTGCAGTTCAGTGCCTGTTTATCGCAGAATGGTCTAGTAAAGCCTTTGTAGACGTATTTCCACACCTGATCAGAAGGAATAGTTTTGTACTCTTTCAAAATCTGATTGCATACTCACTGAACTTTGACAAGATGGTATACTAGTGATATGCGCTTATTGCTTACATAACCTTTAATGAACTCCTCCAGAATTTTCCTTTTTTGCACGCTGTGTATTTGCCTTAGTGACAGACTAAAGAGAAAGAAAAAACAGAATCATAGAATCAAAAAATAGAATCATAGAATCAAAAGTAGAATCACAGAATCATTCTAATTTTGATTCTATGATTCTGTTTTTGATTCTATGATTGAAGTCTAATTTTGATTCTATGATTCTATTTTTGACTCTATGATTTTATTTTTTTCTTTCTATCAACTACCTCAGTATTCTCCCATTGCATTCAACCAGCCCAAAAAAGTGTGCTGTGCATGTGCTTAAAGCCACTCTATAATTGTCTTCAAGCCAGCGTTCAATTTTATTAGCATGAAAAGTGCATGATGTTGACCTGCAGTGTGACCCCCATCTCCGCAGGTGTTCAAGCCCAGGATGGATGAGACTTTGAGCAACCTGATCCAGTGGAAGGTGTCCCTGCCTATGGCAAAGGTTTTAGAACTGAATGATCTTCAAGGTCCCTTCCAACCCAAACCATTCTATGATTTCATGACATCATTTAGTTTCCTTTTAAAGTAACTTTTAGATAAATTGAAGTCTTCATTAAAGACATTTTCTATAAACATTGTTGACATTTTAAGTAATATAATCTATTTTTTTAGCTTTATGTAATTACCCTGATATGAAATCATAGAATCATGGACTAGTTTGGGCTGGAAGGGACCTTAAAGCCCACCCAGTTCCACCCCTCCTGCCATGGGCAGGGACACGTCCCACCAGACAGGCTACCCAAGGCCCCATCCAACCTGGCCTTGAACACCTCCAGGGATGGGGCAGCCACAACCTCCCTGGGCAACCTGTGCCAGTGCCTCACCTTCATGGTGAAGGAATTCTTCCTTATGTCCAGTCTAAATCTGCCCCTCTCCAGTTTACACGCATTCTCCTTTGTCCTATCCCCACAAGCCTTCGTAAACAGTCCCTCCCCAGCTTTGTTGTAGGCCCCTTTCAGGTACTGGAAGGTCACAAGACTCTGCAATGCAGAACAATGAATACAAATATGGAGAATTATTTTTCTCTTCAGGAAAAAGAGTTTGATGTTTCTTCTTAACAAAATAACACTAGTTTTATTGGATAGTAGCAATGTTCTGGAAAGGACATCTGCTGCAAAAAACAACCCATCTGGTATTACCGTCAGAAAAACAGAAAATGGGAGTGAGCTGGAAGAAATTGGTGAAGTGTCCATCTTGGAGGCTTTGGAAAAAACTTCTAAAGCCATTCAGGATATTGAGTCTCTGCTTGCAGCTTCTAGGAAGTGAAGCCTTATAGCCTGTGAAGATGTGTTCTGTAACTTCACGGGAGCTGTTGTGATATCTGAGGAGGCTTTGAGGTGCAAGAGGAATGAAGGCTGAAGGCAGCATGCCAAGTGGCCCTTATTATAACACATAAGACCAGCGGAGTCTGTCAGTTGCCATTATAATACCACAGTTGTATATTGTGGATAATTAAAGAAGAAGGTAAAATAATAAAACACAGCTGTATAAATGCATCCAAGCTGACCTGACAGCGCTACTTTTAAATGTATGAATGTTTGAATGGTTTCATTGTATAGAGGATTGTGTGAACAAGCAGATTGATTAACTGCTTAAGTGGCAAGGGTAGGGACAAGTGGTTTTAACAGTGAAAATGTGCTTTTATTCAGAAGATTGTACCAAGTAGTACAACATTGAATAAAAAGTTTCCTAAACCCTGTCTAGTGAATAAATACTTATTTGAAGTGTCTGCCATTCAGTGGTGCATCAAGTCTCTAGTGATCAGAGTTACAGAATGTCATGAGTTGGAAGGGACTCACAAGGATGGTCCCAAAATTCACACCACGTGCCTGAGGGCGTTGTCCAAATTCTTCTTTAGTATTGTCAAGCTTAGCACTACAACTGCTTCCCTGGGGAGTTCCCTGGGGAGTGTTCCAGTACTCTGCCATCCTCTGAGTGAAGAAACTTTTCCTAATATTCACCCTAAGCCCTCCTGGCACACTGTCCTTCCTTTCCCTGGGTCCTATCATTGATCACCAGAGAGCAGCACCTGCTCCTCCTCCTGTTGTGAGGAAGCTCTGATGAAGTATCATCAGATTCTGATGGTATCCCGTCAGTCTTCTCCAGGCTGAAGAGACCAAGTGACTTCAGCTGCACGTCATATATCTTCACCAACTTTGTGGCCCTCCTTTGGACACTGTCCAGTAACTTGATTTGCTATGTATAACGTGATGCCCAAAAACGCACACAGTACTCTAGGTGGGAGTAAATTAGGACAATCACCTCCCTCGACTGGCTAGCAATGCCATGCTTGATGCACCCCAGGACACTGTTGGCTCACGTTCAACTTGCCATCAGCCAGAACCCCCAAATCCCTTTCTGCAGGGCTGCTCTCCAGACTCTTGCTTCCCAGTCTGTATGGACATCCAGGGTTGCCATGTCCCGGGTGCAAAACCTGGCACTTGCCCTTGTTAAACTTCATGCGGTTGGTGATTGCCCAGCTGTCCGATCTGTCCACATTCATCTGCAGGGCATCTCTGCCCTCAAAAGTGTCAACAGCTCCCCTCAGTTTTGTGTTGTCTGCAAATTTAGTTATCAGACCTTCAAGTCCTGCAGACAAATAATCTGTGGAGATGTTAAAGAGTACTGGCCCTAAGATGGATCCATGTAGCACACTGCTATGGATGGTCGCCATTCTGATGTGACCCCTTTCACTATGGCCTTCTGAGCCTGACCCGTCAGCCAATTTCTCACCCATTGCACTATGTGTTTATCTAGCTGTACGCTGGACATCTTGTTTAGGATGATACGGTGAGAGACAATATTGCAGGTTTTGCTGAAATCCAGACTTTTCATAGAATCACAGAATGGTTTGGGTTGCAAGTGATCTTAAAGATCATCTAATTCCAACCCTTCTGCCATGGGCAGCGACACATCCCTCTAGACCAGGCTGCTCAAGGCCCCATCCAACCTGGCCTTGGACACTGTCAGGGAAGGGGCATCCACAGCTTCCCTGGGCAACCTGTGCCAGTATTTCACATCCTTGTCATGAAGAATTTCTTCCTAATGTCTAACCTAAATCTGCCCCCTTCCAATTTAAAGCCATTCCCCCTCACCTTATCACTACATGCCCTCATAAACAAGTCCCTCCCCAGCTTCCTTGTAGCCCCCTGGAAGGTTGCTATAAGGTCTCCCTGGAGACTTCTCCAGGCTGAACAACCCCAACTCTCTCAGCTTGTCTTCATAGCAGAGGTGCTCCATTCCCCTGACCATATTCAGGCTCCTCTGGGCCTGTTCCAGGAGCTCCATATCCTTCTTACGTTGGGGATTCCAGAATTGGACACAGCACTCTAGGTGGAGTCTGTGCTAGTCTCCAGCAAAGTAGAGGGGCAGAATCACATCCCTTGGCCTGCTGGCCATGCTTCTTCTGATGCAGCTCAGGATAGATTTGGCTTTCTGGGCTGTGAGCGTGCATTGCTGGCTCATGTTGATCTTCCCACGAACCAGCACACCCCAGTCCTTCTTCACAGGGCCGCCCTCTATCATATCATCCCCAGGCCTGTATTGAAACCATACATTGCCTCAACCCAGGTGTAGGATCTTGCATTTGGGCTTGTTGAACCTCATGAGGTTCACACAGGCCCATCTCTCCAGCTTGGTAACCTCTTCATATTTGTAATGCTAAAACATCACAGGCATCTTCCTGAGACTAGGGAACCTGGGGACTCTCTGCTGATGCTCAACAAACTCAATAGTCCTGTTGTTTTTCCTTTCTCTTAAGGAAGCTGTCGACAGTACCAATTTAATTATGCACCTGTTGTTGAAGGGAATATTTCATTTTCTAGACGTATCAAAGATGATTGAGTCTGGGTTATTTTTGGGTTGTCTACATATGTATGTGTATGTGTACATGTATATACACAAATATAGTAAAATTCTGGCAGAAATCCAGAAGCTGTAGTTTTAATCTTCTACATCCTTGTGATGTGAGTAATCACTATTACAAAAAGCAGAATATTTTTTATTTAAGCTAAAGTAGAGCTAAGTATCATCTAAGTAATTGTATTTATTTTTGGTTTTGAAACTTAGACAGAATGTCCCTCTGATAGCACGTTTTCTTTCAGGCAGTGTTTTTCCAGACAGTGTTAATTCTTTGAAGAAGATAATGCCTTGTGCTAAGTATGATCTGTGCTGAACATATGTCTCGTCTTCTGTAATCACCTCTGGAGCCTTTCCCTGTCCCAAAGGTAAGGTCAAGCAGAGAGCTGGAGCCAAAGCTACAAATTAGCAAGTCTTCATTGTTGTGAAGTTCGTAATAACGTTAAAATTAGCCCTTGGAAAGTAATAGAATATGTGTAAGATTTGTGGGGAAATTAATACATATGCCCGTAAGTTGTAAATGTATTAGAGTCCCATAGAATGGTTTAAGTTGGAAGGAACCAGGGGAGGTTCAGGTTGGATATCAGAAAAAATTCTTCACAGTAAGAGTCATCAGGCCCTGGCAGAGGCTGCCCAGGGAGGGGGTCGAGTCGCCTTCCCTGGAGGTGTTTAAGGAACGGGTGGATGAAGTGCTGAGGGACATGGTTTAGGGAGTGTTAGGAATAGTTTGACTCGATGATCCAGTGGGTCCTTTCCAACCTGGTGATTCTATGATTCTGTGATTCTGTGACCTCAAAGCCCATCCAGTTCCACCCCCCTGCCACGGGCAGGGACACATCCCACCGGCTCAGGCTGCCCAAGGCCCATCCAACCTGGCCTGGAACACCTCCAGGGATGGGGCAGCCACAGCTTCCCTGGGAAACCTGGGCCAGTGTCTCACAGCTCTCATGGTGAAGAAATTCTTCCTTATGTCCAGTCTAAATCTGCCCCTCTCCAGTTTGTTGCCCCTGGTCCTATCCCCACAAGCCTTTGTGGACAGCCCCTCTCCAGCTTTCCTGTAGCCCCCTCAGGTACTGGAAGGTCGCTATAAGGTCTGCTCGGAGCCTTCTCTTCTCCAGGCTGAACAGCCCCAACGCTCTCTCCTCACGGCAGAGGTTCTCCCTCTGAGAATCTTCGTATCCTTTTCAGCCTCAGCTCTTGTCCCGCCCTCGTGCTCCCCACCCCTGATGAAGAACGTTGGCTTTCTAAAACTCTAAAACGAATCCCGGAGAGTTTATTTGCCGCCATTTTCGGTATCATTTGCTTTACTGAACAACAGCCCCAACGCAGTGCCAGAAAAGAAGCTTCGGAAGGGCTTAAAACCCGCTCAATCGCCCCTGCAGGAGGGAGAGCTGATTCGGGCCCCTCTTTCACTGCTGTCTTCTCTTCCAGCGCTTTATCCAACCCCGTCGCACCCACTCAGCCCCGGTTTAACCATTTCCAGAACGGTTTTCCCACCAAGCCCATCCCGGCACCGCCCCCGCCGCGCTCCCGGCGTGCCCCGCCGCACGCATGCCTGGTCCGGAGCCTCGGATGCCCGGTGGGTCGCCCCCAGTGCCCAGTCGGTAGCCCCCGGTCAGTAGCCCCCCGTTCCTGGTAGGTAGCCCCCTATGTCCGGTCAGTAGCCCCCCATGCCCGCTCGGTATCCCTGCATGTCCATTGCCCCCCCCATGCCCAGTCGGTAGCCCCCAGTCAGTAGCCTCCCCGTTCCTCATCAGTCGCCCCCTGTGCGCGGTCGGTAGCCCCGGGTCAGTAGCCCCCCGTTCCTGGTAGGTAGCCCCTTATGCCCGGTCAGTAGCTTCCCCATGCCTGGCCGGTAGCCCCCAGTCAGTCGCCCCCAGTGCCCGGTCGGTAGCCCCCGGTCAGTAGCCCCCCGTTCCTGGTAGGTAGCCCCCTATGCCCGGTCAGTAGCCCCCCTCCATGCCCGGTCGGTATCCCTGCATGCCCCGTGGCCCCCCATGCCCAGTCGGTAGCCCCCCAGTAGCCCCCAGTCAGTAGACCCCCGTTCCTCGTCAGTCGTCCTCCGTGCCCGGTCGGTAGCCCCCGGTCAGTAGCCCCCCGTTCCTGGTAGGTAGCCCCCTATGCCTGGTCAGTAGCCCCCCCATGCCCGGTCGGTAGCTCTGCATGCCCAGTGGCCCCCCATGCCCAGTCAGTAGCCCCCAGTCAGTAGCCCCCCGTTCCTCGTCAGTCACCCCCGTGCCCGGTCGGTAGCCCCCTGGCAGTTGCCCCCCATGCCCGGTTGGTAGCCCCCGGCCAGTTGCCCCCCATGCCCGGTTGGTAGCCCCTGGCCAGTTGCCCCGTGCCCTCGGTGCGGAGTTGCGGGGTGGTGGCCGCAGTTCGGTGTCCGCGGTTCGGCTGCGCTGGGAGCATCGGGGCTAATGTTTGGGCGAGCACTGTTTCTGAGGGATAATTGCAGCCACTGGGTTTTGTTTTGTTTTTACGGCTTTGCTCTAAAGATCTCGTCGTGTCAGTGATTTACAATGTGCGTTTGTTAAAATGGTTTTTATTTAATTTCCTTAAATGAAAGTAGATATATCGGCAAAATTGCGTTTGTTTCTAGGTAAAGTCCTGCAGATTTCTTGTTTGCTTTTGCCCTGTTTTCCTTCTCACTCTCCTTCCATTTTCCAAACCCAGTAATGCATTAGGATTATCTGACCCCAGAAATATTCGTGTTATCACTTCTTCTCAGATTGTTTTAGGCTCAGGTCTGCTTTTCCATGTGATAATATATTAGAGGTTGGACATTGTATCAAAAGTTGTAGTTGTGCATTATGGAGTTATTCATAATGGGTATAACCAACTGGAGAGGGGCAGATTTACACTAGACGTAAAGAGGAATTTCTTTACTACGAGAGTGGTGAGGCACTGGCACAGGTTTCCTAGGAAAGCTGTGGCTGCCCCATCCCTGAAGGTGTTCAGGGCCAGGTTGGATGGGCCTTGGGCAGCATGGTCTCGTGGCAGGGAGAACCGGATGATCTTTAAGGTCCCTTCCAACCCAAACCATTCTATGATTCTATATAAATTAACATTCAATATCAAATAATGAGATTTTTTTAGGTGATGATAAATTTATAACGGACTGCATTAGTCTTTTTATTTGTTGCATAAAGTGCATAATTCTGCTGGTGTGATGCATTAAATTCCTATATCTGTCAGTGGGCCTCAAAACTTCTTGCAAAATCGGGCTAAAAATTTTGGAGAGCAATATTTCTAAGTGGTAATTCTAGCAATTGGGTTTTTGTTTTGCTCTTACACCATGAGTGAAAAGTCTTCTTAGAATCAGCTGTTTCTGCAAATGCGTATTTACAGCTTTGATCTAAATATCTTGTGTCAGTGATTTACGGTGTTACCCGTGCATTTGTTAAAATGGTTTTTATAGTTTCCTTAAATGAAACTGAATATGTAGCAAAATTGGACAGCCTGATCTAGTGTGATGTGTCCCTGCCCGTGTTAGGGGTGTTGGAAATGGATGATCTTTAAGGGCCCTTCCAACCCAAACTATTCTGTGATTCTGTGTTTGCAGTGTTGCTGTGTAAGCTGTTGTGTGCATGTATTTTGTGTAAACCCAACCTAAAGCTTAACTTCAATGTCTTAACTGAACTGACCACACACAGGTTTCTAAGCATTCTTGTGTAATACATCTGTTTCCCAGTGTTCTGTTTTAACACAAGTATAAGTTCCGAAACTATGCTTTCTGAGATTCATAGGATAGAAAATCCTATGAAACTTCATTATGATATTATGTAAACAGTCTGAAAATCATTATTTTTTCAGCCAAAAATGGTACTGTTTCTAGTTTTATTTAAAAAAAAATGTAATTTTGGTGATTATTTTGGTTGAACAGTGTTTTGCTTTTACTAGTCTGATTTCAGTCTTGATGTGCATAAAGTTTGTACTTAACACTGTTATTCTGGGGAATTTGCCTTGATTTTTACACCGACAGCAGTCGGTTTTGTCTGTAAAAGATGACAGAGACTTGGTAAAACAAACCGTTATGTCATGGACATGGCTCTTAGCCTGAAGCCAGATTTTTACTTCCCGTTCTTCACTCTAGCTCAAAGACACCCATTTAGATATTGTCCTTGTTTTCCTCTTGGCATTGTTATCTTTATTTGGTGATGCATAATTCTCAAATCATACTAATTTTGGATTTTCTTAAGTCTGTAGTGATACATTTCCTATGTGCTTTGTGCATGTGTTAATAATATGTATAGCAAAGCAGTGCAGGTCTGCAACAGCACTGGCACCGACCTCTGCTGCTGCTTGAACTTATAGGTCTCTATTTGTCTATTCCAAAATCACTGATTGATGGGATGAAATGAAAAAGAGATTTTTGAATGTGACACAAATTTTAGTTTAGTTAGGTGAGAATCTTTCAGGCATACAGCTACAAGGAAAACTCTGTTAAATAGATCTCTGTATTACTATTTCAAAATGCAATTACATAAAGCAGAAGGCTGGAAGTGCCCTTTTCTGACTTTATGACATTGAGTTTTATTATTTTTTGATTATTGTCTTGTTCCAAGTTTATTTGTGCCTTCTCTTGTTTTATGGTTTTTCTTTTCCCCTGCTTTCTTTAACAGAGCTTCTGAGTTCTAGCGCAGGCTGCTTTGAGTTCAATTATATTTGCTGAGGAATTAGTTAAAAAGATGTTACTGTTTTCTGTGTTTTTGACTGCTGTTTTCATTTATGTTTTGTAGGGAGTTCAAAGAGCTTTGTGTATGGATGCTTACTACTGCCTAGTTCAATTCACTTAGGATGAAACGAATCATGTTTGGTCTTTCCTACACTGGACTGGGTAGACTGGATTCAGAACGTGCAAAGCCTCGGCACTGCTGCATGGACCGCGGTTGCTACCAGCATAAAGCAACCACAATGGAAAGATTACGTTCTCCTCGTCTCAGGGTGAGTTTGATTCCAAAATCTGGCGTACTTTTTTAAAAGTATGTTGCTGTCTCAGCTCCTCGCAGATTGAATCCTTATGTAATCCTTAGTAAAACCCAATCTAACGTTGATAGTTACAGAGAAGAAACATTTGTGAGGAGATTGCCATTTGCTCCTTAAAATGGAGTTTATTCAGAAATGCACTGTGTATTGTAAAATCACCCACCAGAAAGTGGCAGTTCCAGTGTTTCGTGAAATACTTTGTGTCTACACGTTCATTCAGAAAAGGCACAGTCATGGTTAACAGACTCTAAACATGACCCACTTTTTCTCATCTGTGTGCAAAGTCCATGTATTATTCATGCTTTCTTTTCCTTTTTAAAAATGTTTTCCAAATAAATAACCCAGTGGGCTTATTTTCTATAAAAACCAAAGCCAGTAGACATGTCTTGAGGATAACTGGAAATAAAGAAGCAGATAAATAATATGAGAGAAACGTTTTGTAGTTTCTGGGGCTTACAATTAATAATATGTTTAAAATCATAAAATGTTTTGTGTCAATATTGTTAGAAGTCATTTTAAAGGAAGTCTAATACACTCAGGAAAAGCCCATTCAGAGTAAAAATTTCCTTGACAGAACTGTGTGAAGGATTATCAAGGTTTGATGTATTGCACAGAAATAGCAACCTCTTGAGAAGAACCCATTTTTAGGTAGGATGTAGGCTTCAAAACTGCGATCTGTCTCCATGGCTCCCCAGAAAGAAGAGCAGCTGGGACAGTTAGACTCGATACGGTCCTTCAAAGACTGCCTCTTAGTGCAGTTAATGTAATGAAGGTAAAGAATACATCATTTACATGAGTATTTTATTTCAAAGCACTTCTTTTTAGTGTTGTCACAGAAGTGAGTACTCTGTATAATCCGAGTATTCTGCAATTACTTCTTGGAAGTGGGGTGGGAGAGTTTTAAAGGTCTTAAATTTTTTTTGAGGTATCAAGCAGTTATTTACAGACAATAATTATTCACAAGAAATCACCTTGTACAAGGACATTTCATAATAATTGCAGAACATGAATAGGTTTTAAGGACTTCTATTAATGCCTTCATTATTTAACAGTGCTTTTATTTTCAAATTGCAGTGGTCAACTTTTGAAAAGTAAAATGCCTGGGATTAATGAATTTCTTTTTTTTTCTGCAAAAAGGGCTGTTATTGAACATGAAAGAAAATAAGACAAGTCCTAAAAGTAAAATTAGTAGAATATGTTGCTGGAGAACATACGAAGGATACGCATATGTAGTTTTGCTCTGTAAGGAGTTAGTTTTGGTTACTTCTGCTTGACTGAGTGGCAGTTGTCTTTATGATGGACAGTAAAGATATTTAAGTGGTTCTGGTTTTCCTAATGCTTATTCTACATGCCAGTCTCCAAGCTAAACGAGTTGTTCAGAGACGAGTACCGGGGTGATAATACATATATTTACAAAGTATGCAAAGGAAATTTGTGTTTTGCTTTGTAGATAAGAAACTCGGTTTTAACAGTTGTGGCGTAGGGGGATTTGGGATTTTTGAGCATCAGTCGTAAGAATCCTCCAGGTTTAATCTTGTTTTGTTGTTACAGTATAAAGGATTTGATTTGATGCATAACATGTATTTAAAACCAGGAGGAATCTTGAAGCATATTGACTGTGTTATCATAGATGTGCTTCAAATTATTTTGTAAAATTTGAGATTTCAGAAAGTAGAGTTAGAGCTTTCCATGTTGCAGACATGCTTGTTCTTATTAGGACAGGACAAGTGTTTTAATTTAGATCTGTAGTGTTCAAGTTAACAAATTAACTGAATTAAAAAATTCCATAGGAATATTATGTGCAGACATAGAATTTGGGCGTTTTATGCTCAGTAGTAGCTGTGATAAAAAATGATTAGTGCTAATGTATTTTTTCCTTTAATAATTTTCTTTCTGTTCTCTGACGTTTGCAGAACAACTGATGATACACAGGACAATGCGCAGTGTATACCCTGATGACATTTTGTGTGCTGTGACCTTTTTTTTGCCATGGCATCTGAGACTGAAAAGGCCCATGCTCTCCTCCAAACTTTTAGCACTGCTTCAGTTATTTCTAGTCTAGGTTTGGGAATATTCTGCTTTGTAGCAGACAGACTTCTGCAGTTTTCCTTTGTTCAGCAAAATGACTGGCTCCGAGCCCTCTCTGATAATGCAGTGCATGGCATACTAGGGATGTGGTCCTGGGCAATAGTGATTGGACTCAGAAAGAAAAGTGACTTCACTGAGGTCACTCTGGCTGGCTTCCTTGCTTCTGTCATTGATGTGGACCACTTCTTCCTTGCTGGCTCCCTGTCATTAAAGGTAAGTCAGTAGATTTTTTCTGCCTTTGCAGAAGAGCAGTAGACTAGCAAGTTCTGTTCTGTAGTCCTGAAACATGATTTTTGTGGTCTTAAGCCCAGGCTCAAGGTTCAAAGATTAGTGATTGTTTATTTTCTTTCTTCATCACTGTTTATTTTTCTTCTACCATATCCTAAACAAAAAAAGTTCCAATGATACTTTAATTAGATAAAAGCATGGGCATTTTCTTTGTATGCAAGTGTCATTAAAGTGTCATTAAAAAAAAAATAGGCAATAAGGTGAACTGGTTCTTGTTAAAGTGTATCTGTGATCATTGTCCATTTCCAGAACTGCTTGTTAGGACAGGCTTTCTCGGTAGGGTTAGTACTACCAGGTTATGGCAATCTTTTTCATCCGTTCTCCAGTGGTTTAGTTGTGTCCTGTTCCTGCTTCCCCATTCACACATGTACATATATATAAATATATCCCTGTTCTCTTGCCTGCTCCAAACTTATATATGCAGCTTTCCCTGACCTCTGGAGTCTCTTCTGTATTTCGTAACTCAGGCAGACATTCCTTGCCTCCAGATAGCTCCTCGTCCCCATACTGAGAGCCATGCCACTCTGCTTGTTATCAGGAATTTTCTCTGCTCAGCAACACAAGTCCTTGCAGTTGGTTTATGCTGGCATTGCTAGCATAGGTGTACATACATGCTACTTAATCCTCCCTCCCCAGAAATGTACACCCCCACCTACATATGTACTTGTACAGGAGAAGGGGATGATGCCGACCTTTATCCATTCAATCAGAGTGTAACATAGTTGTTTGACATCTCACCTTCATTCCCTCCTCCAGTTTGCTCATAATAGTGTTACTTTTCTCATATGAATATCAGAGGAAATAGCTCCTAGGAAGCAGAAGAAGGAAGGAGGTGGAGGGAAAAATTGCTATTTTTTGTTCTTCTTTAATTAAAAGATTACAATGCAAAACGTTTTACCAATTTTTTAACATTTGTGGGAGACAGCTTAGTGCAAGAAGGTTTATTGCTTAGAGTCAAGTTGTAAAAATCAGATTTTCAATGGGAAAATAGCTTTTGTTTACATACAATATCATTATTCGTTGTAGAGAATGTCTTCCTGTTTGCACCTTTGGTCAGTTTCCTACTTGTATTTCTCTTCAACAAAGAGGGGGTTTTCACAGAACCACAAAGTGGTTGTGGTTGAAAGGGTCTTCTTTAGGGTCATCTTCTCAAATTCCACTGCTGAAGAAGGCTCACCTGGAGCCAGTCGCTCAGGACCGTGTACAGACAACTTGAATATCTCCATGGATGTAGACTCCACCACTTCTCTGCGCAGCCTGCTCCAATACACAGTTGTGGTCACAATGATGGAAAAAAACCCTGCATTTTCTTATGTCTTAGGAGGAACCTCTTATGTTTCAGCCTGTGCCCGTTGCCATTTGCCCTCTTAGTGGGCACCACTGGAAAGAGCCTGGCTACCTCCCTTAGTACGCCTTGATGACATCTCTCCTGAGCCTTCTCCTCTCCAGGCTGCACAGATCCAGTTCTCATCCTTCCCTCCTATACAAGGTGTTCAAGTCTCTTCATGATCCTGGTGTCCCTTTTCTGGACTTGATTTCCAGTAGCACCATGTCTCTCTTTAAGTGCCAGAACCAGACTCAGCACTCCAGAGGTGGCCTTACCAGTGCTGAAGAGAAAGGGAAGGATCAGCTGACTAGATTTGCTGGCAGCCTTCCTAACGTGAGCCTGGGATACTACAGGCTGCCTTTGCCACAAGGTCACATTGCCGGCTCATATTCAACTTGTTATTCAACAAATTGAATTTCCTTCAGACAACTTTCCAGCCAGTCAGCCGCCAGTATGTACTGGCAGCTGGCATTCTTCCTCCCTAGGCAGTCCTTTGCTCTCACCTTTTCTTTATTTTTTGCATATGGAAATACTGTAAAATTAAAAAACTAGATAAAGAAAAGGAAAGTTAGTTTGATTGATTAATCACAGAATAACAGACTGGTTTTGGTTGGAAAATACCTCTATCATGTCCAACCATTGATCCAACTCTAAGTCTGCCACTAGACCATATGCCCAAGTACAACATCTACTTGTCTTTTAAACACCTCTAGGGATGATGACTCAACCACCTCCCTGGGCAGCCTATTCCAGTGCTTGACAACCCTTTCAGTAAAGGAATTCCTCCTGATATCCAACCTGAATCTCCCCTGGCAAATCTTGAAGCCATTTTCCCTTGTCCTGTCACTACCTACGAAGGAGAAGAGACCGACACTCACCTTGCTACAGCCTCCTAATGGTTCCTAGAATATTAACATTTTAGTCAAGCATTTAAATCTATTATTATTATAATGTATATTTTCTTGTTTTAAAATCACTAAATGCAAGTAAAGAATGGCCAGTTATTAGAAAGTGTTATTGAAATTTTATTGCTACTTTTTCTTGCAGTTGAAGCTGTTGCCACTGTTTTTTCATAATTTTGACCACTAGGTGACACTCTTAACCAATATCTGTTTAGAAAGTTGAGTATTGTAATGTGTCACAGAACTGGGGAGGTGACCTGTCTCTTTACTGCCTTCATTGAGGCAAGATTAAATATGCTTATGCTTTCCGTGATGGAGAACATTTTGTAGGCTATTCCTAGTATCCCAAACAATTAAATTATTGCAGTTTTATGACGTCATCTGTTCCCATGCTGTTTCAGTTCTTAAGCAGCTAGCAATGGGTTTTCTAATATTCAACCTAAAGTATGGTAGGTAGATCTTGTTTTCTTATTCTTCAAGGTCTCTCTGCAAAACACAGTTGGATGTCCTCTCCCGTAAACGTTTTGTACCAGAAATACAAGATGCTGCAGGTAAAAGAAGAGCCCTTTAGTATCCAAGCTACTTAGCTGATGTAAGGAGAAGGAAAGATGTCCAAAGGCTTTTTCCTAGTCACTTGCCTACAAACTCCCTCCCCTTCCATATGGTAGCTGGGTTAATAAAGGATGTTTACCTGTAAACCATGTCCTGTACTGGTCTCTTTGATCCTTGCAGTAGAAACATTACTTTAATGACTTGCAAAACCGTTATGCTTTACAAAAAGTCTCTTCTTGACTAAATATTTTTTTTTTTAAATCGGAAGGGCCTGGATTTATGTTTTCTAAGCTTCTTACTAGTTTTTCTCATCTCCTTTGGGTTGCCTTTCGCGTAAGTTTTATTTAAAGGGTTGAGTCCCAAACTGTGTATGGTATTTTAGGTGAGACTTCGTCTGAGCCAAAGAGCGTAGATTAAATCCTTTTAATGTCACATGCATACAACAATTCTGTCTTTTTTTTTTAAAAAACACAAACCAAACCAAAACTGTTACAGGTTTTATGTCTTCTTGCAGTGCTGTCAGAGTCTTTTTAGTTTGTAATCCCCATAAACTTTTCTGCTGTGTTGCTGCCTGGCTAACTAGACCTGATTTTTCTTTCCTCAGGTGAATATGATGGGCCTTCAGTTCATGTCCTACTTCCAGGCTTTTGCCTATGTAATTTATTACTTTATGGGATACTTTTTTTACTACATATTTATTAGTTCCAGTCCAATTCTCCCTCTTCAGATTGCATCCCTGACTGAAGGGATGACAGTGTTTATGCAACACATTACTGACTAACTAATAAATGAGATATCTAATTAGTTAACCACACCGCTGTTACTGATTTGTAACAGTAGCACTTTTCACATTACGCAATTATCTATAAAGCTCTTCATCATCGCTCTTAATTGTGCTGATGGGCTACTTTTGTGAAGTAACCCTTCTATGCAGTACAAGGCAGTATTGCCTTCTACCTCCCACTGCTACCTTCACACTACTACTCCAGCTATCTACTCCTGTTCCTGCTGACACTGCTTGCTGCTTGGATTATTTGGCTATTGGCTGAGTGTCATCATTATTTTTCTGGTGTATTTAGGGTAAATAGTCACCTGTGGTATTTGTGTTTACTCTGATAAATAGATGTGTACCAAGTAGCACGTGATCTGCCCTTTTGCCCACATTATTTTTGCAACAACTAAAAAGTCTACAAGGACTTTGCTACTCAGAATTTGTAGTTCTTTGTATTCCGTGTGGTTTTCAGTGTGTATTGTATGCACACAAGGGTAGAAGAATCTAAGAACCAGTATTTGAAGAAGCTATCGTTGACTGGCTGTGAAGCTGTTATTGCAGCCTGCCATCATCCTCAGCATTGATAATAAACAATAGTATGATGGGCTGCTCCCAGTATTCCTCAGGATTGTAGCCCAAATGCTCATATTGCAGAACAGATGTGCAGAAATTGCTGACTTGCAGCCTAAGATTCACCAGCTTCTGCAAGTGTAGAGCATGCAGTCAGTGTCAAGCAAGATTGTACCAGCAAACATTCATAACACAGCTTCTTGATGTGCCACTGCTGACCAACCTGGGCTGCACAGGAGCGTTTCTGGAGCTGGAGAATAAGCTTTGCACACATATACAATTAATCTAACATAGAATTTACAGATCAACCTCAAAACTAAGGACATCAGGCTATGAAGTGTCGTGGAATATAAATGAGGGAGACCGTGGTGTTATATAAGTTCTGCGGTGTCACTTTGGGCATTGAAGCAAAGAATTTGCTAGGGTTTCCCTGCATGCAGTTGTCATCTTCTGTCTCCAGCTGCTCATTGTAGTGTATGAGAGGGGCTGGAAGAGCAGGAACTTCAAGATCATGCACCTGATTGGACATGTAGGCAAATGGAAAGATAGTTTGTGTCATGAATAATCCTGTTTCCAACTATAGCCTGACCTCTTTCATGGTACATGTCCCCGTAAATCTACCCAAACCGTGATCATCTCTTTCTAGGAGGTTTAAAGCAGAAAACGGTTGTACTGTTGTTTATTTTTTTAAGATCCAGTGATTTCTAAGGCAAACGAATTCACCTGTTAGGAGAATGAGTGTAAGAGCTTATATTGCCCAACAGAACTGTCTGTCTCTTGGGCTTGGCAGCTCAAGGATGTAAATGTTCCTCTAGTTACAGAATGTGAAAGATGAAACAGACTTTTTCTTTTCTGAGAACTTGGGTAATAGCATTTCAGAAGCCTAATGACTGTACTGCAATTACAAAATAGGGTTTTCGCTTGCTAAAATTGAGTGCTTGCGTTTGCTGTATGAGCAACCCTCCCATCTAAAGTTGTGTATGAAAGCGATTGAAGCATCAGTTCCCCAAACTTGGATAAAGATTGGCCCCAACACTGATTAACTGTATATGTAATAAACATTCAGATTCTCCTTAATTAGCGTGTTGCTGTTAGCACCTAACGTCTATAGAGCGCAGGGAAAGGGCTGGGTTAGACTTTGCAACTGTTTTTTTCAAAATGCAGAAATAGTGACTACTCAATAGGATGTCTGCCAAAATGTATCACCAGCTGACATGGATCATCAAAATTAGGCAAGTATGGACTTTTTAGGCTCTTGCTGACAGCAACAAAAATCTGACTATATTTTTAGAGTACATGATATACAATAGCACCATCAGAAGACTTCTACTTTAACCTGTGAACAATGCTTGTATGAAACAGAAATGAAGTTGTAGAAGACATACCCTTTGCACCAACTTCAACGAGTTGGGTCCATACCATTACAGTTAAAAGTTGTTGAGACAGTTAATGAACTTTGTAAACACATCACCTGACTGAGAGTGAGAAAGCACATAGTGGGAAGCTGATGAGCAAAGCTTTCTGTAAGCCTTTTAGCACTGGCATTTGTTTTAAAGCACAGGCTACATAAGTTTCCATCTCTGTGTTTCTTGGCTAAGGCTACATCAAAGTTTAGGTATAGAGAAGGCAGGGTTCCAAGCAGTTGTATAAATTATCTGCAGACACTTGATGAAGCTATTCCAGAGTCCCACTGTCAGGTACTGTGGCTGTTGAATCAATTGACACAACTGAAGTTTTAATGGGAGTTCTTGGCTGCTGTCTTTTAGTTGTGCTTTGTTTGCTTTCTGCAGTAAGTGCGGTGAGTGATGCATTCAACATAGCAATGAGATGCACAATCATGTGCAAGGAGTACATCTCTGGTGCCTGCTTCAGTCTTTCTGAATGTTCACCTGTATCTGAATTAAGCTAGTTGATATTACACCAGCACTTGTGTAGTAATGTGCTATTGTTTCTCCTGTGCTTATGTGACAAGAATCTACTTATTTAGTGTTTAGGAATCCAATATATTTATAAATTTGTTTTACTGTCTTTTGTGGAGATAGTTTTAGCTGTTGCTAGTAATTACATCCAGAATATTTTCTCAAGTGTGTGTGTACTAAATTGATGATTATAACTTTTTATAAAAGCTAAATTTAACCTCACTAGCTAGACATTCACCTTGATTAAAACCAATATCAGACTTTCAACTGAGTTAACGTTAAACAAGTTTTTGATATAAAAACCCTTGTCACAAATGATTCAGATGTTGGCTTCGGAACTTGTCTTTTGCTTGTGCTTAAAGAATACTGTTTTGCAGTCAAAATATGTATAACTTGGATCATATTTTTGTTGTATTGGAAATTACTCTTCTGGTTCACATATTGTCCAACTAAAACAACTTCATGGCTGCTAAGTGTAGTATAATACAGGATGCATCCTTGAAAATAAATGCCATTAAAGCATATTAAATATTTCAAGTAAAGCATATTTAATATTTCTCATATATTGTATGGTTGTTTTACTTTTAGTTATTTTGAAATTAAATACATATACTCAGTGTAGTAGGCTAAGAATTTCTTGTATACTGTCATTCAACTGTGACAAATAGCATACCTCATCCCTCTCCCTCTTTGTTTTGCCACTGGTGGTGCTTAGCAGGATTCATGATTCATGTCACACAACAGAGAGACAGGGCAGCATGCAGCTCTCATACATCTGAACAGTCAGACTGTTGATTTTGATCAGCTACAGTGGAAAGAAACGGTATGCCTTTCTTTGCACTTCCACTTAGCCACTTACTAGTATACCTTTAAACATCCATGAAACATTTATTTTCTTGTCATGGCTGTAGTCATTGCCATTTATGTTTTCTTTTCTGCAGGCTGCTCTGACTCTTCCACAGAGACCACTTCTTCATTGTTCTACTGTGATTCCTGTTGTGGCTTTGACATTAAAGTTTATTATGCACCTTTTCAGGCTTAAGGATTCATGGTGCTTTCTTCCCTGGATGTTGTTCATATCCTGGACTTCTCATCACGTCCGTGACGGGATTCGTCATGGCCTCTGGATCTGCCCATTTGGAAAAACTCCTCCTTTGCCATATTGGCTGTATGTGGCAATTACAGCATCTTTACCTCATTTATGTTCATTTATTATGTATTTGACAGGCACTAGAGAATTAATGTCTATAAAGCATGGAGTCCGCATTGATGTGTAAGAATGGTGGCTCTTAAAAGTTGTTCGTATTAGCACTTGAAGTAAGCTGTCTGTTTGTCACTGAAGTGATTTCCTTGTTTCCTGCAACTCCTGAGTTAGACAACTGTGGAGCCAGTTGCAAGTCCTGTGGCAATCCCTTATTACAGAAACCTGTTCAAGGAATGGTAATAATTTTATGTCTATATATTCCCCTTGTAAAATATGTGATCTCTGATTATAGCTCATGTATAGCTAGCTGATTTATAAAGTAGTTAGTCTTGAAATTGTATTAATTACATTACATTTTTCTGTCATGATGCCATTCACTTTCGACTTGTATTCTGCCTTTGGATAATACATTTCTTCTAGATAGCATTTGTATAGCACCTTAAACATTTTAAATACTATACGAATGCTAAGTATTAATGGGGATATAGTAGTGCATGGCACTTCTAATAATCATTGTCCAGCCTTCTGAATTTGTTTGTTTTCCTGCTGAACTCTGGTGTTCAACTTTTTTAAAAGAAAAGCTGTTTGTACTTCACAACGTGCAACTGCATATTCGCACCTCTTATAACACTGCTATCACACAGTGTTTCTACTGAATTCTGTTCCTCGGTAGTCACTTGGTACTCAATTTGCAGATCATTGCTAGGTATTATTTGTGGTTAGAAAGGAAAAGGTGCACTGATTACAGTATTACATGTGTTGGCCAAATTATTTAATATAAAAAAATGCTAATTATTAATATTATTTATTTTGCAATTAAGGAATTTTAGTAAATATTTAAGGATTATATAAAGGTGAACTTATATATTACAGTAAACCATAAGCTTTAGGGAAGATTCAGGAAGATGGAAGAAAATAAAAATTGCTCAGAATGTGAGTTTGCTTAAAGACCTTACTGCTGTACTCATAAACAGCATTTTTCACAAAAAGCAGCATAATGCTTATGATTATAAAGTAAAATGCAGTATGGTTATTATTATGTGGCAGTAGGAATTTCCTCATAAATAAGTTCCTTAAGGAAAAATGTTTTTATGTTGCAGATTCATATTTCATTTGTACTGTGGACTACTCAAAGTAACAGTTTTCACTTACAGAAATTTCTCAGAAAAAGTCCCAAAGTGAAAATTAAGCTCTTGTGTAGTTTACGGTGTACAAGCTGAGAAATGTCTATTAATAACTGGTTTGTTCACTTTTCATTTATTGAACTCTATTGCCCATTAAGGATATGGGGCCTTAATTATTCCAGTTTGTGATCAATAGCTGTCAAAAAAGGTTATTTTTGTGGAAAGGCATATATAGGAGTAGCACGTGCTGAACTTTAGTTCTCAAAGTGTGCAAAAGTTAGGTGATGTGTTCATACTACATTTACACTAGTAAATGTATGTTACTGTAAAGTACCAAAAAATACAGAAGATACTTCCTGGGGTGCCTGGCTTGATGGGTGGCAGAGCTGTGCTGTGGCTGCAAAGTCCTGAAGGCTCTCTGCAGTGCGCTGAGCTGATTAGGGAACCCTATTTATTCATATGAAATGTGAATAAATGTAATGTAATGTAATGTAATGTAATGTAAACATGGAAATGTAAGCTTATGGGAACTAGTCTGACTGTGCTGTGGGCCTGTTTAGCCTATATTATAAAATTAACAAAAGTGGGGTTTTTTTTTTTCTTGGAAAGAAGATTGGAAAAGCAGAACATTCCTTGAAGGATTGTCCTCATACTATGGATTTCTGTCTTTTGTTGTATGTAAAAGTTTCCCAGAAACAACATCAGAAATGCCTTGTTTTAGAGCCATAGAAGCAGGACCTGTCTTTTATCCAAAGGCAGGATGCTTTAGTAGCAGAGGATTGTGGCTTGTTCATTTACTTCCAACCTGTATTTTAAACTGTAGGCTGAAATGGCCGTAATGAATATATTTTGTGCAAGAAGTGAACACTTACAAATGTGTGTAGAAAAATCTTCTGTATTCTTATTTCATGGTGTAATACTTGTATAATTTTGTGCTTTACCCAGATTTGTTGCAAAGCGAAGTGTATATAGGAACAAACTGAAGAATTACATCTAAAAATGAGAAGATGTAGCTGTAGCATTTTTGGTAACTGTGTATTTACCAACAATCCTTAAGATTGGTAGTGTACCCTTTGGGCTAAGTTTAAGGACCAATTAATGGGTACATCTTCTGTAGCTTAAAAACATGTATTTTCATTCTCTATATTTCCAGCAGTTCTTTACAGCTATAAAAATTTTCAGCTGTATTTCAAAATGTAAATTTTCCTGATCGTATTCTTATACGAGTTCTACCACAACACAGTTAGAAGTGTATTAAGGAAAGCAGCAAGCACCTGTGATGCTCAACTTCTTTCTCTCTCCCTCCAAACAGATATGGCAATCTCAAACCTCCTCCTGACATTTAGGTAACTTTAGCTCTGGACATTGACAACATTTTAAGATGAACTGACACACTGTGTTTAATGCTGTAATTTATAGGTAGCCAGATAAGAGAACGAAGGTGAAGGTAAATATTTGTTTCAGGCCGTACCACCTAGGAGTTGCACCTGCCAATTAATTGCCTAACAATTACTTACCAGTATTTCGTGTACCTTTCAAATTAATTGGTATTTCCAAATGTGGATCGATACTTGCCACGCATAGCAAAACCATGGCAAAAATAAACCATGATACTAAAAACATAATGAATTTGTGCTTTACTGCATGCATTACAATAAAGAGTAAACGTGAATTGCACCAAAAAATTATTAGAAAACCCAAGCTAATAATTTAATGCACATTGTATGATATGTATAACTAAAATATTAGTTATTTCAGTTGTACATTTATTATCCTAATGTGAACTTTTCTATGTAATTGTAAGTTGTACTTACAAAGCTGAAGAAAGCATGGGAGAAAGCATGACTTTGTTAGGACTCTGCTGCTTCTTTTCCTGCTTTAAGGGATCACTGCTGTAAAAAGTAGGTCCTAATAATTACCAAGTTAAAGAAAAATGTAATAATGTTTCTTCTCCCCAGTCCTCTAGAAATAAGATAAAATTTCTCCTAATTCCATAGTGACCTTAGCAGAAAGAGTAAATGCGTTTCCTATCAGTCTATACTCTAGTTCAAAATACAACCTGTATTTTCACATGACTACTGTTGCCACTTTTTTCTACAATGACGTACATTGTATCATGTGCCTTTAATTTCTTATTGATAAGAGAATTATTTATAATTGATGCTGTGCTCTGAGGAAAATGCTAGTGAGTTTGAATTAAACTGAAATAAAAATTTTAACAGCCATGCCATTGGTAATAGCTTATTATCTGAAGAATATTTTCTTTGGTAATAGAAATAAAGTTCCAGAAAGAGAGGGAAGGGGTTAAAATTCAGCCTAAAGGCAATGTTAGTACATAGTTAATTTTGAACATGTATGTTTTTATTCCATCAGCTACTGTCAATGTGAAGATGAATGATGAAATGCATCAGAATAGTACACTTCTGTTTAAGTAATTGAGCCAATCTAAATTCTGTCAATTATGCAAATTTATTCAGAAGAAATTTTGTCTTGTGTAACACAGTGTGGGCTGTGATCAGCTGGTGGGTTGGAGTCTGCAAGCTAGGTTTTGCTTCCCTGCTATAGGCAGACCCTGCATTGAAACGAAAGAAGAGCTGTCAAGTTAAAGCACTGTTTGCGTTCATTACAAAAAAACAGTAATAACACTTTTCCTTAAAATAATAAATTGGTGCTTTTAATTCTTTCTTAAAGTTACCCAAATATTGCATCCTCTACATTGAATTATAAATTTAAATGCTGTATTGTGGAACTGTTTTCTGTTATTTGTAACATAAATCCACTGTTAAAGAGAAATAATATTTTTATTTATATAAAATGTATGTCACACTCCAATCTTTCCTTCTATATAATCAGTCTTCATTTGCTTAATCTGATTTTGTATTAAATTTTCCTGAGGTAAGGAGGACTGTTCATCTCAAAGACTAGGAAATACAACTGTGCCACTACTCAGCAAAAATCTTTTCATGCCATATTAAGGAAATCTTCAGAAAATGATATTGTTCCTCTTAATGGAAGTGTTGAGTAGATTTCTGGGCAGTTTGTAAAAACAGATTTGTTTAATCAAAACTAATTGACTGGCAACATTTGTTCACCCATATTTACAAATACAATCTGTATGAAAATGGATTTGTATACTGAACCTGTTGCAGGGGTAATTGACCAAGTCGGACTGTGTGCTGTTGCCATATCCACCACAGAAACAATTCATTTGTCCAAGGAATGTTACTAATGTCCCTGGATCCTTATACTGCTGAAGGAATTCAAACTTGGATCTTAGTTGATTTTCCCCTAAAAATTGCATAACGTTGAGTAAGTGTTCCTGGACTGGTGTGAGGCGATTACCTTCATCTGCTGTCTACTGTCTCTGCTGCTTCACAGCATTTTTTGTAGTTGAGCCAAAGAAGCTAGGAGCTACATGTTCTGGTACAGTAACTATGGTGAAATAGTGAAACCAAAGATAGCAGACGTAACAATTGCATGAGGAATTCTCAAAGTTATAATGCTGCTAGTTTCACTTTTACATTTCAGTTTCAATTGATGATAGTCAAACAAAACCAACTTCTTTTTATATGTTGCTGCCAACAATTTAGGAGCAAATTTTCTCATGACTGCTCTAAAATTATGAGGTGTTTCTGGGCCAAATGTATACTGTAAGGTTGTGATAACAAGGCTTTATCAAGATATTTTCAACAAAATCATCTTGGTTTGTACACTTAACTATATATGGTGTACAGACACGAGTGCTCAGTTGTTATATTTCCTAGTCTTAGTGTAGAAGTGTAGCTGGGGCTTGGGGAGTTTTGATACAGAATACTTTAGCTAGCAAACTAGCTAGCACAAGTAATTTTTGTTTCATTAGTCCTTGGAGAGAGAGTGATATTCCCTTCTTCTAGATAAGTTTTGTTAATGTAGAAGTTTGAGCAATTTGCGAGCTTCTTCTGGGTGAATGTTTTGTGTGCCTTATATACCCAACATAAATAAGCAAACTGAATGCACTGAAAACTTCAAACCATACAGATGTACGCATATGATTTATTGATACAGTTTTTCCCAAAGGAAAAACAATATAATGTGCTCTTGCATCATGTGTTCTGCATTTACGTATCTGTGTAAATGTTGACTAAGTGGTGTTTTTAGTAATTTTATATAGCTGCAGAGGTGGCAGGTGTTTCATGCACTTGACTTGATTTGGATTGGATGAAAAGTATGCTTCTGCTTCAAGGTACCTGACCCAGGTGTCTCATCTGGGTTCAGCAGTCTACATGGTAGACATCTACCTTATGGTAATCCATCATAGTGTCCCTTGGATTTGGTGCATAGTTTGTCAGGCTGTTTAAGACATGATTTATCTTTTACTAAGAAAGATGTCTACTTCTGGTGTACTGAATTGCATTCTAGTCCCCACAGGTTGTACTAACTAGGTTGTAGCTGACTGAAACTGGGATTGTAGATTGGACTTGTCTTCCTATCATTCACCATGATTTCCTGTTGTTGGAGAAGGAAACCATCTCTTCTATTTCGGAGATCCTTGACTGTGGCACAACATGAAAAAGTGAGACAACTATAAGCAATTCTGAAGAGGCACTTAGCATCACTTCTGGACTGACATTTTTCAGTAGAGGGATGATCATATTTTAAAAAAATAATTGTAGCTTTAAATATGCAGAACAAACATTTATTGTAAAATTAGGCAGCTAACTTACTCAAAATCAAAATCTGTCCAAAGCCAAGAGTTTATCTTAGAAAGATTTAACACTTGCAGTTAGTATATCTACTGTGGCTGAAATTTTCTGTGCGAAGTCTTTGCTTCAGTTTACATTTCCCAGTGAATTTCTGCCACTGGAAATCTTGTTGAATGATCATATTTCTTGACAACTCATTTCAGGTAAGAAAACCAACTTGGCTGTGACTCGATTTACAAGAAAGTATATTCTTGCTGTGTGTTTCAAAGGGGTAAGTGTTGGCACATTTCTTTCTTTCTGTTGCCTGGATTAGCTTTGCAAAAAAAGGCAGTGTCGTCTTGGTCATCAAGAGTGTGACCATTTTCCTTCTGTAGTGAAGAGATGCGAAGATTTGGGAATGCTGAATGCAACTGTTTTGCCTTTGGCATATGTTCACAAACCTTCACCTGTCATGGTTTACTAAAGGTATTCAATAAAAGATGAAAAAGGATTTGGACTAGACATATGCTGAGTGTTTCATTAGAACGCGTCCAACTTGCTTACACAACAGGCTGTAGATACATCTCCTCTGAAAGAAGGTAGGTGATACCATAAAATAGACTATCAAAAAACAAAGTGTTGAAGACACAGTTGCTTTGCTTTAGCTTTTTTCTTCATCCAGTTATTCTACCTCCCTAGCATGCAGAAGGACTGGCCTTTCAGTGAGTTTATTTGCTTTGCCATATAGTGTACACATACTCTGAAGCTTACCTGAAATATGAAAGGTTTCAAGTGCACAGGGAAAGACAAGTTGTGTAATTATAGCAGAATGCTCTGTTCCTGGGTTGTTGCTGGTGTGCAATACCAACAAAGGGGAGAAGCATCTCTCAAAAGAAGTAGTATTGATTGAAGGTAGAGAACACATTATTTCCCTGGAGCTGGTGATATTTCCTTATGCCAGTGTATCACTCCAGTTCCCATGGCAGGAGTTACTTTATTGATGGAGATAAAAGCTATAGTTTTCAATTGAGATGCCAGCTCATTTGACACGCTGACGTAAATGCATCTACAAAGGTTACAAACATTGATTTTCTCTATGTAATGAGAACACCTTATGCTAAAATTTTCCAAGTTTGTACTATATCCATACTTGGAAAAAAAAAAAGGCAGCATAATACATTCTGTTGAAGACTCTTGAAAACACTCTCCTTTCATGTTTAGAAATGGTACTTGCTATTTCTGCTTCCTTTCTATCCCAAAGCAACCCATGCTTGCAGGCCCTTAGGAATTATTGAATAATCTACGTTATGGAGAAGGAAAGGACATGCAGGGGTACGTACAGGAGAAAATGGCTTACCAGCCCTCTGGAAGTGTAGCTTTTGGAAGCTACACTTCCAAAAATCAAAACATTGAACAAGCAAACTCTGTGACATGCATGAAACACATTTTAATGTTATCAACTGCTACATCCCTTCGTCATTTACCGACATAAACTTCTTAACTGGCACTTGTTTTCTTCCCTCTAGCATTCCTATCTCCATGATTGTCCTGGTAGTAGCAGTTTACATTTATCTCCAAAGGGCTTTATAAGCATTAGCAAGTCTGAGTAGGTCCCTGTTTAGTTTACTAGGCAGAGGGGAGTTTATTGTTTTATGTGAACACGTCAGGAAGCTGGGCCAGATAAATGTGCCCAAAGATAAACTCTTCAAAGGTGAAGAAGTAGAGCTGACTGGAAAATGTTAGGATGAAATGTAGTTTCTCAAGAAAAGCACTGCTCTAGACAGGAGCTCATTTCAAACTCTGTAATTACTACCTTGGAGTTTCATGGTTAAATGATAAATATCAGTCAGTTCCTGCTAGCTGACCTGAAGTGATGAAATAACTTTGGGTTTTAAAACTACAGAAACAGAGCAAGTTATTGCAAACAACTTTGCGATGCCAGGAAATAGGCTTTGGAATAGTGATGAGGAACTAAGATACCAAATTCACTTGCCAAGCTAAATAATTTCCCTGCCCCATGTTATTCAATACATGCAAATGTACAGGACTGTTCTTCCATCCAGGTTTTTGATGGGCTGGAAACCATTGGATAATTTGGAAAAAAAAAAAAAAAAAAAAGGCTGTGAAAGAGATTACAGGGAAAGAGTGTGTGTAATGTCCTCTGAAGGGCATGGAAGTGCCCCCGGGGAGGGCAGTCAGCGTTTACCATAAATACTTGTCTCTTATTCCTATTGGGTTTTTATTGCAACCCAAAGACTGGATCCCTGAAGAAATGGACAAGTCAGGATGGTCCATCGTTCACTCGCAATATAGTTCAGTGGTAACTGAGTGTGAGGTGAAACAAAAGGGAATAATTACTTGCCTGACTTCAAGTGGTTAACATAACCTAAAAGAGATTTGAGTACAAATCTGTCCCTGCGTGTTTTCTTGGGTCAAATTTTACTGTTAACATCTGTGGAGCCTTCGTCTTTTAGCTGAGAAACTAACTTGGTTCACTGCGTAAGTTTCATAGTGTAACCTTTATTGCAAATGAGGAATAGTTGGTAATGACATTACTTTCAGTGGAATTCAAAAGAAAAGCAGGCCAAGTCCAGCAACTGAAGCCCTTCCTGCTATTAGTGAGTGAGAACTGCAGAAGCAGGCATATAATTGACAACTTTCTTATTAATAATGTATTTGTTTGCGTAGTGCTGGAAAGTTTCAGTCACTTGGTGTGTCAGCTGTTGTGTAACAGTAAGACAGTCCCTTCCTAAGCAGTCTTAACAATGTTCATAGCCTGTTTTATATCATGTAGATAACATCTATAAAAATACAAAAGTAGAGGAGTGATTCTGATCTTGTTTAGCTTCAAATAACGGACTTTATAAATGCAAATTAGAACTAATAAATACAAATTAGTACTTCCTTTTTCAAAATGTTGGCATTTCCCATACCCCTTTGGTTTCTGGAACTCATGTGTCTGTTATTCCACAAAGAGAGCTGCCAAGAATAGTCTCCCCCTACCTTTTTTTAAATATCTCTTAAAAAATTCTTAAGTAGGTTTTCCACAGACAATGACATCAAGGAGGAGGATGGGGAGGATCTATACATGACTCGTGCATCACTTTACTGTTCAGAAGTGTACTATGTATGTCTCCCATGTTGGTAAAGTTTGGCCTTTTTCAAAAGCAGGATATATTGTGTTTCCTACAAAGAGTCAGTAGAAATTAACCCAGCTGCCGTCCTGCCTACCGTGTTTCATCATATCACATGACTGAGTTGTATACTGAAGTTCTTCTGCACCCTTCTGGGAAAAAGGAACTCGAAAATTCAAAAGGCTTGGGGAAGAAGCTCATTTGGGTTAATGCTTCTTATATGTCGAGTTTCCCCACTTATGCCAAGCTAGCTGGTAGCTCCTGAAACAGGATGGACATAGAAAGGAGATCAGTGAAAGGACCAGGGCTGAAAAATTACCTGGTGAATACAACACTCTTGTTGCATGGTCAGTGGCATGGGGCCCATTCAGAAAGGGTGAGTCCTTCATTAGAGCCACCCTCTTATTTCTTAGACCAGGCTATGAGCAGAATAAAGTCTTGAAGCTCTTTTTGGTCTTTGACAGCTTCCAGACTTACACTGGGCATGAAGAAATTGTGAATTCAACTCTGTGAATGAAAAACTGATATGAGACTAGAGAGTACCTCATAGCCTCAGGGCTGTGAAGGGACCGCCTGTTATCTGGCAAATGTGAGATCACGTGAAATTGTGTAAAAGCCTCAGTGCTAGCTAAATAACGAAGATGTAATGTGGATATGATGATTTGTAAGACAAAATACTATTTCCTAGTATAAACAAGGGCTGCAAGAGATCATAGTTCAGGGTTAATAATGACTTCACAGGCCACTGTAACATATGAGTCAGGAAAGGGGGAGAATCACATTTGTTCCCTATGAAATGGGTGCAAGGCTGTTGATCCTCATGTATTGATGTAATGTGCTGCATGTACTCACACAGTCTTGTGTTAGTATAACCTCGTGCAGTGGTTATGTTTGCACTCATCCCTGCGCAAGTTTCTGTGACCGTAAGCATGTTATCAGCAGAAGCGTAAGACCAGAAAATTTGTGTATTTATTTATGTTGGTAGAAAAGACCGATCTTTTTTAAAAAACTTGATTTAACAAGTTCCCATTGATCATTCATCGCTTTTTGTTATTCCCCTATACATACAAGGCATTTAAAAGATAGGGAGATCAGAATAGGTGTCTAGAACACATGTTCTCCTGACGGCCAACACTGAGTTTTTTAGGACTCGAAGCAGGATGGAAACAAAGCATCACTCTGAACCAGACCACTGATTTGTGTGATCTGATATTGCCTTTGTAGAGCATGAGCTTACACTGATTATATGTCTGTGAGTAGACCACCTGTCCATCCTCCACTTTGCTTTTTGCCTTTTGGAATCAAAATAACGGATGCACTTCTTCATCCAAAACTCCAGTTAAGATCTACGACAAAAAGAACTATCCAAAACTTAGGGGAACTTGGTCTCTGGCACCATCTTTGTCATCAGAAGTCTTTTGAGAGGAAGAGTTGGGAAGGTGCTGGATGGACAACTGATGTAAACATCACATTTTTAGCTTGCTTTGTGAGAATGACTAAGCTACATGGTGAAGAAAATATTTTTATAAATAAAAAGCATGCAGAATTATTGGTCTTTGTTCTATGGAGAAGCACAAATCCCAATGTACTTGTTTCTTGCTTGTGTATCTCAGCATCAGGTTTTCTCCTGAGCCAGCCAATCATAGAAAACCATCTGCCATTCTTTCTCTTCAGCACCTGCAGATGTTCTCAGCACAGCTCTTGTGGTCTAAATTATGATTTTTTTTTAATTTTTTTTTTTTAAAATAGCGATTGAGAAGAGAAGGCTCTTCAGTTTCTCCGTTTGCTCACTTCCTTAATGAGTTAGGTCCCTTTTCTAAAGCTGCATAATAGCATGTCAACTTCTAAGTGTCGTATTGGTGATACAGCAGGAGTTGCAGATTGGCTATCTGAAATGATGGGAATATGACATTTTCAAAGCAAGCATTCCACTTCACCAGGAATGATGTTCTCCTTGGCAGTCTTGAAGAAAGTTCTTCAGGTGAATCCTAAGGCTCTGCTCGGGGGTAACTTCTCGGAATCATTTGACAATTGCAATATGATGCGAACACAGTTTTCTGTCAAGTGGTACTCCTCACTTCTTCAGTAATGGATTTCTATGTGTCTGCCTCTCACTCTCTAGCCTGCAGCATTTTAATGACCATCTTCCCTGCAGTCCTTGCTTCTTGCCTTGAAGAAGGAACGGAGTCACAGAACTTCATTAGCCTCAATTTTCCTCTTTTTCACTTCTCTTTTGAATGCCAGTCAGCTTCTTGTCTCTGTTAGCACCTCTGTCGCAGCATTCTCTCCTCCTCTTGTGGTTTGGCCTTCAAAGCACTGCCCTGTGAGAAACGATGCCTTTTGCTCTGTGCTGGAGGTAAGGGCTTTGCCTGTGCTATTTCCACTGGTGATAATAGCAACTACCACTGTAAAAGCTAAAATCCACTAAAGGCACCGGCAGGTAAAATTTCTGGCTCTTAGGTAGTGTGTCTGTCTGTTTGTGGAGTCAGCTGTTTCAGATGGAATTCAAAAGACCTGTAATTAAAATTTTATTGAGGTGACTCGTAGGAAATATTAGGTATTTCTCTGCAATTTGGGCACTGGAGGCAGAGCTGGCACCTTTGTCTTCTTGGTGCGTAAAGCCCAAAGCGTCTTCTTCATGACAAAACCCTGCACTCTTCCAAGAACTCAGCTTTGATCCTATTTTATCATACTTTAGTGACCAGGGAGTGGGAAGTCCAAGCCCTAAGTGCCGAGTAACAGCACAGGCTGGGACAAGCCTTTCAGCTCCTCCTGCAAGGGCTGCACCTCCATACAGGAGAGAGTGCAGGAGTCCTGGAGAGGCTGAGCATACAAGGAGCATGAGATGGGAGGGAAATGGGCACTCAGTCCCTCCTCGAGTTTCTTCTGTTTTATATATCAGTAAGATATAGTGCTGGATGTAAAATACACCATCCTGAGGCCCTGGATGGCTGTCGGGTGACCCTTCCTGAGAAGTGCCTCTTGCTGGGCAGAGGACTGAATCTCTGAATCTGGCTGGCTTCTTAGCAGAGACATTAACCATTCAAAAATGTTCACTTTTTTCTTCTGAACTGTTTTTGTTTTGTTTTGTTTTGTTTTGCTTTGCTTTGCTTTGTTTTGTTTTGTTTTGTTTTGTTTTGTTTTTTACCCCGAAGGAACTACCCACAGATAAATTTCTGATACGTAGAAGGCTGAATGAGAATTATGCAGAGAATTTAAGGTCAGGGGGTTTATGGTAGGCACAGGGTCAGCTGAGGCAGTCTAGAATAGGGGACATGTGAGGAGGTCACAGTTTGGGACTTTGATACCCACACAAACAACTGGAGACATTTCTTGGAGGTCTAAAGTATAACTGTGAATTATGTCCTCTGCTTATTCATTATTTAAGCCAGTCTAGGAAAAAAAATAAACGTGTTGTTGTGAGTTAATTACTATGATCATTTACAGAGTAATAGGAAACACTGAAGTAACAGATAAGCCTATTGTATCTATCCGTATGAAAGAAGCCTTTGTCAAATTAAGTCTTGATGGAGACACCAATGATCCAAAGTTGTTTCAACATGAATTATCCTGCTTTAACAAACTCAGTCAGTGGTTTTAGTCTTCAGTAATCAGCACTCCTGTTGCAAAAGCAGATTGTCTCTAGTCAAGGAGTCAGTTAAAGAAGGACAGTTTACTCTTGTCTCTGCTTGAGTAACTGGAGAAAGGTATGTCTAGCTGAAGGTATTATATTGCAATGTGTATTAACATAGAAGAAGCTCCAGTCACTAACCTCTCCTCAGAAATTAAAGGCTCAGATAAAAAGAGCTGTCGGTTTTAGCCTTTCCAAAGGTCCTACATTCACAAATGAGAAGGAGAACTTCAAAAAGGATTAAAACAAGGATTTGTTGTGTTTCTCAGGGCAGAAGAATGACTACCTTCTCATTTGCAACACTTTCTGCCTGCAGGTTTGCACTTTAATTTGAGCTTTGAGTGCAGTCCAAGTCAATACGTCAATATCCCTCACTTTCCTTTAGCTGCACTTGTAACTAATGCCACTGTCAGCTATGTCAGTACAATTATTGGAAAAGAATTTCTGGCTAAGTTGTTCTTTCTTTATAAGCTGGAGGGCTGCCTGGGAATTCCTGTGAAGCCATAGCACAATATTTGCTATTGTTTCCTGGCTTTATTTTTAATTTCTCAATCTCATAAGATAGAGTTGTTTCCTCAGTTTGCATTTTGTCCTGTTCTAATAGCTTTAGCATTTTAAATTGTTGACACACTATATAGCCTCATAAAGTGGAAAGCATGTTCCGGGTCTGGCATAATCATAGTTTCCTTACTGCACTTCCCCATTGAGGTAAATAGTATTTACTTTATTTTGGACCTATAAGTGAAACCATGAACTCTGCAGGCACATAATATGTGATACTTCAGCTCAAACTGAGTAATGTAGCTGGAAGAAGTAAGTTTTATTCACTATGCTGTAGTTTTCTCTGCCAGCTGCAGAGAAACAAGTACTTGCAGACAGCTTTATTTACTCTGCATTTTTGCATATAGTGTGTCTGAGCAACCACCTGGGAACACTTTGGATTCACCACGGCAGGAACTGGTCTTGAAAAACGTGGAGTGCGTTGGTTCTTTCCTCATCCCCATCACTGCTAAACCTCCCCATACTTCCTTCTCTTACTGTGGTGAGACTTTTTTAATCTGTATCAGTCCTTTAAAACTGTATCTGGTGATCCCATGTGAAGCATTTTTCAGAACAAACTAGTTGTCTGCAAGGACACAGAGCAACACCTTCTACAGTGTCAGACAGACTCTGGAATATGAGATCTAGTACTGACTGAAACTGTTTCTTTCACCTGTTACCCCAGTAAACCTGTGTCACTCTATTTATTTTGATCCAGCTTGTTCCTCTTTCTGTGACTTTGAAGGTCCTTAATGCTACAATTATCTTGTCCTTATCTAAGTTCATGTTAATAAAGGTGTGAGCTGTCTTAGCTTTGCCGGTGTCGGTTTAGCTTTTACAACACAGATTTTTCACTGTCATAAAGTGGTGAGAATATATCAGCTTGTTGATTTCAACGTAAATGGCTTCCCTGAAATCATGCTTTAAAGAAGCACATATCATTGTCTACTACTCTTTCTCCTCTTAACACTTCATTCAAAAGTGTTGCACTCTGCATTTGTCCCGTTCTCTTATCCTCGTAGATAACAGAAACCAATACCCATGAAGTAAAACTGTGATAGCTGGAACGTTTGATTGCACTGTGTTAATTGATTGTTAGATCAAGTTGCAAAACTGGCGTTGGGACAGTGTAAGTGTAGATTAAATTCCCTGAGGTTAGCAATTTCTTCTATCTTGTGTTCTGGAAATTTAGGAATGGTAAGAATAGATGTAATGAGCCAGAGCAAAGGTGACCTTGTTTGAACAGTCTAGGGCCTTCCCAGACTCATTTTTCTATATCATCCCCGGAAAAGGTTGAGGCAGTCTGCCTGTACTCCAGTGCCAGCGGTGGAATACAGCAATATATGAGAACTGCTTGCTACCCATACCGCTGTCGTTTTCAGTTTAGATAGACACTCGCACAGCAATCTTCTTGGGTTTTAGAAGATTTGAACCCGTGAGATATGCCAACTTTGTCAGTAATTTGAGTTATTTTCTCCACAGACAGGACAGTTTACTCTATTACAGGAGTGAGCCAGAGAAAAAACTTTTCTGATGCCACTCACAGAAGTGTTACAGAAATTTTCAGCCACCAAATATGCATATTTTTAATTTTTTTTTCCTCACTGAAAGCTAAAGGTTTGTTCAGAACGAGTGTTCCTCTGGTATCACAGGAAATTATTAAAGTGGTCTGCAGAAACAAGAATCGGGAGAAAAATGGAGGGAGATACAGCAGCTGCAGCTTCTGTCCAGCTTTCTTTCACCAAAAACATTGCAGAGTCTCTTTTCTGAACAAGCTGCTCTATTACCAGTGGGCAAAAAGGAAGTAAGTTTAAGATGTGCTGAATAATACAGCCCTTGCTCGGGGTCCTTACAGGCTGGAAATGCAGAGGTGAAATGCTAAACTCGTGCAAGGGTAGGGTCTTCTTGAGGCTATGCCCGTTCATACAGCAGCAGGTTTGTCCCATAACATTGCATGTTTAGCATTCACAGAAATGATATCTGATAGCAGGGTTTTTTTTCCTTCTGCCTTAATCCTGCATATACTTGTTTCTGAAGTATTTCTGGCCTCTGCATTTCTGTTGTTGAAGACCCTCATTAGCCATTAGTAAGGCAGTTACGATCTTCGGGGTAGTCCCTAAAAATACCCTGTTTTCCTCTCTGGCAAAACACTTAAGCCACACACTTGCAGGTGAGAAGCGGAATCTGGCTGAGGTCCGTAGTGCCACACAGGATGGAGCCGACGTCGAGCTGGTGCTCAGGGTGGGGCTTTGAGTCACGCTTATTCCCAGCAGCCAGCAGGTAGGGTCAGGCGTTAGTTCCTGCAGCTCAGCACCGGCTCTGTGGCTGTGCTCCCTCAGCTCCCAGGAGGAATGGATGTGAACTTGGTCACTGTTTTTATTATTCTAGCAGTCACGGTTAGTCAGACGTCTGAGAGTAAGTATAATCGTACGTTATCTATTTCCATACTTCTATCTCCTAAAAGTAAAAGGAAAAGAGACCCGGTGGGTATCTACCCGGAATTGTGTCTGCTTGAGCCTTTGTTGCTCCGTTCGGGACCAGAGATGACAGCTTAAATATCTGTGCTGTAGCATGGAAGATTTAAAAAGTGAAACCTATCTGTCTTAAACTGTACAGAACACAACAATTGGCATTTTTTTTTTTCAGTGGAGCCAGAGCTTCACCTGAGAATTTCCTCAATGTTTTCACGACAGGTGTGGGGACTTTGTGATTCTGTAAAACGGCTTAAGCAAGGAAACGCCGAGTGGGTCATTTGTCATAGCAAACCTTATCAAGAACATTGTAGCTGAGATATTTATATGCTGAAGGCATAAGACTTGAAAGCAGTGATTTCCCGAGGAAACACCTAATAAAATTTCACTGTTGTTTAAAGAGATCTCTCTAGTCCATCTGCGATTTCCTCCTTTCTACACTTCTTGAGAGGGAATATGTTTACAAAATCATTTGGTCTTTTTCCTTTGAAGTTAAATTTGTCCTGGATGGCAAAGATTTCAGAAAAGTTTTTATGAAAAACTTTATGTGACTGATTTCTCTCTGCAGAAAAGCGGTTTTGCATGCAGCTTTGTCTCTCATTTGGTGCACTATGTCTCGTGGATTTGGGAGATCTAATAAGACTTGATTTTGTCTTCTTGCATTTTCATCAAAATTAAAAAGTTTTCACAATAGATTAGCCATTGCTGTGCTTGAATTCTTAGTTTTTGTTTGTCATTTTCTACTGTAAAATAAGCCTAATTCACAGAGAAGACAACCTAAATTTTGGATGACTTCAGCCTTTGAGATGCTCCTTTCTAAAGCCACACAGGCTTCAGCAGGAGCAGGAATTGTAGAGTTCCTTGAGGATTTAGACAACATATGGATAAAATCTGCCTTAAAACTTTATGCTGTTAAAATGGCCACTGCACCTGCTGGCATGGGAAGGTTCTGTAAATGCTCTTCTATTAGATTTATGATCTGGCCACTCAGCAAGGTCTTGCACAACAGGACTGGCACGTACATACACGGGTCAAAGTAAAGGTTCTCTTAGAACACTTTCTTTTATACTGAACCATCTGGCGTGGGGCAAATACCTTTGCTACCTAACTTTCCTCGTGCAAACAAGCCTCATACTTAGCAACAATATTCAAACAGCAGAACCCTCAATAAAAAATGGGCAGAACTAAATGGGGCTGTCTGGGTACAGGCACACACTTCTCTGATCTGAATTAGATTTAGGCTTAACCCAAACTAGCATTAGGCTTCTTAGGCTGGCCATTATGCATCCATTTATTTCAGGTTCATCTGCAGATATAGAAATAAGATTTAGGCTAATACGTGCAAAATTGCCAGAGTTACCATTGCTTGTGGTTGTGAATCGGTAACTCTTGACAGTAACCGGGAAAACCATTTGATGGCCAGAATTACACCCATCCACAGCTCTGCCAGGCAGCAGAAAGGGACAGCTTTCCACAGCCAGCTGTCCATGGCCAGTTCTCTATGGCAGACAACCCTCCTTGAGAAAATTCTCTGTGGAACAGCTCTCTGTGGGACAGCCCTACGTGGCTGACTCTCTGCGGGGCCAACTCTGCACACGAAGGGTTAGGGTTTGGGGCTCACCATGGAGGGTTGTCCTCATGGAAAGTTGGCCATGGAGACCTGGTCAAGGAGACTTATCTGGCAGAGAGTGGCCACAGAGAGCTGGCAATAGAGAGTTGTCCTAGACTTGCCAGACAATGCCAAAAAATGCAGAGATCAAAAGTGTTTTGTACAATGTAATGGGGATGTTGGGTTTTTTTTAGGTTTTTTTTGGGGTTTTTTTTTGTGCGTGTGTGTGATTTTTTTCTTAATATAATTCAAAAGAATTTTTTGCAATTTAACTTTAAAAAAAACACTGCTGGTTTTCCATCATCCCACCGCAGTGCCAGGGATTTACAGAGTGACAGATGCTGTCACACCTGCAGTGAAGTGGGTAGAACTACATGGCAGAGTATGCAGCAGGTTGGACAAGAGCACTGATTTCCAAGCTGGTTGGCTTGAATTTCAATTTAAGAAGACAGAAATTCTTTCAGAAGCTCCTACGTGTATTTCATCTTGATATGAAGAGAGAAATCTGGTAATTCTATACAGTAAAAACCTTCAAAAGAAGTTATAAAAGCTACATTAACAATGAAATAAAACTGTCCAGGTCTTCCCGAAAGAGTTAGCTGGAGTTATCCTAGTGAAATTATTCAAGTAATACTGGTCTGGTCAGAATGGGACTGATCTGTGCACCTTGGGAAATGGGTTCTCCCTTATCAAATTACATTGCTTTATAGAAAAAAATAGGTGTATGTTCACACAGCAGCTTCTTTTTGCATCTTAATCTGCAAGACATTATGTGGCTTGATTTTTTTGCTAGGAATAGCAGAAATGTCACCTTCCAATAAGGCACTGGAAGCTACACTTTATTTGACCATGTTAATATTACACGCTGTTTTGCCAATTTTCAACCTGTATTTCCCTGATGCTCTGTGGTCCAGAGTACTGAGGATGTTGTATGGGAACAGACAGCTTTCAAAATAATAGTGATTTGTTGGATGAAGGCCTATTTGAAAATCATGACCTACATGCCATACCTATCTGTCCATCTCCAGTCAGCCTTCTAGCCTTGAAAATGTTCATATTAACAGCAGTACTCATAGCAGAGCAGGAAAAGCATTGCTGTATAACTTAATTTGGTTTTGTTCTTGGCCACAAAAAATGATATAGTATGATTTACATGTTTATAATTATGATTTATTATAATAATAATTAACAATTATTATTATATTATTATATTAACAATTGTTATTATTATTATAATTAACAATTATTTCCACCACTTCAGCAGGTGTCACTTAGAAACCCTTCTAACTTTTGTTTTTCTGTCTCTCAGAATTATGCTTTAACTATGTGTATTACCATGCAGTCAAAATAGTAGGATGCGTTATTCAGCATTTGAGTTCCCCCTCATCTCTAGTTATTAAGCAACCTCCTTGTTTTTGCAGAGTACAGCTACATGGCATTTGCTGAGGATTATAGCATCCTGCTTTGTTCACCTGCCAATCAAGATCAGAGCCTTCTGCATAATGAAATAGTTACCGATTTGCTTTAGGTTAAGCTGAAAAGACCTGCTTTGAGGTACTGAATCCTTAACATAATCTGAAGTTTGTTTCAAAGGAAAGGAACATATTCTGGCAGCTTCACGAGCAAATGAGTACTAAATGAGCTGCCTTACAGTACTAATGCAAAGTGTAGGTGATGTGATAGTAAATTCCTTTCCAAATACAGAGCTTGAATTCTACGACCCTAAGCCAACAACACCAGATTAAGAGCTGAAACTCCCTCATCTTCCCTGAATTTTTCTAATGTTTCTAATTTGACCATGGAAATGGCTGTATTGAGAAAGGAGCATTTGAGTACATATAATGTTCCAACTGAACAAGACATTAATCCAATTAATCGATGCAAAGGGGTTTTTTTTTTCCTCCAGATGTACAAAGCCTTCTTTATAACCACAAAAGAATTCCATTAGGAAACACTCTTGCCTGCTGTGAATGGCCCCAGGTGTACCGAAGTTGTGCAATCTGTGCCGAGCTGCATCAGTTCACGTGAACTTGAGGCCCATTAGCAGCAGGTCTCACATTTCAGCATAGATACAAAAACTGCCTTGAGTTTACAGATCTCATGGTGCAACAGAAGCTGTCCCTCAGACCACACAGTATATTGAGGGGACCATCCAGCCTAATAACTCTGTGCATCTTTGCTGGGCTCCCTTAGTTTTAGTGCAAGAACTATCGGTCTGTTTTTTCTGTTGCATAGAGGGATGTCTACAGCGTGGCCTTTCCGTCAGCAGTCCATAGATCAGATCCAGTTCACGGAGGTCAAGCGCTCTGCCAGCAGTACAGACGGGCTCCGCTCTGTTGCCAGCAGAATTCAGGAGGGCCCGAGAAAAACTTGGCCGAAACACTAAATTCTGGAGTGAAACCTGTCTGTGTTGGGTCTGGAGGAGAGAGAAACAGAGATAGGTTCAAAAAATGCCTTTCCTATTGTACTCAACTACAGCTTAGCTTTTCCTATTGTGTTTAGCCAAGATGAAACCAAGCATAGTTATGAGCCAGCAGGGGGATGGGGAACACTTTAGCTCCATCATTCGCCATCCATTTCCATATGGCTTTGTCTCCTCTTTTTTCTCTGTCTCACTCCCCTCTTCGGTTCAAATATGAGGCAAAGGTCTGTCCTGCTGTGTGAAATTTTCTACAGAACAACCTGGCTGAACCAATCCAACGGTGTTCTCCTTGCCCATGGTCTGCCCTACCCGTGTTGAGACATTAATCCAGTCCCACCTGCCTAAACGCTGCAGCCAGAGCAGCACAACAGCCACCGGCTACTCCCACTCTGTGCTGTTGGAGGGATCTTGGGTCTTTATCAGGCACTACATTTTCCTGAGATGAGCAGGCAAATCTAAGAATATCAGCTCAAAACTGAAGAAGGAGGGAAATGTTCTTTGTTGCCCCAGAGACTGAGCAGGCAGCAATAATCGCTTCTAATATTTGTTGCCGGAACCCTTGATAACACAGCCTTCCACTGCTGTTTAACATGTGGCTCTCAAGTTTTGAGAATGATGATGAAAACCACAAAACATTAAGTATGAGAAAAGTCTCTGTGGACTGAGTTTGGCCAGGTAGCAGAGAGGAAATGGGAAAAGAAACTTTTGGCAGTCAAATTGACTCAATACTAATCAACAGAAGTGTGAAGACATCTATAATTAGCAGTATTCACAGTGGTCTTGTTCCATCAGAGCCATTTTCTCTGTGCTTCATTCTTCAGTACTGTCACAGCAATTCAAACTCACTGAGTCTCACAGAGTTTGGGGATCTTTTCCGTTTAGGAGCAACATTTTATTATAAGAGCTTCTACCTGCATACAGGTGAAAACAGTAACCTCTAGCTGCCAACTGGTTTTGATGATTTCAGCCCTAAGAAAGTTACTTAATACTATGCCACCAAGATTTGATAGGCTTCCAAGGAAACAAAGCACTGTAAGAAGTTTAAATTAAATTCTTGGGCTACATTTCTTGAACAACAAGCACTATTACAAAAATAATGCAGAACTTCATGGTTTTTCCTTATTTTTTAATACTTTTTTGAAGAAAAACTCAAGGAAGTTTTATTCAAATGTGCCAAACAACTTACTACCACTAGAAAAGCAAAACTTTCTTTTCTCTCCACTTCTTTTGAAATTGTTAAAGCTATATATGGAATATTAAATAAATGTAAATGTTAAATGTAATGAAAATACCAGCACTACTGTATTCCACAAACAATGTATCTGAAAATGATATCTTTAATGGGCATCCTTGAAAGAGAATGTGATGTGAGTGGAAGTATTTTTCCAGTTAATATCTTGCTTGGTCTCTGCAAGGATGCTTAAATTGCTCCAGTGGACTCTTATGCAAGACTGAAGTATTCAGATGCCACTGCAAAATACGAAACAAAACCTTTAAAAAGAAGTAGATCTTTCCCCGGCGAGAGTTCCCAGGGAAGAAATACCGAAACAGATAATACCACCTGCTGAAATAATGACAGAGCAATCCCTGAATGGACCTGTCCAAGATCTACCACTAAGCTCGTTGGTCCTCTCAGTGGCTCCTGTGGTATCCTGTCTAAAAAGGTTCAGTGTGAGACAATACGTCTAAATAGTTTTTGGGTAAGCAACTGTGGATTTCTGATTCTGCCATTGAGCCATAGAGACTATTGAAACAGACAGCACTGAAAAAAAATCTCTTTGACTGATAAATGGCACACAAAAGGCTATGTCATCATCCTCATGGAAAACCACAGTTCTTTCCTTTTTGATTACTGTCCTTTCCTAATGATTACTAATAAGCTTGATCTATTTGCTGAAACCACAAAAAAAATGTGGTATTGGGCTGGGCTGAAATAATCAGCTTCGTGTATTACCTCCCGATTCTTTCCCAGTTTATTAGATTAGAGCGCAGTTATAATAATAACGGGATGGCCAACAGAGCGGCAGAGCAGCACCCCCTCTCCTGGGGCTCTGCGGAAACACAGAAATTCCTTGGCTCACTGCCCTGATCATTGTCACTCAGGGTAAAAAAAGAATCACTTTTCAAACTGACTCCCATGTAAAGAGGGACCAGTTATCACAAGTGCCTCTGTCAACACAAGGTTTCTGGTGACACTTTCATGTTGCCTGATGAAAAGACCCCAATGCCATGTATTCATCTGTGATTCAAAGAGAATTAATTTCTATTTTCCATATTGTAGTTGTACTTTCATGCACAGAACAGTGACCAAAAAAAAAAAAAGATTATTTAAAAGTGACAGCTTCTTTTTTTTTGTCAAAATAAACAGTGCAGATGGGAATTCCTCAAGGCAAACACCCATACAAACCTATGTAAGCCAGACAGCCTCCCCAGGCACACACCGCAAAGAAAAAGTTACCAGCAGGCACTCAGTCTCCGTAAGAAACACTTTTGCCTCTTTAGCAAGAACACAAACACACCTCATTCACATTTTATACAAAACTTCCATCTGCTTTCCGTTGGTGTATTCACCAGTTTCGCGTGCAGTCTGTTGCACGTTCTCAATGCTGAGCGGCGTAGCATTCTGTATAGCTGCGTGGATTGGATGTCGGTGGCTTAATGCTCCCATTCAAAGATTAGACTGTGCGTCAGGTAGTTGAATTCGCTCTAAAACTGCTACTCTGGTAATATAAGTGGTATATAAGTTTCCAAAAGATGCAATTTCCAAAAATATGCTGACTAAATTCCTTCCAAAAAGGCAGTCTGTCACCAGTGGCCAGTGAGCACTCATAAGCCCATGTGGATGCATCAAGAATTTTGCTCTATTTTCCTTAACGTGAGTTTGTGTATATTTTTCTTTATAAAGCTATAAAAGTAGATCAATATTAATTTCTTAAATTTCAGTTATGAAGTGTACAAATGACTTAACACAGTGCTACGTTGTGCACTATACTGCACTAGGAAGTGCAGTACAGATGATTCAGATTTGAGGATCAAAGCAAGTGATGTTTCTGAGTACATACAGTGGCGTGAGGGCAACAGATGGTACCCAGGATCCGGAGAAACCAGGCGAGGAAGAGTTCAGGAGACAGCTGCCCCACCCACAGAACTTCTGTAATATCCAGCCCAGGAGGGTGGCAGTGCTGTCCTTGCCAGGTATTTTAGTTTACAAGACCCCAAAGAAGCACAAGATTAGACCTCTCCATAAAGCACAGCTGGCAACCTCAGGTGGAGTTCAGGGTGTAACTGATATTCATTTTTTATCCCACATAACTGATAATTCAGATGATATAACTGATATTCAGATTTTATCCCACATAATGCTTCTGCCAGGAGCTGACTCGTGGCAACAAAAATTCGTACTTTAGTGTCACCAACCCTGTCTTGAGCCCTCGGAAAAAAAATTAGACGTAGCGGTTTCAAAGAGCTGAATTGCTATTTGCCAACCTCAATTAATTGGCTTCACAAGCAGCGTGCTGTCAAAGAGAGAAAAGCAAAGGACAACAAGGAAATAAGACAGGTAACATTCAACACTTAATTAATCCTTCTAGACTGTATGGTTGTTTATAGCCCTCCCCTCTGGGCTGCTGAGGAGGCAACTGCTAAGCCAGGTGCTTTCTTTCACCCTCCCTTCCAACTGTGAAATCCCAGGGTTTTGTCATCAACCCCACCAGTATGGATTCCCTGCAAGCTGCAGTGCACAGTCTTTGGCAACTTCTGCTACACTGCCAGCTGTCCAAGATCACTGCTGCAGCTTTGCTGGTGTCTTCTGTTATTCCAGCACTCAGTCAACACTCTTATAAGGGACAGAGCACACAATCTTCCTGCTAACATGAAAATTTCCGAGCAGACTTCTTATGTCCTGCTTACAGGAACTAAAATTGATTCTCTTCCTTCTTTTTTCTTGCTCTACAGCTTACAATCCAGGGCTAAATGAGTGCTTAAGGAACAGTATAATCTACAGGCTAGGAAAAAAAAAATTAGCCAAAACAAACAAGAAGAAGACTCTGTTCGCACTTCTCCCAGATCAGTTGGTGAATTGGGACACAAGAATCCTTGCTGTGCTGGCTTTGAATCAGGGGCTTGGTCCTGAAACCCTCACATCCTAGAAAGAGTTCTAAGCCACACACACAGCTTTGCTTATCCTTGAGCTGATGGAGGGAATCCCTTTTAAAAGATCTATCTCTGTGCTAGAGCAAAAGAAACTCAAACACCAAAAGGCTAGCTTTTGTCATTAAAAAAATCTTGAGCTATGATCAGCATTTTAAGATTCAGTGATGTTTTATTTTCAAGATGGTATTCGTAAGCAGGAAAAAAAATCAGGAGGAGATGATTCCCCAGTGGAAACATGGGGAATCAGCCATAGGGGTCCTTAGGGTAAAAGAAAACACAAAACCCAGCAAAAGCATTAATAATTTCAAAGGCAAAAGATAATGGGTTTGATTCAGCTTCAAAAGGCAGAGCTTTTAAATTATACTTCTGACACTTCCTGTGTCATTAGCGTTGGTGATCTTCTTCCACAAATACAACACTTGAATCTTTTCTTTAATTTTTATTTTGCTGTAACGAGCCTTTGCATATGTGTGCACAAGAAGAGGTGGAGGAAACTGTTCTTCAAACAAAAACAGCCATCTGTCTTGTGGGAGAAGCAGAGAGGGTGATATCCCATGAACTGTAAAGTTAACTGACCCTTGACACTTCTCTGAAATGCCCTTCCACTAGTTCGTGCAGCAGGGGAAGCAAACGGGAGGAGTCAGAAGTCCGTCTTCCATTACAGGGCTAGCACTGGGGTCACAGAGACATGGTGGAATGGCTTACGTGACCGGTGGGCTGCAATAAAAGGATACAGACAAAACAGACTGGAAGGAGAGAAGAGAGAGTTGCCCTTTATGCAAGAGGGTGACAGGAATGCATGGAGATCTGCCTGTGGATGGAGGATGAGCCAACCGAAAATTTGTGGGTCAGGATTAGCAGGCAGAACAACATGGTTGGCATTGTAGTTGGTGTCTGTTATAGACCTCTTGACCAGAATTAGACAAGGTCTTCTTCAAACAGATGGAAAAAGCTTCGCTTTCACAGGTCCCGGTTCTCATGGGGCATTTTAACCACCCTGGTATCTGCTGGAAGGACAGTACAGCAGTGCTCAAGCAATCTAAAAGATTTCTCCAATGCACTGTTGATGCCCTCCTGCAAAAGTAATCAGGGAATTAACAGGAAAAAGCAGTCAGCTGACCCAAATACTTTCAAGCAAGGAAGAACTGGTCAGGGACGTGGAAGTCAGAGGCAACACTGGCTGCAGTGTCCATGAGATGGTGAAGTCCAGCATCCTAGGAGAAGGGAGCAGCGCAAAATGAAGATCACAACCCTTGACTTCAGGAGAGCAGATTTACAACATCTTGAAGACCTACTTGGAAGAATCCTGTGGAATATGACCCTGGAGAGGAAGAGTTGAGGAGATCGAGGATATTCAAGGATTACCTTCTCAAAACAAGACAGACGTGGAACTACTGGATAGAGTCCAGCTAAAGGCGCTGAGGGACTGGAGTGTCTTGCATATGAGGAAAGGGTGAGAGGGCTAAGACTGGAGAAGGCTCAGGGGAGTTCTCATCAAGGCATTGAAACCATCATTCCCATACCTGATGGGAATGAAAGAAGAGGGAACCAGGCTCTTCGCAGTATTGACAGGACATTTTGCCCATTGTCAGGACAAAAGACAATAGTCGCAAATTAAAACACATTAAATTCAACCTGAACACAGGAAAACACTTTTGTTGTTGTGCAGGTGGTCAAACACTGGAGCAGGTTTCTCAGGCTTGTTGTGGAGTCTGCATCCTTGGAGGTATTAAAAAGATGGTCCTGGGTAACCTGCTCTGGGTAGCCCTCCTTGAGCAGGGAGTTTGGACCGGATGATTTCTAGAGGTCCCTTCCAACCTCAACCATCCTGTCTTTCCGTGGAATCAAGCTGTGACTTGTCCCCTTGATATCTATATCATTTCTAACATTGTTATTATTCTTTTTAGCTTTGTTTCCTGGGGCCTTTAGCTGTTGCATGAAAATTTCAGATGAAATTCCCAAAGGAATTCTCCGAAGAGTGGAGAGGTTTGAACTGCAGAAAGCGGATGGCCTGTGTCACCTAGAAGCTGTTATGTAAGAGATGTTTTGGGTCTTCACTGTGAGGATATTGTCAAGTTAAAACCTGTTAGGAATCGTTTAAATAAGTAGGATCTTAGAACACTAACACAAATTCAATGAAAAACAAGATTGTGTACGATTTGAGAACTGTCCTTCCCTGTGCTATGTATGCTTCTGACTGCTAAAACTGAATTTTGTTTTCAGTAGTAATACTGATCATTATTCAGCCTGCACTAGCTTTGACACTTGCTTTGTTTTTAGAACAGAAGCACTCGTGCACCTTAAGACTTCTCTGTTTTTTTTATCAAGTATTGATCCTCAACAAACCCTGCCTAAACTCATTGAATCTGTTTTACTTTTTTAATTAACCTATTTCTATATTTTCCTTTTTTTTTTTTTTTTTTGGCTGGTGCACTACCACACTGTTTGGCTTCAATTAATAAATTTCAAAGAAATCCTGGACTTTTCTTTTTCTAGACGTTTGTTTGATTATTGTGACAATAACAACAACAATAATAATAGTAATCTACTTATTTGCTAGCCGTAGAAATGTACTGCTTTGCACTGTGGTTCTTATCAGGCCACTGAAATAGTAAAGTTTTTTTTCAGATTTTGTAAGACCAGTGTAATCATGTAAACCTTACATCCTAACATTTACATATCTAAAACCAGACAAAAATGAAGACATACTATAAATTATAATTTAACATTAACCAGTTCTAACTTTGTGGTCTTCATATGCGAGTCATAAGTATGATATTTTTAAAAAGGTCGGGGGGGGTTTTACAGTTTTTCTTTGAAACTGACAACTACTTTTTGCTCTGGCAGTCTCTACATAGAAAGCAGAAAGTTCTGTGTGAGCCCACGGATTAAAAAAGTTAAAAAATGGATGAAGAAGAATAAGCACAAGGTTCCCAGAAAAAAACATCATAGTAGAAAGCAGAGAAGAATGAAAATCATTAAGAAGAAAGAAAAGAAACAGTAACGTGGTGAAACATGCCCCATGATGAAGATATCTGTGCCATATAACACCGTGAACAAAGATAGCAGACTTCATCAGTGATGGATGACTGTAGCATTTCAATGACTTTTCAAATATCTACGCGCTAAAGAAAACAGTAGCAGAAAACATTACCTGGACACAAGAAAGCTGATGGTCAGATTACTAACCAAATGACGAGGCATTCCTGTCAATGTCTTGTAGGAAGTGCTTGCTGTACCTCCTATATCTAGTGGTAGACTTAAATCTTTCTCTCTCCCACTCTGCTTTCATGACAACCTCCCTTGTGATTTCTCTTTTAACAAGCCAGTATGCAGCTCCTTCTCATTGCTCCATTTTCCCAGTCACAGTCTTTGTCCTTACTCTTCCTTGTCTGTGATCATCTTCGTGCTGTTGCCTGTCTCGTTTCTACTTTTCCAGTCATTAATATTTCTTTTTTCTTCTTACATAATTTTACAGATACCTTCCCAGATACTAGTTCAGCCTAGGTTGGCCAAACCATGTACCTTTTACCTTTTCCAAATATTCTCTGCTCCTAGCTGTTATTATCATGAAATATCATTTCAGTGATAATAACTGAGCCTGTTCATCAGGCTCAAATCATGGTATCTGAAGCTATGCAATAAAGACAGCCTTGATTGCTTTTATTCATTCAGTTCCCCATTCAAATCCTTCAGCTGGGTTCTTCCTACTCTCTTTGCTGAATTTCTCATAATTAGCATTAAGGATTGCACATGTTACATCAAGGCTTTTCTTTGAAGACTAATGGTGATGCTAATCTATCTACCCACCTCATAGCCTCCCTCCTACTATACGGCACTGCCTTCTCCCTTGCGGCACAGTCTCCAATCCCCTCCCTCCTTCCCTGATAACTTCAAACTAATTTAATATTTCCATAAAGCCATCTCAGTCAAAGATGTTTTTCCTCAGAGAAACATAGATAGGAAGTAGCAAATGAGGGAAAAGAGAAGCCTTAAAAAGAGTAAGTGCCATAGAATGCAAACTTAAAATATTTACCTACAGAGCCAAAAATACACAACACCATAATTCTATTCTTCCTCCTCTTCCGCTGCTAGTTGTTGTTTGTTTTCATTCACTGCATTTGACCTAAATTAGGTCCTCAGAGTTGCCTCTTTGTATTTGTCTTACAATTGTTTAGTCTAACAAGATACTGCCAACATGGGAGAAAGGGCAGATGACAGTAGAAGCAGCCGCTGATAGGTTCCCTGGGTAAAACAAAGGTGAACATCTGTAGCCAAGTCACGGGAGCACACTCCCACAGATGCATAGCTGATGAGAGAAACTGCCCCCTTCCAAACCATGTAAGACAAAACAAGACACAATTATCTTCTCTGATGAGCCAACAGCCTCCTAACAGGGATGAGGCAACTCACCTAACTCTACTTCCAGTTTCTAGGGAATATTATGTACATCATGTACTTTGGCATAGCTCCATCCTCCACCTCAAGAACTGGCAAGTAGGAAGGCTTCTGCCTGGGCAGGAGCTGTGATTGCTCTAACTCTGAACACGCACAGGTCTTCCTCCTACATACCATGTTCGCTGTACTGAGGATGCAGAGGATGTGGCCCTGGCTGATGTCAGCTGAAATGGCACACATTTTCCACCACTTCATTTGCACTCCGATGCTGCACTGCCAGGACGCCATACGGATATAGAGAATAGGTATTAAACAGAATCCAGTCCTCCTGGACCCAGGTCAGCAGAGCAACAGGAACGCTGAATTGCTGAAATACACTGCACTCCCTAGTTTGGTCAGTTCTGTTTCCTTCCTCATGTTCTGCTCTGGATTCCAGATTTTACCTTCACACTTCCCTCTTGGTTCACAGATCTCTAGATGGGTTTACTATCGCTTCTTAACTCCTCATAGCTTTTCCATCAATGCAAACAGTGGCCTTTTGAGAGTATGGAGTGTACCCCAAGTATCTGCTAAAGTATGTAGTGTACTCTAATTTCCATGCCTGTTCTATTGGGGATATTCAGCATTTCGCAGGATTAGAGTATGCGACTAACTTTCCAGGCATGTCTGAGGCCCCTGTGAATGACCTGACAGTTTCACTTACAGAATCATTAAATACTGCCACTTGGCAAAAGCAAATGAGGAAAATTTGTAAGACTGGAGAAAGAAGGGAGTGAAATCAAGCTGACAGTATGGATAAGAAAAAGTGAATCTGTGGCTCTGGATGAGACCACAGCCGTGTTGCCATCAGGAGTGGGAATTCCTGAGTACTCAGTCTATTGCGGGAAAGGGAAGGAAGGAAACTCCCTGTTGGTTTAGGCATAGGCTGCTGGGAATCTCCGTACAGTCCTAGTTTGCAGACCTGTCCTCTGCCGGTTTTAAGAATGCAGTGCAGCTGTGGTTCTCTCTCTGGTTTAAACACTACCATCTGCTTCCTAGTGGTGACCTCTTATTCTACCACCAGCTTTCCTGGCCCCCAAATCTTGTATTCTTTTCTGTTCAACATAATAATATTTTATATAATATTTGAAATTATAATACTGCTGCAGTTCCTCCTCTTGTATATACTGTTTACAAGCAGAAAAGTGTGATCTACGTGCATTTTTATAGCTATTAATAAATGGAATTGTTACAACGTCACAAATATATTAAGACCCAGCCAGATATGCAACTCAAACACTGCTGAAATATTTGCATTTACTGGACTCAACTCAAAAGATAAGCTTTGACAATTTTATTTACATCTCCTAGTTCTTATAATGCCAAGGTTGTGAGTTTGGGGCACAACAACCCTATGCAGCGCTACAGACTGGGGGAAGAATGGCTGGAGAGCTGCACGGAAGAGAAGGACCTGGGGGTGCTGGTTGACAGCCGACTGAACATGAGCCAGCAGTGTGCCCAGGTGGCCAAGAAGGCCAACGGCATCTTGGCTTGTATCAGAAATGGGGTCACCAGCAGGTACAGGGAGGTTATTCTCCCTCTGTACTCAGCACTGGTGAGACCGCACCTCGAATACTGTGTTCAGTTCTGGACCCCTCACCACAAGAAGGATGTTGAAGCTCTGGAGCGTGTCCAGAGAAGAGCAACAAAGCTGGTGAGGGGCTGGAGAACAAGTCTGATGAGGAGCGGCTGAGAGAGCTGGGGTTGTTTAGCCTGGAGAAGAGGAGGCTGAGGGGAGACCTTATTACTCTCTACAACTACCTGAAAGGAGGTTGTGGAGAGGAGGGAGCTGGGCTCTTCTCCCAAGTGACAGGGGACAGGACAAGAGGGAATGGCCTGAAGCTCCGTCAGGGGAGGTTCAGGTTGGATATCAGAAAAAATTCTTCACAGTAAGAGTCATTGGGTACTGGCAGAGGCTGCCCAGGGAGGGGGTCGAGTCGCCTTCCCTGGAGGTGTTTAAGGAACGGGTGGATGAAGTGCTGAGGGACATGGTTTAGGGAGTGTTAGGAATGGTTGGACTCGATGATCCAATGGGTCCTTTCCAACCTTGTGATTCTGTGATTCTGTGATTCTTTAGTGTGCATGTTACTTGGATTCAGTAGATCAAAAGGAGAGATTATGAGATGACAGAAGTATTCTCCCAGACACCAACTATGTTTCAAGTTTGGATTTTTAGGCATTCTTCTGGGAGTTGAATTGATTTCTACAAGTCTTTCAATCTAAAAAAAAAGCCTTCTTCCCTGATACTGGTATGTGAAGTGTCAAAACAGCACTATAAAGATCTACTATCTAGTATGGTTTCGTTTATCCCTGAACCCTGACACAAAAATATAGAACCTGACACATAAATAAAGAAAAACCTTCCAGTTTCCAAACCTTCACTTGAGTGACCTAATACTCTCTGTACCTGGCCACTGGTTTTGACCTTTGCCATTTTGTACTTGGCAACACAATAAAATCAATACTTTTTTTCAGTAAAGTCATCCCAGTATCTTCTTTTGTGGAAGAGATTATTGTGGCACATGATCTTGTTTTCCCTGAAAATGCTGGCTAAAGCTCTCTTTTCAGTGTGTTTTGGCACCTAAAGATGTAGTTGTCTGCATTTGAAAACCCCAGTGAGTATTTTAGTGACCTAGAAGCATAGATCCCATCGCATTACATCCAAATTCGGCCTGTAATTAATATCCTTGAAAATGCTAATAAATTTACTCTCAAACAATTTTAAGAAAAAGCTTTGATCATCTGGCTGTTTCATTTCTTTTAAGAGTTATTAACTTAACCTGGCAGTCTCTGTCTCTCACTTAGAAAAAAAGTCACAAATAGGATTGCTTAAGTATTACTAAACTGAAGAAAAGAACCTGTTGGGTCTATTGAGACAAAACCAGTGATTTGATACACATGCTTGAACTGGAAGGAAAGATGAGTCATCAGACAGCAAACACTTTTCTTTCAAAACAGGATGGGATTAAGAGACCGCACAGACTTTTACAGGGTTGAAAAATGGTGAGAGAAACTCAAATTCAAACTCCTCTTTTAACAAAATGGAGTGGATTTGAATGGAGGAAGAAGCGTGTTTGCCATCTCACTAGCATCCTCTGAGGAAATTTCTGCTCCAAGGTTATTCTGAGTTATGCTGAGTTTCTTTGATAACACCACCTTCATGAGATGGTCCTCTTCTTTTCTCAGGTTTCCAATTCCCAGGTTACCAAGGTGCAGCATCCATTTCAGTACATTAGCCCTAATTATCGAATACTGTCTCAACTGAAAATCTCACCGGACAGATCGATTAAGCTCTAGAGCCATAAAAGGAAATTACCTGCATTCTCACAAGCTGGGCTGGAAACAGTGGTAATCACATGTCTGGAGTATAATTTGGTGTGAGGACTATAATTAATCAATTAAGAGATTTGGAACAAGATCCAACAACTTTAATGCTATTACTGCAATCTTTACATGAAATTAATATACAGCAATGTTAGTCTATCACACCTGCAGTACAGGCAGATCCTTTCTCATGAAGAAACAATAATAATTTTTCTGTAAGCATTCCCTTGCAATACACCCAGTGACAGGAACAGAAGATAGGAGCCTCAAACAGCTGAATAAAAAGAATAATGCTATTGACAACAGTTATAAAATTAAGTGTACTGATTAGTAGGAAAGAGTAGTAGATCTTAGGCTGTAAGGAATTAGTCACCAACCTAGTCTGCAAGACTTGATGTAAATTTGAATTAGCATCTGTACCCAGAAACATGCCGAGGAGACAAATACATTGCTTCTAGCAATGTATGCTAGACACGTCTTCTCTTTAAATTCAGGTAATTATTAAAAAGCTGGGATAGCACTATGTCCTTAACCTCAGTTTTAAAATTCTGCAAATCCAGCAACTGTCTGTCATATTTTAGCATTTATCTTTCCTTCATCATCTGCATGGTGTCATCTTCAAATGCACTTCAGTACTGGTACAATAGGAGAACTTGGTTATAATTTTATCAGCTATAGGTGTAATTTGGTGTATTTTGTTTTTCAAATACATGATTTTAAATTAATAGCAACAATTTCATGTCTGTGTCATACTGTCTTCAATGACACAGGATGCTAATGTCAAGGGCTGCGGGATGTCGTTCATCATCTTGCACCATGGACCATGGAAAAGAAAGCAATAATGTGGATTACCTCCCCAAGCTCATTATTGTCATTTTGGCACCTTCCTTTGATCAATCTTTGAAGATATACTAAAGATGAGAAGATTGCTATTCCCACCGCACCGAAAAACACGGTTGCAGAAACCAATTCTGCCTTTGTTGTTTTGAAAGCACATGTGATATTTACCATAAAAAAAAAACCCCACCAGCGGGCTCACAGGCGAGCGAATCGAAGCCATCAGGGAGCAGCAAGAGCAGGGTGCTCTGCAAGGGCGGGTGAGCCAGGAGCCAAATGCAACAACAAGGCAGGCAGGGCAGTGAACGCGCCGGCAAGGGCATGTTCGCACGGTGCCCAAACAAAACAGCAGAAAAGGGTCAGTGATGGCAAGCAGGGTCAGCCAAGAACCCAGGTTTCCAGGCAAATCTGTAGGGATGAGCAGGCTGGAGGTGAAGCCGGGAAGTCAAGTCAGTGGGTCACAATCAGTAAAGGGCATAGCCGGGCACTGCTCACGCAAGGGCCTGAGTTTGAACGCAGCTCCCAAGTGAAGGGGAAGAGGACACTGAGGAGGCTTCTCAGATCTTCTCATCACACAGCTCTTTTCACTACAGTTCCACTCCAGGTTTTGTGAGCATGTTGTACTGCAGCCAGTGTCACGCACTGTCAGCTAAGCCTCCAGGGAGTGTGGAAGGGGCCGCATGGTCTCAGAGTGCGCTCGCAGCACCAAAATGAGCTCCTGTAAATATAATGAGATGGACTTCTTCATCTCTCTGCCTACAGGAAAGCTGGGGAGAGGCTCTTTATCAGGGAGTGCAGTGATAGGACAAGGGGGGCATGGTTTTAAGCTGAAAGAGGGGAAATGTAGATTACAGATATTAGGAAGAAATTTTTTGCTGTGAGGATGGTGAGGCACTGGAACAGGTTGCCCAGGGAAGTCGAGGATGCCCCATTCCTGCAGGTATTCAATGATAGGTTGGATGAGGCTTTGAGTAGCCTGGTCCAGTAGAAGGTGTCCTTGTTTGTGCCAGGGGAGTTGGAGCTGGATGATCTTTAAAGTCCCTTCCAACCCAAACCATTCTATGACTCTATGATCTCCTCCCAAGTATCTGTTCTTCTCTAAAGCCGGAACAGTCCAAGTACCCCCATGTCAGGAAACATTTTGCCACTAAAGCCTATAATGAGACACTGGCATTAGGAATTCATTTTTCAGCCTAGAACACGGACACACTTTGGGGTTTGGGTCCCTTTTTTTGTGGAAGGAAGGGGAAAGAAGGAGGAAATGAAGTTTTATATTCTCTGAGCAGAACTTCAACTTTTTTAACACAAAGTTTGTTCGGTCTGTAGGCACAGAAGATAACAGTGTGCCTACACGATACAACGATGCCGTGGCCTGTTGAGTTTGCTTTTTGTCAATGTGTTTTTTCAGAATTACGAATGGAACAGGCTACAGTGGTACACAGACTGGCGTAAGCTTATCAGAAGACTGCAGGTTAACGTGTGCAAACAGGAATTCTCTCCATTTCTCAGTAGTGTTTCTCAATCCTGGCCCTGTGAAGAGTTATATGACAAATCTGTGGGTTTACATGACGACAGCAGAATGGTTGTACGTTGAAAACAGACTGAACAAACATGATGGGAGTCAATAGTTTCAACGATAGTTTTCCCTTGTCTTTTGCATTATTTTTACCTGCCCCTAAGATGGTGGAAATAACATGATTTTAACATCCTGATACTATGGCAGGTGAGCAAAGCAGTGCCGTCTGCCAGCTGTAGAAACCAGATTCCACAGAACCTGACACCAGCTGCTGAGCGAGTATATTTCACTGACTTGAATGGTGTTTTATAACCAGATTACCCAGGCTTTAAAATTGGTGTGTGACTTTTACCAAGCAGTTTCCCAACAAAGGTTTGTACTCCCACTGCTTGCAGGTATGACTCCTCTAGGGATGCTCAGTAACCTGCGCAGCAATGCATCATAGAATCATAGAACTGTTTGGATTGGAAGGGACGTTAAAGACCATCCAGTTCCAACCCCCTGCCATGGGCAGGGACACATCCCACCAGATCAGGCTGCCCAATACCCCATCCAACCTGGCCTTGGACACCTCCAGGGATGGGGCAGCCACAGCTTCCCTGGGCAACCTGTGCCAGTGCCTCACCACTCTCATGGTGAAGAAATTCTTCCTCATGTCCAGTCTAGATCTGCTCCTCTCCAGTTTATACCCATTGTCCCTAATCATATGACTATAAGCCTTTGTGAACAGTCCCTCCCCAGCTTTCCTGTAGCCCCTTGAGGTACTGGAAGGTCACTATAAGGTCTCCTCGGAGCCTTCTCTTCTCCAGGCTGAACAACCCCAACTCTCTCAGCCTGTCCTCATAGGGAAGGTGCTTCAGCTCTCTGATCATCCTTGCAGCCTCCTCTGGACCCGTTCCAATAGCTCCATATCCTTCTTATGCTGAGGATTCCGGGACATAAATCATCTCAGGACCCAAAGGCTGCCCAGACATCAGCCAGATGTCACTTTGCCAAGTAACAATAATGCCATGAGGTATGGCTTGGCACAATGTTGGTTTAACAAGCCAAGTAGAAGCTGTTATGGGATGATGTGGGGCAGGTAGGGCAGGACACCCCAACCTCCATGAAGCTGTTACGGGATGATGTGGGGCAGTGATGTGGGACAGGACACTCCATCCTACATGAATCTGCTATGGGATGATATGAGGCACATAAGGCAGGACATCCCACCCTCCATGGACTGTTACGGGACGATGTGGGGAAGGACACTGCATCCTCTGTGAAGCTGCTATGGGATGATGTGGGGCAGGTGGGGCAGCACACCGCATCCTCCACGGAGCTGTTATGGGATGCTGCGGGGCAGCACACCGCATCCTCCACGGAGCTGTTGCGGGATGCTGCGGGGCAGACACCGCATCCTCCACGGAGGTGTTGCGGGATGCTGTGTGGCAGGATACCACATCCTCCACGGAGCTGTTGCGGGATGCTGCGGGGCAGCACACCGCATCCTCCGCGGAGCTGTTGCGGGATGCTGCGGGACAGGCAGCTCTCCGTGCGCCAACGTGGCCGCCAGACCCCCCCCACCCCCCGGCCCAGAGCTCGGTGCCGGAGCCGGGGAGATGCCCCAGGCTCGCCCTCCCCAGCGGCGCGGGGACCCCCGGGCGGGCACCGCGCGCACCTCGCCTCCCGTTGCCGGGCAACCGCCTCCCCGTGCCGGCCGCCCTACTCTCACCCGCGGTCGGCAGCGCGCGCTCATTGGCTGCCCCCGCGCGGCGCTCGCCTCCCATTGAGCGCCCTCCGCCGCCGCCGCGTCCCCATTGGCGCGCCGCCCTCTGGCCACGCCGCGTCACTTTCTCACGCCATTCCCCCCGCCGCGGCCGCCGGGGGGGCGGGGCCCGGGCGAAGGCGGCCGCGATTGGCCGGGGCGGCTGCCGCTCGACGCGCGGCGGGTTAAAGGCGACCGGCGCCGGCACCCCGAGCTCCCCCGTGCACGGCTGAGCGGCGGTCACCGGAGGAGGGACACGCGCCTCGAGAGGGTGAGCGGCGCGTACGGGGAGCGAAAAGAGAGGGGAAAGGGGGAAAAAAAAGGGGGGGGGGAGAAAAAGAGGGGGCGAAAAAGGCGAAGAGAAAAGAGGAGAGGAAAAGGAAAAGAGGGGGAAGGAAAAGAGGGGGAAAGAAAGGAAAAGGAGAAGGGGGAAAAGGAAAAGAGGAGAAAAAAGGAAAAGAAAAAGGAGAAAGAAAAAGAGGAGAAAAAAGGAAAAGAAAACCAGGAAGAATAAAGGAAAAGAAAAACGGGGAGAGGAGAAAAAAGAGGGGAAAGGGGGGAGAAAAAAGGGGGGGAAAGAGGGGAGGAAAATGGGAAAAAGGAGGGGGAAGAGGGGAGGAAAAAAGGGGGGAAAAAAGAGGGGAGAAAAAAGGGGAGAAAAAAGGGGAAAAAAGAGGGGAGGAAAAAGGGGAGGAAAAAGGGGAAAAAGAGGGGAGATGAAAGGGGAAAAGGGGGAGAAGAAAATGGGGAAAGGAGGGGAGAGAGAAAAGGGGGAGAAAACAAGAGGAAAAGGGGAGGGGGGAAGAGGAGATAAAAAAGGGGGGAAGAGAGGGGAGAAAAAAGGGGGGAAGAGAGGGGAGAAAAAAGGGGGGGGAAGAGAGGGGAGAAAAAGGGGGGAAGAGAGGGGAGGAAAAAGGGGGGAAGAGAGGGGAGGAAAAAGGGGGGGAAGAGAGGGGAGAAAATGGGGGGAAGAGAGGGGAGAAAAAGGGGGGAAGAGAGGGGAGAAAAAAGGGGGGAAGAGAGGGGAGAAAAAGGGGGGAAGAGAGGGGAGAAAAAGGGGGGAAGAGAGGGGAGAAAAAGGGGGGAAGAGAGGGGAGAAAAAGGGGGGAAGAGAGGGGAGAAAAAGGGGGGAAGAGAGGGGAGGAAAAAGGGGGGAAGAGAGGGGAGGAAAAAGGGGGGAAGAGAGGGGAGGAAAAAGGGGGGAAGAGAGGGGAGGAAAAAGGGGGGAAGAGAGGGGAGGAAAAAGGGGGGAAGAGAGGGGAGGAAAAAGGGGGGAAGAGAGGGGAGGAAAAAGGGGGGAAGAGAGGGGAGGAAAAAGGGGGGAAGAGAGGGGAGGAAAAAGGGGGGAAGAGAGAGGAGGAAAAAGAGGGGAAGAGAGGGGAGGAAAAAGGGGGGAAGAGAGGGGAGAAAAAAGGGGGGGAAAGAAGGGAGGAAAAAGGGGGGAAAGAAGGGAGGAAAAAGGGGGGAAAAAGAAGGGAGGAAAAAGGGGGGGAAGAAGGGAGGAAAAAGGGGGGGGAAAGAAGGGAGGAAAAAGGGGGGAAAAAGAAGGGAGGAAAAAGGGGGGAAAAAGAAGGGAGGAAAAAGGGGGGAAAAAGAAGGGAGGAAAAAGGGGGGGAAAAGAAGGGAGGAAAAAGGGGGGAGAAAAGAAGGGAGGAAAAAGGGGGGAAAAAAGAAGGGAGGAAAAAGGGGGGAAAAGAAGGGAGGAAAAAGGGGGGAAAAAGAAGGGAGGAAAAAGGGGGGGAAAAGAAGGGAGGAAAAAGGGGGGGAAAGAAGGGAGGAAAAAGGGGGGGAAAGAAGGGAGGAAAAAGGGGGGAAAGAAGGGAGGAAAAAGGGGGGGAAAGAAGGGAGGAAAAGGGGGAAAAAGGGGGGGAAAAAGAAGGGAGGAAAAAGGGGGGGAAAAGAAGGGAGGAAAAAGGGGGGGAAAAGAAGGGAGGAAAAAGGGGGGGAAAAGAAGGGAGGAAAAAGGGGGGGAAAGAAGGGAGGAAAAAGGGGGGGAAAAGAAGGGAGAAAAATGGGGGAGAAAATAAGGGAGGAAAAAGGGGGGGAAAAGAAGGGAGTAAAAAGGGGGGGAAATTAATGGAGGAAAAAGGGGGGGAAAGAAGGGAGGAAAAAGGGGGGGGGGAAAGAAGGGAGGAAAAAGGGGGGGAAAAGAAGGGAGGAAAAAGGGGGGAAAAAGAAGGGAGGAAAAAGGGGGGGAAAAGAAGGGAGGACAAAAGGGGGGGAAAGAAGGGAGGAAAAAGGGGGGGAAAAGAAGGGAGGAAAAAGGGGGGGAAAAGAAGGGAGGAAAAAGGGGGGGAAAAGAAGGGAGGAAAAAGGGGGGGAAAAGAAGGGAGGAAAAAGGGGGGGAAAAAGAAGGGAGGAAAAAGGGGGAAAAGAGAAAAAGGGGGAAGAAAACAGTGGGAAAAGGGTAGGAAAAAGGGGGAAAGGGAAAAAAGGGGAGGGGGAAAGAAATGAAAAAGAGAAAAGGGGGAGAGAAAAAGGAGGAAAAGAATAAAGAGAAAAGAGATGAGTGAGAAAGGAAGCAATTACAAAGCAGCGGGGCGCGCCGGTGTCCCCGAGGCAGGCTCCCGGGGCTCGATGGGCGCCCGGCATCCCCCGCTCTGCCTCCCGCTGTCGCGACAGAGGCGCCGCCCGTTCACGCCGCCGCCTTCGGTGACGGCGTTTGCGGGTCGGTTTCGGGGGTCGCGGCGCCCACCATTGTGGGGTGGGGTTCAACGGAGGGGAACCCGAGGGGCCGTCTCTGGCGTTGGGTGTGTTTTGGGCGTTTTTGCCCGTTTCTCGCGTCGTCCCGCGGGGCGGGAGGGATGCGGGAATGCCACGTTCGCCAGTGGTCTGAGTGGCAGAGGGAATGCCACGTTCTCGAGTGCCCGTCCTGACCAGTCCAGGGATGCGCTTGGTACCCGTAAGCTGTTCCCTTCCGGGGGGATAACGATGTGTATTTAAATGATGCCATAGCTGAGGCTGCCAGATCGTCGGTGCTGGGAAACAGCCTGGAGTGGCTCTGCTGTCATCCACAGAGGTCCCCAGAGGTAAAACACTGAAGGGAGTTACCAAACGCACTGCTTCTTGCAAACAGGATTGTTTTCCACCTTCCAACCAAGTGCTCTGGATCAATTAAACACTCGAAATAATAAAGCGAAATTTGCAGAAGATTCTTAAATTCCTGACGAAGGCAGTGAAAGCTACCAGTTGCTGTGGGAGATGCGATTTCTGGGAATGCCAGCAGAAAACTGTGGCTGGCTTATGCTGCTCATTCATTCCCTACACAATATTAAGGGGATGCAAAACAAAGCAGGTTTCTCATTTCTTTCTGTTGAAGCATTTGGGATTCGTGGTCTTTTAAAAGTACTCTTGAGTGTTCTGTTTTTACTAAAAACTCAAATGATGGAATGCTCCTTGCTGTTTGACCAGGGAGGACAAAAGTCTGTTTGTTTTACATCAAGTAAACAATTGTTTCTCTGTGATGACTGACTGACTTAAGATGTCTCATGTCCCATTTCCTTCAGTGGTTGCAGCAAGCTTAGAAAGCCATGTTTTTCATTGCGCTACAGCCCGATAGTCCTGACTGCTGATATGCTGGGTGGATTAGACTAGAGATAAGGAAGAATTTCTTCCCCATGAGAGTGGTGGGGCACTGGCCCAGGTTGCCCAGGGAAGCTGTGGCTGCCCCATCCCCGGAGGTGTTCCAGGCCAGGTTGGATGGGCCTTGGGCAGCCTGAGCCAGTGGGATTTCCCCGCCCATGGCAGGGGGGGTGGAACTGGATGATCTTTAAGGTCCCTTCCAACCCAAACCATTTGATGATTTGGTGAGCCTTGAATACGCAGAAAGAGCCTCCCTTTATGTTGTCTGCTGAGAGAGCTGCAGTGAGTAATGTGAATTAAGTGCCAGTCTGATCTCAAAGCTCTGTAAGGAGCAAGCATGGAGCAGAGTGTTTTCCTTAGCCCTTACCTATGATGCAAATCCTTTTGGCGTACCAAATTTCCAGGTCTGGTCTGTGGCTGTTACGGGTCAAGTCCATTCTGTGCTGCATCTATTTCCTTTTAACATACCATGTATGTGAAGTTAAGCCCCTGTCCTGGTTTGGTGCAGCAAAGGTTTTGGAAGGTGAGGGGCTGTAAGGGCAGCAGCTGCCGGAGGCTGCCAGAAGCTGGGGCTGGCTGGCTCTGGAGCAGATCCACCGCCGGCCAAAGCCAAGGCAGTTGGAGGTGATGCTTCAGTGATAGCGTATTGCGAGAAGGGTGGATGAGGAGTGGAGGGACTGCAGCAGCGGGAGAGAGGGGGAGGCAGGGGGTGATGCGACTGAGCTGCCAGGGCTTGCTGGACTCGTCAGTCTGGCCTTAGGCAGTGGTGGAAAGAGAGAAACGAGGTGTGGGAGAAACAGCCCTGCAGACACCGGATGCGAGACGCAAGGAAAACAGCTCCGAACAGAACTCGGGGGTCAGTGGAGGAGGCGCTCCATAAGCAGAGATTGCCCTGCAGAGCCTGGAGAAGGCTGTGGCCGAGCAGGCCGTGCCTCTGCGGCCCATGAGGAGTCGCCGTGGTGTCCACCTGTGGCCCATGCAGGGCCCCCACGCTGGAGCAGGAGGAGATGCCCCGTGACCCACGGGAACCTGCATCCTGTGGTGGCCCTGGGCTGGAGCAGCCACGCGATGGAGCAGGAGAGGAGGGTGAGGAGGAGGGAGCGGCAGCGACGAGGTGCGAGGAACCGATCCCCCCCGTAAATTCGACCGCGATGACGTCACGGCACGGCGGTGACGTCACGGCGCGGCGCTCCCTTCCCCCCCCTACGATCGCGTTTCGGGCCGGCAGGGGGCGCACGCGCAGCCTCCGCCGCGCGCATGCGCAGTCCCTCCGCTCCGGTAGGCGGCCATGGGATTCCGCAACGTGTGTAAAGGGGCCCACGTCGCTGCCGCCGCCGCTGCCGCGGTCGCTGTGTGAGGCGCGGGTGGGGTGGGATGGGGAGGGGAGGGGGGAGAGGGGAGGGCCGCGGGCTCGGCGCCGCGGGTGGGCGCGCGCGGTCCCTCCTTTCCCCCCCGCCCCCCCCTCCAGGGCTGGGTGACCGGTAACCTTGAGGCGCCGGGATGGGGGGGGGGGGCGGGCGCCCTCCTCAGCCCTAATGGAGCCGGGGGGAGCTTCGTGATGGGGGCGTGGGGGGCACTGGGAGAGCCAAAGGCGGTGGTGAGAGGAGTTACTGTTAGAAAAAGGGGAATATTTTTGCTTTAAGGTAAAGCAGAGTTAAGAGTCACCTAAGTCATTGTATTTCTTTTGTTTAAAGTCAGGCAGAATGCCCCTCTGACGGCGTGTTTTCTCTCAGTGAGTGTTCTTCCAGGCGCTGCACCTTTCTTGGAGATGAGAATGCCTAGTGTTCAGTGTGGTCTGTGCTGAACAGAAGTGTTTTCGTCTGTATTTGCCTCTGTTTGCATGTTTCTCTGTCTCCAATCCAAGGTCAAGCACAGAGCTGGCTCCAAAGCTCCAAATTAGTGAGAGTTTCGACTGCTGTCAAGTTCGTAATAACATTGAAATTAGCCCTTAGAAAGTAATAGAATATGCATAAGATTTCTGGGAGAGTGCTTCCATCTGCCTGTAAGCAGGAAATGCACTCAGTCCCAGCTCATGTCTCCCTGCACACAGCGGAGGGAGTTCACCCCTTGTGCTGCCCAGGCCTCATAAAGGGTGCTCACTTTCTAAAACTCCAGAGCTAGTATTAGTTTATTTGCTGGCATTTTTGGCATTGAGTGGTTTTGCTGAAAATTGTGACAGTGCTGTAGTGCAGGGTCTCAGTGAGCACTTAATCCTGTTAAACACTTCAGCACAAATACACCTGAGACACGGCACCCCTGGATGTCCATACAGACTGGGGAGTAGGAGAGCAACCCCGAGGAAGGGGATCTAGAGGTTCTGGGCTTTGTCAAGCTGAACATGAGCCAGCAGTGTGCCCTGGCAGCCAGGAGGGCCAGTCATGTCCTGGGGTGCATCAAATACAGTATTGCTAGCTGGTCGAGGGAAGAGGATTGTCCTGTTCTACTCTGGACTGGTGTGGCCCCAGCTCCAATATTGTGTGCATTTTTGGGTCTCACAGTATATAAAAAGGATATCAAGCTACTGGAGAGTGTCCAGAGGAAGACCACAAAGTTGGTGAAGGGTCTGGAGGGGAAGTCTTATGAGGAGCGGCTGAAGTCACTTAATCTGTTCAGCCTGGAGAACAGGAAACTGAGGGGGGACCACACGGCAGTCGACAGCTTCCTTGCAAGGGAGGGAGGAGCAGGTGCCTCTCTCTCTGGTGTACAATTATAGGACCCAAGGGAATGGAAGGAAGATGTGCCGAGGAGGTTTAAGTTGAATGTTAGGAAAAGAGTCTTTACTCAGGAGGGTGGTGGAGCTCTGGAACAGGCTCCCCAGGGAAGTAGTCATGGTGCCGAACCTAACAAGATTCAAGAAGCGTTTGGACAACTCAGTCACATGGTGTGAATTTTGGGGTTGTCCTATGCAGGGATAGGAGTTTGACTCAATGATCCTTGTGGTTCCCTTCCAGCTCAGGGCATTCTGTAATTCTGTTTGTTGTTGTGAGCAGCCTACAAGAAAGTCTTAAGTTAAATAGGTTATTTTAAGTATGTTATGGACGTGAATGAAATTGTGTTGGAGACAAAATGAGTGGCGTAGTACACTCTTACTTGAGGTCTCATCTCAGACTGCCCCTCTGACAGAAAATGCAATGCTTTCCTAACTCTTGCCTCAAAATATATCGTGTAAAGACATCATTCCTGCAGAGAATGGCTTTATTCCTTTATACAGCTCTTGGTGGTTTTATGGAAGAAGCTGAGTAAGGTCAGTGTAATGGTACGTGCAGCTGGGCACAAGAGGGGCAAGCGTTCCATGAGGAAGTAAGCAAAGTACAGGAAGGTGGTGCCTTTCCAGTGGTCCCTGTCTGGGTAGTAGAGATAACAATACTGTAATAGGATGTCGTATGTCCTACAGTATAGTGACAGTGAAGTTTTGAGGTTAAAATAAGAAAACTTAGTCTGTCAAGGAGAATCCTGTGTGTTCAGCTTAGCCTGTGAAAGATTCCTCCGGGACTGGTGTTAGGAGTTAATCTGTTTTGGCATTCCAGTGTACTCTTAACAAATAAAAAGCCCAACCAAAAATAATAAAAATAACAATTTAAAAACCCCTCAAACAAAAAAAAAATCTGCTGCCTTTGTTGCAAGTGTAAACAAAATGAGTGGCTTAGGTCACTTAGTCTATAAATCAGAACAATTTTGAAAAGTCCTGGCCTTTTTTAAGGCAGAGATTTCCTGATAAAGGTAAATTTTTAAACTTAAATTCTCAAGTAGCAGCATTAAAAAAATGCCATGTTTCTAGCTTGGTTGTGTAAAGTTGAGACTTCGCTTGTAAGCAAGAGTAAAATAGTGAACACTAGTACTAATTTCTCCAGCATTTGACACTTGTTAAGTGTGCTTCAGTGAAATAACCTGGTCTTAACCTACATCTTTTCTCTCCAGGGCTGAAATTTGTTTTTTCTCACTTAAAGGGACTTTTTAAATATAAACTGTTACAAGGTCCCTAATGATGATTACAATGTGTTCAGACCAAAGTCTCTGGGAGGCAAAGGTTTGCCTTTTGTGAATGACCTTGTAGAACACCTGACATTTAACTTTTCCTGTAAACCTACGGAAAATGAAAGTAGGTCTCTCGGAATGGATGTCAATAAATAGGTGCTATTGTGATGTTGTTTGTTTTTTTTTTCTTAAAGATCTGCCACCATGCCTGGGTCGCTTCCAGTGAATGCTGAATCCTGTTGGCCCAAAGATGTGGGCATTGTTGCGCTAGAAATATATTTTCCCTCTCAATATGTTGACCAGACAGACCTGGAGAAGTATGATGGTGTGGATGCTGGGAAATACACCATCGGGCTTGGCCAGTCAAAGATGGGGTTCTGTTCTGATCGGGAGGATATCAATTCTCTCTGCTTGACTGTGGTTCAGAAGCTCATGGAGAGGAACAACCTTTCCTATGATTGCATCGGGAGATTGGAAGTTGGAACGGAGACGATAATTGACAAGTCAAAATCTGTAAAGACTGTCCTGATGCAGCTTTTTGAGGAATCTGGTAACACGGATGTGGAAGGAATCGACACCACCAATGCATGCTATGGAGGCACCGCTGCTCTCTTTAATGCGGTTAATTGGGTTGAATCCAGTTCTTGGGATGGTAAGTTCATGGTATTTTCTGGGAAAGTAGCATTGTCCTCTGGTTATGAGTGGTCTACCTTGTAATGACAGTGTTCATGTCTAAACATATAAAAAAACCCCCAGAGAGTAAACTCTTTTTTCTCTTCTGAAGTTTTTTTCTTAAATGCTCTGGGCATTTGCTACTAGTTCAATCACAGTGCAAAAAAATAACCATGTGGCTAATAATCACTGGTCATTTTCTGTAAGCTTCTGTGGCTGCTGGGAAACTGGAATGTGGGGAAAAAGTGAGGGTGGAAGAGCTCCTTAATCTTGAGATCATCTCCTTCATAACCAAAGTCTAAAAATTGCTAGTGGTTATTAAAATATGCTGGGTTTTCAGCTGTTTCTCATTGTTGTTTCTCTGTGTTTTTCACAGGACGGTACGCACTTGTTGTTGCTGGAGACATAGCCGTGTATGCCACTGGAAATGCCAGGCCAACTGGTGGAGCTGGTGCTGTTGCTATGCTAGTTGGTCCAAATGCTCCGTTAATTTTTGAGAGAGGTTAGTCCCATGAGAAAACAAATACCATTCAGCAAGATAACTGGATCTGTCCTGAAGTTTGTCCCCTGTATTTTGTGGGTTGCTGGAGGGCTGGATTAGGTCCCACCAGTGTCAGAAATTGAACTTTATCTCCTGTTGCTCTGGGCTAACTCAGCCAAGACCTGCATTAGGAAGCAGCAAGGAATAGCAGGGTGCTTCTAGATATTTTTTTTTTTCTTGAGGATTCTCCATTAAAAGTGACAAGGAGTGGACTAGAGCTGAGTAACACAGTGCTCTACTTCCAAGGCGAAGCGATGAAAATTTATTACTTGTTTTTCATGCTCAGTCCCTACCGTACTTCACAGGCAATTGAGAAGCATTTGAAACATTACCTCAAAGAGCCTGACGTGCTCTGACAACCTGCTTGACTATGGCCAAATGTTCCTTATTTCCTCACATGTATTAAGTAATGCCTTCAAATTTACTCAAAGTAGCTGAATAAAGTGATTTTCTGCTTTTGCCGATTTCTGTCCCTCAGGGTTGCGTGGAACCCACATGCAGCATGCCTATGACTTCTATAAACCTGACATGGTCTCCGAATATCCTGTAGTGGATGGCAAATTATCTATACAGTGCTACCTCAGTGCATTAGATCGCTGCTATGCTGTCTACCGCAACAAAATCCATGCCCAGTGGCAGAAGGGTATGTAGCCTCACGTGACATCACAAGATCTGGCAAATGCTGGAATGTGTAACTACACAAACATTGTATTTCCAAGTTGTAGCATCCAGTCTAAAGATGAGTATATGTGTCCCCTCCTTTGCTTTTGTGTGTTCTTGGGCAACATAGATGCTTGCCGTCTCTCGTAAGAAGTGCCTTATTTCTGTTCTGCTGTGGCTAAGTACTTGCTGGTCAGTCAGCAGCAGTCTCTACAGGCTTTTCATGCATCATCTATAATACCTCACTTAAATGCCTCTTATTCCCCCCTCCATCCAAGCTATTAAGATATTGAGTTTACTATTTACATGTTATGTAAGAATACTGATTTTTTTTTTTTACCCTCTGTGTTCAGTAATTAAAGCATAGGTGTGAAGATCAGATCGTTAACTGAAGTAGATGGTTCATTATGTCAGAGTGCTGGGTAGACATGGAGAGTCTGTAAAGCTTACAGCCTTTTTTTCCGTTAGAAGGGCAAATATTGTTAGCTGGTGGAAAAGATTGGTCAGAAGCTAATTTTTAAATAGAAGTTGCAGCAGCGCTTTAAATGATCTTGGCAGCAGTAGTCTGGCTTATGGTTGTCTCTCATATGCTGATGCGTTACAATGTGTCGTATCCTACCACCCAACTAATTATAAGTGAAGTGAGTACTAAATAAACTTAAGTTGTAACACAACATTTCTGCCACTTCCAGAGGGAACAGACAGACGTTTCACCTTGAATGACTTTGGATTCATGATCTTTCATTCTCCCTACTGTAAGCTGGTACAGAAATCCGTGGCCAGGCTCTTGCTGAATGACTTTCTCAGTGACCAGAACCCAGAAACAGCAAATGGTGTTTTCAGTGGTCTGGAGGCTTTCAGGTGAGAATTGCTGCTGTAAAGTACTTTACTTTTCTTTATTTATGTAATCATAACCTGTTAGACATCCAAGGTCTGCTTTTAATTTCTGCTATTTTAGTAACTTTCTGAACTTTTTTTTGATAGGGATGTAAAGCTTGAAGATACATATTTTGACAGAGATGTGGAAAAAGCTTTTATGAAAGCCAGTGCAGAGCTCTTCAATCAGAAAACCAAAGCTTCGTTACTTGTATCCAATCAGAATGGGAATATGTATACCCCTTCCGTCTATGGTTGCCTTGCCTCTCTTCTAGCCCAGTAAGCACAAAATCGTGGAAAATTATAGCTTCTCATATGTAAGGTCATAAAAGCTTTCTGTTTCAGAAAGCCTTTTGTAAAAGCACCATCTAGCAAACGTTTTCCTGTTACATTGCCTTAAGCAGAAAGAGTAAAGTTAAATTACTCTGCACACACAATCAGTTCAAAGTGATAAGCAGATACCAATATGTGTTGGAAGCTGATCTGAAACAGCTGCTTCTGCCTTCCAAAATAGGGCCTTATTTGTAAGGAAGCATATTTTTTCCCCACCGTCAACATCTGCAAAAAAAAAACCCCAAAACCCAAACCCCACTGCAGTGGAAAACAATTGGAATGCCTTCTCTGTTTCACTATAATAAGCAAAGCCAAATTTAATTAGTATTTACTTAACAATTTGGGTGGGGTTTTTTTTCTTTGCAATGACAGACTTTTACAAAATCATGCTAAGTTTAAATTAAACCATATCTCTTGGATCCTTCTTTCTTTGTTATGACTCTTCCTCCCAAGATGTGGTTGTTCATTTTAGGCTTAAAATATGAAAACTGGCTGCCTTCTAGGTAATTGTATTCTGGGCTTGTCTTTGCTGTTCTGCTGAGTCTGTTTTGGAACTGAACCACAGTGTTTGTATGTTTAAAAGTCATTCTGTGTGTGTATTTTAGTCAATACAATTTTCTGGCTGCTTTTTCTATGCTAGTTGCACTTTTAGTTATTTAGAGTTGGCACCTTGGCTTAATTATCACTGTCGCTTGACGTGCAGGTACTCCCCGGAGCAGCTGGCAGGACAGAGAATCAGTGTGTTCTCCTATGGCTCTGGTTTTGCTGCTACACTGTATTCCATCAGAGTCACGCAGGATGCCACTCCTGGTGAGTGAAAGGAAGAGGTGTTAACTAACTCCCTCTATAGCTTTCCTCTAAATGCCTTGTTACACTACCCACCAGTGTTGAGTGACCTGCAAAGCAATGCCTAGTGACAATGTGCTAAACTGAAGGTGTTCCAGCTCCAGGGAATGTTTAACTGTCTGCTTGGGCAAATAATATTCTTCAAACTCTGTTAACATTTTGATTGAGTAATTTGGAATGTTATTAAATGACTAAAAGTTTAGCTTCTGTAATGGGAAAACTTGGAATGGGCTTGAAATGTTACGAAGCTTGTGTGCTGTTCTCAGTGTCGGTGCTACTTGACTCAGTGGTTTTGTATTGTAGGTTCTGCCCTGGACAAAATAACTGCTAGCCTTTCTGATCTCAAAACAAGACTTGACTCAAGAAAATGCATTGCACCTGAGGTTTTTGCAGAAAACATGAAGATTAGACAGGAAACGCATCATCTGGGTAAGAACTTCATAAATACAAATCATTCCTAGTCTTACAGAAAAGTGCTCATCGCTTAATTCACCTGACTTGAAATGGTCAAGGTGTAGAATGAAGGAAATGTCCAACCCCCCATCCGCTTCAGAGTAGCTTGTGTTCATTGGCCCAACATGGCTGTGATGAAAACACAGGCTTGTTTTTTTTTCCTCACTACAAGCAAACTGCCAAGGCCTGTGTTTAAAATTCTCACCAGGAACCAGCTGACAGCATGTCACTATCTTTTTTACAGCAAACTATATTCCACAGTGTTCGGTAGAAGATCTCTTTGAGGGAACGTGGTACCTTGTGCGTGTGGATGAAAAACACAGGAGAACTTATGCACGGCGCCCACTCATGGGGGATGGACCTCTGGAGGCAGGAGTTGAAGTTGTCCACCCAGGCGTAGTTCATGAGGTGAACACTCGGCACTCTTTTAAAGCTTGATAGAAATGGTGGAACGGTTTTTGTGTTTGTCTTAGCATGTGCATGTATGTTAGAAGAGAATGTGGATTAACGAGTTATATTAAATACTTGGTTAACATGTAGCATACAAGCCAGAAGTAAAAAATTGAACATGGGACTTTAAAAAGTACATTTCATCATAACGAATGAAACTGCACAAGAATGAAACAACAACAAACTGGCTCTTTTCACGTAATCAGTTTGCATGAAGTATGACCAATTTGATTGACTTAAGATCAAGCCACCCAGTTTAGCATGAATGTTTTGAGCGCTGGACTAGCCAAGAAGTATGAATGTCTGTCAACTAGAAAACTGTATTTAATGTTTTTTTTCCCTTCTTCTTAGCACATCCCAAGCCCTGCTAAGAAAGTGCCAAGAATCCCTGCAACAACAGAATCTGAAGGCGTAACTGTTGCCATTTCCAATGGGGAGCATTAAGATACCTCTGTGAGGTGGGGAATGAAACAAGGTGTGAGGGTAGGGTGAAGGAGAGAAAAAGGATTGCAGTAGTGCTGAAGTTTCAGTGTACAGTAGTACTTCATTGGAGCATGGAAAACCTGTTTTGAGCTCCTTGAAAAGATTTGTCATAATATGGTGTGCTGATATTTACAGTGTTTTCAGAACACTAAAATCATGAATATACTGGGGATGGTGGGACTTGCCAGGGGCTGTGTGGATTCCTTAACATGTCTGGATTTTTTTAATTGCTGAGTAGTAGCTGTAGTCTATTACAAGGTCTTTGTACGTAGAAAAGCAAAAAAAGAATCTTCTGCTTGCTCTTTTCATGTGAAATGACTTGAAACCTACACTGTTACTTCTACTTGTACTCAAGTGTGTGGCAAAACAGTCCCAGCTTTTAGTGTTAGGGTTCTCAGTGCCTTGACATAAGCAGTCAGTCTTCTGAATACTGCACTTCTCTTTCCCTTTACCACCTTCCTTCTTTTCTCCCACTCTACCTCCCACCAACCTATTGCTTTTGGACAGGTATAGCAGCAAATAACACTTGTTGCTGGAGTAGAATCTTGCTCCTCTGTCAAAATAACAGGATCAAGAAAGGCTAGACTGACAGGTGGTTTTCTTCCAAGAAACTCTGTTACCCACCATGTTAGTTACTATGTAATTCCCGCTAACATTCATATTACCTGTTTTATACCTATATTATAAATCACAGCAGCCTGGGAGGAAACAGGAAAAAAGGGAGGTAGTAATTTTTTCTTCTAAAAAAATGGGCTCCTTGATTTGGCACTTTTCAGGATTGTTTGTAGAAGTATCTAAAGCAGCAGAATTTTCAAATAAGTCTTTTTGATATTATGGAACTATTTTAATTGGCAAATGAAGGAAGGGAGAAAGATCACTTTGTCTGGACCTCTAGCCTCTCACTATTCTTTATATATAATACATTTCTGAAAGACTACTTCTAACTTTGAATTTGGCTTTGTACTTTGAAGTCCTTCTCACAATTGATAGTCTGTAGGAGTGGGATTTTGTTTCTTTTTTTTCTTTCCTCCTCCCAACATGCAAGCTAAAAGCTGTCCGTTTTGCAAGTGGTAGATGCACAATTCTTATGGGGATAGATTTTTTCCAAGCCCAGATTGGAAATGAACTATGACATGAGCCTTGTAAGCTTGTAATTATATTTAAATTGAGCTAATGTACAGAATGAAGTTTTGTTGAATTTATTTCTTTGCTAATTCAACAAAGCTACATTATCTAATATAAGGTAGCAAAAAATGACTTGTCTGTTAAATTACATTTTTTGTGTGTAATGAAGTGTTTGTATTTCTGTCACTTACTAGGATTTGATAACTTGCTGTATTTGTACAGTCAAGCCTTGGTAAAATAGTTGTTTATTATAAACTGATGAATACTAATCTGTTTGTTCTGCTGAAAATGATGGAGCAAAGATGCATGACGATAGTGTTTGCTAATATTTTGGTTCAGGTTGCCCTTGTGAAACTTATCTTGGCAACAGAATAGCAATTTGCCATGGAACAAAGTCCATTGCTGGCAGTGGACGAGCCAAGGAGTGAGCTACTGGCACAAAGTTAACCACAGGGACCTCATGGTCTGCGAGGCTGATCCTTTATTAAAATAAAGTTTGAGAGACTTGAAACCTGCTGGAGTAATGCTGACTTGTTTGGTTTGCAGGGTGCTTATTTTTTCTTTAACAGGAAAGAAAGAGGAAACTGGCCCTGTGAAAATCTGATGTTCTGGGTTCACAGGCTTTGTGGACTTTTTGGATCATTCATTAATATTCCACTATGAAAGTGGAAAGATAGGTTTGCTTAGGCTGGTGTAGAACTTTGTTATTTCAGGGCTGCATTTCAAGGTACCTTAAATGCTTTTGTATGGAAAGTGTTTATAGTGGAGGAATTAATTCCCAGCTTATGAAATACTACTAATCTTTATTAGTGTCTTATCAAAGATGGCATTGTTTGATCCCCGTCAGACTGTGAAGGGGGACAGATTCTTGCTTTATACTTACCTGAGCCTCACTGAGCCCACTTTCCCATGAGTGGCTTTTCAGAGTCACTCTGTTGCTCTCTTATGTTATCATCTTATCAGTTTATTAGTCCCCATAACTGATGAGGCATCTTGCCTTTAAATTTGAAAGCACCAGCTGTACCATTTTAGTTCCCTTAGCTAAAACCATACAAGCTCTACCCCTCAGCTCAGGCATCTCATCCGTACCTTTTCAGAGAACAGCCTGCACTCTTCCACCATTTGGATGGAGCTGATGGTGTAGAAGATTTAAGTATAAAATAAGCAATTAAAGCTTAAAATCAGAGTATTTGTATCTTGGTGATGCTCGGAGCAATTGGAGTTGCCAGACTATGCAACCTTTAACTGGCAGTGGTCAAGAAAGTCACAATTGGCTTTGTGCCAGCCTTTTTTTCTAATATAGTACATCAGGAGTTAGTACAAGCGTGTACCACTCTATATAAAAATGGATAGTGTTACTGGTTGCACTCTGGTTACTGGTATGTAGTGCTAAAGCAAGAATTTAAACTACTTGAGTTTTGGACTATGTTGAAAACTTCCTTTATTGGAGTGCAGCTGGAGTCTGCACAGTTCTATACTGGTGGAATAGTGAAAGTACTGGAAGATGTTGGGAGGTTAACAGATGGTAGCCCAAACAGTTCTGCACTAGGAATTGCAAAAACTCGTGCAGGATTAAAGCAGTGTATCCTAATTTGCCTCTCTGAATTGTGACAAATTATGAACTGTGGTCAACACTAGCACTGCTATTTATTTAAATAAAACTGGGGGAAAAATCAGCTCTGACACACATTTTATCATGTTTAATTTGCTGAAGAAGCCTTAAAGAAGAACGTGCGATTTAGATTCTCTGCTTTCTGCTTAAATTTAGTTCTCTATAAAAACTGCCCTGGTTTGCAGTGGTAATGTTGGGTCAAGGTTATGCACAGCTTCACAATGAGTTACCTGTCATATGCATGTACTGAGAGTCTCAGATTAAATGCAATACTATCTGATCCTTACTAAAAGTTCACCCCCTGCTAATGATCTCTTGGCTATTCCACTTAATCCTGTTTTTGTACTGGCTATACTGTGTCTCTGGCACAAGGGGCAAACAGATGGGAGAAAGCTCTGTGTGTGAGCAGCTCACTGTGACTTCAGAAAAGCAAAGGAGATGAGGCATTTTGGTTTATTCAGAAATTACAAAAAATGTCACACTGGAACTCCTGAAAAGTGAATAAACCCTTTTGTTAAATATGCTGAGTAGAAAGCCTCTAGTGCAATTATAAAATGGAACACAGCTTGGATGTGTGCTTCAGCCCACTGTAAGGACTGATTCCTCTCCTCAAGTCTTGTTCCTTGGGGTCTGGATGGGACATGATAGGAACACATTCCAGTGCTCTTTTCTTCTGTACTTTGTGCAAAACAATCCTGTAGACCCCCGTTATTGAGCTGCGTGCATCTCTTCCCTGGTTATTTTGAATGTGCTCTTCTGTGATACCCAGCTCTTCCAGAATATTTTTCACTTCTATTTCTTCCTCTTTGAGCGTATTGGTGTCTGATAAGTACTTTGGTTCCAGTTTAAATGGCTGTAAAGGTTTGGGGTACTGTACCCCTTGCATCCATTCACTGTTCATAATAAGTTTGACTGAGTATCGTTCAGTTGGTACTGGCTGAAGGACTCCTTTTATCAGTTTCTGGCAAGCTTCTGAGAGGCAAGGAGGCAAACTGTATGTCCCTTCAAGAATGCACTTTTTCAGTTTGGCCACTGTATCTGCCCGAAATGGCATGATCCCCGTTGTCATGAAGTATAACAATATTCCTAGTGCCCAAATGTCTACGTAAATGCCAATGTAGTTTTCATCTCTGAAGAGTTCAGGGGCAGCATAAGGAGGAGAGCCGCAGAAAGTATTCAGAGTTTCATCTCTCTTACTTATTGTGCTGAATCCAAAGTCTCCCACCTTAACGCAGGTGTTACTGGCGTAGAAGACGTTTTCTGCTTTCAAGTCCCGGTGAATGATATTATTGTCATGCTGTAGAACAAGAGGAAAATCTCATGTTAGCTTGTTCACAGGGAAGTTTTTAAGTGACTCGCTCTTGTCATCGATGAATAACCACATAGGAGAGAAGGGGTTACCTTGGACAAAGTCAGAGATAAGTATTGCAATGAAATCAAAAGTTTTAAGTATTTGAACAAATATAACTGATTACTGAAAAAAAAAATAGATTAAGTGGAGAAGATGGGAAGAGAGTTTTGGGTTTTTTTTAAAGATTAGCAGTTACACCTTGTTAACTAATATCAAATATTTTCATGAAGCAGATTTGTGGTAGCATCATGGTTAATCCTACAAGCCGAAGTATCTTCATGTACAAAATCTGTTGTTTTCAGGGTTCTGAACAACTTGCTTTTGCAGTTACTACATCTCTGTAGTGATGCAAGTAACAAAAATAATTTCTTAATTCCATTTTTGTATACATTGTAAGTTGTGGACTTAAGAAGTGAAGACAGTTGGTTTGCCAAGTGAACATAATCACAGATAAAGGAAATAGCTACAGTTCTGCTGTGTGGTCTAGTGTCCTGTGAGGAGCTGGTGGTGGTAGAAGAAAAGACCGTAGACACTTGCAGTATTCCGTGTTGTTACAGGACACCAATTCAGTGGTGTACTTTCATTTTGAGAACTGAAATAAATAAATCCACAGTAACTTCCACTTTTTGCCCTCAGAAACTAGTAGGTTTAGTGTTACCAAGATTTCAGGTCCACGTTCCTGAGGAGAAAAATAGCTAGAGAAGTGTTGTCTTGAAGTTATCTGGACTTACTGTCTCTACTGGCAGTAGTAACCAAGGACTCAAATGGAATTTGCTCTGCTTAGTGGTGAAATACCTGTAAGGGTTTAGCTTCATCTCTGAAGTAACTAGGAAGAATAGATATGTTTGAGCGCTCTCTGTCCTGCCCTTCAAGTAATGAGGTTCATGACTCTGAGGGCAAAAAGGAAACCTACCCTTCAGCATCCTAAGGTCTTTGTCATCAATAACAGGCAGGGATCTTCTGTCCTTGTGTGGACTGACGTCAGTGAGGTGTGATTTCAGTAGCCTGGATTTGATGGCTTAGCAAAAGTAAAAAGTTTTGCAGAAGTCTAAGTATGCAAGTGAAGAGTTTGACCATCTTGGTAGTCTGGGTTTATACATGAAGAAATACATGTGATCTTGAAGTAAGTTTCATTTACTGCTGAGTATGTGTTCTGTGGAAATGGTGTCGAAACTAATCCATCACTTAGAGGACCATATAAACTTTTCATCAAAATATATCTAAAAACTGTGTACTGTTTACACACGCCACAAGCAGCCTGTAATGCCGTTTGTAGATATCTGGCCTGGGAAAACCCTGGCTTTTCCCTCCACCTGGGGCTATTACATGACGGGAGAATATGAGCCACCGGAGGGCACTCTGAGCCAACGTTAACAAATGACTAGAATGGTCTTCCCATGTTATTACGCTGTTGCTTTATGTAACTGTAGTTGCTGTGCAAGGTTTAGAGGAGATGGTACTGAAGCAGTTAATTGCTCCTTTTCTGCCTGGACAAGATGCCCTGGGGTCTGCAGTAATACCATCATCAAAAATCCAGATAGGGGAGACTAGACAAATGGAAGTGACTTACTGGGTGTTAACTTCACAGTTTGGCACTAAAGCGAGGACCAGTAATTAACTGTCCTAAGTGCCAGTCTACCACACCGATTAATAAGCAAGCCTCTTCTCTGGAATGCTTTTTTTCTAGCAGAAGAGCAGCTGATCTTATGTTTTGAAGCAGGTGGGGAGAAGAAATGAAGCTTTGTCAGCTGGTGCCTACAGCAACTCAAAGCAGACCAGGGAATGCTGTGGCTAAAAGGATGTTCCACCCTCCACATGTTCCTAGTTCAGTCTTCTTGCAAAAGCTGTCAACAGAGAGACAGTAAGTTCAGATAAGTTCAAGACAACACTTCTCTAGCTATTTTTCTCCTCAGGAATGTGGACCTGAAATCTTGGTAACAGTAAACCTACTACTTGAAAACCAGAAGATACATCCACAAAATCTGCTACAACAGTGGGGGGCAACATGCCTATGGAAGAAGAGCAACTTACCATATGCTTCACTGCAGACACGATCTGGGAGAAAATTATTTTACTCTCTGTTTCTAGCATCCTCCCTTCTATGCTGATTTTAGTGAAGAGCTCCCCACCTCCTGCGTACTCCATCACCAGGTGCAGTTTTGAGCGTGTCTCCACCACTTCATACAGTCTGATGATATTTGGGTGGTGCAGTTTTTCCATGCTGGATATCTCACGAGACAGCAAGCGCTGCGTCTTCCGATCTAGCTTTGTCTTGTCCAAAATCTTAATTGCAACTTTCTCTGAAAAGAAGAACACTTTTCCATGTTGTTAATGCAATGAGTATAAATGGGAATAATATTTACTTAAAACGATGCTGCGTTATAGAAGTGCAGTAAAGTTTCACCTCTGCTCAGTGTAAGCTGAGCCGCAGAGGCCTGCTGAGCCCTGCCGTCTTTCACAAACAGCTGTACCCCTTTCCATCTGTGGCATCCTCCTCACTGCTCAGGTAGCTAGCGGCTGATGGAGTACTGCAAGGGCTGATCTGATCTTCTGCTCTCTTAGTGCGCTCCACTAATATGTGTCTGATGGCCACAGTTACAGCATCTGCTTTCGGTGTCGAAAGCTGGTAAAGGAAACCTGCACTTCCTCTTTCATTGTTAACTCGAAACTCTTCAGGTGCAAGACTAGTCTTGCATACTAATGGAGGTATCAAATTCAGGTGTTTTATCGCAGAGCAGACAGTCAAACTTGGGGGTAGTTTAGGGGCTCTGGCTATAACCCTCCACGTTTGGAATGGAGAGGTGTTCTTAAGTTGGCACAATTTACAGAACTGTTTCCTGACTTCTTATCCCACACCCTGACAAATTCTTAGTTACCAAAATCATTGTTGCAGATGTTTGTCTTTCTCAGGACAGCTGTGCCAGTTTTTCCAGTGCGTCCACACATGAGTAGTTCTTGGTACTGTACAGAATACGGCAGAAGTACATTCTTGTGTCTGTGTGCCACAATGGGCCATGAATCCATGAAAAAAAGACAGAGGAGTAGAGAAATTGCAGGAATCCTGTAAGACAGCAAACCTAGCTGTCCTATGCTTTCCTGGTAATGCAAAGCTGCTGTTAAGTTTTACATGTTTCTGTAGTACTCCTACAGCAAAGACAAGGGCCACAAAACACAGACACACATCTGCAGCAGCTCCGGGGCCTCTCAGAGCAGTACGAATAGGTTAATCACAACTGCCCTTTCGTTTCTCTATTAATTTTCACGTAAAGGCTTTTGTCTTTGCTCTACTGAATACAGCTGGTGTTTGAAGGATTAGGTTAAAATTGGTTTACAGTGGCTTTGTGTAACTTGTCAGGACAGCAAAATTAAACTGAATCATAGCAATAAAAACAACTGTTTATTCCTGGTAAGTAGGTTTTTTTCCCCAAGAATATCTTACTTAAGCATTCACAGATTTCATAGTGATCGCTTTTATAGAATTTTTCAGAAAAAAAATTGCCCTTGGTTTCTAGGACAGGGGTGTAAATTTAAAATAAAAAGTATTGTTTACTTGTTGCTTTAAGAGACGAGTGAGAAGTCTATTATATTTGTATGTATGTTCTGGTATGAAAACATTCCAAATGTTTTAATATTATGAAGTCATTTAACTGAAGTTTAGTATTTCAACATAAGAAAGAAAACGTTAAGGATACAGACGCACATTTCTGTACAGATCAAGAAAAAACTATGTTTGGTGTATTTACCTTTCTCGGTAACATAAGATATTCCAAGCAATTGAGATTTTTGTGAAGGGTGCTGAATTATCTCTCGAAGTCCCTATTTTCAGAAGAAGCCCATGCTGAGCATAGGGCAGTCTTCCCCTGACCTGTCCCATGCACGGAAACCTTGGGGAAGCAATACCTACTCCTGCGTGCTGCTGATTGTGGCACTGTGAATCGGGAGGAAATGCAGCTATTGAATGTTAACAGCACATGACACTGATCCTGTCAGCGGTCTGACTGCTGACCTAGGGGTGAAAGACTAAAGCCTTTGCCATGCTGGTAGCTATTGATCACCTAAACCGAATGGAAAGAGCATTAGCTCACAGTAGGTAACATTTGCTCAACTAAATGCTTAGATACTACAGGGATAAAAATTCCTACAATCTTAACTATGTAATTGCATCATTACTTCTTCTTTATAAAAGCTGGGGACATTGGGGCCGTAAAAACCCAAAGTCTTTCCCTTTGCTTCTGCTGGAAATGTACTGTTCCTCCTGGTCAGTTTTCCTGCACAGTTTTAAAAGGAAAAGGAGGGGAAAAAAAAAGAACATTTAGAACTGAAGGGCCTGATCCTTTTCACACACCACCATAAATCCGGACTGAGCTCCTTTGAATCTACATCGTGACAGTTGCATATTCATGATATGCAAACAAAACCAACCCACCTAGAGTGTAAAACCTGACACCTTCCTTTTCTTTTTATACTTGTTCCCTCTGCTTCCAAAGAATGCTTCGTTTGAAATCTTGCATTACCTTTGCACCGCAGCAGTGCGGAACAAGGGCATTTTTAGCAGGCGGCTTATATACCAAAGTACTAAAGGTGAGCAGCAAAAGACTTTGATTGTATGCAGTGTGTGCTGAGGTTTGGAAAGATCTAGCTTAAATCTTAGTAGGAGAAGTTAAGGAAAGATTGAGAAATAATTTCAGGAAGAAGCGCTGTTTGATATCATGGCAAAAGGAAAATACAGACAGAACCAGGTTAAAATTGCTTTAATATAAAGGAAAACTAGGTGTCTGGATGTTCCTGCCACATTAGACTGCCTTTTACTAGACGTAAACTTTGGATGCTCCTAGTTGCCATCTATTTAACTGTGCTCTCACACGACGTTTGCCAGCTGGAGGATAAGTAAAATAAAGCTTGCACAGAGCTTAGGAACCTTACAGTCCTTCACAAGCAGGTCTCTGGAAAAAAAAATCTCTGCCAATCTCAGGTTAATAAAGTGGGCGATGCCCTGAATAACCCCATATAGACTGTAGCACCAGAGATTGTCCTGCATCCTCTAAGCAACAAAGACAGCCCTTATAAGAGAAACAAGGTCCTTCATCCTGTATGATCCTGCAGTTTTTCCCTCGTTCCCTCTGGAAAACTGTTTTCACTTGTCCTGCTGCTACAGAACAGCACAGACACGATTGTGACAAAAGCTCATCTTAGTAAAGAACAAAATAGTTTCCTTTTTTAATATAGAATGACACGTAAGAAGAAAGGCCATACTTAGAACTTCACACTATGACAATACCTGAGGAACAACACATACACCTCTCTCTGCCACAAAAATCCAAGCAGCATTAATGATGAAGCCTTTGTATCTATATAATCAACTAAAAAAGGACATACTTATTAGCACTGTACAGGAACATCACTTCATTACCAACAGAATGATGTGCATCTGCTGGAAAAAAGCAGAATCCTCTTTGTTGGTAGTGTGGGGTTTGTGTATGCGTGTACACATGTGTGCATGTTTCTGGTCTCCAATCCACATACTGTATTTTATGAGGACAGATAAGCTTACAGGCAGAGAGGAGCCAGAAGATGTCTATTCTTCATCCTTCCTTCCTTATGACAGATGCGAACTGTCATCAAGAAATTAACTCCTGGCCCAGTGAACGTGTTAACCAAAAAAGCTACTAACAAGTTGAGGAAAAGTAATTTGAGAGATTTCTGATGAAAAAGAACCATTTCAAGAAAAAAAAAAAAAAGGTTTTAGTATTTAGTTTGTCCAATCTCACTATATTCAGTGAAGTTCAAAATATTACAGTCAGCTCCATTCAAATGCTAAAGCCACCTTTAGCAACAGGTAAAAACAGGTAAAAAGTTCAGCCAGATCAAATTTATAACTTTATTTCATAGAATCATAGAATGGTTTGGATTAGAAGGGACCATAAAGGTCATCTAGCCCAACCCCTCTGCAGTGAGCAGGGACATCTTCAGCTAGACCAGGTCAAAGCATCTTGGGGCATCTACCATTTCTCTGGGTGATATATTTCAGTGTTTGACCACCCTCAGTGAAAAAAAAATTGCTTCCCAATACCTAGTTTAAATGTCCATTCTTTTAGTGTAAACCTATTATTGCTTGTCCTGTTGCTACAGGCCCTGATAAGTTTTGCCTCATCTTTCTTATAAGCCCCCTCTAAGTAGCATTTTCAGTAGCATTTCTCCTGTTCCCAATACAGGAGCAGCATTTCCTCCAACAGTAAGCACAGTAAGTTCTCTGTGGAAAAAAATACAGAACAGAAGAAGTAGAACAGATGCTTGTCTGAAACAAGGAAAACAACAAAAAAAATCCACACTGAATTAAAGTACCTTTAGGAACAAGCAAGCTTAAATTCAAAAAAATAATAAATACCACCACTTTGATTCCCAGTACAACGACCACTTCACACAAGGGGTAAATGTGAGTTTTCACACCTCTGCAGTCTGGGCTGGTCAGAGGAAATAACAAAAGAAAATAAGGCACAAAGGTGTTGGGTCTTATCTCATTCTCTCCCCTAAAGGACAATGGAGGGAAGGCAAGACAATCAAACTGGAAAGGGAAGACTATGAGGAATAACCCAGAAGATGGTAGTGTACAAAGGTGTGGGCAAACCTACTCCTGCCTGAGGGAAAACAAGAACAGTGCCTGTTATTGTCAAACAGTCACAGGCAGGACAGACAAAAAGTTCTTGGTTATACCTATAAGGAAACACATGGAAGTGTTTGCTGCAGTTAACTTGCCTTTTTAGTTTTTCCCAGAAGTGGCACATAGGGTGCTTTTCTGTACTTAAAAAAACAACTGACAGTTCAACACAGCCGCTGGGTTCGTTGCACCAGAGCTCAGCCCACACCTATAACCTTGCTCCAGCTTTTTGCAGCAAGGAAACACCTACAAAGAAGCCAGTAAAACAGGCATAAAATTTCCCACCAAAATTACTGTGACTGAGTATTCGTAACGTTTGTGACGAGGCAAAGGAAGCCTTGCCAGCCCTGGCTGCGAGCAGGAGTCTGCCCAGCAGCGTTGTCCTGAGGCTTCAGCGCCTACAGCCCTGCAGCCCATGAGCTGCGTCAGACAGACAGGACAAGTTGCAGGAGGGGAGGCACAACATCATCTTCACAGCCTGGGGTGCCTGAGCCATGGGATGACATGTGTTAACTCCATGAAGGGCAGAGGTGAATTTTGTAATAGCTGCCATCTAGAGAAAATGGTTCTGATTTCTTTTAAGCCTAATCCAAACCTAAGCATTTGTCTGTTATTCTGCTCATAGACTCATTAAAAAAAAAAAACAAAACAAAAACAACAAAACCCAAACACAAAACACATACAAACTACACGTGTCTTTAAGCTACAGACAGCACCTTTCTTCCCAGAGAGGTCCGTTGGCATATGTACAGAGCTAGGACACTGAGCACGGAGGTGGCCCACATGGCAGTGCCTACCTTTGGTTAGGGAGTGAATTCCAAGCTTCACTTGTGAGAAATTCCCACTTCCTATTTCTCCTCTGACTCGATAGAAGCCAATTCTCTTTCCCAAGGTTAATTCTTTCACCACTTTTTCATTCTGGGACATATCTTGCATTAGTTTCTCAAATGGGGTCAGCCTGTGCTGCCTGTCCTCTTCACCTTCTCCATAGCACTCCTGGTGGCCATCGTCTTCTCCACTGTCCTCGCGATGCCACCTGGAATAGCGGTGTTTTCCAAGACTTCCTCCATTTGTGTATCCTGTTGTCATAGTCTATAGGTATTCACTTCTCCATTTAATGAGATGTCCTGATAAGTAGTATAAATGAAATAATTCTGTACAGATACGTAGTTCTGCACATAACGGACGCTATGACAAACATAGCAAAAAAAAGCAGCTTACTGAAAGTCCAAGGATTAGTTCGAAATTACTGTGTATCTACATATTGCAGCTCTGTTCAAAATCAGAGATAAAAGTGGAAGCTGTTTATATCCATCTCTGACTGATTTAGTATGTCAGGATCTTCTTCTACAAGGTAAAAGCAGCTTTGCAATTAGAACTGTAAACTTTGTGCAAGAAAGCAGTGAGTTGCTCTCTCTCTATGCAGTACATTTGACACATGCAAAACATTTGACACAAATTTTCAGGTTTCACCTTGCAGCTTTGAAAAGTAATTTGATAGACAGAAGTCAAACAAATAGCTGATTAACTACTCTCAATAAATCCACTTCATTTCGAATGGCTGACCTTAAAAGCGCAGTTCTTCCCGATTCTGCTGCCGGTCCAAGAGCTGGACGTGAGATTTGCCTTGGATTCATTCTTCAGCCTGTGTACTTGTCACTGTGCCTTGAAAATGTCACCAAGCCTTGCTGTAAAAAGTTTGTCACCCCTTTGTTTCCTTCCCAGTGCAGGTTTAACAAAGCAAATGATCCTGGAAGAAGACAGGAAAAGCATAATCTGTGCACTAGGCGAAAGAAACGCTGCGCCTCCGTATCCCTGCAGTCACATGGCAGGACAATACAGGATTAAGCAACTGCAATGTCACGTTAACCCTCCTTTATTTAGATCAGTGTTCTTTAAAGCCTTGAGCCTTCTCAAAACTTCGCCAGACGCACGGTGTTCCTAAGCAGACAGATGAAGAAAGTCATTAAAACCTTTACGTAACAGCCACACGCTTTGATAAATGACAGCACACCACATACAGTTTCACAAATTTAACTCTGTTTGGCAGAACAGGAAAACACACAATCAATCACTTACCTTTAAAGCAGTAGAACATTTTTTTTTCTTCTTTATCTTTCTTCTTTAACCTTTAAAACTCGTTGCTGATCAGCAACCTCTAACCGCGCAGTGTGAGCTGGGCAGGAAAGCGCAGGCGGTGGCAATGCTCACCTGCCCTGCTCTCAGCCTGCAGCGCTGCCCGAATGATGAATGCGGGAGACACCTCAGTGCTGTTGTGTATAGATTCACCAGACTGAGGGGGAGAGAATTAAACCAGTAACTCAAAGCCGAGAGCTTAGGGAGGGGAAACAGTCACCTAAGGTGCTGCACTGGAAGCGAGCGTGTGACACAGCCAGGCGGAGCTGCCCTCTAAACCTCCATCTCCTGCGTGCGCAAAGGAGGAGAGGCCAACGGCACCAGGTAAGGGCAAAGAAAGGGCAGCTGGCGGTGATTTCATTAAATGGGAATTGGAATGACACAAAAGCACTCAGCTGGTTCCACGGAGAGGCCAAGGTGACAGATGCAGCCTCTGGGAAGTCGCTTCTTGCCCTGAGACGCATATGAGTGATTTTACAAGTTGCTTCTCCTCTCCATGCTGTGGCCACGTCGCAGACAGCTCTGCCCAGGGAAATGCAGAGAGCCTGGCTTCAACCCGGCCTCAGGGGACACAAAGGTCCACCACTTCCCCTGTCACATCTCTGAGACGGGAATCCTTCTTACTGTGCGTGCTGTAAACTTAAGGCTGACACAGTTTATAAATAACTGTGAAAGAGAGAGAATTAATTTGTCCCACGACATCTTTGAAACCCTTGTCACTGTTTTGGTTTAGTCCCGTGAAGAAATCAGCCATTTTCAAGGTTGACAGAAAAAGTATAAAATAATAATAAATAATCGTATTTTATTCTCTAGAGTGTAATGACTACTGGGCAAATCCTGAAATTGTTAGTAGGGGAGAGATCAAATGGAACCCTCAACAACATCATCGGTATTCTCCCATCAAGCCAGCCTCAACTGGCAGCAAATGCTCCCTCTAACTTATAATTTCATACCAAGGAAGGAAAAAATCTGTGTGGAAGGACATCCCATCTCCAAGCAAGCCAAAACCTAAACTATTCTGAAATCTTACATTCTCTATTCATTCTCTTGTTCCATTTGGGTAAAGGACAATTTCTGGCAGGATTGCACAAATTCTGGCCCATAGTTGTTTTCTGTCTAATCTGTTTCACATCAAAAGGGTATTTTAAGGTAACAGAAAACTTGTTACATGAAACTCAACTGTGTTTCACAGTCTTAACCGTGGACGGCACTCTGGCAGAGCAGCATTTTTGGAAGCCACTGGTCCACAATGGTTCAGATGTTAGAGAGGCTGAATTCTTTTCCCATTTCACTCTTTGATCTTGAGGAAAACCAGAGCAGCTCATGCTGTCCATACAAAAGTTCTGGAAAACTCCATGAACAATGTCAGAGGTGCCATGTACAAGCTACAAAGTCTTATTTAATTAAATATCTTTGGATGTGCAGTGACATCCTAGTCACCTTCCCAAAGAGAAGCTGTAGCTTATGGCTACAGCCTGAGCACTCCTGGGTGGCAGGTACGGACCATTCTGTTCTTGCAGAAGGAGGAACACTAAACTGCTGCTAGTGGCTGCAAGGTAAAGAAACACAAAACAACCCAGGATGCTCCAGACAGCTGAGTCTTATGAATGCCATCCTACCCAGCATTAGAAGTCACCCAAATAAAGGCAGTCTTCTGAAAAAATAATCAGAGCCTTTGCAGTTAACTGGCTGTACAGAAAGGGCTGAGTGCATAAGAAGGACTTGCTTTAAACACACCTATTCAAACCTCTCCTAAATACATTCAGTAAAGGCAGAGAAGGCACCTAGCCCAGTCTATCCGATCATTCAGTATCATAGACACAAACAGACCCCACGGGAATCCCAGGGTGAAGCAGGAAAAGCGGTGTCAAGAGAAAGTCAAAACTGCGTTAGGGCATTAGCACATGTTTCTTCCAGAATCTTCCGCTGATGAATTTCTCCTTGGGCCCAACGTGCTCGTTTTTAGAGCACAGCCAGCCATTAATCTCCCTTGCAGACTTGCTGCTGTCAATCCTGCAATCTCCTGGCGCTTGGCCAACTGGCGCGTCTTCCCCTGTCTTTTAAGATGAGCTATTTCGGTATTCCTGGTGTTAGCAGAATATATACCATCTATTTATGGCCTACATTCCTTCCTGTAATCTAAACCAGCAAAATCCACCCTGATACCATACAAAAGGGCACTGACAGTAGAAGAAAATAATTCTAAGACAGAAGGAAGAAACAAGGAAATGAGAAGTCATACAAATACAACAAAGGAAAACAAATTAATTTTTTTTTCCCAGACTGGGTGACTGGTGACCTGCAAAACCTCAGGACAATTTATCTGCTCAAATTATTACTTTAAAAAAAAAAAAAGGAAAACAAAAAAACAGTATGAAAAGAACACATGACGGAGTGAACAGAAATATCAATAGGTGAATAGATGTATCAATCATGTGCTAGACCAATACTGCTCTTTTAACTTTTTTTTTTCAAAGATTTCCATGTACTGACATTCTGGTCCAATTCTAAGAAGTGCTAAATACCCTCAGGCTGCAGCTGCGGGCTCAGTTTAAACCCTGCATCATAGCTCTAGGGAAGTTTAGAATGAAGGAAAAAGGATCAAATTAAAAAAAAAAAAAAGACATCACTGGAGGTACAGTGATTTTTACAGGGTTTTTTGTTCCTAAAATCCCTTCTTGGTGGTATATAAAAGTGACCTGTTTTCAAGAAGCTTTGAATGAAGCACGTAGAAACACAGAAGCAGTTAGATCAGGGCTCAGAGAGCCATGTTTTGCAAATTGGTTTCTTTCATTAAGCCTATCTTCTGGAGAGGCAAAAGCCCCCATTCAGCTTTGTGTGCTTCAACTGCTGCAGATCCTATTCCAGTAAATGTGAAAGAAGTCACGCTAGATGGTCTCCCAGTGCTCAAGTACTGACAGGGCTTTTTATGATATTGCAACACAACCACTGGCTTTCTCTTTTCGGCCCCTCCACTGTCTAGCCGGCGGAAAGCAGGATTTTGGAGGTATTCCTCTAGGCTAGGGGATCAGCTCTATTTGTTTGACTTCCCTTGAAGAACATCTTGTCTCCTGCTTAGTGCACGGTATGCATCACAAACCAACTGTGGAACCAAACAGAATTTAAAGTAGCAGGGATGGTTTTTTAAGTCATCTGCAAGAAAATTATTGACCCTTTTTTTAACCACAGCTTTGAAAGTTCAGGTATTGCAAGAAAATGCCAACGGCCAAGTACACGCCTGTGTGTAAAAAGACCTATCTTTTATAAAAGGTGATAGCCCAGCAGAACAGTTCACGAGTCCTGTACCAAATACAACACAAAAAGTCTGTGCAGCCACACAACGCTTTCACTTCCATGAATGTCCCCGTGCTGCCACACAACAGCACGTGGCACAAGGTGACTCCAGTCACTTGTGAGAAGCTGTGCCAGCACATCATCTAAACTCTCATCAAAGCACTCTGCTGTTCTCTATGCACATCTTAAACCACAGACACAGCACTGCCTTCCAGGATGACAAAGAGAAGGTTAACAAAAACAATATTAAAGATTGGAGATTCTATTATTCTTTCCTGTTGCAGATTACTTGGTGTAAGAGAGCACAAACCCTTCAACGGCTCCCATGCAAACCTCCCTTGGTGGGAGGGGGAAGTAGGACGAGGTAAGAAATCATCATATTCTACTGACTCCTTCACCACAGCAAAAGACCAACTGCACGTACTGATGCCAAACCAAGAAAATAAGAAATCATGGTGTAAAAAGGAAGAAAAAGCCAACCAAAGAAACTTTACCCTGGAAAGCAACGCTTGTAGCCCACAACTTGTTCTACAGTTGTAACTTAAAGAAGAAAACAGATTTTTCAACTTGTTTAGAAGTTTAATAAGCCTGAGCCCTGCATACTGAAGCAGAACACAGGTGGATGCCTCATCAAGTGTCCCCTTCAGCCTCACCAGAAGGATTGAAATCCTCACCTTTTGGGTTGATCCCACATTCATTCTGGGATGGAACCCTAAAGACAAAGACAGATATTTCCCTGATGGAACCTGAGCTCTCACTCAAGGTTCTTGCTTGACCAGCCTGCACCCAGAGCTGCTGACCAGAGATAGGCAGGAGCATGGAGAACACCATTCAACACAGGTTCCTGTGGCAGAAGATTATAGATCCAAACGAACAAGCTTTCACATTTAGTCCTACTTCCTCCTCACCAAGTCAGAGAGAAGAAATAGAGGAAAAAGTCCCAGGTGTGCACTAATCTATGATCCTTCCCTAAAAGATCTCACCATGCTCTCTCATATGTAATCACTGCATCCAGGGAGTGCTCCAGCTTAGCTCACAGAGAGGTGGAGCACCAGGCTGGGCCAACATCAGCAAGGTCATCCTGCACCATCCCCTGCAGGACAGCAACAGCTCAGAGGAGCCCTGCAGGGCTATGGGCAGGCAGTTCATGCGATGTTGGAAGCTGGGTTGGGCACAGACTCACCTTTCTCCTTCCCTGAGTGTTATCTGCCAGCAGGCTGGAATAAGGTCTCGGGTGAGACCATCAAGGAAGACAGACTGCACAGAACCCTCAGCTTTGAGATGTAACCTCTAGTCCCAGCTGAGCTGACGCCAGCACAGGTTGAGTGCAGCAAAGCTGGTGGAGTCCAACATCAAATCCCCAGTCTGCAGACTATTGAAAATAAAATAAATGCACAATAATCAACATGACACAAACTACACTAAGCTAATATATTGAGACCTGTGAAGTAGAAAACAAAACAGGGGGGAAATCCCTTTCATCCCTTTGCAGCATGACATGATAACAACTGCTAGAGAGAGAGAGAAAGAATTAATTTGTCTTTGAACTGCTCAGAAACTTGCTTTAAAAGCTAAGACAAAAAAAGAATTTATTAGCAGAACCCATTGATTTCCAGGTGTTTGAAATAGAGGGGGAGATTCATTTGAAGACTGCCTGTATTTTGAAATAAAATTTATCCTTTCAAAACTTTAACCTGGCCATTCTCTGTTATTTCCTTCAACAATGTATAATGCAAATTGGTCAATTTGCCATGGAATTGTCCTTTCAAGGTAAAACCAGCTTCCTTTGAACATGTATTCTGATGCAACAAAGTCTTTACTAGCCTTTAAACAGGACAAGATTTACATCTAATTAATTCACTTCAATAAAAATTAATTTGACTCATATGCTTTCAAATGAAAATAAAATAAGTTCTCTAGAAAAGGCAAGCTATAATACAAGAAGCAGGCAACACTACGAGTCCTACTGAAACCAGTGAGAAAATCAGGCTTTACTTATTTTCAGAAAATGGCTGTATATTTAAACAGATACACTTTGCTAAGCAGGTGATTCTCAATAAAATAACACTGGTATTATTTTCAGAGATAAGAAACTTAAAATGCATTTCCATACAAAGAAAACCAGAAAATGTTCTGGATTATATTGTCTAACACAATTTTATTTCAATGTTCCATCTTTCCTATTAGACAGGTCCTAAAAAGTACTGATAAATCTGATTATCTCCTACAATGTAATCAAGTTTAGTTCCATCATAATACATGTACTGCTCAAAGTACCGATTAGTGAAAGTTTCAGTATTCGCAAGGTAAATTTTAAATGGATCTAGATAGAAGATAAGCAGTTGCTATTATTTTCCAGGAAAATATTCAGACAGATATAATTCCTGCACTGATCATTGAAATGTACTTTACACAGCCTGGCATTTCCAGTTTTCCAGAGCAATGTCTGAGACACGCAAGTCTTATCCTGAATTGGCATTAACACATCACTGCATTACAGTAATTTTATTGCTGAGCCTGACTAAAAGAAGTCATAGATGTAGCTGTATAATACCCACATAAAACCAGCAGGAACTAAGGGGAAGTAAAGCAATGCCCAAACGACTCTCTGCTTGGTTTTAAAAATGCTGAAGAACCATTTCCTGAAGGTGTCATTGCAACTGCTCTGTCCTTGCCAGTTTTAAATCACCCAAAGTGACTGCAGTACTGAGAACTTTCAGAACATTAAGAGGAAAATATCTAGATGGAAAGACACGTATTTGTACCTTTTATATAATTAACAATAAGATTGGAAACCTCTAGAATCCACTAGAAAATAACACTGAAATAGCAAGCAGTCTGGTCATATACCTGTAGTGATACATGCATATGCTGCCTTCTCAAACCGATGTGGTCCTCTCACCTCGCAGACCACCCACTCCTCACACCACCTCTGACCTCTGAACCTGTGTTCAGATATCACATACTGAGAAATATTTGAGTGGGTAGCACCTTCCTACCAGATCTGCCATCAGTACATCCTTCCTGACCTTTGCAGGCACAGAGCCATGCAAGGGAATAAGCACAATCTGTCCAGAATTGCTGAAGCTTCAATTAACCACTGACAAATGCTTAATGCATAGTCAATCTTCAAGACACGGCAAGAAGCTTAGCAGGAAGCCATCTGATATTACTTGACATCCTGGAGGTCATAAGTTACTCATCTCTGCATATCCAAGAAATGTCATCCATTAGAGATTCCCCTTCCACTGGAGCAAGAACAGAAATGAAATTAGGATGGGTATTTTGGAAACCACAGAAAGAGCATAATGTCGGCAAGCAACACTCAAGACAAGCCTACTACAAACTGAAATATTCTCTCAGCTTCAGCTGCTATGATGTACGTTAAGGATCCTAAGTGAGGGATATTAATGCAAAGAAGATGGAGCACAACTCTAGATTTTACTCTTCGTAACCTCAGCTTCAATACCTACTAAAATAAGACTTTTTTTCCCCCTGCTTTTAAACTTGCCTGGTTTTGGAGATCTGGAAAAGTCATAATATTTTCCCTCAAACCAAATATAAAAATACAGTAGTGTGTGCTGAGAAGCCTGTACTGAAATGCATTTAGGCAACTGCCTGGATCCCCAGAGAGACAACAGCCAGGCTTTGAGGGCAGGGAAGGCTATCAGTGTTTGAGGGAAGGCACAGAACAATACCTGTTTGCTGGGAAGCGCAGAAGAGGAACACCTTAGGTGTTCAAGCAATACATATCTTGCTACTGATCCACTGAAAGTCAGGGTCATGCTGAAACATAGAATCATAGAATCACTATTTTGGAAGGGACCCACTGGGTCGTCGAGTCCAACCATTCCTAACACTCCCTAAACCATGTCCCTCAGCACCTTATCCACACGTCCCTTAAACACCTCCAGGGAAGGTGACTCCACCCCTCCCTGGGCAGCCTCTGCCAGTGCCCAATGACCCTTTCCGTGAAAAATTTTTTCTGATGTCCAGCCTGAAGCTCCCCTGGTGGAGCTTGAGGCCATTCCCCCTTGTCCTGTCCCCCTGTCTTCTCCCCTTGGGAGAAGAGCCCAGCTCCCTCAGCTCCCTCCTCTCCACAACCTCCTTTCAGGTAGTTGTAGAGAGCAATAAGGTCTCCCCTCAGTCTCCTCTTCTCCAGGCTAAACAACCCCAGCTCTCTCAGCCGCTCCTCGTCAGACTTGTTCTCCAGCCCCTCACCAGCTTCGTTGCTCTCCTCTGGACACACTCCAGAGCCTCAACATCCTTCTTGTGGTGAGGGGCACAGAACTGAGCACAGTACTCAAGGTGTGGTCTCACCAGTGCCGAGTACAGAGGGAGAATAACTTCCCCGGACCTCCTGGTAACACCGTTTCTGATCCAAGCCAAGATGCCATTGGCCTTCTTGGCCCCCTGGGCACACTGCTGGCTCATGTTCAGTCCCTGTCAACCATTACCCCCAGGTCCTTCTCCTCCAGGCAGCTTTCTAGTCAGACTTCTCCTAGTTAAGTTGCATAAGGTTGTTATGTTATATGTTATCCCCAAGTGCAGGACGCGGCATTTGGCCTTGTTAAACCTCATGCCATTGGTCTCAGCCCATCAGTCCAGCCTGTTCCGAGCCCTCTGCAGAGCCTCCCTACCCTCCAGCAGATCCACGCTTCCACCCAGCTTAGTGTCATCTGCAAACTTGCTGAGGGTGCACTCAATCCCCTCATCCAGGTCATTGATAAAGACATTGAACAGGACTGGACCCAGTACTGAGCCCTGAGGAACCCCACTTGTAACTGGCCTCCAGCTGGAGTTAACTCCATTCCCCACCACTCTCTGGGCCATCCAACCAGTTTTCCACCCAGGAGAGTGTGCGCCTGTCCAGGCCAGAGGCTGACAGTTTCCTAAGCAGAATGCTGTGAGAAACTGTGTCAAAGGCTTTACTGCAGTCCAAGCAGACTGCATGCACAGCCTTTCCCTCATCCAGTAGTCGAGTCACTTTGTCATAGAAGGTGATCAGGTTAGTTTGGCAAGATCTGCCTTTCGTGAACCCATGTTGACTGGGCCAATGTTCAAAACGTTGCTGCATCCCAGACCCCTAAAACCATCCTGCTTTTCCTATCACAGTTGAAGATAAAAAGCTGTCCTGAATTGCATGAATATTAATGTTAATGAATTTGGCTAGTGTTTAATTTCATTAGCTGGTCTTACAGACATGTGTTAAGTATCTGTCCTGTAGCACAGACTATTATTATTATTACATATCTACCCCCTTCTAGCTGCCTTCTGTCAACACAACAGAAGCCTGCTGCCCAAGTTCAGCAGAACTCAATGAAAAGCAAAAAATTCTAGATTCATTTTACTTTGTAAAGCATGAAAACAATCAGCAGAACTAGCTCACAATTAGAGTTTGAAAAAAAGGATAAAGAAATGTAAAGAGACAAAATATAATAGAAGCATGTACTACTTTATTGCTGATAATTGCTTGAGAACTATCTATTCTTTTCCATTTATCATTATAATTACACTGGTAAATATATTGGGTGGGGTTTTTGTCAAGACACTTAAGAATGAAACTGTTGTGTAAGTGGTGTGTACATGAGATTATATGCTCGCAGCAAAACATATGGAGAAAGAAAAAAATCTGGCTTCAAAAACATAGTCACAGTTTTGTATAATACTAAAGGCAACACATCTCACAGTGTCACTTGAAGTTCAAATGCCTACACATTTAAAAATATATATTATAAACCTGCTACATTTTCTAGGATAGCTTTTGAGAATAGAAGAAAATGGGAACAAGAGGAACAGAGGAAGAGCCTGTTCAGATTTCCCAAACTGAGCAGGCTAACGCACAGGGCCAGCAAGATGAAATGCGATGAGAAATGTTTAATGTTGCCCTGAAACCTGAACAAAGCGCAGCTGGCAATCCGGAAGGTCACATTGTCTCAGGATAGACTCTGGGACTAGGTCAGGTACTGGATGGGATGGCAGCCTAGGCATGGCAATGAAAGGTCAAGTTCCCACATGACGGATCCACCACCCTGAGCTCAAAGGCGAATGGCAACTCTTTCCTTGACATTGGCACCCTTCTACCATCCTGATTGTAAAAAAATTGCATGATAAAGAACTGTGAAAACAAGAGCAAAATCTTTTATTCTTCACAGAAGTTTACAAATGACATTATGTCATTTTAGCACTACAGAGCCTTTGTAGAAAACAGGTCTGGAAATAAAGGCATGCAAAGATTTGCAGTATTGGCAGTAACAGATAGCTATTTGACAGCTAAGAGGGGAGTTTGACTTATTTGATCTCCTATCCCCTCAACTGAGAAACCATGTTCCACCAAGAGTCTAAAAACTCTCTGGAGGCAGACACACTATCAGCTCCTGAAGAGATGCGTTGGAAGCAATTCTCCGGCCAGCTCAGTGTAGACATGACACTGTCTTTATTTTTACCTGAAGGTGTACCACGTGCAAATAGAGTCAGCGCTGCCTTGAGCTACAACTGCCAGCTTTGCCACCACTAAGCTTTTCAGCGTCTATCATAGAGATTAACAGGTTCGTCTGACTCCTCCAAAGCTTGGTCTCTGACTCAACCTTCATTAACAATATTTCATCTCCTGTATGTGCATGGCAGCTGCATTTCTCAGTGCCATGACACTAGGTGAGAAAAAAAGAAAGAAAGAAAGAAAGGAAATCAATGTCTCTTGGACCCTCATCATAAAATTAGCACTTAAACCCGGCTAATCACACCACTTAATCTGGTGACAACATGTAGAGCTCAACAGGACTGGAAAGAGATTATTGTCATAACCTCTAAAACATAAGGCTGGCATGAACGAACAGCTTCTCTTCACTTAATCCATATTTGTCTCTCATTTTTAAACCTGAGGGTACCACTAGCCACTCAAAAGACAAAGATACAGTTATATACCACAGCGATCATGTTAGTACTCGATATAAAAACCAGAGAATCGTTATTCCAAAACCCTGCTCCCATCTCAAAGCAAGCATCAAGCCTGGATCCTGTCCCCGCTGCATTCTCTATGTAGAACTCCAGAATTTTCCATAGACACAATATAGAATTGAACACAGACTCCATTTGTGGGCATTGTTAAATTAAAAACAAAACAAAAAGACAGCCTCTCCTTCCATGCTGTGCTCTCTTCATGAGAACAAAATTAGATGTGCACATAGACAAAATAATTGTTCACCCAGAAAATGTCACAGTTCTTGCTCCTGATACTCCTTTAAGGTGTTTTTCGTATTTATTTCATTAGAACAAACAAATGCACAAAATTATTGCTTGCATGTACAATTCACTTGTGAGAAGTAAACGAGTCAAGGCAACAGCTTTGTCGAGTTGTTAGCGTATGCCTAAGAGGCACACACAGATGGCTGCAGAATTTGATAAACTGTGGAAACTGAACTGGAAAAATTGCTGGAGGAACCAGGATGCTAGCTTGATGGCTGAGATGTCAGCAGTGGAGTCTCATTTCTGATAAAGATGGAAATTCTTCACCTTTCCTGTTTTATTAACATAGAATTTCTCATTGTATAAAGGAAACTTGGAAATACGTTTTGATGGTCTGATGAAGCTGAGTTCTCTTCTTTCAGCCCATATGAGAATTCTAGTTCTAACGAAATTTTTGTTCAGTTGTTATGTCAGAGTAACCTGGATTTTTTAATTCTAATTTCTGTCATATTAATTCAAGAAAGACAGAAAAAATAATGCAAACAGAGGCATTCTTTTCATCCTTCCTCAGATAATTTCACTAGATGACCTAATGGTGGCGGTCCAAGATTCAGATAAAACAGACAACTTTTGAGCACCTCCATATCCCTTTGGTATTGAAACATGTTTCACAGTCCCTCCATTAGAGGAATGTCTTAGACATATGAAAACAGCAAATATAAAACTCGCCTACAAATACAAACAGAATCCAAGTCCAAATCAGCTTTAAAATTCCAGTGGCCTCAGCAGCGTTCACAGCGTTGAAATTCCTGACATATACCATGCTGTATTTACTGTTGGGAGGACTAGACGGAGACCAAAAGACTGGCAAAATCCCAGTGCCAAAGCTGCCAGATTTAGGGAGTCTTCACAAAGCACTTCTGAAAGATAGAATTTCCATGGAACTGTCTTGCAACTAATTCCCACCTCAGTATCCACCAGCTGAAGCTCAGGTCCCTGGTGGAAGAAGATGTCCAACATGCACAAGACAGTAAATCTCATTTTCATGCTTCAGCAGTCAGAAACCAGGCTCTTCTGTAGCACATTTTGTGTGGACCCCTGGTCACAACATCAAGGTGATTGCAGAGTCCACAAGACTTCGGTGCCCACTCACATTTGCTGAATGCACTCCCCAAAACTGGTTCTGACTTTAAAGTTTTCTCAGAATTTCTCCTCCCATTTCCAGACAATTACCCTTGTTTCTAAGGTGATGTGAACAGTAACAGCAAATCAGAATAAAGCTGACATCAGAATAAAGTTGAAATCAGAATAAAGCTGAACAAAGGTGACAGAAAATCAGAATTGACTGGAGAAGTGGGCCTGTGAGAACCTACTGAGGTTCAACAAGGCCAAGTGCAAGGTCCTGCACCTGGGTCAGGGCAATCCCCATTTTCAGTACACGATGGGGATAATATGCTTGAGAGCAGCCCTGCAGAGAAGGACTTGGGGGTGCTGGTCAATGAGAAGCTCGACATGAGTCGGCAATGTGCACTCACAGCCCAGAAGGCCAACCGTGTCCTGGGCTGCATCAAAAGCAGCGTGGCCAGCAGGGCGAGGGAGGGGATTCTGCCCCTCTATTCCTCTCTTGTGAGACCTCATCTGAAATACTGTGTCCAGTTCTGGAATCCTCAATGTAAGAAGGATAAGGACCTGTTGGAACAGGTCCAGAGGAGGGCTACAAAGATGATCAGAGGGCTGGAACACCTCCCATACAAGAACAGGCTGAGAGAGTTTGGCTTGTTCAGCCTGGAGAAGAGAAGGCTCAGAGGAGACCAAATAGTGACTTTCAGCACCGGAAGGGGGCCTACAGGAAAGATGGAGAGGGGCTATGCACAAAGGCTTGTGGTGATAGGACAAGGGGGAACAGGTATAAACTGGAGAGGGGCAGTTTTAGACTGGACATAAGGAAGAGTTTCTTCACCATGAGAAGCTGTGGCTGCCCCATCCCTGGAGGCATTGAAGGCCAGGTTGGATGGGCCTTGGGCAGCCTGATTTAGTGGGATGTCCCTGCCCATGGCAGGGGGATTGGAATTGGATGATCTCTAAGGTCCTTTCCAACGCAAACTACTCTATGTTTCTATGATTCTATGATTCCATGACTTGACTTGGTGTTCCAAGACAAATACTTTTTGATAAGTCATTGTTCTCAGTCTAAATTATGGCATTCACATTTTAGAGATTGTATCAAAAGCTTAAGGGCTCTTTAGTCCCTCGTTAAGATCATCTGGTTATTACACTGTGCAATAATGCACGCTGATATGATCACCACTTCTAAAGCTCATGTTGCAAAATCAGAAAGTATTTAGTCTGGAAGGAAGTTACAAAACATGATTATTCTCTGCAAGGTGATAAGAATGTGCTTGAAAACTCATCCGGCACCACACAATTCAGGAGAGTAACTCCTGGTTTGAATTGATCCTCAGTCATAGATCCTTCATTTATTGTTTTCCAACTACTATGTTATTACTTGCACAGTTTTTCCTGTAGTTTGCTGGGATGCACTTGTGAACCTGATTGTGAAGGCTTTCATGAAGTCAGTGTAACCAAGCCCAGCTCCTTCCAGTGCCCGAAGGGGCTACAAGAAAGCTGAGGAGGGAGTGTTTACAAAGATTTGTAGTGATAGAGCTAGGGGCAATAGCTATAAACTGGAGAGGGGCAGATTTAGACTGGACATAAGGAAGAAATTCTTCACTATGAGAGCGGTGAGGCATTGCCAGAGGTTGCCCAGGGAAGCTGTGGCTGCTCCATCCCTGGAGGTGTCCAAGGCCAGGTTGGATGGGCCTTAGGCAGCCGGATTTAGAGGGATGTCCCTGCCCACAGCAGGCAGGTAGGAACTGGACGGTCTTTAAGGTCCCTTCCAACCCAAACTACTCTATGATTATATGATTCCATGATTCTAAGCCTTTCTCACTGCATTGACATATAGAACAAGACATGCTCCTACAATAGAGCAAATGAAACAAAAGTAGGGGCACGTGCCTGTGTGTGACCTCAAGGACTCTTGCTCAACCTTTCCCCCCCCCGTAGTATAGCCCTAAATTCAAAATTTCCATTTTACATCCTTCCATTTGCAATTTCAGCTAAATCTACAGTATTCTGATCACACAGGCACATGCCTAGGCAGAGCCAACACAGACTCAGACATGGATATCCAAGGAAAAGCACTAATCAGCACAGCAGGGGGTGTTACTGGAATGCCTCTTCTCACATAGGCTTTGATAACCACCAAAGCACTTGCCATTATCACCTCTGTCTTCTCAGTCCTGACAGACCATCAATGCTTGTTCCTCACTTGCCTGAAGAGAGCAAAGCATGCAGTGGAGGTAAAACAGAAACAGATTTTTCCCATGGTTGTAGACCCAGCTGTAGCACTTTCCAACTAAATAGTGCTGTTACTGTGGGCAACCCAGTGCAACCCAGTATGTCCAAAATTATTTAATGCACTCAAATAATGCTGTGCAAATGCTTTTATTAGTAAGAGGTTCTCAGATCAGACTGAACAGAGGCAAAACAACCAAAAACAAAACAAGGAAACTGCCAAGACAGACTTTTCTCTGAAGGAAAGAGTTTCTGAAACTACACAATTCTTAAGTAAGCACATTCCTGTTGTGAGTTAGTGGTCCATTGGCTCTACTTTCAAGTTGCATTGATATCAGTATCTTTCCCCTCTGAACAACATGTTCCAATTTTTGCAGACGTCCTGTATTGCCTCATACGTTGGTTATAAGAAGTTGACAAACAGAATTCAGTTACTTTAAAGAACCTGACGTTATTCCACATTTGGACTACTACAACTTTCATATGGTTTAAACAAAACAAACAAAACCAACAGGATCCAGGTGAAAGGGACTACCACGAAATAGCCTCATGACTGAGGCACTTACTCAGAGTTTGGTGAATCCCTGTCCTAAAGGGTTTCAGATGGAGCCTTTCACTGTGCAGGAGCACTCTGTCACTGCTCAACTATCCTACAGACATGACTTTAAAATCATAAGCAACATTACTCTAAGTCTCTGGAATGGTGATGCAGACTTGTATTGCAATTTATATGTAAAATTTATGTACCAGGCTGTCACCCCTCCACATAAAGAAAAGTAGAAAAATAGTTTCTCGGCATCGGGCTTATGGGAATAGCTCTGCACAAGGTACCCAAATGAAGTAATGTAATGCTAGCAAGAATTAAGGCTCAGTTACGATGTGTTTGTTCTGACCGATGAGTATAGAAGTTCTGGCAACTCCAATCTATATTCCCACGTATATTCAATATATTTTACTTGACTATATTTTCCTGTGAAGCAAAAGGCTGGTTCCTAGGCATCTCTTAACATCAAGCTTTCAATTTTCTGCCAAACACGTCCTCAGGAGGTCATCAAATCCTGGGTCACCAGAGACCAAGAACAGCAAGGAGGATGATATAACAGGCATCTGGGAAAAAGGCCAAAGCCAGCTCTAACAGATGCTCCAGTACTTGGATTCTGAAGGGAAACCTGCATCTTTTTTTTTTTTTTCTCCTTTGCAAGATATCAGCTGTTTTAAGGGGCATCAAGCAGGCAAAAAGGACCGGGAACAGAAAAAATCTTCAAAGAAAACAAAACAAACCCCAAACAAACCAACGAAGTATAAGCAAGAAGGCTTTGAAACAAAAAAAACTTTAAAAAATTCATTGCTGATGCAAGAAGTTGTCCATTTTAATTATGACTGAACTGCTGTCAAGAGAAATCTCTTCCACCAAATGGAGCTGATTACATTTCAAATTAAGATTAAAAAGCAGTCATTGGTATGCCGCAAAAGAGGTGACACTTTGCATTAGCAGCACTTCTGAAATGCTTTCCTTTAATTTTTTTTTTTTTAAATCTGATCCTGCTAGAACTGCGCGTTTTTCAAGCTGTTGTGAATGTTCCCAGCCTCAGCGGAGGCCACTGCATGCGTTCCCTGCCTCTGGATGACACCTGCAGAAATGCAGCTCAGTGATGGATAGAATTACAAGTCCCTAGGGACAAGAGTGCAGCCATGAGCTCCCTGGCTGTGGCACCACAAAATGAAGGAAATCTACGCTGAGTTTGAGTCCTTCCAAGCGTGACAGTACAATACACAAAGACACGGATGTCCACAATGTTTGTGGTTACTGTGGTGCTGTAGCTGGGCGAGGCAACCACATGAAAACAAGCTATGAACAAGGGGCAAGCTATCAGTAAATGCTTTACAGTTTTTCCAGGCAGCTCTTCACAAGAGAGGAAAGCACTGAGAGCAGCTGGACTATTCCTGGAAAACTCAAATCTCCCGTGTCCCTGTGACGTGGCCTTTGGTAGCTCAAACAGCCTTGTGCACTGCTGAGGCTAAGTACGAATGTTCAAGAGATTTGCTGCCTGGCTTATCATAAGACTGTGCTTTTCAAGAGGGGACAGAGCTGACAGTAAAGGCAAGAAGCAAGCACAACAGATCTCAGAATTTCATTTGGTCTGAAGCCTTAGCTCTTTAACCAGACAACCCGCACACATTATTAGCACTTACTGTCTTGCACTTCAATATCTTGATAATGGTAATGTTTATGAAGATAATGCCAATAAGGAGCTACTAAAATCATAGAATCATAGAATCATACAATCATAGAATGCCTTGGGTTGGAAGGGACTTTAGAGACCATCCAGTTCCAGCAACGCCCCCCGCCATGGGCAGGGACACCTCCCACTGGATGAAGTTCCTCAAAGCCTCATCCAGTCTTGTCTTGGGGCATCCACGACTTCTCTGGGCAAACTGGACGAGTGCCTCATCATCCTCACTGTAGAAATTTTCTTCCTAATATCTCGCCTAAATCTCCCACCCTTCATCTTTAATACCATTACCCCTCATCATCTCCCTGGACTCCCTGATAAAGAAAAAAATGGAAAATATGAAACAGGACCTGATGTTGTGTTCACAAATCAACATTTATACTTTCCAGATTACTAGAAGCTTTAAAAAGCTGTTTCCACTTCTGCTGACAAAACTACTCTCTAGTGAGACAAGTTAGAAATTAATGTTGCAGCCATCAGCAGAAGATTAGAACAATAGTTTGAGAAGTGTTTTCTCCTTCTGCTCTTTCTCAGAAAGAAAAAACTAAGATATTGTCAATCTAGAAAACAGAATTTAAGAAAAAACATTGCCAAACTCATCACTTCTCACCCTCCACTTCCCTCTGAGACTGAAGCTGGGGTAGAGGAAATCACTTACAGTAGCACATGTCTAAGGACATTTCCAAATGTTTAATACCAATTATGTAGAAGAAGAGCATGTATGCAAACACAAATATGTAAAGAATAATAGCACTTTGAAATACAAAAAGTACTAAATCATCAATAAATACATGCTCCAAGAGAACAAATATGTGCTTCAAGAGAAGCAGGGCTTGACCTGGGTGATAAATAGTCCAAAGAACAAGTGTTTCCAAATACGTTATAATGAAGCAAATTTGTAATCATAAATTGAGGTCTCCGGGCTGCAAGTGCCCCAGCCTACCCTCGTCTAGAAGGAAACAATGCTGACACAGAACCGATAACCTTGCCTTTTCTTGACTTGTAAAATGTTGAAATCATAAAGCTGATTCCTATAGTAGACTTAAATAGTGGTGCTGGAAAAGCAAAGACAGGTCTGGCTACTGCACGGAGTGAGGCACCTACGTGGGTGATGGGTTTAAGGGGGCACCCAGAGACCAGCTGTCACCTGAGCGCATGCCAGGGACCATTCCCAGCCCTGGGACACAACTGTAAAACTAGCAGGCGATTCCAATATGGGACAGGAGCACTGGGAGCAAAAAGGGGGGGCAATCTGTATTTTGGCATTATGAATGTTTAAATTATAGGGACAAAAAAACAGCAGCAAGAACTGATACTAATGTCTGACAACATAAGGGGTTTTGCTCTCTACAAATCTAAATCGAGTACTTAATCCAGAATGTTAATTAAAAAAAAATTGCATTTAATAATGAATTGTTAGTGAATTAATAAAATCAACATGGGTATGAGATTGGTAAAATTCATAAGCTTTGTGGGTGACGATAACACAGCGTGGGGAATCACAGTGGGAAGAGCTGCCCACAGACGGAGCCTCGGGGTGAGCAGCCCAAGACTGCCAGTACAGACCGCAGCATGACACCCTGGGACGGGGGCAGAGGTGGTGAGAAGAGAGAACTTCTATGGTTTGTCACCAAGCTGGGTCAGCAAGCACTTGAAGCCTTTCCTAATGTTCATTCCTGCTCTTCTCATTTGTTTCGCTGCACTTGGAAAAGCAAGACTTCCCCTTGAAAACTAATGAAAATTAGCCACTGGGATTTAAACACTGACTGTTCATTTTAAATGTTACATTTGTGGATGCTGATAAATGATCAGTTCTCCTTCGGTGCAGTTATGCCATGCTTGGCCAGAGAAGTGGAACTTTATTTGAGAGCAGAGCCCCAGGCTCACTTCTACAGTGTAGTTTTTGTACCTTCTGAGTATTAGACCAGTTGAACTGATAGTCACTCTTCAACTTGACTACTGCAAAACCAAGTTTCTAAATGAGTATTCTGTGAGGCCTGTAAGCAATAAGAAAAAAACAACTTACACAGCTCTGTCCTGTATAAAAACAAAACTGAAAATGAGAAATTCTGTCAAACTCTCCCTCTGTAACTACTAGCGCATTCTCATGTGAGTCCTCTCAGTCTATGATCAACTGAATTCTCAGTGGCGGAGTAGGGCAGAGAAGATAGCTGCCAGTGCGGTCCTGCAGGACTTGGAAAAGGTGATTCTTTCAAGTGTACTATACAGAAAACAGCATTATATATGGGGTTGCTGTGGAGGAGAGGACTGCTATTTTACATAAATGCAGCATCTTGAAGGGGCCACCTTGCCCTCATAGAATCACAGAATGGTTTGAATTGGAACGGACCTTAAAGATCATTCAGTTCCTACCTGCCTGCTGTGGGCAGGGACATCCCACTAAATCCGCTGCCATCCAACCTGGCCTTGGACACCTCCAGGGATGGGGCAGCCACAGCTTCCCTGGGCAACCTCTGGCAATGCCTCACCGCTCTCATAGTGAAGAAGTTCTTCCTTATGTCTAGTCTAAATCTGCCCCTCTCCAGTTTATAGCTATTGCCCCTAGCTCTATCACTACAAATCTTTGTAAACACCCCCTCCTCAGCTTTCTTGTAGCCCCTTCGGGCACTGGAAGGAGCTGGGCTTGGTTACACTGACTTCATGAAAGCCTTCACAAACAATCGGGTTCACAAGTGCATCCCAGCAAACTACAGGAAAAACTGTGCAAGTAATAACACAGTAATTGGAAAACAATAAATGAAGGATCTATGACTGAGGATCAATTCAAACCAGGAGTTACTCTCCTGAATTGTGTGGTGCCGGATGAGTTTTCAAGCACATTCTTATCACCTTGCAGAGAATAATCATGTTTTGTAACTTCCTTCCAGACTAAATACTTTCTGATTTTGCAACATGAGCTTTAGAAGTGGTGATCATATCAGCGTGCATTATTGCACAGTGTAATAACCAAATGATCTTAACGAGGGACTAAAGAGCCCTTAAGCTTTTGATACAATCTCTAAAACATGAATGCCATAGTTTAGACTCAGAACAATGACTTATTATAATCACATCAAAAGTATTTGTCTTGGAACACAGAGTCATACAATGCTGTTAAAGCAACAAATTGCTCCACAATTTAACATCGTGTCTTTCCTATGAGACTGGGGGTGCATTGGTTGAACTCTGGGCATTATTTTAAGAGAAGGGAATGGAGAATTGTTATCTAGCAGCTCAGTATTGATGATCTAATTTAGAAACTGGATTAAACCGCACGGATTAATACACCGCTGTACAGTTGCATGGATTTTCAGTTGTCATGGCAACCAGCAGAAAATGTATCCCACTAATCCTCTTTAAGTAGATCTGTCTCCATGCCGCATTAACAAGATTTACCACTAACACAGGCATACTTACAGTGACTTCATTGCAACTACCTAGATTGGTATAATCTCTAACTCTCTCTGCATCTTAAAATACCAATTCACAACCAGAAGGGAAGAGAAGCTCATGTTATGCAATGAAACATCCTTGGATGTTATCTGAAATGTACAATTTCTTAGGAAATATTAGGGTTTTCCAATTAATTTTCCAGAGTACTGATCATACAGTATATATTTGTTTTACAAGCATAATAAAATTACTATTACCCCGTGCTTCCCACATTAGGCTGTGTCCTCAGTTCCACTACTGCCTGCTTGCAGAATTACTTACTTTGTGTGACCATAATAAAGTACAGAAAAAGTAAAGGAAAAAAAAAAAAGAAAAGAAAGAAAACAAAAGCTAATTACTCACTTTATAGGAACAGTCAGAGAATGAGCTAAGTAATATTTGCCAAGCATCCTAAAAGAGAGTTGTCTGCGCACAAATGATAAGTAAGAGCCATGGTAGAGATTTTCTTAGTGTTAGCCAAGAGTTTCAAACGTTGAAGTTTATTCCTTGCTTCACTGCAAAAATCAGGAAGAGAATAAAATCCTCCTGACTTCTAAATTTCCAGCGTAACACTGGAGGCCAAGACTGGCCGTACAAAAATTGTGTGGTGTTTTCCAAACGTAAAAGGAGCTAATCCCAGCACTTGTCAGTACAGTTCAAAATCACGAGCTCTTATTTGTTGTGTAACTTTTCCTCCAGAAAACAACAAAACCCCCAAATCCTTCTTCAAAGAGCACCTTTCAAACATGCATCTTACAATCATCTCTGTCATCTGTGCTTTCCCCAGGCGAAGCACTACAGCTGTCGTGATGCTGCATCTGCTTAGTTCAATGCTCTGTATCCCGGGGAGTGGGAACCTCCAATGCCTCTGTTGCAAGGACCATCTCATTCCCTCAGCGGTGAAGTCCAGAAAGTCCTTCCATGAACTTCAACCTATGGGACCCAAAGAAAAATCCTATTTTAAGAAAGGGCTAATTGATCAGTTTATTGTAATGTTGCTACAATATGTGCAACCAATTATTTTCCCGTGTAACTTAATTTCCCTGAAGATGGAATCACTAGATTAGAATATATTACAGTAAATTATTTATATTTGCAATAGTGCCTCCCCTGCATTGGTTTACAAAATAACGTTGGGCATTTTCATGTGACAAAGCTAAGGACAACATTGTCTTGAATACCCCAGATGCTGCAATTTTAATCAAGACTCTCAAAAAAGCCCAAGCAAGTAACTGTAAGAATAGTACACCTGGCATATCCAGGCATCTTAGTTATTGATTCCTAAACAGATCAACTGCCCAGAAGGAAGGGAAATCCTGAGGTCCTTGCATCTATTTGTGGGATAAGACACTATTTAGAAACTGAATCAGCTGAATTAAAGGCAGTAGAAGGTGGATGGTAACAGCTAAGTGATTATAGAAAACAAACTCAAACAAACTACTTGCTCATTTACAGCCATGGAATTGCCTATCCCCTGAAACTGCTCTAGATCTGAGAAAACACGTAAAAAGAAGCTACCCAGTGCAAGAAAAAATACTGTATATGTATCATTCCTTTTTCATGGAATGATACTTTTTAAATTCGTTTTTTTACACAGACATGGGCAAATACCTTTATCTCCTTGAAAATGAGTACTGGTTTTTAGTTCTCCTCCTGAACTATGGTGAGGACAATCAAAAATGCTGTAACATGAGCAGCTATGATGTCAATAAATCTATTTGTTGTGCATATTTGGAAATACCAGAGTACATCCTTAAAACTACAAATTCCTTGTGACACTGGCTGTTACATCAGAGATGTCACAGTGAATTTGTAGTCTATAGTAGAACAGGAGGAAACAGCCTTGAGTTTTGCCAGATGAGGTTTAGATTGGGTATTAGGAAAAATTTCTATACTGAAAGAGTGGTAAAGTATTGGAACAGGCTGCCCAGCGAAGTGATGGAGTCATCATCCCTGGAGATGTTCTAAAAGCAGGTAGATATGGCACTTTGGGACTTGTGGCTTAGTGGGCAGAGTGGTGTTGGGCCCATGTTTAGACTTGATGACCTTAGAGTCTTTTTCAACTGTAATGACTCTACGATGCTATGACAGTAACTTTACCAGCCACTCTAACGCTATATGAACAGATCGCTCTACATAAGGAATAACATCCCAACTCTGGAAACACTGAAGCATGCCCTGGTTCCTTCCATGGAATTAGTCACACTTCCTGCATGATAGACACAATAGGGGACTACTTGGGCTGAAAATTTTTTGGCTCCAGGCTCCAGCTCCCCCCAGCAGACAAATCACGGAATCATAGAATCATGGGATCATAGAATCATAGAATGGTCTGGGTTGCAAGAGACCTTAAAGATCATCCAGCTCCAACCCCCCTGCCATGGGCAGGGACATCTCCCACCAAACCAGGCTGCTCAATGCCCCATCCAACCTGGCCTTGAACACCTCCAGGGATAGGGCAGCCGCAGCTTCCCTAGGCAACGTATATCAATGTCTCACCACACTCATGTGAAGAATTTCTTCGTAATGTCTAGTCTATATCTTCCCCCTTCCAATTTAAAGCCATTCCCCCTTGTCCTATCACTCCATGCCCTAGTAAAAAGTTCTTCCCCAGCTCTCTCGTAGCCTCTTCAGGTACTGGAATGTTTCTATAAGGTCTCCTGGAGCCCTTTCTTCTCCCGGCTGAACAACCCAGGCTTTCTCAGCCTGTCCTTGTATGAGAGGTGCTCCAGCCCTCTGATCATCTTCATGGCCTCCTCTGGACCTGTTCCAACAGTTCCATATCCTTCTTATGTTGGGGGTTCCAGAACTGGACACAATACTCCACAATACAAAGCAGGTATGAGACAAAACATATGTGTCTCTCAAAGGCTCTGCTTCGAGGAACACCCAAAGCCCACCCGCCTCGTCTCGCTCCCTGCTCTGTCTCACAGCTGGACACACATGGCCAAGGTCTGAGTGCCATGCAGCACAGTCACCAGGAGACACATGGGAGTCACATCCACAGCTTCACCAAGGAAAGACGTTCCTCTCAGCGCAGTCACACACACTCTAAAACCACAGAGGCGCAGTGCTAAGAAATCACGAAAGCTCCTCCAGCAGAGGCTGGAGAGGAGAGGGACCCTCCCTGCCGGCAATGGGTGACTGAAACCCGGCTCCGCCACTCGTCCCGCCCCGGCTCTGCGGGCTCCGCCGCCCCTGCCCTCCGCCTGCCATTTCCACCCCGCGGAGGCACTTGTTGCCTCCTTCCCTCCCTCCTTCCCACCCACGGCTCGGGCCGTACAGCCCGGCGCACCGCGGACCCGCGCCGGGGCTGCGCGGCTCTCTCGGGCACCGGCGGGAGGCGCGGGGTGAGGGCGGCGAGGGATGCGCGTCACCACCTTGGACAGCTCCGGCGCTGTGCGGATGGGCCGCGGTGCGGGCTGAGGGTGGTGAGAGCTCTGCGCTGCAGTGCGGGCAGAGCGGCACCACCTTGGACAGCTCCGGCGCGGTGCGGGATGGGCTGTGGGCTGCGTGGTCCCACCTTGGACAGCTCTGGCGCGGTGCAGACTGCCCTGCGGTGTGGGCTGAGCGGCCTCTCCTCGGACAGCTCCAGCGTGGTGCGGGCTGAGGGCGGTGCCGGCTGCGTGGCCCCAGCTTGGACAGCTGCAGTGTGGTGTGCGTTGCGCGGTGGTGGGGGCTGAGGGCAGTGCAGGCTGAGCGGTGCAGGCTGAGGGAAGCGCAGCCCCACTTTGGACAGCTGTGGTCCGGTGCAGTCTGAGGGTGGTGCGGGCTGAGCGGCTGCTAACTTGGACAGCTCCAGCACGGTGCGGGATGCCCTGCGGTACGGGCTGCGCGGCCACTTTGCCATCGCCTTGGACAGCTCTGGCGCGGTGCGGGATGCGCCACAGTGCGGGCTGAACAGGTGCTACCTTGGACAGCTCCAGTGCAGTGCGGGATGCTCTGTGGTGCCCTCAGCCAACCCAGAACCCCGCGCCCCCCTCCTCTCCTCTCCTCTCCTCTCCTCTCCTCTCCTCTCCTCTCCTCTCCTCTCCTCTCCTCTCCTCTCCTCTCCTCTCCTCTCCTCTCCTCTCCTCTCCTCTCCTCTCCTCTCCTCTCCTCTCCTCCAGATCTTCCCATCCCCGCGCTTGACACTCGCACCCCGGGAGCTACCACAGCACTCCCTTCCTAATGCCAAGTGTTAAAGATCACAGTCCCGAAAGGCCGCCAGCCCTCATCCAAAGGAGCAGGACAGGGGACTCCAGCAGAGATGGTTGGAGATACTAACGCTCCTCAGGTGGAAAGTGCCAGGAAGCAGCATGAGCACCACTTGCAAAGCTGCGGCAAGGATGCAAACACAGGCATGCTCTCACAGTCGGGTCCATTCATGCTGAAGCTGGGATAGATGGGAGCTGGTGCATCACAAAAGGGCTTGGTTTCTGCCACACCCACCGGAGCTGCCAGTTGTCTGCCAAGCTACAAATTATTTGTATTTTCATTATAAACTGGTTGATTTCATCCTTAAATTATTACTAGTAACAAACACTAGTTTCAGAATAGTTGTTGGAAACATCAGCAACAAAAGAATTCCAACTGCACATAACATTTTCCTAGTCCCCATAGAAGAGATATTTTTAATGACTGAAATAAGCCACCAAATTAAACACCCATTATAAGTGTTTTCTCATTGTAAATCCTAACAAGTTACAGAATTTGAGGAAGACAGTACCATATTCCACACCATTAGCTAACCGGAAGTTACACTGCATGCAGGCAAAAGAAAAGCAGAGCCTGCATGGTCCTTTTCTAGTGACCATTTCAGACAGGACTGGCAGCGATTTCATCCTCACACGCTGGCCGACAAAGCAGGCTTTGGCCCAGGAAGACTGTTTCCCCCCCAAAAGCAGCTAGTACTTTGTTACATGACCTGAATAACTCAGTGTTTCTGAAAACCATTGATCAGCCCCATTTTTCCTCCCTGCTCTATTTCCAGAAATGGCTGTGGCCTCCCATAGAATACGACTTCCAAAAATCTGCCTCTAACCTTAGTCTCAATTCAATGATCAATTTTACATGCAGGAACACCTCACAGGCTTTTGTTAATTCCCAGTTTTCTGTTGCTCAGTGCTTAAACCCCACTGCTTCAGCTGATTAGTTTCATTTGGCATAAATTCAAGCATTCACGCCACATGCTGCCCCACTGCAAGCTATAGACCAGTAGCTGTGTAACACAGGGCTCTGGGACCAGCAAGGTCCATACATTTAGAGGGAAGAACTCCTCCAATGGAGCGTAGGTAATGTGGAGTTTGGAGAAGCCTGTTTGTCTATTCAGACATTTGGGATAGCGAGAGTCTAGCAAAGTTGTCATTCCAGAGAGCAGCAAGAGGTTCCCACTGCCCCATCAATTCTCCCACCCCCAGTACAAGCTGTTGCAGTAGGGAGGCACGAAGGACTCCATGAATGGGAGCAACATGGGATTCAAACACTTGGGAAGGAAATTATAGGGAAGAAAAGGTTGCATAGGGTAAGTCACTCCAGTGGAGTTATTACTTCAGGAGAGCCTTTCAACCTGTCCTTCAGGGTGAAGAGAAGACTGCTTGTAGTTCCACCATGCCCCAGACAGGCTTAGAGTGAGTCTGAATGGGGAGCATGGGGCACAACAACAGAGCATGGTTTCCCTCTTACTAAATTAATAAACTGTTGATGAAAAGGAGAGTTCCAAAAGAACAAAGAAATAGCCTAGTTCCGCTTACTGAACCCCAGCCCTGCTACCAAAACCACGTAACTGCTCAACTTGCATCAGACTTTAATTAACGAAGAGTTAAAGTTAGACAGACAGCCAGATTGTTCCATTAATTCCACAGACAGAGACCTTGTCTCTAAATGTACAAATACCTAAAAAAATAGAGTTATGCAGCAAAACAAGCAGGCCTATCCCCTCTGTGAAAGATGAGATGCTTATCAGAAGCCAGGTACAAATACAAACAGCCAGCTTTTACTTTCATGATCAACTCCTCCCTCCACAGAGAATCTCATCACATATTATTTGCACCTCAGAAAACACAAAACATTGTAAAAAAGAATGAAAGTTACATTAATTAAATTGTTTGACATTTTAATTGAGATCCATGGGGTTTTTTTGCAAGTTTCTCAAAGGCTACTATGAAACACAAGAAACATTTTTAACAAGACTGAATGAAAGCACAGATCCCAGTAAGTAATTCTGCATTTGGAGAAGACTGAATAGAAAAGCCTGATTTTAACTAAGAACTACAGGTTTACAAAGAGCATTAGGGAATGTCCTTGCAAAAATTCCTCCCTCAGTTAAGGCTTTGAAATGCAAGTTTTTCGGAACGTGTGGAGCACCTCTAATCTCAAGGCAACAACTGAGACTTAGAAGTCCTTAACATCCTTGAACACAGAGCTAGACAATTATTTTCTAAACAAATCTAACTTTACAGTAAAGAGCTATTAATCTTATTACAAATGAGATTGATACCTATCACTGAGAGCTGGCACTGTAATTGCCAGTCACTCAGTCGTTCCCCATTTATTGGATGAAACAAATAATGCAACATTCCATGGTTGATATTCTTTTATTGTCTAATAGTGATTAAAGTATTTACACTCCTGCTTTTCAATCCCCAGTTTAGCACTCATACCTATGGCTTTTACCTTTACGTTTAGCACATCTTTGTGTCAAGTGTCGGAGTTTCATTTCAAAAAAACAGAAACCTCATACCATATAGACAAGCGTCCCCTATACTCGTATTTAAACATATTCATTTCAGAAAATGACAATTTATAAAATTAAAGTCTGCCAGTAGCTTTCTTCAAGCTCACATTTACCACAGATCATACTGAACTTATCCTGTTTTAAAGTGTCCCTTTAGAGTGTCCTACTGTCTTCATGTGGAATCCATTTCTCCCTCAGTATCCTGCCTCTAAATTTAATGCAAAATAAAAAAAAAAAAATCAGTAGCTGGCAATTTTAAGTAAAAGTATAAAGCACTACAACATTACCTACACTGCCTTTTACTGAACTAGGCTCTTGAACACTCTAGGAACTCTGTGGAAATTCAACTAGTCAGCATTGGAAAGGCACAGGATTTTTGTGCTCAGATACCTCCAGCAACAATTTTTTTTCCCCAGCTTGAAAGTCAGGGACCACTGTTAGGATACAGCAAACACTGATCCAAATATTCACAGGTACCCAACTGCCATTTACAATAGAACCCACCAGATTTTACTGATTCTTCTGCCTCAGACACCCTCCAAATCTTTCACAAGAGTTTGCTTCTATTGCAAGAGGAAAAGAGATGAAAGTACTCTTGCATATACACGTGGATGGTGTGACAATGATACAGGCTATTCCTTATTAAAATCCTCATAAAACTGTCCATGTCTGTGGTAGTTTCTGTTCCATGGTACTACATGCATGGGGAAATTTTTTTCACATATAAGAGAAGTTTAGTTGTACATGAAAGCTAATTTTGGTCCACTTCTCCACCTTCCAAAGGACAGCATATAGGAAAAGTCACCACTGAAGGTTCAAAACCCAATGTAAAAGTTAACAAAAATAACTTTGTATTTTACCCCTAAACCTGCATAGCTTTGTTATTTGTCCTAGTCATCCACCTTTTCATTCTGCATGTCCACTAACTGTTGAGTTTTTAAGTCTTCAGCTTGTTCATGAACTTCCTTAGCTGCATCATCCACTTCATTATGTTCCTTTTCTTCTCCTTCTCCTTGATTGACACTTCCATATTCTACTTGTTCAAGGTCCGTTCCATCTGTAAGTTCTGCCTGTACTTCTTCCACTTGTATCTGATTTACGTGCTCGACGTGTAACTGCTCAACATGCACTTCAGCCCCTTGTTCAGTCTGAATGTGTTCAACTTCCAAGTAACTGATTTGCACCTGCTCCTGCAGTTCATCCATCTGTGTGCCTTTCACTTGATTGTCCTGTATGAGATCCTGGTGCATCTGTTCCACAGCTACCTGTGCAGGATCCACTTGTACCTGAATTACCGGTAGGACATGGACTTGCTCCACTTGTTCTATTATAGTCATTGAAGTTACTGGTTCAGCTTCCACTGGAAGAACCTCTTCTGCCATTATTCGTTCCGAAATATTGTGTATTTCTTTGAGATGCCTTCTCAGCTCACTGCCTTGCATAAACCACAAATCACATAAGGTGCAGTGGTTGGGTTTGTCACCGGTGTGTATCACCAGGTGATCTTTGAATTGATCCCAGCTGTTAAACACACTGTTACAAACCTGGAACAAAAGATACAGTATGTTAAACAGTGATAACAGAAATATGACAAAATACAGTGCCTATTTCAGATCATGCCTTCACATAGTGTAGCTTCTTGCTACTTGGATAAAAAAAACATATACTTCAGCAGTAAATGCTGAGAAGTCAGCTTCATACAGACAGGACACCAGTATTATACTTATTTAGGGTGCTGCTTTGTGTTGTGTACACACACGATACCTACAAAATTTATGAGCCAGCGTTTGAAAATTTTCTTATTTTAACCTTACATGAAATACACATACAGTGTCATGCCTCAATAACTGGTGCTAGAGCTTTGGGTGGAAAGCTTTTTAGATAATAATACTGTACAATGAAAGTGTAATGCAAACTGGCTTTTTAATGAAGTTCTAGGTGCAGTACTACTACTAGCCAGCTTTTCCTTATCAGCTTTCGTTTACCCATAACATTGCAGGGTTAATTGGCTAGACTAAACTCTCCCATTTTGCTATTCAAAAACAAATATTTGCGTGATTTCAGCAGATAAAACTCTCTTCAAATCTCTTTAATTCTCTTCCAGCTAAAAGCACCGCCTCGACCACAGGCACATTATTTTCACAAAACACTTGAGCACACTTCCTTCCCTTCAGCTGGCACTGAGATAAGCAGCCTGAAAACAATGCACAGAGATTGCAGATATGAATGAGATGACAGGGTAGAAGAGAGACCAATAGGGTAGAGTCAGGCTTGGAGAAAGAAACAGGCTCAGGAGTCTTTGTCCATGCAAGTGTTCTCAGCTGCAGAAAGCAACAAAGAATGCACGTTTCAACACTCCCTCACTGCTAGCAAATAGTTTTAAAACAGAATGCTCCATCTCCTCATATTTCTCAGCAATAGCACAGAAAGACGATAGAGTATCTGACAAGGATTAACTCAAGAATAGATCTGTGTAGTGGAGCTAAACATCTCCATTTTGCTGTTGAAGTGTTTAAAACAGGTTTGTGATGTAGTGCCATGTTTCTTACCCCCAGGCTCAAGCTTTAGGAAGAAGTTGCACATACACTTCTTAAAACACTAACCTATAGATAAGCATTCAAAATTACTTAGTTGTACATAAAGGCAATGACTATTGCTAATGCCCAAGCATATAATGATTGTTTGTGCCATGTAGACCCTAATTCAGCACTCAAAGCACACACTAAAGAGCATCAGAAGTGCTCATCAAGGAAGAACATTTTTCTTTTCTCCTCTTTGTCCAGTGAGCCAAGATATATTTCTTGAATGCTATTCAAATATAGTTCTAAACCGAAAAATGTAATGAAGAATTTATCCAAGCATTGCTGTAGTTTCCACAGTCTGAAGAAACACTAATCCACATTCACAGACCCTGTGCGTGAATATGGTATCAATTTAGAAGAAGAAAGCTATGACACAAAGCAATTAGACCAAAGGGTTGCAATGATAAAACAGTATATTTTATGAAGCTGTCAGTTACAACTGTTACACAAGAATTCTCACACTCAGAGCAAACTTATATTTAAGATAAAGTAATGCTCACAACAATGAGCTTCAGACTAGCACAAGAACTAAATGATGCAATCGCAACAGTGAAACTTCTGATTAAGTGATTTGATTAGCAACACAAAATTAATTAATCTCCCGCAGTATCTAATGTTTTCTGTGAATAAGATCACTCTCTCCTTAGGAACAAATAAAGCTGATATCCAGCAGTTTTCTTCACTACACAACCCAATTGAACCTCAAACCACAGCCATTCTGTAAACTGAATATGGTGAGAGCATTAAGGGAAAAGTAAAACAGATAAAGACAAAGATGGCAGAAAATGGATAACAGAAAAAGATGTGTGTTCTTATTTGAGAATGCAACAGCCGTGGGGCAGCAAAACAGCAAATAAGAATGCTACAACCAGCCTCAGCTCTTGAATCTTCTAGCTTTGCAGAATCAACTTATAAAAGCTAAGCGAGATGTATCCAAACAGCTTTTCAAAAGTCAGTTACATAGAGCGGCCAAGCAGCATCTACAGCATTTGTATTTGCCTAAAAGCCACTACAGATTGCCATCGCAAGTTGGAATGACTTTCCAGACAAAGTCAATAAATTGCATATCAAACAGAAGACTCATAAAACAGGAAATAGAATAGTGCTTTGCATTTTGGACTTGAGTGAAGCATGCTCATAAGCCTAGATCAGTGTACCAAGAATCTTGAAAAGGAAGCAGAAAGACCAGTAAAATGTCCATGAACATTTACCTTAACCATAAGAATTTCTCTGATTATAAGTATTACAAAGCTCCATATCAGTAATTCCATATTTTAAATGGAACTACTTGGATACAATAATTTATCTGTATGTTGTGGCTGAATGCAATCCTTGTATTTATTTTACTACAAGTACTTCTTGGAGACATAAGCCCACTCCTGTTGCCTTTGCTGCTCAGTACTCACACTTCCTCAGCACAGGAATCTATCCTCAGACTTTGCTACTTCCATTACTCACCTGACATTCATATAACTTCTTTCTTCCCTTTTTAGCTCCAGCTCCAGACTGACAGGCCGTTAGGTGACATTTGAGTGTGCTATTCCTAGCAAAACGTTCATGGCAGTTTGGACATTCAAACGGTTTTTCACCTGTTAAGAAAGATACGAGTATTTGTAAGTGATTTTTAAGATAGTTTTCTGTCAGCTCTCCTTTCTCCCCTTCTTCCTTTTGTGCAGGTTGATAGAGATGCAGTGAAGACGTGGCCAAATAGATTATATTACAAAAGTGAAAGACATTCTATGTAAGCTTTATTTATGTAAATAAAGGGCAAAAGCCTAATGTGGAATCATAACTCTCATATTAAAAAAAACAATGTAACAATTACCAGTGCCATTTAAGGTACATTTAGGTTTTTATGGAAGTTTGATTACTATTCTGATGAAATGTCTTAAAGAAATTTCTCTTTTTGTCTAATAATATTTATAACAAGACAATCAATATCAGTAAATATACAAGGTGACACATTAAAGAAGGAAGTATTTAAAGAATACAAAATTTTGTTTTCAAGAACAATAACAACTTATGCATGAGAGGCAAAACTGAGCTCCAGAAAAAGAAGCTGGCATAAAGCGACCATGAAATAACAATGCATCAGTATTAAAACAAACAAAACCCCCTTCCACTCAAATACAGTGAAGAGAACACATAGAGGGACATAAATGGGCACAAGCAAGATAAAAATTCCTTTCAGTTTGGCCACTTCATTTCAAAGCTGGTACCAAACACAGAAGCCAGCTAAGGACATCAACAAGAGAGGCTCAAAATCGGTTCTGTTTTCTCCTTTTCATCCAAAGTAATACATGGTTGTTACTGTCATCAAGTAGTAAAAAAGAACAACTGAGGCATCTGTTTACTAATTTCATCATGCACAAACACAATGAAATTCAAGTAAATTAAAGTACAAGAAATAGGAACAGTGTCTTTCTTCTGAAAGTCTGATAATTAATCTGCAGAGATATTGACACCAACATAACTACTGAAACAAATAGCTTCAGGAACCCCAAAAGAGGCTAAGACATTTCAGTGAATAACGTAAGAATCTACCTTACCTAGTTTAAAAGCCTGCATTTTCAGGAATGCAGTAGTTACTGACAATTGAGAAGGAAAGCCAATAAACCTGTATCTTCACAAATAAAAATATTCCTAAGATCCTAATTAGGTTTTTAAAAGAAATCCATAAGTGGCCTATAATTCCCACTTACACCTACAGGCTACAGCAAAATGTTAAATGGTGGGAACATTGCCCTTAATTGTTACAAAACATTATAGTTTTCAAGATGTTGCACAGCTAATGCAGAGATTGCTGAGCTGCCATCAGTCTTGCGGGTCAAAAATAACAGACATTGCCCAAGCAAGGACACTACAGCAGAAAACTCACCCCTAGACCAGACCTTCACCTGTCCTGTGATCTGGTCACATTTAAGCAATTACTTGCAGTAAGGCACCATTTAGGGACAGATTTATTCTATTCCTACTCAAATTCTTCGGTAATCTCCAACATTCTGCCAAAGGGTCTGAAATTGATGATTCAAAGATAATGGTGGCAATATCCAAAGGCCAAAAGACATGTGACTTCTTGCACAGTGCAAATCAAACACTGTGACCTGGGCAGCACCAGGTACATCAGCGATGGAAAACATTAAACTACCCTGCAAAAGGTGACAACCTGCTGCTTCTCCCCATGAGTCATCCGAGTATGAGTTTAATCTCATCTAAGCGATATGTTATGAAGAGGGAGAGTTTTGGCCTGACCTAAGGGTTGCCTTTTTCTCCCTTTATGAGAATGTATGAGATTTCACTTGCCAATCGTAAGTAACACACAGAAATTCTGATGGGAGATAGTCCAATATTGTGCTGGCCCATTATAATTTGACTGTCACAGGAAGGAGACCCAAAGAAATTAACAGCTACCACAGTGACTGTTATTTCACTAATAAATAAGAAATACCAGGGAATTCAGCCGTAACCACAAAGTTAACATATCATTATTTAGACTAGGTTTAAAAATTCCATCCATTCTTGTAAAGGAGAAAAGCAAATTAGATCAGACTAAAACCTCTCACAGTTCAGATCATATTTCAACAGAAATATTTACTGGTAGAATTGTGAAAGATAAAAGTAGCTCCCTCAGTTTGGTACTTTTGAAGAGGAGAAACATGCCTTAAGAAATTATTTTGCAAAAATCTTTAAGACTTGATAGACTTGAGAGACAAGCTTCATCAGTGCTTTCCAGTTTTAGATGCCTGTTTTTAACCACCTCAAACCCTCAAAAGATTTCATCAATGGAAAACAAAACAAATGAACGAACAGAAAAAAAAAAGACAAACCAGCATTTTAGTTGTCACTAGAAGCTGAGTATTTCTAGCACTCAGGACTTGCATGTTCTCTTCAGTACATCTCTTATTTCCCCCAAACATGCAAAAACCTCAAATGCTAGAGCCAAGGCCACAAGGACAGGACTACAGCAGTATTCTCACCTGTGTGCTTCCGGAGGTGCTCTTTAAAATGTCCAAAGTGGTCAAACTGCTTATCACAGTACTGGCATATATGTATTTTTTTGCCAGGTCTTTGCTTCTTGCTGGCCCCACCTTCATCAAGGTGGTAACAGGTGAGGTGCTGTTTCAGAGCACTCTCTCGCAGGTACCTTTTATTGCATATGTCACACTTGTAACTCTCAGTAGAGTGTGTTTTCATGTGTTCCTTAAAATGGTAAAACAATTTAAACGAACGGTTACATTTCTCACAGTGGAATAAATTGTTCACGTGTGACAGCTGAAGTTCCACAATTTCAATACCTTCTACCTGTTTGCACGTAGGATCAGTTGCACTATCACCTTCTTCTTGGATCTGGCATTTTCTCTCTCCCTGACGATACTTGCTGGTGATATCTGCCAAAAGGGCCAAAGCAGATTCATCTGATGTACCCGTTGCTTGTATGTACTTTATGGATTGCTCTGCAGAAGCTACTTCTTCAAGCGCTTCCATGTTGTCATCTTCCACTTCAATCGTCCCTTCAGCAATCTCAACTTCAATTTCAACAGGCTCTGATTCTGCAGATGGCAATGTTTCTGTGATAACATTAGAGGTTTCAGCTATCTTCCTCTTTTTCAGTTTACTTTGACCTTCTGCTTGATTTGCTTCTAAGGATGATGAATTTTCTTTGTTCCTGTAAAGCATTTTCACAAACATAGTTAAGATCCATGAGCACCAACATAACAATTCCTGCCTAACACTGAGATTCTGCACCACTCTCCAGCCGTTTTTAAAATAAGCTGAATGATGAAAGACCACATAATTTGCGTGCAGTCAGAAGCTAATTTCTCCTTGATCTATACTACTCAGAGCTGTAAAATAGTAACATTAAAGCTGTAGAGCGTTTGACATAAGGCTACTAAAGTGTTTTAAATATCTCTGCTTGAATGATAGAAAGCGCACTTTCTTTAGAGAAGAAAGGTCAGTTAACCCAAAGACATAGGTTTATCTAAGAAACTTGGGAAATTCTGTACTTGGAAAGAAATCTTCCCCAAAGAGAGGAGTTGCTTGGCTTTCCTACTCAGAAACAAGATTCAAGTCTCTCACCTCAGGCTTTGGAGTGTGTGCAGTTGCCTGCAATGGTTATAGCTTGTTAAAAAACACCACAGCTGCTACTTCACGCAACGACTATTATTCAGAAAAACAGATGAGGTAAAAATAAGAGCCACCAGGATGTGCAAAGAGTACCCTAGACTAATTTCCTGTGCTTAAACACAACCACCAGCTCTGTTTTGGTTCTCCCTGCACCATACACACACAACCCTCTTCTTCCAGAGGTTAGGGATAGCTTCCCATCTCAAACACAGACAGAGCTGAGTGGACCAATGCTTTCAAGTCACAGCCTCAAGATCATCCACAGCTCTTAGATGCTGGAGGTAACGGGTGCTGGAGGTTCCACTACTGATTATCAGTTTAAAAAACGAGTAGCTATCATCCCCACAAACCAGATTCATGGGAGTAAGTGGCCCGGTGAATTCTTTCACATAATCTACTCCCTATCATTTTCATGTGTTCTAGTAATAGGAGAGAAAAGGCTTTGTCCAGTATCTCCAAGTCCTATGTTAGAGGTGGCTAATGATTTAATGCAGGATACAGCTTATTAAATTGCACCTTACTCTATTGAGACACAGGAAGACTGAGGACATAATCTTTTGGCTTCATCTAGCCTGGCTTTTTCTAGAAGGTTACAGTTACTTTGCATGTTACTGCAAGGAGCTCCAGGTTCACATACCAAAAGAATAACCTGCTGAGCAAACAGACTACTCTTGTGTGAAACTTTGACTGGAGATACATACATACATACAACACTAATGCACTTTAAGGAATAACAGTCGCTTTCTTTCCAGTCTAGATCATGTTATGTCCAACTCTTTGATGCATTATGTGGGCAGTCAGATAGCAGGGACCTGATGTTAGTTACTACAAAGTCACAGCACTACAATGTCTGCAGTGTTTATCAGCCATGTCTCTTGTCATCGAATTCCAGCTCAAGAAACGTGACATTAATTTTTCAGCCTGTATAACTCTGATACGTATCTTAGAGTAAAAGGGTATATGGTCCCACACAATTATAGGAAGCCCCAAGATAAGGAACAGCACTGCAGAAATCTGGCAGCCACAGAATTCTTGTGACTCTACATTGCAATGTTAGGAAGAAAAAGAGGCTTATGTGCTTACCTGATTTCAAGAGCTTTGATAGCTTCTAACATCTGCAGATACTCAGCTGCTTTCCAAACATCATTTGCTTCTTCCTCACCTTGGACCATTAGTTTTGCTGTATAGGTGAACTCAATTAGGTGACGAAATGCCATGTTACTTACACCTGTATATAGGCAAGAAAAACAATGGTTTCTTTTAGCAGTTCCTCAGTCTCATCTATATGATGAATCTTGCACGCCTGCCTGCTCACCATTTTGCTCACAGTACTGTAGCTGCCAGTTTCATAAAGATGACAGACTCAAAAATCTCATGCTGGAATAAAAAGTCTACCACAGAAGCATGTTAATCTGAAACAGCTACAGAGTTATGCGAAAATAAAGATAAAAGGAAGGAAAAGAGCGGCAAAAAGCTGTTTGAAGAAGTATAGGTTTAAACAAAAACCCACAATCTCTCTTCGGAGACCTCTAAGTAGCCAGTTACTGGAGGCTGAAATACTGCTCCAGGAATTTGCTCCCTGCCTACCAGACAAATTTTGCTCCATGTCTATTCTTTTCTTGCACCCCAGCCAAGGTATCAGCCATTAGCCATCACTGGCAGCCTTTTTCATCTAGCCATCTGTTGCCAGGGAAAAGACTGTTAAGTCACACAGCTAGTCCTAAAACCACACAGCGTCTGTCTGACCTTCATTAGACAGGTACTGGGAGAAAGCAATAAAAGAGGGAAAACACAGAACCTCACACTTTCCCTTCCAAAAGGTTTAATTCAAGCCTGTTCTTTTCAATTTTTCTGCAGGGGAAGATTTTTTTCCAGTGGTGGTACCTGTCTCAGAACAACTCAAGAGCTGAGATCTAGAAAGCTGACTGATAAGGCCCAGCATGCACGTTAGCCTGTACCAAGGCCACTACAGCCATTTCCAGTTTGGGCACACAACTCTGGAGGTTTTTATTTGGACAGATCAGATTACCTTCAATCTCCACCAAGGGCTCCTGAGTGAAATCTTGGAAGAATTTGTAGAAGAACTGGCTACAGGCAGCAAGAACAGCCTTATGAGCTTTGAAATGGTGACCTACAAAGAGAGACAAAAGTTTTAGGTTTAGGATAAGTCCTTCATCCCTCATCATGCAGAATAAGTGCAGATACAGAAAAGAGACCACTCAGTCTACAAATCCATTCCAGCAGCATATTGTTACAGTATGTCTCCCTGTAGCATGGGGTACTACTGCAGCCAGCCTGTCCCATCTCATCCAGACCCTAGCTGTCTTCACTCACCTTGACAAAGCTCTGCAACTCAATCAGCTGTAGTATCGACTCACTCTAGTGTTTGTCTTTTCACATATTTAAGTTACGGGGAAAATCTTGTACAAATAAGTTTCTCTTTGGTTTTTGTGGCTCTTACAGATTGATTAATTTTATCACCACTTCTGCCAGCATAAACACTGTTGCAGAACAGAAGCGGTTTTATTCTGTTATTCCTGTTTTTCACACTATGCATTCCCCATCGCTGTGTTGACTTCTCCCTGGCAAAGGCATGAACATTCAAAAAGCTCCATGGGACAGAGATAAGAGAAGCAACATGGATTAGAACAACACTGCTGTACACAAGTCCAGCTTTAAGCTCAACATATGGGTTCGGTAATACCAGAGTAAGAACAAACATTCAGGACAAGTTCTGTGCAAGCGCTGTCAGTGAAACTAGGGTAAGTCGTAAATAGTAATTCTTTTCTTCATTTGCTTACTTTTTTCCTAATTCAGGCTCTGTAGGATCCTTTTCCTTCAAGTGAGTTCTTGCTATTTTTTCAAAGATCAGGCAGTACTCCTCTAGTTAAATCTGTCCTAATGGACACTGCCTATCTTTCCTGAAACCCTCACCTGTTCCAAGACATGTCTGGGATGAGAAGCAATCTTAGGCGATCTATGAGGCCTTTCCTAAGGAGGTAATGAGCACTTCTATCTCAATCATCCTTTTAAACTAATATTTGTGTCCTTAGAACATAGATAAAACCCAAACTTCTACCTTATTTTAACTATGTATTAAAATAGTAGGCAGGTAACAGAGAAGCAAGAAGTAAATCTGATTTCAGGGTGCTGGTTTTGTGGTTTTTTTTAACACAGTATTTGTACAAGTTCTCTGCGTGCAAACAGTCACCTCAAGTTAGGGGAAAGTATTTTAACAATGTTTTAGAAAACCTTAGATAACATGTTAAACATAATACAGCAGAGTCAAAGTGGCTTCTATTTGAAAATATTTAGCCCATGGTTGGAAAAGCAGAAGAAATACTACTAATCACTGCTGGAGACTCTGTTCACCCCAAGATTTTAAATGAAACTCTGCCAGTAACTCGCACATAGGTACAGAACCCAGAATTTGTTAGCAGCCCACTTTGACAGCTGAAAGCTGTGACAAAGAAAACAGCTAGCCCACATGGCTTTCAGGATTCTCAGAACACCAAGTGTTTCGCAGGCCTGTACATACCATCAACAATCAGAGTGATATCCGTAAACTGGTCCTGCTCACGCTGTTCATTCAGTCTATCTAAAATTACTTTATAGTGTTCAGGGAATTCCTGGATACATTCCATCGTTTCTTCGGCTTCCATCGCAAAAGGACTAGCCTGCAAATGTGTGGTATGAGAGTAAGAATAATGCAACACTCAGCAAATACAGTGTACAGTCAGATTAATATACAAACAGGAGCTAACAAGCACTGTTCAGAGTTGCAGGAAACAGCAGGGTTAATGATGCGGAGTATTGCTGTATTTATACACACCAAAAAAAGAGTCAAAGTGGGTAAGTGCTTTTCTTTATTCTGCAGACTTAGTAGGGACATTCCCATCCCCCCGGAAGCAAATATTGCAGGGATGTAACATCTCCACAGCCAATGATTCTAACAGCATCACAGAAGCAGTGTCAGAATCTTTACACAGTTACTTCTCACAATTTTACCAATCCATTTGATGGAAGACCAGTTCTTAAAATTTTCATACCTAAGTCACATTTTGCCCCTAGTACACACAAGATGCTTACTTCATTTAAATAAGGATGTAATAAAGCACCACTTTTCAGCTTCTGGGTATAGAGGAGCTGCCAGGGGTTTAACATGCTGTCATACCCAAGGGCAAAAAGCATTTTATTCACCCAACCTACTTAGACTGCTCCCTCTGCAAGGTGAAATATTCCTTGAAAGAGATGCGTAGGCTTGTAATTTGATGGCCCTTCCTCCCTTACTTATACATTAAACATAGCTACGGGTAGGGGTTGCAGAGGTTCTCTATGCCTGTGGACAAGACACAGGTATTAGTCTTACGCTTATGCAAAAAAACCTCTGGAGTGAGTCCAAGTGCTTCAATGAAAGCATTTCACAAATTAACTCTGGGCAAAATTACTTCAGGTCTGTGCAGCAGTGTTCGTCTTCAACCCCCACACTCACCTCAGCACAGGACTGTTTTTTTTTGACAGTCTAACTCACTTTGAAGAAGGTATGGTTTCTGACTGGGCCTGAACAAGTCTTAAAGGAGTTCAAAACATATCCTTCGCTATACTCTTATCCTTGGTATGGACAAAATGAAAAATGTCCGGAGAGCAGCTAGGATCAAACCACAAATTGAATACAAAGACACAAATTTCTGGTGTGACAAAGAAGCAGTTTTCTTCAGAGTGCTAGAAGAAAATGGAGACCAGGTGCTCTTCTGGTACAATATCGTTCCTTACAAGTACAGCTGAGGCGATGCCATCATGCCTGCTAAGTTCTGTATGTGGCTCTGTAAATTCTACCTCACTTGTAACAAACACACATATAGGTATATAAGGTTCAACAGAAATACAGAGGAGAATTAACCTATTATGATAAAAGCAAAGTTATTTTCTTATGACTAACAGGCATCAAGTAAAGGAAATTGTGGAATTCCTACACTTACCACAAAACACACTCTTTCTTGCATCTCAGAAAAGCTGGAAAAGTCATTTTGCCAAGAGCATGAAAAAAAAGAAGAGTAGAAGCATCTGCTTAAGGAACACTGGCTCCACCTGCTAGCAGTGCTTTGTCAACAGGCACAAAAAGCTATCAGGGTCTTAAAGGGAACAAAGGAGAGCAGCCTATGAGGGCAAGGGGAAGGTGAGGTGGAAGGAAACAGCTGCTGCTGCATTCACTTCATGGTAAGGCAGATGAGCAGCAGCTCCTGCCTTTCTTTCATCATGTGGTATTCCAGATAAAGTCTCATGTGTGAAGCTGTCAGCCATATACTTCACCGTTTAATTCTTCTTGCCCATTTTTGACACATCATAAAAGAACAGAAGACTTGTGGTTAAAAGCATAATTCCTTAAAAGTTAAAACAAACAAAATCTTGACTTCCAGCTCCCATGATTCCCACCTACCCAAATGCAGCTTACTTCCAATCTGGGAGTTTATAGGGATAACTTAGGAAAAAAAAAACCCTCAAAATAACTGCAGCCTCCCCTCTACCGTATCTAAGAAATTTTAAAGTTTGTCTTTCTTAGAACACTTAAAAACATGAATAAGAAAACACACAACTTAAGACAACTAGTTCATTGTTGTGAATTAACACAAAACTAGTAAAAAGGGTGAATTTGCTGTGTATCAGAAAGCAGCTGCAGCATTCACTGAGCATTCTCATTGTAAAAACTCAGTGATATTGCACAAAAACCCCTAACACAACCGCATATATTCCATAACAGCACGCCTGCTTCACAGAAAGAAGTGAAAGGTACAGTTCTCAGAGAAAACCGAGGGTCTAAGGAAGGCAGACAGAAGTGATCCAAGTTGCCTCTGAAGGGTGCGCTCATGGATGAGTGATGGGACTGGACTACTAATCTAACCTTACCAGCCTGTAACACTGGGCGCACCTCATGTGATACAGGTATGATTTGTGAGTCTGGTTTTATACACTGCCTCAATGAAGCCATCTTATTATGGCGATTGTCCTGGAACACAGCAGGGCCTCCACGTGTTTTAGGCAGCAGACGTTTGTTTTGCTTGCTTAGGTGGATCTGGCAGGAAGGCAGGCGGGCAGACCGGCATCAGGGCAGTTCAGATGACCCCAAATAACCACCTTGCTGCAGTGGCCCAGGGGGACCTGAGGGGGGCTGTGGGCAGGCAGCAGCAGTTGCTCCCAGCTAACACAGACAGGAAAGCTGTTTGAGCTCTTCCCAGCCCAGAATGGTTTGGGTCAGAAGGGACCTTAAAGATCATCCAGTCCCAGCAGTGGACAGGGACACATCCCACTGGATCAGGTTGCTCAAGGCCTCATGCAACTTGGTCTGGAACACCTCTAGGGATGGAGCAACCACGACTTCCCTTAGCAACCTGTTCCACTGCCTCACCACCCTCACAGCAAAAAAAGTCTTCCTAATATTTAACCTAAACCTCCCCTCTTTCAGCTTAACACCCCTACGCCTCGCCCCATCCCTGCACTGTTTAATATCGGCTCCCCCAGCTTCCCTGGGGCCCCTTAAGCCCTGGGAGGCTGCTGCAAGGACCGGGCCGAGGGGGAGCAGCACCCAGACCCCTCCTCCTTTTCTCCCTCCTCCCCAGGGGCGGCGCCGGCCCAGCCGTGAGGTAAAGCCCCGCCCACACTCCCATAGGACACGCCCACTCCCACAAAGCACACACTACCAATAGGCCCCGCCCATTCCCCCTAAGGTCTCGCCCACTCCCTCAGGCCCCGCCCCCCGCGGCCATTGGCGCGGGCCCGTGGCACTCAGCGCGACCCGGAGCCAATGGCGGCGCCACCCGCCCCGCGCTGGGGAGCCAATGATGGCCCGCCGAATCCCCGGAGCGGGAGAAGGCGGAAGGCCTGCGGGGCGCCTCGCGGCCGCTGGGCAAGGCCTCTCGGCGAAGGCCGCAGTCGAGGCGGGCGGTCCCCGCGCTGGGGGGGAGGCCTCAGGGACGCGTCCCGCGTGGCGCCGGCCCGAGCGGCGCGCGCGGCCGCGCTTTAAGCGCCCGTTACGTCATCAAAGCGCGCATTAACCGCGCTGCCCCGGCGGCCCCGCCGCGCCCCGGCGCCGCGCGGGGGGGGAGGCGGCCGCGCCGCCAACTCACCGGGACGAGCCCCGCGCCGCCGCGCCCGCTTCCTGCCGCCCAGCGCCGCCGAGCCGGTACCGCGCCGCCCAATCGCGACTCGCATTCCCGGCGAGCCCCGCGCGGCGGAAGTGACGGCGAGGTCAGCGCTATCGGGGGCGGGGCGCGGGGGGCGGGAGCGAGGAGAGGGACCGGGAAAAGCGGCCGAGGGGAGGGGCTGCCGGACTGGGGCGCCGAAAATGCCGCCAAATCGCTCTGGGGGTTGAGAAAGCGGAGCCCTTTGTCAGGGCTGGGCAGTACGAGGGGCGATTTGCATCGACGCGTGCGGCGAGACAAGAAACATGGAATCAGAATCATAGAATCAGAAACATAGAATCACCAGGTTGGAAAAGACCTGTCTGATCTTGGAGTCCAGCCATTCCTATCTGCCACTAAAGCAAAACAGCTGCGGACTGAGTGTATTTCCCACTTACAGGCATATGTATACAGTTTCCCAGAATTCTTACGCATCAAAAGCAGCATAAGGGGTGGGAAGCCAGCAGAGGAGGGGTGTGGGGGGTGTGGGGGTGGGATTCTGCCCCTCTGTTCCTCTTTTGTGAGACTTCGTCTGGAACATTGTGTCCACTTCTGGAATCCTCAGCATAAGAAGGAGATGGAGCTGTTGGAATGGGTCCAGAGGAGGCTACAAAGATAATCCAAGGGCTGGAGCACATCCCGTACAAGGATAGGCTGAGAGAGTTGGGGTTGTTCAGCCTGGAGAAGAGAAGGCTCCAAGGAGATCTTATAGTGACCTTCCAGTACCTGAAGAGTCTGCAAGAAAGCTGGAGTGAGACTGCCCACAAAGGCTTGTGTGGATAGGACAAGGGGCAACGGGTGTAAACTGAAGAGAGACAGATTTAGACTAGACATGAGGAAGAATTTCTTCACCATGAGAGTGGTGAGACACTGGCCCAGGTTGCCCAGGGAAGCTGTGGCTGCCCCATCCCTGGAGGTGTTCAAGGCCAGGTTGGATGGGCCTTGGGCAGCCTGATCCAGTGGGAGGTGTACCTGCCCATGGCAGGGAGGTTGGACCTGGATGGGCTTTAAGGTTCCTTCCAACCCAAACTGCTCTAATTCTATGATATTCTGTTACTTTTCAAGGGCTAGTTTTAACATTCTTACGAACTTCAAAACAGTGAAGTTGCTAATTTGGAGCTTTGGAGACAGCTCTCTGCCTGACCCTGCATTTGAGACAGAGAAACACTGCGAACAAACAGGAGATTACAGAAGGTACATCTGCTCAGCACAAATCATACTTCACACAAGACACTATTATCTCTAAACAAGGAACAGTGTAAGGAAAAATGCTGAACCCACCTGCCCCCTCCTCCCCTGCACTATCAGAGGGACACAGTCTAACTTTCAAAAAGTGCAGTTATTTAGATAAAACTTAACTCTACTCCACTTTTTGTAATACTAACTAGTTTTTGTATCACTATGACTACCTGAAAGGAGGTTGTAGTGAGATTTGTGTCAGCCTCTTCTCCCAAGTAATAAGGATTAGGATGAGAGGAAATGGCCTCAAGTTGTGCCGGGGAGGTTTAGTTTGGATACTAGGAAAAATTTCTTCACAAAAGGGGTTCTCAGGCACTGGAACAGGAAGACGAGGGAAGTGGTTGAGTATCCCTGGAGGTGTTTAAAAGATGGGTAGATGAGGTCACTCAGGGGATGGGGGTGGTTTGACTCAATGATCTTAAAGATCTTTTCCAACCAAGTGATTCTATGATTTTATGAAAAGGAGTGTAATAAGTGGTGTCAGGAGGTGCCCTTAAGTGTCCCTTTCCACAGCTCCCAGCTCTGCCCGTCCAGCCATAGATCCCTGCAGCTGGAGGAGGGAGTGGCCCAGAGCTGCTGGGCCATGTGGCCAAAGTGCCTCAGGAGAAGGTGAGGAGTGGGCCTGCTGCCTTGTCTAAGCGCTGGCAATGAGAAACCCAGGTCAGCCAGGCTTTGTCTGTCATCACCAAGTGGAAACAAATTGGTCCAAATAAACCAGTGTAACAATTTAACTTGTCAGAACAGACACAATGACCCTCTCTTTGACAGCTAATCATGGCAACAGAAGAGCTGCTGCATGCAAGAGCTGCATGTTCTTACAAGCTTACCTGTGTAATTCCTCTGAATGAACTTTGTGGGCTCCAGCACTTTTCTCCGGTGCCAGATCTACAAGGTCACTTTTGCTGTGTTCACCCTACACTCAGAGGTAAATGCCTATGAATTTAAGGCAGCTGTTCAGCATAGAAATCCTACAACATGAAACAAAACATAAAAAATAAACAGTCAAGTTCAAATTAATTTTTACATACTCTTCAATACAGAAATTCTGAAGACTCTGTACAGTTTTATAATAAAGTAATACAAGAAAGCTTGATCAATACTGATGGTTTGTAGTGTAACATAAAAAAAGATCAAATCTATGATGTCCCTCATTTCTTCCTGTTATTGCATAATGGCCTTGCATATGTAACAATACCATTGTTTTCATTCCTAGGTCTGCTCAGACAATTGTTTTCAATCCAGAGTTGTCTGCCCCATGCACTCTTGCTTTCTGGTACATGGCAGTACATTAGGAATGTTGATGCCTCCTACATTTAAAAAAACAAAGGTTTGCTTTAAACCATTATAGATTTATTTTTTTGTTTTAAGAACTGTCTCCAATAGCTTGTAATTAAAATTGAAATATTGCTAAAGTTACCGCTATAGGACCAACACAACAATTGAAAGTTTCCATTCCAGCACCTTCTGCCTTGCCAGATAAGATTGATGATTTACTTATTTTTCATTATATTTTTTTTTGACAGCTTCCTTTTTTTTTTTAACATGGCATTTTCTATAGCGTTTCTTTCTTTACTTTTTTTCCCTATGGCTTCACCCTTCTAGTTGTACTATCAGGTTAGCTTTAAAATGAACTGTTCAAAATCTGTCCTAATAACTTCTCAAATAAAATATTAGGGTGATTGTTCAATAACTATTGAGATCCTCCTTTTCCTCTCTTGGAGATTGGTGTGGTGTTTGTTAGCACTACATCTAGGGCTTCTGAGAGTTATGGTACAAAACAGTACAATTTAATTGTATGTCTCAACATAACGTGGTTTATAGTGCATTTTATTTATGTGAGGAAAAAAATGTTAAGCAAACATCCAAATGATCTTTTTCTATACCTCTAGTTCAAATGTTAGTAAGTATTGTATGGTTAAAAATTCCCCCTGTTTTTTTCCTAATCCAGAATCACCTCGGTGACACTCTAGAGAAATCTGTATTCATTAAGACAACCCAATAAACCTTCAGGATACAATATTCAGCTGGGTTTGGGAATAACAGATGTTTTCTTCAAGCCCTAGGCTTCTTATGGCAGTGTTGAAGAAGCAGAGAACATCCAGCCAGGCTGTCCCAGGGGGAGCTGTAAAGTAGCAAAAATGAATACTGAAGAAATTGTAGAAAAGTGTGCGCCATGCATTTCCCTTATTTAATAAAGAAGACCCCTCCTGTCTGAAGGAATTAAGGCGTTAATAAACTGCAGATGTGAAACCAAGAATTCAGAAGGTGTGCTTTATGTGCAGGACTGAGTAGATAACCATTTTTTCAAATGTAGTTGATTCAGAATATAAATGAAGGGCAAAAGGAACCATTAGCCGATCTAGGGCAAGGCTGTTCACCTGGCAGCCTGCGACCTACAGTGAGCTTGCTAGAGAGTTCTGGCTGGCTCCCCAAATTGTTGTGAAAGCTGCTTCGTGCACTCATCACACACCCAAATCACCCAGCACATCAGGACTAAATGATTCACTGAAGCAGGTGTGAAATTTAGATAGCAACAGAGTGGCATTTTCTGGTCTCTACTATTAAAACAAATCTGATGAAATAACTGCTCATTCCTGTAGTGATATCAATCATTTGCAAGAAATCTTCTCTGTATCAGACGACTCAGCGCATCTGCATTGCGTAATGTCTTGTAATGTGCATGAAAGGGCTTCACTGTCATGCCCAGAGCAAGCCAGATGTGTACTGTTATGCAAGAGAAAAACATTTCTGTGCAGCCCTTTTGATAGGTATGCCCAGTGAAACAATACCAGTGACTGTTTATAGAGATTTAAAGGAAAATAAATATGGGTTGTGCCTCTGACAAATAGCTGTTCTGTAAACCTTCCTCATTTCTTTATAGAAGGAAGGGAAGATAGAAGTGTTAATGAAAGTCGGAACTCTACTGGTAACTGTAAAATGCAATGCTTGAAAACTGCAACATGCCAAATTGTTAATTGATGTTAGAAATCCTTGTATCTCACATCTGTGGCACAGAGATGCCAGCTTGTTCCTTTGTTGTATACATGTTTTCAGAGGAAATACACAGCTAGGACAGGATGTGCTTTTCTATCTACTCAGTATTTTCTGCTGCCCTACAAGCTCCATGCCAAATCTTATCTACTGTGTGCAAGTTTCATAATTTTGTGACCTCACGAAGGTCAGCTTACTAGGGAAATGGGGGAGAACAGTGTCTGGTGAATACTGCAGGAAAGGGTGGTTGAGTTCTAACATTCTTATAAAAATATTTTGATATTTATAGTTATAAAAATGTTTTATAATTTCTAGAATAGATATAGTTTTAATATAATTTTAGAATTTCTATTTATAAAACAGTTACAAACTATTTTCATCTTTATATTATTTTAAATATCTGAAAGAAGAAGCAATAGTAAGAACCTAGTGCCTACCTAGTGCCTACCTGATTCTTAAACCATAGCGAATTGGATTCCGCAGAATTATGAGAAGCACACTGAAAAAAATTGTATAGTGCCTTTGTGCTTAAAGAACAGCAGACGTTAAGTACTTTGCTATTTTTTCCTTTCATCCTACAATATAGAATCATAGAATTATAGAATCATAGAATAGGTTGGGTTGGAAGGGTCCTTTAAAGATCACTTAGTTCAATCTCACTATAAATTCAGCAGTCCTTGAATAAGTCAGTACTCATATGGGTAACCTCTTAAGGAAATCCTCTGTTAAGAAGTTACCTGTTTTAACCATTTTACACTGCCATTTTTGTATGGGTATGCATTGTGCATCATGAGTAGAAATAACATACGTACACATTGTTTATGAGGATTTTGTATATAGAATCACAGAATCATAGCGTAGTTTGGGTTGGAAGGGACCTTAAAGATCATCCAGTTCCAGCCCCCTTGCTATGGGCAGGGACACATCCCACCGGATCAGGCTGCCCAAGGCCCATCCAACCTGGCCTTGAACACCTCCAGGGATGGGGCAGCCACAGCTTTCCTGGGCAACCTGGGCCAGTGTCTCATCACTCTCATGGTGAAGAAATTCTTCCTTATATCTAGACTAAATCTGCCCCTCTCCAGTTTATACCCGTTGCCCCTCGTCCTATCCACACAAGCCTTTGTGGACAGTCCCACTCCAGCTTTCTTGTAGCCCCTTCAAGTACTGGAAGGTCACTATAAGATCTCCTTAGAGCCTTCTCCAGGCTGAACAACCCCAACTCTCTCAGCCTGTCCTTGTATGGGATGTGCTCCAGCCCTTGGATCATCTTTGTATCCTCCCCTGGACCCGTTCCAACAGCTCCATCTCCTTCTTAGGCTGAGGATTCCAGAACTGGTTTGAGTTGCAAGTCCCCCTGCCAGGAGCACACCTTCAACTGAGTCAGGTTGCTCGGAGCCCAGTCCAACCTGGCCTTGAATGTTTCGGGGGATGAGGACTGTCTCCCTGGGCAACATGTTACAGTGTTTGTTTCATTACCCTCATTGGAAAAAATGTCTTCCTTATATCTAGTCTAAATCTAACCTCCTGTATTTTGAAACCACAACCCTTTGTCCTGTCACAACAGGCCTTGCTTAAAAGCCTGTCCCCAGCTTTCCTGGTGGCCCCCTTTAAGTACTGGAAGGCTGCTATAAGGTCTCCCTGGAGCCTTCTGTTCTCTAGGCTGAAGATCCTCAACTTTCTCAGTCTGTCCTAGTATGGAAAGCAATCCAGCCCTTCGATATTTTTTGTTATTCTCCTCTGGACCTGCTCAAGCAGCTCCATGTACTACTTGTGCTGAGAGCTCTAGAGCTAGACACAGTACTCCATGTGAGGTCTCACCAGAGCTGAGTAGAGTGGCAGAATCGACCTTCTGGTCACACATGACATCTTTAGAAGTAGCCCAGATATTCGTAAGGAAATCTTCTGTAAACTGATTTGCAAAAAAAGTTTTTTGGTTTGTGTTTTTTGGACAAGTGATGGTGAACATAGTGCATCAGGACATTAAATGTGGTGATTTTTATGTCTCTTTAATAATCTATGGAAATCTGCAGAGTCTGAGGAGGGTGAAAGTCAAGCTGGCAAAAAAGGCTTTGACCTAGCCCACTATCAGTGCTGCAGTTCCGTGTATTATACATGCAGAAACATTAACAGATAATCTAAATTTACTCCTCCTTTCAGTCCATTCAATCTTCCCAGAAAACCATAAACCTATGGACTATATTATTGCTGAGAGAAATCACGTCTGACTGACAGGTTCATAAAATGTTCACTGTTGATGAAAGTTTACTTCAGAACTTGGACACAATCAGGGAAACATTCTGCATGCAATTAAGATAATATTAAGAGCAATAAAATGTTCGAAAGTTGGGCAACGAAGAAATAATTCTTCCAAGTATATAGGGGAAGAATCTTTTCCTTCAAGAACTTTTTCCTTTCTGGCACAGCTTTACATCCATCAAGTGCATCTTCGATCCATGCAAGAACAGGTGTTCCATGTGGCATGTTGACTCTAACTGTTCAATTTTAACAGCAACTTAAGTACTCCCTTTGCAGATGCACAGATGGAGCAGCTACCAAAGCACATGTGCCACTGGAAGAACACCCAGCCTCTGTTCTGTCATTTAAGTTCACACTGTGAACCTCCAACAGTCCCTGAACTGCTGACTGCAAAAGGGTTTGGCTGAACAATGGAGAATGAAGTCCTACATTTGACTTCAGGACGAGGTAGCTGAAATCCCGCTTGATCCTTTGATTATATATCTTGTAACTTATTTCGGACACATACCTGTGTTAAAGAATCAAGAATAAAATTTATCATTAACTCAAAACATTTAGAATCCAGACATCAGGAAGTCTTTGCAAAAAGGGGAATATAATTAAAAGGCATTTATTGTTAATTATTACTGTTAATGCAGTCACGGGATCACTTATGCATTTATTTTTCTGGTTTGTTTCTCCTTCAGAATGCCTGCTGGCTGCACTGGAGAGAATGTCCTGTAGCTTTATTGCCATGATTTTTAAAGCGCTGCAAGTTTTTTTTCACTTCACTTACATATTTTGTTTCCTCTTCTTGAGCTCCGACAGGAAATCTGGCAATGACCATGATGCAGCATCAGCACAAATCCCTGCTTTGTTTTTCTTCTTGTTTTTTTTTTCTTTCTGCTGCCAAGGAAGAGTTCAGAGAAATTCAGCTTGCAGTTTAGAGGGCTGGATAAAATGCTGATGGTCAAAGACGGACGTGGGAGCTGCTCAGCTGTTACACCATCAGATGCTGACTCCGGGGATATTGCCACCTCCTTGAATCCAAATCTTAACACTTGTAGATGGCTGATATATAAATAATAACTAGTAAATAAATCAAGGCATACAAGAGTAATACTTTGAACATGTCTTCCTGCCAAGAGACAATGTTAAAAAATGAAAATAGGGGTCGGCTAGAGACGAAGACTTGCCAAAGCAAAATGCCAGCCTCGGCACCAGTCTCTCCTGTAGTTCTACAAGAGTCCTTAAAAATAAACAGCTATGCAAATCTCTGTTGACTGGAGAGATGTTTAGGCATAGTATGATAACTATTTCTTGTCAGGACCATGCATGCCTCTCTCACTTTTCAAGTTCCACAAGTTTATCCAGTGCTTTTCGAATGGGTTGAGGAGGCTCAAAAGTGGGTATTGCTGCTATTGCCTGTAGTTAAAGAACATGATATGAAGCCTGAAGCTTGTTCAGTGTGAATTCTCCCACAAGCCAAAAGGTCCATCCAAGCACATGTGAATAAAGGAAACAACAGCAATTTCGTAGAAGCAACCAATAGTGGCTGCTGGAATTTTGCAGGACAGATTTTTCCATGTCCTTTGCAGTGATGTGGAGTAGTGTGATGGCTTGTGCAGGTGACTTCCAAAGGTGTCCTCAGACAAAACATCATCCCCAAAAGTAGGAGACCAAAGATATAGGAAAATTACGAAGACTGCTGGTGTCAAGGTAGGGCTAATGGGTTTGTCAGATATTAATCTCGAATCTTTGCTGGCCCATTGCCAACACGGCACAGAAATAATATTGTGTATTCAAAATTTTAGTTTGCCTTCATTGCTACCTTCAAGAACTGCATCTGTGGAAAATAAAATAAGTGTAATATCGGAAGACTGGGACTTCTCTTACACATATGTCATTCAAAACACACAGAAAGCAATATATGTTAGTTAATTATAATTCTCAGCAAAAATATGAACTCTTCAGGAGAACTGAAAATACTTGGAAATGTGAAGCTAGTCATGGTCTATCTTTTTTTTTTTTTGTCATCACCAGTTAGTATGGATTTATTCATACTGCATTACATACTACAGCTACATTATATACACTAGTATTAAAGTTATTCTAGCCTATTAAATCAATAACCATTTAGCACTTCCAGAAGGTGTGCAGTTACCCAGCTGACTATGGGCATACCCATTACATTCGGGGTGTGGATGGTAGATACCAAGTAGCTGTATCTTAATAACTGGTACTGCAGCTGCTGAACACTTGACAAAGTACTGTGCTGAAGGCACAACTTGTAAACCAGAATAGCTTTGTTAACAGGAATCAAATCTAGGCTGGGGCTGAATGCTAGATGCTATTGTTGACCCTTTAAATAATGACACTGACGACAACAGGAAAGGTGTTACAGTAAGATAGCTGCACTAAGTCCTCAAAGAATCATAGAATCTTTAGGTTGGAAAAGACCTTTGAGATCATTAGCTCCAACTGTACCTGTCTACTACTATGTCATGTCCCCAAGCACCTCATCTAACTGCCTTTTAAACACCTCCAGGGATGGTCACTCAATCACCTCCCTGGGCAGCCTGTTCCAGTGCTGGAGAACCCTTTCTGGGAAGAAATTTTTCCTGATGTCCAATCTAAACTTCCCCTGACGCAGCTTGAGGCCATTGTCTCTTGTCTTATCAGCTATCACTCTGGTAAGTTGAAGTCTCCCACAAGGACAAGGGCTAGCCATTGTGAGACTTCTCCCAGTTGCTTATGGAATAACTCATCAGCCTCCTCATCCTGGCTGGGTGGTTTATAGCAGATTCCCACCACGATATCTGCCTTATTAAGTGAACCTCTGATTTTCACCCATAGACATTAAACCCTGTCATCACCATCAATGAGTTTGAGACTGTGGAAACTCTCTCTAACACATAACATAACTGGAGGGCTACCCCAACGCCTCTCCTTCCTTGCCTGTCCCGCCTGAAGAGTCTGTAGAATTCCATAGGATCACTCCAGTTATGTGAGTCACCCCACCACGCTTCCGTGAGAGCAATTGTATCTCAGACCTCCTGCCCTATGATAACTTCTGGCTCCTCTTGTTTGTTGCCCACACTGCGTGCATTGGTGTAGATGCACTTCAGTTGGGCTGTTGATCCTGCTACACTCCTAAGGGAAACAGTCTTAACTCCTAAGCAACTACTCACTGAATTATCCAACCCTTCTGTGGAGCCATTTGAAGTGCTATTCCTCACTTCCTGCGAGGTGGCACACTGAGGGTCGTTGCCAGCACATCATCCCTCAGACACTGGAGTGCCACACATATCAAATGCCCTTGTCACTTATCAAGTGATGTTTCCTGATATAAACTGGATAATGATCCGGCTCTTCCAGACGTTTATCAGCATTCAAAAAACAGAGGGAGGCAGTCAGTCTGTACAGGATTTGATTGTTGCAAGCATAGGTATCAGCACAGCTCTCCCTCTGCTTTTACACATTTAATGAACAGTTCATTCTTTCACCAGTCCTCAAAAGGTCTGATTGCTTTATCATAGTTCTTTATCTACAGACACCACCTGAGGTACTTACAGTTGGAGTTCATTATGGTAATAGGAGGCCCCTTTTTTTGTGAACACACTTTTTACTGATGGTGTGTAGGTGGCTATCAATCTCAGCTACCTGCATGCTGCAGCAACAAGGTGTTATTTCATTAAGTGAAAACTGTTCTTTGGGCTGATCTGCTTCTGTATTCATCTGCAAATTGTTTCAGCAGTTCAGAGTTTGCTAATTAGAGTGCTTTGATGGTGAAGTGGCGGTGGCTTTTCAAATTCCAAGAGGGAAAGAACCGTAAAAATTGGTTGATCTGGACATTGCTGGTGGCACATCGACATACTCTTGCCCTAAGAAGGGAATGCAAGATTTTTTTCCCAGTTCAGCATTCCAGGAGTTTGTTATCTGAAAAAAAAGTATCACCAATCTTCAGTATCATGTATTCGAAGCCATAAGTATTTTAGTTTGTCAGACTCCATTTCATCCAGAACAATCTCCACGTTGGACTTACCTATCTGAATCCATTCCTATGTTCTCTTAACACCTCTTGCATACCATGATATTTGCAGCCACTGCTGTAGTCTCCAGAAAATGAAGGAACATAGAGCCACAGAAAGAACTTTCACCAAAATTGTCATCTATTTTTTAATCACAATTCAAAGTTCTTGCAAGAGAACTTTTTCATAGGAATCCCTCTTATTCATTAGCTGGCTCCAGTTTTCACTTCAGTTTTCTTGTATTTTACAACGCAAGGAACAGCCTTGAACTTCCTTTAAGTTTCGTGGTATATTTTCACTGAATCCCGTGTATTGTGCTGTTGTAACTTCCAGACCCTGACTAGGGTTCAGTGCAGTGAGCTATGCTTGGATGACCTGTTAGAAATCATTAACAAGAACTGGCTTTTACAGATATTTCTGGTGAGAAGCCTTTAAAGTCACCTGGAATGAACTGCCGTGGATTTAGCTGATGAATCATTTTCCTCCGCGTCTTCTAAGGAGAGTGAGCACCTATAAAGATGTTCATGGGAATTGTAGGTATTGCTGATGATGTTTCTGAAGTTACAGTTACGCCCTCCTGCAGAACTCATTTGTTAATGTAAAGAGAACTATCTGAATACTGAAAAATCAAGTGTTTTGGTTTTTTTTTTTTACCATTCTTTGTATTCATTGGTCCGGATGCTTAATCACTATAGTTATGCATTGTCTTAGTGCACCATGCTGGAAGAATGGCGAATTCCTGGTGCAACTGCATCATTCCTGTAGAAGAAGGGATCATTGTGTGTGATGTGAGATCCATACTGGAGATCTGTGCGGATACCTTGCTTTGGGCATTGTATGATTACACTTGCGTCTTCCTGATTTACCATCCCAAACACCAGCAGCCTAAGCAGAGTTCCAGCAAACTGGATGAATTTTGAGTTTTCTTCCATACATCACAAGACTGCCAAATATTACTAAACATACTGAAAAATACAAAAAAGACAGAAGATGCCTTATAGCTATGATCTTCTTAAGCACCTCTTGGGTATTATCAGATAATTCGTCCTGCTTTCAAACGATAAGAGGACCAATGGTTTTAGACCCATGGAGGTGACATGGGGAGCTTGCAGCCTGGTAAAGTTATTGCAGGATAAATATAGAAAGTAAATGGAGCCAATAAGGAGCTCAGAAAGCAAGTAGGTATGCAGCCACTAGGGTCAGTTTGCATTTGCAATCTGTGCAATGATTAGGACACACCTGATAAAAAAAATATTTTGCTTGCTAATTACAGTGTGCTACAGAGAGGTTCAAGGGTTGAAAGTTTATTATTATAATGGAATTTCCAAACAAAAAATAAAAACATCTATCTACGAGATCAGAACTCCTTTCAGTCTTACTTTGTTTTTAAGTAGACAATTGCATGTATTGACTATCACTTTGTTCACTGAAACAATCTCCAGGCCTGTATCAGAGGATGTCAGCTTTTGTTTCTTCCTTTGAATTCTGAAAAGTATGCATCTGGTTATCTTACGTGGCTTTGGATCTTACATGAGAGGAGCATGAGACCAATATCGCACCACTATACTCCTTTCCGGAGTTACTTGTAACTGATGAACTTGTGGTTCTAATTATTTTGCTGAATTTACTTAATTTTATCTTCTTAGCCTTGTCTTAAATTACCCTTTATTTACAGCATTTAACCAAGAGTTTAAGGCCTCATAAACAAATGAAAATTTGTTTGTGTAAGCATTAACTAAACCTCAACAGCCTGTTTTAGTCGCAATGCATTCCATTATAAAGTATGAGTAACTGTCTGGAGTTTCCACAATGATACTGTTATAAAAGAGAAGACCTCAGAAAAATCAGCAGAGACTTAACATCTGCCGGTGGACTTTGAACTCCTTGTTCGTGACATCCTTCAGTTACAAGAACAAAACAGACACCGAAGTCCTAAGGTCTCACGATAGAATTTGTGCTGGATCCGTATTCTGCTTCTGCCTTCTCATTATTTGCACATGTTGCAAATCGCTACAGGGGACTTTACCAGAATGTCATTACTGACAGTATCATAACTTTATATCCATTTGAGATTTAAGAAATGTATACATTACCAAGCTAGATACCAGAAATAACGAACATCAGTTAATTGCCAAAGACTATTTCTGTGCTGTGATACTTTGAAAAGTTTGAAACATTAAAAAAGGGGGGTACTTTATGCTCAGTATAAGAGGAGGGGGATGTTATTTCCACCGGGACAATTATTCCCCCTCAAATCAGAGAGAAAGTGAGTAGAAACAGCATGATAATTATAAAAATTATGGTTTGGAATTGAAGACTTGTCCAAATTGGAGTTCATAACTGCCTCCTGCAGTGAGATTGGAACACACTCAACAGCTAAGAAAATACTTGCAGTGGAAACAAAATTAAGGTTTAAGACAATGATTTCTTTAGAAGCTATGGACAAGGGGCTAATAGGGGCTTGTGAATTCAAGAAGGATTGATATAAGAAATGGAATGGTTAGACTCTTAGTCTGTAAATTTAACAATTGCTAACATCTTTCTTAGACCATTTGTGAAAAAATGTGGAAATGGATTTTTCCACTCAGAAAGGGTGATGCTTCAGACTAAAGTTTAAACATATTTAGGGTGTATACATTTCTAAAAGATTTGAATTATATCTATCTAAACCCACAGCCAACATTATATATTCTATACCTTACTTGCTTTAAGACAGAGGAACCTTTTTCTGCAGTAAATCTTGAGGCAGAACAATGATCTCAGGTAAGTTGAACGTTATAAAGCAAGATGCTTTTGGCTGATCTTTAAGAATGCAACTAAGCTCTTCTTAATATTATAGGGGTTATAATAAATACATAAAAATGTAATGTAATAATAAATATTATTTATTGGAGCAGTTATAATTGCTAACAAGAGCTGCTTCTCAACTCTCTGTAAGGAAACTGAGGATCTGCAGGTGTCTCTGCATACTGTGTAGGAGTAAATACTAATTTTTCAGTTGTGACCACTGTAGGTTTCCATCTTCAAGGTGCCTTCCACAGAAAGGTGGCTGTTTTACAAGTTAGCTTCAGCTCAGTTTACTCTGCCTGGATGCTTTATTCTTCAATACTTGTGAGCTGCTACTCTCAGCAGCACTCAGTGGTATCACAAAGAGCTTATAGGCTCAGGACTATGTTAACCAAACATTCTGCGTGTTCATCTCTACGATGGTGAAAAAGAAATGGGAATGGAATATTGCTCTTTATTTGATAGTATCTCCACCTTGGAGATGTTGCAATAATTGGCAAGAACCCTGCTGTCAGGTCCCAGCCTGGCAAAGAATGCAAGGATGTGTTTACCTGACAATATAAGGAATGTGTGCAGTGCACCTTTTAAAAAAATATCCAGTCCCAGTCTGAAGTCTGTTTTCTGCATTGTGTTCTCCAAGAATATCAAATAAGACTTCGGATCTTCGTTCTTCTTTCCGCTGACTTGAGCCCAGGACTTCTACAGGATAAACCCCAAGGCTGGCAGTTTTATTTCTTACACACAATAAGAAGCATAAAACTCATCTGTGCAGTAGACAAGTCTCAGATTATAAAACTAATCAATACAAATCTCACCACCTTAAAACTCTGAGGGCACACCAAGATTTTAAACATTTATTTCTCCCTAAACACAGATAACATGTACATTGAAGGAAACAGAACTGCTGGCAAAATAAAACACACCATGCATGAATGATTCGCTGAGAAAAGGGAGTAAAGAAACAATTTATCCTGAATGTCCGCAGATACCTCTGTGACAATGGTGTTAATACAGAATGTCAAGTGGCTATTGCCAGTTGGTAGAGCTTCATGGCTTTCATGTAATTAGATTTATTTAAATGTAAAGGCCTGAGCTCCAGCCTTCAACAGAAGTTGATAAACCAGGAGGTTCCACAGAAATTAAGTTTTAAAGCTGAGTGAGGTAACCAAGAGCAACTGGGCAAAAGGAGCTCTGTACTGCACATACTTCAGACAGCACACACCATTCTCTAAGGCAAAGATCAGATAAAGCACATGAGAGAAAAGACTGCTAGCTCAGCGTTTTTATAAATAGAGAAGTACCTTCCCCCTCTCACTGTGGTTACCACTGTGTTCAGAAAATAATGACTCTTTGGCTCACCCCCCTCTTCTGGCTGTACCACTACCTCCAGCTCACTGGGGTGACCTACAAACTGCATAACTTGGTATTCGGAGTTATTATATTAAAAATATCTTTCCATTGTGCACAATAAATGGTTTAGACATAGGATTACTTAATGCAGAAATATTTTAGCTCCTTTTGCTAAAGGAGTTTGCTTTGCTTGCAAGGTCGTTCAGAATAAGCTCCCTGAACTTTGAACTGTATCTGCAAAGTGAGATAAACAAGAGCCATATAAATACCACAGCCCTTTTCCTCATACTGTTTTCTTCTGCAGTGGAGTTAAGAGGAGCTGCCAAGGAGTGGGGGTAGGAAAGGGTAAGTGTGCTGGTTTTGCTATGAAAGAGCTTCATGACTTAATATTTGGCAGAGTGTCTGCTTGTTTCTTTGCCTGAAAAGGCTGACTGTGGAAATTTCCATTGCAAACCAATGAGAAAGTTGAAACGCGAAAAGAAGTATAATTCAGAACATAGCTCTCCTCTAGTTCACGGGGCGAGACAGCTGTTGCTGGGCACCGTGTGCTGGTGCTGCACGGAGCTGTAGTGGTGTAGACGGTGTCATAGGAGTTTGATGTGTTTATAGTGGGTATAAAGGCTGGCAGCCTTCCAGATGGACGGAAAGAGAAAAAAAAAAATGGTCCTGTTGACATATATTGAGCTACAGTTTAATCTTCAAAGTATTGTACCAAAAATCCTTCTAGTAGTATTGCAGGGAAGAAACATTAGGAACAGATGGATTTCACAAATACTGTTGGCTTTACAGCAGCTGGCTTTTGTTTTAAAAGATAAAATTATTAAACTTTTAACTTTTTTTTTTTAGATTATAAGAAGATGAACGAGATGTGTTACTTAGCAGAACGTAGTGTTTCCAAAACATTCTGTGTTTACTCGCAGACTTTCATGCTAGTAGTGAAATTATACAATTCCACAACCTAGGATGTGTTTGGGACCAGTTTTACAATTCTATGTGTTTCCAGTAATGGGTGTTTTCTGAACATATTAAACCAAAATTATTATATCAATGGAGTAGAGGGAAAAGATATTTGTAGAATTTTGCATATGGTTTGATTTTCATAAACATTAAATGGACTATTTGGGTAGGAGGTTTTGCAAGATCTGAGGAATCCTGAAACTCAGTTTTCATTTCCTGCTTTTGCAAAATTGTTTCAAGTGTCTGTGTTCTTAAGCAATTTTTATCAATGGGATCTAAATTGTACAGAAACACTTGTAAAAATCAGTAAGTTTTCTTTGTTAAATATCTGCCAGGTTCTACAATACTCGCTGTGTCCCAAAATACACTGTTGGAATGAGTACTTTTATGTCAGTGGAATTACTCTGGAATTGTGAGTGAACTAGTCTAGATTCTTACCGGTGTAAACTGGCTCAGCACAACTGATTCCAAAACACAAGAAACGAGGCCACTTTAAAATCACTGAAGTGTTAAAAACGGTCAAGAAGAACTTAGAAAGAGAAAGTAAGAACGTAGTCCTGTTAGTAGCATTTAAAGAAATCCAGTTATGGTGAACATTTTTCAACTGTTTATATAAAACAAAACCAAAAAAATAATAGCTATTTATTACAGGGCAACTCCACTGCAAAATGAAAGGGGTATGATCAAGCAGTAAAGAAAGTAGCTCAAATTTATTCTTACTGATTTTTTTTTAAACTGAATGGAGCCAACATCCTGCTGTGTCTTGTTATGGGAATTTCAGAATCTGAACTTTGGGGATTGATTTGTTTGTTTTCTCCTTTTCCAGATAAAGCCCAGCCATGTGGGCAGGGCTGGGGCTAGTTCTGGCTCTCTGTCTCCTCCCAGGAGGAGGGGCAGAGATCCAGAATTGCAAGGAGCCCCCAGAATGGCGTATTGGGGAGGAAAACCCAATGATGAATTCTAGAGGGTCAGTGACGGTGGTGGCTCTCCTCCAAGCTAGCTGATACTTGTGCCTGCTGCAGGCTTCCAGGTGAGTGTAAATCTCTCTCCCAGTTTTTGTTAAAGTGTGACAGGTCAAACTTTTAATGCCATCGAAGGATAATTCATGTGCCCAACTAAAGAAGCACTCGATGAACTCTTAAGTTCCTCAGATGCTGCTATGCCAACTGGGATGTGTGACCGGTGACCAGGTTAACGCTCAGCAGGAGCGTTCTGTGCCAGTGGCTCAGGTTTATCTCTTGATGGCTACAGATTATCTGCTTCAGACTGTGTTTACAACATGCAAGTATGCTCACCTTCCTGTTAATGAAACCCAAAACACATGAAAACCCAACAGAAACAGTTTCTCAAGACTGTGGTTCAACAACAGATGGTTAAGGTAGCAAAGATGCTGAAGCCAAGAAACGTTGTAATTCACTGACACCTAAAACAGAGATCCATGATCACACATTTATATAATATCTATAGTGGAAAAAGAAAATCAAAACGTGCTTTTAATGTGCATTACCAGCCCCTGTTCAGAGGTCCTAAAAAAAAGTCCAAAAGTTAAGGTAAAGGCTGGCCTTTCAAAAAATTGATGAGGCATTCAAGGGAATCAGTGATAGATTTTTGTAGAAGACCTGGGATGTTGGTGTGCTGGTTTCTACTTCTGTGGAAATAATTAGGTATCACCACAGTAACAGCAGCAAGAAAATAATTTTGAGCTAATCAAAAAAGGGAATAGCGTGCAGTCCCTATCTTGGATTCATTTATTGATTGTGAAATCACTTCCATTTAAAAATTCATAGTCCCAGTTTCAGAGATTGATTTTAATCACTGTAATAACATATTATATTCCCTCTCTAGGCTGCGTAGCTTCATAATGTAATAGCCTTTGCAAGTTTCACAAGAACTAGATTTTAAAAAGTGGTGGTAAATCTGGCTCCATCAAAGTCAAAAGTACGCCTTGTGGTTGGCTTTCAGCGTAGTTGGGTTTGATTCTGTACAGTTTAGAAAGGTTTTTAAAGACTCTTTCAAGCTCTAGACTTATTTCCTGAAACTTACAAAAAAAGTTTTCTAGAGGAATTCAATAGGAAAGATACAAAGGAAAAGGAAAAAACCCTCACCTTGTACAGCGAGAAACCAGCTTTCTGCACTGTAGAGCAAAGAAAAAATGTGTGATGGGATGCCAAAGGGAAAGACTAATAACTGCTAGACAGGTCACACACATATCCTATAGCAATCCTTCCATCCCAGTTGCTGTAATATCTGTTTCCTGGGCATTATAGAAAATAGCCATGTCAAGATGAGTGGGAGAACTATTGGGTTTTTAGTGCAGGTTTGCTTTCTGGATTATTCATCTCCCTGCTGTATTTACAGTATGCATCTTTTAACCGACTATGTGACCACACCCTCAGCATTTAAATAAAGACATCGGATGAACTCGCAGTGTTACACCACGGAGAGGTTGAACAAACTGAAATAAAAGTAACACTGAATTTGATCTGAAAATAAATGTCTGCTTTACTCGGTACTGCATTCTACTCACAAGGACAGGGGCCATGGCTTATTAATTATTGCAGAGTCTGTTATTGTTGATAGTCATGGCAAATCGCAAGAATGTTTTATTTGTGTTAGACTGTTGCCATCAAAGCTGGGAAAAAATAACATTCACTATAATAACCCAAGATGGAGCATGTCAACTTTTGTTGCACATTGCAAATCCTATGATTCTGTAATTATTTACAGTCTTGCTTCTTTACACTCTCCACTAGATTGGAGGACCTGCGACTGAAGTTGGAGAATGAAGGACTGGTCAATATCACATATGTTGTTGTCAACCATCAGGGAGCTTCTTCCCAGAGGAAATTTCACCTACTGAAAGAAAGTGTTTCTGACTATATCACTGTGTACCAGCAAGATGAGCAGCAAGATGATGTCTGGACCACCTTAAATGGAAACAAAGATGACTTCCTCATCTATGACAGGTCTGTATTTAGAGGGGAACACAGGAAAGTATTTGTACGTATTTAGAATACAGCTTTGTAAGTCTCTATATTATTTAATTGATTTGCAAATAACCTGATTACATCATAAGAAAAACATCATAATCAGCTTCTAAGTTGCACTAAATAAAACACTTGCATTTACTGGAACGAGGCTACAAAAGAAAGGTCTGCTTTTGCTTAAGTAAGTTTGGGAGAAATAATTTTTTCTTTATATTACTTTGGATTTATATTAATGTAACTGAGTGTAGAATGTGATAGCATGATTCTGGTCTTAGACTTTCTTATTTTCAGACAACTATATTACATCTATGCATGTGAAAGTAGAATTAAACAGGAAAAGTATTGGAGTTCTCATGAAAACATTTTGACTGGAGTTGTTGAAAATGCCATGCAGCCATGTGGAAAAATTAGTGTCTGGGTGAAACTTAAAACTTTGGAAGAAAGTAGCTTTTTGGTTGTAAGATCATGGGACATCTATGTTTTGCCAGATCCAGTGATAACTTTTAAATTGAAATCCTGATTTTTCAGTCTTGATATGATGGAAATTACTTGAGAAATCCTATGTTTCTGACATGTACATCCAACTACTATTATGTTACTGTTGTGAACGTTCTCAGTTCATGTTGAAACATAATTAAGTTGAATAAAGAATTAGAAAATTACTTAATTTAGTTAATATGATGAAATTGATCAAATAAATTAAGCTTGTAAGATGAAATTGGAACTGGAATGATCTTTAGAAAGTGATTGCATGTTACAGCTGCAAATATGCCCAAATACGGCAGGTCGCTGTCATATGACAGACAAAGATAACAAGGCTGTATGCAGGCCATGGAGGGGCCCCAAAGCTGATTGCCTGAAGACTTCTGTGCTGTTGACACACAGGATACACCTACAACATGAACTGGTTTGGCACTAGTTTGGCCATGATCCATTACCGTTCTAGGGACCTTTATTATTTATTATATATTCTATTTTTTATATATATATATATATTATATTTAATATATATTATTTATTATTATTATATTATTTTTTATTATGTTGCTGGTGCTGGGCATGCTGCAGACGAATAGGGAGCTGAGGCTGGAGGACTGTGCGCTGACATTGCAGGTGCAATGCTTAACAAGGGGCACTTGTATACAAGCTGTGCACTTGCTCCGGCTCCTTGGAATGTACAAGTCGTGCAGTCAAGTGCATACGAGAACACTCAAAGGCCGTCATGGGGTAAACGGGCGCAGTAAAAACCCTCTCATGCACGCTACATCAGTAAATCAGATGCTCTGCAGTGTACATTCCGGTTATGTTGCGTTAAAACATTCTTTGTAAGGATGTGACAACTATGTGGTGATTGGTACTGTTCTGCAAATGGTCTCCTTCATTTGCAAGATAGGTCTGTAATAAGTGTACCTTTGCTAGTCTAAATGCCACTGAACTAGAGGCCTCTACCAGTACAGTTCTGATTTCAGCCAGAAATCACACTTCCCACTACTGAGTGATGCAGTGGAGTGGGCAAACGTTTGTAAAGCAGACACTAGTTTTGGCTGTAAACACACGTTGCGAAGAAACACTCTCCATGGGAATGTATGGTGTGGGTTCATTGATGTGAGTATAAGCTATGATAAGAAGAGATACTTAGTTTTAGGTATATGTTTATGTAACCACAAAGTTCTTTCTTTCCTTAGATGTGGCCGTCTCGTGTATCATCTGGGCCTGCCCTATTCCTTCCTGTCTTTCCGATACGTAGAAGACGCTATTAAGATTGCGTACTGTGAAAACAAGTGTGGAAACTGCTCCTACATGGTATTTTCTTGTTTAATTCTATATATACTAGGAAAGGAAACAGGATTTGATCTTGAAACCGTACTAAAAAGTTAATATTTCTGTGTGATTAATCAAAAAAGACGTGATCTAGAATTTAGACATTTCATGTGTATTGATAGAGAGCTTTTAAACATTTTTTAAAGTGGATTAGGTCCGATTTATAACAGACTGATTATCTGAATTCTGGCCCTTGATAGAAATGCAAATAATTTTCAGAAATCTAAGTGCAATCTTGGAGGCTAATTCTGTTTCTGGAGTAGCTACTCTTGTTTTTGGGGATGCGTAGGCACTTAATGCACGCTAATTTTTTTAAAGGATCTTAGGACTGGTTTGAGTTACTACTCCTTTTAGTTCACATTTAAACACAGTATACAATAGTTACTTTAAAAAAGTGATAATGGAAGGTGCAAATTATTGTTACCATTATAAAAGCAGGGTAGCTTTATGTAACCACAGATCAGATCTACTCTAAGGATTATCAAGAAATGTACATACATAGTCACGAAAGCACAATGAGAAGATCCCACATTTTGGATCCCATCATATGGTTTTCCAGTTAAATGTAGGCCTTGGGCAGGTCATGTGTGGGATCCTAGAAAAAGAATACTTCTTTTGCAATTAAAATTCCTAAAAATTTACATTAAGATACTTGTCTAATTATCAGTGGTGCTGTAAACAAAGGTTCTTTTTGATACATCCAGCAAAGTTAACCTAAATAATTTGAGACTGGTTTTCAGATTCTGCAAAAAGGTTACACTAATTAATATTTCACAGCTAGTTTAATTATATATAATGCCTTTAATGCAAGCTTCTGTTTTGCAGGAATCGGATATTAATGATGTATGTGAAAACATCACTAAAAAAGCAGATGAAGAGCCAACAGAGATAGAACCCAAACCAGCAGGTCATCATTCACATCACCATCACCCACACAGACATAGACACCACCACCATCATGAGGGCAGTCATCATTCCAAAAAAGAGAACCATCACCTTCCTTCTGAAACTCAAAGACATCATCATACCAGCAGTCAGCGTTACAGAGCTTTTGGCCGTAACAGACATGATCACATAGGTAGTCATGAACCGGTAGACACTGTCCCTCCAGGAGAAAGTGTGGGAATTACACAAGATAAAAGGCTATGAAAAAAAGGGAAAACCAGCTGCAAAAACCTGTTAACCTGAAACTGGCAGACAGCATCAGACCTAGCTTCTAGTAGCTGATGCTGCCATTGCCGACACCTTTTGTTTGAAGAGCTAGGAAATTCTGTCACTTGACAGTGTCGTGGAGCACTTCCAAATTCTTGCAGGTGACACGGCCAGCTGTCAGCAGAGGACATCACTGAATCCTGACAGTGACGTCTGCACACTGCTGCCTGACAGTCACCAGCAGCAGGAGAAAGTGAAACTAGTGACACCTCACAATGACAGGAAAAGGCAAAAAACTGAGCCTGAAAAACAAACTAAACACCTAAAAAATGCAAGGGAGTCCTACTACCTAAATTCATACGATCGTGAAGGTGGAAAAATTAGCAGATTAAGTGGTTTTATTGCCCCTGGTTAAAAATTATACTGACAGGTGTATAGACATAAAATAGTGCAAAGCAGTAGATTTCCAGAGCAGTGCTCTTAGAATTATGGAATACCTGTCAAATTCCATCAGTGAAAAGCTTCATAATTTAAAGGACTTTAATTGACCTGTAGTTTGTTTTTCAGTTGTAGTAGGAAGGTGTCTACATTCTTGATTGATTTGTCTGTCTTGTTTTTCTCCTAACATTCTCCTTGCCTTTGTGAGGACAGGAACATAAACTATGACCTAGGGGTTCCTGTCTGATGTTTTGCAATGAAGAACAGAAGAAAACCAAAACAGATATTTTAATCATTTTTTATTAAGAAGATGGAATATATTCCAAAGTTGCCTTTTTTTTTTTTTTTTTTTTCCTAACCTGGGGATACAAAATATGCACAAGAAAAGCTTAGGGAACACGCCAAGATAACTTTTTATCTCAAATGTAAGATAGAAGCAGTAATAGCATTATTTTAAAGGCAGATTTACATGCTTAACTTTTGTGGATTAGATATGGTATCGGGGTTCTTTAATACACACTACTACAGCTTGTAAAATCCCACTAAATCAGTAAGAGCGTGCTTTGAGTGAGAAGCAGTATTAACAACTCTTCATAAAGAATCAGTATCAAAAAAAGGGAGGGGTGGAACAAATTTAAACTTGGTTTAATTTTTAACTTTGTTTATAACAGTGCTGAATTTGATAATCTGTGTTGATTAGTAAGGTATTATACCACTTAGATTTGTATAATCTCTCTGTCTGTACCTTAGCGTTCCTAACCTTTGATTAACTGAGTTGAAGTAAAAACATAGTTGTCTGAAGGATTCCTGAATGAAGAAGAGAATATTCAAGAAAAGAAAACTGCTTTGAAAGTGTACACCATAATTAATGATGGTTTAATAGGGAAATTATTACTCCTACAAAACCTGAATCTCTTTATTGTGAACACTGAAAAGCAAGAAAGTAGCCTTGAATATAAACAGAATGCATGTCTTTGGAATATTTGGCAAGAACGTTTTCAAATAAAAATATTCTGTATTCAGAGCTTGTTTTTACTTCGCGGTGCACAGTTTTAAATATAATGTTCTATTTCTCATTGTATGTACCACTGAAGTACTTTGTATTATTTACTCAAAATCGCCTCCGTTTGAGGTGCAGGTCTTGGCCTTTATTAAGACGTTGCTCTAAGTCTTTTATGGTGTTTCGGAGAATTTCAATTTCCTTGTTTTTCTCCTCCTGCAGATGCTGGAGTTTCTGTTAAAAAAAAGCAAAGGCTTTCATTGTTGAACACCGTATAGAACTATGTAACAGTACAATATGCTATTACTAGTGAGAAATATTCTAATAGAATATTTTTCTTAGTATTTTATGTCACAAAATTACTTCCCTAGAATCCTACTTTTGTGAGACCCCAAGGTCCTAAAGCCTACAAAACCAATATTGCACATACATAATTTATGTCAGTTCTATCTTAAATTCCCAGCTTAACAATTCCGTACTAAAACCACTTCACATGCAGGCTTTTGTTGTTGAATTTTAGCTGTATCAACATTAACACAGAGATGAAATTTGTTGTCTAGAGGTGGGAGGGATGCGTGGGAGAGTAAGACGGACCCCCATAAGGCATCAAACTCCATCCCAAATTCCATTTTTCTGGAGAACAAACACAGTAAAACCCCAGGGAACTGCTGCTTCTGTTTGAAGCGGGCTGTAACAGGATTTAGAGTCTGCCTACTAGGGCTATTAAAGAACATACCCTTCGATAGATACTTTGTGGCAAGACAGAAGCATCTGAAAATGATTTTGTTGTTTTATTCTGAACTCTTGCTAATTTAGCATTGAACTGAAAGAACCAGGAAAAGACAAAACATTAAGCATCAACAGGAAAAAGAGCATGTTAAATAATAAAAGTATAATTTTGACTTTTTTTTCTAATTGGTTTTTGTACCTGAAACCAATAATAGCAACTTTATTTACTATTTAATCCTAGAACAATCAAGCTACTTATTTAAAAAATGATGCAATTACAAGTCATGCTTCTTCAAAAAATGCCTCAAAATATTGCAAAAAGTAAACAGTACAAATATGATAAATACCTTTTGACAAACAAAAGAACTGCTGGAAAATTACTGAAGGCTCTATAGCTGCATGTCTGCTGGAGAAAAACCAGAGGATGCTAAAAAACTCTGAAGTCACCATCCTTCCCTCACCTTCAAAGGATAACTCAGCCCAAACACTTTCACATTTTGTTTCTTTTTTGATATGTGAAAAGTTTGAATTATTTTCTGAATTGTTTCTGTAATGAAAGTGGTTTAAACCCTGAGGCATGAAATACATGCTGAATTCTGTGACTCAAATCTCTGCAGGATTAGGAGTCTTAAAGCTCCTGGAAGTTTACAAAAAATACATTTTCCAGCATTCAGAAATGAAAAAGAATAAAAATAAGTAGAAAACACCAGTTAATTTTTTTATAGCTCAAAAACTAACAAGCTTTTCAAAATAATTTAATTTAAAACAAGAACACAGCAAACGTTGGTGTCCCTTTACAGTAAGCAGATCTCGATTCCTGAGCAGAAGTGACACATACACCACTATGGAAGGGAGCATATTCAACTGATATTTGTAAGTTTTTAAGTTTCCTGGATTCCATCATAATACTTTGTTAAGTACTAATTAACATTTTTCACTACACAATGCCCAAAAGACCTTAAGTCAGCTTTGTAATGTATACCTCTATCTGCAGTTTAATTATTTCATTCTGCTTTTCTTCATTTTGAATTTTCAGCTGTCTAGTTAGTTCTAATATTTCCAGTTCTTTTTTCTCTCTCTGTTCTCTATACTCCTCTTCTTTTAATTCAACTAGTAATACAGTACACAAAATATGATTATTATAGCATATGTATAGATGGAAAAATGACATAATTTCCCAAATAATAAAACTTTCTTGAATAGGTCAATATTTCACAAGAGAACCACTTAATTCAAGCAAACCCCATATATTAAAACTACTTGAAAACCATCTTGTCCCATCCCAGTAAGATAGAGTTTCTTTAAAGCATCATCATGTTTGAAGCAGAGTTTGTCTGGCTTTCTTCAGTGAAGTGTATGACTAAAAAATTCTACTCTTAAAGGCTATACCAAAAATGGAAAAATAAAAAATATTGAAATTTGGGTTTTCTTTTCATTGCAATGTTATTTATTTGTGAAAATAATGTCCGACTCTCCTGAGCACAGCTAGAACAGCAGCCCAGCTTGTGGTTCAAATCAATTTTCCAGTCAACAGCTAATCCAAAATTTTATTCCTTCAGATTTTTAGGTTCAAGTTTCCAGCATCTGTCCTACCTGTCTGGAAATTTCTGCTTGTTCTCTGTTGCTGTACTATTGACGTATTGCCACTATCTAGTCTCTTGAGCAAAGATAAAATTCAATTACACACTGTCCACTTCTAGCTATCATATGTTTCTGCTAAGAAATGGAACTTGTACATGCACTTATCCTAGCTCCTACAGCTTACATGTTTTACCCAATGCCATAGCATTCAGTCTTCAGAGAACTTACATTGTTTTCTTATGTCACAATTCAACTGTGTTATTTCCAATTTGTGGTCTTCCTCTTTGTTTTTAATTTCTGTCATAAGTTTCTCAATCTCATCTTTATATTCCTGCAAATGTAAAAACTGTCATAAAAATCTTAAGGTTTCTGTGCTGCTAGCCTTCTGCAAAGCACATTAAATCTAATAACATACAGTACTCTCTAAGTAACTACTTGCTTTATCCTTGATCCAGTAAATGCAAAATGCCGAATTGCTTTTTACACAGTCTATCTGAAGTGCATGGATGAAAAATACAGCGGATTTCATTATTACAGCTATCAGTTAATATAAAACTAGGAACTGTATTATTAGGAGAACAGGCAAATGGAGACGTAGTACTCCTTTTCCCAGTCCAGGATATGATATAATGCTGCAGTTAGTTAAGTGACGACAGCTTTACTATTGAGCATTTTCGACTGCAAGAATGTATAACAAAAAATTGTATTTAAAGTATGCATTTTGTTAATATTACTTACACCAAAGATTCTACAACTTCATCCTGGCAGCAGGAGAAACACTAGTGATATCAGCAGTAATGATGCTGCTGACATTGATACTCAAACGAAGAGTTTGAGCACACCTATTTTAAGTTTGTTCCAGTAACTATTCCAGAATTACCAAGGATGTGGCTGTAGCTGCCAATGCAGAGGTTCTTACCTCTTACTCCAAGCCCTTGTCACTGCCTTTTGACAAGGTAGGCAGACATTCAGCACAGCAGTGCTTGGAGGCACTCACAAACGTGGTTACTGATTCGTAGTAATAGTATACATGGACATAGTCAAGTCACTGCCTTCAGAGCCGCAACAGTAAGTTCCACCATGCCCATACATGGATATAATGTATAGAGTCATAATATTCCCATGTTTTTCAGAAGACATTACTTATTTTATTCTCAAACTGTCAAGGTAACAGCTCTATTGGTATCAAAATTTAATTTTAGCTCAAACTTTGTACAAATACTGGCAATGAAAATCAGCAGTGAGATTCATAATCCTATACAGCCAACAGATCTGTAACTGTAGCACAGAAAAAAAGCAGAGAGATGGTAAATGGAATTTATTATCACACACAGGTAAAAGGTAGAGACTTATTACCTTCATAGCATTTACTCCCAAAGAAACTATAGACAAAATTCTGACAATTCTTGATTCTCTCACAGTACAACTGATGTAAGAAATATCAAAACCTTATTTCCAAACAAAAATTTATTTTAATGCAAGGGATTAGATTTGAGGATGTAAAGTTCAATTTGAAGCTAAATACAGCTAAAAAAAAAAGTGCATCTTAGGCTGAGGCAAAGTTCTCAGCACTTAGTTTTGTCCTCTTAGTCCTGCTAACAAATTCTCATAGTGATACTGATGTAAGAACAACTCTTCTCTTTTTACACCTAATATGTGTTAGAAAAAGTGCAACAGTAATGGTATCAGTAGCAAATCTGAGAATATAAAGGTATTTGAACTGCTACAATAGAGATAAAATATTATTTCTCTCTTAAAAGAATAATAATTTGTGACTTACCTGTTCACAAACCTTTAATTTCTCTTCCAAGATGTGAATGGTATCCTTCAGTCTATCATTTTCATCTATGTAAACAAAAAAACATGTAATACACCGAAAAGTACATTTTGGCAGTATTATTAGAAGAAGAAGAATAAGGAAATTTCTTTCATTTTTTGACTTGTCTGAACTTTAAGAAATGTTTTAGTAGACATGATAATCATAATTTATAGAATTCATAATCTCAGTCTCCATTTTATTTAACAAGAAAATTCATGGTTTAAAAATAGTATTTGCCTGGTATTACTGCTTTAAACTGTATTTTAGCCTTCTGATAACTGATTCAATAAAATCTAGCTGCAAAGTTCTTTGTCTCAGAAAAGAAATTATTATTATCATGTCTACAGCAGTTTTGAATTGGAAGATGGAACTTTTAAAGCACTTTTTTCTAAAAGGCCAGAAAGCAGTATATAAAAACCAGAATTTAGAAAAAGCAGATAATGCTTTTTTTTGAATTATTGAAAGTCACTTTGATTATTAAAAGCAGCCCTGTACTTCCAAATTTTTCAGAGATATATTAATATTTACACTAACACACCTTGAACACACAAGGGCTATAAAATTAACTGCATGGTATACATATATATTCTGGCACAAAGATATAGTAAATATACATTTTATTTTAAAATAGCAATAAGTGTTTGTCAAGTATTTGTGGATAAGAGTGAATCTCTTAGCAATATTAAACTGAGGATTAAGACTCTGGTTTTACGAAGTAATAAAAAGTATGCATAAGCACTTTGATAGACTGTGGTCCAATAGCTGAATGATACTTTCTCAGTTTCTGTAAAATTGCCTGTGGTATGCTGAAATAAATTTAAAGCCCAACTCGGTGAGGCAGAACTTATTCTACATGTGGATTCTAGCTAGGATAATAGCAATAGACATTCATTAAGCATACAGTCCACCAAAATCTGCACAGGGTTGATTCTAGATATATTTTTTTCCCTTTCTATTTGGCTGCCACTGAATTTCTCTGAAAAAACCCAGTAAATATAAACAAAAAATTAAATGCCTGCTAATTCTAAATTACAGCACAGTACAGAATACGTAAGAACAATTTTGCTTTTACCTTTCACGTTACACTGGTTTTCAATGGTTTGTGTTAGACCTTTTATCACATTCTGTAGAGTAGTACATTCTAAAAGAAATGAAAAATCCAGTATTTTTAAACAATTTCTTCATAATTTTAATATTTTGTTTACAAATTTTCTCCAATATTTTATAGTTATCTTGATTAAACATTAGTCTGAATCTTCTTACCTACTACAGAGATAATTCACGTTACCATTACATGGTTACTGCTTAATTTTAGCTTTTACTTTGATGACACATTAAAAACAATTTTATCAAGAAATACGAACAATTTCATAAAACTATTTCATTTTTGGTTCTAGCCAGAAAACAAAGATGTTATTGCTATTTGGGAAATAACGAGATTTTCCATTGCAGCAATTTGATATAATTAACGAAACTGAAGCTTACTTTCCTGACAGAATATTTGCCAAGACTAACACTATCCACCCACTGCTTTTTCTCACCTCCTTTTTAGTTCATGTTCACATTCATCTTGCTGCTCTACATAAATGTGAAGATTCAGAATATGCTCCTACATCCCTATTATCTCATCTTAAAATCATTATATGTATGCATGTGTATAAGCATGCAACTTGCTATCAGTTTACATATTTATATTTTAAAATTTTTTTAACTGTATTTTTAATATTTGAACACCATATGGGCTGCCTGTAATAAAACATCTGGTCTTCATTAAAAGCTATTTTTATCCCTTTTGTTCTTTTGTAACCTTACCAGTACCTTTATAAAATATTCTAAGACTGGAGACACGAAAACTGAGATTGCTTGCTCTTACGACTTTTCTTCCTATTTTCAGAGCAGCACTAAATTTCTGAATTTTTTTAGTAACTTTTAATTCCTGCAGCAGATAAAGCATGCTAAGTTATGTGTCATAAGACTAAAGCTCTGTTGAAAACTATAGATTCTATAATTAAGAATACATTACACAGTAATAGCGTCAAAAAGATTAATTAAGCTCAGAGATTCAGTTTTCCAGTCAATCTTTTTGACCTGTAGTCTATTTTTTCATCAAGTCGGCTTTTCATTTGGCCGTACTTAGCTGCGTTCTCTCATTCTATGCTTCAAAAAAAACCAGTAGAGGGCGGACAAACAGCACAGAAACATTGCCTCCCCTCACTTCCTGCAATGGCTCAAAAGGACTTGTGGAAAAGTCCTATTCAAAGTTGGAAGCATTAGGCTAGCATGCCCATTTGTACCAACTAGTTCTCCTAGAAATTTCCTCCCACTTCAAAATGTATAGAAATAAACAAAACTGCTTGTAATCCGTGCACAAATTGGAAAGAGATCTATGTATTTGAGTAAACAACAGTACAGCAGCTACTTTTACAATGAATCTCAGCTATTTAAGCGCAAGCCACCCATTTGTCCAGTCCCAAGAATATCTGCTTATCTTCCTTATCTTTAAAGGACGTATCTTGGCAAATCCCTTATGAAGTTACAGTTGTGACTGATGGAAAAGATTACTGGGAACCCACAAGTTTTGCTTACCTACGTTAAAAATGAAAAAGAAAAAAAATGGTTGCAAATTTGTGCATCACTATCAAAACATTTGAAATGGATTTTGTGTGGTTCCCTCCCTGTAAAGAATATTCCCTACGTGCAGAAAGACTCAACAGCCTAAATGCTCTTTTCCCCTGTTTAATAACTATAATTTGTTGCAGTTTCTTCCATCTGCATTTATAATTGAAGCCACTGGGGTTTTCTAACTTGACAATTAAATGAATCACTTTTTCCTTTAACACCTTTGAAACACTAAGTCAACAAATATGTAGTCCTGAAGATGCATATGCTACCGTAAGAATTCCATAGTGCACTTTCTTTTAAAAAACTACAGTATATTTTAGTTCAAAATCGTAGCCTGCACCAAAAGAATGCATTTAGTCACTAAAGAAAAACTTTGGAGTAGAAAACAAGAACACTAGATGTGTATCTGTTTTAAGTGGACGGGCAATAATTTACACTATGCAAAAACTGTGGTCCCGAACCTCACCTTTACTAAGCAAAGAACATATCAAGACAAAACAAAGCTCATTTATGGCCCTTCAGAACATGTACACACTTGTCCAGTTGCTCATCTTTTCCCACCTTATCTTTGATTAAAGTGTTTTACTTTCTATTTGTTGAGTTTTAGGTTTCTTTCTTCGCATTTCCTTCAGAATTCCCAGTCCTACCTTAAACAATTCTAAAGAGAAACTTCTGGCAATCAAGGATATCAAGGAGCCCTCCGGTTCTCACACATGCTTGACATTTTTTGGGGTGTGAAATGCTGTTCCTATTTCTGTTTTTCACACTAACCAGGAGTTCTTTAGCCAGTATAAAACTCCACTTCCTCCTCGCCACGGTCACTGGCCACAAAACCTTCATGGCAAGCGGACCAACAGCTTTTCTTTCCGTAGTGCTTTTTCTGCTCCTCTGCTCAGAGCAGCAAGTTTATTTGGAATCATGGGTGAATGAACCATCCACCAGCACATAGTGTCTCATTTTAACTTAGCTGTTCTGTGAATTGTTTCGTAGTCTACTAACAAGCCTTACATTCTAAGGCTGAGTTGTTTACCTATCCTGTAATTCATTTGCTTTTGTATTAAATTTGTCATAGGATGAACTTGAGAATGCTCTTCAACTCGAGAATGTACATTATGACCGTGTGCTGACACTTTTCATCAAGAAATTGACATAGCAGTCCAAACCTAGGGATTTTTGTTGCCCTTGGACCAAATGATACTTCTAGGAAATGTGGCTGAGCTGGGTTCTGACAAGGAGCCTGGGAATAAGGCTAGGATAAGTCCATTTTTCCAAGCCACAGTTGGCAGAATCACTGCTTAAAATCCATTCTTGCAATTAGAGTCTGTTGGGATAACTGTGGCTAGAGTAAGAACGGAAGTATCACTGCTACCTTTGGTCTCTTGCACCTTCTCCAGTCTTGCACAGGATCACTCTATAACCTCATCAAAAGAATAAAGTGTTTTTTTTTTTTTTAATCCCACAGTGGTTTGACTTTCAAGTAGGTTTTACAAACGATTGAATTATTACACACAAAACTTAGTGTTCTTGATTCTCAATACACACTATGCTATCACCCCTTCTGAAGGGTCAATGTGCAGGTGAATTCAATAAAGGCGCAAAGACCATTTCCATCCATTTCAAAATGAAAAAAAGTGAAATGCTTTGGAAACATATACTCAATACAATTTATAATAACTACACCAAGTGTAATGTCCTTTCAAAATATTTTTAATATTACAGTCACTCCAGTAATGTTATAACTGAAGGCCTGAACACCTGACAGGATCCACCACAGATTATGGCAATTTACTGCCCCAAGATACTTCGTGAAATTCTGATTTCTGATCACCACTAATGAATACGGTTCGAAAATATAAACTTAATACGCACTTCATGCCATGACACTTAAAGTGTTTACTTTATTGGTAAGCTCGTTAACCTAATAAAACAACCATGAGAACTGTCTTAATTTCTATATGCATTCTGCCCCTTTGACATCCCTCATTTACTTTTTACTTCTTTATCATCAAGTAGCTTTCAGAAACATCTCTTTGAAGTCTCACGTTGTTCCAAATTCTTGCTTTTCGCTTTTTTTTGTTGCTACTACTAACAACTCTGCAATCTCTCTTAATGACCAGAAACCTTGGCTTCCAACAATTCTGCCTCCTATCTATACCTGTACAAATTTGTACAACTATTATGACTTCAATATTACTGAGATTTGGGGTTTTTTTTCCTGAATATCCCTGCTGTTAAAACTTTAGTTCATATTTCATGCTGATTGCTCTGGTATTTTTATGTGGACTTCTGCCAGCCACATTTTTTTCTTCCTATCACACGTTTCAAAACAGCTCCAGAGTTCGGTCTCTTCAGTTATATCAGCACAACTATCTTCCCAAATAACTTCCCTCTTATCTCATTGAATTGAGGCACTTCTATTTACAAAACTCACATCTCTGCTGATTTTCATCTATTTTCATTACATTCTATTTACATAGTCCTTGGAGCAGTCATCCCAGCTGCTCTGATTTCCCAGCTTGTTTCTTTTACTTTCACTGGCATCTTTGACCTCACAGCTTTTATGCCAAGAATAATTTCTCTTTTTTAATCCACCTTTTCCTTTTTTAAAAAATATATTTTTATAAACTCTCTCCCCTCTGCTTTTGTCAATAACGAGGCCTCTTGATCTGTTTCTGAATGACTGTTCCGCATTCTCTAATTTTTCTAATCTTTTTAGACTAATCTATACTTCTGCTATCCACAAGCTTCTATGGAATTCATTTAGCAACTCTATTTTGTAACGTATGGAAAAATTCCTCCTTTCATTTGCTTTAAATTAATCAAAAAGTTTAACTTCCATCTAGTTCTCTTACTACAATAAAAAATGAATAGTCATTCCCTATGCACTTTCTCTATGCCATTCATAATTTTACAGCTATGAGTCATATCAGCTCTATTCTTTCTATTCAGGCTGAAAAGTTTCTCGTCTACTTGAAGCCTTCTTTCAGATTTTCCAAAATGGTGACCAGACCTGTGAGGGTCCCAAGTGCATTGTCCTTCAGCCACCTTCTGGGTGTTTGGCTGCGCTCAAAGCCAACTTAGAAACTGAGTACAGTTGGTGATCTTGATAAACAGCTCTTAGAATAAAGCTGGAAGGAGATCCAGAAATGGCTGCCCATGCTTCCCTTGGGAGCTGTTTTTAAGCTGAGGCTTTTGCCCTTGGCTTACCTTAAGCTATGCTGCAGCTGTGTTGCAGCCACATACCATGTAGATCTAGACCCTGGTCATGACAGACGGCGTGACTTCTTGGCTTGACTGCATACTTACCTCCTCACTAGGGACCTGCTAACAAACACTAGACGATGTATGGCCCTTGTTACCATTTCTGTACCTCATCCTGACTCCAGTCTTGACCTTAGTCCTGTTCCATCACTACGTACTTGTTTGGTAACGTGGACTTCTGGCTAGCTCTGGCAGCCCCCACTGGGCCTGCATCGCTATGGTGGGAATGAGTCTCAGCTGTGAAGCCCCTACTTTTGTGGGCCTTGTTACGTGATCGGTTTCTGCTTCTCTGTCCTTTGCCCCTCCCTTACAACACCCAACCTTGCCACATTCCGTGTTATCTTTTCTAGTTCTGGTGTGTCCATTTTGAGATGTGGGGACCAGAACAGTACACAAAAATCATAGGCTTTACAAGGACATGCTTTTTATTTCTCTGCTTCTTCCATAATCAAGCCTATTCACTGTGTTTGCTTCTTTGACCTGGTATTTTCAGAGAACTGCCCAGAAGGACACTAAGATCTCTTTCCTGAGAAGCAGCCATCTAAGGCCAGCCACTGTTTATATATAATGCTTCCCAAATGCACTGCTACTGGTTTTCATCTCCCTTTTTATCACTTGTAATTCTGTATAATGAGATTCTTGGTAGAACTAAACAGATTAGCACCATTAGCAAGCTTCACTTACTTGCTCGCTCGCTTTTCCAATTTCTTTTTGGATTATGCTAAATTATTCAAGTCCCAGCAAATATCTAAGCGAAACCAACTGGTAATCTCACTCCAGCGTGAAACTAAGCTTATTCCTACCTTGTTCTCTTAACTTTTAACAAGCTGACTCGTCAGAACCAAAGTTCTATGAAAAGATGGCACCTTTCAGCAACTCCACAAACTACAGAAGGATAAGCAACCACAAAACTATGCTAAGTAGGAGATTTTATTTCTCTTTTTGAACACCCATCTGAAAAGATATACTTCCATAAAAAACAACAAAATGTTAATTTAATAATTTTCTCTTCAATTCCTCTTTTATTTGGCAACTTTTTTGTTATGATGTGGAGGCATACAATTCCCACCTGTAAAATAGTAAATGCCATTTCATTATCTAGCTTCTATTGTAACAGTCTGAATCCTTATAATATTAGCTATTATTGCTATTCATAACTATTTAGCACCATAATGACACTTGCTATACAAAGTAAAAGAAAAACAACTCAAGCAGATCACATTAAAGCTGATATTAACACAAGTATAGCCTAAGGAATAAAGTTAGAAAAGTGGTGTCAGCTTAACTGAACTCAGCCTTGAAGGATGACATGCTATTCCTTACACTTCATAACCAAATTGGAAATGTCACTGAGATAAAATCTTGATGGTGACATTATAAACACAAAATGAGCTGTCACACTGTTTAATCTGACCTATTCAGTGATTAAATCTCACACAGGTAAGAAGTATAATCACTTTGGACAACTTTTTAGTCCTTGAGGAGTTAAACAAATGCCTAGGCAGAACAAAACATTGAGCTTCCACCGATACTCAAGGTCCTTACACAATCAATTTAAATGAGCAAAATTTGGAGGAATATTAAAACTTCAATATCCTAATCAGCATGGTACAGGGAAAATATATTAAAAACCCCAAAGTGGGCTATCAGGTTCTTCCTAAACAAACCACAATGCACATACAACTAAGATATAATTCTCTATGTAACCTCAGAGCACCAGCCCCACCAGTCTGACATGCCACCTCCAGTTACATGTAAGCTTTGACATTTCAGAATGCAGCAAAATACATATTCAGGAATGCATGTGGCTAATTTCTCATTGGGCAAAGCATTTCCGGTGACCAGATAAACTATCATATTGATACCAACGGAACAGCTCAGCTGGGAGTGCAACAGTGTCAGTGCTGACCTTACTAGTCCCAGATGTTGACACTGTTCTTCTATACAGACCTCTGAGCTACTTACGGTTTAACATAACTCACAGGATAGCACTTCAAGAAAAACTCCTGATGTTAATTTGCTGAAAAACGTTAGCTTTGTAAACTGTGGGAGTTCACTAGAAGCTCAAGTGAAAGGTAAACATTTGGCACAACAGCAAGGTAAATAATTGGCACAATATCATCAGGTGTACCAAACTCAATTTATCCTCTCTCTTCTTCCCTGCTAACACATTGTTTCCCAGGAAAAGGATATAAAGCAATCAGAAGAAAAACGATAAAAGGAAAAAATGAACAAAAATACAAAAGGAAAGTTTCTCTTTCACAGGTATTGCACGAACTCAAAAATCCCTTGAAGTGGATGGGTACTAACATCACTGGAAAACAGTTACTTTAATGTAGTTCTCTAGACACATTTGTGGATTAGTTATCTGGCTTATGCAAATGAGATGGATTCTATTACATGACGTAAGATTAAGCATTACTGTTATTTACACAATATCTCAGATCCTTGATATTATAGTTTTGTATTTTATATGACTGAAAATAATGGAAATATTTCTCAGAATTTCCTGAATATATGCAAAACCCATACCATTTCTTAAAAAATAACTTGCCTTCTTTTGCTGATTCTTCTTTTGATTGACTTAATGTTAATAGCCTGTTACATTTTTCCAGCTGAAGAACCAGTAAGTTATTTGCTTCATTAATTTCTGATATTTTCTAGAATATTGGAAAAACACTAAAGTTATATTAATATACTCTATGTTATAAATCTTGATTTTTAAATTAATATATTATTTAACAATTTCACAACACTGCAGTCACAAACCTGTAGAATTTGCCATTACTTAGAAAAGTAATGCTAGACTTGAAAGCTTATGCTATTTGAGTCTACTCTGCAGCACTAAGAGTGCCAACTTATGTCCCTAGTTATAAATTAGTTTCTTCTCAGTTTTGGAGTCCACAGTCTGGATCAATCCTCAGCCAGGTTCTTTCTACTACTTTGCATATGAAGCTGCCAATGACCTCAATGAGCACCAACGTGAGTGATGAGCGCGAACAGGAATTGATACAACATGCTTTTTCCATGAGAACTGCTAAATTTATGTTCGGTACCTTTTTTATATTATCTCTGGTATGGTTTTACTGGTCAGGAAATCACCACAGGGCTGGACAAAATGGGTCTAACAAGAAATACAGCACCAATTTTCCTCAGAGGATCAGTCTTTCAAGAACTAACATATAAGTAAGATAAAGAGAGCTCAATGCATATGGAGTATAAGAACAGACGCTACTGCTATGGCAATAACACTTTGCTAGAACAACGAACAATTTCTGAAAGGACAGTCCAGCAAAGCTGTGTGACACTGTTGTCTTCAACAGCAGCTTCTGATACAAAGTTATACTTCCTGAGAAGTGGCTTTTTGGCTTTTCCTGAGAAGCCAAAATTGGCCTCTGCACCATTACAATTCTAGAACAGAAACAGAGGCTTCACAGGCTCCCTGGAAGTCACTCGTAACATGGTGATACAGTCAATATGAACACCTTCCAAAGAAAGCTGGTATTAATGGCATGTTAATAAAGAATAAACTGATATAACTTAAAAGAAATTTTCACTTGAAAAGCTTATTAAAAGGTCACAAAATATTTATAGATAGCGGTTCTCATATGTTTTTACTGTTTTCACTTACTTTTTCTATCTCTGAGAAGTTAACTAAAAGTTTATCAAGGTTCACCACGCTGGTTTTCTTCATAGTTTCTTCATGGCTGTGATTCATTTATTTCTCACCATATAATCTAATGATCACTGTACCTATAAAAAACAGACCTATGAATTAATATATTTCTCATCCATATTACGTGAAAAGATTCTATATGCACACATGTAAGCTGAACAAATAACATCTTTTTAAATTAAAACTATTTTTTGCATGTGAAGCTGAACTTCAAGCACCCTAAGATCTTCCATTTCTAGGAAACTCAGTGAATGTCAGAAACCCCAAGCAAAATCTGTCAAACCGTTAGATGATATAGTTAAATCTGGAATATCTTGCTGCAATTAAAAAACAAACCCCGAATCCACTTCCATAGATAAAAGGATGTATTTTTACCTAAATGTATCAGTGGTCTGCACAGAGGATGCTTTTAAAACATATGGCTAATTTCTCTTTAGATACACTGCCGAAACAGACTGGTCTTCCTGCCCTCATTTTAATGAGTCAGAAATTCCATCCATTGAAACAATTACTCATTCTCTACTATGCGTATTTTAGAGACAACATATGAAATTCTGTTGTTTTATTAACTTAAAAAATGTTACTTAAGTAAATGAGATTTTACCTGGCACGCATTCATGCAGGACCTAGACTTTTTACCTGTGTAGAAGCTTTAGTACCTAACTATGCAGCCTTCAAGTTACTTTCACATTTTCTCATAAAAAATTTGCATTAATATCAGTGATGAGACACTGCAGTATGTAAACCTTTCGGTATGAGTAAAAAGACAGTATTCTGAAAAGTACTCACATAACTCCAGATTATGAACACACTCTTGTTTTTAGTAGAAATTCTACTTAGAGAGCCTTCAACAGAGATGGATCTGAAAGACGCAAGTACGAACGCTTCTAAAAATATCTAAACTGTATCGGAACCTCACGCTCCACAAAACAAAACTTCCCCAACCAATAAACCACATATGCCAGACAAAATCATCAATTCTACATGGTAATATATGGACTATCTTTTTATGAATAACAAAAAACTGCAATGAGATATGAAGTTAGAATGCGTGCAGTACCCAGAAACTGAATAGGTTTCCAGACAGAAATACCTACAGTAAAATTAGAGGGAAATAGATACCTAAGTGAGTAACTATTAAGCAGGAAACAAAATAACTGAATTATTTTCTCAATCAGTCAATATATACAAGTCTTTATGTGTATGTAACTTCTTTGCCAAAGCAGTAAGATATTTGTTCTGTGTGTTTAATACCCATTTTTCTCTTGTATCCACTGTTGCCTCAGAGGGACTAAAACTAATTCATTAGCTAAAGCTAATTATTTTTTTTAATTAACAATTTAAAAGAAAATATGTAGTATTAGAGAACTAACACTTCTAAGTTAGTGGATTTTTAACAAAGCCTGCATTCTTACACACTTACGTTATTTCAATGCAATCATTTGTTAAAGTGGACTTTAAGATAATTCATCCAGGACATTCAATCTTGCCTAATAATTACATATCTTAAATGTTCTACTTGTTGATAATCTAAATATACACTGCAAATGTCAAGCCCTGATCTTTCCAGTTCTTTTCATAAGCTACATTTTATATATTTCTCAGCCCCCTCTCCTTTTTATCATGCTCATAAAGCTGTGTTTTACCCTCTAAATTTTGACTGAAGGTGGCAGTTCATGGAGCTGCCATGTCATGCGCTGTTTTGTGTGTTTCCTTAGTCCATGGCATCATTTATTTTCCCAGAACACAGGATGTGCTCAGGCCTTGGCAGCACTGGGCAACCGTGCCACTGGGAATAAAGCTCCTGCTGAACTAAACCAGCAAATAAAAAACGATATGTTTTAATTTTCCAACAGAAAAACTAATCACTTCTATTTTTGTGTATCTTATTATATACGTTATGTCACCGGAAGGCACTTTTGTTAAGCTTCCCACCTGTTTTGAACTATGATATTTGGAACATAACAGCTTAAGCAGCCTAGTCTGACGGGAGGTGTCCCTGCCCATGCCAGGGGGATTGGAAATGGATGATCTTTAAGGTTCCCTCCAACACAAACCATTCTATGATATCTCCCACCAGACCAAGCTGCTCAAGTCCTCATCCAACCTGGCCTTGTACACTTCTAGGGAGGGGAACACAGAAATTCCCTTGGCAACATGTTCCAGTGCCTCAACAGCTTCATTGCGAAGAATTTCTTCCTATGTCTAATCTAAATCTTCTCCCTTCCAATTTAAAGCCTTGTCCTATCACTCCATGACCTTGTGAGAAGTCCCACTCCAGCTTTCTTGTAGCCCATTCAGGTACTGGAAGATCACTATAAGGCCTCCTCAGAGCCTTCTCTTCTCCAAGCTCAACAGCCCCAAATCTCAGCCTGTCCTCGTAGGAAAGGTGCTCCAGCCCTCCGATCATCTTTGTAGCCCTCCTCTGGTGCCATTCCAAAAGCATTATATACTTCTTACGGTGAGGATTCCAGAACTGGACACAACATTCCAGATGAGGTCTCACAGGAGAGGAATAGAGGGGCAGAATCTCTTCCCTCGCCCTGCTGGCCACGCTGCTTTTGGTGCAGCCCAGGACATGGTTGGCCTTCTGGGCTGTGAGCGCACATTGCCGGCTCACTTCGAGCTTCTCCTCGACCAGCACCCCCAAGTCCTTCTCTGCAGGGCTGCTCTCAAGGACATCATCCACCACCCTGTGTTGAAACTGGGATTGCCCCGACCGATGCTTCAAATGTATCAATTAAGGTACACTGCCCGCACGCTTTAAAGACCCAAACTATCACCGCCACAGCGCGGTTGAACCCCAGTCCCTCCCCGGGTTTCAGACACCCGCGACAAGACAGCGGCACGGCTGCGGTGCCGCAGACCGCACCGACGACGCTTGCTGAGCCCGGTGGCCCCTTCCCCTGTTGCACCTCCTCAGTTTGCCCGCACACAGCGTCCCGAGAAAGCCCCGAGCCCCTCACGGCCCCACGGGCACCGAACACCCTCTCCCGCCTTCAGCCCTGCCAGACGCGGCGGGACGGAGCCACTGAGGGCGGGAACCGCGCCCCGCCGCCGGACCGTACCACGCCGGCCCGTGGGGGTCACACCGTCTCTCTCCCCCCCGCTGGCGGAGCGTACCACTGCCCATCCCCTCTGCCCGCTGCCGACGGAGCGTACCACTGCCCGCCACGTGGGGGGGTCGCTTCGCCCCGTCCCCCCGCCACCTCCCTGGTGGGCTCGACCGCTTCGCCTCGTGCTGGTGGAGGCGGGGTGGAGGCGAGGGGGTGGAGGTGGTGCTGACGGCTCTGGTGAGGTGTTCCGTGGATAAACGTTTGTTTGGGTCCAGGGTGGTGCCGGAGTTGGGGGTACTGCGTCCCGTTCTGCCTTGAGACGTCGCAAGGGCAGCGCCAGCAGTCGCCAAAACCCCAAACCAGCCTGGAACGCCGCAGCTGTTGATGCCCTCGTTTCGTCCATCTGCGCGGGGCATCAAATGCACGTGAAGAGGCGGCTTGTCGACTTCAGCTACAGCTGAGGGGGCGTTTGGTGTGTGAATGAACGTTCCCTCGAACAACAACAAGGAGAAGTTGAATGGGAACCGTTTCGTGGCAGACAGAGATCAATCGGTTGATCGATCCCGCTCAGTATTTACGCTATGCTTGTCACTGTGGCTACTGAGCAGTGATGCTCCCTGGCCGGTCCCTCCTGTGTCTGAGGGACCACAAGGTTTTTTGGATGCCCAGTGTGATTTGGGGGCACCTCCTGAGCTGGCGGAGCTGGGATTCAGCGCTGAAGAGGAGCTGATCTCAGTGGGTCGATGCCACCGAGGTGCTGGCGGTGACTGAGCATCGCACTGCTGCTCTGGGGACACTGGGAAACCCATCATTCTGCTTGGAATATGAAGAAGTAAAAGTTGCACTGTTAATTTTTTTTTTCTGTTAGTGAAATTTAATAGAATCATAGAATGGTGTTGGGTGGAAGGGACCTTAAAGATCATCCGGTTCCAACTCCCTTGCCCGTGGGCAGGGACACTTTCCACTAGACCAGACTGTTCAAAGGCTCATCCAGCCTGGTCTGGAACACCTAATACCAAGTCACTTTAAGATTACCTTGCCCTAACACTCTTAGGATTCTGCCAGGCTTTATTTTTGTGTTTCTTTTTTTTTTTTTTTTGTTAAAGTAGGCATGTGGGATAACCACGGGGCTGTGAATAACATTTCTGTGAAAGCAGAGGCAAACAAGCCCTGTGGTCCCACAGTAAAAGAAAATTACTTCTCCCTCTCCACCCTTATTCTTACCTTAGTAGGTATAAATTGTTTCTTTTTCTAGGCTAAATTTGAGTTAATGATCAAGACATACCAACCTGTCTTTAATCCTGCTAGGAGCGTCTAGTCTAGGGTTTAATAGTTTAATATCCTGCTTTGCTATGGAAACAAACTGTATTGGGGCAGTGGGGACTCTTCAGTGTCTGGGTTCTCGTAAGTAAGTGTAACTATAGAACAGGCTTCTTAGCCATATACCTTTGCTGAAAACTTGATAGAAATATATTAATCGTTTTGTTCTTTACTTCATCATCATAAGGTTTCAGGATCAGTAGTACTGTGTGAGTGACTCTTTGTAATACTTAGAAGAGTCACTGAGTAATTTACTTTGAAAGGAGCTTCTGGAGCTTCCCCAGTTGAGACCGCTTTTACAAGCAGAGTCAGCTTCAAAACTAGAGTGGGTCGCCCATGGCCTTGTCAGCTCTGGCAAAAATCTTCAAGGAATGGATTGTCTCGTGGTAGAATCTGAAGAGGAATTGTTTTACAGGTTTGGGCTTAGACAAAAGGAGCTCTTAATTTACTTTATGGATATAGATTTTTTTTTCAGAAACAGGCTGTAGAATTACTTTCCTAGAGCCACATCTGCAGGCTAGACTAAATGGACTTGTTCTGGAAAATGCTAAATATGCTGTGGCATTGTCAGATGGTCGGATTTTGTTTGCAAAATCAGAGGTGGAAGATATTGCATCTTGAATACCTGTTGATGCTGTCCTCAAGAGAAGAACTGCCTGCCCTGCAGATCAGAAGCCATGGGGGCATGCAGCACCCTTCACGCCTGAGCATGTCCAGAGGAATAACCTGCCAGTCATGGTCACAAATGCAGTTTGCAGGCATCTGCTTTATCAGGTTGTCTGAGAGTTCATGTTCTCTGGGACACCGACACAGACAAACTGATGAAAATAATTTTTGTGAGTGGAAGATCTGCAGCTGGGATGCAGGTGGGGAAAGGACTGTTGTAGTCATAGACCAAAATTGGGACACCAAGTGTGTCATGATGATGGATACTATTAGGGAAAGGGGTACTCCCTGTGAACTCAGTGAGGCTGCTGGTGTTTTTTAGGTATTTTTCTGGACTCAACTGACCAACTTTTGCAAAGTATGTTACACACTTCCAGTTGTCCTTGAAAACTGCAGTACTGTCAAAAACCTGTTCAACCAACCTGTTGGTATTTAAAGAAAAAAAATTCAAAGTTTAGTAAAGTTATTTGTCAGAAAAGACTAGATCAGTGTTTTAGTCGAAGTGAAATGTCACAGTAATAGGTGCTCCTCTTAGACTTAGGAAAAGGTGCACCATCACTGTTCAATAAAAGCGAAAAAAACCCAACAAACCCTTGAGTGGTGAGCATTTTAATGCACAATAAACCACAGTGTATTACACAGACTGCTTTTTTTGTGTTAATGATTTTAATGGTGGTTTATTTTACAAGTTACATCCACAGGAAGATGGTGGATGAAGACTGAAATCCAATTCTGATAATTAGGCAAAAATCCCAGCTTTTGGCCATATGTTATATTTGCAATATTGCTATGGTGAATGACCCATGTGTAAATATGTCATTTAACCACTGGAAAGGTGATTATTATGAACAGAGTGGGAAAAAATGCAGAAAAAAAAACTTTGAGGGAAAAATGTATGACAGATTTTGACACAGAAATACATGGAACAAAAAAGTCATAAGACTGGGTAGAACATTTAAGTTCTAATAGGTTTAGCAGTTAGCAAATATTCTTTTGTTTTAGCTTTTAAAATATTGCTGCTAAACTAGTAAGCCATTGGGTACTGCAAACTTCCAAAATAGGAGAGCTTTTCTATAGTTCATTTAGAGTTCATTCAATTTTTCTGCCTGTTTTATAGAGTAGTAACTTCTCTGGCAAGACCATATATGAGTCTGGTGGTCACTGAAAAAATGTCTGACATCCACTGAGTGTTAGGCAAGTGAGGAGGTCTTTTCTGGCAGAAACCAGCAGGTAGCTGGGGGATGCTGCATTAGTGGTTTGGGCCCCTCACTACAGGAAAGACGTTGAGGCCCTGGAGCGTGACCAGAGAAGAGCAACGAAACTGGTAAAGGGGCTGGAGAACAAGTCTTATGAGAAGTGGCTGAGAGGCCTGGGGTTGTTTAGCCTAGAGGAAAGAAGGCTGAGGGGAGATCTTATCACTGTCTACAACTATCTGAAAAGAAGTAGTAGCGAGGTGGGTGTTGGTTTCTTCTCCCAAGTGATAGGTCGTAGGACAAGAGGGAATGGCAACAAGTAGTACCAGGAGAGATTCAGACTAGACATTAGGAAAAATATCTTCACCAAAAGGGTTCTCAGGCACTGGAACAGGCTGCCCAGGGAGGTGGTTGAGTCACCGTCCCTGGAAGTGATTGAAAGATGAGTAGATGAGGTGCTTAGGGATGTGATTTAGTAGTGGACAGGTACAGTTGGACTCGATGACCTCAAAGTTCTTTTCCAACCTAGTGATTCTATAATTCTATGAATACAGTACAACCTACAGAGGGCTTCAAATACCAAGTGGAAAACACAAGTGCCTTTTATTGCCATTATGAACATCTCCGTAGAAGAAACTTCTGTACCAAAGACCAGTGGCAGCCATGTTTCCTGTATTGTTTCTCGCAAACAGCATCATCTGTGTACATTTGAAACCTAGGCATAGGCTTGAGTAATTTTTTATTGATCTTGTTATTTTTACATTTTAGTGGTCTTTAACACTCTTGCTTCCAACCCAAGTCATATCAGAGGAATGTATCAGCTGCATTTACAGTTTTAAGGGTTGAAAGATTCAACTGAGTTTACAAAAGAATTGTTTTCTTATTCTAAAGAGCTTATGGAAGAAAGAGGGAGATTTTAACCTGCTTTAGGCTGCTAGAGCACTCATCACAGCGTTTAACTCACTATAGTGAGTGCTACACTGCGGAGTAGCTTAGTGAGATGGGGGTAGAAATTGTACTGTCACCCATCTTGAGCATTAGCATGCAGCTTGCTACGAAGTATTCCTCTTGCTGAGAGAATTTATTTTTCAGGAGATGAAAGCTGTCTGTCAGGAGGTATTTTTGGTATAGAAGCACTCATTTCTGTTGTGTTCTCCAGAATGTTTTGTTTGTCCAGAAGATGAAAACATAAAAATACACACAAATGCATATGAATACATTTATTAAGTAGGTTAATATACTAGAATATTTTAAAAGATAGATATCGAGACATATAAATAAATACTTATATGTATGCTTACAAGTGTATCTGTTAGAATGATATCTGTAGCCATTAAAGTAACCTCAGTAAAAATAGTTAACAGGAAGTTTTTGAAGGAAAAAAGAAGATAGGTATGTGACCTTTTTCTCATAATGGGAGCCATCAAACAACATAAAAGGCTACTTAGTTTTATTTTGAACTGTTATTTTGTTCAGAAACAGAACAGGAATGTTCTTCCACAAAGTATTTTTTTCCTCTGTACTTTTGTCTTTTTGCTTGGGAAAGGATGACCTAATCTTTGCTTTGTAGCTTTAGTAATTGAAAAAATAATGGCTTAACATTAGTGTTTATGGTATGTATCAAAATAAAAGTTTAATTATTTGTGACATTGGTAGGCAGTAGATTTCTGATGTTGCTTATATAAATTCCATGTTCTTGTAATCTCATCAGGAGCATTCTGTGTTACAGCATGAATTAAAAAAAAAAAAAAAAGGTAAACCCTATGTAAACTGGAAATGAAATCTCCTAAAGTGTGTGCTATTCTGTGGCTCTGTAAAAACTAGGATTTTGTCATCTCCAGAAGGAGTCATTAGGGTCAGATCTAAAAATCACACAATATTCTGTGTTAGATGTACCACATGCTCAACTTAAAATGGCTTTGGTTTGCCTTCTGAAATAAATTACTACAGTGGGAAAACCAGCTCACTGTCTCCTGCTGTCTGTAAGCCTTTGTCTGGAATAGCCTGTGCTTGTCTGCAGCATAACTTTTAATAAAATATTTAGCCATGTGGTATTGAAGGTAGACAGCATGTTCCAGCACTTTGTTGCATAGGCAGACTAGTACGTGCTGTTTCCAAGGGGAAAAAAGCCCCTCATATGTCATTACAGCCTAAGAGACCTTTGCAGTCATTTAGCTTATCAAAACAATATTTTTGTTTCAAAAGTTTCAGCCATCATTCAAGCAGGGGTGAAAACACTGATTTGTAGCATAGCTTGTTTGCTGTTTGTCTCACACAGGTGCTCATTTGTGTTGATCTTGTTTAAATTTTCTCAGGTGTATATATATGTACCCATGCCTAAACAGAAATTGTGTACCTAGACTAAGTAATTGAACTATGTTAATACAAAACCTTAATCTATGCTATAGGGAAGAAGGCATCTCTTTGAACACAAACAGATTCATAATGCCCTGAGTCCTTCAGTAGTCAAACGTTTGTTATTAGAGCATATCAATATCATCCACTTGCAGTCAGTTTCAGAGAGAAAATAATTATGCAAGAATAGATTGTTGATTTTAATGATTTGCTTCTGTAAAATTTAAAGTCACTAGAACTATTTTCTTCTTACAAGATCTTCACTTTATGAATTACTTCATACTGCAGCCATGGCATATATTCTATGCAGTTTAAATAGGATATGACAAAGAAAACCGATGAACCTTAGCGATGAAGAGCAATAGAGAAAGGATGAAGTCAAGAGAAGTAGTTGTATTGCTTCCACTGGCTTCCTGAGTTACTTAGCCTGTATTCCTTCACCTTCCCATTTACATTTTTCTGTTGACATACTGATGAATCAAATTGTTATAATCTCAATTTTAAGAACAACTATATTCTTATAATTAATTTGTAATTCTGGATCTCTTCTAACTTCAAATTAACGCTGAACTTTTGACCTAGTTTTCTTATACTCTTAAAAAAATCAGCGTGGTGGTGAGTGTTTGAGATGTGAGCGTATGTGTCAGATTGGCAAGGAGCATATTTTCTTAAATACATCTAGTACACCATAAGAACTACATTTTCCAGAGGTTATCAAGTTTTGTCTAGTTGATCTTATTGAAGGAGCCCATTTGGACAGTATTTTGTTTGTTTTCTTTTGTTTCTCACATTTCCCTCTATTGACTATTAGTCGTCTTCTGTGGAAGTTAAACAGTTGAGGATGGTCTTATAAGAAAAGAGTGCGTGTATCTATAGTATCATTTATTACAGGTAAACAACTTATAAAAACACGTGCGTCTTTTTTCTTGTATTTCTCTTGGTGACAGTGCTCAAGTATCAGTGCCATGCTAAAAGCATGCATTTTGCTGCTCAATAGTCATTTAATACATTCCTCAATGAATTAAATTGAGAAGGTGTTTGTAATTGATTGATTGGTAATTGGTAAAAATCAGCTAATTAATTCTAAGCATATTCTGAAGTGACACAACTTTGCCATCATTTATACTATAAAGACAAGAGACTTTGTGACCCTACAGATCTGTATAAAATAGGTCATTCTTTGGCTAGTTTGTTCTTGTAGTGAAACTACCACGACAAATTGCATGAGCTGCACTTGAGTAAAATTTTGCATTTTTAAATGCTGTAGGTTTACTAATCTAATTAAAGTTAGCACAGGTTCTTGCCCAGAGTTGAACATTCTTTTATCAGTAGTCTGGCTTAGGAATTGTCACTTAAAAGTTTTCATGGGATTTCAAGGCACTAGCAAATCTTTATGATTCCATCCAAAAGTACGCCATGACAAAGAAAGGATTCTAACACACAGGTAAAAAATTAGCTGAAGGAATCCCACTGAACTGGACCACAAATGGAGGACAGGACGCTCACAATGATTGTGACGTTTCTGAGTAACAAGCATACAGCACGCAGACAGCTGTTGAAGAAGAGTTGGACCCACTCCTTTTGCAGCACAGTTTTGCTGGGAATCGTGTTGCCTTTGGTAACTTTCCAAGCTTGTGTCTTACTCTTCCGAGGAAAGTACATTTAGTTGGCTCACAGAATTAGTTCCTGAAGAAGTTTTCCATTCAGAAGGGCAAGGTTGGTATTTCCTTTGTTTGTAACTCGAGATGGTAGCACTGTACGTGCTACACAGATAGCTGCTGTGAAATAGATCAGAAAATTTAACTTCTTTCTTAGTATAAGAAAATTACCTGACACTGAGTAGTACTATACTTTTTGTCTTTCTCATATAATATCATAAGTTTTCTTATGCAAGTGAAAAAATATTTAAGATGTATGTCCTGTTAATTTTACTACTGAAGAAAAAAGTGGGAGGAATCAAGTTTCCTGGCATGCCCAGGCCTCAGGTGTCTCTTATAGAACACATTTTATTTCCTTCAGCACGAACTCAAAAGCAGACCGAGGACAGTAGTGGAAGCATTATTTATGGCATCAGTTATGGGAAGCTACAGAAAGTTGTCAGCACTTCGACTTCACTTTTACACCCATTAAGCTGTCTGCAGACTTTTTTTCCCTTCCAGTTGAGAAGGGGAGTTCAGCTCTCTTCTATCACAATTTGCAACATGATGTGGAAGCATCCTCTGCTTTCTCAGACTGATTTCAGGAAGCTAGTATGTCATTAGTCAGCTAAATTTCATATATTATTATAAAGACGTTCATATTATGCAAAAGAAATACTAAAGCCTGTAGCAAAAAAAAAAAAAAATTAAAAAAATTAAACCCGTCAAAAGTGTGTCAATTTACTAGATGCGTTCTTTTTTAATAGCTGCATCTGCTTTCCATTACACCTACTGACTGCAGTTGTCATCCACACTCCTGGTCTCCGCCTGCAGCTAATTACACTGCGCGTTGGTGCCTCCTGCAGCTGCTCCACTGGCCTGGTTCTCCATCCTCTGTCACTTTTGCTCTTCTCTTCCATCTGTTTCTGAATGTCGCCTACTCTCTCTAATAGCCCTTATTAGAGAAGATGAGGAAATGCTTTCTCAATACGGTTATGCCAGCGTGTTTAAGTAATATACAAACCATACAGATGGGTTTGTGCTACATCTTGTTTCTGTGTGGCCTGAGGGCACGGTTTCTATGGCAGTTAATGCACTGGCTGTGTGTGCAATTAATAATGATTAGTCAGAAAGAACTTGTACTGTAAAATTACATTTAAACAGAGGGAGTTCCAAGAGAGAAGCACATCCACTGGTATATCCTCAAAGTCAATTCGCTATAAAAGTTGATTAAATTTTTACCGATTCCACCGGTTGTGGTGAATGAGGATATTCTGAATTAGAACTGAAAAATGTGTAATGGAAATGTAATACTCTGAGGTGTTTACCTCTTTGCCTGCCCCGCAAGTTTGCATTGATTCTTTGATAAAAATATAAATATGCTCTAAACTTTTTCTCCCTTTTCTTTTCAAATAAGGCAATCTGAGACCGGCACTCCTTTTCATAGGGTGTCTGTTAATGAACCCCTGAGATAACACATCTCAGTGCAGGAAAAAAAGTTGCCTGTGGCTACGTATCATAACTTGAAGTGTTTCTAAAAACACAGTCTATTATTTAATACTCCTACTGTTTTGAAATGCAAAACAACTTTTGTGTTAATTTCCACTCAGAACGAACAGCTCTCATAATCTACTGATCTCACCTGTATTCCAAGTCAAGAAAAATACTTCAAATCAAGTAGTAAAGAATAAAAGTGTAAGTCACTATGCTTGACAAAATTATTTCTTACATTAGTAATAGATGGTGCTGTTTTGGTCTCTTGGCACAGTAACTCGAAACCTTGGAAATTCACATTGTTTTTGGTGGAGAAAAGAGGCTCAAAACCAAACTCTTTCAAACCACGGTGCGCTTTCTGTTGGTGCCAAAAGGCAGCCAGCAGAGCAATTTGAGTTATTCCTGGTTTTGAGAACCAACAGGGTGTCTGAATACAGGTATTCGTATAGACAAGTGTCCGCCAAGCAATCGATGAGTAAATTCTTTCCAAAAATGGGAACAAGTACTGCCAGTTACAGGCTTACTGGGTTCCCTACCAAAGTACTCCTTGCTTACAGTGTCCATCCGTGATGCCGGTTTCTTTTCACCTTGCACATTTTCACCAATTCAGACTGGAAAAGTACAATTTTAGTAGGCATTTCTAAAAGAACAAGTTCTGTCACTTGTACATTGTCTCATATGTCTGGCATTTAAACAATAGGTAGCATTATTTCTCAATGTGACTAAGAGAAGACAGAAAGTTACTGTTCCAGAGGCTCTTTCTATAAGGCACGGATATATTTTCCCCCACTTGGAAAAAAAGGTGAAAGTAAATAAACAGGTTGCTTCTAACTGTGCAATACAGCTTTTCTACAGCTGGCAAGTGTATCACATCGTGAAATGGTAGGGTTTTATGTTCTGTAGGAAAACACTGGATTGTCAGTATAAAATGTGAAGTTCAGACATAACCACAAGTCTGACAGTTGGGTTTCGCTTCTGAACATCCACATGTGACCTGTACACAGACAGATGTCATTAGACACATAATTACTTGAGCCACACTCCTGCTGGTGGTGGGAAGGAGCTCAAGCTGGCTTTTTGCATTCCTTTTAAGCTGACCTAGGTGATAGTTACTACCAAAGGAGGTCATTAGACTATGTCCCTGCAAATATGCACCTACCTTAAGCTGTGTATTCTCCTGTCTCTTGTCTGCATGAGTGAGCTGCGTGAAGGAGCTGTTTTTGCCAAGATATTCCTGGGATGATCACTGTAACTGCTCACTCCTTTGCTCTTGGCCATATGGTTCTGCCTTTTTTCTCTATGTGCTTTATCCAGAACTTTGCTCAATCAGTTAAACTCATTAATCAACAGAAGATAACTTCTAACCCTTTGCTTTTACAATTTTGTCAGGTTTTAGAAGGCTGTATCTCATGGAAGGGCACTGACAGAAAGCACTGGAACCAGCACAGGTGAAAGCAGTGGGAGCTGGAATTCCCTACACCACTGTCTTTGCTGCTGTTAGAAGTCCAGCTGTGAATCCTCCAACTCCAAGTGGAGCTCAGGTATTTTTAGAGCCTTATAAAATGTGTAAGTCTTCTGAAGCTTTGTTCTTCAAGCAGGAAGTGTAAGCAGGAAGTAAAGCATATTTACTCACCGTGATAGTTCGTTTGCACCGAGTTCTACAGATAACGTTGTTTCTACAGACAGTATAAACCCTAAGAGAACACCAGTGCCCTCCTCTGGCTTACCTTGTCCAATGGTTCAGCTAAGGTGAAATGCACATCAACATCATAATACCTTAATTAACAAATTGGTGTCTGTCTGTGTGCAAGATGTCCATGCTCCCATTCCTGTCTGAAGACTGGAAAGCTCTAATCAACTCATCTGGAAGCCCAGTTACAAAACTTAGATGCCACTGGACCTCTATGTAGAGGAACTGGATCACATGCTGATTCCCTTGGGAGGAAAGGGCTTACCTTTGCCTAGTTGGAGTCCTCCTGTTAGGCAGGCTCCCTCCCTGCCCCTACGGAGAGGAGAGAGGCAGTCGTACACTACTAAATTACGCGCTGGGAGATGTTCAAGGTATGCCATTTTCCACAGAGACAGACTGTCTGACATTTTGGGATTCATACGCTGCTACGTTTTAACTATTACTACGAGTAACTATTCGGCTTCTCAGAATATCTGATTTGTGGATTCACCTGTAGGTATAAATCTTGAACTAGTACAGCTTATTTATTTGCAACAACAGGCTGTTCCAGCCAATGGTAAACCAGTCTGCTAAATTAGTAACAAGAGCCTTGGCCAGTTCTGTGTACAGCACGTCCTATCTCCATCTATAAATTTAGGTATGTGCTTCTATTGTTAACTATATACATATCAGTCAGCGAAAACACTGATGTCATTAGGCATTGAATCTATCCTAAGGGAAGTTTTGTCCTATTTTATTCAATGAGAAATACTTGATTTCTCCTAATAAAATCTCTGTTTTCCATAAAAAGTTAATTATCTGCAATAAAACACATTGTGTCAGGACAGATCAAAGACAATACATTTATTAAACTTTGAGGAAAAAAACAAACAAAACACTGACATAAGGAAAGTTAAATAGAAATTGAAAGACACATCTTCTGACCAGCATATAATGGCTTGTGTGACCAGTAAAGTACCAAAATGACATTCTGAGTTTGATTGAGGTATTTAGCTATTTTTGGCAATAGAAACAGAGTAAGAAACTTCTTTCAAACACAAACATAGGCATTACTTGCATTAGTGTCTATCATCTATGAAATTTTATATGAAACTAAATAATGTAGCTGTTAGAAAAATATAGCAGCAAATTAGCAGAATATCTAATGCACATTTACCATGAAGTACGTGCTAAACTTAAAATTCCCACCCAATAGTTGGGCCCAGTCTTTTAGCCCTTGGTCACAAAGCGAGCATCAGTGAGTTCAGTGGGAGACACGATAAGCGAGACCTGCCTTTGCTGCATTTCTGTTAAGGTCAGAGAAAAGAAATGAACATCCCCATTTGCTTTCTAAGAAGAACCCTGCTATGATGAAACCATGCCCAGGAAGGTAACTTCTGAAGCAATAATAGTTCATTGCAAAGCTCAGTAAAGTCCTTAATATACGCAAGACGGTTTTCTCACTGAGTTTCAGTTTTCACTCATTTCCGTTTGCCTAACGCGGTCGATCAGAGGAGATGCTGTTAGGCTGCAAAAACAAAAAACACTTTTGGAGGATACCGTATTCAATCCCCTTGTCCACTGAAGTGTTTTAATATAGTTATATCTTTAAAAATGAACTGCTGGCTAACTCCTGAAGTCCTTGTTTTATTTTTTTTAATCAAGACTTTATGTGGCACAAACTAATAAATGTTGTAATACCTTTGGCTGTAGGAGGGCTTCAGAAGTTGGTCAAATGTGAAGAGATTGTGCTGCTAAGTCACCAGAGCTTATTCATGTGTTCTCAAAAATTTTCAGTGAAAGTATAATTGCACGCTGTTTAATACTGTGGTCAAAAAATTTTTTCTTATAAAAAAGTGTATCATTAGTATTAACCAGAATCTGATTAAGAACAGAGTAATTTGCCCAAATATTTTGTAAATTTTTACGTTTTCTACAAAACTTTAAATTGAATGTATATTTCTATATTAGTTACCATAAGAAAGTAATAGAATCAGTTACTTTAAGTTTCTACAATATTTCAAAATTTCTCTACATTTTCTTTGGAGGTATAAAATGGCTCTGTAAAAATCTATTTTTTATTTATGCTGCGAACAAAACTTTAAAAAAACAGAAAAATCCTTTTTAAGATTGCAGCAATGACATTCCTTAAATGGGTCACCATAATTGAACTACAGTGTGTAGTGTAATACAAAATGTTTATCTTTTTATGACTAAAATATTAAAATATATTTTATTAATTTATATAAATCAACATAGATGTGTTATTTATTCAAATTACTTTTGTTTTTTTCACCTATATGTTCAGTTCCCGATTACTGATATAAAGATCTCTGCCAACAGCACAGTTTTTACTAAGTTCTTATACTTTAAACCACCTGATTTTAGCTTTATCAAAATGAATGATTTACTGTACATTTAACAGTAATTTCAATGTTTAGTAACACAAAAATCAACACCCACAAGAACAAGACAGTCACTGCTAGTAAAACAATCTAAAGACCAATTCATAGATAATATTTACAGAACACAACAGGAATATTTTGATGAATATTTATGTAGCAACATTTCAGATAAAACTATTAAGAACCACGAGAAACTTTTAGACTTCATTTTGGTTTCAGTATACAAGCCCAAGCTGACTCTCTGCTGTGAAACACTGCACACACCTAGTCAGAGAAGAGCTACGGCATGATTTTGTTCAGCTGGTCTGTGCTCACATAACCACAAGACATGTTGAATTCTTTGTCGGGCACAGGCAGTGCAGTTGCATTGAGCACAAGGCCTTGTGGAGAGTGAACGATATGAATAGATGTGTAGTCTGGGACAGGCATCTCCGAACTTGGGGTTTCTGCTGTTGAAGCTCCAAGATTGACGACGGTAGTGGTAAGGCTCTCTGTGGTGAAGTAAGCATCCTCGTTACAGCTTTGCTCCTGAACATGCAGCTCATCCTCTTCGTGGGAAGTCACGGCAATACATTTTTTCACATCGGCCTCACAGAAGTAGGCATTGTCCATGGGGAAGTTTTGTTCTGTGCAGCCATCAAACTGTGCTCTTCCCACCTTGGATTTCTGCCCTGGTGAAAGTACAACACTACCTGCTGGAGTAATATCACTCACTTGCGCATAGAAGTCAGTATTCGTCAATGAATTCTGGTTACTTAGCTGGGTGTGGACTGACGGACTAGCTGAGTCAATGCGGTCTGCAAAAGGTGGCCATGGCTGGCTGTTTTCGGACTGAGTATTCATATGCAGCTCTTGAGTGTCTGTGTTGGCGAGGCTTGGAAGTGACTCATCATTATCTTTTCTATCAAGGCACAAGAGATCTTCTTTTTCAGTTACCTTTTTGAACTGATCAATATCGGAGATGGCATCGCACGTGTCACTTGCACTGAAGTCTGTCTCTGGAATATCTGGTTCACAACAACTGGCCCGTCCAGAATCATCATCCTTTGCTCCCAAGCAACTGTGTGACTTCAGATGATCTTCACTCAGAAGCCTGTCGGTATCTGAGACTCTGTTCTTTTCATCAGGGTCTTCTATGTCCAACTCAATAAACTCAACCCACAAGTCGTCATTATATAGCTGTGTCTTGTAGTTGTCATGGCTGGCTAAGATGGAGTTCACTTCATCTAGCTTTCCTTTCTATAAAGCAAGGAAATATGAATGTTTTAAAAGAAATAATAAAAATGCTTGTGCTTTTTATGATGTTAACTTAAGGAAAGGTTAACTGTAGCTGATACAGTAATTGCAACTTAAAAAAAATATTTTTATGGAAGATAGCTTTGTGGCAACTCCCCCATATAATAAATTTTTCCTACAGAATCTTTCTGCCTGGAACAACTGTCACCTGCTACTACTACATTGATTCCTACTGTAGATCTTGGAGCGTAATATTACCTTTAAGAGATCTGGGTCGATCCCTTTAATCTTTGGAACTGGCACAGGCGGAAAAATCAGCATTTTTAACCTGAAAAAAAAAAATACGGCTTTTAATTGACAGTGGTCCTTTTTGAGTAAGTTAGAAAGATAGGTGCCCCACACTGCATTTATACTTAATTACTTCAAAACTGGAATGTTTGAAGATTCCATTTCAAATAGTCCTAAGGAAAAGAAGGATTGTTTTCTTTCATTGCAAATAAAACCCTAAGTTTTTTTTTCTGCAGCCTTCGTTCTTGAAATAACATACTTTTACGTGGGCAACCACTTTGGAGTCCAGTCTGATAATTTAATGCTGTATAGGAAGACAGTAAATTTCTAAAGCTCTGTCAATAGTTTCCTTTTTTACATAACTTTCAAAGGAACCTGATACACACTTTAGTGTTCAGAGTAACTTTCCCAAAAATTTTTTTTCAGGGAGTTGGTGAAAAGAGTGAATTACTATAGAACTAATAAAACAGAAACACAACTGCAAAAAATTAGGCTAGTATTTTGCCATCTCTATGACAATTCTGTTTTCTGAATTATTCTCATAACAAATAATATACAACGACAGGGCATTACCCTTCTAGAGAAAGGACTAGTAACATGCCCACGTGTGCACATACTGCAGAAATACATACTATTCTAATCCTTCATCAAATGAATTTCTAGTTCTTCAAGAGACCAAATAAAAACCAAAACAAATAGGATGATTTCCCATTAACAATAATCCAACAATAGCATGTCATGCCTGCCTCCTCTATTTTACCTCCTGGCTTTTTTTGCAAACTGATTAACTGTGGTTCCCAAAAGGAAAAAAAATCAACATCCTCTCTGTACTGGGATACTTGACTATTTTAGAAAGCAAGCTGTGGGAATGGTAGATCCAAACCCAAGTATTAGTTTTGCTGTATTGTTAAGTGACCTTGCTGAGGTCTAGAGAAGATCAGAGGAGTCTTAAGGAGTGCCAGAGAGAAATTTAGGCACCTACTTAACTACAGAAGGCCCAAAAGGCTGTTTTTGTTTTTGGCAGACCCTCAAAGTTCTGCCCAGCAAGCCTCAGTGAGCCAGAAATCCAGTAATTTTCCACCTTATCCCTGGAAGGGCTGTGTTAGCTGTGCACTGGCTGGGATCTCAGGGTATCAGTTTGAGATCTGCGCTTACAGTTGAATCCACAAATCAGCTGTTCTGACAGGATTGGGCACTGCTTCCAATGCAACAGACACAGGATTATACTGGTTGCTACCTGGAGAAATCATTCAGGACAGAGAACTACGCTCTGCTTCTTTCTTAGCCTTGCATAGTTCATCTCTCAGTTCTTAAAGAGTATGGCCTGAGCGTATGGCATCCGTCCTAGGGAGCCTCTTTAAGATCTTGTGAGATCTGAACTGAGGAAAATGTGAATTGATACCTTGTCAAATACAGGAGGAAACTGAGCCTGGATATTTTGCATTACGGGAAAACCATGCTCCTCTACAGAATACATTACCACTCCTACCACCATGTGCGCCAGTTCCACAGGAAGGATGCTGGCCCACAGGTCCAGAAAAACCTTCCAGAAGAAGAGATTACAGTTGAGAAAAGCCTCTACAGCAGTCATGATTAGCTTGGATGATATCAATGAGTTCTGATCAGCGGCACACTTCAGCCCTGAGAATCTTCTGTGACTAAGCCACACCCTGCTCATTGTGCTGAGCTTAGTGGGCTTCTGGTCCCAAGTATATGTTGATCTTGCCCCATTCTGACACATCAAGCTTTTGTCATGCATTGTATCAGGAGCCTCGCTCTGGGATCAGAATGCAATTGCAGGGAGCGGCTTCCTGAAATTAAGCTCTTCCAACACAGAGCGCTGCTTGCCTAAACGATTTTTTTTAGACCTTCTTCAACTGCACCATTTGTTTTCCTTTCAATGACGTGTCCTTACGCTGGAATGTGCAAAACACCTCAGTGTTCATTTTCGAAGTCTACATACCAGATGAGTGACAATGTCCAGGTGTGCACTGGGGCTTGACTGTGCTGTTGCTCCCTAGACTAGGACAGTACTGGTATGACATCCAAGCTGAATTATTCTGCCAAATAATAATATCTCTGAACACACATTAGAAGATGAATTCACTTTGAGACCATTTTGTAATTTTCATATATGTGTCACTGTTTCATTTTTATAAATGACACAATTTTATGATTTTTATTAATGTGTTTTCTTTTATTTTATTCCTGTTATTTATAGGAGCCATATTCTACCTATAGAGATCAAATATCTATAACTCAAGCTCTTTCCCTTGGCTCAATGAAGACACAGTCAAGAGATCACTGAAACAGTCTCAAGAACAAACCCAAATATACAGATGTCTGTTTGTGTGAAACTTTTAAAAGTGTTATGTGTGTAAAAACAGTATTTACAAAGTTTGAATGGACTAAAAAACCAACCCCCTTCAAGGCCTAAGTAAATTAACTATGTAAATACTGTAGAATAAGATGTTCTGAAATTCAAAAGGAAGGAAGAGGAGCTGTCAACTTAATCAGATTTCCACTGCTGAAGGCCAAGTATGTGCAGTTGCGGCTCAGGAGGATAGAAAACAATCCTCAAAATAGTTTCTAGTCCCCTAGATTTAAAACAATGGAAGCACCCTGTTTTTTTAAGGTACAAATACATAAAATCTGGCAAATAAAAACTCTGTACCTTGGTTGTTTAGACAGCAGGATTAAGATCACTGTTATGGCCAGCCCACATGCTCCGAAGATAACAACTAAGAACCATGGAAACTCAATATCTGAAACAACAGAACGAAATCATGTTAGCAGGAATCTACATCTCTGTCACATCTTTAATTTTAACCTTCTCTTCCACTGCCTAAGGGTTCCAAAGTGGTAAAAACTGATAGGGGAATTTTCGGTTACTTAAATGTGAAAGTTATGTGTTAAGCAGAAATAAAAGTACCTTTTTGGTCTCAGTAGTTCCCATACTGCATTTATGAGTCCACTGAGACTCCTTGCAGAAATTAAGACTGCGATCTTAGTATAAGACAATATGTGTAGCAAAACCAGCCACGAGGAAAATTCTGCCTGCTTGGAACATGCCACCAGCGGCGCTGACGGCATACAGTGCTGCAGACCATGTTACTGCTTGTTTGCCCAAGCTAAGAGAACATTATTAATAGCACACTAAATCATAGGCAAGCTATTCTTCTCTCACAGAAATTAAAATACAGTGATGTTAAAAAGCACATTACTCCTCTTTCCTTTTATTTACCTTGCAAGTGGATACAAAGAATTTAGGTAATTAAGAAATACAGTTTGGTAGGAATGAAGAACAATGCTGATGAATGAGAAGTTTTATTTTTTTAAACACTGGCAATTCCATTACAGTTAAGCCGACACTGTAGAATACACAGTATAGAGAAATTTATTCTGGCTGCAGTCCTAAGATTCTTGTCATTTGTTCCCAATTTCAAGTTTTCCATACAAACGTCACTCATTTTCTGGGCCAAGCAATACCGGACAGAAAACTTTAGAATTCTGTACATGAACATAAATATATGTCCTTTTGGTGAAAAAATAAATAATGTACCAGTTTTGTCCCTGTGCTCCCAGCTTAGATTTTGAATTGACACGTTTTCAGGCGTCAGTGAAATCCTATCTGGATATATCTGTCTTGTGCAGGTCCCTATTTTGATGGAGAACCAGTAACACCTTATCAAGTAAATAATATTGCATTTGAACTACTTGACATTTTTAATACATGGAAAATTTAAATTTTAATTCTGTGTTCCTAAAGGTGATTTAGAGAACAAGCAAGAATAAATTTCAAATCAGATCAGCGTTGATGTGTGAGATGTATGTGTATGAGTCAACTTGCACAAACTGGGTTGTAATGGTAATGATGAAAGAAAACTCTGCTTGTAGGATAGCCATACATTTTCATAGTATTTTAATCTTGTTTATATGAAAAATGTGAAAATTTAATGCATCTGGGGTTAATAAAATAATGCCACATCTCCAGAACTTTAGCTGTTATAAAAACTGAGCATGAAAACTAGGAATACAAAGAGTTTAATAAGGGAACCTAGCAAGATTTTGAAAAATAACAGTTATGGGTGATTTTATTAACCTTCACTAATACCCTGGAAAATTAAGCGAAGTAGCTTGTTAAAACAATTTGCTGAAGAGCTCATATTTTGAAGAGTTAATTTAGTAGCTCAGACCTGGGAATGCCTTAGGAAAAGGCACCGTCTCATCCTTTTAATAGAAAAAATGTGGTGCTCAATGGCTGTTTCTTCTCCTGTCCTTAATAGCAGTTTAAAAACAAGACAGAAGAAAGAATCAGAAAAACACTCACTGTCTTGATAGTATCAGGCAAATCAAAAAGAACATCATTCTGATAACAAACTTAGCCAGCAGTATAACACTTTAATAGAAGTGACAATTCTTCTCTTCACTACTGGAGTGCTCATTTTAGATGATGAACCATGACATTTAACTGTATTTTAGCCTCTGTAAGAAGTGCAACAGCAGTTACTATTTCTGATTCCTAATGCTATCTGCATTTTTGGTCTCTGACGAGCTGTAAAACAGTCTTGCTGAGTTTATTTCTGAGCGTGTATATGGAACTTTTATGTTCTCAATCTCAGAAAATGATTTTCCTGTGGTAGGATGAATTATCGATCTATTCAAGTACAGAATATCAATGGTATGGAGAAAGAAAAAAATAACACTGAAAAGACAAAAAGAGAGCGTGTTTATAAGAACGTTTTGCTGTACTTCGTTTATTTACCTTCAGCACAATGAACAAATTCAATGCCTGCTTGAGAAAATGATACATAAAGGATTTCACTGAACTCCCCAAATTTTTCGGAGGTACGTTGTCTTGATCGGACTCGTATCTCATAATCTCTTCCCATCTTCAGAGAGTACAGTGGAACCATTGTTGAAAGCCTGGGTTCTAACTGTAAAGATAGAAGGACTGTGATTTATTTGTTTGAGTTGTACAGGCAATTTTACACATTTGAAGGTGTTTTGCTACTTGGTACTATAAGGATAACATAAGAAGAGTTCAGAGAAAATTCACACCATTTACTTCCGACTTTCTAGCCATCAGGCTTTGCTGTGATTCAGGGGATCAAAAACGGAGAATACACATTCTCTGTAAATACAGTCAGTAAAGAAAGGCAGATGCCCCCAGTTACATGCCGTAAGTAGGTAGTGTGCACATCTCCCACTGAACTTAAGCTGTAAATCCTTTTTACTGTTGTAACACAAGATTACTGACCTCACAATGCCAAAGAAACTTGTTAAAGTAACACCAAAGTCTTAAAACTAGTGCAATCTCCACTACAAAATTAAATTTAAGAAGAAAAGTTATCTAAAGGCCTTCTAACCAGATCTACGGCGTCTTACAAATGTATTTATTTGGGGAACATAGCATAGCTCCCAAGATCTTCCACTCTATATAAAATGTAATAATGGAGACACCGTGAGAGCTGGCATTAGACTGTTGGTCTTGAGACTTCTATATGAACTGCAACATATGTAGGCACTGCTGCATACCAAAATATGTAGGAAGTCACATTAGAGGTCTTAATATGTGAAATCTGTATCTTCTTCTATTGGTCACCTAAGAATATGTGTTTTAGCTCCAACAGCCCAACAAAAGTACATAAAAATAAGGAAAACATGCTCAAAGTAGAAATCCTTGTGGCAGATATTATATTCCACTTGCATTTCAGAATGAAGGATGACATTGACAGAACTCACAATATGCTAAGAATTAAACCACCTGGAAAGCAGAAGTCATTGAGGATTTGAAGGAAGCTTCAAAAATACAATCCTATAGTCACTGTAGCTGCATAATCTAAACTTGAGACACATTCTGTTGGAAACGACTATCTGTGGAATTCTCTGATATCTAGTGGCTCCAGACTCAAGTGTTTGGAGAACCAACCAGTCAGAATTTGGAGGAGGCAGTGATCCCAGCCAGACTGGTTTTCTCTGCTAGTTGTTGGGCATAAGATTGTGGAGAACCATTGCTCTATGCCACACAAGTTTTTAACAATTGGAAAATGCTGGAAAGGGATTACCATGTCTACTAGTCCAGTTTACTTATTTTGTGTTATGAAGCCAAAAAGAAAGAGTACACTGAAGTTTTACAGGTAGGTTGGTGGAGATTAGTGAAGATTCTTAGAGATGCTGGTCTGCACAAAATTTTATGTACCCCAGGTAATGGTGGCACTTAAAAAAGCAGTATACGGGCTAAAGAAACCTGAAAAATATGAGTTAAAATTACCATGTCCCTGAAATTGCAAGAGTTGCTAAAGAGCAGATAATTGATTAATGGGCAGGATGCCTCTAGTCCATTACTGGACTAAAAAAACTTTGTGTAAGACACCTGGATGGAGCAAGATATATAGACTGGGGAAGGTTCAGCATGAACTGAAGAGATGAATAGCATCTGTCATATGGATTAAATCAATTAAAAGTCATACGAGAGACATGATAAAATCTAACTAATAAAGATGCACGAGAGCATACAGCAAACTTGTTTATAAAGTATGTGAAAGGGAGCTTGGAACCAGACTGCCTGGCTGCTGGACTGACGGCATGCTGTTCAGTCAGTGTACACAGAGCAATGCTTGTGATTGCCAAACGAAAGAAACGTGTGACAAATCTGCTGTCACGCTGAGCTGTGTGATTGCGCTGCCTGCGTGAGTCTGGCCTTGTAAGAGGGGGTTAAAGCAGCCTGTGAAACAACTGTTTGTCACCAGTCAGCTGGAGCCCCTGGGATACTGAGAGTGGCAACGGGATGGGGGCACCAGCAGCAGAGGCTGGCTCAGGCACAACACGCAACACAGCGACCAAGGCAATGGATTTCATCAGTTTCAACATAAAAACAGTGAAAACTGAGATGGGCAGTACCAGGGAAAGGTTCAGAGGTGCCTGGGGTAGGCACAGCACAGGGCTTGAGGCCCATACAACACATGCAGATATTGGCTGAATATTCAAGGTAGTGCAGTGAGATGAGTTTTCATCCCTCAAACTAACAAGCCCTGTATCTCAGCCAGTGCTGTATGGACACAATACAGCTCTGGAGTTAGTACTCCATGCCTCCCTGCCCGAAGCATACTTCAGTGCAGTCTGAAATGGACCTTTTCCAGCAAAAATTCAGCAAGACTATGACTCCCACATCCAGCCTTCTTCACTGAGGACTGAGCTGTGATCACCAGTTTAATCCCACACTAGTTGGTACGGGCGTGGATTGTTTGGGGCTTTTAATAAATCAAAAGATCAGCCCAACCTAAAATATGATAAACAACTAAAAGAACATTAGACTTCCACGATTCCCTATCACACATACTTTTTTAGGCACTTCACAGACAAATGCTTCACTATGAAGCCATCATTCTCCACTATTGCTCAGATGATGTGTTTTCATAACTCGTCTGAAAAACACAGCAGCTTCACAGAGTCCGTACAGCTACTGTTATTCATAATTATCAACCCCATGTAGGAGTAAGAGGGGACCGAATTATAGTCTAGTGAATGTAAGGGGCAACAATTCAAGGTAACAGAGTTCTAAAAAGATACCCAGCAAGCAGCTGCTAACAACGATGACATTTTTTGCAGACTGTGAGCCAGATTAAATTTGGCTCTGTCACACGAACACCTGCAACACGAGGGTGAGGACTTTATTGTTTGTATGAAGTTTATCAGAAAATAATTTTGATCCTTTTATTACTATAACTTACTTCTATGAGACTTTACTAATTACTGCTTTAGTCCTCTTTCAATCCATAAATTATCTACATTCAGTTTGTAAAAGAGTAATGAATGCTACACGAAAAATCAAACAGGTTCATCCCAACATCTGAAATAATTAAAACCAAGCCTCAGTGAAAGGGTGACTTAGTACAAATTAAGTACTCTAAAATAATTTTTGTATCAATTTTTTTGAATCAGGTACATATACAAAGCATTACAGCGTATTCAAGCAAAGATTATCCTTTGTGTATAAAACTAGGAATAACAGTATAACTAGACGTTAATCTTTTTACTGCTTCAATGCTTGTTACAGGAGATATTTGTAGCAAAGAATGGAAAGAGTGAAATCATTGATCCAATGCTGTTATTCAAAGTTTTGCTATTGTCTTAGGCTAGACGAAGATTTTATTGAGAAATTTCTCTTTTGTGCTCGGAGAGTGTCTCAGGAAATTACGCTATGTTTATGCTTTTAAGCTGAAAGGCACCATAACATACAATATATGCAGCTGCAGGCCAATATGATCTATACTACTATTTTTCTGGAGGCAAGGATAGAATTCAGCAATTCCTTATCTTTTTTTCTGAAAGAAACACTGAATTTCTGACTTTGCTCTCCTATAGAACTATTCTCAAGGCACGCTGGAATTACAGAATTCCTGCATTGCTACCTGCTTTTGTAAATCTCACAAGTATTCTGCAGATTTTCAAGTTCTTAAGGAGTATCGATTTACTGCCTAAGCTTAACTCATTTCACAGGCTTTAAAATATAAAGGCTATGTAGTAAGTGTAGCTTAAACCAGCAGAGAAAGAAATTCAGATAAGTATTAGGAAAAAGTAATACATATACATATCTTGTGCCTGTTTTGCGGTAGAAAAGTACCCTAATAAGGGTAGGATAGACAGAAAATGCCGACATTGAGAAGGATCAGAGGTGAGAAGGGGTCCAAAGCCTTTTGCAGATGAAGGCAAGCAAACCAATTTGACTATGTTTCCACTGGTAAATTTGCATTTTGTAGCTTTAAGACAAATTAATAAGAGGATTATCCACTCTCCTACTGTCAACTCAGTTCATATGAATAAGAAAGCAAAGGAAGGGTTCTGCTCTGGAATGATGTTCTTATTGCATTGAACTAGTATTCGGAAAGAGTTCTACATATGCAAATATGCCATGACACACTGGCACTTAGCCTAGCCTATTCATTCCAGTAAGATGGGTACAATTTCTTCTCCATAATAGGAAAACTAACCACACGAGAAGTTACATGATTTTCAAAAAGAGAACATAAAAGATTTGGGGTATATATGTATTATATTTTCACAGACTATCCATATAGTCACAATTTTCACATTGCTGTCTAATATGAAATCTGTATGTTTTAACTATGTTGCATTATTTTTATTTGCAAAAAAATTTAAATGACAACTCAAAGCTTTTTTCCTTTTTTTTTTTTTTTTTATCTACTGAAATGGTAATTATAAATATTGGAACCCTGAAGAAGCTGGAGTGACATGCTGACATTTTCCAAGCAAATTTTCCTGTTCCAACTACTAAAAGTACCATGCACTGTTTTAAATAGCCAAGGTTTATGAGAACAATAGAGAAATATTTTATCCTTTAAAAACACTTGTATGTATCTGAGTATTGCTATACTTTATAATCTAACAAAGGAATTTCAAGGTTTGTTATTACTATCCTGCATGCCAACTATCTTGACACATAAAGTTACAATTTTTTGCCAGAAAACTTCAGAAGAATACGGGTATATTGTTTAAGACTTAAGGTATCATCTAATTAGCAATTACAAGCTGTTGTTTTTCATAGTGGTACAGAAGTGTTAGGGACAGAAGAAGCCTGCACTGTACTATGACTATTGTATAATAAATATTTGCTTCATACCTCCTTCCATTTTGTCTCATTAACTTCTTTGTACTGCAATTCATATTCCAGAGTAATCCATCCCTTCTGAACATCTGCTGTTGGTGGTGGATCCCATCTTACTTGAATATCCCCATGGATCCCAGTCTGACTAGTATTTAGCAGAGTCCAGTTAAGGTGGACAGGGGGATCAGGCAGTACTGTTTAAACAGAGTATTTGGAATAAAACAGCCAGTTTTCAATGTGAAATGATCATTCTTACTAGACACTGTTAAATGATTTCAGGACTAAAAAAGCATATTAACCATATATTTGCTGATTAAAATCTAAACCTTTGAGTCAATGACAGAGTCACTACAGTTTTGGTAACAAGAAGGCACCTTCTGCCATTGGTGGCAGACGCACTCTACATAAATTTCACCCGAGTGACTAATAAAGAGGACTAAGAATATATTACCTATTACACTACATTTCCAATAGGAGCTTATAAAACACAGAGAAATAAACAATTCTCCATCAAAATTTAAACTTAAGAGTTCTCACTAGAAATAAAACCAACAATTGGAGTAACAAAGAAAGACAAATATTTAGTAACTCATATAGAAATACATTGAAAAACTATGTCATCTGAAGAATCAATCTAATTTTGCATAGCTAAAGAAATGAGAGCAGTAGGTATTCTAGTCACTTGCAGGAATAAATTAATTGTATATATATCTCTCTCTATATATCTCTATATATATCTATATATATATAAACCACTGCTCTGAACAACCAATAATGTCTACAAAGTCCCAGACAATCATAATTCACATTGCAATAATTATAGCTAGAATATTCTAGCTTAGAGATGCTAGACACATCCTGATTCTGTAGATTTGTGTTGATTCAGGAACAAAAAACTATTTGATTCCAGAACTCTGCAGAATCAAGATTTTAATGCCATCCTTGCTTACACTGAACAAAGGTACGTTACATCCATTAGAAAGAGCTCAGCCTAACACCAAAGGCAAGCTCACCTGCAAACATTTGAGAAGCAAATAGTATTCAAAATGAGAAACCATGTATTTGCTTTTATCCTTCTAGCTATTTTTTTCCAATCTAGGCAATATTTTCTTCTGTGGATCACATTGTATATGTTACAAAACCAAATACCTTCCTACGTATAGCATTTTTTAGAAACTAACCTTTCTGAGACAGTATGAGTAATATGAACGCTTATAGTATCACAACTATCGCGATATGAAAATATAGAGCTAAAATGTGTCATGGAAGCTTACCTATTTCATCAACGCTGAAACATTTTTCATCAAATACTTCATCTTTATTGGCAAGCTTAACACAGTATGGTATCCAAATAGAGGTGTAGGACGTGTTGAAATAACAGCTATTTTCTCCTGCAGTGATATAATCAGGGCATTCTTTCCAGTCTTCATCATTCCTAGAAATGACAACAAAAATGCAATATTTGTGAGCGATTTATAGATCTTAGAAAGTATAAATCACAGATGTTACAAGAGATGTTATTGATAAGTCATAACTTCTATGGACATAAGGAAAACATCTCAATATTGATTGTGATTTACAACGAAACCAAACCACTATCCAACCAACGTGCATTAATGAGTTTAGGCTCTCATATACTGTTAGTGGACACTGCTTCCGAAGAACAGTCAGAGCTTCTTGTGTTGATTGGTGCTAATGACTACCAGCCAGCACAAACTCTGGTAGATTTGATATGAATTTAAGCAACTGTTTTTCAGGCGAAGGTAAATTGCAGTTAGATGTGAACGAAGGGAAGAGAAACTCAACGCTGTGAATGAGGAAGGGATTCCTTGGGATACAGAACTTCTTAAACACATGCTTGGAACTACTAGAAAGAAACCTTGTATGTTCTTCTATTTTGATTTTGTTAAAAAAACCCACAAAGTTCTTTGTAAATAAAATAAATACAGTAGGAAATATCACATTCATTTAATCTTTTACAAAAGACAAGCCAGCAGAGTTATAAAGATGTGGCATAAACTCTCAGACTGAGAAACACTGCTACTTGTGTACGGTCATTTTCATACCGCCAAACTGAAACTACTCAGCAGGTTTAAAACAAAAGAAAAGTCTTCAGTTAAAGCAAAATGGCAAAGACCAGACTGTTAGAAACAGTCTGCAGGAAAATGACAGACATTTATTCAGTATTTCTGAAGTCACTTTGGAAAAACAAATCCCACTGTGAACAGATGTGCTGTTGCTATTCTTTATTTTGATATGATTTCTCAGCCCAAATATAGACCTAATAGGGTTCTTTTAAAAAATTACGGTCTTGGTTTGTTAAAAATATACTGTAAATGCCTTTTCTTACTAAATGCGATTTGAGCTGTACAGAAGGAGGATTAAGCTAAACCAATTATGCCAAGTGCAACCTTCAATACTGGAGTGTGTGCTTAAGAACGGAAAAGACAGTTGCTACATAAATTGAGTAAGAAGCATTTTTTGCTACTAAGAACCAGTCTAGTGCTTAGCTGATGAGACACTTTTCTAAATGAAATACTGTAGCTCAGCCAAAGCCTGACTGATGCACTTGATAAGGATGTATGTGCTTGGATGCTGCGGCTTGTGTTAAGGAGGAGACTAGATGATATCAGTCCTGAGCCTTAAATGCTGGTTGCACATGGAAGTAGAAATATTTTTAATGTGGGTGTTCAGTTCACATCTTTTATTGTAGTATTCTAATTTCTAGGACAAACATGAAATATGTGATCTGCTCAATGTACATGGCACTACTTCATCATAGTGTTTAATTAATTTTTTAGTTTGTGCCCTTACAGTACATACCACTGACAAGTCAGCTAAATATTTACACTTAAAATAGTGGTTTTAACTTGGATCCGTGTATTTCTGAGAGGTCTCAGAAGAGTAAGTAAGCACACCAGACTTGCTATTAGGCTTAAGTTTGCCAAATAAATGCATCATCACCAGTAGAAAGACTCTGTAGATAAAAAAGGTTGAAACCCACGGCATTAGAGCAGAAACTCGCATCTTTCTGCTCCTGTAAACAAAAGGTCTCTCTTCCTTAATAGCCACTACTGGTAATGTCTACCGAAAATTACAAAACCTTGAGTGGAATGCAAATCAGAATTGACCAGGGTTTAATGAAATGTAATACTCAGTCTTTCACCTGGACCTGCACATGCAGACTTTAATCTAGCAACTGATCAGTGGGAGCTTTATAAAACTTTAATAAAAATTTGAAATTGCCTTATATTCAAGCTCCACATTTGTACACAGAAACAATGAATCTCACAGTTGCAAGTTAGGTTGATAAGGAATAAACTGAAGTTCCCTATTAAAACTCCTTTTTCATGCCATACAGTGTTCAGTTTTGGATTCTGCAACCTAGACCTAAATTTATTAAGAATGTGTTCTTAATTATCTGCTAAGCAACACCTATTACGGTCAATAATTAACAACAAATTTTTACATAGAAAAATATGTACTTAAAATGTAATTCTATGCTTAAAACCAGTATAGTTAGTAACATGGCAAAAAATCAACAGTAACAAGCTAACAAGCATATAAAAATATATGACCTCTCTCTTCCTCTTTCGTTTCTTCCATATTATTACCTTTTCATGTACAACAGTTGTATGGTTCCTGGAGCAGTGAGGTTATAAATATTTCCATCAGTCCAATAACATGAAAATGTCTCCAGTTCAGGTGATCTGCACTTGCTGATTTGTGGCCATTGCAAAGGTTCTGTCAGGAAAAAGGGCAGGAGACAGAATGAGACACATTAAACAAATCCAGAAGACAGACTGATGTGCTGTTACAATGAGACTCAGCATTTTTTAATGAGTACTTAACTTTTCCTTACAATTCCTTGTGTACAAGGAGGCAAGATTTCAATTCTTCTTACATGTAGATGTAGATGATTCTTCTTACATGCTTATATGTAGAAGGTTGTAAATGTAGAAAGCTAAATTGGAAAGATGGGTGAAGTTCTCTTTCGTGCAGTGTGGAAACGTTGCCATCAGCCTGACACACAGCGTGGGTGTCTGCCAGCACTGCAGCCGTAGTTTAGTACCGATACACTTGAATTAGACCTGCACTTGCTTTAAAGAAAGTGTGGTACCATGGAGATTGGTGTTGGACTAACCACAGCTTGGTATTTACCCAGCTGAGCAGTTTTGCAATCCGTCTAGTCATTGGAGCAGCTACCTTGAACTGAGTTCAGGTTTGTGCATACAACGCTGTGTAGATACAACCTTGCTCTGAGTGAGATAAGGGCAGCTCTCAGCATGTGCCTGTTCCGCCACATGCCACTTCTAAATTAATTATTTCTGTTCTTTGTCAAAACTGAAATTATATAAGGCCATGAAATGACTGGTGCAATTAGTCAGCCTTGTCAACTCTTGTGAGAAAAATAAAAACAGAAGTTGTGGATATGACTCACTGCTTTCAAAGTAAGTACTTAAGTTTTTCTTGAATTTCAAGGGTCTAATGCCAACGTTTCCTATTTGGCCTGGAAAGCTTTCCAGGTGGAGATTGCATGCACACGAAGTCTATACTTCTCTTCACTGACCATCTGGAAAATATGGTAATTTATTTAAGAAAAAGGCTCCCTGAGGCACCTAAGACGTAGATACTAGTCAGGTGTTTACAACTGGTGAAAGGATCCCTGGCTAGGGAACAACATGATGCTACAAAACCCTGCATGTGAAGTTCTTATCAAGTGCTTTTGCAAAGTCACAACTGTGACTATTTGGTACAAAATATTTACACTCAAAGTTGGAAAAAGTATTAAGGTACAGACATCCACACAAACCAGATGCCTCCTCCTACGCATGAGGAATTTGTAGCCTTCCTGCATGTTGACTCCTTTATTTACGGCTCAGAAAGACACAGCCATTGAATGCAAAAGCAATTTGTATTTCTTGGGCTTTAATGGTTCAAATTGTGTGCTTTATAGTATACACTGCTAAGCATCCACATCAGGCAGTAACGAATAAATGAATATTTTGAATTTGTTTTGCTCACCCCATATTATTGCCTCATTTCATACTTTGGACATTGAACAAGGTCTGAACATATGTGTGTAAATAACAGATTTCGTAAATTGGATGGCTTACACCCCCTTCCCTCCCCAAAAAAACCATGTAGAATTCTTGCCAAACTAAAATAACTATGCAATGTTTGATTGGAAAGATTTAAACAGGAAGGGATTTTTTCTCTTTCTTAGCCAACATATTACATCTTACTGAACTTTAAATTTAAGTTTCTTTTTAAAACTGAAAATAATTTAAAATGAAATATTGTAGCAAATGGAAAAAAAATCAATGCTCTTTTTCAGAGAATACTGAAATAAAACCCCTGACTACTGCACCTGATTTTATTTGGTGCAATATTCAATATTTGATAGCTTTGGCCTAAATCCCCAAATGCTTCTGATTGACCTTGATTTGAACTTTTATGTATTTGTACATCATTCACCAGGTGATTTTTATGTGGTAAAAATCCTTGTTAAAAACAGCATGTGATCATGAAATTTCACACTATCATAGCACAGATCCAAAATAAAACAGAATAAAAGATTCAAGAACTGCACTATAACTTTTAATATGTATGAGTGTTTTAGTTTTCAAACACGAACTATCTTTCTATTTAATAGAAAATCAAACACTTATTTAAAAACAAACCAAAGAAAAACAAATTAGATTTAACGAAATTTAACTACAAAGACATGAGTAAAATTGACTCAGTTGTATAATGCCTACAACTGACAAGACATAAGTCTCTCCCTTCTATAAACAGATAGTGTGCAAGGAAGGACACTTTATGGCTTTTCCTGTTTTTATTCTCAGCTACAGCATCAAGAACAAATACAGCTATTTTTACTGAAACAGGGTAAGAATTTAAGAAAATTATATACTTGAAAATCCTCCTAAATTAGAATATTTCTGTTGATGTCTGCACCATATTCATAGCTAGAACATACAATATTTAAAGCCCATGCAGACCACATCCTCATCCCTGGGAGTACACGAAGTCACACTGTCACTTCTTAACATAAAGAAATGAACTGTACAGAATCAAGCTTCACTGACATAGTAAGAGTGGAGAGGATTATCAATACACACAGAACACAGATTATGACTCGGTTTTTTTAGTCACTAAGTTCAGAGGACTGTATTTCTAGGGTCCCACTTTCTTTACCATTTCCTTGTGACAGAACTCTTACTTCTTTGTCCCACAGGTGTGCTTTCAACAGGCACAAGAATTTGTGAGAGGGCAGCAGCTTTGTCTGGGATTCATACACTCCTGTTTTACTGGTTTGTAATTTGCATTTTTTTTTCCCCAACGATCAGTCCCATTTGTAACAAAAATTACCTTCTGATTTTTCATTTCTGTTTCTGTGTCAAGCCTCCAGCCTTCAAAACCAAACGCTTTTGTGAGTGACGGGAGGAAACTTTGTCATATCGACTTGGCACTCTTGGGGTAGATCTCCTGAATTCCTTGTTTCCCACACAAGTCATTTATCAACATTGTACAGGACCCTATGTGAGCTCCATCTCCTGAACAAACTGTACCAGAATTGATAAGTGAACATAATAGCTCAGCTGAATGCATTTAGGCATAAAGGCAGCGGGGTACTGAAAGAAAAGTCTGTCAAACTAAGATTTAAAATAGACCAGAAGTGCAAAACGAAGCATGGATACACACTTGCTCTTTTCCTCCTTGATCCAATAAGATCTGCTCAAATTGTCAAGAATAAAACCACTTGCTTCATTCAAGATAATAGCTTGGCTGAGTATGTAGATTTCACAGTAGAGAATGTGGAAAAAAGCTGCTAAGTCTGTGGCTTCTTCCACTGTGACTACTAATAAAGTTTGATAGAAGAGTTCCTCGTTCTCCCTTAGCATTTAGCTAAAGGTAAACGCTCAGCTACCATAACTGTGCTGCAAAAACATCTTTGCATTCCGCTCTCATTATGTTATGACCATGGATTAGCCATGGTCTAAACGGGCTCAGCTGGAAGAAACAGTGCCAAAACAGTAGCTAAAACAATGGTGCGGTTTATGGAAAGAATCAGGAATGCAGATGTGCCACCTCTCCTTTATTTGCGGGTCACCAGCCTGCAGTTTTCCATTTAGTGTATGCTATATATTCATTTTCAATGCTAAATATTCATTTTCAATGCTATATATACTGTAACGGCAGCTTACTGAAAGTTACAAAGAGATGGAGTTTAAAACAGAAAAAGTCCTAAAATCTAGGTGTGTTATAGTGCAAATTCATTTAGAGATTAGGTTAACTTTTCTTTGCTTAAAAACCTCTCTAAGGAAAGAAATACAGAATACACAAAAACATCTCTTACTAGTACAGGACTTAGGTAGGTGAAATAATGAGGATATGAATGATCAAAGAAAATCAAGCTAACTAATCAGAAAATGAAAGAAAGAGGATATATTTCTTCTGAACAAAAGGAAGCATCTCTGGTCATTGTAATTTTAGGAGGTTTATGTAGATTATCAGTTACCTAAACTTACAATACCTATTAAACCCAGAGCAAACTAGAGAAAAATAACGTGTTCCAATATGGAAATCAATGACAGTATGCAACAGTATAATATCTCCATATAATCTACTTTCAAAGCATACACGATGCATCACTGTTGCAGCATAACAGAGAAAGATGAAACCATAAATAGGGGAAGGAACTACATCTAAAATGGGAAACAGTTACCAATACCTGAAGTGTCATTTACTGTAGCTCAAACCTGCACATTGAAAGTGAGTTCTGTATCAATTAAGTTCTGCTCCCGAACCCACCAAGCTCCACAAACTTTGGGCAATTCACTTTAATACAGACAGGTTGCTTTCTCCAGTACTAGGAAATTCTGATTCATTCAAACCGAACAGCAGAATGAACAACATCTGCTGTCAGTAGATGGTATTTTAAACAGGTACGGTCTAGTACTAACAAATTGTCAGACATCACATATACAGAGAGTAGGATGCAGTAAGCGGAGGCAACAACAAGGTCACTTCCTAACTAGGTTGCTTTCTAGTCTGACTCAGCTTCTGCTCTAGGTACAAACTGTCCATGAAGGGCCAACAGTAAAGTTCTGGAACAACTTTCTGGGGAAAAGAAGATAATTTCCTTCTTATCAGTAATAAATAAGATCCTTTTGCATAAAGTACTCAACAGAAAGAAAGCAAAGTTTAATAATGCTAAAATGGACACTGTATCACAGTGAAAACTGAAGGGCAAAGCTGCATAAGAGTATTTTGCCCAAGGATTAAATCTAAATATTTTAATAGTTCTTGACAAACATGGGTGTTTTACTGAGGGATATGAAAGAAGAATATGTTTTCCGTACTGCACTGAAGACTAATTTGGTGACTGCTACTTTCAGCAATAATATGTAAGCGTTCCTGCATAACAGATGGGGCATGTGCACAGTGTTTTGAGGTATGCCAGAAGGTTGCAAAGTAACCAGTAAACAAAAAAATAAAAAATTCCGAAGCTTGGTAACACTGAATGAAGAGGCAGTGGCTCTTCTTTTAAGGTTGCTCTCCCTCAGAACAAATTTCTCCCTCTTTTTGTCAAATGAGATTAACACAGTTAAAAGAATAGAAGTCTTGCAGAAGCAGAGCTTTTCAACAGCATCAAAATCTAATGAGAAGCAGAGACAGAGGTAATAGTATTTGCAAATGAAAGGCAGATAATGTAACAAACCCATTTCCAATTATCTCTTAATTGCTTATATAGTTGTAACTCAAACTGAACATTTTCAAGAAGGCATGCGTAAAAGATAATACTGAATAATGCCTGTTAAGGCCATTGCTGTAGATGTTCAGTATTGACTTATATTATGCGGTAGAGCATATGAGGAAATATGAGAGCACAAATGAGGTCATGCAAGCAAACACTATGTGCAGTAAGCAAACATTACAAAAGGTCGCCCATGCCCTTCTCAGAACAAACAACTTCTACAGTCCTGACAGCAACCTCCAACAACTCCGTCTCCTGCACATCTACTAGCAACTTCCAGTCTAAAGGTCAGTTCAAAGATAATACCTGTTGAAAAGCAAACCTATTCCTTACCATCATGCAGCATAATAAAGCCACAATGCAGCGATGAGGGGATGTGCTAGCTGAGACACAGCCCCTCCAAAACTGCCAGCCACCCATCAGAGACGGGTGCTCAGAACCAGCACCAAGATTTTCCCAGAAAGAAAAGCTTGAAGTATAATCTGACATCCCCAAACCTGGTTCCGAGCTGAAAATTACCTCCCCAAATTCTGTGACGAAAATACAGGGAGGGTCTGGAGAGAGTAAGACTGTTAAGTGTGAACCTAGGTTAAGAACTGCAGCTTTACCACTGCGTTCATGGAAAAGTCACAATAGGGCACATCGCGATCGCCCCGGGTGCATCTGACAATTTACCTCCCTTGTTTCAACGTTAGCTCGTTCCCTATCAATACGAAGCTGTGCGGAGGGAGCATTTCTCAGCACTGGGGTGAATACTGCAGAGGAGAGCCATACTTTGGTCTGTCGGGGAACGAGAGGAGCTCCAGGGCAGGCTGAGGTGCTGCAGTGAGCGCATCGCTGCGTCAGGCGGCAGCAAACGGCTGCAGGGTGGCCTCAGCAAAGCAAACAGCACAACTGCCAACGTGAGAGCAGTGCAGAGGGTGTTTTTACAAAGGTAAAGTTACAGCAGAGCTAACGTCTCTGGAGGGAGTGGACAAAGGGAGCAGAAGCAGGCAGCATAAGTAAGAGGAGGACAAAGACGCAGGAGGAAAAAAGGATAAGAAAAGATGACGTGTTTGGAGAGGAAAGCACGTGAGGAGACATAAGCATGTACGAGCGGAAAATAGAAAAGGGTAGCAAAAGTCTTGAGGTAAAAGCAGAACAAACATAACATTGACAAACTGTGAATGAAACCCTGGAGCTGATACAGACCTGCAACCACACTGTGGTCAATTTAAATAGTGAGGATGACCATTTCTTGGCACAAACACATCCTGGTAGCGTAGAGAAGAAATTGCATGTATTTGGGGTCACCCAAAAGAGATACTAAAGGAAGAGATTGGAGAAGAAAGCAGGTGGCTCTAAGGACAGCGTGAAAAGAAACAGGCAAAGAATGAATCAGTGAACCTTTGCTTAAGGACACCTGCAGAATCATGACAGCACAAAAGAAAGACTAACGTCTTCCTCACAAATCTAACAAGGTTTCAATCATTAGGTCCAGTATAATCAGTGCTCCATAAAAGCAGGGCCATGAATTTACCAGGTTTCATTAGACAGATGCAGCTGTGTATTGTCAATTACCAATGACACTGTCCCCCAAACACTGTATTTCATCATTGAAACAGCACTAGTTATGGACAAATGCACCCTGATGTTTCTAATTATTTATCCTCCCTCCACATCCTTGCTACATTTGAACAAAGTAACTCACAAAGATAATGGCCCTCAGTCTGGCCTTGTTCTTGACATTTGGTCCTTTTAATTCACATTGCTTTTGGGAGACCAGAGTCAAGCTCTAAATTCTTGCACTTCCCAAGCTAGTTCTGGCTTCTGTGTATTTTAACCATTCTTCAAAATAATGACTGTCTGCATACATGGCAGAAAAATCCTACCTTGTACTCCAGAAAGATTTTCACGGAGTACAAATCATCAATTTCCATTTCAAGTAGTAGAAAATGGTGTGGTTTTTAGTCAATTGAAGTAAGTTAAAGAAAAATGCTAGTTCTATCCACAAAATGACTATCTGAATGTCTCTGAAGGAAATGTCAAAACGTCAGCAGCAATCTTGTTCTTTGGTCCAGAGGGAAGCTCCCTGATATAGCCAACATACATCAATATAAAAACTAAGGAGACAAAAAACATCCTGAGGCTGTTAGTAAGAGCAACACCTTCCACATCTGCAGTGGAAATCCAAGGGACATTACTGACAGTTCATTTAGATATTCCTCTGGGAACTCCTGCTACAAAATCTACCTGACACAACAAGGGCACGTGCACCGAAGAAAAGTCGAGACCTCAAAGCAATCCAGGGAATTACTTCCTGTCAGTGACAGTGAAAACTGAAAATTATATGTGGTTTTGAATACTTGAAGACTATAAGTCATGCTGATTCTTCACAATTCTTCATGACGTGAACCATCCAATTTCATCTTTACAAAGACTGTGAAATATACAGGGGCTTACACAGTTATTTTCACTCTTCTTGCACATTTGGACCATAATGTCTTTTTTTGGGTCCCAGAGAAGACCAAATTGACTTGAGTATTTTAGAACATTCTGGCATGTGATATTTCTCCTGCGCTTTTTAAAAGTGTCTGTTTCATTACTGCAGCCAGGATGTTTACTCGTTCGGTAATTCAGAACTACATTATTGCAATGATTCATGAACTATGAGTTACCAAGTTCAAAGAAGATCCAATGAAATTTTAAAACCAAACTAGAGGAGAATAAATGTATTGTTTTCCTCTCTATTTATCCTCAAATTTAGTGAGAACCTGAGTCTTTGCAGTTTTGCAGTGTTGTTGTAAGAGTATCCTTTCCAGTGGGTTTCAAAAAGAAAATGATTGTGACAACAGTTCTGTCCCCCACTTAAGTAGAGTTCTCGTAGACTTACCAGGATTGCCCTTTTAATAGTATTTATAAGCCACAATCTCCACTCTTCGTTGTCAGAAATAGAGCCAGTATTGTGACATAACATGCAAAAATCTTGCTAATTTACAAACTGTTTTTCTTTGAAAAAAACCCAACCAATCAGAATACCAAGCAGTACTCAAGGCCATGACTTACACACATGCTTTGGATAACAGCTGGACTCTTGCACACGAAAGGAAATGTATGTGACACTACATTAAAGTTACAAACAAGGAGTATCTGATGTTCTTCCCAAAATGGGAAAGTTGCTGAGCTGGATATATCTTAACTCACTGTGAAATTCAGGGTGACGTAAATACAAAAAGAGAGAGCAATCATGCCAATAACATTAGACTGATGGAATTAAGTTAGCGATGGAAAAACAAGCTCCCCTCCAAAGCACTGGCGATTCAGCACTAGGATGAACAAAGCACTAGAGAATACGCAAGCGGGGAGCACTTGTGACTCAGAAGGGAGTTGAAGTTAACAGAATAATACATATTTTCCTTCAGTTTTTCTTTCTGTGATTTGGCCATGAGCCTAAAGGAATCTTCTGATCATCTGGACGGTGCTGAGTGGCCTGAAGCAAGCCTCCAGACTCATCTTCGTTTTACTATTGCAGAGGAGATTTGAACAAAACAATCATATTCAAAAGCACAATGGACACATTTATAAAGGAAATATCTTTTATTTTTCTGACAGACTGCCAAAGGTGATTTAATTTTTATGTATCCTCTGCTGACCTTCTCTAACACTGATTCCCTCTTTCTGAGAACCCAGTGCTGTCAGTCCCTGGGCTTCAGAGCTTAGTTAGGGAAGAGTCACAAACAGACGTGGCAGAGGCTTTTCTTCTCAATACCTGAGATATGGGCTCCAGAGATATATTAGAAGTTTGATCACTTATGAAAAATAGGCCTTTCTTACATTGCTTGTTTTCCATCTTGCTCCCATATCTATCCATGAACCGGTCTTTTCAAATAACCATAGGAAGAATTTAGAGGGAAGACCTGTTTTGATTTGTTCTCTTTTAAAAACATAGCCATTTCCTGACTGGACAAAACAAAAAGCAAACATTCAAGTTAACTAAAAACCAATTTAGGTGTCTGGAATTATGGTTATATTAGTCTTCAGTATGCCCAAGAAGACTCCATTTCTAATAAATGCATGACTTTCATGCAGAGCATTACAGTTTTCATGGTTTATTTAGAGTGACAAAGGATTAATATGCCCTGTCAATAAGAGTACACCTAATGATTCTTTAAAAAGATAAAACTCCCACAGGTCAGTCAAAAAATGCTCTTCCAGACCATCTATAATACTTTCTTCTCCTCTAGGAGCTTTCCAATACGCACTTAAAATCAGCAGGTTCTAGACACTCAACACGCAACACATCAAGAGCTTTGTACATGCCCTCATTCAAGCTATCGTTCAAACAACTGCACATAATCTCTCTAAAATCATTGTGACAGGCATTTCTCTGCTTTCTGCAGTGGGAAAACAGACGAAGAAGAAAGGCTCATTATCTGAACCCCAACTGACATTAGAAAGTGGGAAGGAAGGAAAGTTGCCAAAGCCAAAATGATTACTCAGAAAATCCTGGCACCACCAACTTGCTTTAATGTGTCAGACACTGTGTTGCCAGTCAGGTAGGAAGCTCCATTTACATTCAGGTTTCTAAGTGGAGGTATTAATCACCTATATATGTGATAGAGACTGATGTTAGGTATTACTATGAGATACATCTTTCCTGCTCAGGAGACCCTGTGACTTTGGGAAGTCTGAAGACAGGTTCTGCAGAACTTCTGGACCAGCTTTCCTTTAGAATCATAGAATCACAGAATTACCATGTTGGAAAGGACCTACTGGATCATGGAGTCCAACCATTCCTAACGCTCACTTAAACCAGGTCCCTCAGCACTTCATCAACCTGTTCCTTAAGCACCTCCAGAGGAGGTGACTCAACCACCTCCCTGGGCAGCCTCTGCCAGTGCCCGATGACTCTTTCCGTGAAGAATTTTTTTCTGATGTCCAGCCTGAACCTCCCCTGGTGGAGCTTTAGGCCATCCCCCCTTGTCCTGTCCCCTGTCTCTTGGGAGAAGAGCCCAGCTCCCTCCTCTCCCTCCTCCTTTCTTGCTCTTTGTAGAGAGCAAGAAGGTCTCCCCTCAGCCTCCTCTTCTCCAGGCTAAACAACCCCAGCTCTCTCAGCCGCTCCTCGTCAGACTTGTTCTCCAGCCCCTCACCAGCTTCGCTGCTCTTCTCTGGACACGCTCCAGAGCCTCAACATCCTTCTTGTGGTGAGGGGCTCAGAACTGAGCACAGTACTCAAGGTGTGGTCTCACCAGTGCCGAGTACAGAGGGAGAATAACCTCCCAGGACCTGCTGGTCACACGGTTTCTGATAGAAGCCAAGATGCCATTGGCCTTCTTGGCCCCCTGGGCACACTGCTGGCTCATGTTCAGTCACTGTCAACCAACACCCCCAGGTCCTTCTCTTCCGTGCAGCTCTCCAGCCACTCTTCCCCCAGTCTGTAGCACTGCACGGGGTTGTTGTGTCCCAAGTGCAGGACCCGGCATTTGGCCTTGTTAAACCTCATGCCATTGGTCTCGGCCCAGCGGTCCAGCCTGTTCCGATCCCTCTGCAGAGCCTCTCTGCCCTCCAGCAGATCCACACCTCCACCCAGAAGTGTGGAATTCTCCTCATTTTTCTCTCAGAATCCATCTTACTCTTCTGTTAAGTACCAACAAATGGAGCATTTAAGCAGGCAGTCATTCTGTTGATTTTGCTACAGTGCCTTAGTAAGAGAAAATTGACCTTACAACAGCCCACAGATCACGTGTGTGCATTTAGTCAGACTTCTGCATCTTGACTATTGTTTCAGCAGCTGTGATTCCATCTACACCCCTGCACAGTAAGAGAAAGAGTTTGCTACTCAGACAGGTCTTAAGGATAAAGTTATAATCACACCATTTCCTCAGCAACAACTGCAAGCTATAATTATACAAAATGACCAAAACTACAGTTTTGGCACACTGAAGCACATGGGATTAAGTGATTCATTTACCCCCTCTATAGGTGAGCAGAAAAACATGATGAGTGCAAGAGAGAAATAACTATCTAAATAAATCTTATTTATACTAAATAAATAGACATTGCTATCAGGATAGTTCATATGAGAACAACCCTGAGTGATGATATTAAATTTTACTTCAGGAAATTGTTTTGCTTCGGTGAATAGTCCCTCTCTGATTGGTGTTGGTTTTCCTATTGTATGAATAAACGTCAGCACAAGTCTAAGAGAGACAAAACTGAGGTCCAGTTTACTTCTGGGTAGAAAGTTATTCTATAATTTCCTACTACATTTAATCTTGTCAGCTTTGTTTTACATTCCAAGTGGCTTACCAATATTGCTCAGAATATTTTAATTTCTCTAAAAAATTGCATGAGAATGTATTTTTAAGATAGTTCTGTAGATGTTATCATGATGCCAAGTAGTCATAGGTTTTTGCATTAGTCTTGGTAGGTCCAAATGCAGTGGACCTCAATAAAGAAGGAAGTTATCTTCTTTTTCAACAGGAAGACTTTGAGAGCAACATCTTCCACATTTTAAAGACACAAGGGTATAATTTTAATCATCTAAAATTCACCTAAGTCATTTAAGGGTAGAATTTTAGTCATCTGCAATAAGCATATGTTCATTCTTAACATACTATTTCTGAGGGATGTTTGAATTTTCCTGCATTTTTGAAATCCAGGTTTTCACGATCATACTAAGTGTGGAGTTCCCCATGGTACAAAATGTTAGATCCTAATTCCTATGGATACATATAAACTGTAAATTCTTTTATTGCTCAGAGAAGCTCAAGACACTCTCAGCAGTAATACAGAGAAAATGTTTGTGAGATTTTCCTAGCTCTGATTTTTTATTTTTAAATACAACACATTGTCTTACAGGTGTCTTAAATGTCAAATGTTACGGATAGTATTTTCCTTAGTCATGTAAATTAATAAGCACCTAAGGCTATATTGATATAATTTAAGAAAAGAGAGACCAAAAGGTAAAACTAGAATTAGAAAATATTAGGGCAAAATGTAAATGTGAATACCTGATTTAAAGCAGATAATGTTCAATGTTGATATGTGAAAGAAAATGAAAGGAACACTAACCAGCTTTGGCTTATTGTCAGTAATGTACTTAAATAAAACAGAATCTGCTGAACTAAAAGATGAAACACATGTTTGATCAGATTTTAATAACAAAGTAATATCTGAAGAGGGAAAAGCTAACACTTGGGACGACTAAACTAGCATATCTCTCACAGTATAATATATTTCTTGATTGCAACTCTAATTGGGTTCAGGAAGTCTTCTTTATTATATCCATGCTTCTGCCCTACAGACAGCTGACCTTGTTACAGCAAGACGACTGACCTTGTGAAATATCACCTTTTTACTTAGATCCAATTCTTGATTATACTTTAAATCATATCATCTCAGCTCATTTAAGCAAACATGAAATCTTGATGGTCCCACAGGGCCAGTGCAAGTTTGGAAAGGTAAGATGAATTACACACTATGGCCCATGTTTCCATACAATTTGTCAGAAACTTGCCAGAAATTTGCAGAATCTTTACCTTGAGATTTTTAACACTGAATCTTCATCTAACCTTTAAATATCCCTATATTTTCAGTCTCTTCAGATGTTATGTTGAGCTTTAAGTGGCCCAGAATACATAGGCAGAGAAAAGGCAGAGGGAGGGAAAAAAGGAAAAAAAAGCATGCAGAAGGAAGACAAAAAAGCCATGAACTATAAATCCTAATGACACCTATACTTTGAAGGTGCTTCTTTTTAAATCCATGCTATAAAAAGCAATTGCTGAACAGATATTGAAAATGAACGTAAGTTTTCTGGCTCTATGTATCCAGAGGAGCTGTATTTGCAATGAGAGGTTTGGTTTTTCCTGACCGAGGGTCGGAGCTGCCCACATGAGAAGAGAGTCTGATTTCCCATGCAGGCTGGGAGTTGCCCCATCCCCTTGACTTTGGAGAGAGGCCATTTGCCTTTGGACACCCTTCTGCAGCTCTACCCAGTGCACACTGCTGCCTTACAACACACAGAGTAGTGACGCGGGGCAAGGGAACGCTTCTAAGCCACAAGGGATGGCTGCTCTGTGCCACACTGATCTTAAGGGTAGGAGGCTGGAAGCTGTTTCAAGTTTGGACAGCGAGAAACACTCTCACACAAACTTGACAGCATGAGGGAGGTCAGTGCTCCTCGTTGCCTTACTTGGTGAAGCAAACACTTGGCTGAATGCTGGACTGATTGTCAGAGCGGCCAGAAGCTACAGCAGGAGATCGGCTAAATAATTCTACATAAGATGAGAAGGTAAGATTTCAGTGACATACACTTGCCTATGAACAGGAAGCCTGTCTGCAAGTATACATGTAATTATTCCACTGAAACAAGGAACACCAATTCTTGAGTATTATACCCACAGGTAATATTTCTTCTGTTTTTCCAAAATCTCAGAAAGTAACACCTGCACAATTTCATGATTGTCATTAAGAACCAGCCTAGGCTCACACAATAATTTGTCAGTAACAGACTAAAACCCCTTCATCTGAAACAAACGCCGGTTTTGGAAGATTCAATCTTTGCTATTCTGGGTAGCTACAATTATTATTTTTTTTTTTAATGAAAACAGATAGAACAGAAAGAACAAGATCCTTCTGTGGGAGGTTGGCATTCAAGAAACACAACAGAAAGGCAGCAGCTACAGCAAAAGATTAGATCTCAAAAAGCTCATGACAAAGGGAAGACGTAAAAGCAAACAAACAGCCTGTAGAGCACGTGGCAACATTTCAGACCTACTTGCACTTAACTGTCATGTCTAAGAAGTGAATCCATCAATAAAAGCCCATAATGTTTGCTCTTCATCATTGATTTTGAAGCCAGAACTATCCTGAACAGTCAGACAGGTTTACATCAACCATTGATGTTGAACTTTGCAGACTGAAAAACATTCCTCTGTCTCCTAGAACACTACAGTAAAGACCCTACCAAGAGAACAACACTATTTCCACGAAAAAGCACTTCCTCACGAGACGTTCATTAGTCGTGAAAGCTGGTCACAGCATCGGATTAACCTCAGGAAAGCTGAGCTCAGCACTTCAAGTTTGGATCCTTATTTGCATCTCTAGAGACAAACTCTTCTTCACTTTTCTGGCTTTAGTGAGGCTGATGTTACAGGGTTTGTCCCGTGGCCTGCAAAACCGAGAGGAAAGTCTCTGAGTGAAGCCCTTCCTGTGACTTCCAGCATCCTCTTTTTATAGCTGGGCTAGAAATAATGCTAGAACATGGAACGCAGTTATACTTAGGAAAAAATAAATTTTTAGAGGCTATCTTGATTCCTTCCATCTACTCTGAAAGACTCAGCACTGTGCTGCATATAAACACTGGTCTCCAGAGGGAATATGCAAACTGCACAGGGGCCATTTAAGGCTCAAGTCAGCATCAAAATCTGAAGAGTTTTGAGTTTATGGCATTTCTGTCACCTTGTTTATGTTAGTGACCAAGACAACACTATACTGATTAACATGAGCCATCATATTCTGATGGTTACTCCAGAAATAAAATGCAAATAACTTCTGCTATGTCTGCACAAGATATGGATTTAGGGTGTATGATTAGCTACTGCATGTTGACCTAGCACAGTACAAGGTTAGACCCAAGACAATAAAACCACAGATAACACTATTTTAATTTTAAAATAGGAAAAACTCTCAGTAATTTAAGGAACAAGAAAATCTTTCTTTTTACAGCTGTTCTTAGAGCTACATCTTTTGAAAAGGTAAGCAAAAACAGAGATCACAACTGACAGTGTCCAGGCAATTGCACAGATCTCTTAACAAGTTCATCTTTACTGAAACAAGAGGGAGCTGAAATATGTATCAGCCTTGTTTAGAAAAAATAAAAAAATCTCCAAGTAGATATATCCAGTAACAGTATTTTAACTTGTAATACTTAAGCTCATCCTTCTTCCCTGACATGTAAGTGTAATATAATATAATAAACCAGACGAACTGCCACAGAGACAGAGGCTTCACGAGTGACACAGAAAATCCCCTCTGTATATTTCACTTTCTCTCTCTCTGCTTTTTCTCACCAGCCAGCCAAGAGATGCTACTGCTTCAGGACTTGGAAAAGAGAGATGCATAGACACACTCTTCACATGTTCTGTCTTGGTGGAAGTCTCCAGACGTTACAGTGGAAGATAAATGGCAATAAGTGTGAGAAGAGCGGACAACTGATCTGTCAAGGGTCGTGATCATGATGACAGTGCTCAGGAGCCACATTCTTCATGATCCTACACATGTGTCCAGGACTGGCTCTGCAAGGGACTTCTATGTACAAACTGCTGCTCTTAGGCAATGGAAACACAACATTGATGGTGCAATTACCATCCACAGCTCGCAAAGCCCTTCTTCACGCTTAGAGGAGTTTTGATACAACTATCTGATGCACTTTTATCATGTCAGGCTCCCAAGAACCTAATTTGCACTGACTGTGGTTACCCATGAAGTGTCCAATGCTATCAGGGATTTCCTTAAACATATCGAGATACAGCTAAGAAGCCTAAACAGTAAATCAAATCATGTCCTAAAATAATGTATTTGCGTTCAGCAGGAGGGATAGTAGATCCAATAGCTACAAGTTGGATAATCTCTTTGTGGGTTCCCTGCTAGTACTAAATCAAGGCAGTACAGGGAATCTTCCTGTGCTGCGACCTCTTGTGTCTGATCTCTACAAACAAGCCTGGCATCTCTTCTTTAACAATCCCAGTGCAGTGTTGCCCAAACTCCCCACACTGAACACTCCCCAGGCTGCTATGAACATGTGCCACAAGTGTTGCCCCAAAGCTTTCCTTGTTCTGGGTGGCCTCTACCACTTTTCCACTCCCTGGGCTCCTTGGCACGCTTTCTGGGTGCAGAGACACAGGATTCTTGCCTTCTAACTGCAAAATGATTAATTGATGCCCCTAAGGAAGGAGCTAAGGTGCTCTGATCTGCCATCTGAAGATACTGATCTGCCATCTGAAGATACCGATCTCTCCTCTTTGACTGCAGTTCAGTTGACTCCTGTAGCATGCACAGCGGGCTACGGCATTGGAAGAAGGAGGAGGCTCCCAGACCAATGGCTCTCTCCTGCTCCAAGAGCCTTATGACCAGGTGGTACACTGACCAAGGAAGGGAAGCAGCTGACAGCTAACACTGGAGGGGAAAAAAAAGACTGTTTTCCAGCCAAATTGGTTCCTCAAGCCACCTTCCCGTGTGACTGCCAAGAGCGTGCGCCAGCATGTGTGAGGCAGCAGTGAAGGTTTGGGAATGAGCAGTCAGGCACAGAAGAACCCAATTTTTTTCACTGGCAATGAAATCCTTATTTCAGGGAAAAAAAAACCCAACAAAAAAAACACCCGTGCTCCTTGTGAGGTGCCTGGCACTGAATGCCAGTGACTCTGCAGAGCCTAAAAATGATGCAGGGGCACATGGTGTGGAGCAAGAGGCTTAAACAGAAACCTGTTCCATCCCTTGTCTTGACTTGGGGTGTGATTCCAGCAGCAGGAATGAGCATAAAAGACAAAAGAAATCAGCTTGCATGGTTTGTGCCTTGCCATACATGGAACTACGGAGGGTAATTTATACTGATTAAATTAACATGAAAGTTTGGACAGCATCTCTCTGTTCACAGTATAACTAGCTCCAACAATTCTGGCTTCAACAAATCTGAGGTATGTGTATACTGAAGAGGAATAAGTAAGCTAGTTTATGAAATAATAATAGTACGAAGTTTTATACAAGCTTACTACCCAGGTTTGCTTTGTCTGAAATTTGAAAAAATGAAGGTATATTTTTCATCCTTTCTTTTTTTTTTTTTTTTAATTCTTAAATATACTTTTTAGTCCTAAAAGGAAGAATAAAAGGAAATGTCAAATTATCATTAAAAAGATGAATTTCAAAGTATAAATTCTTCCAACAAACCCAGGAAATTTATATAAAATATGCAGAATAGAGATGTACACCTTATAAAATTGGTTCACTTCTAGATGAGTAAGCTTGAGATAAGCTTCCAAATTAAATCACAACATTTCAAAGGAGAAAAAAGGAAAATTATGGGAGTCAAGAGACTGCAGTCATAACTGTAAAACAAGATTAAAAAGCTTTAGTAGTTTTTGGGACTTTATCTTCATGTAAAAGAGAAAAATAGTTCGAAGATGAGAAGTGAGAGTTGAGTGGGTAGACAGACTGTCCAGAAGTCAGAATAGAGAGATAAGGATGCCAGAAACATGTTAAAATAAAATATAAATCAGTGGCAGAGCTAACAATGCCATCTGCTAAGTTTTCCTTTTACATATCACTACAAAATCTGGTATTCAGTTGCTCAACACTTTGCTATGATTTATTCATTTGAGGTGACAATCTCAGCATCAAGTGCCTGTCTTTTATGGAATCTCCATCCAACACCAGTTCAGCTATTACTAAGTAGGTTGGAGAAAGCTGTTTGCTCATGCTAAGTGCACTGGTGTTGTTAATTTTCACAATAGTTTTCAAATTAGGAACACACGATCATCTTGTGCAAACGTGCTCCAGTGCCATTATGCACCAAACTGAGGGCTTCACACCATGCCTTAATTTGCACTGGCTCCTTGCACAAGGCATAATTTTACCACAAGGCACACACAGATCTCTCACTTTTATTGAAGAGACTGCTTATATAATGCTATTGTAGGTTAGTGCAGGTCTCGGTCTGTTGGCGAGATGTTTGTGCTGTTATCTGAGCTGGGAAACCAAACCCCGGAGTGATTCCTTTGGAGTCCCGAGGGCACAGAACATGGTGGCACATGTTGGAAATTCCTACGACAGTGGCAAAACGATGACAGATTGATCTACACCTGGCCCCGAACATGCCTAGAATGTCTCACCAAACTATAAATCAAATATGTTTTTAGAAGTTTTCTTCTTTTAGAAATCACTCAGTAAGTATTTGGAGCTCAAATCAGGATACTTTTTCTTATAAAAGTGCCAAGCCCTTTTTGAACCGGGTTAGCCGAGGAGCAGATTAAAGTATCAGTTGCTTAAGCATCTAGAGGAGCAGCACTACAAAGGAGTATCTCTAATGCTGCCTTGCAGAAGGTAAGTCAAAGAGCCATTACCCATTATCCCTGCATAAACCCTGTAAACTTCTTCCAGACAGCTGCTGTCATGTTTGACAGCAGCGGATTTGCACAATTGGCCTCTCTGTACTCCAGCTTGCCCTCACTCAGTTGCACCGTCAGAGTCCTACAATGGAGTTGGCCTCTAAGGAAGAAACCACCATGGTGCAGATGGCAGGAGCATGCATATACAGTCATGGACAAACATACACATTTCCCTCTCCTCTCTCCAGTGGAGCTGGAAAGGAAAATTATTTCCTATCCTTGAATTGTTTTCAGACAATGCTATCAAAAAAAGCTAAAGAACAGATTTTTTTATCATTAAATAAGCTAGGACTTACCAACCTGAAAAAGTAGGGAGATCTACAAAATTAGAAAGAAGAGAAGAGATGACCTGGGACTGTCTCTCGAAATAAAAATAAGGCCAGGGAAATGGGGAAAACCAACAGCTAATGCAATTATTAAGTAGCAGGTTCAAAGGAACAAAAGGACACATTTCTCTACTCGTTGAGTTGTGAAAGCCCTTATTACATGGAATGTAATATTCAAGCATTTTATGTGTCTCTATGTTCAAGAGGGCAATTGTCAACTTCACAGGAAAATGTATTCAAAGGTACTGAATATCAAGGCACCACCTCTGGCTCCAGACTCCTCCAAGACACACAACTGGAGGAAGTGCTTGCTCTGTTCGCTTTTCACTGTGCATTTGATAAGCAACCACTGAAGATACAGAACACAAGGCTGAAGGAATTTTAGGTCATCCTTGGCACAGCTACTGTTTTACAATGCTTCTGAAAAGAGAAGTCTGCAAAGAAGACCGACATGAGTATCAGCCAATGGTGCTTTAAAATATTTCTTCTACTACCAAAAAAAGCTGGATCTTATTTGATCAGTCAGCCTGATTTTGTCATTCCCTGGTCAATAAGGGACAAACTTAATAAGGCCTTCTACGTAACACAAACAGAATACAAACTTTCTCTTCTAGTCAAAAAATACTAAGGAAGTTTCTATCAGTTCATAGCTCTGTGCCAAAAATTGCTATTGATTTTACTGCCACAAGGAAACATGAGTTACACATGATGTATACATGGAGAGCCCAGAAAGAGAAGCACCGCAAAGGCAGCATGAAATTCACTGTTTAGAAAGGTGTAAAGGCCTGTCATCTTCTCTTGAACTCTACCCTATCTCCTGTCTGTAAATGACACTTCTCAGACTCGCTTACAAGTTACTATATAAACACCAGTCTGGGAGAGTAGCCAACCATGGGGCAGCCTAAGCTATATCCACTGCATAGTCCATGGGCAAAGGGATTTCTTTGCTCTTTTTTTATAAAAGAAGGTAGAATGCTGTAAGGGAGGATACAGCAAATTATAAAGAAAGGCAACTTAATGAAGCCCTTGAATATGTAGTAATTTAGCATCCATACAACTGATATTCCTGACCTTGTGAAAAAACACTCATTAATTTCTCAGTTACCAGAATGCATACAGCATTTGTAGCGGTTTTTAGCTTGCTCCCCAAGCAGAGCTGTGAAAAACAACACTGACTTGAAAAACAATATTTCCTGAACTTTTGCCATGTGTTTACTCTGCTGATGCAATTGTACCAGAGACAGAAAAAGATTTATTTATTGCAAATTATGGTCTTTCCCCCCCATCTCCCCTTGTAAACCTCGCAAAGCAGTTCATACAGCATTAACTCTTTCTGCATACGAAGATAAGGGAGAGAATGCATAGCTTTTGGGACCCAGACCCTGACAGTATATTCTGATCAGCTGGAGAGATGAACAGGAGGGCTCAACAAAGGGAAGGGGTCATCACAGCCTGTAGCTCTGTGAACTGTGAGAGGAGTGAAAAATACTCTCATTTTCAAGCTCTGAAGAATCAAATGTGGTATTGTGATGTATGATAGTGCAGCAGGGCCAAGGACACACTATTAAGAAAATATGATTAGTGGAATAATCTAATCCAAGTGCACAATTAACTTCCATACATTTCAGTGGAAACTGAGCACATTTGGTGCAGGGCTCCTACTGTAAAAGGACTTAGGATTTTTTAAGGTTGGTTTGCAAAAAGGGAATAACTGACATTCATGTGATAGGAAGATTAGAAAACAAATTCCCTTTCATGCTGTTTCAGAGCACAGCATATGTCAGATTTTATCACTTAACCTAGTGCCAGAAATTCTTTTGCACTTCCCATATTCTCCTTTTTGTCTTTTCTCATGCACTCTTTCCCTTCCTGACCTGTTTGCTCACATCGATGAATTCCCTGCCTCTTCCTCAAGGTGCTTTCCCTCTACGTTTATTTTCTTCCCCTTTCTCTTTGATATCCCACACTTCTTGACTGCAATTCTGTGTTGATTTTCAACATTGCCCCAATGGGTGAATGTGGTAGTGTGTGACACACCACTGCTACATGCACAGAAGAGAAGGCAGCCATGGAGGGACAGACCTTCAGCTCTGTTTTCTCTGTGGGGCCAAAAGTTCCCAGTGAACCTCTTGAAGTGTGTGGCTCATTCATCTAAATCCAGAAAAAAAAAAAAAGATTAACAAAGGGATCTATCTCGGTGTCTTCAACGAGTACAATTAAGGTGCATCTGACAATTGTGCTGCCTGCTCCACAGGGAACACTGAGCTTTTGCTATCAAGACAACAGAACTCCATTACCTAAAAGGTCAGAAAATACATTTGGGCTAAGATTTGTCTGAATTCTGTTTTGCAATCTGAAGTCCAGAAGGGCCCATGAGAATGAACTGCAGCTCTGCTTTGTGACCATGCGCACTTACTGAAATATGTTTCAAAACTGCAACGATAAACACATGAAACGAACCTCACAGAATCACAGAATCACCAGGTTGGAAAGGACCCACTGGATCATCGAGTCCAACCATTCCTAACACTCCCTAAACCATGCCCCTAAGCACTTCATCCACCCTTTCCTTAAACACCTCCAGGGAAGGTGCAACGATAAACACAAGAAACGAACCTCACAAGTATTAAGAGATGAAAGGGTATCAAATCTTTAAAATATTGCAAAGCTCCCGCACAACTGCTGCCACAGAATCCTTGTCATCCTTCCTAGAAACCTTGTATAAGACAGCATTTAGCCATTTGTTATAGAATTTATAAATGGATTTACTTTTTGTTAGAGGCATTGTGGTAAGAAACCTCTTGTTGACATAGACAATGGCAATTTCTTCTATGAAAACCATCTTTTAAGTTCCCATCAAAGACACACAGAATAGACGTTAACATTTCAACAGCTTTTTAGAAAGCTGGCTTATAAATTAAAAATGTCAGGATCATTGTGACTTCTGAGCAATTTAAGTCCTATCACTCATACTAAAAAAGACAGTAATGCATTATGAAATGAACAGAGGGCGGGACGGGCTCTCCCATGCTTACTCATGCTGAACAGGGTGTACCTAGACAATTTCCCCACGGGACCCTTCTGCAAAATGTAGTACAGGCCTGTTCAGATTAAACTGAGAAAACAAATGAAATAAAATATTCCCTTTTAAATGCCTGAAATTGCTCATCTGTTGCTTCTAAGTAGACCAAATTGGTGCACTTCTGGTGCAGTGCCTAAATGAATCTCAGTCACCAGCAGATTTATGATTTCTTTCTGCAGCTCCAGCGCACAGTGGAAAAAAGACATATGTACATAGGAAGAAAATATGTAATAAATATGAGGCAACCTTCCTGAATGCCAACTGCAACAACACTGCCTGGATGGGAAAGGTCTAATTGCTGGTGCTCCATAGCTGGCTTGGACATGTGCTCTGCCAGTGAGATTTGCATCTCTTCGGGATGAAGCAGTAGACTGATGAGACAAAGAAACCTAGTTCTAATTCAGGTTCTAGAAAAAAAGTAGGGTGTTGGGCTTAAACAGACCTTTTCTATGCATTTCTTTGCCAGTGTGAATCCTCGTGTCTCAGTATCACAAACCTACAATTTGCTTCTGATTTCTTGCCCTTATCACAGGATCCAGTCCTCAAACTCTTGTGCTCAGTTCCACTTTTTCCTTTCAGACAACCATGATCTTTTCTTCGCTTGCCACAGTGGTCCTCCAACACACAGCACAGGAGCCTTCTCTTCCTCCTTGTCTAAACCAGTCCAGCCTAGCTCCTTGGCTGCCTATCTGTCACACCTGATGTCCTGCACTCCAGCATGCCTCTGGAGGCAGGACTGTGTATCTCTTGCTTTCGGTCAAACATGGACCCTGGCTGCATTTTACCTCATCTGCCCTACATTCACACAATGCCAGATCTTCCTAGGGAATATCTGCATGTGTTAGCAAGCCAGCAGCAGATAACACAAGTAGAGACTGCGCGGAAAGCTGGATCCAACTGCCCCACAGGTAAGCTTACTCTAAAGGATGATCCAAACAAAATTTCAATACTTTCAGGAGACTTCTCCCGGAATACGGAGTGGGTTACTCCACGAAGGAGCCCCAAAGGCACGCAAACAGGTAAGTCACACAGACAGGCATCTATGGGGCCACTAAGACTCCTCCAGTTCATATATACACAGCTGCATAAATACAGCCCCTGCTCATATCCCTTTCCTCCAGTTTAGTTCTCGTCCCCACTAAATTTGAACCTATTCCCTCCTCCATGCTGCTTTGGCATCAACAAGAGGGTCACTGAATGCACACAAGAGACAGGCTTCCTGCTCTCATTTCCACGGCTTGGCTTCGTCCCAGCCCGCAGCAGCTGGCTGTGGCCATTAAGAGAAACTCTGCTTTGCCTCTGCAGCCCTGGGACAGAACGTGCTCAGACATTCCACATCGGCAGCACATGCAGGCTTGTCAGTACTAATTGCTAGGAGAGCCTAAGCAAACTCTGATGTCAGGGTCTTAAGAGATTTTAGTTACTAAGTGCAAGCAAGTTTCTACTGAGCACACACACAACACTGAGAATTCCTGCATACTGAAATCTGAACACATTTTCACTCAGTAAAAAACAATTCTCTGGTGAGCTACAGGCAACTAGGAACATTTCAGTAGGAAGAGTCAGGCGACTGTAATCACACGAAGTGTTAGCAACACTGCCTACAATCACTCTACCACCACTGAACTTGGAAGTGCAGAGCACCACATAAAGTCGCGTTTATGATGCATTGATTTATATGAATGACAGAATAATCTCGGTTAGGAGGGATGTCTGGGGGTTATCTTGTCCAACCTCATAGTCAAAGCAAGGCCACCTCTGAAATCAGATTAGGCTGCTGAGGGGCCTTCTTCGAGTATCACCAAAGATGTGAGATTCTGTGGCCTCTCCATCAAATCCTGCTCCACTTGCAGGGGAAGAATAGTTTTCTTACGCTCAGTCGGGCCGTCTGCTGCAGTTTGTGACCACTGCCTCTTGCTATGTTGTGAATACCTCTCAGATGAAACTGGTTTGCCCATAAAATCTACAGGTAATGGAAAACTGCTTCTTCAGCTTCCCTTTGTATACCATGTGCTCCTGCCCTCTATCCATCCTCATAGCCCTTTGCTGGACTGCCTCCAGCTTGTCAGCAATATTTGCAAGTATTTATAAAGCTCTCCAGATTGCACAATCCTGCAAGAACACACTGACTTAAGAACAGTAAAATAAATATTATGAATACATTTTACGGATCCTTCATGATTCATTAAAGAAAACGAAAAGCAAAGCAGTAGATCTGAGCAGTAATTACAGTAAAGCACAGATTAGTTTCTGCAGGCATGTTCTACAATAAGGTTAAAAATTAAAGATAATGTAAGAATATAAATATTAGGTAGAAGATATCCTTAGCAGCTTGGTAACTCTAAAAAGAAATATTTGAAAGCATGTTTGGTGTAAATACAGATTACAAATTTTCAGTTGCAATTCCTTTCTGTTAGCATATTCCACTTACAGCAAAGCGATACACTTCTGTGAACTCAGATGATTATTTGAGAAAGACTTGTTAATCACTTTCTACACTCAGGAACTGGAAACACTCCTTGTGACTGAATGCCAGGCAGTCTGTTTGAACTTCTGTTTACAGAAAAGCTCTCCAAATTATCCAGTTGCCTACTGGGGAACAGCAATTGACAGTAACTTCTCCGGTACAGCAAGCATAATTGCCTTATCATATGACATGATTTTCTAGCCCTCGCAAATGGATTTGTGAGGCTACAGTTGAGTTTGCCTTGCCCTTATGAAGTCTGACTCCTCTTTCCTCATTATGCAGAAGAAACAATGGGGAAAGTGGGAACCATGTGGCAGCAGTTATGATATTCCCAAAGGAGAATAAAAACTATGTCTTTCTGACAAAGTTTGCCATTACAAGTAGCAGAGCTGTCAACCTCATTCCCATATTCCTAACACTTAAACCGGTGTGAGTGTCTTTTGGGAATGCAGGGTCAGTTTTCCAGGAAGCATCCTTCCTTCACAGAACACTTCAGAAGGGGAAGTGGACAGAAGAGGTGCATCAATATCAATTGATGCTACTTATCCATATGACACCAGAGGTGCCACTCTAACTCTTTGGTCATGCTATTATTGGTTTAAGTGTCCATTGAAGGCTCGGAGCTCTGATTTAATTCACAACTCATAAGATTAATTCTACTTCTCTAACTATATTTAAAAATACATTTTAAATCTCTTTTTCTGATAATAAAATTAAAACTATTCTGGTTTAGGCTACAAAGCCTAGCAAAAAAACCCAAACACTGAAAACATCAGTATTTGCAAATCTTACTCTATCTGGTATATAAAGGACAGTAGTCATGGTGTTCAGTGAGACCAATGGAAACCTTGCAATGTAACTCCAAATATGTATTGGTGGTACTATATTAAAATAATAATAGTAATCATCAAAATAGTTACCATAGTTCTGATAGTTACCATTATGGCATTATGGTGCAGTTGAAATTGAAGGGTGAAGCATGTTGAGATTGGTGTAAGTACATTTAAGGAACCAATAACAATTTCAATTAAGCGTTTACTGTCACTATATTTTAGCATAATTATAAGTAATAAAAATAATAAGAGTATAGTAGCAGCATTGCTAAAAGAGGTGACAGCAAAACATATTTTTCTTTAATTCCGTCTGCCTCTATTACTTGTCACAGGAACTTTTTCTGTCTGCCTTAGAACAGTCATTAATACCTTTGCAGTTGGTCTGCCTCTTTTACACAACAACGTGATAGCAAGAAAAAAAAAGGAAAATGAAAATGTGGACATTACAGTGCTAAAAACCTTCTGGATTTGGGCAACAGGAGGAAAATCTGTAAATGTTTTGAACATATTTTTGAAGATCAGTTTTGGAGGTGTCTCTTCTAACGGCTATGTGTATCTGACTTATCTAAATAACAGACGAAGGCTGCAGCTGAAGAGAAGGGGTCACGTGCTAGATTTGCAGCATTACCTAAAAACCCGTAACAGCTGCCCCCTTTCCCTCCCTATCTTTGCAAAACAACTGCTGAACTCTCCTAACAACTCCCCGCTTCAGTTTCATATATTCCTTTCCTATCTGGCACAGCACCTTCTGCTATGATTTCCAAATGTCCTCTTGACACACGCTTGTGCACGTACTGCTGCATCTGCTACTAATTAGGGAGGGATTGAGAATGAGGCTCTTCGGCAGGGAAAGGAAGCCTGCAAGTTAAAATCACCTTTTCACTCCATTTCTATTAATTTTTCTACACACTGAAACACACAGAAAAGAACCTGTGAACCTTCTCCAGAAGGCCAGCATATCTGCGCAAACAGATTCAGGTTTCTTCCCAAGATGCTGGAAAGTGATTTCTTTTTCTTTCCTTTGAACTCCCAGTCAGACTGGCTTTTTTTCCACATACCTGGCCATGATGGACCTTTTCTATCAACAGTTGTTAAACTATGTCTAGGCTTGCACAGACTGAACAACAAATTCATACTGCCTAATCCAGCCAAAAATTACAGTATGTCACTGTGGAACAGAAACAGCAGATAAAGATATTAACACGTCAGCAAATGTGCACAGGGGATGAGAAAGCCCTTGTAACCTAGGTGAATTCAAAAGGCTTTGCAAACGTTTTGGAGCACAGGAACAGGATATTTAGTGTTGATAAAAGTATTGTGCTAAATTGAAGTACATTCTTCTGAATGTTAAATGAGTAAATATGGTGCTGTTAATGCCACGACAACATTCCCCTAATGGATACGTAGCATCTATCATATTTGGTAAGTTTGCACTTGACTTGCAGCCTGGGTTTCAATCCACAAGCAACAGAAAGATTTGATCATCTACGGAACAGTCAGCAAAGGTGAGATTAATTTGATTTAATTTTAGACATCCATGATATACATAGTATAGTCAGTAGCTTTTGCAGTCAGCAGAGAGAAACAGATGCAATACACATAATACTTTACAGACATCTGCTCTAGGATGAGCTGAATGATAGCTTAAGTGTGCCCGTCATTCCTGTATTGCTGTCCACCTACCTTCTAAAGCATCTCTAGCTACGGATCTCTAACTTTTCCCCAGAACTGTTAGGAAGATACACTTCCAAAATCCAAGCAATTTGACTCCCTTTTTTACTGCATATACTGGACAGGCCAGCTGAAGGAAATTTGCGGAGTCTCCACTGTTGGAGATATTTAAAACACGGCAGAGCCCTGAACAACGTTATCTAATTTCAAAATCATCCCTGCTTTCAGCAGGCAGTTGGACTAGAGACCTGAAGAGTTTTCTTCTGATTTAAATTATTCTGTGACCAAACAATTCCATGACTCAATAGGGACCACGCAGAGCCGCTGCTTGACTGTTAACTAAGCAGGCTGTGGTTCTTCAGTTTATTAATATTGGGTTCAGAGATTCAACTTTGGATGAAAATAGTAACATTTGGAGATGTGGTGAGAACTTCTTGAGCTTTTCAGAAGCAAGGCTTCCTCACAGAAAATCACTTCTGACACATTTGAGGACCAGAGATGATTTGTTCCCTGCTGCTGCAAAAGAATACAAAATTGGTAAACTCTAAATAAAAAAAGACGACATTCTTACAGACTCTCTTCCTCTTGATAAGACAGTATTATGTGGCTTTCATGGTATATAGGATTTTTTAGAGCTTCCCTATGTTTGATTTCCCTCTTATTGGTCTTCTTCCCCTTCTTAATTCATGCCTCTTTCACGCATTTTTAGGCTGTTGCAGCCACACTCTGCTGTCCAGTTGACTTGAACTGCAATACTAAAAATTCATTTACTCTCTCCATATTCATGTGGTGACAAGAGATTAAAATATTCAAGTGAATACGCAAAAGCACATAATTAACACACACATATACACACTTGCTGCTTCTGTTTCCACCTAGTAGCCAAATGACCTTTTATTTTTCTGGATCTTTTCCCATACACTAGTCTTCTTTTTGCCTTATTCCACAGAGGTTTACACAGTTCACAACCATGCTAGAAAACAGATATTTGTAGAACAATGTAAGAAATTCTACTGGTTCACTGCAAGTTTTTCACCATATTAACTTTTGGAAACAGGCTTCTTTGATACTGGCAGCAAGACTAGGAAAATGATAGTTGCACATCTCTAAATCCACCAAGAGTGTTTCCAAAAGTAAATCTTACTGTGTCCCTGGAACATCTTACTATTCCTCACAAAAGAAAACAAATCTGGAAAACATTATTTTAAATGCTTATACCTCTGTCACTAAAAAAATGGTGCCACTCATTAAGAAGGAAAGGCCATAATTATGAGAACTCTAAGTCCTGCTGACAAACAGAACAGCTTATCATGTCCAGGACACATGTTATAAATCAACAATTAGTTAGGACAGGCAGAGTGTTAGGGCTTACTATTCTGATACAGAAACAAACTTCTCCAATTTCCATGACAATACTGCATGTAGATTCCAGTTGCATCTGCTCATAAGATCACGTCAAGGCATCATAAGCCTCTGGGACTTAAGCCATGATTTGTTTTCTGAGTGGAATATGTCTACTCTTTAGAGAATCATCTTGATAAGGACCCTTAATCATTCTCCAAAGTGTAAACAAGACTGTTGAGCTTGTGCCTGCAGATAGAAAGGTCAAATCACATGCTCAGCATGGTGAGAACTTAACTATTTCCTACACCTGAACAGAGTTTGTTTGCTTGTTTCTGGAGGTAATCTACCTCAAAGCATTAATACATTTTATGTACTAATTTTCTCTTCTTTTCTTCAGAAGAGTTTCATACTCAGTTCATCTTTTTTTTAAAATTTCTTTGCTCTTCCAGTATTTTCTTTGTTTGCATTTCCATGTTTTGCTCAGAGTACTCAGAGCAACGGATTTGGCAGAACTGGCACCCTTCAGCACAGCTTACTACGTTCTAGCATTAGCTTCTCTGAACCACTTAACAATCCTGGCAGTTTTTCCCCATGCAGTCAAATAAAATCAGGAAGAGGTTTTAATTCTGAATGAGGTTGGATGCGAAGGGTTGCCAGCTCCTTATAAGATGAAATTGGGGCCTAGAAGCAATGCTTAATCCTTCAAAATGTGAATGTTCTGTCAGAGATTAATAAATTACCTTTATAGGACTGTAAATTGCAATACGAAGCATTTGTGAAAATTTTCTCCTATGAGTATTTAAATACCAATGCAACTGAAAATCAGTAAACCCTGAAAGGTGTTAATTCAGAACACAGATATGCTGTTCCTACCTTTCAATTTAATATATACCAGGTGATTGAACTGTCATTACAGCTACTAAAAGAGTACTGCAACCTGTGTGGACATATCTGTGACAACTCCACCTAATACAGAGGGCTTGTTCTCCGTTATGAAATGGATCGGTATCAGGTCCTCCACCATCTCAGCCTGCCTAGGATGACACAAGCACAGAGTAATTTAAATGGGAAGTTTCTTTGATGGCTGTCTAGTTCACATCCAAAGCAAGGCCAACTTCAAAGTTAGATCAGGCTGCTAAGGCTCTTGCCTGAGCCAATACTGAATATCTCCAAGGACAGTGCTCCTGCAGCCTCTACATCATGCTCTTGCTGGGGAAGAATCTTCTCCTTATGTCAGAGTGGATGTTTGCTGTTGCAGCTCATAACCACTGCCCCTTGTTTGTCCTTATGAAGTGCAACAGGCTCTATCATATATGTAACTGTCCTTGCTGTACTGATAATAGCAGAAAATCACTCTTCTCCAGGTTACACAAGCTCTGTTTCTTTAGTCTCCTGTACACCAAGTGCTCCAGCCCTCCACCCACTGAGTACTGGTATGTCACGATGTTTTCTGCTCAGATGTCCCACACCCTAAGAAAACCAGACACAACACACCAGTATGGAATAGAGCGGAAATATCTTGGCCCCTTGACGTGCTTCCAACGCTCTTGATAGCGCAGCCCACTGCGTGGCTAGCCTTTAACTTCTACTTCTACTTCTCCTTTTCTGCTTTCTCCTCTCTCAAGTGGCACCGAACAATCTTTCAAGAAGCACCCTCGTGTGAGGGTTTGTAGAAAACCTTCATGAATTCATCACTGTTAAACAGCATGATGTTTAACCATAACATGCTATGGTTATGTTATGGTACCATAACGTTATTTTCATAGAATCAGAATGGTTTGGGTCGGAAGAGACCTTTTCTTTTCCCATGTTTCATATTTTTTTCAGGTTTCAGACATCCTTCCTATCGTTACATAAACACATCTCTGTTCCAGAAAAGCCAAAGTATTCTTGTAAATTATACACAGTAAATAAGGGAAACTCTCAAGACGTGACTTGCCAGGAGTTTTTGATCTTAGTGGACTAAAAGCTAGTACAATCTAAAGAGTGATACCAGCATTAAAACAAAATCTCTACTTCATGCTTTCAGTGAGGGAAGTAGTATCTGAAGATAAGTAAAACATTAAAAAAACCCAAACATGAGATAAATTTTCTTCCACTCTTTCCCAAAACACCAGATTTGACTTGGGCACAAAAGGATCTATTGATCTTCCCTCACAACAACCGAAAACTCAAAAAAAGGTTGTTCACAATACAACTGGATCATAAGCTAACAGTATAGTGCATACTTTAAAAAACACCACTGGTATTATAAATATAACAGAAGAATGCAAGCCCCAGTAAAATGAGAAACCTAGTTCTCTATTAGGATTTTAGGTTTTTCTCTATCAAGCCACCACATCCTCAACCACCACATTCTCCTTAAGATTTCTGGAAATCTACTGTTTCTCTGTATCTCTGTTTCCCTCAGCACTTAAACAAAAAGAATTCTGTGAAATGTGTTGTTGTGATTCTACATTAAATCTCTATTAAATATTTTGTTATTCTCAAATGCAAGGCCCTCCGTAAGAAGCATATACCGAGGTAATTCTTATCTACACATACAGTTCTGCTATCAAGTCTCCACCGCGTATGAAGACACCAAGAGCCATCTACAGATCATTTATCATAACACGCTATATACTACTGCTAGGACTGAAGTATTACACTTATTTTAAATCAAACTATAACACTAGTCTAGGCTAGGGAATTTTTGATTTAAAATTACATTGCATTTTGCCTTAGATGGGTGACCATGTCATAACCCTCCCACAGCTCAGGTAGAGACATTGCTTTAAATTAATTCACACCGCAAACAATTACTTGAGAGCAGCTTTCCCTATTAAAGCAATGTGGTGATCCAAAGCCTGCAATTTGTTTTTTTTCACCAAATGTGCTAAGGTGTAATGATAATTACTTACCCAATATCGTGGTTAGGTGTACAAGTTTGCCTTTCACATGAAAGAAGAAATTAGAAAGTAAGCCAGTTACAGACAGAAAAATGACTTTAATGACTGATTTTTTCCCCCACATAATTAAAAAGGCTGAGAGAGAATTCCAATATCACAAGTGACAGCAGGTTTGATACAATTCACTATGCCCTGTATTATCGCTGTGAGTAAACTCCTTAGCCACGTATTTTTGAAAGAAAAAAAAAAAAATCAACGTAAAATCCCACCCTTAACGTCCAGTCCCCTAATCACACAAAATACACTAAACTAACAACATTAGATAGTCATACCTACAGTCCAACATTAGATAGTCATACCTACAGTCTATTACGTCTGAATTTTTTTCCTTAGAAGAGTTATTTTCATTTCTCTAGCTACATCAGACGGCACCAGCTTGCTGCCAAGAGCCTGTGTTCTTGGACGTGGCTGCAGTTCCCGAGAAGGGATAAAGCCTCCTCAGCTGGAAAAACCTGGCTGCAGAAGGAACTACCAGAAGAGACGCTGAGTGCTGCCCATCCTTGTTCTGAAATTTTTCTTCTGGTGTTTTTTTCACTGTCATTCCCTGCTTCCCCCCTCAACTGGAATGGGACTCATTTCATACTAAAAGCAGAAAAGGAGCCAAGGACTCTCTTAAGCTGACTACAGACTTGACTATTTCCAGCATTTTCTGTGGTAACAGCACAAATATCAGAACATAGGAGGACATACCAACACAGGAGCTGCCCTAATTGTACACTATGTTTCTATTACTCTCACTCAGTTAATGAACTTTAATTTGGGCATATCGTCTTTTACCTCTAGCATAAAGTAACATCTGTGGAAAAGCAGGGCTTTTGCAACACGCAGTCTTTTATCACTTTCTTTTAAAAATTGGCTGTGTGGCATTTGTCTCAACTAATACTATTTCTATGTTACTCCAGAAAGCTTTTATCACATGCAATAATTAATATAAAGTGGACTAGATCCAACGAGAACTACTGTCACTATTTTGCACACACTGGGATGCAGTGTAAAATTAGCCACACCAGCAGTCTTCTTCTCTTCTTCCTGGCAGGGTATGGCTTGATGCAACGTGTGCTGCTGTTAGGCAGTACCTGCACCCAGCATCCCAGCTGCTGTCCGTGCGAGCGCATGTGAAAGTCACCTCTGTGGCTGAGGCTGTTAGCTCTTCACTTTAGGACATCGATTTAAAAGGCATCTGAGGAATAACAGCTTGGGGAATGCCACGCTGAGAAAGACCTCCGCAGAATCTGTTCCAGAGCTTTGTTCATCCTTGTTTGCCTTCTGTGCATGTTTTTGGGGTGGGAACGAGCAAGGCTGTGATGAGCAGTGAGCTGACCTTCTCAGGGGACAGCCTGTCAAAACTGCAAAATCCCAGCTCTGCATCATAACGTTCGGAGCCCATGAATTTACATGCCATCTTAGGGTTGTATTTTGCTTACAACCATCATTCTGCATTCATCTACACTGGATACCATTTGCTGATGTACAATCCAGGCACTTGCCTTGTAAGGACTTTCGGCAGCTCTGCAGCTGGCCCTTCACAGTTTAGCAAAGCACCAGCAAACTTCTTGTTTTGCGGGCCTCGGCGCTCGCCTCCTCTGCAGAGTTGTTAATGAATATGCAGAAAAGAACAGTAAAAGTAAAGTAAAAGTAAAGATCATAGAATCATGCCACCTCTCCTTGCTGACTCTTGCTCCGTTTCCCAGCCTGCTTGTTCACGCAAGTCCTGCCTCCCTTATACCTCTAAGGGATTAACTTTCCCTTAATACAGATTTGGATACATTTCCTCTTACTATGCTCACTTCTTAAGTATTTACCTCTTCATGTCTGCACACTAACGATAATTCAAGATGAAAAAAAAAATGCAATCAATTGCAATCACTCAACTAGACTTCATATACTTTCCTTAACTGTTGTACTCTAGCACACAGCTATGCTGATTTGGCCAGTTGTGCCTGCTGGTTTTAAGGAACAGCCGTCAGCCACCATCCAGAGAGAAGTCTCTGTATCTAGCCCAAGAAATGTTATTTTTTTGTGCTTTATACATTTTCTATACAGTTTTATTCACTGATTCTGCATGCAATGTGAAGCTGAGCAGGAAGTCTCAGGAAATAACAGGAGGTTAGAAACTAATTCACAGAATTACAGAATGACCCGAGTTGGAAGGAATCCACAAGGACCATTGAGTCCAACTATCCCTGCACAGGGCAACCCCAAAATTCACACCATGTGTCTGAGGGCATTGTCCAAATGCTTCTTCAATATTGTTAGGCTTGGCACCATGACTACTTCCCTGGGGAGCCTGTTCTAGTGCTCCACCACCCTCTGAGTGAAGAGACGTTTCCTAATATCCAACCTAAATCTCCCCTGGCACATCTTCCTGCCACTGCCTTGGGTCCTGTTATTAGTCACCAGAGAGAAGAGACCAGCACCTGCTCCTTCCCTTGTGAAGAAGCAGTAAAATGCTATGAGGTCGCTCCCTCAGTCTCTTCTTCTCCAGGCTAAATAAACCAAGTGACTTCAGCCACTCCTTGTACGACTTCTCCCCTAAACCCCTGACCAACTTCGTGGCCCTCCTCTGGACAGTCTCAGCAGGAAGACCGAATCCCATTTCATGAAATGGGCTTGTGATCTAACCCTGCCCTGGAAACACATATTTTAAACCTCCCCTACTATTTCGTTTTTGAGGATGAAAAAAGGACTTCAGCCTCCACAGCTTTCAACGTGCATCTTTTCAAGTACAACAAAGATAATTTTAAGTAAAAATGAAAACACATAAATGGAAAGAACCCCAGCCTCTTCCACTAAGAAAACTCCCACAACACCAAACTGAAATGCCCAATATATATTTCTGTCTGCTCTAGAGAAATTTCATTTGCTGTGTTCTATGAACAACAAACTATTTTAAGCGTCTAAATTGCCCCATGATTCACACTGATGATAAAGGCCAGCAGAACACATATGAACTTTGCACACATCCATCTCCTCTTGTTTTTAATGGTTTAGAACTGTTCTAATGTATTTACACAGGTTAGGCAGCTTAAAAAGCTGGAACACAGAAACCTTTGGGCTAAGCTCAACACAAAGTTCACAGTACTGGATGAAAAAAAGATCAGAACAAGCTATGACAAAAAAATTAGAACAACTGTTTTGCTAACCCTTTAAACAGCAAAATTTTATTGTTGAAAACACAACTAAGCGCAATTTTTTCAGTTATTTAAAAGAGATTGTTTTATGACAATTTTTTCTTCATGTTTCAAAAGATAAGTTGGGCAAAAGGCTTAAATATGACACCTAGAAAATGTTCTAATGTATTACATTTCATGCATTAAAGTAAACCATGCTCCTAAAAATCCTTCTTCAGTAAGGTATTTTACAAAGCGAAAGAAAAACGCAGTCAATTAGAAACTTCCATTGTGCCCACAGTTCTACAAATGTAACCACAACATGACATATATCTGGATATTTCTATGTAATTTGAAAGAACCAAAACCAGAGATTTATCTACTTAGCGATCTATAAAAAGAAAAATGTTTTTAAGTGGCTCACATAGCACATTTGAAATATTAAGGTAACTCACAAAAAATACAGATAACAGTTAGACAAGCTACCTTTACAGCAGAAAAACAAGTAAATTACTCTTCTTTTAAATCTGCAATATTGATATTTCACTGAGAAAGATATTTTCTAGGGTCATTAACATATTTTGTAGCTTGAACCGTCTTCCGTCTGTATTTAAGCAATTTGGTTTAACTAATTCTTAAAATTTCTCTAAGACCATTTAAAAAGAGTAAAACTTTCATAAAATATGTTTTATATTCACATGCTTTTAGTAATGTCTTTTCTTCACTGGTAAATTAATTTGACTAGGAAAGTAAGGCAATGCACAATGGGCAGCAACATAAGGAGAGGTTTTAAGTTGCTACTTTCACTTCTGCTATTGTTAGTTGTTACTTTCATAATGATGGGAAAAGGATTTTATTTGGATGTGAGATCTCCTAGTTTAAATTAAAATTCTAATTTTAAGAAATACAAGCATACAAACATTATGACAATTAGATGTCTATCACTTCTCAAAATCCCTCTATCTAGCCATCTGTAATCACCTTCTTAGCCCTGAAAATCCACATCTACATTAGTGCATCCATCATAATCAAATTAGATTAATATGTACAGTGTCCATCTTTTCAGCCAACATAAACCCCTCAAAACAAAGGAGGATGAGAGCAGGGGAAAATAAATAATAAAGACACAGAGCCACACAGCGAAGGGATCCTTAAGGCCAATACTTGTGTGACACTGTGGCTCATCCTTTATTTAGGAAAGACGTGCTGGTGTTAAAGGTGCTCATACACACCACAGAAGTGCCAGACAGGAACAAGTGTTCTCTCGCTGTCCTAAATGATGTTATAATTGACATTTATATTAATCCAGTCAGTATTTGGGTACACAGAAGGAACTGGCAGGCTAGACTGTTTTGAAGGCAGGGAGGAAGCCAAGCATTGTACTCCAGTGCTGATGTTTCTTTCGCCTCACTAAATGGTGCCAAATGCACAGTCCAAAGCAAACGTGCAGCCCAGCCAGCGACAATGCAGCCTTTTCCACAACATTTCATCAATATGTTTTAGTGTACTTCACGCAGATTCTCTCTGAAAAGACAGTGATACATCTAAACTTAGAGAAGTCCTGGCTCTACTGAGGCACTAATAGTGAAGCAGTTACATTTCTCAACCCTGGTGATTTTCTAATGCAGCTTGCTACCAAGAAGCTTGGCTTCAACAGCATATCTAAAAGCTTTTAGAAACTAAGCAGCTTAAAAGTAAGCAAAATTTAACCTGCCAAGGAGTGTATATAGCACTGATCCAAGCACCTGCTAGTACAAGTACCTCCCACAAACAGCTGCTGCTTAAGAGAAAACCATGGACCAGTGGCAACCCTTCCCATTGCCCCAACAGAGACACCTTGTTTCCGACCTGACACTGGGTGTCTGGGTCACTTACAGCTTCTCCAAAACTTAGTCATCTCAGCTGAGATTTTCTAAATCAGGTATATGTCTCATGACAGAAGTATTTTAGAAAACTTCACACAGGATAATACAGCCCTTTCTGAGTACAAGAAAAAAGGGGAAAGCAGGTTCATAATTCCAAACAAAATACTTTATTTCTGGAAATGCTTCAGTATTTCCATATTTATGTTTGGATCATATAATTCCATGGGGAGAAGGGCTGCAGAGTCACGTGGGCAACAATTAAAGAAAAGTGAAGATTTCTTAGGACTGGTTGTGCCTCCCTTTACCCTCGGAGCACATCAATGAACTGAAGCAACATCCAGTGGTACTTCAGGTATCTCACCTACTGGAGCAGACCCATAGACACAGTGTTCCAGGCACTGACTGACATTACCAAAATCTTTAGCATTAAAAGCAAACTGCTGCATCTCAACTTGACCACGTTACACCAGGGAAGAAACATATATACACTATATGTATATATACACACTACATGTATATATAAACACTATATATATAGGCACTAAGGGCATATATTGACACACAGATTAAAGAGTATGTCTGAACACAAGCTCCATTCAGATATAGAAATTCAGAGTTTCCCATGACAACAATTAGTTATGGGCCCACATTAGCACAGCCCTCGCCTGTTCGAAGAAAAGCACACTTTCTGCAAGTATGCAGATTTATGCAGAAAAGAAACGTGCTGGAGGAAACTTCAGTGTTTTCTCTGCTTGCTGGTGGTATTGCATGCACCCTGACAAGCACAGAGTCACCTTTCCCTGCCCCGCAGAGAAGGCAGCCCACCAACTTCATGAGCACTGGAAGGGAGACATATTTTTCAATTGTTTTGCTTTGCACAAAAAACGCAGTGCTGTTGACAGAGGGTATCACACTACCTCAGCAATTTCATCACTATAAAATCTGACCAACTCAAACCGATTAAAGAGTTTATCCTTAAAGTACCTTCTCATTTTACAGATGGGGAGCTGGGACACAAATATTAATCAATTTTAGAAGGACATGACGGAACTTCTATGGCACAGTCAGATGCTGAAAGCTTGTTTCAGACCCATGTCATCATTACAAAACTATTATTCTTTCTGGAGTCACTGGGATTTTGCCTACTTTAGGACAAGTAAGTGGCTTTGGAATCTCATTTGTTCCTGTCAACATGCCTCACCCTCATCTGAAGGGTTCAGATTATTGCCACCTCTTTCTCTGCTTTTCTGCTGAGACCCGTGATGAGTACAGCTGCTGTGTCAACTCAGGTAACGGGGGCACATTTCCTTCAAGAAACAATAAAAAATGAAAATAGTAATTTCACACCAGTCAAGTGGGAACTAATGAAAAAAAAAAAAGGGCTTAATCAGTAAAACAAATCTCACTCGCATTAGCACTGAAATAAACACTTGAGCACTCAGGGAGCCTAAGCACTTCGCAAAGCAGCTCTCCTGACAGGTCCCATATGTTGGGCTGCCAGCATTTGAGTATGCCAGCTTTGTTCCCCACCGGGATACATCCATCCTGTAGCCATTCCAAATACACAACAATTTTTATTCCTTGTCTATGATCTAAGCTGTGCCCCTATTTAAAGGAAGGAGGGTTTCTTCTTATGCATTTTTGTAAAAATCGTGTGCCTGTTTAACATGCTGCATTTAAAAGCTATCGTCTATTATGTTAACAACCAGGAAATGCTGTGGGTCTTTCCTATCTATATAAGACGTCAGGGCAGCTTACCTCTAGTAAAGCAGAGGTATGATGGATTCAGGGCTTTTCTAAAAGTAATTTGTAAGAAGACATTCAACTGCAATTGAATGCATGATGAGATTCCCACAGGCAAGTAGAAAAACATACAGAGACCATTTCTCTTAGGTTGAGGAGGCCTACCAAAGCCATGTATAATTTTTATTGGTGCCCACTTGTGTTCTTAAGGAGGGCTAAGGGCCACATACTAAGTCTCACAGTCTATTTCCTTTAGGGATAGCTATGACTTTGGAAAAAAAAAAATGCTGTTTCTAGAAAGCTAGTGTATATATACAGGTATCATGGGATTAGTGGAGCTCATAATTGTATTTCACACATCTTTGCAAGTTACTGAGATGTAAAACCCATGGAGTGCAAAGCATTGTCATGGTCGTAACTCATGTTTCTTAAGGGATTTGAAGGGCATATAATGAAATTAAATAGCACGACTTTAACTGCCTGACACTTTTGCAAACAAGAAGAAACCAGAGGCTCATTCTCTGAAGGAAAATTGCACTTTCGCCTTAACAAATTGGAAGAGAAAACATAGTGAATTCCAGTGGCAACAAGATCTCACAACTGAAGAACCACATTTGACAATAGTTTATAATCAAGTCTTCTGTTACAAAGTTGGACCATACAGACCAAACGCCAACTCTCATAGATGTAAACCTTGCACAGTCTTTCCTGTAACTAGAACTGCTACTTAAGCCTATTAGCTAGATAAGCTAGTGTAGCAGTATATCAAGCCTGCTGTACTGGGGGGATAAGATAACATGTCAGACTGGGAGCATTGCAAGGAAAATACAGTTATTTTGAGATGGTCAGCACTTCTGGAAAGAAGCCCTCACCTCCTGCAGAACACCAACTGGAAGCTGTTACTCATTTATCTCAACAAAACATTCACAAGATTGCACCACATGCAAACGTGCCAGATTCTGTACGACATGTTCCTTCTGGTAAAAAACAAATATTTCTTGAGTTTGGGAGGAAAGAAAGGGCAACCCGTAGAAAAATCTACTTCAAACAATGAGCAGTGTTCATGTCCTTGGAATAGTAGATAGTAGCAGCTGGATATTTTGGGGAACATTAAATTCTGCTGGCTTTTGTCTTTGCTACCTCACTTAACATGAAGCCTCAGTCAGGAGGGTTCTACAATATTACTGCAAGCATTTTTGTAGACAAGAATTTAACTGGGTTAACTGGGTTGGCCAGGAATGGGAGGTTAAACAGCCTCAGCTGTGACAGCTGGATACCCTGAAGAGTTCCCAGTGCGCCCTTTCAAGAGCAAAGTCTTGACTTCTATCTCTGTGAAGTACGGCAAAAACCAGCCAGGACTTTAATTTAGTTCTGAAAGGCCGTAGGTGATTTGAAAGGCATGTGCCAAGAGTAACAGGAGATACCTTGGGTTTTTCTGATTAACTTCTACAGCTTCCTATTGTGCAAATGCTATGGAGTTAGAAAGGAAAGATAATAAGTTATTGATCTTGCATCCATTTTATTCTTTGTGCCCTAGGTGCAAGTGTTTCTCCTGTGAAGTGGCTTGATAGATCTTCACAGCACGTATCTCTGAGCTCTGGATCCAAGTGGAGGCATCCTTGGATAACAGTGCAGTTTCTGACTAAAACAGACAAGGCAGTTACGTTCAAAGCTAACTGAACTAGTTAGTGAGACCAAACATCCCCTACAAATGCACTGAAGGATACACTGAATAATTAAGTAGTTCACTAGAAAATAATGTTGTTTATGTACACACATCAGCCATTTTCCACATTCTTCACTAGTGTTTTATACCCTGTTTTTAATAAACCAGTCATATTTCCTTCGCCCTATGAAATAAATTAAGTGGTGAAAAATAAGCAGACCAGTGACTTATACTTCCAGATACCTCACTGGGATGAATCCCAAATATCAACACATAGCCTATGACAGAAAACACTTCTGTGTTACACTCCACCCTCGACCATTTCTGCTATAGAAGCCCTCTGAAATAGACACTAAGAGCTTAAAAAGGCATTTTTTTTCTCTTGCCAGACCATGAACCACTAATAATTTCCATTCCTTTAATAATTGCTTTTAACTTCCAGAAAAACACTTCACTGCAAGCAAAGACCAACCCTGGATATATACAAGTGGATTAAACCAGATGGTTTGAATTAAATCCTATACAACAGTAATTACAGTTGACATCAGTATTTTCATTGAAGTAATTGTATTATTAACTATTTGATCATTAACAGCAAATGATAAATAGAACATTAACATTCACAGCTATTACCTACATTTGCTTCCCCAACACTTGCAATTTCCTGTTCAAAGTCAAAATGTCACATTATTTCTTGTTTTCTGTTTCAGTGATGAAGTGACGGAACACAACATCAGAGGGTATAAGCACAGCATTTTACTTAGTACATGTTTGCGTTCAAGATTTAATATTTAATAAATGTTAACAGTTTTTTTCTGTTTTACAGTGGGCATGGACGACAAACACTAAGTGCCTTTTAAAAGAAACATGACACAGATGGTGTTTGCCAGCCAGGCGTATAATCATTCCGATTATATTTCCTTTACAAGGTAAAGAACAGGGGGTTCCAGTAGACAGGGATCCAAGGGTGAACTCTTGCTCCAAGTGAGTTTTCAAATTTGTTTCAAAAGTTTTTGTGATGGCCCAAAAGCCAAGACTACATATTGCTAGGGGAATAATAAGCAAACAAAACATCAAACCAACTACAGAATAAACATATTTTCTTTTACCACGTTTCTTTGAATGTGTTCTGGGTAGCAGTTAGGGATAGCTCACAAAAGTCAGTCTGGATGGATCTCTCATGTTTCCCCAGACAGATCCCACTCCATCACTCCAGCAGCGCAGTGGTGAGCATTTGCATGCATGGAGGCAGGGCTCCAGCAGCCCCTCTGAGGGTTCCTGCTCACTCACACCCTTCTCTTTCACTCCCCTGGCACCGTGCAGGACTGAACTGGTCTCTGGCCTCTCCTGCCACGGAGCTTTCCAAGCAGAAGCGATCTTGTTGATTTAATTTCTGCTTGTATATTCTGTAAAAGGGAAATACTCCTGGATGTTTCTGCTGTAGGAGCTGACCATCTGCTCCTTCGTTCCCCCTTTTGATTATTTTTTCTAATCCATGGAAACCTTTCCATTTTATCCCCTGGCATTTTTATAAGGAACCTTTGCTATTGTGTTGCATCACAGACTCTCTCAAAATTCACATTGTAAGGACTGAACAACCATTTTCTATGTGCATATTCAAAAATTTTTTTTAAGTCAGTAGCTATTGGTGACAGACACCAAGTGTGACACACAAAGATATTTGACTCCCAAATATATCAGATTTACTAATGCATTTACCGATATATGCTTTTCTTAAGTCTCTTTCAACTTGCCTTGTGTAGAGGACAAACTTTCTGATGTGTGATTTCCTTGAGTCCTATTTTAAAACTGGTGTCAGGTGTGCTCCATCCCACTTCGTTGCTGCCAAGGCTGTTACAAGTGCTAAATTCCCAACTACACAATTTTTAACGGTTTCCTGTTGCATTCTTAACTCCCAGGTAAATCTCCTTAACCAGCTTAATGAGAGTGAAACACAGGAGTGAGCTGATATTATGGATAGGTCTTTAAACAACATACTGAATCTACCAGCCTATCCCATGGCTATTCTGCACTCTTCAGCACAAAATTACGTGCTTTGTAAAAGATTTTTAATTATCTGTAAAAAAACCCACACCCAAACTCATCCTGTACTTCAGGAAAAAGAAAATCCTCACTGCATTATGCAAGAATTCAAAATCCCCAATAGGGTAACAGCTTTCTAGTTCTGAAGAAAGCTAACCATTTCTGTTACTTTTCCTGTTTCTACAATAGGTGGGAAAGTGAAGTCAGGAAATCTCTGTCTCCTTAGGTAGAAGGACATCTTCCAGATTCAGAAGCTACAGACATTCCCAGTAGTCTGTAGCTCTGCCTATCACCTACAGCATCATTCCACAGCGTGATCGGAGCACACCTCCAGTAGCAGAGAAGGGAAACTGTCTAGGCCAAGTATTTTTATTCCCCCAAGTACTTTTATTCTCCAAGGGGAACACTGCCAGAGCTTTCCCATGGAGGGCCATGCAATGGCCACCTTCCCTGCACTATGCCATTGCCATCCCTGTTACATTGTCCTTGGAAGCAGATAGTAACCTGGATAGCAGTACTCTGCTGGAGTGTAACAGGGAAGACTTTGGGAGGAGCCAAGTTTGGAAACAAGCAATTGGAGGACTCTGTGGAGCCCAACTGACCAAGAATTTTGCAAGGCTGGACCCAGCCATCCTCCAAGTGCTGGTTCCAGTTCCCAAAGCACCTAACTGTGCAGGAAGAGCTGCTGCAGCCTTGAGAATCACCTGGTTCTGCCGAGTGTGGTGACCAGCACAAAGATTTCAGAGTTGTTCTGCATGACTCAAGGATGGCATCTTGTGAACTCCTACTCTAAAATATTTCTCTAACTTCTGATGCATTGAAACAGTTGAATAGAACACTCAGGTGTGCTGAAACACTACTAAGCTGCACACGATGCTCCCTCATTTATAGTAGCAGGAACCAGATTTGTTCAGTGACGGCTCTCCAGTCACCAGGCACACTTTTATTCTGTTCCAGCCTGATCCTGACTGTCAATTTTGAAGAGCAGAGCATGGAAGGAAAAGGTGCAACATGACAGACTGCCTCTTGGTTCTAAAAATCTCTTGTATTTTAAATCAGGCAGTGCAAGTTATTGCACAATAACTGCATCATTGTTTCAATTAATGAAAAAATCTTACCACTTCCCATGGTCATTTCATTGTATGCTATGAACGTGCAGTAACAAGGGTTTCTTTTCCTTTTTCCTGTGACAGATGAGTGATATTGAATGACATTTGCTCTGTGTCTGAATGCAATGGTTCATTATAACTCATGTAATATGCTTTTACATATGGAATAGTGTATACTTGCTTGAGCTACTTCTCCTTCCCCTGATGCACAATCAGTTTATTAATTGAGTTCATTTGGCCAGGGCAGTACAAACTGTTTAAACAAGTCACATGAAATATACAACTACGTTTAAAGTATCAGAACAAGAGTTAAAAGCAGAAACTGTAGCTAGGAATTTCTGACTTTTTAGCTCCTTATATAGTGGTAACAAACTGCTGTGCACATTTTTGCATCATCTCCATCATCCAATCTTCCCCTTTAAATACACGGACTTAATTGCATGTGTGGGCAAAAGTTCATGTTTCAAACTGGCCTCACTGCTTCTCCTCCAAAAGCAAGCCACAAGCGGCTACCAGCCGCAGTTTTTGGTGCAGCTCATCCCTGGTATGGGAGGAAGAATTCAGGTTCAGTGGAGGACCAGTGAGCGTGTTGGTGGCTTGGCTGCAGTCTGTAGGTCTGCTTGGGAGATGTACACTGAGACTACAGGCTTTGCAGCTGAGAGGCAGAAAGACTGACTTCTCCTTCTGACTTCTCCCACACTCGGCACTAACTACAGAGATGTGGCTAATTCTTGCAAATTACCTCAAACTCCAGCAAATTGGTGAGTTTGTGTTCAAAAGTGAAGAAAATATTATGTCAACTACAGAACAGTGAAGGAAATACACACGATAGCAGGAATGTTAACAATAACAGCAATAACTGGATGTGATAAACTATGGAACATACGTTATATTGCAGGGTGTCTGACTGGAGCTGATTGTTCATGAAGTGTTTTTGGCAGGCTTGTGGGTGAAGAGCTGAAGTCCTGAAAGTCTTCAGTAAATGCTAGTCAGATGTTGTGTGGAGGAAAGGACAAGGGAGCCAAATCTTTGGCAACCCAGATTAGCATTTGAATCATTGGATCTACCGAATTACACAAGCATAAACACGGATTTTTAGGGGCTTAATTTAAGTAACCGTACCTGAAAATTTCAGCACTAAATTTTTATTTTCTGTGTTTTCTAACAAAATAAATGTCTGTCTACAAATGATTTCCAGCACGTGTCTTCCACTCTCAGACACTCACAGTCTCTTCCCTTTAAATTACCAGATGCTCCCAATCCAGCAGAAAGACAAGGTGAGAGGAGTGTCACACTGGCCCAGACAAATGGCTTATCTGGAATATATGCTACTGGCTAGGAAGCAAGAGCAGTAAAAGTAACTGAGAAGTTAGTCAAGGCTTTCAGTCGGATTTTTCTTCTAGCCATCAAAGCCATGCTTAATCACAATGGAAAGTGATGATGGAAATACTGCTTTGCTCTCTGCCAAAATGAATCTTCCCTCCAGCCAAAACAGCTTAGCCAGATCAGAGTGGTATAACTTACGCTTCCCTGTGCCAAGCTTTCTGATCCTGGCTCCTGGAATGGGTCTATAGCAATTTCTTCTACATAATGTAACATAATTCTTGCTCAGAGGCATGTAATTTCTGCAAATAAGGCAACTATTCCAAAGGCTTTGTCTGCAGGTAAAAGTTTTAAGTCCACATTCTCAATAGTTCCATGCCTGTCTATGTACACCAGTAAGCACTAAGCCAATCACAGTTTTCATCTCTCCAGGTTTTACTGTCAGCTCTGCCTTTGCTTGTGTTCCACACTTCAGATGGCTGCATAGAATTGAGAAAGCAGGTAACAGGGAGAAAAACTATAGCAAAGATACACCAATTAGAAGAATAAAGCAGAGAAAATTACCACAATGAACAAATGACTACTAACTACATTACGGCACTACTATTTACCAAGAAGCAAGAGACTCTGCAGTGTGAGCTAAGGAAGATTCTGCCCTTTCTCATTATCTTTTGTCACCTCCCAAGAAGACTGGGATTGTTATATAAGTAAATATGTCTAGACCTCTTGATCATCAAAAAAGTCATTAAAAATAAAACAGCCTTCATGTGTGAGAAGTGGTTTGTCACTATACTGACTGCAATCTATAATATCTGAATTCACCAACATAAAACAATGTTTTCAGCAAAGACGCCACGCAGCTATTGATCTTTTTTTTCTGAATATTTCAAGCAAAGCAGTGAAGATCCTGGTACCTTCTGGCTCCATGAACAGATGGACAAATCTTTTCTCAGCAGAGATTACGCTGCAATTCAAAGGCATCTTCCTGCTTAGACTAGGATTTCCTCCATGTGTCACGAAAGTCAAACCCATGCCTTTAGACAATATCCGTCTGCCACTTCACTTCACAGTGACAGCAAGAACCCAACCACTATCTTGTCCATCTAATGAGAAGATCTGTAGAAGAAGCAGCGTGTGGCTGAGCAGCTATGACACTATCCAAAAGAATGCCTGCATATTCAAACAAGTCAACTATAATGATGAAGCTCAGTTCAAACGGAAGACACCTATATTTAGCTATCTTTATGCAAGGTAAAGCAAAACCCAGTTGCCTAAACACCTGTAGCTATCTCAGTCTGCCTAGAACATTCTGCCTGCCTTCCAGCCTGTGCTTCAAAAGACACAGATGTCCCATCTGCAAGTGTCATGCAGACTTTCTGGGTACGTACAGGATATCCCTATACTTAACATGTGGCTGAATCTCATTCTTAGGTGTCCAAGGTCCCAAGAGTCAATGAAGAGCTAGTCTATACGGTCTGTGGCACAAAGAACAGCTGATGGAGTTGATTTAATTGCCTGAAAACAGATGTTCAGGTACATATGAGATATCCGACCTTAAGCTTTTTAGAGAGTTCTTTAAGTTTCTGGCTGTTCCAGAAGGATGTAGGTGTCCTACGGGTTTTGTGTCATCGTCGTGAGTCTGACACAGGTGCCTCGGGTGTCTAGGGGTGTCTTTAACAACACAAAAGCCTACACACAGGTTATAGATTCAATCTCCAGCTCTATAATTGCGAGCCTTGATATCCAGCGCACATCTATACTTAGAAGGTTGGATCTGGATATATAACGCATGCGAAGTATCCAAGTACAATAAGTGAGCAGACACTAGCATAACAAAAGGGCATTCTGGTAGGAGTAAAAACTAGATTGATACATCTCAGAAGGGAAAATAATAAATCCTTTTTATACAAAAGTAAGGAAAGTAGATAATTTGAACATAACAGCTTCATACAATAATTAAAAAAGTTGTAATGTAAAAAAATAAATATGTTTAAAAGCAGATTAGATAAAATGAACAATAAATTCAGGCTTGTAGCTCTTAAAATTATCATTGTACAAATCCAGTTCACTCAAAAAATATTTTTATTGTTCTTTCATTACATATGAATGCTTCTCTAAACCTGCTTCAGAGGATGAATTAGCATAGCTGCAATAGTCTCCAATGAACTTTGATCTAGTATAAAAATGATAAAAGACATTTCCCACTTATTTTCACTGGGAAGAAATTAGTTTTAGGACTGCTTGAGCTATGGTTTTTTTTTTATTAACTGGGACTAATTCCCAGTTTATTCCTTTATGTCCTCAAGTGACCTACCCTCATCAGTTGTAGCAGAGGAATAAGCAGACAAAATTTATTTTGCTTCCTAAACATTTCGCTATCTGCGTCTGGAACAATTCCCCTCAACTGTTTCTAATGTCAGTGGGTACAGCAAACCAAAATACCTAGGTGTATGCTGGATGTGTATTTGAAACACTGCAGTTACATTAATGTAAATATCTCAAACATAAATTGTGTATGCGTACATGAGTATAAGATCTCATTTTTTTGAGTAACAATATTGCACAGACGTAGGTAATGTACTCATCAAGGAGTACTCCTTCTTTTTTATGTACCTAATTATCCTAATTAAACTCAACTTTCAAAATCACACAATTCCCCATCTTCAAAGCATCCTAAACTCTTAGAAGCCAAGTTCTGTTGACTTAACAAAAATGCCTTCATTAGCTGTGACAATGTTTTCAATCCCTTAGGCACAAACCCCACTTATCTATGGTTATGTATATTCAGTTAGAAATTACCTTCCTGCTAATGTGGCCTTTACAGTTCCTTACTACCACTGTTTCTGTTCCGTGTTACCATTGTACGGCAGGAAGCTCAAGGAGATGGACAGAGTATAGGTCAGTGTCCCCTGGTAGGAGGCTGCAAGTCACAGACCTGCTCAGCTCCGAGTTACACTTGACCTGGTGCTGTAGACATGCTTGGTCACATTTAGCATCGCCATCTCAAAGAAGGTGAGCATTTCTGTCACTTCACACTTGCCTCAGCCTCAGTTTAAGGAGCCAACAAGCCAAGCTCTTTGCAAAAGGACAGCATGGAAACAAGCTAAACCAAGGGAAAGCTTCCAGCAGAACTTGGCACCAGCTGTCTTCTGGCAGCACATTAAAAATTACACGTACTTGCTAATCTCGCACCAAAGCATGTTACTGAGACAGAGTAACATTGACTTGACATGGAAGGCTTTTATGTCTTGAAAGCAAGTCAAGCTTACTCTCCAGACAGCAAAGAGGTGACTAAATGTCCAATATCTGCACTTGAATGCTGTGCAGTTGCCTGGCCAACTGCTGGCCTCACATTCTCTCCCCCACCAGAAGGAAACATGTATGGGATTTCACTGTGTGCCAAGGGTAGATCCAGCCCCATGGCACGAAGCCAGCTTGAAACACAGGCTCTGGTAAAGCTTAATGTAGGCTTTGCTTTACAGTAAATCAGGACATACATATGTGGTATTGTGTCTTGGATTTAAATAAAGGAACACAATTAAAATATTCCTCACTTTTTGAATCAGAAGCTAAGCTCATGGAAGTCACTATTTCATCAGTACAGACAAAGTCACTCAAAAGTGATGTGGTTAAATTTTACTCATAACAAAGATTTTTACTGAACTTAGGACATCTGGACCACATCTCATCTGCCAAGGATCAAAAAAACCTCATGTGTTCTTAAACCTCAAGAGAGAAATCAATTGGTCCAGTAGACTGCATCTGGGCAGGGATTATTTTGGTCTGTTGAATGAATGTACTGTAAAATGCAGGCACGGGGGGAAGGATCAAGTCAGGACACATTCATTTCTGTTCTAGTGACTGTTCGGTACAAGGCAATGAATAGAAGTTAGTACTTGTATCATATTTCACTGTGAAATACCGACTTTCCACATTTCAGCAGAACTAAGGAGGAGTTTGCAAATCTTCTTTCAGTTCATAGGTCTCACTAAAGAGACTGGTACACAAAGTGGGAAAATTTGAGCATGCAGCTTTATTCTGCAACTTCCTATTAAAAAATTCCTCTTCTTTTAGCTAAATCAGAAGACAGAGAAGGATTCAAAATACATTAAATAAAGGCCACACATCGTTTCAGCCCCATTCTAATATAAAAATAAACACTCCACTGCCCCACACTTCCTTACACACTTCTTAAATAGGAGCACTCATTTCCCACGGGGCATGGACATAGCAGAATGAAAATATTGTGGTAAGAAATGAAAGTAGGGAACAAAAGTGAAAACTTGATTCATTCATCACCCTCGATGGTAAGATGCACTAGGCACTCGAACCAAATTTGGTAAATATTAAAGAAAAAGCCTTAACTAGCAAAGGGGAAGACAATCTTACAGATTCTTTCCCTGATAACACAGAAGACAAGCGTCTAAGCCACAAACATTCAAGTAAATAAACAGAAAATTGTATTTTCCCTATCCAAACCCCCTTTTTGATTAACATGAACTTTATGGAAGAATTATCTGAAAATTGATCATTGAGAGTTCTGATTACATCATATTTCAGCTTAACATCTCTACGAGAAACAATGTGATACACCCCTTATGTCTCTCCAGTGTTTCTGCAAATACAGATATCTAAAAATTTTAAGTATGTAATTACAAAATACATAGCTGTATCAGGGCAAAGGAGGATGATTATACCTTTAAGCTGTAGGTCAGTTAGGACTACAGGAAACTCTACATAGCCCTTTGGTTTAGTACCATATTCTAAAAAGACTAACACTAGAAAAGTTAATGAAACATAGCTTGCAACTCTATAAGTATTTAATTTGCATTCACTAACACGTAAGTACAGAGCTAAAGAAAAAAAGAAACTGAAAGGTGTCGGAAATATTCACTGAAAATTTTATCAGCTTACTTACAATTTGTTGTGAAAGCTGTTTCTACCTCACTTCTTCCAAAATTACTCATCAAACTGACCTCTCCGATTTTCTCTGCTAACACTGATTTTGGCTAGGAGGTCAGGAGGGGCACCTGCTTATGAAGCCACCCTTCTGCAGCTGCTCTGAAACTCTGGGAGAAGCGGTGACAAATCTGCATTAAATTATTAATTATGGAAACCTGTTACTGCTCTCTCCAAACGCCAGAATAAGACAGAGCAGACTAGGTTAAGTTATATTTTTTCACAGGGGCAGGTCATAACCAGCATAAGCAGCTCAGTCAGACCAAACATAAAATTCACACTGGAGTTAACAGGAATTTTTTGTTCTAAATGAATAGGACACCAGTCCCAGAGGACCCACCACAGTCAGGACAGGCCTCGAGGTGATACAGAAACATTTCTAAATCACTGCTGGTTGCACCGAGAAAAAGCATTAGAGAAAGCTCAGCTGGACCAAGTACTTTCCAGCCTGGCATTTAATTTAGAAGATGGAAGAACTGAGGTGAATATGCATGGGAAAGAGTGGAACTGTGGAAACCCAGAGGTACATCCAGTGGATGTGAAGCCTGGGCAGATCTTTTGAATCATGGACACCACAGGACATGCATTCAGAGTTTCTCCTTGCTGAGAAGGCTTCTGCTGGCTACTCACAGCCAGCTGGCTGGGTGAGGGTACATGTTCTTTTCAAATCCTTTTTATAATCTCTGCTCAAGAACTTCTAAGTGCGTTTTTTATGCAACTTGTTATATTGGCTTCAGACTGCAAGTGTACAGTCTCAAAATGCTTCCTCTGTATCTCCAAATAATTCTACATTTAACATGTGAATATACTAAAAAGACTTTTTAAGGAAAAAAACCACCAGTTTCTATTAAAAAAAATGAACTCCATACAATTCAATTATAACTCCAGCACCTGAGCAAGGAAAATCCAGATATGTAACACCAACATTGATCCAGCCTGTTTACACATCACAAATCTAACACTGTCTATGAAATTCACCTTTATTCTGCAACTTGTCTCAACCTCAATCACTATCTGACGTATTTTTTCTTGCTTCACAATACGTACCTAGGTTACCGCGATCAAGGAACTTGCACAGTCCTGACACATATGATATAAAAATATTCTTTATATCAAGTCATATCACAGAATCTTAGAATGGTTTGTGTTGGAAGGAACCTCAACAATCACTTAGTTCCAATCCCCCTACCATGGGCAGGGACGCCTTCTATATAAGCACACAAGAAAAAGCACAAAAAGGCATCATAAAACTTACCACCACTTGCAGAAAGCGAGTCACTTGCACAGACCAGTGCCAAAGTAAACAGCAGATGCCAAAGATCCATACCTCCAATTCTGTAATAACAAAAGACAATAAGACAGTTTCTTTATAAACGAATATTACTAACAAATATGACATGACATTTAAACTGTTATCTAGTTTTATTGACTTTCTGATTGGATTTAAACCAGAAGTGTATTTAAGTTTACAGCTTATTGCCTCATAAAGTCATACATCTTCTTGCTGTCTAGGGTAGAGAGTAAACATTATTATTACACGAGAAGTGGCTTATGGGTTTTTAGTTCATTTAATACAGAGGGGGGGGAAATGAAGTATTGTTTATCTCTAGCTTTCTTCCAGGGAGTGGCCACATTCCCCCTGCCAGCAGGCTGTGGAGGACGGATCCCAGTGACAAACCTAGGTTAAATGTGAAAGCAGCAAAAGAACATTATCTCATTCATGGAACAAAGATATGATGATCCCCTTTCCAGCTCATGCTCCTCTAAAGCTGTATTCATCTTTGCATGCCACGTGTAATCCTTCCTCGGTCTAGGACTACGTGCAGTAAAGCTGAGAGCAGTGATGTAGTTTAATATTCCAGCTTCCACACCAGAAAGCTAAATGGCTGTTTGCAGAGAAGCTGTGGCAGGCAGCACACCAGAAGCCGGGAGGGCAGCAGTAGCTGTGGGGCTGCGAGAAGGAGAGCAACCCGGGCTAACTCCCTGCGGTGTTCCCTCCCAGCACCCTGCACAACCCTGAGCTGCTGCCTCGGTGCCTCTACTTGGCTGTGCTGCTCTTTGGGGGCTGCCACGGAGGCTGTCTCATGCTGCAAACCTCCACATGCGTTCTTTCTGAGAAGGCACCTTCCTATGGACCCAAGCAGATCCAGACAAGCCTTTACAACCTCCCCCAAAAGCAAACTCCTCCTTCTCTTAAATTCACTTAATCCACACACATAAACCCTACACCCCATCCTGTTTGAGGAACACTACTTTGCTCATGCATTCATCACCAAAGTCTGACAACAATAAGGAAGGAGAGAAGCTGGGATACACTGGACTACGGGCAGTGCAGCCCTCTGCACAGAACTGTATCACGTTCCCAAAAGCTCACGATGTTTCCACACGGAGTAGAGAGAAAACATGTGCACCATGTATTACTACCTGACCATTTACAACCAAGCCACTGGAGCACAGAGATTAGTGGAGACCTTAAAAACCAAAGTTATATCACCAAAATGAACACAAACATCGAAATGGCAGCCAGGTATCAGTTTCTTGTTCTGTGGCACAAAAATGCCAAGACACATTGACACCCCAGCTCAGTGAGACTGTGGCGAGAAAGCAATAGCTCCACTTTCACATTTGGCTGTAAATTGGTATGACAAACCTTAATTCTACACTGGAGCATTTCAATTAGGCTTCTTCTTTCCTCATGTAACAGAAGACTAAATCAGCAGTGTTCAAACAACCAAGCCCAGTAACAATCTCTAAGTGGTCATTATCGATTAACAACAGATGCTAACAAATCTCTGTTTCAAGTCAGTCTCCTAGTAGAACAAGCAAAGTTTGAATTTGGTTAGAAACTGTAAAACACAAGCACACTGAGTATGTCAAATTTATGGTAACACTGAATTTAAATGATAAATCCCTCCTTACGTTCTTACTCCAAAAGAACAGATTGAATCACAATACAGAAAAAAACAAATCTATTACCGACTCCAGATTTCTCATTCATGCTGTTGAGTAAAAAACTCGAAAATCAGATGGTATTTCTCACATCCTCATTAAGTCAACTGTTCAGCAATTCTCATGTTTCAGGCTCCAGTAAAGGAGGAATTTATTCCAACTTCTCTAGGCTAGCAGAGCCTAACCCAGGCCTGCAAAGGCAAGCCAGGAGATGCTCCCCACCACACCTGCATCAACATGGGGATGCCCAGCTGTACCACCTGGGTTCTCTGCAGCCAGCTGGAGTGGGCACAGGGCAGCTGAGCAAAGTGGAGAGCTGGAGGAGCTCTGGGGACCTGCAAGGCATCAGGCAGGTCTTTCCCTGACCAAGCAGACATGGGTCACTCCAAAGGTGACTACCCTGTTCTCAAGTGAACAGGAGGAAGGAAGGAAGAAGGGAGTATGATGAGGCTGGAGGCGTGTTAGTGAGGACTTGGGGTGGTGTGACAGTCAGGCAGCCTGGGGTGCAAGCCTAGGAGCTGTGAAGGCTGCAGCTGCTGGAGTGCTCAGGGCTGGTTCATAAAGCAAATCACAGTCCAACAATCCTCTTACTCTCAGAGAGGAGCTACACTGGCACAGCACAATGTTCGTCTGAGATCAGCTACGTTCTCAGCTAGCTTAATTGTTCCCCTGTTCCATCTCTACTTTTGTCAAAAGGATTCTTATTGTGTCTTATTAATAAATCTTCTGCAGAAACACTTCTCTTTATTTGCCAATTCCTCTCCTCTTACCCAATTTCTACCCTGTTAAATAGCCTTCCCTTCCCTTCAGCCTTTACACTTTCTCCCTAAAGTTTTGTTTTCTTTCACAGGCCCGAGCACAATGTCACTTTGTTCACAATGCTCCTACTTCTCACCATCACAACACCCAGGCATCCTGTGCTGTCTCCATATTGACACTTGCCTGTTCTCCTGTGTCCATCAGCCTCTGCTGATCTTCCTACCACTCTCCTCCAAGCTGTCCTATTTCCTTCTGCCTAACAACAGCCACAAGAAAAGTCCAAACACTCACCGGAGTTCTCCTGTGAGAACAAATGTCATTAACAGAGTCTGTAATTCAAAATACAACTGTGAACTCCGTTTGACTTTCCATAGCCACACCAAACAACTCCTTGTTGAGACCAGGGTCACTCCCAGCTTGCAGCTGTCACAGCATAACCATCCCCTCCACCCCTGTGCTGTGATCAGCAGCCATTTCAGCTTTCTCGCAGGAAGAGTGGTTTGACAGCTAAAGCACCAACCCAGGAGCCTGGAAATACATCCCAGAGGTCAACAATCACACTGAACTTCACAGACGTCTTGCTGCTGCAGATGAAAACAATCCCACTTCTGTACTGCTCTTCCACTGTCAGACTTGTTTACATACCTGCATGCAGAGAACTCCATCAGGAATTTGTTCCAGCTAAAATTAATTCACAAACATTTATTTTAACAAATCTTTTTACTGACCAGGTTTATCAGGACTCCACAAACACGTACCCCAGGAGCAAAGCTGGGGCAGTACAGGCATAGGAGAGAGCAGCCAGGGCAGAGGAGGGACATACCTACCCCATCAGCGGCAGCTACTCATTGTTTAAGAGCAACTCTAAATTATTGGGACAATTCCTGCTGAGCCACAGGCCTTGACTAAAACTTCTTGCTGTCTGAAACAAGGCACAGGATTAATTTGCATTCCCAAACCCTAATGGTCATCAAAATCGTTCTTTAATCCCTTAGGTTTTGCTAATAAATGATACTTCTGTCTTGGCAAGCCAAAGCAAGAAAGTCCCTGCTCTGCCTAAATCCACTTGGAAACCTCCACTGAGCTATCCATCCAGACAAATTGCACACAGGAGAAAAATCCAACAGGTGTGCTCTAAACATGTCCAATACAGACAGGATTGAGCTCAAAAATGGCAACTGCTCTCATTTGGAAAATATAGAAAATATGGCTGGGCCATGCTCCACCCTTTTATAGAACAGCTCTGGAAAGTTCAAGCTGTTTTACTATCCTCAGAGCTCAAACCCAGAGCCCAGAGTAGAGCAGGATCATATTCAAGGTCTCTCCCAGGCAAAAGGGTGTATGCAAAGGGTGTGAAGCACCAGGGACTATATGACCTCTCTGCATCCCTCACATACACAGAAAGCTCTGCTGAGCTCTAAGTACAACCACCACTACTCGAGGTGTCAGCAGCCAAGGGAAAGCTACATCATTACAGGTCCTGTCTCATGGGAGAAAATCTGGTGCAAGCAGGAGCTGCCCCATCATGATACCATTTTTGGTGGTACAGAATAAAATTTCTGAGAGAAGAGTCTTGTGAAGCGCCACCTGCCCCACGCCAGAAAACTGCTACCTTGCAGAACTTTCTCACAAATCTGTCTCGTACCCACTCGCTGCTGCTCCTCTAAGACACTCTTGCAAGCTTGCTGACAAGAAGAACGGTATTGTTCAGAGGCTGTAGTATTAACCTAGCAAGAGACAACTTCTCTGTTGGCTTTAGGACAAAAACTGACCTTTACAATCTAGTAATATCTATCTCCCAATACCAACCCCTGTATACAAGAGAAAGACATATGCCACTAACAATGCCCCTCATATTTAAGGGGAAAAAAAAATTCAGTGTCACTATTATAAGGAATAATAGCCTATATCTTAACCTACTCCAGCAGTTTTTTTGAATGAAGAGAACTAAAACCAGGAAAAAAAAACACATTACAGCAGCTGACTGTCCTCAAGTCAGCTGATACTTGACCACAGCAACATTTGGCTAGAGATCAGTTCAGGCTAATTGCTTCAGTACAGAAAGGGAGCCAGGAGTTAAAAAAAGGATAAAAAAAATTTCTTGGCCCTTTTCTATAGAGATTATGGAGTAAGGGCAATCCAAGCGAATATAAGCGCAACATTCTCCTGTGGGACGCGAACTTAGCATAAACAGGTGAAGCCAGGCTAAGAAACTCTCCTGAGAAAAGAAATAGCTTAGTCACAGCATATCCAGTGGTTTGCACCTATTCTGGTCACGTAACAATGTTAACATCCAGAGTAAACCATAAGGTGTTTTACCTATAAAGAAAACTGTTTGGAGTTTGGAGTGAGATTTTTATGTTTAGATGCCTCCTGAACCTCAGAGGACTGAAGGAAAGACAAAGACATCACACTTCACTAAACTGTGCCTGTGAAGGGACTTCTGCTTTTGCCATCTCCGTTAACTAACAGTACTCCAAAAATGAGCCTATTACCCTATAACGTCCTCCAGGACAGCACTGCTTGCCAAAGCCGCACACGTGTGGCCAGTCCTGAACCCAAGGTGGCCTCTGCTGCAAACCAAACCAGAAAATCATTGAGCAAAGGATTAATCTGAGGAACTTTTCTATACTTTGCTATGTTTCATCATTCCATCAGATCACAGGCAAGGACACCACAGCATGCAGTGCAGATGAACACACACCAATACATCCACCACTAAGCAAGAACAAGTTCTGGGAAGGGAATTTAACTCCAGCTCTCTAGATATGTCCCGAACCTTGTTTATGCAACTACCAAACACATAAGTACATACCCTTGCAGAATTTTTCTGGGTGAAAAGCCTTTATTTTTCACAGTGCTGACATTCTTTATAAGCTATCTCACGGCACGACTTGTGACATCAAAAGGAAATGTCCTTTTTGTGCTTGCGTAAAAACATTCACAGCGGTTTGGTTGATCATGCATAGCTGAAATCACTTTGCCTGCTTAGCCTCATTGCCCTGAATGCCAACAGGACAGAGTCATTCTGCAGACAAAATGAGTTACAGCCCTTCCAATCAACACACTCTGAAACTGACACGGACCTAAAGACTTCTTCCCTTGCTTGCTGATATTACTGCTTGATTGAGTCATCAGCAACACTTGGATGAACGCCTGTTTTTATAGAACCTTTGTCAGTGCTATATACTGAGCCTTGTTAAAAAACAGAAATTACGAATTGTCGCAGTTGATATGAATAACACAACATTCACCTAATGTGTGTGGTTATCTGGGATATGAAAAGAACAAGGAATAATACCGCAGAAGCAGAAACTATATACTGCAAATTAAAAAAAAAAAAAACAAAAACCTCACAAAGGGCACATTTCAGGAAAAAGTGAAAAAAACCCTAACAATAAAAGACAGCACCACAGGAAAAGAATGAAGGACTCTGGCATAAAGCTGCATTTTTCATGCATAGTTTGATGCAAATTTGAGGATTACTAGAAGGTACACCATTACGACAAACTAAAAATATGGGACAGAGACAGTTCTATATTATCAATTAGAGCTCTATGTAAGCTAAATAATTTAATAGTTTTAATCATTAAAATTGAAAATGGAATATATAAAAATAATCACTCAATTTGGATTCAGAAAAATTGATCGTTTTTACTAAACGAACATTTAATTTTGGAATGGAGACTATATAAGGCTTCATTTTAACACCAAATTTATTTGTATTTCCATTGTAACACACACCTTCAATACTTTTACCAGAGCGGATTTCTTTTCCCCATGGATAGATCCATCAATTACTCTGATTTAAACTGCATTTAAACTGGCAATAGGCCAGACTGTTATCAGTTCTTAGACGTGGTTGAGGAGCCCCTCAGCGAATCCAAATTTGGACACTGCTCTAGGCTTGTGTTGGAAGTTGTTCTAGGTTAATTCAGCCATAAAATCATACTCTGAAAACTGCGATAAAGACTCAAAGCACAGCTACGGCATATGTTGTAATCAATTCTTTATTTACAATAAAATCTGTTATGTTTTGGCAGCAGTAACCTAATAGACTAGGTACACAGAGTGAGGTTCTCCGCTATAAGGCTAGTAGGTCATCTCCATCAGGAGACGATAAAACAGAACTGAAGTTATAGTCTTAAGTTTCTGTGTACTGTATAGACAGAAAACTTTGAGCTTGGAAAAGACTTAATTGCTTTGTTTACCTTTCAGCACCCAAAACACAACAAAGCAGCAGAACAGACATCTCAGCTGAAAGAAATGGCAACATGTAGCTGCTATCTTGCAGGTGTGGATTGCTGGATCCTCAGCTTTAAGTTAAGGAAGAGGATCCAGACCTCTTCAAGGAGGTGGTAATTTTTTCAGGCTATAAACACTTTTCTCAACTACAGTGCTTCTTCTTCTTTTTTTTTTTTTTTAAACAACCCCTATAATACTTAGATAACAGACATCCAAAAGACAAAATTCAGTTCTTTGCTTTATTTGTACAATCAACTACAAAAAAAGGAGAGAATTTCTCTATATGAGCAAGAAGCATGTTCCAGTGTATTTGAGAAGAATGCTGCATCAATTTAATGTCAAATATCATGGCAAGAAAGGAAAAAGAAATGTCTGTGTTTGTATATAGTATCAATCCCCTAGTAACCAGTAATAAAAAATGTGGTTTTACTCAAAGAAATACAGTTCACTGAGATTATTCACACTTTACATAAGGAGATTAAACGATATTTCCAGCACTGTAAAACATTTCTGTGCCAGTGTAAAAAAAAAAAAAACAACCAAAAAACAAATGAAAAATCTTCAGTGTCTTGCTAGCTTTAAAGTTTAAATCTTGTCAGGGCTCAGCAGTGTGGCTCTAATCCAGCAAAACAGTTAAAGACATCTGATTTTAAGCAGGCAAGGTTATATATTTAACATGAGAATAGGACTAAGTTAATTCCCTTAGCATAGCCAGAGCACTTAGCACCTCATAGAAATGATGAAGAAATGACTAAGCACAGGAATAGTGGTTGAAAGCAACCTATCAGCCCTCACTGGGAGTTTAGGCTGAAATGCAAGAGAAAACAAACAGGATTATTCACATGCTTAATAACACATAAAATTCTTATATGTGCTGCTGGATTGCCACTGCACAGTAGGGCAGGTCCACTGTTCCAGTGGGCATTTACTTTGCAAGCCTTCTTCTGGGTTCTAGTTGTCTACATATTACTCAAATTAGAAAGCATATTACCTCGTATTTGGGCAAATATAGTCAGTTCGGTTTCAGTACACACTATAAATAAATGTGCATCTGACCTCTTTGAGCTCTTATGTAACACGAAAACTCTGCTCCCCCTGATTTCCTGAAATTGCTTTGAGGTCTGAGAGGCAGGTTTGTGTTCAAGGTGACTAGAAGAACTTGGAGGTGCTTTATTCAAAATGGTGTGGCTATAACCAAACCCTGTTCAAAATGATGAAGCTCTTGCTGACCTAAGTAGATGGGGCTGGAGATTCGAGAGAGTCATTATTGCAGAAGTGGAGACGATTGGGTGGTAAAGCCAGCCTGATATGTGAGGGGAATGAACCGAACAGTCATGCCTGGTAATATTTAGAATTAGTAAGCTATTGAACCAATACTAATTTAGTGAGGATGAAAATTACCCAGTTAACCTTCCAAGTGGGCACCTGTAGCTAGCGTATCACTACAAGGAAGGCTGTCTTCCAGAATAACCAACATAAAGTGAGAAGCCAGGCTGCAATTGGGAATACACTTTGGAAATGAAAGGTACAAGTCCCAGTGCTCAGCATTTCCCCTAAAAAAATCCTACCAATGAAGAAATTAAGAATTGTCTGCAAAATAAGCAGATCCTGAAACAGTCTGCAATGGGGGACACTGGCATGATCTGTTCTACAAATGGGGGAATGGAAACATTCAGGAGAGGAGGCCAAGGCAGCGTGTGCCCATCTCCACTGATGCCAGGACTCCCTCCTCTGCAGGAAACTCCACCACATTACTAACTATCTGATTAAGAAAGTGAAACTTTGGAGGAGATCCAACCTTTCTTTTTTATTAAAACAGACTAATGCACTCACATCTTTCCACTGTTATTGTTATTTTACACAGGACCATGAGGAAGTAGATTTTTACAGACAAAATTCACAAGATATCTGTCCTGAGGAGGAGCTGGGAGCCTGAGACTTCATCCACCACTACCACAACACATTACACAGACTCAAACCTATTTTGTGAGCACTATTCACAAAAATAAATACCATGCCAAGCCAGATCTCAGGACTTATATTAGACACACAGTAGAATAAAAATGAACAAACTAAATGGAAGAACATGGCAATGCAGCCACAGAGAGTTTTTTAAAACCCTGCTGGGGATTCTCCTGGTATAGCATGACATTCAGCTCCTCTGAAGCCTGACCAGCAGTCTTGCCTAAGTACGTATTTTTATACTGAAATAGGGAGCAAGGCTGCTTGCACTGGAGCCTGTCAGCAAAACCCTTAGCAACTAGCTCTCTCCCTTTAATCAGCACATCAGTAATCATCCCACTAAACACTGGGACTTCTGGACTAAACTGCAGTCTTTTTAATCTCACCTGCGTGACCAAGTGTGGAAACTGTCAGTACAGAAGGGAAAGAGTATGACTAGTCCTTCTTGCGGTTCTTACACTGATTAAGTTTAATATCATAGGGAACTTTACTTTACAGGAGATAAAAGATTTTTAGAAAATCTTCAATTTTTAGAAAAAAAAATATTTTTTTAGAAGTCATTAACAGTGATATCATCTGCTCCTAAAATGTGTATGACACTTAGCAATCACACTCGAATGCTGCATAAACAGCCATGTTCACAATAAGCATGATGAGTCTGACTGCTCTTGGGTTCTACTACAAAGTGTATGACAGCATTAGATAATGACTTCTGGAACAGATTATAATTTTCCCTACATTGCTAAAACTGTGGAATATCACAGCAGATGGAGCTTTAGGTTTTGAATTGCCCTGATGCATAAATTAGTCCTGATTTTAAGTTCACTTATTGCATACAAGTTTCTCTTCAGCAATCAGACTTGATAACAAGTGACTGGACTCATATATTAAGAAGAATAATGACTTGGTGTAGTTCATTCAAGGAAGATATTTTTCTGTTGCTGCTTTTAGAGATTCTAAAAGCTACAGTCTGTGATTTTCAATAGCTTGCCAACCATACTTTCCACTAGCTCTGAACACAAGTTGATACAGGGTGCTTCAACCACATATAAAAAAACCCCAAACCTCTCAAAGTCTGTAGTCCTTTCATAGCTTTGAAAGTGAATCCAGATGCCAGCTGTTCTGTGAGCAGCAGAGAACAATTAATTGCAGGATTACTTCGTGGTCTATAAATTACTGCCTTGGCTAAGAAGGGTCTGGTTTTGGCTAGTCTGGAATCAAGATTTTATCTTCCTAAGAGCAGGCTTTCTACTAGTATCAGACACAAACTATGGTAGACAAATAAAACTCACAGAAAAAGCACATACTGTGCACTAGCCAGATGTGTCCTGAGCAACTCAGCTGGAAGGGAGCCACCCTTGTAGAGTAGGAAAGTCTTCAAAATTTAGAACTTGAAGTAGTTATTTCCCTATGCCTTTTTGTTCCATAGTAGAGGAAAGAGCAATTTTCAGATTTTAAGTGTTAAATGGCTGGGTTTTTCCATTTTTTTTTCTGTTTTCTTTCTGTATTTTCTATTTTCACCTGGACCGTTACCTTAAATATCGAAAAGACTGTCGCTTTACAAATCAGTGCAGTTTCAAATACGATACTAGGGGTAAACTGTTAACATCAGAACCAAGGAAACTAGTAACCCAGCGCGCGGCGGAGACACGTGACAACAGTAAATGCTCCCGCTCAGATCTTCTCCACAGCCTCCTCAATCACAATAAGGGATTAATGCATTCAAAAGATACTGCTTCAAACTTTTAGTCCTATCGGTAATGGTTTAAGTGCTTGGTTAGTGGGTCATTCGAGTGTTACTTTGCAAGGTCTTTTTTGTGTAACCCCGTGTTATTAATTCTGATTTTACTGGACAAACACAAGCTATGGTTTATAATCTTTCCCATCTGTGTATATCACCCAAAGCAGCTGTATTGCTCAATTAATACCATTTCAAAGATTGTATTAGAGAAAATTTGCCTTCAAGTCGCATCTGAAAAAATTCAAACCTGGCAATATGTTGAGTGGAAAATTTTAGATGCCACAATTCAACCTCAGCAAGTCAAACTGCAAACAGCAGTTAAAACTTCAAACGATTTACAAAAGCTCCTAGGAACAATCAATTGAGTTAAACCTTATTTGGGTATTACTAATAAAGTCCATTATTTGATCTTCTTAAGGGAGACACGGCTTTAACAGCATCTCGCACTTTTACGAGTGAAGCCCAACAAAATCTGGCCAAAGCTGAAAACGCCATTATACAGAGAAAAGCCCGGGGCGACTTGATGTTCACCCAATATATTTGTTTGGTTTTGTCACTCTTTTGTCAGGTATTTGGTCCAATAACACAATGGGTACCGGTGCTTTCAGATCCTCTTGTGATACTACAGTGGATTTTTTTTACCATATCACCTTAAGAAAATCATATTTACTTAAATTCAGATGATTACAGGTGTCATCACTAAAAGCGGAAAAAGAATAGTACAAGTAACTGGAAATGGGCCATTAACATTTTTGTCCCTTTTACAATAGAATATTTAGACTGGTGTTCAGCTAACAATTTTTCATTACAGGTTGCCCTTGAAGGATTTTCAGGAGAATTTAAAGTTCCCTTTCCCTCACATAAGCTTTTACAACTTTGTAATGACTTAATCCTTATTTCTTTTCCTTTGTGTCATCCTGTTCCAGTTTCAGGGCCTACGGTGTTAATAGATGGCTCAGGAAAAACTGGAAAGGCTGCGCTTACATGGCACGATAGAATGTAATGGCAGGATTGGATTTTTATTCCGTAGGATCACCACAAACCGTCGAATTATTTGCTGTAGTTCAAGTTTTTACAGTATGGAACGACAGCCCTGTTAATTTAGTAACAGAGTCACAATATGTGGCTAATATAGTACAAAGATTAAAGAAATCAAGACTGAAACATATAACTCATGAATACCTTTGTTTTTTGCTTTTTAAACGATTATGGGTTTTACTCACTTACAGAAAACATCCTTTTTATATGCTTCACATTAGAAGTCACACTAATCTTCCAGGATTTTTGACGAAAGGTAATACCCGTGCGGATCAGCTTACCTTAGTTGTACATATTGTTCCAACCCCTAACGTTATGCAACAAGCTCATTTATCTCATAATTTCTTTCACCAAAATACCAGAACATGCAGCAAACAATTTGGCCTGTCCTGGACAGATGATAAAGAAATCATAAGCTTTTGTTCCAACTGTCAACAATTTGCTTCCATACCTTAAAGTGGTGTTAACCCCAGAAGGCTTCAAGCATTACAGCTTTGGCAAACAAGAAGTTACACTTATGTCTGCTTTTGGTCAACAAAAATACGTTCATGTTTCTGTGGGCACCTTTTCAGGTGCCATGTGGGCCACCTCACACTCAGGAGAAAAAAGTCGTGATGTTATTAAACATTGGCTCTCAGCCTTTGCAGCTTTAGGAATACCTCATAAAATTAAAACACATAGTGGCCCATGTTTGAAAAACAAAAAGGAGGAATGGTAGGAGAGCCCCCATTGCCACACTCAAAAGCTATCTTTTTCCAAGCAGGATTTGTCCTGATGGGAGTAGTAGTAAATTTTATTTATTGGTATGGCCAAAAGCCATCAGATATAGTAACAAGCAGCTGTTACTGGGAGCTGCAGCAGCACCAATTAATAGAGATGGTGGTACAGCTTTACAGAGAAATATCTGAAAAAGAGGGCTAGCATGTCTCTTCTTTAATAAAAATTGGATTCTTAACGTAGGTTTTCATTAACGGCATGTATTTCATAGACCAGATCTAGCCCATGAAATTATGCCATCCAGCCTGTGTCACTTCTGCCTGGAGGAGACGAGAACTGGCTTAGAGAGCTGTGAAGGCTGCTAGAACCCCCTCACAACGTTTTCTGCCAGCCACAGTCCAAAGGAGAGCTTGGCTTCCTCTCGCTGCCAACAATGCAGGGAGATATGGGGAGCTGTATTTTTCCAGTCCCTTGCTCCCCTCCCTTCCTTTTTCCTAGTTCTTGACCTCTGCTGGTGATGAAAGTAGGAAAACTGCTTTCATGAGGAAAAGAGATGCACAGATCAGGGTTGCTTGCAAAGTGGGGTGAAAGGGATGAGCTGCTTTGCCTGAGAGGAAGCACCAAGGGTGGATGGGGTAAAACAGTCTGATGTTGCTGAACTAACAGCAGGATCACTGCAGCTAAGTGGAGCTACTGATATTACCTTTTCCTAAATCCAGATTTACTTCCCACATACTTCCCACATATTCAAGCGAAGATTGGACCACGTGGACATATTTTTACTAGTCATGCACAATAAACCCTACAATAGTAGCTACAGACTTGATTTGCTGGAGTGTATTTTTAAAGCTTGCTGAGCCATGAGTGGGAGGATAGCTTTCCACAGATTTCTCTACTCTGATTCTTCTCACTGGTTTAGTGTAGTATATTTAGTCTGTAGAATATATTTTTCACAAATAATTCTCAAACAGCATATTTACGAGACACTTCACTCAGAAGCAAGAGCCAGCATAAAAGTGGCTACCAGTGAGTACAGAGTATTATCTTTAAAAGAAAAAAGACCACTAAGTAAATACTTTGTGCAGTATATTTTGATATTTACATTTCTAGTTTCCTTTCTACTTTATGCACAGTAGTTAATTAAATGTGACTGCCTGTAGCCCTTTGCCAGACATAATCCCTGACTTTGCCAGACTTGTTTAAACTGAATCTTAATTTTTATTTCAAATCTGCTGTAACATATGACTCAACAGCAGTAGAATCTTATTTAACAGCAAATTAAATTGTTCTACTGATGACTGTATTATTAACTGCTAAGAAGCAAACCCTTGAAATTCTATGATGAACTGACCTGCAAAAGTTTGAAGAACAGCCAGAAGGCTAAAAAAAACAGTGGATTGAGCATTCTTTTTTCGTTTTCTTTAGTATATATGTCTCTGATCTATTCATAACACTATTGTTTGAAAGATTTGGGTCTGGTCCCAGTCACAAACTAGTGGGCACAACTCACAAATGGTGGATACCAAGTTTGTGGTAGCCTAACATTATCAAGCAAGGTGCCTGATGACAAAGGTATTACCGCATGTTGGTATTAAACCGATGTATACATTTATTGTCAAGACAACATCCACACCCCGACATTTTCAGTGAAGGCAAGGTCTTCTCTGAACTAAAAGGACTTTTGAAAAGAAGAAGCTTTTGTATGGCTATAAGTCTTCCCAAACTGTGGAAGAACAGATCTCAGTCAATTTTATTCCCATACTCCTAGCTTTTCTCAGGATCTCTCAGCACAACAAATGGTTTCTGTACTCTGTACATTGTATTCCACAGCATTTAACAATTTAGCAGAGCTTTATTTAAACGACAGAGAGGTGTGCTGACCTTGTAGCTGGACAAATGTTAATAGCTAAAGAAATTATGGTTAATGGAATATATTACAGTAGTTATTTTACAAACATCTCTGCTACTTTTGGCCAGATATTAAATTTTTTTTCCAGCATATTCAGCAGAACTACTAGCAACGTCAAAATCTATTTAAAGATGTGCCTCATGTGTTATCTTCCACTGGGACTGTAAATGTCAATGAGGCACAAATTACTCTTGCTACATCTATGGGTCACTTTCAGTACCCTGAATTTGAAATAACAAGGCATCTGTTGGATTTTTAAGGAAAGAATGCGTTACATTCATTTAGGATAAACAAAACCCTCATTTAGAGTAGAACACTATTAACTGCAGTCTAGAAAATGTGCAGACGAATATTCCTCACTGTGCATAATGCATTAAATGTCTGAATTTCGCAGAAGAGCTGAGCAGTAAAGCTTCCAGACTGAGTCTAGGGCTGACAATGCCAAATGTGTTTTGAAAGGTAAATTTAGCCATTAATTGATCTGCATGGGGACAATTATCACATTTCTAGTTCTTAATCTGAAACTAACTTGGCATAGGTAATAGAAATTACAGACATGTCATTTTCAAGATATCTCCCCTCCCCTGTGATCATGTTATCCTTGCTGTAAGTTAGTTGCTTTTCCCTGTGCCAAAATGTTCATTATCTCTTGTTAGTGGAAAATACCAAGTAAGAAAGCACCACAGAAATTATTTTTACCACCAGGAACCCACAATCAACTCCTAAGCCCAAGGTCACACTTAAGTGCAAAGGGTTTGAACTCCTTCCTAGTAACACAGTGTCGATATCACAACAAATATGACAGGTGCTGTGTGAGTAACAGCGTGTCCTCGGGATCGGGATGCTGTGGTCCCTCGTAGCAATTAGGACTTATTAGCTTTCATTTACAAATAGGAAACTGAAACACAACAAGGTTAGACGGTGGCAGAACTCCTGTTGGAGCCCACGGTGGAGCTCAGAGGTGAGGCCAGGCTCCGCGTCCAAAGCTGCAGGCTGCCAGTGCTGGGAATGCTTCTCACATCACTGCTCACAGAGGAATCTGGAATGGGCAGCTTAGCCAGGGATCAAGGGTCGCACCGGGCACAGAAAGCCAGGGAAACAGAGCCCAGAAGCAGCATTTTTTTGCCACATTTCAGCTATAAAATCTGAGGAGCCATTCATAAATTATTTTTCATGTGTGCTTAACTCTGTATGACAAGGTACAGAAACCACAACAAAGGTGCTGCGGCTGAGGAACTCCCTAATGTCTCTAAGTTACAGCTACTTTACAAACACTTCTACAAATAACTTTTCATTCTCCTGACCTTATTTTCTTAGTGGAATTGATATACCCTTAGACAAGTTTCCCAAGCAGAGATTCATGGTATGATGCATGCATCTAGAGTTCCACCATCTGGATTTACAAACATTAAAAATACGGACCTAGGGTGGCAAGTTCCACCTATTGTGTTGCAAGCAAAGCAAAAAGTCTGTAGAATTTCTCTTCTAGTTAATAACATTACATTTGTGTACACTTAGGCGTGAATAGCCAGTTAAGCCTCATAAAACAGTTACACTACACAGATAGCAGCTGTAAAGTCTCATGCAGTCATTTAACGCTAGATAACAGCTTTCCAGTTCCACAAGAGCAATCGCCTTATACCTTAGTGTATTTCTGTAATGTTTGATTCAAATCTACCCCACTGTAATCTGATTAAGCCTTCAGTAATACACTCCAGATATGAATTAGACCAAATACACACATTCAGGCTAGATGTCTTATCTACAATGCTCTGATATGCATTTTCAAGCTCTCCCTCTCCCTAGAAAAATACAGATTTTTTTTTCTCCATTTGTTTGAACATTGTGCATTTAAAAAGTCAGTCAATTAATACTCTAAGTAACATTACACATGAAAAGTGGTTCACTAAAATACAGTGTAATAATTTTCCTCTCATGAGGAAAAATGGCTTTTAAGCACTCCTACAAGTTATCAAGCCCGTTGTCTCAAATGCTGGCTACAAAAGATTGGTAGAAACAGGCTTGAAGCCACCAATTTATACTGAGATTGAATTTGACAGCCTTAATTCAACTATATCTGTTGTTTGGGGTAATAAAATATGATGATTGGATCCCAGTCAGAATTCTGTATACTGCATATTATCGTTATCACCTTCTGTAGGAACAGATCATGGTATCTGTGAGGATTATCTGCAGAGCGCTACAGGATACTATTGATTGTTCTGCTTAGCCAACATTCATAACAAAGTCACTTGCAGGTAAGATAAAAGTTATCACGCTACCTCAAATATCAGCAGGGGATGGATGATGCTTCACGCCTCCCTCAGCTCAACTGCAAAACGCGACCTTCTCCAGCCATCCCAGCACCTACAGAAAATCAGAGGAAACAGAGACATGAGAAGAGTTCTGGAACAGCAAAGCTCAGCAGCGGGAAAGTGACATAAAATCCAAATGGGTGTCCTGGCACTGTTGTCCCTCCTTGGGAAAGGCCACCAGCTGGGCAGCCTGCACAATGGCTCTGAGTGGGGCACCTGGGCTTCTCACTCAAACAGCGGCTGCCTGAAACTTCTTGTGTCACTCAGGGCTTGCCAAGCTGCAGGATTCCATGCTAATCTTGACATTAGAACACATGAACAGATTTAAATGGCAAAGAGAAGTCAGGGTGACTGATCAAGACTCATTTTCAGTGCACATCCATGGTGGAAATCAGCCGGACTGGAAGTAAACTCTGAATTACCAGGGTAAACTGATACTACCAGAGTAGGACCTCATTAGTACTACACTAGACAAAAAAATACAGTACAGTAACTTATAAAGAATGTAACATTTTCTTTTTCTCTGAAAGAACAGTGTGTAAATCTCAGGAGGACGGCATGCTGTTAAAAAAAATAAAGTACGTCATTTGTTATGTTCAGAATTCCTAAGCACATTATCACTCCCATGATATTTGGCACAGCAGCTTCATCTAAAATGGTTTTGAATTAGTGCTATTTCTATACTTAAATATAAACAATACTAATTGAACAGAGAAAGTTACTTCTCCCCAAGGATGCAAGTCAGCTTTTCAAAGTCTTTTAAAAAGTCAGCTGTGGTGCTCATATTAATTAAATAATTCAAAATTATTTTATTTCTAGTGGATGGGACTCTGAAAAGAAGACCAGATTTCACAGTAACAAGCTCCTTAAACAATCAGAAAAAGAAAGTAGTCTGCAAAAGCCCACAAAGAGCATATAAGGAAATGCTGTACAAATTCACACAAAATACCTAGGGCCACACTGCCCTAGCCTTAACAAGAAGAAAGTAATATTTTAAGCAAACATTCCTTGACTGAGCGCTAGCACTGGCTTAAGACGAAGCAGCAGGAATCTTCATTTGTCCCCACAGAATTGTCTTCCTTTAAATTTAGTATTTTAATGTATGGATATATCCCTAAACAACAAACAGTTGAAAGCAAAATGGGATAGATTGTGAGTGAAAATCACATTTCTCAGGAATCCTTCTTCAGTGCAATGGACTAAATATCACCTCTGCATTCATAGTAAAAAACCCAAACCAAACCAAACCCCAAGTAACAAAAAAATAAAATCCTTGAACTGAACAGAGAGAAAAATTAAACAGACATTTGAAATTAATAGAAGGAATTTTCCATGCAAAATCAAGAATAACATGCAATAGCAATGAATGTTAAAACAAATCATCCTATGTGTGGTTACCTACAGCGAGACCGGTAAGCAGGGCACTCTCTTGGTTCACAACATGAAAGTAGAGAATTAGATAGATCCATACATAGAAAGTCTTCACCTAATTCACCCCATAATTTGCAAAGCCAACTTCCAATATCTCACTTCTCAGAAAGGGCCTGCTGACATTTTATCAGGCTGAGGATCTAACTGACTGTCTGTCCCATTTACATATAATTTTGCAAGAAGTCTTACATTATTTTAATTGCTTACTTTCAGAATAACTTTTAATTTCAGAGAGAATAATTGAACAGTGAGCCACAACCCTCTTTTCTAAAAATAAAGGGACTACTTAGACTGAAACAAAGTTGTAAAGTCTAAGACAGCTGTTGACTGAAGCGAGCTACCAAGGACTACTGACAAATTCCTGTTTCAAAACACTCTGTAGGGTATTAGCAAGTGGAAATGATCTCCATGTGAAAAAGTCAGAATCCTACTACAATACGAGAGAGAAAATCATTCCAGTAGCCTTTCCAAAATATTTTGAAATCCTGCTCAAAGGCAGAAAAGACCTCTTAGCTACTTTATGGGCAACAAAAGGCAAATGTCCTAACTTCTGATTACCTAATTGTACTCAGAACATTTTGTTTCACTCTTAGTAGCAAGTGGCAATAGCACAGAGACTGCATGCAGTGACACTGTTTATCTGCAAAACTGCAGTTTAGAATAAGCCACACAAGCATGAAAACAGTTGTATTTGCACTTGGGTCAAACACTTCATTATGTGTGAAAAAGAGGCAGCACTGCACATAGGGTGATGAGCGAGATGTTTAAATGGCAAGCAGCCACCTTTTCAATGATTCTTGGAAAAACTGCAGCTTCAGAAAAAGCAGAACATAGATTTGTGTGAATGAACTACACAAGTGAGTTTTTTTCAGAGACACATATTCGACCCAAAACACTTTTGTTTTTTTCTCATCCATGTGGAAAATGAAAGGACTGCAACTCTGAATTAAGTTAGGGCCTATCCAGTATGAGTTTTCTTTCCATACTACCGTAGAGCCACAGAATAGAATAATAGAATGGCTTAGGTTGGAACAGACCTTAAAGATCATCCCGTTCCAAACCCCCTGTAATGGGCAGCGACACCCTCCATTACATTAAGCTGCTCAAAATCCCCTCCAAGTTGGCCTTGAACACCTCCAGGGAAGAGGCATCCATGACTTCTCTGGACAACCTGTTCCTGAGCCTCACCACCCTCGCAGCAAAAATTTTCTTCCTACTATCTAATCTCAATCTCCCTTCTTTTAGCTTTAAAACATTACCCCTCGTCCTGTCAACTACACTCCTTGATAAAGAGCCCCTCCCAAGCTTTCCTGCAGGGCCTCTTTAAGTACTGGAAGGCTGCTACAAGGTCTCCCCAGCGCTGTCTCTTCTCTAGGCTGAACAAGTCCAACTCTCTCAGACTGCCCTTGTGTGGGAGGTGCTCCAGACTTCCGAGAAAGAAACAGGCTCAGACTCATCGCTGCCTTGGCTTGGATATGAGGATCTGTGCCCATTATATCTCCCCAGCATGTTCCATGCTAACCTGTCAAAAAATAATCAACCAGAAATGAGTCGGACCCAATTGTGTCAAAAGATCTCTTGTCTTCAAAAGAGCATCCATGACTCAGTTCTGTGAAAAAAAAAAATGAAGGGCTTTTGACACTCTCTCATGTAAAATCTTCATTGACACACCAATGAAGTACAAAACAGGTAAGTAGACAGTGAGGTGGACTGAAAACTGGCTGAAATGCCAGGCTCAAAGGGTTTCGTGGCACAAAGTCCAGCTGAAGGCTAGTCACTACTGAAGTAACCTGAGGTTAATATTATACCTTCACTAACACCTGTCTTCACTGGAGAGATCAAAGAGTCGAACAGGTTGCTCAGAGAGGTAGTGGAGCCTCTGCTTTTGGAGATATTCAAAACTTAGTTCGACATGGCCCAGGCCAACTGCATGGATGAAACTCTACTCTCAGCAGGCAGGTTAGACTACATGTTCTCCAGGGATCCCTTCCAACCTCAATGATCCTGCATTCCATGATTCTGTATTCAAGTGTATTCAGAGGAGGGTCACGAAGATGGGAAAAGTCTCAAGGGCAGTACTTAGAAGAAGCAGTTTGAGTTCAACTGGCTTGTTCAGTTTTGAGAAGAGAAGGCTGTGGGGTGCCCTTATTGCAGTCTACAGCTTCCTGAAGATGGGCGGCGGAGGGTGAGATGCTGATCTCCTCTCTCTGGTGACAGGACATGAGGAATGGAGGGAAGCCGCATCAGGGAGAGTTCAGACTGAACATTAGGAAAAGGTTCTCACTGAGAGGAAAAGGCTCCCAGGGAAGTCATCACGGCACCAAGCCTCTCAGGGTTCAAGGAGCATCTTGATGACGCTGTTAGTCATACGGTTTAGTTTTAGGTAACCTTGTGAGGAGCAGGGAGAGGGACTTGGACTTGTTGATCCTCATGGATCTCTTCAAATCCAAGACAACCTATAATCCTTCTTCGGTTCAAACTTCTTACCTTCAATCTCTACTTCTCTAATACAATGAGGTTTCAAAACCTCAGCTGAAATATCTTTTTGCAACTGTGAACTCACTACTTAAATTCTATCATCAATTTTTTTTCTGCACAGGAATTCCCAAAATTCATTCAAGGAAACAGTAACAAAATCCATCAGAACCTTTCATCATCTTCCCTTTTTTCCTCTATTCATATAGCTCTGCCTTTTAACCTGTTTTCCTCCTTTAACCCTTCCACTTGCCTCACCAGTATATACTGGTCAAGGGGTCACATTCTTGTGCCAAATCAGTGCCTGGTTTCCCCTCTGAAGCCTGTCATATCCTTAGGAGTTTAACAATAAATCTTGCCCTTCATGTTTTAAATAATTCCCTGAACCACATTTATTTTATTACAGATTTGGCGGTCTTCGTCTCTTTCACATAACAATAACTGTAACATTTTCTTAGCAGCACTGAGCTCAGTAACAACTGATATTTGTTTTGGCACTCTCAGTAAGGATGAAAGGTGAATTTATGTTTTCCACTGCCTTATGCTTACAAGTGAATTTGTGGACAGGACAGCTCAGGAGGTCTGCACTGCAGTCCAGACCCAAACACAGGAATTAATACACATCTTTTGGTAGTAAGAGAAACCATTGGCATTGTAAAGGATGCAAACAGACAAGAAGTCTAAACTTTCTAAGCAGGTAGCAATTTCATTTGACATACAAGGTAGCTCTTGTGGTATCCGGGAAACAGAACTGAGGCTGTGTGAAACACACCATATTCCTAGCTACAGTTAATTATCTACTTGAGCTGGAGGAATGTTATGAAGAACAGTTTAGTTAATGTTTATATGAAGCACTTTCAGATCTGGGCAGCTGGAAATCTAGAACTCTACTAGCTGAAACTGTTGCTGACATACCAGTTAATTTAGAAGGGAAATTTTCTTGATAAATAAACAGGGAAATACGAAGCATAAGCTGAGAAGAAAGATGTATTACTGGATTACTGTAGTCAGTTCTCATGTACACACTTAAGAGACTAACAAACTTCAGAACAGCAAGGGCCTAAAAATGTTATTTGGAGTCCAGGGCATCCTTTTTATAATGAAGATAATAGTCCCAGTTTACTTGAGAAAAATATCTGATGGATTAGTTAATTGCACCTTATAAGAACTCCTATCTGGAAGAAGCTATAAACACTAGATTACTTTTTAATGAAATAGAAGATATTTACCCTGGACATGGGTAAACCAACAGATGTGATCTATCTAGACTTCTGTAAAGCCTTTGACACGGTCCCCCACAATATCCTTCTCTCTAAATCGGAGAGGTGTGGGTTTGATCGGTGATGGTTTACTGGATAAGAAACTGGTTGGATGGTTGTATTTAGAGAGTAGTGGTCAATGGCTCAAAGTCCACATGGAGATCAGTGACGAGTGGTGCCCGTCAGGGGTCCATACTGGGACTGGTGCTATTCAATATGTTCATCCATGATATTGACAGCGAGATTGAGTGCACCCTCAGCAAGTCTGCGGATTAAACCAAGCTGAGTGGTGTAGCTGCCACACTGAAAGGACAGGATGTCATCCAGAGGGACCTGAAAAGGCTGGAGAAGTGGGGTTGTGAGAACCTCATGAGGTTCAACAAGGCTAAGTCCAAGGTCTTACACCTGGGTTGGGGTAATCCCTGATTACAATACATGATGGAGGATGATGTGATTAAGAGCAGCCCTGCAGAGAAGGACTTTGGGGTGCTGATGGATGAGAAGCTTGATATGCGCCGGCAACGTGCACTAGCAGGCCAGAAGGCAAATCGTATCCTGGGCTGCATCAAAAGAAGCGTGGCCAGCAGGTTGAGCAAGGTGATTCTGCCCCTCTATTCCTCTCTTGTGAGACCTCATCTGGAGTCCTGTGTCCAGTTCTGGAATCCTCAACATAAGGATATGGATCTGTTGGAACGGGTCCAGAGGAGGCAACAAGGATGATCAGAAGGCTGGAGCACCTCTCATATGAGGACAGGCTGAGAAAGTTGGGCTTGTTCAGCCTGGAAAAGGCTCTGGGAAGACCTTATAGCAACTTTCCAGTAACTGAAGGGGGACTACAGGAACGTTGGAGTGAGACTGTTTACAAAGGCTTGTAGTCATAGGACGAGGGGCAGTGGGTATAAACTGGAGAGGGGCCAATTTAGACTAGACATAAGGAAGAATTCCTTCACCATGAGAACGGTGAGGCCTTGGCACAGGTTGCCCAGGGAAGCTGTGGCTGCCCCATCCCTGGAGATGTTCAAGTCCAGGTTGGAGGGGGCGTCGGGCAGCCTGAGCCAGTGCGACATGTCCCTTGTCATCGCAGGGGTGTTGGAACTGGATGGGCTTTAAGGTCCCTTCCAACCCAAACTACTCTATGATTCTATGAGTCTATACACCGAGGAATCAAGAATAGAGTAAGAAAAAAAAAATCTTTAACAAGGCTGAAATAAAGTGAAAGCTGGAATCTACTAGAGGCTCAATTTAAAAAAAATCTTCATCACTTCAACTTGCTTTTCTAACAAAACAATTTACTGGGTACACGTAGTTAGTGAGTTGGTGGAACAGATCTACAGAAAACATGGCTGCACAAGGATTACAGATGTCATCTGGTCCATTGCTGCTCTTCACAGACAGGTCAATCAATTCTTGCCTGACTCTCACCTCTGCTTATTGGATTTTTTTAAAGACCAAAGAAGACTTGCAAAGATTTTGCAGCCTCCCCTGGCAATCTATCCCAACACATTACTACCCTTGACACTAGGAAGCTTATTTTAATATGTACCTCCAGTCTCTCTTGGTGTAATTCAATTCCACTACTTCCCCTCCTCCCCCTGAGAACGAATAACAGGTTATTCCCTACCATTTTTTCATAGTCTTTCACCTGCCTGAAGACTGTTACACTTCCCTTCCTCCCTAGATGAAACAAAACCAATTTTTCAGCCAAGTTTTCTGGATCGCTGATCATTCTTATAGGTTTCTCTGGACTTTCTCCTGTTAGCTGAAGTCTGAAATAGCAGTCTATCTAAGGTTTTATCAATGCTAAGGTGAAAGAATTACCTTAGGTAGTTCTATTTCAGCTTTATACATCTTACTATATCTGTCTTTTTTGTGAGAGAATGCCATTGGTGACTTATGATCAGCCAGCTCCAGCCGATTTTCTGCAAAAGTGGAAAGCCTGGCTTTTGAATAACATGGTTCCCTTTCCTCTCACCATCTCCTACTCTTTTCTGATTAAACATTTTTAAAAATGAATATAAAATACAAAAAGGATATGGGAAGACAAAGCTGTTAATTTTAATGAAAGACTAGAAGTACTGCAAAAATAAAAAATAGGGTTCAAGAAACTAGGACTGTAAGAAGGTAGGAAAAAAATTTTTTTCTAAAACGGAAATATAGAATATTAAGAAAATCACCTACTATATGCATTTTGCCAAAACTGTCACTGTTCTAAGAAAAAAATATAATGTATGAGATGATCTGGCAAACTGTTAATCCAGAAAAATACAAACAAAATTTACTGGACCAAAAAAGCTCATGACTAACCAGCAGAGTGGATAAACAATTTAGTGCTTTAAAGTATAGGGCTTAAAAATTCAGAGATACAAATTTTGTTTTAAGCTTACTGGTGCCTTAGAAAGTAACTTGTCCTAAGTTAAATCCTCCATGGCTCTCATTTCCTCTCCACTTTTGGAAATGGGGTAATGCACTCTTTAGGCCAGTGTTCTTTAGGACAAAGAAAGGAGATTTAGGGGATAGCTGCAAATTTATCTGATCTCCATCACTGCTACATTTGAGTTTAATTCGGTCATTAAGTGTTGTGGCTGCTATCCCAAGCGTTATTAATGACCTTCATTCTTAGATGACTGTTTTTTCATGTTCCACAAACAGCTCACGTTCAGATAAAGCATTACCTGTGAAGTAAGATGGTGGCCAGTTTCCTCAACCTTCTCTTCACTCAACATGAAATCCAAAAGGCTCAGTTTGTTTTTATATCCCAAAACAGCAACTCCACCTCCTACCTCACTGACTGCTCATTGAATACCCCATTACTGTTGCCCCAGAAAGCTAACATTGATCACCGTACAGGTTCACTTTCAGCTTAGCAGAGCTCGGATTTCCCCAACACAAGAAGAAAATAAAACTCTCTGTGAGTCCCCAAAAGTATGTAGCAAAACAGACTGGCCTCTCTCTGTACTTCTGAAGTTAGATGGTTTCAAGCTTTGCAGCGCTCAGCCCTTTTGCAGAGCCAGGGGAATCAGGACATCACTTGGCTACGCAGAGCAATGCCAAAAACCTGCACCTCTGGGTGCCCAGCTCCAAGGTCAGCATGACTGCTGCTACCAACAAAGAACGCGTGTGAATAGATTTAGCATTAAAAAAAAAGAGTTTTGCAGAAATTTGCTAAGATGGAAGATACTGAAGTCAGCTAAGGGTTAAAAGTGTAGCACACGCACACACTGCTGAAGAGGTAAAACATAGCTCCTCCACCCACTCTGGATGCCCAGCTGTGGGCTGTTTCTTCCCTTAGGCGTCCTCATCATCTGTTCCTGCTGTTCCTCAGCTATATGCTGAGATACTTGTGCCTTCAAATACTACTGCAGTATGAGTGGATGTAATAATCACACTAAAAAAAAGCGTTTCCAACATTCCAACAAGCTGACAAGGGAGAGTGCCCTCCTAGACCTGCTGTTTGTGAACAGAGAAGGCCTTGTGGGGGAAGTGATGGTTGGAGGACGCCTGGGACAAAGCAATCATGAGATGATAGGGTTTTCGGTTCTAGGTGAGATGAAGAAGGGGGTTAGCAAAACAGTCACATTAAACTCCCAGAGGGCAGACTTTGGACTGATCAGAAGGCTGGTTGGCAAAGTCCCGCGGGAGACAGTCCTTCAGGGCAAGGGAGCCCACGAGGGCTGAGCGCTCTTCAAAAAACGAAATCCTAGCAGCTCAGGAGCAAGCCATCCCTGTGTTCCGGAAAAGGAGCCAGCAGGTTTAAAAACCAGCTTGGTTGAGTAGGGAGATCTTGAGAGATATCAAAAAGAAGAGGAACGTCTATGAGCTTTGGAAGAAGGGACAGGCGTCTTGGGTGGACTACAGGGAGGAGGTGAGATCGTGCAGGGAAAAAATCAGGAGGGCTGAGGCCCAACTAGAAATGAAACTGGCTTAGTCTGTGAAAGATAATAAAAAATCTTTCTACATTAACAAGAAAAGGAGGACCAGGGAGAATATTCAGTCCCTACTGGATGCAGAAGGAAGAGCAGTGACAAGGGATGAGGACAAGGCTGAGGTACTTAATGCCTTCTTTGCCTCCGTCTTTAATAGTAAGGGAAGTTGTTCCCCCTGTGTACAAACACCCGAGTTAGAGGAGAAGAATGAGGCTCCCACGATCCAAGAGAAGGTGGTTAAAGACTTACTTGGCCAATTAGACACTCACAAGTCTATGGGGCCGGATGGGATGGACGTCCTCGTCAACCCCCTTTCATCATCTTCCAGCAGTCCTGGCTGAGTGGGGAAGTTCCACTGGACTGGAGGCTGGCTGATGTTATAACCATCTACAAGAAGGGTTGCAGGGAGGATCCAGGGAACTACAGGCCTCTCAGTCTGACCTCAGTGCCGGGGAAGGTCATGGAACAGGTGATCTTGAGTGCTATCCTGAAGCACATGCAAGAGAACCGGGTGATCAGGCCCAGTCAACACGGGTTCACGAAAGGCAGGTCTTGCCAAACTAACCTGATCACCTTCTATGACAAAGTGACTCGACTACTGGATGGGGGAAAGGCTGTGCATGCAGTCTGCTTGGACTTCAGTAAAGCCTTTGAAACAGTTTCTCACAGCATTCTGCTTCAGAAACTGTCAGCCTCTGGCCTGGACAGGCGCACACTCTCCTGGGTGGAAAACTGGTTGGATGGCCGACCCAGAGAGTGGTGGGGAATGGAGTTAACTCCAGCTGGAGGCCAGTTACAAGTGGGGTTCCTCAGGGCTCAGTACCGGGTCCAGCCCTGGTTTATCAATGACCTGGATGAAGGCATTGAGTGCACCCTCAGCAAGTTTGCAGATGACACTAAGCTGGGTGGAAGTGTCAATCTGCTGGAGAGCAGGGAGGCTCTGCAAAGGGACCTGAACAGGCTGGACCGCTGGGCCGAGACCAATGGTGTGAGTTTAACAAGACCAAATGCCGGGTCCTGCACTTGGGGCACAACAACCCCGTGCAGTGCTACAGACTATGAGAAGAGTGGCTGGAAAGCTGCCTGGAGGAGAAGGACCTGGGGGTGTTGGTTGACAGTGACTGAACACGAGCCAGCAGTGTGCCCAGGGGGCCAAGAAGGCCAATGGCATCTTGGCTTGGATCAGAAACAGTGTGACCAGCAGGTTCAGGGAGGTTATTCTGCCCCTGTACTTGGCACTGGTGAGACCACACCTTGAGTACTGTGTTCAGTTCTGGACCCCTCACCACAAGAAGGATGTTGAGGCTCTGGAGCGTGTCCAGAGAAGAGCAACAAAGCTGGTGAGGGGCTGGAGAACAAGTCTGACGAGGAGCGGCTGAGAGAGCTGGGGTTGTTTAGCCTGGAGAAGAGGAGGCTGAGGGGAGACCTTATTGCTCTCTACAACTGCCTGAAAGGAGGTTGTGGAGAGGAGGGAGCTGGGCTCTTCTCCCAAGAGACAGGGGACAGGACAAGTGGGAATGGCCTGAAGCTCCACCAGGGGAGGTTCAGGCTGGACATCAGGAAAAAATTTTTCACGGAAAAGGTCACTGGGCACTGACAGAGGCTGCCCAGGGAGGTGGTCGAGTCACCTTCCCTGGAGGTGTTTAAGTTAAGGTGTTTAAAGGACGGGTGGACGTGGTGCTGAGGGACATGGTTTAAGGAGTGTTGGGAATGGTTGGACTCGATGACCCAGTGGGTCCCTTCCAACCTAGTGATTCTATGATTAAATATTGATCATATTTTGGCTCATCATCACTGCTGCAATCTCCTATAAGAGGCAAAAAGAGTCAATAAGACTTACATTTTAGTTGCGGCTGTTACAACTGCAGTCTGTTAGTTTTCTGGATTATTTATTTGCAAGCTACATGTGTACTTTGTGTATTTTCATACTCTAAATCTATTTATCCTCTGGCTCTCCCCCACAATTTTGGATAACAAAGAGCCCTAATGTTAGAGAGCCCTCTGTTTAACAAACCCACAGGAGCCATATACACTATGATTTTTAATAGTGGTTTTTCAAACTCTATAAATAATTACTTAAGAAGAAACACTTCTTATTGATTTCAATCTTCTTTTTCCAGACTTTCAAATACTTCTCATTTCCTAAAATTTGAATCTGAAATGAAAAGAAAATAAATCTACTAGAACAGAAAAAAAGATCTTTTAAAGGTCTCAGCTGAATCATAGAATCATTGAATCACGAGCTGAAGGCACCCAGCACTTTATTTCAGAGTCAATCGTATCATCTAGAGAGTTCTCAACGATTATACATGGCATGGTGTATAACACTCATGAAAACAGAGACCCAGAAGAGATTTCCCATGTCACAAATTCGGCCCCCATACAGCAACGATACTGTAGAGTCTCTTATGTTTTTTCAGTTCTATTTTAAAAGCAGTCCTCATTTACTTTTGGCCAATACTCAAGAAAAAAAGAAGACAGCACCAGAGTCCCTCCCTGCAAGCTGATCAGTGTGGCTTCTGAGGAATTTGAGCATTTAATCCATCCCCCTCCATCCATCCTCCTTAAGACTGCATGGGCTTGCACATATACGTATGTTTATATCATGAGATCTATGTATATGATATGTGTTTGCAATGCTCATCTGTTTAATGTTGTGAGTTCTTGTCACGGCTGTCATTTATTTATTAAGTCTTGCTGCCGATTTTTGCATATACTTTGCATCCACCCCATCTCTTCAGCTTTAAGTAATTTCGATACATTTCAGGAAATGCTGCCCATGTGATGCAAAATGGAGTTTAAATTTAAGAGCATCGGTATCAAAAATTAAGGTTTATTTACATGTGGCTAAGCACAGAACAGAAAGTATCTGTGGCAGGAACTTTTTTTCGCAGGGGTGGGGTGATCAAAATGAACACAGGAGTGGGGTGGAGAATTCCTCCAGAGCATGTTTTCCCTGAGGCGCCAAGTGAGAACATGTATCTTGAGCAATTCACATTTTCAGCCAATTACTTCTCCACTGATTTAGGCTTGTTCTCTCTTCTAAAAATATTAAATCAACAATCTTAAATCAGACTCAGGAATTCAAAGAGGCCTATTTTCAGGGGTTGGCAAGAGCACCACTGATGGCAGGATTCAGACAGTTTCCAGCGTGTAGCCAACAGAGACTATATTAGGAATATAAATGTACTTAAGCATTTACATAGATACACTTATGTAATATGACATATAAGTACTTCTCAGCAGTTCACTCATGTTTGGTTATACAGTACATGACAGAAATGCCGAGTAATTGCAAAAGAGAATCAGATAAACTCATTTAATGCTTTAAATTAAAAGAAACGGAGAGTGCTTCCTCTTCCCATTTCAGTACATAGGTATGACAAGGGAGCCCTGAAGACATCACCATATGCCAAATCAGATAATCTCTAATAACTTCCTTATGACACACTTATAACTTGACGGTAAATTACATCATTAAAAAAATGAAGGGACTTGCAATTTTCTAGCACTTCTAAGGTATGTTTACTAATATGCTTGTACATTTAATTACTTCAGTATAAAAGAGAGCCGCAAGTTACCAATGCCTCCAAACTACAGCAAAGAGATTTGTGTCTTCTTTTTTAACCTCAGACGATTTCAGATGTTTTCATCGTAATGCACTAATTGACGCTGACAGTGACTGAGTGGGAGATGCTGCAGAGAATGCTCCTGGGTGTCATAATTACTGTCTCCCCACAGAAAGCATGTGCATTTATACAGATGCAATTTATGATTCATTGTTCTTCTGCTTACTGGTAAGTTTAATGCAGAGTTCATTTATACTTCATCAATTTTTCTAAGCCTTTCCTCTGAATCCTCCTTTTTAATTACTGAATCATTAATTTAATGAAGCTCTAATTTATCTTGTCAGTGTTTAAGAATCTAGACTCAGGGATCAAGTGTTTCATTTTGTTAACACTGTGAGTCTTTGGAAAGATTACTGACAAGTTGTTATTTCTGGAAGCAGTTCTGTACCAGGCATAAAGAAAAAATAAAGTCAGTTTTCTGGAAATAAAAACTGGATATTATTTTAAAAAATAAAATACCAAACTCAGAACGAAAACAAGTCATCTATGTACATAAAAAACAAGTTATATTGGAAAGAAATATTGCTTATTTTTTTTTAAAAAAGCATATTTCAGGCTAATTTTATTTCAACTTATTCTCCATAACTCTGGCGTATGCTACCTTGCCTTGCCAAAAATAATGAATCAGAACAGTGGACAGCAGTTAGATTGCCAGGGGAGCAAGAATATATCATAGTCAGACTGAAAAATTACAACAACAGTTATAAAGATAAAAGTATCATTTCAGCATTTGGTCACAAATATGAAAAAACGCATAAACTAAAATCTACGTGATCTGCATAGTGTTTTGCCTCCTTCTGAAGTAGCACTAAATCCTCGGACCATGTGTTGATACTAGAGTGCTGCTAATTCTATGACTTGTAATTTTTGAGCAGTCAATGATTTGACTCTTTTATGAATGTTTCTAACTCCAGTAGCTGATTACTCGGAGATCGAAAAAAACAAGAAACTCTCTCCAATGACTTGGGTCAAGAAGCTAAGGGTGCTTCTCACTTCAGCGAGTGCTTTTTCCAAACAGAAAATTATCACATAAAGTCACACACAAATACCAAAGCAAGCTGCAGTTTCCACGCCATGAATTTGTTGGTTTTGAGTATTAACCTGCTCTACAGAACCTGGCAGAGAGAATGAATCAGCTGTACCCATCCACCTGTGAAATCCAGATCACAGAATGCCTAAGCAGAATGAGATTTTTCCTGCACTAGTTTTTCCTGTCAGAAGCAACTCATTCTTGTAAACATGGCTGAAGTGAGGACCATCAGGAGAAATCATAAGAGTTTCACCTCGACAAAGAACTGAATTCCTTTGAAAATTTACATAGGTGAGCAATTATCAAGAACCAGTCTAACAGCCCACTCTCTTTCTTCCTAAGCACAGTACAGACATTCTCCGTCAGAAAGATCCAGCTGCCACAATGACCACAAGATATGTCAAGATCAGCATGTCATGCCCCTTTTTTAATATCTTTATCAATATCTGGATGAGAGGATTGAGTGCACCCTGAGTAAGTTTGTAGAAGACATCAAGTTGGGCAGGAGCAATTTTCTGCTTACCAAGAGATCTCAAGTACCCCACATAAAAGATTACTAGTAGACAGCTGCCTAACAGCTTCTCCAGGTGGGCAACCATTCCAATTTGGCCATGAGGCCACCAGCCAGAAGAATTAATCTTTTTCCCCTCTGCTTTCTTTTATTTTTGAGGAAGGAGGAAAGTAATGGATTAATGCTGAAGATTTATCTCTAGCATTAAGTAGATACACATTTTTTTCTTGTCCACTCTAACTTATTCAGTCCTCTCCTCTTGCCCTCTGTCCTACTACTTCTCTCTTCTTCTCCTTCAGGCTTTCTTTTGACCTTCTACTATCTTCTGCCTCTCCTTTTCCAATACAAATGTGCTCAGGGTTTCTCATCTCACAAAATTCTTTGCCCCCTTCAGCCCAGAACTATCATATCTCTTTCTATAATTTCCCACTAAAACTCATAAAACACAACACTTTCACTCACTGGTGGTCTCATCCTCCAGTTTGGGTCCCTTACTCTGACGGATGGATCTTTTACACCTCAACAAAGTTTCTCAAGATCTGGTTTTGTACAAAATTCAGAATTCAGATTCCACCTTCAGTCTCCTTTGCTCACTCTTCTGACAGCATTCCAGAAATATTGTTTTCTGTGACCGCTTACATGGAGTTTCTCACTTCTCCACTCACAGTACTCCCTCCTTCTCCTGTATCTTTTGGAAATTTAACCCAGAAACACCAGCTTACTCCAAATCCATTTCTCTCCATTTCCAAATACAGTTTGGGATAAGCTGACAACTGTAAATTAAAACTGAATTTTACAGAACTGAGATGTAAAAATGTTTGAGAAAATCTTTCGTTTCTTCCTCCTGAACTTAGCCCTGACTCCAAAGTTGAACAATAAAGGCAACATTTTATTTAAAGACATGTTTTATACTTATAATTTGACCTAAATATAATTGTAAATGGCAAAAGGATATCTGAAAGTTAAAGGTAACATTTAAAGGCCAAAGAAAATAATTTAAATTAATTGCGCTCCTCTTTTTTCACATTTTCCAAGCAATTCACAATTTTTTAAAAGAAAATTCTTGCAGATAATAGATCACCTGAACAGCTCTTACAGCTACGCAACACAGCAAGTTTGTGAGCTGGAGTTCATAAGATTCTGGTCTCATTTTTAGCAAAAGATTTCATACAACCGAAGCACAAATGTTTATCTTTTATTTTTTTATTATTAACACCGGAGCACAGAATAACACCAGGGCAAATTTGGTCGGCATCCTATTAAAGACACTACCAACTTGAAAAACCTACCTGAAACATGGAGGTTTTTTATTGAAAGTTCCTTTGTTACTTTTATGTGATGTCAAAATAACAGTAAGTCAGGGCAATCCTAATAGATTTTACCACTGCTTGTACTTTGTTTAAGCACAAACAGCTAATGTTTTTAAATGACATTAGCCTTTCCACACTAAGAACAAAATTACGCTGGCCTCTGATTAATCAAAACATATCAGCTACTCTGCTGCTTACTGAATCAAGTTATAGCTTCCATGGAAGCTATTTGTAAATACACATTTATGAATATAAAATTGCAATTGCCTTGTTTTCATAACAGTTTGAATTTACTCTAAGAATGACTGCTACTTTTCTCCCTCTGAGATGAATGTGTTTCCACGCCATGTACTTATGCAGACATAAATTTCTGCAGAGTACCATTTTAATCCGGATTTTTTTTTATAAAATCTTTAATCTTTTTTTTTTTTTCTTTTAAGAAAAGAAGAGCAGGTAAAGCACAAAGTAGCAGTGTGATAGGCAGAAACAGGGGAGTAGGAACCCCAGAATATTTCCCATACTTACGACAGATGTAGATGCTGGCATCTCAGAAACCCTGACTCTCACATACACACACATCATAGCCATAACGTGCTCAAGCAGTACAAATGCCACAGAGAGGATGAGGGCAATGGCAAGTTTCAGCAGTGTCTTACAACTTGCAAGAGAGACTAACCCAAATGCCAGGCACTTCAGCTGCAGGAATAATGATTTTGAGATTATTCATACAAGTTTCCCTCATTTTAGATAGGGAAAATAATGTAGTGGAGGCGTATGTTAAGTCAGCAATGCATTCACTTACCAACTAAACGTGAGCGCCCCAAAGTCACCGTATAGCAAGTGCAGAGTATCTACACCAGGAACAAGGCTTTCAGGGAACAGACTGCTCCTTAGTCCCAGGGATGACAACACCATGGGCAATGTCTGAAGCGTAAAATTGAAAGTTTGAAAATGAAAGGTATTATGACTTCATTTTTAAATTAATGCCCATTTTTCTCTACACGTTGCTTGAAATCTATAGAGCATCTTCCCCCTCCTGTTTCTCCAATGTGTACATACAGGTAGCTCTGAGGTCCTGCTCTGCGTACCAATACATTTACTTATGCAAGCGCGCAACATACATCACTTAAGGTATGCTGGAGTTGGATTCTGCTTTTTAAAGGTAAAAAGGAGAAATGTCCCTCATACAGTAAAGAGAACATAGAAAATGTTCTTCTCATTTCTGGTACTGATGAGCCAATTGTGCATGCATGTAACACATGCACAGTTTCTAACACGGCAAACTACGAGGGCACCCTTATGCAGAAGTTACATAGAAAGATGGATTCAGTTATAAGCTACAAATCCATGCAGTAAGAAACACTACAATCCAAAGATTCTGTGATATTCAGGCATCTTCTCCCCACTCTTATTCTCCTAGACTGCTGAGAGTAATGGTCTGTAAAGCACCACCACAGCCTATTAGACAGATGGCTGCGAGTCATTCTCCCTTAGATCACTGGACAGAAAAATGAAAAGCTGAAAGCTCTGTTTCCCACAGTCCCCTTGCATGATTTACAACAATGACAATAATTTAAAGCTGGCAACCGCAGACAGGAGTGCTTGACTACTATTGTTTTAGTAGCACAATCAAATTACCCATTTTGGGCTTTTACAACTGTTACATGCATATGTTATCACTTCCTAAACAGTAATATTACCAGATGGAGAAATTCAGCAGGGAATAACAACAGGAACAATATTCTGAATATAATTTCTAATCTGAGCACCAGTGAAAGGTCCTTTAACATAATACATATTTAGTGCAGAAACATAATGTTAGAAAATTTGATGGCAATTCATTCTTTCATTACAGTCCTAGAAAAGAAATTAAGGAAGGAAGATCTTTAAAAATAAACATATAAAATTCCTCAACACCCAGACAATTGCATGATGTTTAAGTAATCCCTCAGGCCTTTAAAACTTTAATTAATACCGACAGCTACAAAGAAACTTGCTGCCAAAGCTAACATTAACCAGCTCACTTTCCCAGGTTAGGGTTGTGAATTATGGCGAGATCCCTTTGTAAGCAGGCGTGATCCATCAGCTAGAACTATAGAAGGTCATTTTTTTCTTACACATTTCTTACATTCACTCTTCTGAAGAGATTTGTCAGCAACATTAATAAGTTAATGCCACACGACTGATATGCAGCTGTGAGATATACAGAAAATCAAGATAAACATCACTTTGCTCCTGTTCACTGTGGTATTGCACATAGCAAAGGCAATGCAGAAAAAAAAAGATTAATCATACTAAGTGGCCAGCCTAAAGAATCTGGATGTTTCTTGAACCACAAATTCATGAACTTCAGTGAAGGAAGTTGATGGCTCAGAGAAACCAGATCCTTTCCCAGCTATGTGAAGGGAATGGCATGACAACATCAGCCACGTTCACACACTGTCCTGCATTGCTGTGGGTGAAAACTGGGCTGGATGTTGTATGAAGATGCTCTCTCACTGCTCAAATCCTGCCAGCACAATCACATTTGCTTCACTGCAGACCAACTTGTCTAAGGTGTATCGTCTACTGTGGGCTTGAGATTTCATCCATCAATCCTTGCGGCTTGCTCCTGGTACTCAAGCTAAGTCTGCCTAGTGTTAAGGTGACAGCCCACACCACCAATCCTAATGTAATTGCACTTGCAGAAATGCATCTCATAGGGAAATGAAGGTTTTGCAAGCAGAAACACTATTAGCTACCCTTTATATGCAGTATTAACTGTATTTGTTGAAAATATGCCTTCTAATTAAGCAAACTATGAGTGCTCAAGAGCAGTTTATTGCACAGCCAGGAGAAGTTACCAGCCTCTTCAACCGCCTGCCTGGTGCTGACAGCTGTGGGAGCACAGGAGTCTGCTTTACTGCAAAAAATGCAATAGGTTTTTGAAACCATGGCTGACATGAACACAGTACCCATTTAAATGACACTGCTATCTCTCAAGGCATCAACAGATACTGAATTTGGCTTTAACTGTACAAGAAACCTGAAACTGTTGGGTTTACACTAGAGGGCAAACGTGTTGTGACCAGATCCCCACTCAGTTGAATTTATAATGAAGACATACAGAAATGTCAAAAACTTGCTACAATAGTCTTCAAGTGAAGAATTCAAGTGAATTTGCCTTAATTTCTCTAATACAAACATCTAGGTAGTTTACATGAATGTCAAGTTTAAATAAACCAAGTCTACATGGGAAAGGTAGAACAATACTCATGCCATTTAGAAGAAGACCTAATGATAAGTTTTGCCTCTTCTTAACAAAAGATGAACACTTCCCTTACACTTCTGCTACAGGAAACAGACATGAAGATGGTCACTTGTCATAGGTGCATGTCTCCTCTTTCCCTTATCGTGAAGGAGTTTAACTGCTTACAAAATCTACTATAACCACAGAATATTCCACAGAATATAACTTAGGAAGCTATTATAATCGGATGTAATAAAATATAAGGAAAACAGTCTGATAAATTACAAAATAAAATGGTTCTACCTTAAATAAACAATACGTTAACAATCTAGCATAGTTATTGACAACGTTTATCTGTGTATCAGGAGTGGTGACATTTCAAACCTCAAACATTTATTTATCTGCAGTACTGAGTATTCACCTGAGTGGACACTGGCTCATCTAGAGACTGAATCTGCCATGGCTTTTGTGTCATATCGAATCATTGGTCCCTTCACCTGCATCTTGCTCTTCTCCTGTGCCTAGTGTGTCCTGACCGGAATGAGCTTGCCCAGGCTGCTATCCCTGATGCTTAATGTGTGGTGCTTAACATACTGCAACCATAAAAAACCACAACGAGAGCAAAAGAGGAAGACCCCTGGGTTATGCTTTTTCTAGCCCTTGCTTTGAAGGGGCTCAGACTGTATTACCATAATTACAAACTCAAAAAAATTAAAAAATCAACCCACATCGCCATGAAAATCATCTTTAGTTGCATAGCTCTATTAATCCAAACTATTTTGCACAGGCATAGGGTCTTCTAGGACTTGTTAGGAAAGGCATATACAGAAAATTATGCACTGGAAATAAATTTGCTAACATGAATGAGTGCAAATATTACATTGCTTAAGCATCTTTTAATGCAGAAATGTAAATACATCACTGTATTAAAAACTTTCAGTGAGATGGAGATAATCTATTATGTCAGTGTTGAAAGAATTAATCACTGTCCCCTTATTTAGAAAGTGGCACAGTTTCATTATGGAAAAAACCAGGAAGGTAGAAGCTAGCAGTCACAGTAGCTTAAGACATAGCAAAGGTCCATCATTATTATAAATAATATTATAAAAGATCCATTATAAGATAAAGCAATTTCCACTAGTTTAAGATGAACAGGAGCAGGTCAAACTGTGTGAAATAAGTGGGTCTTTTCTTGTTCTTCTGTATCTGTCATATATTAATTTTATTCTGATTGAGAATATCAGGGATCCACAGTCTCCTCAGTGTTTTGCGAAAAAGAACAGTATCTAAGATTAGAGAATAGAATGTCCCACAATTATTATGCATTATACAAATGAGGTGCAGCTCTGAAGAGCCTGACAAATAACAAACATTTTTTGGGTTCTGGAGACAAAGATTTCATGCCCACAGAATTATCAGTGGTTTTCTAGAGCATCACTTTCAATTTCTGGGCTTATTATTAACAGCTTACTTCTTAAAGAATGTCCTGGTATTTACTCTTTACTGAGGTCATGTATTTCAGGTATTTGAAAAGCATATTAAAAGCTTTCCACAGAGATGCAAATTATTATCATTTGATTTAATACCGGTCAATTATTTTCAGCTGGACTCTTTCCTCCAAACCCCCTGGTATTTCAATATTTTATTCACATAAATCAGTTCCTTTAATTCAGAAAGTCCTTTCCACTTAGGCCATCCTGCTTTGAAAGCATTGTATTTGCCAGTTGCCATCTTTAAAAACTAAACACCAGCTACGGAAATTTGCAAATTAATTCGCAATTCAATAGAGCAAAACAAAGACAAAAAATCCCATTGTATTTAAAAGGATAATTGTTCTTTAAGCGTGGGTCTTCAGTATGAATACACTGAAAGCTTTCTTATCCTGTATCTATTGTCTGTGCAACTTGAACTGGAAGTTCATCTCTCGCTATACTATATACACTGGGCTGGCGGTAACCGAACAGCTCCAACAGCTCTGAGAAGAACCGCATGATTTCTTTATCATTGCAATAAATATCATTGTGGATATTTATCATACCCACATCACTTAGGATTCAGCCCCTGCACCAGGGCACAACAATCTCTCGTCTCCCTGGTTTGTGCTGAGGGACCGGTGCTGGCAGCCCTGCAAAGTACAGAGAGATATCACTTGTATCAGGTGCCAGAAGAGGCATCAAAGGCTCCACAGCTTCCACAGCAAGTGGCCCACACGCAGTGTTTAAGGATGTGAATCTCAGTATGGTTTCTGCACAATCTTTCGACAAGTTTTGATAGGTTTGCTCAAAAAAATTTGATTGATTTCAGATATTTTCCTACTGCAAACTCATACTACTGAATACAGCTCACACAATGCAGCCGTGATGTTTTAAGGAGCATCCTGTCAAGTTCAACATATGGCAATGTTTTTTTTTTCCATAGAAATGCTACAAATGCAAATTCTATTAGTAGTAGTAACTGGTACATGTGCATAAAGGCAACTGTATACCCCAAAGCTCACATACTGAAATCCTGGACCACTGAAGTGAGGTGTGGAGATTTTTAGTTTCAATGCTATTTTATTTTTAATAGAAGTTGGACTGCCACAAATCTTCTGAGGAAGCTGCTCTGTATTTATAAGCTTTTGAATCCAATTATGACCTATAACTCTAGATATAAATACTGCCCAGTGACACAGTGCCGGTAATCAAAAGCTTAAGTGATGCCAGCACTAAGTATTCTGATTTGAACACGTTACTGCGTCAAGTGCCGAAACCACAGCACAGCGTTAAAGCATGCACGATTCAAAGCGTCTTGTTGTCAAAAATGAGGTTCTGTGAAAGCAGACATTGCTAAGACTAACTGTAACATTTAGAGATTAATTATCTTACTGAGAGAGGTCTCCTAGTGGTTTGATACTACCAGAAACTGATTATAAAATGTAATAAGCTCAAGAAAACAAAAATAAAATACCCTGAGTGATGTCTCTATCGGAATGCCATTAAAAACAACAGTTTTGTGTGATTATGAAATTGTTGTATAACATTTTACTCATAAAACTGCAGGTAATCATAAAAATAATTTCTAGGTTACTACAAAAGGGAACTTCTTGAATCATAATCCCATTCTTTGTAAGTCCTGTGTAAGTAGAAATACTTTTTAGGTGCACACTAAGCTATGCCATAGCATTACAGAAAAATAAGTTTGGAATGCAGGATGCTGGAGATTCCTGTAAAGGGAATCTAGGCAGGATTTTATAAACTTGAAATTGTTAATTTGATCAGGAGGAAGAGTGTGGATGGGATCAAGGAACAGCACTTTAAGGAACTGTGAAAAAAAAAACAGGGCAAAAAACCAGGCATTAGGTGAAAATGCTTATACAATCACAATGAGTTATACCAGAAGCCAACTCCCTCTTCTCTAATACTAAGTAAGTGAGCAATACACATCAGGCAGCCACCCAGATGTTTCTGCCGTCTACCTTATCTACCACTGTTTAGCTGTGGCTCCCCTCCAGGTTTAAGCAAGAGATTATACATCAGTGGAGGTGAAAAAAATTCTTATTTCTTGCAGGTGATCACTGGATTTACCGAATGTCAACTTAAATAAATTTAACATAGACATTTGCAGGACACATAAAAGCTACTACTCCCTGTCAATATGCCACTAGAAACCTTAAGATTTTTCTATTTAATCTGCCTAACTTCAGCATTCAAAAAATGAAGGGCTGTGGTAGTCAACCTGATGTTTTAAATCTAGCAAGAAAAAATTTAGCATGCACAGCTGGATCCAGATTTCACATGGAGAAAGTTCTTATAAAAAACTTTGATAAACAAGAAAAGGTAGCTAAATAAAAGTAAGGGCCTTCAGTGTAGTCTATGACAGCACTTACTAGGTGATATCAGCCATATGAACTGGCAGCAACACTCTAAACACCTTTCCACTCCCAGTTCCTGCCCTATAGATTAAATCATAGGTAATGATTCCAAAAAAATTAGAGAAAAAAATCCACAGTGTTAGGTGATGTGCACTGTCAAGTGGACTCACTGTAACAAAATCCACCTTGGAGTGGCTGCAAGAAAGTCCCCACCTCTCCAGACTTTCTCACTATTACCCTCTCTCTTTAAGGAATCAGCCAGGCACCCTCAGAAGTCACAAAATGTAGCACAACACCTGCCTGGTAAAAGAAATTGACATTAAAATGCCACTCTGCTATTTATACTTCCACTGAGTCAAGACATCGCTTCTGTTCAAAATCCTTAGCCAATTTGGCCATAGCATCCATCCAGACATTCTTTCCTCCATACCCGGGACTTGTGACGGTTGCTGCTTTTCACTGAAAACGCCACAAGCTTGCCCACATCTTGACCACCAGCTTGCTGAAGCCATGATGATCTCCAGATGGAAAGGCAGAGAAGACCAAAAGGACTAGTATTGCATCTCCCCATCTAGGTTGTGTCTAAATCAAACAGTTCAAAGGAATATTGCCAGAAACATGACCCTGGAAGTGCATTCACCCAGTTCCCATGAAATTTAGTAATCTCTAGAGTTAACTATTACCATGACCCCTGGTGAACTACCTACTTGGGTCAACTACCATGGTTAAAAACAATTCTCAAGTATGACTTAAAAGTAAAACAACTTGATAGTAAATAAGTGGGTCATTCTGCACCAGCCGGTTCTAATGCTGGGAATAGTCTCAGGCATGCTAAAAGTGCCACCACTTAGCTCCCAGGCAGCCATTTCCAACCACTGAAGACACCGAATCTCAGAGGGATGCTGCAATGCCATTTTTAAGGGACTGTGGTATGACACAGTGGGAATGCTGAGGCTGTGCCTTTCCTCTCCCATTCCTCACCCCCGATAATCCTGCTGCTCCTCAAATTACCTCATTCAAGGAGGGTCCCATGTAGAACGAATATAAGAACAAAAAACCAGGAGCTAGCGTTCAGCAAAATTACTTGTTGAAAATACTCCAAGCATGGCAGGATGCACGATTGGACATCACTGCCTGGCCCTGCTTTAACATCAGCACAGTCCCAGCGTGCTGCCAAGAGGGAATCCTAGTGAAGTGATGGGGAATTGCACTGTAGAAGAGACAAAACTCATTTATAAAAACATCTTGAGAGTTTACCAGTTTTGCATGCTATTAATCACACTAGCTGTCAAGCTATTTTCAGCAGAGATGCAGTCTCATTAATAAACAGAAACCGTTAACAAAGACCAAAACTCTGGAGGTCCATAAGAGTGCATGGTGGGAACAACAGACAACAGAATAGGCAGAACGCAAAATTGTGACAATGAAAAAAAACCACAGTCCCTTTAAGACTCTATAAAATTCCTAAGTTCAAAACTTTTTTCACCATATCACTGGATGTTCAAAGAGCTACAAAATGTTTATCATTTTTTTTATTATATTTGAAGCACTTTTCTGTAAAGGAGGAATTTTTTTCTTAATGACCTTTCTCCCCAAATATATTGCGGATTAATATATTAGTCTGCAAACACAGCTGGGAAAGAAATGCTTACTAAAGCTTAGTATTTGTACAGAGCAATGGTAAAATAAAAGTGCACTGTGCAATTTGTTCTGCTGGTTTTATGACAACATATGCCAGGACAAGACTTTTGTACTACAGTGATGTTTAATTTTTAATGAGCCTGCTGCAGGCTGAAGTACTTTATTGCACTCCTTATGCCTCAGAACACTTAAACTAGGAGCATCTCTCCACCGGCTGGATTAGTCCCTTGTAAAGCACATGCTGAACTACATAAATTTTGAACCACTCTAATCCCCTGTCCATTTCAGATCCAGGACTGGCAGATTATTCCAACTAACTGATAAACTTGTAACAGAAGATTCAGAGTACAATTGTCCTGCCAAAATAATGCTCCGATGTACCCCTTCGAAACTGACTACTTTCCAATAGTTAAGTAATTCAACACTAAGAATCCAACTAAAGAAATGCATGCAAAGGGAGACAGGGAACGGAAAAACACTGGGTGAATATCACCGCGGACAATTTATGTCTAGTGTTATCCATTCTCTGATAATGGCAATCAAATCAAACTTCTGACTTTAAGAGAATACTAAAGGTAAGAAGGACCAAAGTGCAATTCCCATTCCTTTTGTAGGCAGCAGCAGAGCTGGCTAAGGTCTGCACTATGGGGCAAGGGTTCGTTTCTTCATGTCTGTACAGCACTGCACAAATATAAAGTACTAATGACTCTGAGAACAACAGAGGTGAATGCTGTCTCAGTCTTGTAGCTCAACCCCATTTTCTCCACAGGTAAGTAAACAACAATTAGTTAACAAAGAATGGATGATACAGAGAGTTAGGGGAAATCTCTGTCTCTATTTCTGGCCAGTCTGGCCAATCTGGACAGAAAATTACATTTATTTAATATCCATGTAACCATAATTCCTGGGGCCATAATCACACATAAAATCAAACCCACAAAATGATTTACAAATAAAGAGGCAGGCAAGGGTTTTGAGACTTTAATCTCACTCAATTAATAAGAAAAAAATTATCAGAAAAATGGAGGCCAAAACAAAGTTTGTTTTTGTTTGTTTTTTTGTTTTTTTTTAACTAAATTGATTGCAGCAATCAATAAATAAGTTTCAAAGAACTCCTTTAGTAAAGGCCAGTCCTAGCCAGCAGGTATTACATTAACTGTCATTATCAATTAGGAGCCACCAGAAACAGGCCTTATTTACAAAGCAAGAGTTCTGGGAATCCACTTGTGGGTTAAAAGAACCTCTGTATGGCTCCAGAGCAATGTTAGCAAAGCTAAGTGCTGCTTCATTAAGTGCAGTGCACACATTTCTTAATGGAGAGCAACTCTAATAGTCCAAGTTCATCTTCACCATCTAATGTGGCATATACACACTCATGCTAGCAATTTCAGAAATGAGACAAACCACTGTTTGTTCATTTTTCTTCTTTTTTAACTTTTTTTCCTTTAAAAAAGGCAGCGCATCATAAATAAAGAGAGTAAACTAGACAAACAACCTTCGGAGTTACTGAACTTTGTCAGCCTTTAGCATGTTTAATTGTAGCGAAGGAAGGAAGGTGGTTAAAAACTCCAAAATATTTCACCTTCTGAGAGCTATCTCACATTCTCAATCCTATCCAGACAGGCACCGATCACAGTTTATCATGAAAACAGCCAAACACGGGAAAGAAAAGACAACAAGTATTTCTCATGAGTCATTTTTCTCTTTCTCAATAACTCCTTCCCCTCCCTTCTCCAAAGGCCTCTTCCAGTAGATACAAACATCAGAAACGGATTTATTAAGTCAGCCATACTTTCAAAAAGGTTGTCTTGTGGTAATTTATCGTGATTACAAGGCATACAAGTTATACAACACAGAAATATCACTGCATCATTGTAGCTGCATTCAACCCAAACCCACAAAGGAGGCCTCTTCACCACCGTTGCCGATGGTCTCCACAGTAAGAAATGAAACCTCTACCTTGTTTAATCAGGACATGGAGGATTTGGGTTTGGGTGCAATAATATGAGCCACAGGTGACAATGGTGTAAGTGGCACTGCACCATCTGAGAGGAAAAGGCTCTGGAATGCTGCTAGCATTCGCACTAGGCATGGAAAAATCACAGAAACGAATATATCGGTCTCTTTAAGGAGGAAGACATTTAAGGTAGTATAATTAAAAGGCAGAAACCCCTCCACTGTAATCAATCAAACATAATCGTCTCTCTTTTTAACAGAGGTCATTTTTCACCACCTTGAAGGTGCCTATTAATTCCAAAGGGTAAAACTGCTTCCTAGCTCGGTGTTCGTATCTCCACCAATCGTAAGTGATAATGAGAGTGGATGGTTTACTGTTGCTTAAAGAAAGAGTAGAAAAAACAGAGCGCAAGATGATTTCTTCACTTCTTAAAGCCGTTTAACTCTGAAATACTCTGAAATTCTGTACTCTGGTAAAAGTTAGACAATACCCTAATAATCAGGAGCATGTTCTTTCTCCCAAAATAACAACCGAAAGAACTCCAGCAAGCAAATACAACTGCTGTTTATTTTATCAAAACTCTTTTTTTTTATATATATAAACAAGCGTGACTCAGACCTACACAGCGGTTTTACTACCAAGAACTTCCTGTCCTTTCTTTGCACTTGGAACAGGCTGTCCAACATTTCCATACTAAAAAAAAAAGCCTTGTTGCTCTCCCTCAGCACTGCCCAGACATGAAACGAGCCCTTTCCAGAAAGATGTGTGCCTTTCATCCTGCACCAGTAATTTTAACAGTGCTTAGAAATTTCACTGCAGAATCAGGACCTAAGTAATGTCCACACAGACAGAGCAACTAATACACAACACGCGTCTCTGTAAATCTGTTTGCTCCAAGGTTGAGAAAAAAAGATGTAGAGAAAGATGCTGTGTCTATTTTTGCTGCTTTAGGTACCTCAGGCATTTATACACCGAAGACAGTGAATGCAAATGTATTAAGAAGTTACTTGACCTGCCAGGGTTACCACAGATATTCAACATTCATGAGTTTGGCTTAAAACTGTGCTTAAAAATGAGCTTTCTTGATTCTTTCGGGGGCCTCGACCTTTAGGATTCACATTTGCAAAATTACATAAGCAACAAGGAAGGTTATAAAATTTCATTAAAAGCAAGACAAAGGCATATTGCATCTCTAAAAATAAAATGTTTTCAGGCATTTTATAGCACCATGTGCAAGATCTAATCTCTAGTAAGGTGCTAAACTAAATAGAATGAACCTTGAAATATGCAGACACTTCTTTTCAGCCTCCCTTCTCCCAACCCTCTGGAGACAAAACTATCAGGAAATAGGCAGGAACGATCAGAAAAGGGAGGCTATTCCCCGATCAGGCACTTTTTTAAGGTTACTGAACTTCAAAATATTCAAGTGCACTGTGCTCTTTTTAAAAACCAACCCCCTTGTTACAGTCAATTGGCTGTAGCAGAAGCTCATACTCATAATCCCTCAAAAAGACACCACTTTCCTCAATTAGCTTGAACAAAAAGGGTAACATTGCTTTTGTGTACGCTCTTCCCTTTCGCATGGTTTTCAAATTTCTAATTAAATATAAAGAGCATTAGCTTTTTCCATGTGATTAATTTAGGTTAAAAAGTTCACTTGAATATACAATACTAATCTAAATAATCCACGGTGCAGAGAAATTACATCTGAGCTGTCACAGTGAAAACTGATCAATGCTGTACAAAGAAAAAACGTTATTCCTCAGTATTGAACAGCCAAACCTCCAAAGTCTCTGTAAATCAGTCTTTATAATCCAGCACTGCCTTCTGTCCTTCCCATCCACCACCCTCAAACTGAGAAAATAACAATTAAAAGACAAAATAATCCAGCAACTGGATTGGGAGTCCTGCCAAAATAAAGAAGCAGGCTGATCAAAGAAAGCTCACCTTCCAGCACGTGTGTAGCCAAGGTCAACTTTAAAGGAAGAAAGACGCTGTGATGTCCAAGAGGAGGCAGCCTGGAGGACATGGGGGCAAACTATGCCAAGGAGAGTGGGAGAAGGTCAGGAGATGCCTATTGGCAAGTACTGCCTGCTGCAGCCCCTCCCAGCTACCACCCCTTCCCACTTGCCCTACAGGCAGAAACTCCCAGATGAATCCCTCGTACCTGCCAGTCTCCCTCTCAAGGTAGGCACTCCATCCATTCATTGTCTTTGGTAATTCAAATATTCCCATCCACAGTGCTAAAAAAATCGGTAACGTGTGAAACTTCCACTATCCATCCCACTCAAATGCTCTCACAGCAAAAGAGAACGCATCACCCTCAGCACAATTTGGAAACTGTGCTCACGTTCGATTTTCCAGGAACAAGCCCTCTGACAGGAAAGAGAATAAACAACAAAATGTGTACAGGGATCATCTAACAGTTTAAAGGCAAAACTGTGCTGAGTGAGAGCGAAAGCCCTCTGTACCCAAAAGTCAACAACCAGATTCCAAGTATTTTGGAATATGAACTCGGTTTTTCTTTGGTTAACAAAGTTTACAAACCTGAGCTGATGCCAGAAACAAAGGGAACATTCTCATTTTGCAATAAACCTCAGGGAGAGCAAAAGCTTTTAGAAGGGCTCACCCTCCAGCTGAAGAAAACCAGCCTGCCAGCTTAGGAGCTGCATTTGCAAAGTTTTATCAGTAGCGGTTAGGGCCAAAGGGGAGACTGTATTGCCAGAAGCTCAGTCTGGTCGCTGCCGTTATCACCATAAACCATGAAAAAATCAGTGCCAATATATCTACTGACCAAAAACCAAACAGGACTTTGAGTGTTTGCTTTCACAAAGGGTAGTGCCAGCAGCAGGGCACCAATGTCACACTAACGCAGCTGGGAGACCCATCCAGACCCACAGCAAAACCTGTTAATATGCCCATCCCTAGCCTGAAAATGAAGTTGGATTTTGTGTATTTTGCTAAGCATTTTTCAGTCTGAAGCTTTTTCTAACACACATTATTTTGGGCAGCGTTTAAACAAAACCCAAACAATAACAAAGAAACCACAACCAAAAAAAGTCATTATATCTAGCAATTTTCCACTATTCAAGACGGTTTTCGCATTGCTTTACTACAAATTTAAATGTCAAGAGTGTCATATTCTATCACTGATCAATGCAAGTAAGGAGTAGTAGGCTAAAGAGCAGTTCTGTGGGTAAAAAAAAAGGAAAGGAGGAGGAGGTGTTTGGGGTGGTCACACCAAGGAGTCTACAGAAGAGGGCAATGAAGATAGGAAGTTCAAAAAACCTGGGCAGCGGAGAAAGGTTTAGAGACAGGCATTTGTCTTACAGAGAGATGCGAGATATTAGGGGCAGCAGGAGAAGGTAGGCAAGCAGTCAGTGGCTCACCGTGGCTGCCGTGCTACCACGAGCATCAACTGCAGTTAGCTTTTTTTTAAATAACTTCCCAGTTAGGTGATTAACAAAAGCAAAACAACCCTGCAGTGTGATAAGAGCCTCCACAGACCTCACTTGCGAACCTCACTCTGGGGCTTCACTGTCTGCACGAGGACAGAGAGCTTTCCCATCCATGTTGCAAACTCTTCAAGGACATCATCATCATCAGCGTTATGTCTACCATAACCCTTATTCAAGATTTTTATCTCACACAACCCATGCCTGGCTTCGGTAAATAATCATTTAGTAAAATTCTGTTTCGAGGCATTTTAATACCTTCATGAACATCATGAAAATACTGTGACTTCACAAAAGAAAACCAGCAGCAGTTAGCCTAACAGCTAAAAGAAACAGTTCAGTAGCACATCCTTTAGGTTCAATGACAAAACGTCAGTTGGCTCCATTCATACTGATACATATAAATCTATAGGAGGACTAGAATTTTTGTTTCTAGTCAATTTCTACCATTTTATGAAACATAAAATAAAAAGTATTTTCATTTGTTTGAATACACATGAAAATATTTAACTTATTATTTTAATGTCTTTGAAGTTACTTTTGTTTAGCAGTTTTCAATTCATTAAAGTCATGCTTCAGGCTGAAAAATTGATCTTTAGTTTTAATTTGTTTAACCAGCCCAGCATTAAGTTATATAGTCCCAGCTAATCCTAAAAATCTATTAGTCTAATTCGACCCAACATTATCAACTGGCTTGGTTTCTTAAAAATTATGTTTTTCCAGAAAAACTACTACTTTATTTCATTCAGTCAGAGGCAAACTTATTATGAAAAGCTTACATACATTGTTGCACAGAAGAGACTAACTATCTTCACTCTAAATTAAAAATTCAAGGATTCCTTGCCCGTAATAACTATACTCAGAATTCCCTTAAAAACCTCCAACGTCAGCAAAATATTTTCCTACAGCTATTTCAGTAAGGCACAAAAAAGGCAACTAATACTGGAGAGTGTCAAATTTAAGCAGGCACACAGCCAACAAAAAACCATATTAAAAGCAGAAGCAACCAACATACAATGAAGCCGCATGTGACTATATTTGTTTTGCACAGCACCGTAAATTATCCTGCCATCCCTAAATGCTGACTGCCAGTTCTCCAGGGCATCTCTAGGCATCTTCAAATTTATTCAGCATAGTTGACTGAATTGCAAGCTATGGCTGTGGCACTGTATTAGTAATAAATTATTGTCACCTGAGGCAAGAGTCTTTCCCGCTTATCACGGCAGACGGCGTATACCAGCAAAATTCTGCACACACCATTGAGAAGCAGGCACTAAACTGAGGCAGCAGAATTAAGATCTTAGGCTTATCGTAGCAGAATGTTCACAGAAGGCAAATAATTTAGGTGTCTAGTGCAAATACTTAATATAACATCACATGAGTGTTCTTCCGCAACTTTAATGCACAATACTGCCCAGACAGCATAGTCATTTGTTAATGTCATTGTTAAAATCACAGAATCATAAAGGTTTTTCCAACCTTGAACTCTAAGCTCATCCAGTTCAATCATCAGCCCAACACCACCGCGCCTACTAAACCACGTCCTAAAGTGCCACATCTACACGTTCTTTGAACACCTCCAGGGATGTTGGCTCCTCCACCTCCCTGGGCAGCCTGTTCCAGTTAGGTCACCTTTCCCATCTGCTGCTACAGTGAAATCAAGATCGAGATTTGTCTTTGATGGCAATGCCCTGGCTGTGGAGCTCTCGGATCCTTTCTCCCTGGACACGTGAGCATTCGTGTCACGCGATGAACCTGGGACACCTCACAGGTGGCTGAGAGGAGCTCCCATCAGGCCACGGCTGTCTGGAGGCTGCGTTTAGCCCCAGCCCTGCCACAAGGCTGGCAGCACCTGGTACGTGCGACTGTTGAAAGGAAGCTTCACGCCTGGCCAGAACCCACCTGGCTGTTGTCTGCTGCTCAAAGTTGCTGACTAGCCCTTCCTGACCACAAGGCAACCTCCTGCCATGGGCTCCTGTTCCTCCTGCCCGCCAGCTGAGGGACAAGGCACATCAGCCCAGTAAAAACCCTGCTGCCATCCAGGGGTGCAGCTCAGGCACCCCACACCACACATCCGCTGCAGACCCCACGCACAGAAACAAGAGTCAATTAATCAGTCTTACCAAGAAATTTTCCTTTTGCTACCAGCCACGGCCTTCAGAGTTATTTCAGGTCTGAGTTTATCCTAAGCACCTTGTGTATCGACAAGTACTCTACAAAGCCATGGTGGCCCTGAATATTTATCTTCAGATTCAGAATTGCAGCTCTTTTGAGAGATAATAGGCTTCCGATACTCCGGCACATTGTCAGTGTAGTCAAGTGATGAACTGACAGTCAAGAGAGAATAAAATCCCAAGAAGCAAAGGGAATGCCAGCTGGGAAAGTCTCATCTTTTCATTGATGCATTTGCTATTTACTGCCAGCCTCGGAAGAGTTATTGTAGCTCACTGGTAGCATACCTCCAGGGTCAGAACTGCAAATCTGTGTACGTGTGTATTTATGAATGTGTATAAGAAAATCCGGTATACAAACATCACATTTTCCTTGGGTAAAACATGCCACAGTATATAGAATACCTGCGGGGAAAAATCACACACTTACACGCTCTGAAAATGACCAAATATGCTCACGGACTAATTTCTAGTTACAAAATGAAACAGTCTCATTCCTTCAGGACAAAGTGCTTACTGATAATAAGAGACGGAGCAAGTTACTCTTTCAGAAAGGAACAAGTTAATATGTACACACATTTATTTCTCCCAATAGTTTTCCACCTCACAGAATATTATTGTTAGCCTCGTTAAAAGGCATTTCAGCTGTGTGCTTAAAAAAAACAATCAAATCTGTTTTCCCGTCTATAAAACACCCAGGAACATACCAGAAAGTAATTAGGAATGACAAGCATATAATGACACACAAGCTGCAAGTACTCAGTTTTCAGTCTGGAAAATAAAATACTTAACAACGGAATGCTTTTGCTTCAGCTCTTTTATGCATAGCTGGCGTGACTAATCTGAAAAATAAGAGAACACGTGCCCATCTACTTTTTAGGCAGACAACTGAGAAACTCAAACAGTGGAAAGAAGACCAGACGAACCACACCAGGTACCTACACTAACACTGCAGAGGAAGAGCCAGCATGGCTGAGGGCCTGTGGATTAAGTCTCTACAAAGACACAAACTTGCACGGAAAGCCTGCCAGATTCCCATTTTTGCTGAAGAGTGAGCTTTTAGCTCTTCCAGGATTGGTGAAGAAGTGTTCATTTCCTCCAGATAGGTCATCATATGCTAAATACCAGAGTCAGAAATGAAGATTTATCTAAGAGGATACCTAGTGGTGTTATTTGGTTAAGTTTTTCTGGATTTATGAAAATAACTTTAAAGTAAATTCAACATCACAATCTGAATTTTCTGGAAGTATACTAAGTAAATGCCTAGATCTCTAGTAAAGCATGGGAAACTTCAGACTAAGCAGGTTTTCTAGTGAGTGACAGGATGTGCCTACTGACACCATGACTAGAAACTCTCTCTTCAGTGCTACCAGATGCAGAGTTCCTCAGGCTCAACTTGCTGATGAGCAATGCAGGAAAGCTTTCTAATGGAAAAAGGTTGCTATTTTATCATGCAACTTGGCAGCAACTGGTTATCAAATGCGTATCTGTCCGAAATAATGCCAGCACCTTATTTCAATTACTTAGCAAAGGAACTGCACAGTATATTATTATCCTGTGCCTCACAGCACAGACTTGCTGCCAACTGGGTTATACGATAATCAACAAAACAGACTCCAGAAAGGATGCTAAATTCCTCCCAGCAGCACCTACAATTGTAGCAATTACATATATTTAGTCAGTATAGTGCTAGTTTTACACCTGCTCAAGGGGGTCTGATCAGCAGATAACTTTAATGGCTTGACTTTATACATGGCCATGAATATTTAATTCATGTAAACCTTTCAGCTCATGTTACTGCCAAAGAGAATGGTTTGAAGAAAATTAATAGTCTTTTTGTAGGTTCCGTGGGCTTTTGGTTAGTGTACATCCTCCATGTAACACAAGCAGCACCTGGCTTATTATGAATTCCAAGACTGCATAAAAACGAAGAGCACAACACATTCAAAACACCTGAATACTCAACCAAGTATTCCCCTGTTCTAAGAGGGAAAAGAAAAAAAATCCAAAAAAAAAAGAAAAATCACAGAACAGCTGTAGTTGTTCTGCTATGGTTTGGAAACCAGTGCCATGAGCGCAAACTCTGAAGGCTCATGTCTGGCTAAGACCTTTCTGAGCTCTCTGAGGAGCCTTCCTTCCAGTCACGGCTGGGAATATGGCCCCGTTCCTAGCCACAAGCTGCATATCGCTTCCAGGAGCTACTGCTTGAGAAACGCAACCCAAATCTTTCACTCTGATGCTACAATCTATGCTACAATTCCTTTTCCACAGCTACATCAAACTCTCAAATAAAAGACGTTGCATGCATTCCCAGAGCTAACAACATAGATAAGGAACACTTTCCTCATAAGTAACATTTTTACTTGCTTCCTTGTCATTCAAACTGTAGGGTAGTCCACGGAGTGTTAATAAACCCCTGAAACAACTGGACTGGTAATTGACTTTGAGTAATTTCAGAAAACTAATTCCCCCAATGATGGGTGCTGTTTTCTCTCATTCAGCACCAGCACCTGGCAACAAACTATTCCACTAAGCAATCTTGGCAAAGATTGTAGAGATTGTTTTGAATTTCCTTCACAACTTCTCAATGCATGACTGTATTAATAGTTGAAGATGAAAAGCACTGTTGTGGGTCTTCTTGATCCCATGATATTTATTTCTGATGGTACATGCGATACTTCTCTACTATTTTGATATTTGCCAAAATTTATTACAACTAAATGACTGTGTTCTACAGGGTGACTTGCCCATAGTAAGGGGAAGAAGACCAGCCAGCATTTAATGTCCATGGATATGCTGAGCCAAAAAAAGGCCAGAAGTACTAACACTAGAGAAATTATATCCACAGTTTGTAACACTTTTTGCAGAAAACTCCCCACCTACAGCTCAGTAAAGGTCCTGTGTCACTGCTCAGAAAGGAGTTACCAGGGTGGTTTTGAAATCATCATCCCTCACCCACCAGACACACGTGTGTCTACAAAGAAGCAGCTGAGGGAATGTGAACAGTTCTGTTTGGTTTTACTGTTTTGGATGACAAAACAAAATAATAAATGGCACTAGTCCTTTTCTGTACTATCTGAAGTGCTTTGCTAAGACAAAGAAATAAATGGTAAGAGCAACAATCGTCAAAAGTCAAGGTCCAAATACAGAGCTGCCGTTAAGCAGCTACTTATAATGTAGAATATCCAAACCATCCATGCTGTTTGCTTAGAAGTACATACCCTCCATCCTTGATCTACAGTGTCAGAATTTGTCTGCTCTTCCCTTAACACATCTCAGAAAGCTTATGCAATGTAAAGAATCAATTCTAGCCTGTTCGATATGCTTTTTTTTTGTCATTGCTTTTCAAACGTCTGAATTCCTTCAGTATTGTTTGTGCGATTATAGCACCTACAAATGATTGCCAGCCAACTGAGCGACAAACTGTACCAACGGAACAAAATACAGATTCACATTCATCTTTCCCTAGAAGACGCCTATTCCTGTCCCATAATTGCCATAATTAATACAGCTGCTTGTTCAGGCTTCCTGCTATTCTCTATTAGGAAGTTTCCGCCTCTACCAGTGCCACAGTTCCAACATATTATGCAGCTCTAGTCTCTTAGGGAACCTTCATGTGAGGTTTACCGTATGATGCTTCTCCTGTACTGGCATTAGAGCAAACAGATTGCCAAGTTCACATACATCAGCACAAACTAAGAAGAGACTTCAGTCTCTGCTCAGCAGCAGCCCAGGGGGAGAGTCCAGGGAGGCAGAGAGGATGGCACACAGGAAGCTCTGCTTGCAGGCAGTTGGATGGGCAACTGAAGCTCTGGCTGCCATCTCCTCTGCCCAAGCACAGCCCAGCACTTTCCCCGAGCTGGCTTCAATCTGTGCTGTCTGGAAGTGCTCCATAAGCCACAGTTCGTGAACAACCACACTGCTTCCAACCAGGAATTTGCGTAACATTTTTTAAGAGCATCTATCTGTATTGTTAAGATAGGGAGTTAATCAGAGCATCTGGAATATACCCATCTACTACCTGATCTACAAAGACAGCCAGTGCCCACCAAAGCCACCCTGTCAAAGCACAACGATGTGGCAAGAGACAAAAGTTCCTCATTTATCCTGTAAAAGAAGCTTCTGTCAGTCCCTCCTCCCTTTTCTAAGCCACACAATTCAGAAAAGCTTACCCAAAACTGAAGGCTGACTTTTCGTCAGAAGCGTTGGAACAAAGCAGAGGAAGAAACTTTGCTAGGTTTACTAAATATAACGATAACATGAGGCTCAACATGGATTGTATATAACAAGGAAATCTGCAGTTCAATAATCTGGATGTATTTTTCTTCTTTAAAGATTGTTCTGTAAAGATGAGCTGATATTTCACTGCGTACCCAGTAAGCTGTGGATGACCACTCCGGTACTTGGCTTTGTCAATTATTTAATAAGACTGCTTAAAAACAGTCAGAAGAACTTAAGAAAGATTCCTACAGAAAACTCTGCAAGTAAACTGCCTTCCCCCTCATGGCCAGTGTTGCCATTATGACAGCACAGTCCAAAAGTGTTCCTCTCTCCCCTCTCCATCTGTTTCTTTGCAGCCTCTCTGGCGGGCTGGGTCATGGTAACTTTTCCACAGAGAAAGAGTCAATCACTCTAATGAAGGTCACCCTAGTAGGTTACAGAGACTTTCAACCTAGAGAGCCTATCAAAAAATGACAACATTCTTGACGTTTATATATACTGTAACATAAATGTGAGACTTTTCTAAAATAGTTTGTACCTCGCCAGAAAGTGTTTAAGGGTTCAAAATGAAATAAAACAACAACAACAACAAAAAAATCCCAAACAAACAAAACAAAGCGACAAAAAAGAAACCAGAAAACAAAAAAACCCACTTGACTAAGCCCTCAGCTGAGCAAAGGTTTTGGCATGTGGCTCCAGGGCCAGAGGAGCCCGGCCACCTCAAGCGGAGCACAAAAAAAAGCCCCAAGAACAAGCAGTTATGTGACCTGCAGGTTGAGAAACCACAGCTGAAGTTGCTGCTCTGTAGTAATGCTCAATCTGAATGGGGACAAATGTACTTCTCATGCCAGTTTTCAAGATATCTGGCCAGTGCAGGAGTTTGGGATGTAGAGGGTGGGAGGGATCATTCCTCTTTTGCCAGAGAGGGCACACTTCTGCTTCACAAGAACAGGATCCACAAGTCACAGTCTCTTGTCTGATCAGGCTTCTTGGCAGGAACCTTTTAAAATCAGTGTAAAAAAATCCAGACAAATAAATAACTACTGAAGCTGTTTCAGCCCTACCAACAAATGGTGCCAGTCATTTTTATTGACATCTTACATTTTTTCACACTTCAGCATTGGTAAATAAAACAAAACCAGCAACACAAACAGTATGTGTACCAACTGCTCACATATAAAATGAGTTGGTGAGACATTAATTGTTTGACTGAAAAATACCATCTTTCCATTCTCTGTATTTTGTATGAGCTGTTGTATTGACAGGTTCCTACAAAAACAGTGCAACCAAAACAGTGCAGCCATTCGGAAAGTACAGCAATGCAAGCCTCTGGCAGAATGAGTCCTACACCATTAAAACACCTCTATTCATACCACAGCTCTACCCATAAAGCGGCACGATCTTTGTAATAGTGAAAAAAAATTAAAATATGTTCAAAAAGAGCAGCAAAATATATTTCTGGGTGCAATTCAAGTTACATTTGAATTTCTAAACCATCTTAAGCATTTGGGTATTTTATACTGTGTTTTAGTCTAGTCATCTCAAACATCCTTAAACAAATAATTATACTTAAACATGTTCTTTTGATTACTGGTCACATAATGCACAGTTTTCCCCCTAACACAGTGGAATCAAACAGTTCTGTATGCAGTCCCTGTTATTAATCTCTCACACCATAAAACCTCCTCTGATTTTCTGCATGGTTTCTGCAAACTGAAACACCTGTAGAACATATTCACCCACTGTGGAAAACTTCCCTCTTCTCCAACTTCTCCTGTAGTTAATCAGGCTCTTGGGTTCCTTAGGCTTGAAATAACGTTCAAATGATAAGCCAAAATACTTTAAAAGATGGATTATATCTGAAATTCATACCTCAGCATACAAAACAGGAGTATGATTACACAAGCTTCTGTACAAAGATTTCTATTATATTGTTCAATGTCAATATGAACAGTAAGTCAGGAAGAGTCTTCCTAAATCTACGTTCTTTCTTTGTGATGGATGGACTTTTTATTCCCACTGATCTATAAAGCTTCCTTGTACTCTTACATAGAAAGCCCTCATGCTGCAGCAGCAGAACAGGAGACGAAAAGATACCTGCAGTGATTTTCACAACACTTTTGGTTAATGTAATAAAACACTAACTTTTTTTTATAATTGGAGAAAAGCAATAGAACAAGCTACGGAAAATGCATGCGTGCAACAGCATTACTTTTTCCATCACGGCATTAAATGCATTCATCCATACCACAAGCTGGATCAAAGATAAAAGGGCACGATGTATTGCTTATTTTCGTTGTACATCGGATCCAGGTTCCACAATCTGCAGCAGCTCCACTGCAAGTTAGGCAGGCGCCTCACACCATCCTTCCTTAATGTCACTGCTGTTGGTCAGCAAAAGCCTTCAGAAAAAACAAGCAGCATCCACTGTAGATAACACACTTGTGGGTGCCTTCTGGTGGATAAATTGCATGCTACTGAAAAAAAAAGTGCGTCTAGACCCAGTACCATCAAATAAATTAATTCTCCCAAACCTAGCTATTATTTCAAGGAAATTAGCTATTCAAGAAAAATATTTAAGTAAGAAGCAGCAGTAATGAGGCACTGCTTTGCAAGAGTGACTGCTTTTTCTGAAATGGTTTCTGAATTGATATGGCCACCCTCATTAAGTGTACCTTAGTGCTGGAAGATACCAGAGCTGATCACACAGTTCCACAAAAATAGCCTTCCTCGCAGGCAGGTGGAGGGGCCATTTCTCCCTGTCCTGTGCTGCAGTCCCTCCATGCCGAACACGTTGTCCCGCACCAGCAGAACTGGCTGGCGTACACGCTTGCAGTAACCGTATCACATAACAAGCGTCTCTCATGTGCAGTGTTTGTTATCACCATCCAGCACCAGCAGACCCAGAGACTCACTGCTGCTCTCTGAAGGTCAGAAATCACAGCTAAAAAAGTGTAAAGTGCCGTCTCACGTGCTCTCTGTGATCCTACTGCAGTAATGTTGCAGCCATGAGAAAGAACAGTTCATCCACACAGCAGGCTGGCACTGTTTGCCACGCGCAGAAGTCAAGTCTTAAAGAGTTTTAGCTGTGTATGTTTCAGTCATGTGTGTGGGTGAGACCAAATCTGCAAATGGATTCAAGAAAAAAGAGCAGGATTTCCCGTTGCACCCTGAAAAATCATTCCTTCTGGGGCCTCGACTCACTGCAGCAAGCACAGCCCTGGTACATACCCTACTTTCAAAAGCCAGGACTCAACCAGAAAGACCAGAGCCCCGGCATAACCACAAGGTCACTGGGTTTGATCTGTGCACGCTGTGAAGGACAGATGGGCTCGCAGGTCCCGACAGGGCTGTGTTCTGCCCTGTTTACTTAACATCTGACTTAGTCCTTAGAACTGCTCTGTACCTGAATGTAAACGGTCACAGTCATTACTAAAGCAATGGTTTTCTTCGGGATATCTTTGTAGGTAAAAGTTCCATAGCATTCCCTGGACATGCCTTACTAGGCTCAGCCAGAAAAAGTAATCAAAGATACAGCTGCTCGTTGCTTCTAATGGCTTTTCTCTTCTCTATTCTCACTCTTGATCTTCGTTACTCTAGGAAGAGCAGATAAAGCTTGGTCCCAAGTATAATCACAAACAGTCCTCTTCAACTCATGAGAAGCAAGAGACAAAAACCACCATCTAGAAGAAACCTGCTTTCTTTTCGCTCACTGTTTACAGCATCCCGTAAACGCACCAGCAATCTCATGAACAGTCAAAACACCAAATAATTTTTTGGATGAAAACAGTACGCAAGGCATTGCTCTAAACAATTATAAAGCATGTTTATAACATGGTTCTTCAGCAAACACAATTTAATAAGCACGCAGTACCAAAATCAAACAATATTTGCAGTCGTGTAATAAAGGAGAGCCCACTGCACCATTTCATTCTCAAGGTAACACTGATATAAATTCCTACGTGTGTGTGGAAAAGGCAGGCAAAAAAAAGGAAAAAAAACACGGAATACAGCAGAAATCAGGCTCCTGGCTGAACATCTGAGAGCAGCTGGGCACATGGCACGCAGTTCATGAAGTAAAAACTGATGTACTCATTTAACCAAGACAGGTGAAATATACTTGGTTGGTCCTTTCAGTCTGTTTCTCCTTGCATACAGACTCTCCTTAATGTTCAGAGTATTGTTACTCCATCTTCAGACTCCAAAAAGACATAAAAGGAGATGTTTGGCCGTATCAATAAGGTGGTACAGATGAACCACACACAGATTAAAACCCAAACCTCTTATGTACTGGACAGGCACACAGACATCTGTTGAACTAGCACAGGTATGGGTTCTACCTACAGAATACCATCAACACATCCTAGCCATCTAGCAGAATATGGAGACACGAACAAAACAGCCTTCGGATATCTCTGCCTGGAGAATAACAGGCAAAAATACTTCTGTACTCCCCACATCATAGATTGGCCAGACCTGAATCAGCACTACGGCAAAAAACGGAGTAGTGAGCGACTTTATCAGGCTGCCCATGACAGCAGTGCCACAGCAGCCTGGGGTGTGAGCCCGTAGCCAGTGAGCACAGCGCTGGAATAGCTCCTGATAATACATCAGGATTTGAATTTTCTCCTACTGATAAGCCCAGTTTTACCAATCTCATTTTCTCCCGAGGCAGCAAAACTTCAAACTCAATTTAAGTGCTTGAATGATGCAACATTTACACTGGATATTACGAAATATTTATCCACCAAAAGGGTTGTCAAGCACCAGAATATGTTCCCTGGGGAAGTGGTGGAGCCTTCATCCCAGAAGGTATTTCTGTTGTGTAGATGGGGCGCTTAGAGACATGGTGTAGTAGTGGACCTAGCAGTGTTAGGTATGGGTTGGACTTAAGGATATTAAGGGTTTTTTTCCAACCTAAACAATTCTACAGTGCTATTCTACGACTCTAGCATGACAGTAATTATTAAGAGCCTAACTTTTTGCAACTACCCCTCACAGCTGTTGCGCATTGGCTGTTGACAAACCTGTACTGTACAAAATTAATCCGTAGAGCATCCGAAATAGTACTCTATGTTTGGACTGACTACTCCTAAGCTCCATTTTATGACTGTAATGAATTTATGACACTAAGCAGCTTTTAAATTCGGAAGTGTTAGTTCTCTCCACCCCTGTTATTGTCCAGTGTTTAAATGATATGCAAATGCAACTGGTAATTCATATTTATGACTTCATTTATCATTTTTGCTGTAGGATTATGAACAGTAAGCTTATTAAGAGATCAGAGACAGAAATCTTCCATCTTATTGAGTGTAAAGCCAGTGAAGGATCTTCTCTGCACATTTTGGGTTCAGTTTCCCACATTATGCACCCTTTCTAGGCAGTAACTTGTGCCTGATGCACAGGCTTCGCAGACCTAGCACTACAATACTCTAATGCTATGTGGCTCTAAACGGCTACAGGAAAGAAGAGATGGGAAAGCATAACTCCTTCCACACCAGAATAGAATTCTCTTAATGCAGACAGGTTCGTGTTTTCTGCCAAATTTGCCAGGGTTCCATATCCTTCCGTCAGCATTCCCCGAGCAGTCTGTTGTCTTTATCACAACTCCAGTGCCCTCCACACAGCCCGATAAGACGTTTTCCCATATGACCACAATCCCATACAGTAGACCTCTTATGCAAAACATAACTGCTCGTTTGAGCATGCAGCAAGGCAAAAGGCTATGCTGCAAACTCTATCATGACAAAAAGGAGTATCTTAACTCAAAGTTATAAAACTGAGCGTGATTTAGAAGATACGGATGTGAGCATCACAGCCAGTGGATGCTTTGCAAAGTCGAAGCACTAACAAATGCATTTAACGTAAGTATGAACAGGGTGACAGAATTTTAAAGCTAATATATGATTGATTACTATTATAATTCTTCAGCTACTGATTACACGGATAGTAAATGAAGTGGGACAACCTTACACCTGAAAGGTTACTCTGAACCAAGTGTCTGTGCGTGTGCATCCACAGATTTAATACAAGTATCTCATGCATGTGTGACCATCACTGCTTGAAGCAGAAGACTGGACAAGGGTATTTTCCACTATTAATTCCTTTAGTAAGAGTAATTTTAATTGCCCTTTACCTCCTCACAACACTGTACTTCTGAAATGCTCAAGCAAACAGTAGGGAACATCATCTTGTTCAGGTAAGACATTAAGTCTCATCCTACTGCAAACCACCCTGCTACTGTGAAGCAGTATTATATATTACATATTATATATTACATATTACATATTACATATTACATATTACATATTATATATTATATATTATATATTATATATTATATATTATATATTATATTCTGAAGTTTATATTGACTTAATAAAAAAATAAAGTTTCTGGTGATGATTTTTTTTTTCAACAGAATACATGCTTTCTAAAGGTCAGTAAAATGTTGCGCTTAAATGCTTTTTCTTTTCATAGCCTGCAGAAAATGTGATACTGACACATTTTCGGGGAACAGCCTTTACAATTTACTGGGAAAAAACTGTTTCTCATACATTGACAACCAGCTCTTTGGTAAGAGGGTGTATGTTACATCTCTCATGAATTAAAACAATGTGTAAATAAACACCCACCTCATACAAAGAATTTAAATTGGGATTTATATACAATAAAGAAAGATTTCCCTTGTGATAAAACAATCTGAGCACAAAGTGTTCCTTCAAGTTCTGACATAAATCTGCCCCTGCCAAGCAAGTATCTTGTGTCAACCTTTCGCCTTCGCCACACTGCAGCGGCAGCCCTGCTGCCTCTCTGCCTGTTTTCCCCACGTTGCCCTCTTCCCAGAATTACCGTCCCAACTCCACTGGGCCAAAGAGTCATCTTTTCATCAGATAAACGTTCAGCAACAAAATAAGGATGATCCTTTTAGTTAAAAGGACCCCAGCCCTCCAGCAAACTCATCATTTAGGGACTTTGATTTGGACTGAACAGACTCATATTTGCACTGATGGCACCGTTGCCCTTCCTTTGCCCACCAACTTTATGCCCTCTTCTTGTTATTTCCATGATTTCTATTTATTTGCAATGCTTTGAGAATGTTTTGACACCTACCTTGACTGCAAAAACTTCAACTGGGCTAAATGCAAGTGCTGCTGCCTCTTATAAAACATTTATTTTTTTAAATCAGACCGAAAAAATAAAATCTGAGCATCTCTGTCTACACTGCCTTCTTAATGACAAAAAAAAATCCACAGCTTTTATTTTGTAATGGAAATCCAGTATTTCAAAGAAGATATACAATGTTATATTTCTTTAGGTCAGTGCTCCCATTAGTAGTGGAATATAAATACTAGCTTTTCTAGCAAACAATTTCTGCAGCAAAAGGAAGTGTCATTTGATAGGAGCCAGGCCTGCCTCTGCTTTATAGACACATTAACAGAAATGTACACACACTCAAGGGAAAGAGACCCTGTCAGTTATATCCTAAAAGGGCCAATATATACTGTAATGGAAAAGAAAGGCACCAGCCCAGAAACAGGGGGATTGCCATGAAAGATTTATTTGAGCTTTCCCTACTGGAAACGGGCACAAAGGGTCACATACAGTAGCAGTCGCTACTTCAGTAGGTAAAAGTGTACAGAATCGAGCTCCGTCCACCTCCCCAACACACCCATCACACACAGACTCCCAAGCGCTCGTCGGGAGCAGCTCCAGAGAGCCCCCAAGTTGATGTACTTCCATATGGTGCTGCCCTGTGCTGTGCAGATACACTGACACCAGGAGACAATGAAACTGCCCACAGCAATGAAAACAACACTCAGCCACACCTGGAGAATCTGAGTCCATTGTATATGGAGGTTATCGATGAGTCCTCTATACGTTAGAGTAAGTTACTTTCATACATTTAATAAAGTTAACACTACCGTTTCTTGGCAAGTTGAGAAATTACCCCTCAGAAGCACTGCAGGCTGTCTTGCCCGTCAATCCTTTATAATAATTAAAGCATGCGAACGCCCTGAATTAACACGGCAAGTAGCAATTCTTGTAATGCAAGGCTGAGATGTGGTGGAGATGAAAGACACCACATTCCTATTTAAACACTTCAAGCTGTCTGAAGAACTTCTAGCAATACTTACATTTATCGCTCTGAGCCACAAAACATCTCAATTGCAACCCAGTCTAATCTCAATATTTAAAATAGCATTTTTTAAATAGATGACCTATTTAAATAAGTCTTACCAAATCTCCTTTATGTTAATTCTATTCCCAACTACATTTTCATCACCGATGAGCAACCGAGTCTATTCCACAGCTAAGAGTCTTTCAGATTTAAGTTAAGCTTAAATAACTGGTAAATAACTCCAGTTTTTCCTATCAGTAAACACTCACTTAAAGATTTTTATGAAATTGGACCCAAATCAAGCAGCGGGCTAGTTTTTAATCGCTTCATTCTCATTCCTGCTTGAGACAGGAGCGGAAAGATGACCAGGTGTGGGTATTTTGTAGCTGCTACAAGGAGGAAAGTGAAGGATTAGATCGTTACACACCAGATTCGAACGAGACGGGCAGCGGAGTCACGAACGCGCTCCGCACACTTGACCTCAGCCCAGGGAGAGTCTGCAACAAACCCCGCCGGGAGAAACCACCCAATGCCCCGCACGCTTCTGTCTGTGCGGCGTTTGCTTTGGTTTTGGTGTTTGGTTTTTTTTTTTAAATATCGTTTAGGTTTGTTTTTTTTTTTCTCCCCGCACAGCAGGACCGCACGCCGCGAAATGCAATTACAGATAGCATGAAAAGTTATTAAAAAAAAAAGAAAGAAGAAAAAGCAAAAAAGAGGAAAAAAGGAGAAAAAAAAAGAAAAGAGGAAAAAAGAAGAAAAAAAGAAAAAGGAAAAAAGAAAAAGGAAAAAAGAAAAAAGAAAAAAAGAAAAAAGAGAGAAGAAAAAAGACAAAAGAAAAAGAAGAAAAAGAAAAAGAAAAAGAAGATAAAGAAGATAAAGAAAAAGAAGAAGAAGAAAAAGAAAAAGAAGAAGAAAAAAAGGAGAGGGGGGTTGTATAAACTGGAACAAACCACACACAAGAGGCGCTCCGAGCGGGTCCGTTCCGGCAGGGCAGCCGAGGCGCTGGCAGCTCCCGCTCTGCTTTTTCCATCGGCGCAGAAAGCGAGGCTTCTCCCAGCGGCATCGTTCCACCCCTCGGGGCCACGTTTTCACCCCCGCCTCCAACTTTTCTCCCCCCCACGGCAGGGCGCGGGGACGCGGCGCCGCCGCCCGGTACTCACCGAGTCGCTCCCAAACTTCGCCCAAGTTGCGGGCGGCGGGCGCGGCCCCCCCGGCGCGCACCATGGGAGCGGCTCAGCGCGCGCCCGCCGCGGCGGCACCGCCGGGCATCGCGCTCTCTCCGCGCTCCCTGCGGGCGGCGACTGAGGGCGGCGAGCGAGGGCGGCCGGGCGCGGGGCTGAGCCCGCAGCCACCCGCGGGGGCGGGGCGCTCGGCCCCTCCCCGCCGCCCCGCAGCACTGCCCTGGCCGCGCCGGCCGCGGGGCGATCACCCTCCTTCTCCTCCTCCTCCTCCTCCTCCTCCTCCTCCTTCTCCGTCACCTCTTCTTCCTCCTCCCCCTCCCGCGGCCCCGCTCGCCGCGGGGCTCCCGCTGCGCCGTGGGAACGCGCCCGTCGGGGGGCGCCGCCGCCTGCCCCCGGCGCGCAACGGCGCCTTCGCGGCAGCGCCGCCCAGCGGCGGGCGGCGGGCACTGCAGCGGGGGTGGCTCAGGGGGAGGCGGTGGCTGCGCCGCCGGCGGGGGGGGGGAGGGGGGGGATGGAGCAGGTGGAACGGGGCGGGGTCCTCCCCACAGGTGGGGCTGAGTGAAGGGAGAGCCACGGGAAGAGCTGATTGGGCTTCTCTTGGAGCGATACAGATTTCTGTGTAGGAAAGAAGACGGTCGAAACGAGCGTTGTGCCATCAACTTGTTTTATTTATGGTGTCGCTTACGGTGGAGAATTACCAGAGAGAGACCCGCGTGTGGGTACAAACTGGAGAGGGGCAGATTTAGACTGGAAATTAGGAAGAATTTCTTCACCGTGAGGGTGGTGAGGCCCTGGCCCAGGTTGCCCAGGGAAGCTGTGGCTGCCCCATCCCTGGAGGTGTTCCAGGCCAGGTTGGATGGGCCTTGGGCAGCCTGAGCCGGTGGGATGTCCCTCCCCATGGCAGGGGGGGTGGAACTGGATGATCTCTAAGGTCCCTTCCAACCCAAACTATTCCATGATTCCGTGATTCTGTGTGCAAAGGTGACTTTAGTAGTGGCACCATGATCTTGTAGCAGCCCCCTCCAATCCACCATGCCGGCTCTACGTCTGCCTTCCTCATACGGTGGAGATGGGATGAGAGCCACGGGAGCGATAGAATCGTTTAGGTTGGAAAAGACCTCTAGGACCATCCAGTGCAATTGACAGCCCAACACCACTGAGTCTACTAAACCATGTCCCAAAGTGCCACTTCTACATGTCTTTTGAACACCTCCGGGGTGGGGACCCCACCGCTTCCCTCGGCAGCCTGTTCTTATACTTCACCTCTCTTTCGGTGAAGAACTTTTTTACTGATATCAAATCTATACCCCCCTGGCACGACTTGAGGCCATTTCCTCTCATCCTATCAGTTGTTACGCGGAAGAAGTAATTTGTTGCAAGGTCTTCACCATCATTTGGTAGAGTGTTTTTGTGAGCCATAATGCAGAGCCTCCTCTGAAACTGGCCCTGAACAGAAGAGAATTATAGCTCCCCTGAGTTCCTCACAGTGGCTGAATGAACGTGGAAGCTGGTGCCAGCTCATAGAATTTGTTGGGTTAGAGTGGCCGGGGACAGTGCAGTTCCCGGCACCTTTAGCAGCTCAGGTTGGTGCTGCTCTTCCCTTATTCTTGTACCACGAGTTGTGCAGCTGGGCTTCAGGGAGCTGGCGTGCCTCAAAGATTGACCTGCAAACACTAAATGCTCAGCCAGGCGGTTGCTCCAGACTGGCTCTCTGCCCACTCCTGTGAGTGCCAGAACAAACACTGGGGGTAAAAACACGTAGCTGGGGCGAGATGGACCGTGAGATGTGACCTCGTCAGTCTTCGGTTGGCTTAAGGGACTTGGTAGCTGACACGTGGATAACTATCTGCCAGAAGTGTCACTGAGATTTTAAGCCAGGTGCACACAGATGCACTTTTCTCACTCCTACACCAGAACCATCTCTTGTCTTTTTCTCACTTAAAGAATCGCAGAAAGAGAACTCTATATTCTTTCAACAGTGTTAAGCAATACTGTAGTGTTTCCATCAATATACGTGCAAAGGGCATTAAGTTTCTGTTCTTACCACTGCTTAGGGGATCCATATCCACATCTCCCAGGAGATGCATGTGCTGCCAAACCAGTGATTCTTCCTCGGGCCTTTCATTCTTACCTCCTGCTACTGAAACTATGCAAAGCATGATTAGCAACTCATTGGGTTAGAAATTGCGACCACAGACCTGATCCTGACCCTGTAGTTTTGTGGTTGAAGTACTGTGTTAGGAAAGGAAGACTAGTATTCCAGCTCCAGAGATGTTTACGGTGTTTGTGTAATGCAGCATTCCTGTAACATAATAAGATCCGAGATTATTATGAACTGTTTTGTTTTGCCCAAGCGGCGGTGAGAGTTGGACATCTAAAATACCACACAGATGAAGCAGGGAAAATACTGCTCCCTCATTATAAGTATGAATAAGCATAGATAATAATAAATCAGTAGATTTATTATATATTCTGGATTTACAGCTCCCTGGACTTCCTGTATACTAGATGGTGATTTTTAATTCTTCACATGGCAGCTGGTTTTGTTTCATGGGGATTAATGTTAAACACACTTCTCTGCCAATAAGACTAGATTTAGGAAAATGCAGACAAAGTAATTCTCAGTCAGAAAACTTGTGGGGGTGCGGATGGGGCTGGGAAGGCAGCAGGCAGGGAAGCGTTGTAGGTAGGTGCTTCTTTGCGGTCCTGGCTTGGGATAGCTTTGGAGGGGTGCAGGTGCAAGAGAGGGTTGGAAGTTTGTCAACAGATTCTCTGAAGTTGGAAAACGAGAGAATTTCAGGATTTTTTTTTTAAATTTTTTTTTTTTTAACAGTTGGGACTTCACCCCAAATTAAATTTTGAATCTCCCCATTGTCTACAACAAGTCCTGGACCTGCAAAAGCACAAAGGGGTGTGTTACATGTCTGTAGGATAAATATTCTGAATTTTCTTCATTGCTCCATTGTGAGTAAATAATAAATAATCATCAATGTCTTGGCTTCTCTCTTTAAAAAAGAAAGTAAAAAAGAAAAAGCTATCTTTTTTAATAATTCGTATACTCGGTTTCATCAGAGAATTTGGGTGGATATTGTAATACAATTATTCTGTGCTGCTAGTCTGTGATAGTGTTTCAATAATCAGAGATTAGTTTCAGAATATCCAAGTCTGATATCTTATGAAGCATGAATCTTAAATTTAGCTCAGCAATAATATAGGAATTGATTATAATCTTTATACACATCGTAGGAAACATCTACCTTTCAAACTACGTAGAAGTTCATGTTTGCCTATGTCCTTCCCTTTTTCTTTTTAATTTATTATTACTCTTCCAGATGCCCTCCAATCCTCTTAGAAGCTTGGAAAACTAAGTCTGGCTTGAATACACTTGGTGAAGACACCTGAATTCTGACCATTTGTTCTAATATAATATCCAATATTATCAACACCAGCTAAGGTAAGTACTCTTTTCTCTACGTGTGGTTCCTGCTGCAGTCCATTCCAAATAGTAAATTGAAAGTCCTCCGCTTTCAGAATGGGATGCTCTGGAACCGGGGGCAGAAGACAAAATGATAGCTCGATCTGGGTTTGCTCTCTGTTTATGTTAGTGTGTAAAGCAAGGTTTGTCAACAGGATGTCAACTAGGATTCCAGCTGCTCAGTTCATAACCTCTTCATCTGGAAGAGGTTCTTTCCCTTTAAAGTGGCTACAACTAGTGCACATTGTATTATGATTTGTTTGCAAGACTAGCTATGAATGTTTGTTGTAAGCGCTGGCTTAAGTTTGTTCTTGTACTGCATAAAGATAACTGTATTGGTAAAATCTGCCAAAGGTGGAGTTAGAACAGTCAAACTCTGGTTTAGCAGGCAACAGTTTCCCAGAGTCAGCAAAAGCTGTGTTAATATTTCTAGATCAATATAACAGCATCCACATGCAGGTTCCATGCTACAAAAACCCGATTTCTTTAGCTGGTCGAGTTTATACTGGAAGGAAATGAAGTGACTTTGTTGTTGCTGGGGATCTCACCAATACCATGTTGCAGAATGCACCCTTAATTGATATTGCTCTGTCTGCTGAGTTTTCAGTTGAATCCTGAGACTCTGAGGTCTAGTCTGAGTAGCCTGAAATTCCATGCTGTTTGCAATTTAAGTGGATATGAATGTGTTTCTCTTGAGTGAGGAACTACTTACGTTAAATTACATAAAACGTTTTATTTCTCAAGACTGCATGAAAAACTGCAGGAGACTGAAATTAAATCAAGACATTGTTCATATTCTATATTCTTACCTGCAGCTTAAATCTATGTTTTTATCTATTTTCTTTGCTTTGTGTTTAACACAAGCATAGAATCACAGGAAAATTAATCTTGGGAGGGACCTCAGGAGCTCCCTAGTCCAACCTCTTGCTCAACGCAGGGTCAAACCTTGTTGCTTAGGGCTTTAATTAGTTGTAGTTCAAAATATTCAAGGGATGGAGACTGCACAACATCTTGGGGCAACCTGAGACTGCTGCACTGTCCTCATGGGGTAAAAGGATTCCTTTCTTCTCCCATCTGAACTCAATTCAGCTTATGCTTATTGTCACTCATGCCACCATGTATGTGGAGAGCCTGGCTCTATCTTCTCAGTGACCTGCTTGTAGCAAGAGGAAAGCTGCTCTGAGGTGCTCCCCAAAGCCTTCCCTTCTCCAGGCTAAAGCAGTCTGATTGCTCGGGCTCTGTTGTAGGGCTGATACTCCAGCCTCTGAGCACACTGGTGGCCCTCCACTGGTCTCACTCCAGTTTAGCAATGCCTGTCTTGTTGGGAGTGGGGAAAAGCTGGGTGTACTGTAAGATGTCATCTTGTTACTGTCAGGTGAAAGCATAATCACTTCTCTTGATCTCCTGGCTGTGCCTTTACTCAGACAGCCTGTGTTGCAGTTGGCCTTTACTGCCGCTGAGGCACACGGCAGCTTGCTCTCTCCCAAGTCTACCAGGTCCTTCGTAGCAGCACTGCTCCCCATGCAATAAGTCCTCAGCTTGTATCACTGCATGAGTTTCTTTCTTCATAGGGCAGGCTTTTGGAATTGTCCTGGCAGAATTTCACATGGTTCCCATCAGCCCGTTCCTCCAGCCCGTGTAGGTCCTGCTGGAAGACAGCCCTGCCCTTGAACATATTGACTGGTTGGTCCTTCCAGCTTGGTGTTATCTGCAAACTTGACGAGACTGTACTTTACCTCCTACAGGTCATTGATACAGATGTTAAACAGGACAGGTACAAATATTGATCCTGTGGTACTCCACTTTTTACTGGCCTCCAGGTACAAAAACTACAAATCAGGGTTTTTTTTTCAGATTTATAACCTCTTTGTCCAATTAATATCCACTCATCTTATTTACATAGGAATGAAAAAATAGAAGATATAAAAGGAATTTTTTAGTCTTTTAGAAATAAGAGAGAATTATTCAGATAAATGTGTGTTTCATCCTTTATATCATGACTCTAGAAAACTTAAGGCATTAAAAAAATATCTACTGGTTCTGCATGAAACTTAAGTAGTAACCTCTATAGGATGTAAATGATTCTTTTAAGCATGTATTGTGTGTTCAATCAAGATTTCCATTCACAGGACAGAAGCAAGTCAAAATTCTGTGTAGTGAGTAAGTTAATGCTCCCTCTTTCCTCACTTTACCTTTTTAATGTTCTCTGTTATTCTAAGATATAAGAATAGGTGAAAGAAGAGAACCCCTCTTAATCTAAATTTTCATTGTAAATTGAATTGCAGAAAAAAGGTACCATTTATGCTATTTTGTTATGGTACACAGTTGCTTGCCATGGAAAGAAACCACACTAAGAAAATGCATATTCCAACCATGATCAGACTAGTACCAAGAGCTGGGAGTGCACAGTGCTTGCTGTATGCAAAAATAAAAACAATATTTAATAGCAGCTCTGCTCTTAGCCTCTGAATATGTGGAAAATTTTAGGTTGTGGGTTGTCTGGGTTACTTCCTTTAAAGCTACAGAGCAAAGCTCTCCTGAATACTTTATGTAAAAGCAGAATAACTACCTAACCAACAAATATCTGTGGAAACAGAATTTTCTTTAAGGAACTAGTCTCTAAGGAGTCAATGTAAACATGCATACAGGAGAGGAAGGCCCCGGCAGTGAGAAAGGAAAATGAAGTAACACCCTGCCAGAGCCTGCAGTCTCTTGCTCTCTCTTTTGTTTCTAAGGCAATCATGTCTTCATCTACGGCTAATATAAAATGGTAACTTATCTGACTATGTAATTAATACACTGACTTTCTGGTTCTCTGGGAAAAGGGAAGTGGCAATAGAGGTATTTTCCTTGCTTTGTTTCTGAAGAAGGGAGGTGGAAAAGAGTAAAAGTAAATGTTTTTCTTCAGCCAGTATGTTCAGTGGCAATGAATTTTTTTAAGGCAATGAATTTTAGCCTGTCCTGCATCCTACACGTACAGTAGCCAGAAGACCAACTGCAAATGAACAATGAATTAAGATGAACAACATGCAAGTATCACTTGTTGGATCTTAACTGAATCCCATCCGTGTTTTTTTTTTAGTGCTTATTGAAGATTGTGACCAGCCACATATGGCAAAATTAAAATCCATAGGCAGAGACCACTTCCTACACATCTGTGTCCACATTGTTTTCCATTTTCTTCTGTCAACAGCATAAGTTTAACTGCCCACTAAAGCTTCTGCCCAAAATGCTGGTGTCTAAACTGTCTTAAAAGTTTCAGCACATTAAACAAGGCTTTCTTGGTTTGCTTTCCTGCACTTAGGTTCCTAAATTCCAATATGTCAGAGGCCTAACTGGTTCACTTTTCAAAGTCTTTTACATTTTACCGCTCAGAATACGCACTTATTGTGTACCCACATTTTATGAACATTTTTCTTCAACTTTTGCTATGTATTCCCCTTCTCGTGTCTCTGAAATTTAGGGGAAGAGGAGTTCACAAAGGCTGTGTTTCATTATTTGAGTAGTCAAATTCACTTTAAGCTAAAACACTAGTGTTACCATGCAAAAGACAGCAGACCAAGAATATGACCAAGATGACTGTGTATAAAGCAGGACATTAAAATTTCTTGGGCTAGTTGAAGAATGAAACCAAACCTGCAACATAGATTTCTTTCTTGTTTTCATAAGTCTGCTAGTTCCAGGAATAATAGCATCCTTTAATTTACAAATCAGCTTATAGTCTATAATTGACAGGTCTCAAGTTTGTGTGATGACAAAGGATTCAAGACAGGCTGACAGAATGTGTGTTATTGCCTTCTATACATAACCAATGTACTTTCTATTGAGGATGACATTAACCTTTTTCTGAAGGGCTTGTTTTTTCTTCAGCAACTTGCCATTTGAGAAAGGCATAACATCAGTAGAAGAAAATCTTGTCTTAATATTATTTTCTTAGAGTATCATGAAAATGCTTTAAAGAGGAGTGTCTTTCAGTGTTACGTACCTGGAAGTTCATAAGGTGATGAGTGATAGCACTTTGACTCTTCCAAAGGACCACGTTCGTTCATGTGTTTTCACAACCCTGTTCTGTATTATCCATCTAATTAGGTGTAAAAATCAGACCTACTAGACTGTAGTTTCTGTATTAAACAGCACTTTTTGCTCATGGAATTACGCTGATGGTTCTTCCTTCAGAAATCGTATTTGAGCCATAACTACCTTGCAGTCAAAATGCATGTCTCCAGACCCTTCTGTTCTTCCTCAACAAGTCCTTCTCTCTTCCATGATAGACTTTCCTTTCCGTTTGTTCAAAAAGGTTTCGCTGTCTATCCATATGATGTAGTGTTCTTCTGCCTTCAACCACTGCCCCCGTGAAAATTGCTGCACAAGATTACTTCAAAAATGTTTTCCTCAGTGCCTAACCCTTATTCTCGCTACAATTTAAATTTTTGAATTCTTCTATCCGTGGTAGAAATGCTGGTTCTATTATTCTTTTCTGTGTTTGAAAAGAATTGCCATGTACTCTTCAGTCTTTTCTCTTTCTTAGACCAATTAATCTCTGTTTTTAGAATCATAGATCACATTCTTTTCCCCTAATCACTTGTACAGGTTTGGCTTTCTCCAGCTGGCCGATTTCTTTTCTGAGGTGTAGTGCCTCAAAGGGACAAAAAAGTCCTCTGCCAAACGTTCTAGTAGTGCTAAGAAAATTAAGGCTTGAGGTCTATACTGCTGTTTGTAACAGTAGAGCATATTTCTTGTTTCTTGCATTTGCAGTAGATTGGGTATTTTTTTTTTGATCCAGCTTCAATTTGTGACCTATAACCTCCAGATACTTCTCTAAAACATTAATTCTTAACAAATAATTTCCTCGCCTATGTTGTTGGTTTGGCTTTTATTGTGGGTAGGGGTGGAGTTTTTTGGGTTTTTTTTTTGTTATATTTTATTATTCACACCTAAATGCAGTATATCATCCCTGTTACATCTCATCTATTTTTCATTCCACTACTGCAATTTCTCAAGATAATTCTGAACTTGCATTAGGTCTTCCAACACATTTATGTTTGCACTTCTTTCTAACTTTGTCTCATCTGCAAGTTTAATAAGACTATTATCCAGATTGTAAATAAAAGTGAAGTCATTATGAATGAAGTCATAACAGAGGCATTTCCCTGTAAACCTGTAATTTTGTGATATGACGGTATCAAATTAAATAAATGGATTTTAAAAGACATGCAATAGCAAAGTATTTTTTATACTATTAGGTTTTCTTCTATCTTTCAAGTGTTTGCAAAGAGTTTGACTGATTCTAGGGTTTTTTTTTTTGTGTGAGTTGAGATTAAATTTATTAATTATTTCCAAGCTCTTCTTCCTCTGCTCTCTCTCCTCTTCCTTTAAAAGGCAGCTGTTATGTTTGTCACTTCCCAGTCTTATATTTCTTAGCCATCTTTCTTGATTTCTCAAGTAATAGCTAATCTGATTAATTCACCTCATTCTTAAAATAACTCATGCCATAGTCTGCCTGGTCTGGCTGACTTCAGAACATTTCATAACACTGTCCTATCCTGTTTCTTTGCTGTTTTAGATTGAGTGCTTAACTCTTTGTTGTGAATGTTAATTATGCTAGTCATGTGCCTGCAGAGGACATGCGAAAACGTTTTAAATACTCTGACCTTCTTGAGATCATCAGTTATGACATCACCTTCCCTCCCTTCTCTCCCAAACAGACAGGAAAAACAATCAAACTTTTTCTTGCTCTTCCTTATTGTTTATGCACATTACTGTTTAAAGTGTTTTCTCATTTTATGTTGGTCTGGCGCCCTAGTTTTCTGGCTGGGTTTTGTCATGTGCTGGTTTTTTATGTTTTAGATTTCGATCAGGTTCCCACTTTCCAGGTGGAACTTCGTGATCTTGAGGTCAACTAAAAGCTCCTGGCTTACCTAAACTCTTCTCTCAGTACTTTTGCCTTCTGATAGGGATAGCTTATGTTTTCTGCTACAACAATTATGCTACAATTAATTATGTTTCCCTTTGACTTTGCTGTTGACTTAAGTTGGTAGAAGTTTGCCTGCTTCAAGTCCATGGTTTTCTTATTTTCCCCTATTTTCTTTCTTAGGATTGCAAACTTTATGATTTCATATTCACAGTCTCCCCTCCTCTTTCTTTTTTTTTTTTCTACTGCACTAGAAATGATGACTGCTACTTTTTACTTTAGAGCTCACTAATTGTTCTCTATCCTGATATTTTCCTTTCCTGAGCATTCTTTGGACAGTTAAACTCTCCTGTGACTCTCTGGCCCTGTGCGTTGAATGATTTGTCATGTTGTTAATAAAAAAGGCTTCCACAGCAGATGCTGTCTGTTTGGGTGGCTTGGTCTAACAACAGTAGCAGCTGTGTCCTCCTCGTCTTTCACTGTCACCCAGAGGCTTTCAACGCGTCCAACCTCCTCTCCTGTCTGGAGTTCAGGATCGTTGCACAGCTATGTCCTTTACCATTAGATTGACCTGTTATGTAAGTTATCACACTCATAAGTATGTTTTGCCAACAAGATAATTTTTCTGGTCATGTCACGGGTTTCCTTACTCCGCTTGTTCATGTCTTGCATTTCGTCATGCTTGTAATCTGGCTTGTCACAATCCTCTCCACTCCATGTATTTTTTATATTTTTAATTATATTTGTTCAGATACACTTTATGCACTTCAAATGACCTCATACATACACATGACACGTATGTAAAATTAAATCTTGACATGTCACTTTTTTCTAGCTCTTTCTCTTTGAAGATGTATTTTTCACTAACGAGCAGAAAGAATAGAAAAAGCAAATAGCCAACAGGAAAAAGAGATCTTTTATCAAACTTCTGTGCCAATCCTATGTTTCTCTTCTTTGTGGCAGTGGAGTGCACTGTGGTTTTATTTATCATTGTTGACCTAAGCCTAGTGCACTATAGATACCAACCCTGAAGTCATTTGCAAATGCAATGTTTAAATGGCTTCATACAATGGCAGTGACATTTACTTGGTGTGTTTTTTATTATTTTTTTTTTTTTTTTAAATTGGAAGAGTTTTAGCCTTGAAGTGGAGCACCAGCAGATGTGTACTTTCCAGTTCCTTCTGAGTGACATTCCACCCATCCTGACACTTGTAAACAGATGCTTAGATATCCAGCCAGCCGAAACCTCTGACCCAGGCCACATCTAGAAATAGCTTGTACAGAAATAATCCCATAAAATATTTGACACAGCCAAGGGGAGGGCCTTGTACTTAAAGGGACTTATGCTACTTCTGTACATACTCTTTAGTAAGACATCACTGACTTTACCCCATCGACTGTGCTCTTGACTTCGCATGTGCTGTACTATATGGTCATCACATGACGTGTTTACGTGTACTTCATCTAGTAAGAAACTGTCACAGAACTACAATTTCCTATTTTAGGAAATTCAACTGTTTACTTCTATAACTTTGAAGTAGTTTTCAGCTATTACCCCTGGGACAGATGCTGACCTGACACAACAAGGAGGCCAGCAATTGGGACCGACTCCGTCGTACACTGAGAGTTAGAAGTCTGTTTTCTTCTGCCTTTGCTCCCACATCAATCCATGCCTGGCCAAAGCCTCTGCACAGGAGAGCCACTGAAGTAGTCTTGTTAGGTTGCTGAAGTTTAATTTAAAAGACGAAACAAGCCGTTAACTTTCCCAAGGGAAATATAAGGGAAGTTTGTAATTTTGGAAACATATTACGTTATGAATAACATATTTTGCTATTCATGGAGGACAGATGCTCTTTCTGAAACCCTGCAGAAGTGGAACATCAACACTGAGATTTCATAACTGCCTAAAGGGCTGCGACCTCCAAGCCCCATCCATTATCTGCAGGGGAGAAATTCAGAGTAATGTACTAGGTAGGATGGGCTAGGGCAGGCAGAACAAGAATTACAGTGGTAAGATTACTATTTCGGTATGTACATACTTCAATGATTCCATCAAAATATTGTTGAGACTTTAGAGTTACTCACAGGTTGGGACTGACTCATATTTTTATTTTCCCAGATCTACCAATTTCAATAATGTTCACAGAGGAAACAAAACTGGAAATGGATGGAAAATTTTGAATAATTGCTGAAAAATGAAATAAAGATATCCCCAGCCTACAGGATCAGGTACATAGCCTATATACATCCTGACAGATGGGTGACATGAGATGCAGGTACACACCACTGACTCCCAACTTCTTCCTTACATGGGCAGAGAGAGAAGGATGACACTCTTCAAAACCTTCCCTGCATTTTAGATGCAGGGTTCTAGTCTACTGTTTCCAGCTATTCTGTCACATAAACATCCTGAAACATGGGGTTGAGTTTGGGGCATCAGAACACAACTTCCCTAGCGGTTATGAGTATTTGTCTTATCTCAGATTGAAAAATATTCATGGCCTGCAAAATTGTGTTCTTTCACTGCCAAAATTGTCCTTTACTTGAAATGACACACCTCCTTCCCTATGCTTTCCCTAGGCATATTGACAATTACTTTACTGCCTCTCAGCTTTCACTTCGCTTTTATCAAGATGCTCGAGTTCCCTCTCAGGGAGAAGTCTGCCACAATTTCATTGTAGTGGGAAAGGAGATTCTCCCAACTGTGCTCAATCGGCGTGGGTTGGCAGCAGACACGAGAGATGCTGCAGCCAGGCACTAGGTCGAGGCAAAGGGGTGGCTAGCGGAGCTGGGGAAGCCCAGGAACCCTGGAGGGAGTGGGGTGGGTGGCTCCTGACTCCCAGAAGCAGCAGCTCCAACGTGGCAGCTGATGCAGCGTGAGAGTGGTCCTGGAAGCAGACACGGGTGATGTAAACAGCCCTGTGGGAGCGCCAGTGACCAGAGCACTGCTAACAAGAGTGGGCAAATGGGTGCGTGGCATGTCAGACAAGCGTGGTCCAGCAGTTTGCGTGGCAGTTCAGGCAGGCAGGACAAGCTGGGAGAGCACTGGAGCTTGACCAGAAGGACCAGAGGCAACCATGGTGGCCACTCGACAGAAAATTAGGGCTTCTCCAAGGTCTGTGCCAGACATGACGGATGCAGACTCGCAGATAGAGTCCCACATGGTGAATGCTGACATCCAGATTGCAGGCTGCAGGGTGTTCCCCCTCCTGCTTCACTGTCAGACAGTAGTGGGGAACTCAATTGTGGGAGTTGTCCTCAGGTGGAGAAAATCCTCTGACTGGTGACAGATCTCAGGGAAAAGGTGAGCAGGCTGAGGACCATGAGAGACCGCGAAATAGACCACAGGAATAACACTCTATGCTCTCTGTCTCAGACCCAACAGGTGGGCTGTAAGACAGAGGACTCCCCATCCTCTCTTTATTCAGCCAAAGAGAGACATTTAGGAGATGGAGGGGAGTGGCAGCAGGTTCCTGCCCAACACAGCAAGTGTGTCTCCCCTGTGCCAGCCCCAGCCTCACAGGTTCCTTTCCGCAATAGATGTGAAGCTCTGCAAGTGGAACCAAACCTCAATGAGGATGGTGTGTTCCACAGCCTAGAAATGATCCTTAGGTTAAGACACAACGAGCCTTCCGTTAAAATGGCCTCTGATAAGAAGCAGAAGTGGGTTATTGTCATAGGGTGCTCCCTCCTAAAGGGAGCAGAAGGACCAGTCTGCAGACTGGACCCATTACACAGGGAAGTTTGCTGCCTTCCTGGGCCCTCCATTACAGACGTAGTGAGAAAACGACCAACTCTGGTCAAGTCCACGGATTATTACCCATTGCTGATCTTCCAATTAGGTAGTAATGAAATCTCAACAAAAGAATTGAGAGTAATTAGAAGGGATTTCAGGGTACTGAGAAGTATGGTGAAGGGTTCGGGGGCACAAGTTGTTTTCTCCCCATTGTTCCTAGTACTGGCAATGACAAGGGAAAGATTAGAGAGCCGGCAGGCATGCTTGCTAAAGCCCTTTCCATTGTCTGCCTGGGGAAGTTCTGGTGGTTCTGGCTGAGTGGGGAAGTTCCACTGGACTGGAGGCTGGCTGATGTTGTGCCCATCTACAAGAAGGGTTGCAGGGAGGACCCAGGAAACTACAGGCCTGTCAGTCTGACCTCAGTGCTGGGGAAAGTCATGGAACTGGTGATCTTGAGTGCTATCCTGAAGCACATGCAAGAGAACCGGGTGATCAGGCCCAGTCAACACGGGTTCATGAAAGGCAGGTCTTGCCAAACTAACCTGATCACCTTCTATGACAAAGTGACTCGACTGCTGGATGAGGGAAAGGCTGTGCATGCAGTCTGCTTGGACTTCAGTAAAGCCTTTGACACAGTTTCTCACAGCATTGTGCTTAGGAAACTGTCAGCCTCTGGCCTGGACAGGCACACACTCTCCTGGGTGGAAAACTGGTTGGATGGCCGGGCCCAGAGAGTGGTGGGGAATGGAGTTAACTCCAGCTGGAGGCCAGTCACAAATGGGGTTCCCCAGGGCTCGGTACTGGGTCCAGCCCTGTTCAATGTCTTTATCAACGACCTGGATGAGGGGATTTGATGTACCCCAAGTAAGTTTGTGGATGACACTAAGCTGGGTGGAAGTGTCAATCTGCTGGAGAGCAGGGAGGCTCTTCAAAGGGATCTGAAGAAGCGGGGCCGATGGGCTGAGACCAATGGTGTGAGTTTAACAAGACCAAATGCCGGGTCCTGCACTTGGGGCACGACAACCCCGTGCAGTGCTACAGACTATGAGAAGAGTGGCTGGAAAGCTGCATGGAGGAGAAGGACCTGGGGGTGTTGGTTGACAGTGACTGACCATGAGCCAGCAGTGTGCCCAGGGGGCCAAGAAGGCCAACGGCATCTCGGCTTGGATCAGAAACAGCGTGGCCAGCAGGTCCAGGGAGGTTATTCTCCCTCTGTACTTGGCACTGGTGAGACCACACCTTGAGTACTGTGTTCAGTTCTGGGCCCCTCACCACAAGAAGGATGTTGAGGCTCTGGAGAGTGTCCAGAAAAGAGCAACGAAGCTGGTGAGGGGGCTGGAGAACAAGTCTGACGAGGAGCAGCTGAGAGAGCTGAGGGTGTTTAGCCTGGAGAAGAGGAGGCTGAGGGGAGACCTTATTACTCTCTACAGCTACCTGAAAGGAGGTTGTGGAGAGGAGGGAGCTGGGCTCTTCTCCCAAGTGACAGAGGACAGGACAAGGGGGAATGGCCTCAAGCTGCACCAGGGGAGGGTCAGGCTGGATATCAGGAAAAATTTTTTCACAGAAAGAGTCATTGGGCCCTGCCAGTTCTTTGATCATGGGTTGATGGGCAAATCACCAGGTTTGCTATCCAAGGATGGGGTACACCTGTCCTCTAAGGGCAAAAAGGGTACTCACCAAGAAGATAGCCGGACTCATTAACAGAGCTTTAAACTAAATGTGAAAGGGAAGAGGGACATAACCAGGCTTGATCAAAAAAAGCCTAGGGATAGCACTTCAGTGTCTGAGGGATGATGTGCTGGCAACGACCCTCAGTGTGCCACCTCGCAGGAAGTGAGGAATAGCACTTCAAATGGCTCCACAGAAGGGTTGGATAATTCAGTGAGTAGTTGCTTAGGAGTTAAGACTGTTTCCCTTAGGAGTGTAGCAGGATCAACAGCCCAACTGAAGTGCATCTACACCAATGCACGCAGCATGGGCAACAAACAAGAGGAGCCAGAAGTTATCATAGGGCAGGAGGTCTGTGATATAATTCCTCTCACGGAAGCATGGTGGGATGACTCACATAACTGGAGTGATGCTATGGAATTCTACAGACTCGAGGAAGGAGAGGCGGTGGGGTAGCCCTCTGTGTTAGAGTTTCCACAACCTCGAACTCATTGACGGTGATGAGAAGGTTCAATGTCTATGGGTGAAATTCAGAGGTTCACCTAATAAGGCAGATATCGTGGTGGGAATCTACTATAAACCACACAGCCAGGGTGAGGAGGCTGATGACTTATTCCATAAGTAACTGGGAGAAGTCCCATGATCGCTAGCCTTTGTCCTTGTGTGGACTTCAACTTACCAGATGTCTGCTGGAGGTATAATACAGCAGAGAGGAAATAGTCTAGGAGGTTTCGGAGTGTGTGGAAGACAATTCCTGACACAACTGGTGAGTGAGCCAACTAGAGAAGGTGCCCTGCTGGACCTGGTGCTTGTTAACAGAGAAAGACTTGGAGATGTGACAATTGGAAGATGCCTGGGGCATAGCAATTGTAAGATGATAGAATTCTCAGTTCTAGGAGAAGCAAGGCGGGGGTGAGTGGAACAGCCACCTTGGACTTCCGTAGGGCCGACTTTGGTCTGTTCAGAAAGCTGCTCGATCAAGTTCCGTGGGAGACAGTCCTTAAAGGCAAAGGAGCTCATGAGGGCTGGATGCACTTTTAGAAGGAATTCCTGGTGGTGCAAGAGCAAGCTGTCCCTGTGTGCTGGAGAATGAGCTGGCAGAGAAGAAAACCAGCCTGGCTGAGTATAGAGCTCTGGATGAAAATCAGGAAAAAGAGGAAAACATACGAACTCTGTAAGAAAGGGCAGGCAACTTCTGAAGACTACAAAGTGAGATCTTGTAGAGAGAAAATCAGAAAGGCTAAAGACCTATTAGAAGTTGGATTGGCCCATTCTGTAAAAGATAAAAAAAAAATCCTTCTACAAATATGTCAATAACAACAGAAGGACCAAGGAGAATCTCCATCCTTTACTGGACACAGGAGGAACAATAGTAACAAGGGACAAGGATAAGGCTGAGTTCCTTAATCTCCTCTTTGCCTCAGTCTTTAATAATAAGGTGGGATGTTCCCTGGATACTCAACCTCACAAGACAGTAGCCAGGGAGGAAGAGCAGAACAAAGTTCTCTTGATCCAAGAGGAAATGGTTAGAGACCTTAGGCAAATTAGCTATTCATAACTCTGTGGGGCTGGGTGGGATTCACCTGAAGGTATTAAGGGAGCCAGCAGAGGTGCTTGCCAAACCCTTTTCCATCATCTATCAGCAGTCCTGGCTGACTGGGGAAGGTCCATCAGACTGGAGGCTGGCAGATGTTATACCCATTTACAAAAAGAGCTGGAGAGAGGATCCAAGAAACTACAGACCTGTCAGTCTGAACCCAGTGTTGGGGAAGGTCATGGAGCAGATCATCTTGGGTGACATCTCATAGCACAAACAGGACAACCGGGTGATCAGGCCCACTCAGCACAGGTTTATGAAAGGCAGGTCCTGCCAAACTAACCTGATCGCCTTCTATGACAAGGAGACCCACTTGATGGATGAGGGAAAGTCTCTGGATGTAGTATACCTGGACTTTAGTAAAGCCTTTGACACAGTATCTCGCAGTACCCTACCTGAGAAACTGGCTACCACTGGCCTGGACAGGTGCACCCTCTGCTGGGTTAAAAACTGGTTGGATGGCCGGGCCCAAAGAGTGGTGGTGAATGGAGTTAAATCCAGCTGGAGGTAGGTCACAAGTGGTGCCCCCAAGGCTTGGTGCTGGGTTCAGTCCTGTTCAATGTCTTTATCAACAACCTGGATGATAAGATTGAGTGAACCTTTAGGAAGTTTGCAGATGACACTAATCTGAGAGGAAGTGTTGAACTGCTGGAGGGCAGGGAGGCTCTCCAAAGGGATCTGAACAGGCTGGGTCAATGGGCTGACGCCAACAGGATGAGGTTCAACACGGCCAAGTGCAGAGTCCTGCACTTGGGACGCCAAAACCCCGAGCAACGCTACAGGCTTGGGAAAGAGTGGCTGGAAAGCTGCCTGGCAGAGAAAGACCTGGGGGTGTTGGTTGACATCCTATTGAACATGAACCAGAAGAGTGGCGAGGGGGCCAAGAAGGCCCTTGTCTTGGCTTGTATCAGAAACGGTGTGGCCATTGGGACCAGGGCCGTGAGAGGGCTAAGAACAAGTCTTATAAGGAGCAGCTGAGGGAACTGGGTTGTTCAGTCTGGAGTGAAGGAGGCTGAAGCAAGACCTTGCTGCTCTCTACAACTACCTGAAAGGAGGTTATAGAGAGGTGGGTGCTGGTCTCTTTCTCCCAAGTGATAGGTGATAGGACAAGAGGAAATGGCCTCAAGCTGTGTCAGGGGAAGTTTAGACTGAACATTAGTTAAAATTTCTACGCAGAAGGGGTTCTCAAGCACTGGAACAGTCTGCCCAGGGAGGTGGTTCAGTCAGCATCCCTGAAGGTGTTTAAAAGTTGAGCGGATTAGGTGCTTGGGGACATGATTAGTAGACAGGTATGGTTGGAGTTGATGATCTCAAAGGTCTTTTCCAACCTAATGATTCTATGATTCTGTTTTTTCTAATGATCCTGCTACTGAGCTGACCAAAAAGGGGAATTTCCAGTTAAATGGAAATACTTTTATTTTTACTCCTTTTTGTTTGCTTTGTTTAGATTTGGACCAACCCCAAAACATTTTGAAATTTCCAGTGAACTAAATTTCTGAGAATGTCATTCAAAAGCTACCCACATGAGTATCTGTTGTTGCCTTAGTTATGCTGCCCATGGTCCCAAGCCTGTGGCTTGGCCGAGCAGGGAAGCTCAGGTGCTTTATTCCCATATATTTGATCTGACTGCCCTGGGGTAAAAAAAAAAATCTGAAATCCCAGTGGCAAAGCGTCAGCCCTGGTACAGCCTTATCTGCTGAATCAAGTGTAAGCAAAGTGCCTGGTTTCTAGGTGGCTCCCAGATATTCAACCCTGCGTAGGGTTCTGCTAAGGCTCCTCATAGCCTACGATGTTTAGATTGCACATTTCAGTGTTCAGTGAATTGTCTTTTTTGTCTTATTAATAGTGCCTGTCTCTGTAGAAAATCCCTTCTCTGATACGTCTTTCCACCCATAGTCTGTACTTTAGAGCAAGCCACAGTCACTACAGTGCTGGATGGAGCTGGAAGGTGCTAGGGAAGAGAGATTGTTTCTACTAGGGAAGAAGAAAAGCTATGCCACATCAGGAGCAAGACAAGCAATGCATTTGGAAGTCCTAACAGTGGTACGTGCATGCAGATACTCTGATTTCCTAGGCATCATTAGCAAAGCCGCATCCAGTCATCAGTTCTGCACTCCTTTTTTCTTATTGTACTAATTCCCACCTTCCCTATTTTGATGAAAATATTTCCACCTTATTGCTAAACTAAAAAGGACCAGATGATGAGCTTACTCACCGTGCCAAAAGTCACTCACATCACTTAACATGTTCCTTGGCATAGTTTTGACCTGAGTCAACAAGTCCTAAGTAATATCAGGGCGGGTAACCCTTGTGGGAGCTTGCTTTCAGTAGATGGAATGGAGATGCCTAAGCCACTGGCACTGGCTCCTTGCTCTCGTAGTCCTGCAGCATCTGAATCTCCAGGTACACAGCATGGTACACATCAGGGGTATGCAACACATGCCCTCAGTTTCATGCTATGAAAACACTGGTCTAGCAGACTGAAACCTAAGCCTTCACGCAATTTTAACCACCACACAGAAATAATCATGCTATACAAGTGCTGGATGGAGGCCAGAAGAACCGCATGACCAAAAGCTATGTAGCGTAGGCATTGCCCGTCTGTGACTGGTTCTGTTTCATTTAGCAGTATAGATGCAGCGATGGTCATCTGTCTCTTTGGGCTGTGTCTAATTAATGTCCACAATTTAAAACTCAGTAGAGTGAAAACAAGGGTTTATTTATTATACTCTATCTAAACATTTACCAGTTTTCTATGTAACCCAGCCGAAAGCTTGCCTTGAGCCAATGCACTCAGCTTTTAAATGGTGCTTTGTGTAAATTTCTGTGAGTTTTCTTCCATGCTGGTGATCTCCAACCACAACCCCCTGCTCCCCACCCTGACACGGCTTTTGGAGATCACACTTCAGAAGTACACAGTTGGAATTAAAAATACTAGAACAACTGTCCTCATTGTCTCAATTGCCCCTTCAGCTGCTGCATCCTCCGAGCCTCAGTTTCTGGGGTCTATTCCATATAAAAGGAAAATATTGACACTTATTTATATTAATAGTCTTTCCAAACCTTGGCCAGCACTCTGAGTTCCCACCTCTGTCCTTCCCCATTTTCAGTTGTAGAACTCTGCTTTGCTTCGGCTTAATATTTTCTCAGAGGCTGAGGCTCCTTATTATCACTCCCAGTCCACTCTTGTAATCGAACTATAAATTTCAAAGATTTACTGGAGAAAGAGTCTCTTACCTGGTCACCGATCTGATTATGTGTCTCTGCACCTGTGATTGCAATGCCTTGGACTCATGGACTTTTCGGTTATCACAAGCCAGTTAACTCCTTCCCTGTTTCACAGTGGGGAAAGTATTTTACTTTTTCCATTCTCAAGAATTTTTGGAGGGGCAAGTTTCTTAGAGATATATGATTGAAAGATCCATTTGAATAAGTATGTTAGAGAAAATGAGACAGTGAAGATTTGTCAGTAAAAGAGGTTTAATGCTAGTCAGAACAGACTCTTATCATCTATATAATTAAAATCAGTGAGTTCTTAATGCTAGCAGAGGGATACTGCTCTGAACTGTGCTGTTTAAAATTTTTGCTGTTTGCTTTCTGCATGTCTCAAATAATGGCCACATGACAGGGTCTGTCCATTCATACACTCAGGAGAGTTTTGCTGCCCACAGAAGCTGCAGCAAGAAATGCAGCAAATGAATTTGAGCAGGAACGCCACTACAGGAAAGTATAACACCAAGCACCAAAATGTTTGCTTAATGACATAGATAATTACAGGGCTTCTTGCTTGCTAGTGTTTGAGCTTCCTTTCCACAGCCTGTTGGGTCTGGTCTGAGACCATGAACTCCAAGAATGGACTTGGTGTCTGATAATGAAAGCAGGGATGGAAACTGGTGAGTTCTGAAACAGTGCAGAGGAAATAAAAGGAAAATAAACAAAAAAAGCCTTTAGTGCCAGTCTCATTCCTGTAATATCTATCAAGTCTCCAAGTTGGTTTGGTCATGAATTATTCAAACTGAAGACGCAAGTTTATGAATATGGACAATAATGTATATAGTAGAGTCTAATCCCTGTCTGTTCCCACTGGGTGGTAATCATCACACTCCTTTTTCCAGCAAAATGAAGACGATGATTATTGTTACAAAAGTAAATGTTGAGTCTAATAGGAACATTTGTCATTAAACTAAACAAAAAAACAAGTATTGCTGTTAAAATGTGCTTTCATTAATAGCAGAATGAACTAATGAATGGTATTAGTTACAGTTTTGCTGCTTGTTTTCTCTTGCTGTTTTATTCACAGACCTTGTGTTTTGCTAAAAAGGGAATGATAAACAGCTGCAGAGCGTCCTGGGTCACAAACTGAAATGGCCTCTTTCAAGGCATGGGAAGCTGATAAAACTGCAGAAGCAAGTCTAAATCAAAATCCAATGCTGGCAGGCTAATCCTGGAGTATACTCACTTGCTCGTTTTTTACCTAATTACATTTGATCACAACAGATGAGGATGACTTGATTCTTACCAATAACACTAAAATAGATGCACTGAATCACTTAGTCCTTTCTCCGGCTATAATAACCCGGATCATCTTCATGTTGTTCAAAGAGAAGAGGGTCAATTTGCCTCTCAGGAAGAATGATTACTTTTCCTCTATATTTCCTAGTCTTTTTGTGGCATTCAGACATGCACCACTCGTTCATGCTGTAAGTGCTGGATTGCTACACTCCAAAGTACGTATTTGGTATAACTATTATCTTTCCTACCATTTTTAATATTAAGGTCTCACTTATCTTCTCTAGAGCAGAATTGTGTTCCTTCTGTCTCTGAATGCTGCCAGCTCTGTTCATAACTACTAAATCTTCTCCCCTCCCCCAAAGGCTTAGGTATTCACAGGCATTATGGAAGTCCCTCTGGATGTTAAATTCGGAAGTTTCCTTTGCTCTGCTGATGTATTTTTTACTGCTTTTCAACTCCATTTTCAAACACCCAGTTATTCTTCTTCCCTTAGTCTAGCCTATAAACACATTTTTTAATGTCTTCAACTATTGAGAGAAATGTTTCTATAATTTCTGCAAACACTAGCCATTTATTTATTAGTGTCCTGGTCACTTGTAGGCAGCCAAGACTGCAGAACAGCTGACTTCCATCTGTTAATGTAGACGGCTCATTATAAGCCAAACTTTCATCCTCGAGAAGGATGAGGCTTCCTTCTTCTACTTCAAAGGCTGAAACCAAGAAATTTCTATTGAAATTGAAATGCAGCTTGGAGGAACAGAAATTAAGTGCTGCTGTAACCATCACAGTACTCAATTTTCCTTATTCTATTTTGTAAGCATAAAAAATTGGTCCTACTACTAGGACTCAAGCCAACCATGCTGAAAACTGGTTAAACAACAAGGCATTTAGAGCAGTTATATACCTGTGCCTGTTGGAAGCAGCAAGAAATTACGCCATGACCCAAGAATCCTGCCTGCAGGGACAAGGGGGATGCTGGTCCTCTGTATCCTTTGCTGAAAATTTGTGCTATTCCATAACATTCTGCTTATTTCACAATAAGATAATGAATCTCGTATGTTGCAACTTCACCCCAGAGCTACTTAACTCATTGGGCTGGCAAGTGTACTGTTTGCTGGAGTGATAAATACCAGCAGAGCTCCCAGGTCAGAAGGGTTTGTGGTATGACCTCCGATAATTGTCTGGGCAGAGACTGAGAGTAGCGTGAGTGCAGCTTTGCCAGACTCTGCCTTGTGACTAAGGCAACTGAAGGTCATTTAAACTACAGCCTTGTCCCTCTAGCTAGCCTTATTGATTGTCTCCCTAGTTTTCCATACCAGAAGCTGTTCTACATGATGTCCCTCCAGCATCTCTGACAGTTACTGTGAGGGAATGGTAAATATAGTGATTTCCCCTGATGATTCAGGAGGCCTCAAAAGGGGGGTGCTGTTCAACCTTAGCAAAATTCATGTTTGGATTTGGCTCTATCAGATTGGCTGCTTCAGTTGACCTTTCCTCCTTTCCCAAGGGTTAGGTAATCCAAAAGGTGTGTCCTATCACACTCTTGCCCACCTCACCACTAACATCATTTTTGCATGTCCCGTTATATTTCATCAGCATCTGAGGTCTGAGTAAGTAAGGGGTTTCGCTGTAGGATGCTGCTATTCAGAGCCCTGTTACTTTGCTAATGCAAAACAGTCCTTGACCAGATTGGTCTTTGAATCCCTCAGTGGTGAAGAGGAGCCCTGGATCAAGATTCAGGAAGTGAAGCATAATAGATAATGGAAATAAACATAAGGGTCCATAACACAGATCTTATCCTCTGCTTGAAGAAAAAGAAGCAAACAAAACAGAACCCACTTCCCACCAAAAAAAAAAGCCTACATCAGCATAAAAGTAAGGCTTAAATGGTTTTCTGATGGTAGTTTTTTTGTATAAGAGCACTCATCACTAATAAAATTGTAGAGAAAACCCTTTTATTCTGTGTTCAGAGAGGAAAGATGCGGTGAGGTACAAAGTACTTGGGATGTGGAGGAGGTGTTAATGGGTGACTTGCTTTGATTAAGAAAGCCTATGAGCTTTGAGCACTTATTTCTTAGGTGATCTTCAAAGACTACATTCCCTGCAGTTTCCTCTGAAAGTCAGACTGTTGCGCTGGGATGTACTCGTCTTTGTAGTGAAGAGCTGTTGTTTGCACTACAGCAATGCTTGCTTACTACTCAGCTTACTTATTGCTGTAAACCTTATTAGTGCCTATGATCAGCTGGCACCACCATTTGTTTTTCCTTATGGTTCTACTTGAATTCACTTTGCTTTCAGACATCTGGTCATCCATGAGCACAAATAACACTCTCAATTCTTCTCTGGCTGAAGGAAGCAATTGCTGTCCTTACAGCCTCTTTATCTTCAGTCATTACAAACGCCTAAGGAAATTTTAGAAGCACAGGCCAAGCCAAACTCCTTTTCCTATCACACAGTTACCCTGACACAGTTTTCTGACTGTTATTGTTGCAAAGCCTCAGTAACATGGTCTCTCTCCAGCACTGAACAGCTGTAGTGTCAAAGAGCAAATGCCTTACATTCTTCAATGCATTTATCCTCAGGATACATTTCTGATGCAGCAAAAGCGCTTTATCCCTGTTTGCAGACGGGAACTGAAGCCTCCACAAAGTGATTCTTGAAAAGATTCACCCTCTGGAAGCATTTGTCTATCACCACTGCCTATGGAGAAACCCTTAGTAAATTCAGAAACTAGAACGTGTAAACGTGAGTTGGATCCTGTCCCCAATTTCTTGCTGAAAGCCACAGAGGAAGTAAATAGTGATTCAGGAGATTGGACATGAATATTTTGCAGCCCAAGATATGACTGAAGGTTTTGAGTAATTTTTCCTGTTAGTATTTCCACCTCCTCCTACAGAGAAAGAATCAAAAGAAATAGTTGGTTGCAAGAGGCAACTGACATATTTCATACTCTGAGAAAAGATTTATTTTCTCTTGCACACATTGGTGAAAGGTCGACAAGGTGCAGCTCGTTCCAAAAGAAGTTAGAGGGACAATCAGTGCATCACTTGAGAACAAGTAAGGAAGGACTGTGATTTTGCTGCATTGTTTTCTTTTACAATCAGTTGGGCTCCAGGCAAAAAAGAAGCACTTGGCAATGGGGACAGTTACTCCCATGGCACTGTCATTATAAATCAACGACAAACTGGAAATGGACAAACAAATATACAGGCAAAATTTGTAAAGACAAGCTGACCCTTAAACAACAGCTGAGAACTAGAAGTTAAAATCACAGGCAACCTTGGGCGTACGTTGAAAATAAATTGCTTAACATCTATCACCAACACCACACAATATTTGCCATTCAAATTGTACCTTACTAAAAGTAGACCATTTTTGGGGGGTACAGCAGTAATTTTCAAGATTTAACCATGTTTTTACCCCATTCTGAAGTGGATTTTGGGAGAACAGGGGCAAGACCAGTGTTTCTGGACCCCAGCCTGAGGACTCAGCACAACCTTACTGTGCCACATCACTATTGAAAACCATCACTTCCAAGTCAGCAATGCCATCAGTCTCACGATGGGACCATAGTAATCTCTCCTGAATAAAAAAAAAAGCAATATTGATTTATTTCCGAACATAAGATTGAGATGGGAAGAAATGATCTTTTTTTTTTTTTTTGATAGCTGTCAGAGATTTTAGGCATTTGTCACTCCAAATAACATCGATCAAGAATACGGTAGTACAGAACGTTTCTCCTTTACAGGTGCCCATGTTAGACACTGCTACTTGGATGAACAGCAAAGTTCAGAGCACAAAATACAATTCAATTTAATTCTATAAATTGAGTAAGCAAGCCTTAAAGTTCTCCTCTGGAAGAGACAGAAAGCTGTGTGCAAGAAAAGGCACTTGACTGACTGTTGCAATGTTTGGCCTTTGGGATTTTATTGGATGGCACATACATTTAAAGTCTTCACAACTGGTTAAAATCATTACAGAGATCATAGAACTTATTTTAAGACATCAATCCCAAGGGCCTTTGACAGAAAAAAACTAAAATCCTAACCAAACAGAAAAAAGGCCTGAAGCAAAGACAAACAAAATAAACAGACCGCACTCTGGAGAAGTTAAAAGTTCATTCCAAGTCAGAATCGGATGTCATGTATATTGAAACTGAGATTGGACTGATCATGAATGAGATTAGACTGATTGTGTGAACTGAAGCTTCTGTAGTTTTGAAGGCCTTAGCGAGATTCATAATTCACTACTGAATTAATATAGAAATAATCTCATAAATTTCTGATAAATTACCCTTAAATGGTGAAGGGAAAGAAGTCTTTGAAGTAGTATGCTTGCAACCAGTTGCTAAAGAGATTCTTTTTGAAGGTGAGCTTTAATACACATTGCAAAGGGTCCAATTTTTTTGCAGAGGACGGACAGCAGGTACGTCAGCCTTGCTATTAGTGTTCTTTGACAGTGAAAGACATGGTAAGAGAAAATCCTTATTCCTGTGCCATTCTTTCATCATTTTACCCTAGCCTCAACCTGTCTGTGCACCATTCCGCTGTTTCTTGTTCAAAATAGACATGCTCCAGATAGCCTACAGCTCATATTACCAGTTGTCACTGTTCATCCCAGCTCTTAGTCCTTTTATCCGGCCATGTGTCTTTTCCTCCTTCAACACCGTAACCTCCAGGCTTCCCATCTCTCTTTAATTTGTTTCCTATTACCTCCAGATTCACCCCCGTTCATGAAGCTTCATCACTCCCTACAATCTCTACATCTATATCTTAATATATCTTCTCAGGCTCTGGGTTCCTGGTACTGCCAGATTCAGTTTTAGAACATACCTCCTACCCACAAGACAAACACAGCATTGGAAGACCAGAAACGTCTCCTGCCTCAGCGACAATGGGCAGTGAGGTTTTGGGGTTTTTTTGCTCTCACATACAAAACTAGAAATAGCTGCTTCCAAAGCTCAAAAACCATTGCAAAGAAATGCAGGGGAAAAGCGCATGGATGAGATTTGAAATGCACTCGGAGATGTCCACATGCAGTGACTTATTGCCCCTTATACCAATGCTCCTAAGGATACTTGTGTGGAAGTCAGATGCTACAAGAGCACGTACAGACTTGTTCATTACCGCCAAGTTAACATCTTGTAAGGCAAGAACTCCCTTCCGTATTTTTGAGCTAAAGCAGATTTTATCTTGTGGGATTTTCCATAGCCTCTATGGAAGGGGAGCGGTATAAGCTACACCTTATAACAAGCGTATTAGTAGCAAGGGTTTAATCACAAATAAAGAAATGAACAGATGTTCCTCATGCTGCCTTTTGGTATCTACACACGCACTGTTTAAAAAGTGCTCACTAAGCATGCTGTTCATTCTAAATCACTTTCAATCTGAACCAACATTAATACTGCCCCCATATTGTTTATTTTATTTCATCTCAGAATTTCATTCACCACCGCACACCTCCACCCCATCATGTAGCCAAGCATGGCACATTTGCCATCAAACACATCCATAGTAATCTGCTTGGAGGATCAATTTCTATAGATAACAACTGAGTGAACCAGAAAAACTTGTATAGGGGCAATACAAATCATCCCTATAAAAAGCCATTAAGTAGTATTACAAAAGTATTATTTAGCCCTTACTTGGAAGTAGTATTCTCTCCTTGGCAAATCAGTTCAGCTTAACTTAGTAGGCATTGTGCAGTTACTTCAAAACATCTCAGGGTTTTTTTAATGTATATTTGAGTAACTGTTTTCCAGGCTGCAAGATGAGATCCAGCTTCCATCGGCCATAAAACCTTTACACTGATTTCAGGGGGGTTCCGCCACAAAATCATACAGGCAGGAAAGCACTTATAAATGCAGGGGAAAGTACTACAATGTCACATGCAGCTCAGACTAATACTACATCTTGCAACCACACAGATCTTCTCTGGGAAGAAATGCAAAGGGAAGAAACTTCTGTGCAAGTCCTATGCAATAAGGAGTTATAATAATACATTTTTAGAAAATGCAGCATGGAAGGTGTTGAACTCAACTTTACACCTTGTTAGGAGAGATAAGGATGAGTTGGAAGTTTGTAGCTGTCTAGACAGTAGCAGTCACAACCTGGTCATGTTCATGAGCAGTTACAAGAAGCCGGTACAACTCTATCAGTGTCTTTTGAAAGCTTAGAGAAGTGTGCACCTTTTAGAAACTTAGGAAACAGAGCACAAAGCAGTGAAAAGTACCTTTATGGGTCAAAGTGGTTTGATCAAATATAGCTTTAATAACAGAATAAAGAAACACAGTAAAAAATAAAGAAGTAAGAAATAAAACCCAAATCTATATAGTAAGTTGGCAGTAGGTAGAATTATTAACCTCTCACAGGTCCAGGGCAGCAGTTCAAGTGCAGGGTAATCTCCTTATCTTAGCTAAGAAGTATCTGAGATAATCAGTCCCTGAAGTATGTGACACTACAGAGAAGATATTGCTAATAAAAGGCAGCTTTTATTATTTGTACTGCTGCTCTTCAGCTCCACCACTACTCTTGCTGCCTCACTACCTATGCTTGTTGTCCTGCTCACAGCATTTCCACAGCTGTTGTTGATCTTCTACACATGGGCTACTTTTATGCCCTCCAAGAGACTATTTCAGTGTTCTACTGCTATAGAGAATACAAACTTCATCCTTACTTCAAAAAGGGACAATATTTGCCATGATTTTTTCTTGTCTCAAACCTTTTCATCTGACTATTGCTGGCTGCAGCTGCAGTTAAGGTAACACATGCTTATGGGGATGTTTTTTGAAGATATTGTTTATGTAATTTTCCAGATATGAGCTGCAGTCCTACAATCACTTCAGCTTCATTACTTATTCTTTCTTTAATAAAAGTGTCCTAAGTCATTGCGCATACGGCATGTAACTGTTGACTGGTGCAGCTGTTCACCTCCCTATTTGTTAACGGGTGCTGCAACAGGACTCTTTTCTGTCCAACAGGTCACTGTCCTCATTGAGTTCTTTGGTAGCTATGAAATATTTCTGCCTCTGCTTGTTATGAACTGAAGAATAGCTCTGGAAAGCAGTATAGTGAGTTGGAATTTTCTTTCAAATTTTGATTTTTTAAAAAAATTAACTTTCAGGTAATTATTTCTGAAGTCATAGTCTGGATAGTACGATACAAGGTCATAGCGTGATTTGAACCCCTTTTTGCAAGAGTCTAAATTCTCTACGATGGACTGCAAAGGAAGTGGACATCTTTCGATAGTGATCCTTAGCACCTGAATTAAACACTTAAATTCAAACTATTTACCCACAACTTCTAATAGGGCAATCTACAGATCAAAGAGAAAGTGACGCGGGAGTGCCCTGCATGCAGTATAGCTGCTCAGAGAGAATATGGTGCAAAGCACTACTGGTGTCTCCACCAGGAAACAAATAGGCTTTATTTGCTTTAGTTTAATACCAATTCACCTTGATCTCATCTGCCTTACACAAAGCAACTACAATTCACTTGTATACTATTACTGATGCTCCTGGCGGGCTTGTTGCCTCTGGCATTGTATGACACAGTGCAAATACAAGAGCTAGCATGGGCTCAGGAACTGCATTCAAAGCAATGCGTCTTCCTAGAAGCTGAAAGTTCTAAGGCTTAAGTACAGCAAGTAGGAGCATGGAATGAATCCTCAGAGAAAAAAGGACAGAGAAGGTGATGCTTTTTACAGGAGCCGCTCCTATCCCTTGGGATCAGGCTTAGCATCAGCTCTGGTGTACCTGGACTCCCATCCAATAAAGCACGCTTTCACTGCTCTCTTAGCTTCCTGGATTTGCTGGACTCAACATAGTACTAATCCCACCCAGGACCAGGCATCCATACGAGGTTGCCAGAGCCTAACAAGGTTCTGTGACACAGAAGTGTTGGACAGGGAGTAGTGAGATGTGGTGTATATCTACATTATGCTCTCCTCTAGTCCGGGTCTTCAAAATGAGCTAGGAGTTACCCAAATGGACTTGCTGGAGACCGGATTATACATCCCAGGGTTTTTCGGTTCTATTTTTTTTGCTGCATGATGGTGATGACACTGATCCTGGAAGTGAAGTGGTTTGGGAAACAATGGAACTGTGCTTCTGCCATACCTGGACACCCTCTCTGTATGCCACGTAAATATTCTGCAATTTGTAAAACTAACAGTTGACTATTGTCAGAAACACAGATTCTAGAAGAGTGCTCCAGCTAACAGAAGAAACCAAAACATGACAGTAAACAGTGTATTAATAAAAAATCACTCAAGTTAAAAAAAAAAAAGCTTCCAACAGAAAACATACACCATGGAAAAGAAACCCAAATACTGTCATTGTTAAAGGTAAAAACTGACAACAGTCATATAATTAATCTTTAAAGGAAAAATGATATGAAGTGTAGCACTCACTACCTGTCAGACCCATCCCAGGACAGAACAGTGTAATTTCTAATGAAACATCTGCAATCAATATACAATCAAGGTCATTTTCTATGGAAGTGATATATTCCATCTTCAATCTAATTATTTCTGTGACAGGTAATTCAAATTGTCTGGCTCTTCACATTGGTGTAGTGAAGAAAAAAAATTTTGTTAGAATATGTTTGTTGACTTTTGTTCACTTAAGAAGTAAACAGATGTTAATCACAGCTGCTCTCTGGAGTTTTCTGGTAGTCTTCCTGGTGTGACACAGGAAGAGACCAACTTACTGACATTTACTGGGGCACATATGAACAGAATTCAGCTTGAAGGGCACACCCTGTCCCTTGGAAAGCATTGCTCTACTATTTTCGCTGCAAAGATCATGTATGTATAAAAGAAAGAACCATGTGCATTATTTCAAAGGATGAGGTTAACAATAAGAATTTAAACAGATAGCTATAAACTGACTAAAGTGAGGATTTGTGCAGACTGTGGTGGAAGTTGATTCCAGACTGCAACTTTGTGGATTTCATTTTATACTAAGAAAATAACCACACTAGACCGCTAATGATATGTTCCCTGTTTTCCAGGTCCCCATCCTGAGACAAACAGAGTCTGGTTTTGTAGATGCTGACAAGTCAGTACGCTGAAGCCAGCGGAAGCCATGAGTATCTGGTAACTATAGGACAGGTCTTGAGCATCTCAGGTAAAGTACCCAGTTAATAAAGCACTTAGCTTAGAGGTTGCTTTTGTAAGTACTGGGATAAATACTTATGAAGTTTACAAAATACCATGCCAGCAAGGTGAGAAGTCCAACTCATCTGTGTTGTAGGATACTCAGTAACAAGCATCAGAGAAAAGATAAAATAACTAATTTTATTGTGGATACAAGGTTGAGACTGCATCCAATAATGAAGTCAAAGTCGCTCAATGAGTGAGGGCAACAAAACTTTCCATTCACAACACAGAAGTACCTTTTCTGGGAGAATAGGTAGCTTGCTTCCTATCAAACAAGGAGAAGGTTCAAGTGGCTTCCTCTGAGCATCAAAGTGACTTGTTCAGCTGAATATCCACTGGAAAGAAGAGATGTCATCCAGAGGGACCTGGACAGGCTGGAGAAGTGGACCTGTGAGAACATCATGAGGTTCAACAAGGCCAAGTGTAAGGTCCTGCAGCTGGGTCGGAGCAATCTCTATTTTCAGTACACGATGGGGTCTAATGTGCTTGAGAGCAGCCCTGCAGAGAAGGACGTGGGGGTGCTGGTTGCTGACAAGCTCAACATGAGCTGGCAATGTGCGTTCACAGCCCACAAGGCCAACCATGTCCTGGGATGCATCAAAAGAGGCGTGGCCAGCAGGGCGAGAGAGAGGATTTTGTCCCTCTGTTTCTCTCTTGTGAGACCCCATCTGGAATACTGTGTCCAGTTCTGGAATCCTTAACGTTTGAAGGATATGGAGCTGTTGGAATGGGTCCGGAGAAAGGCTACAAAGATGATTTGAGGGCTGAAGCACCTTCCATACAAGGGACAGGCTGAGAGTGTTGGGCATGTTCTTATAGCAACCTTCCAGTGTCTGAAAGGGGCTACAGGACAGCTGGAGAGGGACTATTCATAAAGGCTTGTGGTGATAGTATGAAGGGGAACAGGTAGAAATCGGAGAGGAGCAGATTTAGGCTAGATATTAGGAAGGATTTCTTCCCCATGAGAGTAGTGACACACTGGCACAGGTTTCCTAGGGAAGTTGTGGCTGCCCCATCCCTGGAGGTGTTCAAGGCCAGGTTGGATGGGGTGTTGGGCAGCCTGAGCCAGTGGGATGGCAGGGGAGTTGGAATGAGATGATCTTTAAGGTCCCTCCCAACCCAAACTATTCTATGATCCTATGATCCTATGAATAACAAAGGTGCTTGTGCTTTACCATTCTGTACCACTATAATGCAAGTGTTGGGCACACAGACAGACTCAGTTTTGGTATTTCTGCTGGTTCCTGACTTTTAAAATTCAGAACAGTAAATTGAGAGAAAATCAATACTATCAAGAATGAGGAAAGTCGGACCCTTACATGCAATCTCTTATCAAAATATGCTGCAGAGATAACATTAACAGCCTTATCTACATATTGTGTTAATTAATACAGCCATTTCAATTAATTGTTCACTGTATTTCTATGTAATTTATGTACAGAATATAATATGTATAATATTCACTATACCTTATATTATACATTTAATGTTATTTTAATTTTTATATAAAGGTATTGGTATTATTTAGAAATATAATTGAAAATGAAACATTAATTAATATGTTCCTATTTACTTAATAACACTTTCCTCCTGGAGTATGCACTTCGCGGCACTGGAAATATTTATATTTGATTCACATTACTCTTCTGCTTACACCTGTGATTACTTGAGGGCATTAAAAGGACTTTCATTTAAAGACAAATAAAAAATATTCATATGGTTATTAATGATAAAAAATAAACTGTGTCAAAGAGAAAAGCCCATCCTGTAAAATCTGAAAGATACACAGAATTGGATTCAACTAGCAAGAGAAAAGTTATAGCTTTACAGAGACCAAAGAGTACACAAGCCAAGAGTATCAAACCCTTGCTAGGCCGTTTGGATGTAAAGTTAATATACTAAAATCAGTTCACCTTGTCTGCATGACGGTACTATTTTACAGGGGTGGAGGACATAAAAAGTTTTTGTTCTACATTCAAAATGCTAAAAGAGAGAGTGATTTACCAGTGAATGCTGTCTGGAAAACCATTCACATACCAATATGAACAGCATGGGCATGCCTATTTACTGCCATTCGATCTGGAATCTTCTAACCTTGTTAGGACCCAGAGGCTGCCCTTGTAGGCTCTTCCTCACTCTCTAAACTCTTTGAACTTAGTCCTCGTAATTCTCTGTTACAACTCTTACTGGTTCTTATCATTTATATATTGTAGTTTCATACTAAGTAATTCTATTAATCTCGAAAGTTACTACCCATTTACACCTAAAACACAAACCTTGTCCAAACTTTGCAATCTTCATGATGAAGCTGAATGCTGTTCTTGTGATGTCTGAATGAGTTAATATCTGAATATACACCCTGTAGCCCTGGAAAGTATTAAAATCACAAAATCATAGAATGGTTTCTGTCGGAAGGAGTCTTTAAAGGTCATCTAGTCCAACAGCCCTGCAATCAGCAAGGACACCTTCAACTCAGTCAGGTTGTTCAGAGCCCTGTCCAAACTGACCTTTAGTGTTTCCAGTGGTGGGGCATCTGACACCTCTGTGGGCAAACAGTATTTCACCACCCTCATTATAAAAAATGTCTTTTTTATATCTAGTTTGAATCTACTCTCCTTTAGTTTATAACCATTATTGCTTGTCCTGTCACTGCAGGTCCTACTAAAAAGTCTATCCCCATCTTTCTTGTAAGCCCCTTTAAGTACTTAAAGGCCACAATAAGGTCACCCCAGGACATTCTGTTCTGCAGGCTAAACAGCCCCAATTCTCTCATCCTGTTCTCATAGGAGAGGTGCTTCTTTCCTCTGATCATTTTTGTGGCCCTCCTCTGGACCCATTCCGACAGATCCATGTCCCAGATGTAATTTTGAATGTATACTATGAAGAAATTATGATAAGACTGTGAAACCAGAAGAGGGAATTTCAACAAAGAGCTGAATAATAATAATCAAAGCCTAAATGTAGAACTTCTTTCTAGTTATGCAAAATTTAACATGAAATTCAGCCTATGTATGCCAGTTATCCTACTGCTACAATTATCAAAGTAACATTACCGACTGGCGTTTGACGAAAATTTTTCATTGATCATTTTGTTAGCTTGCGGGTTTTTTGTAGCTTACATAACAGAAAGGGCTTGTTTGGGTCTTTCAGTAAGAAAGGTTTTGACATAACTTCAGAAATGACATGATGGTGTATCAGTCGCACTAAACTGCACTCTCCAGATGACTGGAATTTTTGACACAGGAGCACATTTTTCTCCTAAGAGTTTGCAGATGCTTGAATGGTACTTATATTCATGTAATAAAAGTAGTGAAAGATCAGCTGTGGCATGTGTGTATTTCTCCACTACAAATGCTTTCTGTTCAATTGCAGCCATAAATATTGCCATAACACTTCTCCAGGGAGTGGAGCAACTGCAGTGCCAATTAAAAGAGGAATCCTGAAGGGTTCTTGCAATCAATAGAAATGATTGGCACAGTGTGTTACTTAAGCTTATACTTCTCAGTCCTTTGGCTTCACTTGTACTACATGGCAAAACATCTGAATTATGACAAATTAATATTTTGCCATTTTATTGGAAGAAGGAAATTTTCAAGTTGATAGCAAGGCAAAGGACTTGATGTCCTGCTAAGCAATGTCATCAGTAGAATTTTATGAATATATTACAATGCACAGCTTGGCATGTCTGCTTTTTATCATCTTCATGTGAACAGTATTGCAGAAGAGTCTTTTTGTCTAGTGGTTCAATTGACCACAAATAATAAAGCAAGCCCTGGAGAAAATAATGATAGTCACTATCACTATCTTTGCTGCATAACCTACACCGTGCACAGCATAGCTTTATGCAGTAAACGGTTGACCTGTTTCAGACTTTAGAGATACTACAGAGATCAGCACAGTAATTTTTCCACCACACATGTATTTTATAAGCACAGGCTACTCCAAAATCTCCCTTATCTGTGCTAGCATCAGTGCAAATTGCATATAATATTGGAAGATATAATTTGTTAAACTGTGTGGCGTGGTGTCTTGGTGATTCTTTTGGAGATACATGTGTTTGACTTACTGCCATGTGTGATATTGCCAGTGCTGTGCAACACTTACAGAGTCTGAGTCATTGCAGGATCATAAGGAGATCTGCCTGTAGGACAATTACTACAGCAAGTGAAACCTAGCACAAGATTTTTGTTTTCTCCCGGCTAGAAATTTCATATCCTCTAAGATCTCAGTAGAGAAAATGTAAAAGTGAAGCTGTGGTAAGCGTTGCAGTAGTAGACCGTAGAAACAGATACAAGGAATAAGGCAGAATAAAACCCGGGGCTTAGCCCTGCATGTGAATCCATGCTCGCGGACTCCCTTATCTTACAGGCAGCCTATGGCTGTTAGTGAAGGCTAAAATAGTTCAACTCCCCAGACAAGTGAAGGCTTCATAATGTGTTTATCAGAATAGCCCATCACTACTGTGAAATGTTAACATAGCTAATGGATAGATGAAATAATTTATGCTGATTTGATATTTGCCCTTTGCTGTGGTGTATGGACCTCCTTTTTGAAGGCAGACGGCTGGCTTGTGGCCATGTACATGGAATCAGGCTGGTTTAATGTCTTAGCTATGGTGAGCATAAATGCTTTATTGTAGACTCCAAAAGAAGTGCCTTACCAATCATGCAGTCAGCGCCATAAATGAGCACCAGTATGTTTTCTTAAAAACTCTTTTAGGAACAATAAATACCGATGAAACTGCAGAACAAAATAAAATTCTCTATTATTGTGTTATTTTAAAAGCTTATCTTCTTCACATTTGCTAAAAACCCACATTGCATGTTGAAAAAAGGAAGATTTAAAGAAGTATTTAAGATAAAGTATTGTCTGGACATATTTTTAACCTGTCTTCAACTCTCCGAGAACACAAAGAACTTCAAACTGTAGATTTTATCTTTCCAGAAGTTTGAAATGTAAAAATCTTGTGTTTCAGTAATATGTATGTTCATATCCATATATTTTAGGAATAAATTTGAAAGAAATTTTTAAAGCTATTTCAAAGGGCATAATTTTTGTTTACTGTGGGTACTGCTTGAATCATTCGTGTTACTTTGCACTACAGCTTACGTAAAGAGAACAGGCATGCTGGATCCTTCTATCCTTTTTTTCCTCAGCTACAGCAACACTGGAGCCAATTATTCCTGTTGCCTGAGATAACAAGATTAATTTTTGCATATTCTCAGTTTGGGGAGAAGGGGAGGTTAGAAGGATGATGAGTGTTGCTTGTTATGAGAGTAGGTAAAGTTTAAACTCATGACAACATTGTGCGTGAATATAAATAAATGAAGATGCTGTTCTGAGTGAAAGCTTCAACTTCAGCTGGAAAGCGTATTGCCTTTGGAAAAATAAGCAATTTATATTGCTGACATACATCTGTCATGTTTAAAATCACAGCAGGTATGTAGATGTGTGCTCTTTGATGCTTTTTTTAAATGTATATTTAAAGAACTACTGGTGGACAAATCACATTTTATATATAAAACCCGAGAGAGTGTTTGCCCTAGAACACAATGTTTTCCAGCAACGTGACCACTGGAGCAAGCCAGTAACTCCTGTTGTGAAACATGTGATCGTCTGAATTTCCTTCTCTGAACTCTGAGATAATCCTAAACACTTCTGAGCACCATAATTCATTTTACTGCTTCATCTCATTCTGACAATGTGCCCAAGCATGTACCTAAACAAGCTGTAGCCCCCAAATATTAAACAAACTAATCCAAACAGTGTGACTCCTGTGGTTGATTCTGCATGACTCTGTAAGCTTGGGAAAGTATCATGGGGAAACCTCAAGCATCTTATTTTTTCTCCCTACGGGATCAGAGGAAAGCTGGAGCAAGCCTTAAAGGTGCTGGAGAGGAGGGGCCACGACCAAACAGCCCCCTGAATCCATTGGTCATACTAACTGCTTTTGACTATCCTTTAACAGGAGTAAAAGAGGAGCCAGGTGAAGGAAACATAACTGAAGAAAATGCCTCCAGGTGTATTTTATAGGCATTTGTCTCCAAGCAACAGAGAAGGCCACATAAACTGTAATCAATTTATTACTGCAAAAGCTCAAAACCAGAAAGTGCCTGGCTTTAGAACTAACAGAACAGTAGGAAAATACCTCAGGGCAATAAAAAATGCTAAGCTAGACTTTATATTAATCACCAGAGATGAGTACCTTGGATGGGCTTTCCTTGGAGGTCATACAGGTCAGCTTGAAGTGGCGATGGAATTTCTCTGTGTTGAGGCATACAGACAGATGACAGATATTCACTTATTTCACTTTTGTGAGCTCAGGAGAGATTCTTAATGAGGAGTGCTTTTGTGGCAGTTAATGCAGTGATTTTTAAGTGTACTCCTTTTATGCCATCAACTACATTCACGTGTAATAATGATGGACATTATGTAGATAATCAAAAGCAAAAGGGGATTAGTCATTAAAAAAATACCAGACTGCAAATTTCAAGTTGTGTGAGTCATCTAGTCAGCTTTTTGACTTCTAAAATTGTGTCTCACATTTCGGTTTTATGGAAAACAGTGGCAAGATTGTCAGCTGTTAGTAGCCATGTCCAGGTAGAGGCACAAAGAAGGAGGTGTTGTGCTCTGCTTGCGTTCACTTAAGATCCCAGAACAGAGTTAGGTAGGCAAATCTCCCTTTTCACCTAACATGGTTGTTCTGCTGTTTTTCGTGGAAGATTTAGGAAGGCTCCCTCAAAGAAACTCCATGAAACTCATAAGATGTCAGGTTCCTTGTATTTTTGAACTTGAGTTGGTGTTACTGCGTAGGAACAGGTCAAGTCACCAGGTGGAGGGCAGAGGACAGAGACTACTCTCTGTGCAGCCATGGTCTGGCTTGTCAACCTTATGGGATGGGGTAGTGAGTCGGCACTGTATTGTTCCATGGGCTGGAAACCCACGGAGAAACTGGTGCTGTAAAGGAGCTGGGAGGTGATGATCACCTCAGCCATGGCATGGCCAGCTCCACAGAAGGCTTGCCTTTGAGTGTGTGATGAGGGGGAATATGCTCCAGGAGTGGCCCCTGCACACCACAATGGCTAAGCTGTCACCTTGGAGGTTGTACAGCCCTCATACGCTTCCTTCTGAACCATGGTCTTTGCAGCACCTTCAGGAAATTAGTCTTGGGGAATACTCGGCATTGTGCAGCCTGCTGTTCTGCCTGAGCAATTCATTAATAATCCATTGGTCCATGAATGCATACATGCTAAGCTGTAGTCACTAATTTAATGACACCACTTAATGGCAAATGGGATATCAGCTTGATGAATACCACAAGTGGTCTTGTCACCATTTTGGGATTTATCGTTTTAATGCAAATTTGTTTCCTCTGGAAAAATTAACCTATTTATTTTCTGCTTTATGAGGCAGTAACCAATTCAAACATAGGTGTTTGACCTATCATTCTAGCCACTCAATTATCCGATTATTGCTTCACAAAATAACCTGAATATCGTCATCTGTTACAACCACTTTTTGTTTTTCAAGCATTTGATAAACTCTGGGAGAATTCTCTATCACCTTTCCAAATCTCAAAAATCTAAAGAAAGCTATATGGTAATGTGAGGATTCATAGCTGATTGTCCCTCAGATTCTGGCACACTGAAAAGCATATGAAAATTGCTAAGATATGTAGCAAAATTTTAAGGCCAGATTCCCAAACACTGGTGAAATGCAGACTAGAGATTTCAGGAATTCCACTAGGAGTAGTACAAAACGCAGTATTGGGATTATACAAGCGATACAGATTTTCAGCAGTTTACACTCATTGTACACAAGCCTACAAACAAAGACAATCTGCATTACAGGAGTCAGAATTAGTCAGGGTATGTTTACGAAGTTCTCAAAGGATTTGATGACTACAAAGGCATAAGGATGATACTGTATAATTTTAATATACTTGTGTAATGCATAAAAGCTCTTGAAGACTTTGCTTTTGTTTTTATGACAGATGTCTTTCAAGAGTATTTGTATAACCGAAGAAACCTAAAGAGAGCTAAAATTAGAGGTCTGATAGGCTGTAGCACATCAGGAATGGGTATTCCCAAATATTTCGGATTTCCCTACTCTTCGAAAAAATAGCAAGCTCTGAGGTAAATGTGACTTAAACAATACCTCATCAAAAAGAGTTCCAGCTCCTACAGAAAGAAGAGTTTGTTTATAACTATATACGTCATTTTAGTAGTTTTTGACAGTGATTTGATAAAAAATGAATTTGAAATAGTCATGAAAATGAGAGTAATTCCATGAACAATTTTGATTAGGAAAAGGAAAGGAGGAAATTTTGAAACTGCTGCAAAAGAAATATTTGATTTCAACATGTTTATACAGCCTTTTCATTTTTTAAGATTTGGAATGACATCAAATTTTCACAAACTGATGTACAGGTTTTTAAAAAGAAAAAAAACCAGAATGTTTTACAAAAAGGGTTGTGTCAACGGGAGAGTAAATCAACTATTAAGTGTGTGGGTATAAATTTGTAGTCATTTGATAGTGATTAAAAAGTATTTTTTTTAAATTTTCTTTTATTTTGTAAAAAACAGAAAATCTTTTTCAGGTCACCCAGATTACAGGTCCCTTCTCCCTGTCTCGCTCTGCAAACTTTCCTTTGGGTCAGAGGGAGGACCCAGGAAACCACAGGCCTGTCAGTCTCACCTCAGTGCCGGGGAAAGTCATGGAACAGGTGATCTTGAGTGCTATCCTGAAGCACATGCAAGAGAACCGGGTGATCAGGAACAGTCAACACGGGTTCACGAAAGGCAGATCTTGCCAAACTAACCTGATCGCCTTCTATGACAAAGTGACTCGACTACTGGATGAGGGAAAGGCTGTGCATGCAGTCTGCTTGGACTTCAGTAAAGCCTTTGACACAGTTTCTCACAGCATTGTGCTTAGGAACCTGTCAGCCTCTGGCCTGGACAGGCGCACACTCTCCTGGGTGGAAAACTGGTTGGATGGCCCAGAGAGTGGTGGGGAATGGAGTTAACTCCAGCTGGAGGCCAGTCACAAGTGGGGTTCCTCAGGGCTCGGTACTGGGTCCAGCCCTGTTCAATGTCTTTAACAATGACCTGGATGAGGAGATTGAGTGCACCCTTAGCAAGTTTGTGGATGACACTAAGCTGGGAGGAAGTGTCGATCTGCTGGAGAGCAGGGAGGCTCTGCAGAGGGATCTGAAAAGCGGGGCCAATGGGCTGAGACCAATGGTGTGAGTTTAACAAGGCCAAATGCCGGGTCCTGCACTTGGGGCACAACAACCCTATGCAGTGCTAGAGTCTATGAGAGGAAAGGCTGGAAAGCTGCCTGGAGGAGAAGGACCTGGAGGGGTTGGTTGACAGTGACTGAACACGAGCCAGCAGTGTGCCCAGGGGGCCAAGAAGGCCAATGGTATCTTGGCTTGGATCAGAAACAGAGTGGCCAGCAGGTCCAGGGAGGGGATTCTCCCTCTGTACTCGGCACTGGTGAGACCACACCTTGAGTACTGTGTTCAGTTCTGGGCCCCTCAACAAGAAGGATGTTGAGGCTCTGGAGTGTGTCCAGAGAAGAGCAACGAAGCTGGTGAGGGGCTGGAGAACAAGTCTGACGAGGAGCGGCTGAGAGAGCTGGGGTTGTTTAGCCTGGAGAAGAGGAGGCTGAGGGGAGACCTTATTGCTCTCTACAACTGCCTGAAAGGAGGTTGTGGAGAGGAGGGAGCTGGGCTCTTCTCCCCAGTGACAGGGGACAGGACAAGAGGGAATGGCCCAAAGCTCCGTCAGGGGAGGTTCAGGTTGGATATCAGAAAAAAATTTTTCACAGAAAGAGTCATAGGGTACTGTCAGAGGCTGTCCAGGGAGGGGGTGGAGTCACCTTCACTGGAGGTGTTTAAGGAACGGGTGGATGAAGTGCTGAGGGACATGGTTTAAGGGAGTGTTAGGAATGATTGGACTCGATGATCCAGTGGGTCCTTTCCAACCTGGTGATTCTATGATTCTATGATTCTATGATTCTATGATTCTATGAATGGCAAATAAAATGCTAAATTTATTCCTCACAAATGGAACACCATCTCTCCCTCTATTTAACCACAGCTGTTCCTGTGTAAAACAGAATGCAATTAGGAGATAACTAAGAGGTTGCTTGTACTGTTTAACTGGCATGTTTATGCCATTTTAAATGGCATACACTTTGCTTAGTTTTGTATTCCAAGTAATAGCACACATACCACATCACATTTATTTTTGCAGCTTTTACTGCTAATCCTGGAGTAAACTATTATGCAAAAACCTAAATCTAAACTTACTTTACCAAAAGGAAACTTTCAGCGAAGAAAAGTTAAAAATGAGGCTCTAAAAATTAAATGTTGGATTTGTAGGCATGTTACAGAATGGAAAATAACTTAAAGATCTGCTTTTCAGCTTCCTCTGTCCTTTTAGATGGCTTTTGAAAACAGAAAATATATTTTGATTTGTGGAGATACTTTGCATTTTGTGTATTTGTTCAAACTTCCTCCCTCGCCCCCTCTCTCTCAGTACAGAAGTGAGGAAAAAGAGTATGTGGGAATGGGAGAGAAAGATACAGTCAAGTCACAAATTGTGTCAACGCCAGATGAATCAGGAAGTCAAGATCGGACACTGTGGCTTAGTTGGCTAAACTGGAGGGAATGCAGTTCCTCCCATCTCATTGGCGAAACATATAACATGGGTACTAAAATTTTCTGATTGGTCCATTGCTCTAAAAATTCTGTTTTCAGATTTCTCATGCTTTCCTCTACAGAGATCTCTGTTCACCTTCCTTAACCACACAGCACTGGGCAAGACTGATGGCTTATCTTCAGCAGCAGCTCAGGGCCAGACAGATGGAAGCTGGTTCCTGTTCGGAAGCAGTATGGAAATTCTATGACCACTGTTAGATCTAGACTAAAGACTAGAAAAGGATAAAAAGTGTATCACCTTGGGGTCTGTGGCAAATTTATGGGAGTACAAGTGTTCCTGATCAAAGCCAGTCTGCATCCACCTGGCTGGATTGGGGGTGGGAGAGATACGTCCTACCTGCATTCTTCTATGTCAACATGCCTTCCACACGGGAAGGGGTGATCAGTTACACTGTGTGATGCAAGGTCATTATTTCATCTAAGAGGGTGCTTTCTTTGGTTCCTTCTATTTTTGTTTTGAGCAGTTACAAAAAGAAATATTTTTTTTCCCAGGATTTATGAATCCTGTCAGCTTTGCAATCACTGTTTGAATGCTTTCTGTATGACATCAGGATTTTATCTCTTGTAAGCAGAGGTGTTGTCGATGCAAAGAGACTGGCTCAAAGGCCCAGTCCAAATGTGTTATCTGGGAAGTGCTCTCGATAGAAAGAAATTGTTTGTTTTGCTTACTTTTCCACTCCAGATAAAGCCTTCCATGGTCTGTTGAGATAGAAATGTCCCCTTGCCAACATTTCCACACTCTTGAGAAATCCAAGATGCTCAGAGCTGGGTAGTAAAGTAAACAGCTTGTTGAAACCAACATGGACACAAATCTTCAGTTCCAGGAATACCATCTGGCCGTATATCTAATGTATGTCAGTTATCTGCTATGCTGTCTTCAATTTTCAGGTGTCATCTGCTTTGTCACTTTAACACAAAACTAGTCTCCTTCAAAGCTTAGTTCTTTTGCTGGACCTTAAAAATATTTTTTAACATACCAGAAAAATACTTTCGAAGTAAATGGGATATGTAAGCATTCGTTCAGAAAATAAAATGTTCATTCTTTAATCAAAGCCCAATGATTTTATGATTATACATGTTTCTTATCACTGAAGGTTATTCTTTTGAAGAGTATGTGTCTTCTTAACACTTGGATCAGAAAGGAAAAGCAAAAGCTGGAGTCATCTGCCTCAGAAGCAAAGTACATCAGGCATGAACATTTCTGGAAGATGTATTTTCTCAATAATTCTGACTATGCAGGGGTAAGAGGTTCAGATAATGCAAACCTCCACGAAGCTACACCTATGAATGACAGAGAATTTGATCCTGATCCAAGTTGTTGTTAGCATAGTATTAATTCACACGCATTTTTTGCCTTCTGAGTATTGCATAAAGAATTGTAAGGTTATAAAATTAATTTATGATATTAGGACTTTAGTAGCAATCTCTGATAATCCCTGTTCCTTGGCTTTTTCTGTCTTTATTATTTGACTGAATTAATTCTCCCCTGATGCTGAAATGTTAAAAGTTTACCTGGTTTCAGAAAGAGGTTGAACTTTAAGGGAGAAGGGTTGCAAACATATCTTAGACAATGTATCTTCAACGTAAGGAAAAAAAAACATTTTTCTTCCTTCTAAAGGTGATTTATATGTATAAACATTCAATACTGTGGGTCCATATCAGGACTGTTACTTTGAAGAGATCTCAGGGGCTGAAAGGCAGCCTTCCGTGCAGCACACACAAGCTACCTTTTTACAAAGATAACAGAATTATTTTGACGTGGGATTTGGTCTTGGTATAACTAACACCGTCACAGCTGAATTATACACAGATTGGTAAAAAACAAAACCAAACAACCCAGTGATTCATATTTTCAACCTGGAGCAGCAAGTTTTTTTAACATCTACATTTTTTCAAAGTGGGAAAAACCTGAAGCACAACTACTCACTGAAAATATTCTCTACTGATATTTATTACTCTATTTGAGCATGGCCTTCATTGAACATTACTGGGTTGTTGCTAAGAGACACTGATATATGATACCCAATTATATTACTGACTGAATTTTTATTCCTTATCGTGTTATAGCTTGCTTGAAAACAGCTGTAATTATGCTATGAAAGGGAGGAAAGCTAGCAGCCTCTGATACGTACCTTTTGTATTTTAGTTACAGACTGAAGTCCATATATTTTTACTACATGGTTGTAGCAGTTGCATGGTATTTCAGTTAAAAGGTATAATATTGAGATTATTGATAGCCTGCAGCTGCATCTCTTACACAGCCATCTCGACAATAAAACAAATGCTCTCTTTGATTTTCACCCAACGTGTGCCAAATTGCAGGAAAATGGTTCTTAGGATTTCTCTCTTTTCCATCTTAATGTGACAGCCCCTTTTGACCTGTGGGTAGTAAACCAGGAAGCACTCAGAAGCAAAGCTAATGTTTTTAAGGCACTTCATATGTCGCTTGTTCTGATCTAAACAATTGACCAGCAAGAAGCAGAAAATGAAAGGACGTCCCTTAATATGTATTTTAAGGTCCCATGTTGTTTTGTATGGCTTAAAAATATTTTTCTTCTAAAATACCCACTCATCCTGTAGTTGATGTATGCTAAATACATACAACTTCTGCTAGGGGGAAGTGTATCTACAATTATGCAAACAGAACTGTTCAATTATAATATTTTTTTAGTATAACAACAGAGTTCTGAGTCCCCAGAGGCGATACTGGAGTCTCAATGCAGCCAGTACTCCAGCAACATGCAAATGGAGAGAAGAGTCCTTCTCTGAAAGGTTTGCACTCCAGATACTCAAAATAGTCAGCCAGTAAGGCAAAGAATGCTAGATTAATAAAGATTGTGCAGAAGAACTTCTGATCTAAAACATCTTTCAACGTGCAAACTTTAAGCAACTTGCTCATCATTTCTGTACCAGAACTTTTACAGACATGGAGATAAAACAAAAAAAACCCTCTAACAATCAAAGCCAAACCCTCAGAGAGAGCCTATTGGGTTATCAAGATCTAATATCTGCAAGGCTTTTAGGTTTTGCTAAGCGATCTAACTCGTATATTACACACGGAAATGCATGGAGGATGAACAAAGTCATAGCATCACTGTGTTGGAAAAAAATCAAATTAATTTTCTGGATATAAAAAAACTGAGACCTGTACACATGTAAAGATTGAAATAAGAGATGGGAAAAAAAAGATTCAAGAACTGCAGAGGACTGTGTCACATTGCAGGAATCTGTCAGCACTCACATGGAATACAAAGATGAAGAGAAGGATGCAGTGCCACCAAGTCACTGAATTTGTGGGAGTAAAATAGACCACCTTGCAGTGAAAGGCAAATGGATGATCAAGATGTCTTGCTACAAGCGTGCCTGAAGAGAAGTCATGGAAACTGGAACAGAAACAAGTAAAACTCGCTTTGCAGTGACAAGTTTAACCGTCCTTAAAAGCATGGTTAAACAACAAATAGGAAGAGGTGAATAACAATAAAGGCTAAGAAAATACAATCCTTCATCCTTATGAAGAGAATATCATCTATAGACTGGGGAAACACACAGCAGAGTAGAGAGCAAAACTGTAGGAATTTAACTCCTCCACCAAGGCTTCTGGGAAATTACGCAGAAATTGACAGTAGGAGCAGGTAAACTCATTGTTTTTGCAATCATAAAGCAAATAAACCAAAAATACTCTAATGAAACAAAAGTAAGTTTCAAGTGCTTACAAAAAACCCCTCATAACCTACCTGTAAAAGGATCTCTGCAGCTGTTACTTGGAAGTCTTATGTTTTATTTCCATGCTTATTAATATATGTGGGGTTTTTTAAACCCATTTCTTTATTCTTCATTAAAAGTGCAGTGTTGTCAAGCACGTGTAGGCCATTGCCTCCTACCCAATCAAACTATAACAAAACCCTATGAAAACACACACAACAAAATCAGGCATGACATTTTCACAGTCTAGATGAGTTTTATGAAGAAGTCAGTCACCTGCTCTCTCCTTCCATGGTATTTTAAAATTGGGTTTTTGTGCTTATATTTACATTCGTTACCTTTATGTCAACATCTCTCTGTACTCTGCTAGGCAATATGGTGTTTTCAGTAGCAAAAAAGTAACCTATTGCATTTTTTCCTGAAAAGATTTTTTTTTTTTTTTTTTAAAAAAGACCTTTTCAGACCCTTCTTCAAGGCAGCTAAGTGGGCAATAGAGCTGCAGAAAGATGTCAACACTCTCCCACCATATAAAATATTGCGTATTAGCAACCATAAAATGGTTCTGCAGTTGCTCCGGAGCCTGAAGAAGAAGATTTGCACCTACCCTGAGGTGTCCTGAATTCGAGCTACCTTTGATCCAATTTAATTGTTTAACATTTCAGTAATTTTCTTTTGATATGCAGTAAAAGACATTTCTTGTGGAAGTTTCATTCCTTTAAAGAAAGACAAGATTTGGTCAAAATCACAAGTTAATAATTTGTATCATCAAGTACTATTTAATTGCAATTCCTCCTATATGTCTGCCTGTTAATCCTTGTGTTTTCCAATGAAATAGAAAGATAGTACGCCTGTAGATTGCCACTAAAAACTCTGCCAGAGATTCTTTGTAGGTTTAAAGACTTGTTATTACTTATGTAATTGGAACGATATTGTGTAATGAAATGCTCTACTATAATAATGAATCCAAAGGAGGCAGGAACTATCCAATTTATCTCCTAGTATTTAGTTTTTCTGTTTGGAGACAACTGAAATTACAGTCCTTACAACCTCTGCACAATATGTGGCAAGAATTAGCTCATTAACTGCAGTTCTCATACATAATATTCTTTGGTTTCCTCGTGGCCTGTGAAGAGCAGTTAATAGTCATTTCCCTCTCAGCAATGAGAATAGCTAAATTTATTTTAATAGTCATTATCACAACAGACCTTAGAGATTCCGCATCTTTTTCTTGACAGTCTACATGCTTTCTTACTTTACTCATGTGTTCTTATTAAGAGATGTATATGAATTTAATTGTTATGCTTCTGCAGGATGCAGTCAAGAAACCCTTTAAGTTAACGGCAAAATTGTTTTTAACTTCAATAAATTCTAGTCTTGTCCTTCACAGCTTTGAAATATGTATAGGCAGCTGTTATGCAGATGTTCCTACTTAATTATAAGGAGAGAGAAAAAAACCCTCTGAACTGGTTAGATTCTGCTGTGCATTCTGGACTTCCCATGAAGAACTTATAGATGTTCGATGTTCAATATATTAGAAATTTGTTACCTACAGATAGACCTCAACATTGTTTTGGGATACTGTTTTGAAATAATGGAAAGTTTTATGTGGAATTACATTCTTAGTTCTTCCCGAGTTTGTAACAAACAAAAAGTAAACAAAACAAAACCAAACCACAAAAAAGAACCTCCCCCTCACAAATTCCTCACACACAAACAGTATTTTCATTCTACTAGTCTCCAGTTTCTCAAATATACACAAATGACTGAACGCTAGAATATAAACATTAAGAAACGTCTCCACAGAGCAGAATTCAGGAATCCTTGGCTTTAAACACTAAGTATTTCTCAACCTAATAAAACCACAGACATTAAAAGATGATGAAAAAAAGTCAGCTGGAAGTAAATTAAACATGTCTTAAACAAGTGAAAAGGAGTACAGAGAGAAATATCAACAAGGTACTCAGTATTCTCAGGGTAGAACAGATATTATGAGACCACTGCAGTGATGTCAATAAGGTTTGCATTAACCCCCAGAAATGTGATTTATGAAAGCAATTTTATTTTGATTCTCTTGGTCTTGATTGGTCTTGATATTAGACATCTTCTACTGGCATGAATATCATCTTGCAGTTTGCAAGGACACAACAATAATAAATCCAAGGAGGGCAGGAACTATCCGATTTGTCTCCTAATATTTAGCTTTTCTGTCTGGAGGCCAGTGAAATCACAGTCCTCTCAATCTCTACACAACACAACTAAGGAAGCAGCTCAGTCAGAAGACACTGCTTATGTCTCAGCTGAACAGTAAGCTCCCTAGAGTATTTTGACTATATACCTGGAAGCGTCTAATTTTCTGTTCATCAGCTTAAAACTTTCCCTGGAATTATTCCTAGCTATGATTCTTGAGAAAGAAGTGTCTGCACCTTGTTTTTCTCAAGGTTCAATAATGTATGCCTGTCAGACTAGATTCCAGGCAAAAAAAGGGGCAAAGAAACCCTTCCTTGCCCTTTTACTGTGGCTCAAAGATTGAACAAACCTCCAGAAGGCAGGGGATTTGGATTTTATTCCTAGTCTTCAGGAATGGATTGAAAGACACGTGTTCTACCTCGTGAAATATAAAAAACAGGTTGTAGGTGCTGGAATGGAAGTCCATTCTGTCCTCCCAGAGCTATTTAACGTTGTGTACAGTTATTAAATATTCACTGGGAGAGGTAAGGATTTTCATAACTTCTAGTGCCAGAGCACTTTCCTGAGAGAAGGGAGACCTTGAGTTCTATTCTTGTTCTAATTAATATTTCATTAGCTCTATTAAATTCTCCGTGGCATACAGGCACGAAAAGCTACTCTCCAGCTTCAAGAAGGAAACCGAAATTCCTTCTCATAGTCCATTCAACTTCAGTATAGCTGAAAGTCCAAAAGCAGGAATGTCATCGTGGTTTGCTCACAATCTGTATCAAGAAAGCATAATCATAATCATATCTGGAATAACAATCTATTTCTTCCCCTCTTAGCAAGTAATTGATCTAGAGTGGAGGGGGGCTTGGGCCACAAATTCAAAAGCAAAACACAGAAACATAAGAGTATATGTCTAAGACCAGATACCTACTGTGTTCTGCACTGAGATGTCTTGATCCTTTTTGTCTGTAAGACCTTAAATAAATTACAGATAATTGAAAAGTTAGCACTAAGGTAAAAAAGCCTGAACATAGTATCTAAAAACTTTTGTTTTAATCATCAACAGCAGATTACAACTGGGAAGGAAAAATTGTTTTAAGAGAATAAAAAAGTTTTGAAGAAATATGAAAATCAGAGATCTTGAAAGCAGAATGTGAAAGGAAAACATCTTTGGGGAAATACTGTTTCTGTAAAACTTGGAGTTAGGAAGGGGAAGTTAAAAAATCAAAGCCAATATTATTTTATAACTCTTTAATGTTAATTCAGTATCATGTTGAAATAGTACTTCTGGCCTGAAAAAATCCCAAGTGTCAGCCCTGCTACTCTTATTTATCTCTAATTTGATATTTCACTTTCTATAGGTCATCTTCTGTGCTAAAGAGAGCAGAAATAAATGATGAAGGAGAGTATCTTAGAAAGCATTCTTTATCCTGAGTTCTGGTCTGCAGAGCATCAAAGGTGGTCTGTCACACGAGGTGGAAATTTAAATCAAAGACCCCAAATATTTACACACACAGGCAAGCAAACAAAACAGGCTAAATTAAATACAACCAAACATTCTAAGCTTTGCCTAGAATGTATTTGGTTATAGATGAAAGGCACGATAGGAACAATTAACAATATGGTGTGTGGATATTTTTGCAAAAGGAAAAGGCTGAAATACACATATGCATCTGATTCACATACGAAAACAACATCCGGCATAGCAGGTGCCAGACCTGCTGAGATACTACAGTACACCCAGAAAGTTACTTAGGGTTGCTAGGATAATGTGGAACATTTTGTTCGTTCTGTGGATGTGTTAACCTCATCACTCATTCTGTGTATGTCTAGTTTGAAACAACATGAATTAATCATCCCCAGTTAATACTTTGTACTCATCCATTTATTTGTATGAATGGTTTCAGTGCCTACTTATTATTTTTCTTTGTCCTAGTCACCTAATCTAAAGGTTTTTTTCTGAGTCTTTCAGCAAAGGTAACAGGTTATTATTTGCAAATCAGAAACTGATTGTTTAGCAGAGTTACAGGGACAAGCAGAATACCAGAATCTTTGGGTTTCTCTCTCTCAGATGAGTGCAAACAGATTTTATATCTTTGACTGCCTCTAGATTGCATCACGCAATCCGAAAACTCTTTGACAGCATTTCTGGGCTGGCTTCCGCTTACCAACAGTGTTATCAACCAGGCGTCATGAAGTGGTGTGGTTCTGAGCACTTTTCTTCTGCCTCCTGTGACAATAGATGGTAAAGAAAAGAAGAAGGATACATGTTTGGGTATTTCTACTTACAGATATCAGAAAAAGGCAGTGACTGACTGCTCCTTCTGAAGCATAAAAACATTTTTTACCAGACTCTTAGGAGTGAGGGCACTTGGTGGATTTTCCACATGAACTCCAGTCTTTCATGGCTCCAATGGCATGTACTCAAGCACAAAGCGATCTTCTTCAATCTACCTTCTCCAGCATAAGCACACAAAAACTTATTAGAAGCCCTTATAAAACATTGTATTGACATTATAGTCAGTTCTCTTCATAGAAAAAGATAAAGAGAACTTAGCATTGATGAGAGTCCCTGTTTATATTGTTTATAAACCTGCAGAAGATACTTATATATTGTGGTCAAAATGGCATAAGAACAGCAAACAAATAAAAGGGGTGTTTTTTGTTGTTAAGTTGAATAAATTGAACAGTTTCTAAAATATGTCAGAGTAGTACAGAGAACCAGTCCAAGGGGCTGATGTGTTTCTAATTGATCTGGAGCCGTCAGATGGCTGTGCGTTGTACACAGCTGGAAATGCAGTTGCCCTTGGCTTTGAGATGGTCTGTATGAAGCCTTGGTTTCTGCAGAGCATTTAGCTTTTAATGGAATGCTAAGTAAGTAATTTGTGACTTTCATTAAAAATCCAGTGCAACAAAAACCAAACCAATTCTGATTAGGAAAAAGAGGAAAATAACCCACTCTTTAAGTTGGTTTAGTCCCATAGCTATCTGTTATCCCACAGGTATCTGTCGTCATCTCCTGTAGGGTTTTGATATTTCATCCTAACATAAGAAAATATATTCCAGAAAGGGAATTCCAGATACACAGTATCTTGCCTGGAGATTTGCTCCTTTCCTCTCAAGCAGCCTACTGCCTTTCAGCTGATATCAAATCAGACATTGATTCAGTGAAAGGACCAGCTATGGGAGCCAGGCATTTTGATGCTCTGAAGCCCACATTTTAAAGAATTTGGTATTTAAACCCAGGCCCTGATTTCTAAAGGAGCTCAGTTCTTGTTCAGGCAACTCTGTAAAGCAGAAGTTGCAAGAGAACTCAACACCGTGGTTATCACTAGGGAAATAAAATACTGCTGCATTTGCAGGTGTTGAATTTTTGTGCAAAGTTGGGCTGTAAAGCCGCAAAGTAAAAACCAACACTTCTGAAGCATAAAACAACAGCAACAATGAAGAAGTTTAATCACAATCTTTTAAAACGTTGTTGTCCTTCAGGCTGCAAACACTAAAAATGCTCATTTTTGTGGGTATAAAGACACAGATGAAAGAGTTGTCTTATTCCACCCTTAGAGATTTGGAGCAGTGAGCAAAATGTCATGATGACTATGATTTTTTCAATGTTTTAAAACAGGTTAAGTGGATTTAAATGTTTTGGAATGTTAAAACACCACATGAAAGTACAACAATGATGTGCTGAGGGAGGTACAGCATCATAGCAGTCGTACAAAAATTTCCAATAGTGAAAACTGAAGTAGAAAGGTTGTTGATTTTTATTTCCCATTATGTTTCTACCAGGTGGAATAGATACATTTGCCTCTGCAAAATGAAATTCTAGTCTGAGAGCCATAATCTTTTTTTAGAGGGTTAACACTTATCATGAATATTTAGGTGTGCAAACTTCTGACTCACATAAAACGTCCTCAGGCTCCCACTTTCCTGCTACTGAATCATAAAAGTGCATAAAATCTTTCACTGCACAGATTTGACATTCAAATGCTACATGTCTAAGGTGTACTTGTAGTCATCCCCATATGCTTTCTTAACTACAGATGCACAAATAGCTATCAGCTACTGAGCCCTGCTGGAAATTGGTCCTAGGCCAGCCTCTATGCAGGGATTCAGCCCAAATCCCTGCTTCAAGCTCTGCTTATGCATTTTATTCAACCACTTTTCACAGAAACTGTGCATGTTTTCAATGGGAAATGGAGGCTCATCCATATCTCTGCCAGCTGAAGAATGTACCAGTGGCACAGAAAGTCATGTTGATAGCCTATCTACTCTTTTCTTTCACCTACCAATTGTTTTAGATCTTTTCACATAAAGAGAAACAGCTTTAACAGAAAGAATGCTCAACCCTCTCTTGCTCAGGGGCTAGAGTAATTTCTAGAGCTGTGACTTTGGGTTTCCACAGGTGGAAGTTATCATGGAGAACGGCATATTTTCAGTGAGCAGTGTTTGAGTGTACTCAGCGTGTTATGCTTCCATTTTGCCTGTGACAAGTCTATGTGCCACACAGCTTGTATTACTTCAGGCTAGTTCTTTCAAAGTTAAGGAAAGGTGAGTTCAAGATATTTGTTTAGGGACCAATTGATCTCCTTTTGAACTTTGAGATTTTTCCCATGAACTGCTGTCCACTGGCCAATTCCCTTTCTGTTTTGATCTTTCTGATTGCAAAGTTGGATGATCCCATTGTTGCACGTTTTAAAAAGAAAAGTCTATACAGGTATATTCAGTATCTTGCTTAAAGCATTCCACTAAAAATCTACGTTACTAGTGTGAGAGACTTGTATTAAATCTAACATAATGGTTTTAATGCAAGTCTAAATGCCAAATGTCTGTTTTATAAGTCCATTGGACTTTAAAATGTATTTAATTGAAGGAAGGAATTCAAGATTCATCTTGTCACCCACATTGTAGGTATAATACAGAATAGAGTATCTAATCATTCCTCTAATAACAGCACATTCATATTTTCCTTTAAAAAATACCATTCTATACAATACTAAAAAGCAAATATATGCTATTCTTCAAATACACCAGGTACAAAAATTTCAGGGTTATTTCTAGAATATACCAACTACTGACAACTATTAGTGATGTTACAAGTCTGATACCTTCTTATGGTAGAGCGAAGAAATGATGGGATTTGGCAACCCATGCCTTCATCCATACACAAAAGAGTGTTGGGTTTTATTCCTGATTCAAACACTGACTTCAACAATTCTTTGATCTAGTCTTCCTTCTCTGTGTTGACTGAGGATCTCGAGAGCAAGAATCTTCTCAATGTGTGTTACAACAGCAGCCACAAAAATGAAGCCCACAGCTCAAATGCTATGCTTAGGTATGTCCAGAACTAATACAATTAGAAAAGCGGCATTAATTTTCTCATACAGAACCAAGTGGTATCCTATTCACTTATTTGGTGAAGAGTTCTGTGGGCCAGAATTCTATTACTTGGTCGTGTATTAAAACAGGAAATTTATTTTAGCAACACTGTCACTGAGTTCCACGCTCTATAAGCTCAGTGTCAGAGCCAATAGTATCTGGCAGGAGAAGGTAACTAGAACCTCACAGAATTTGCGCAGAAGGAAGGCAGCTTAGCAAGTGCTAGCTGTTCAGACTGTCTGCAAATATACTCAAGTGTTCCAAATTAAATTGCTCCATTAGATTGCAGAATAGTTTACTAATCCACAGAACTGTTGTTTTCTGACAGAATCTGCTTGCCATTAATTCAGGATTCAAGGAGAAATATAAACCCTCTTGACAGTGTGAGGCATCTGGAAAACATGAGGGTCAGTGATCGCAATCAGTATTTTGGTTTGTTTTCTAAATTTAAACTTCTCTGGAGTATATTTTTTTTCTCTCTATTTGTCTCTATGTCAAAGAATTACTAATTCCACCAATATTTGCAATAATATTCTTAGATATTATCCATATAAATATCAGCAAAATTAATACAGGTTCTTCTAGCTGTTTGGAGGATGCTCCATGCCTTCCTCCATGCCTATTGTTACCAGTTCTGCTTGTAAAGGATTCTCCCCACGAAGCTTCAAATCAACTATATCTTAGTGTCTTCGTACTGGTTCAACTCCTATATGTACTGTGATCTTCTGTATCTGCCAACTTGTGAACTTTCCACTGATTTTCCTCCCAGATTAGGTCTGACCTCTGGGTCCTGGTTCACCTGCAGCCTGTGGGGCCCTGCTCCTCACTGCCCCATCCCTGGGATGAGCACAGAGCAACACTGGAGAAGGACAGAGAGCAATTTTCTTCACTGCTAAGTTGTATGTGATCATTACCTGGACATAATGAAGTATCACAAGACCTGTAATATTATATTTCGTAAGGTGAGAATGTCAGGATTTGCCTTTGTATTATTAAGTTCATAATCCTTATGATAATGGAGGGAAGCTTAACTTTTCATATGCACCACAAAGAAAATGAAATGAATCCCAGATGTCCTAACATTCTAAAGATTTTCTGAGGTTCAACAGATGACTATTTAAGTGCTTCCTATTGGCAGTACTGGGTATATATGGCTTGTTGGAAATTATTTTTTTTTTTTTGTGAAACGTGTTTTCTTTGGAAAAGTTTATTCATCTAAACCAAAATATTTTTTCGGAAAAGGTAATTTTCAAAAAGTTTCTTGAACATTTTTAAACATGTTATACTAACACTTTTAAACTCAAACATTTCATGTTCTGAACCAAACACTCTGCTAGGAATTGAAACTAGTACACAGAGTAACTTGATGTGTGTCACACTGACAAACATTCATTTAATATGGAGAAAACTTTGATTACCTGACCTAGCTGTACCTACTTTTTTTTCCAATGGCACTTCATTAGACTACTTTCCAGATCTTCCTTAAGAAGTACCTCTTCTCTTGAAAGGGGAAAGAAAAAAACCAAAAGCCATCAGCTTACTGATGGTTTTATAATGTGCGTATAATGGTGATGTGTAGAGCAGAATTTCTGGTCCCTGAATTTCTAATACTACAGTTAGAAAGAAAGGATTTCCGATACTTACTAACAGGCAAGTCAAAACCTATGATTCTTCCTCCCTCTGAGCCCCAGAATAAAACAGGTTTAAAGGAGAAAATCGAGGAAGTGAAAATAAAACATGCACAGGTACAGGCTGGTGAGGTTGAACAAAGTTTCATGCTCTGTTGTTACCTAAATTTGGAGCATATCCTTTCAGTAATTGAGTTTAGCAATTTTTAGCAAATATTTAACAGCTTATGTTATTTATTTAAACGAAATTCTCCAGCATAGTATTGTCCCATTTTGAGTACAGTAATGAAGTAGACCTGCAGTTTGGATTGAGGAATTAAGAAATTTGGAATAAAATCAGAATGGTATAGGTGGTTTGGAATCTCCTGTACTGTAGCATTCTTTTGACCTAAGAAATTCTATCTGTTTAAATTTCTCCCTGTATTTCAAACATAGGTTTCTTAGATCTAATTTGAAGAGGCGAAAAGCTAATGCAAAAGGAAAGGTTGGATATGTTTATATGTAAACTACAAAGATATTAAAGCCTTTTTTGTGGGGTATGGGAGAAAAGATGGAGGTGAAATTTTGTGACTCTCCTTCTGCTAGAAACAGCTTTTTTTGAAAGAAGCCAAAACTAGTTGTCTGGTGTCGTTTCAGATTCTTGTGTCTTGAATGCTGTTCCTTAGACCTTTTGGAAACAGCATTATTAGGTAAAAGTCCTGTTATTACTCTTACTCAGGAGATGCTAAATCTCCAAGTGACCTGAAGATCACAAATCAGTATGCTGTAGTAAAATACCGGAATGTAACACATCATTCTTTAAAATGCATGTCTGTTGCAACATATGGAATTTAAACAAACTCAAATACAGAAACTAGCTGAGATTTACGTTCGCAAATATTTCTTATTTAAACATCTGGTGTTTTCAACAGCAGGAGTCTGTTAACTGTGCCCTTCTCGTAAGTATAGCAGCGAGGGAGAGCTAAGAATATGTGGAAATGAAGGGCAACCAACCTTTTCCAAAAGAGTGTCTTGAATGTTTGGTTAGAACCAAATTTCCACTTCTGAACTTTCCCTTTTGTTAGGTGGAATGATGGAATTCACAAGCCAGCCAAAGACAAAAGAAGACCATGAGAGAATCCAGGAGGCAGTGTAGATTAGCTTTTAGGAATCATGCTGCAAGCTTTTCCTTCCACTTGCAGAAATAAACAACAGCACACATATCAAAAAGAAATCCTAGTGAAAAGAAGAAAATTGGCATTTGAACCATGGGCAGCCATGGTGTTTTTTTCACAGGGCACTCTTCAGACCACTACATGCCACCTTAGCGCCCATTCCTGCAAGTATTTACACAGGATCATATTGGAATAGCGAAAATTACCTAGGATGGCTTCTTGTGCCACCCAGACTGGGGTATTACTTAGTTGTTAGAAGCTGCATTTTTCAAAGATGAATTTCTCAGTTGAGGAACAAACACAGTGGAAGAGAAGCCTCAAAGAACTTCTGGGATGAAGAAGGGCAATGACAAAGTGCTATATTAAGTGGATGTGTTGGAACAGAGCGAGATGTGATGTTCCACTGCCAGCTCATCTCAGCATTCAGAAGTTTATGGAAATATGAATTGGAGATTTGGACAGGAAGAAAGAAGGATAACTTTACAGCTGTGATTGAACATACCCAAACTAGCTGTGAACTAGCTGGCTATTTTATCCACTAGTTTTCTCTAGCAGTGAAGCCATTAGCACACTCCAAGTTCAACAATTTGTTTGCATTTTCCGCCAAATGTTCAGTTACTGCAGCTTTCCAACCGTGTTGCCTCAGCAACACTGCTGCCAGTGTCTCAGCTGGAAGTTTTAAAGGTAGTTCAAATATGTTTATATGAAGAATAAAATAAATTAAAAAAAAAACCAACCCAAAACCTAAAAGATTCTGTCAAAACTGATGAAAAAGAATCAGAATTTAGTTGTCTCTGCTTTGGCTGCTTGACCAACTTTTGCCTCTGACTAGCTTCTTGAAATGTCTTTACATGGTATCTCAGAAGGCAAGGGTTACTATGTGAGGATTAGGAAGCACCGAACTAGTTCTTTCATAAAATGAATCTGCTTTTATGGTCTGAGATTAAAGGCTCACAGGTTATACTACCTGATTCCCACCTGCTCCCTCCTATCTAAACATTAATTTTCACACATGGCAACAGCGTCTGTTCAGATTTTTCTGTATTCCTATTCTACCTTTGGTTATAATCCTGTGAAGATATTCAGAAGCAAATAGAATTTCCAGACTTTTTCTTCTACTAATTATTTCCCAACTATACATTCCAGACATAAGTAATTTTTGGTATAGTGTGACCTTATGTTTTTTTCCTACTTTTTTCTGCTTTAATGGTTTTGCCTTGGGCTTACATAATAGATTTCGAAGGCTGGCTTTACTACACTAGAACACCTTGTTAACTCACATTCCTATCAGGGTGTTTCATCTTAAAAGAAGATTGCTCCATCAAAGCTACTTATCAGTAAAATTTCAAAGATGCTTACATGAAATCAGGGATGGCAACTTAGGTTTCCTTCAGCTCCACAGAAAGTATAACAATGGTGCTCTCCTTTCTAATTTTGTCCTCAGAACTTTTTGTACTACTTATCAGAACAGCTGAAGAGTAGTAATCAGAAAAACATCTTTCCTATAGCAAAGCCAAAAAGTATCTAATAAACCGTTCTGAGTACAAAAATAGTTATTACAGCCAGAGCGGACTTTAAGCTCTGATATCTATGTTAAATGCCTGCACAAATAAGATGAATGTTTTGTTTGCCACATTTGTTCCATGTGTATGTGCTGGTTTTGCTTGGGAAAGAGTTAATTTTTTCATAGTAGTTCATATGGGGCTATGTTTCTGATTTGTACTGGAAACAGCATTGGTTTCTAAAACACAGGATGTTTCAGTTATCCCTGAACAGTACTTTACACAGAGTCAAAGTCATTTCTGCTCCTCACGCTACCCTGCCAGCAAGTAGGCTGGGAGTGCGCAAGAAGTTAGGAGGTGTTACTCCAACTGACCAAAGGAATATTTCATACTGCAAGACATCGTGTTCAGCAATAAACTAGGGGGAAGTCTGGTGGCGGGGAATGTTGCTCAGGGACTGTCTAGGCATTGTGAGTTGGTGGTGAAAAACTGTTTTCATTTGTATGGCTTGTTTGTCTTGGGTTTTATTTCTCTCTGTTATTTTCCTTTTCATTACAACTTATTATTGTTATCATTAGTGTTGTTGTTGTTGTTACCATCGTGGCTATATTTAAATTATTAAATAGTTTTTGTCACAACCACAAGTTTTCCACACTTTTACCCTTCCAATTCTATTCCCCGTCCTGCTGAGAGGGAGTGAATGAGTGGCTGTGCAGTGCTTAGTTGCTGGCTGGGGTTAAACCACAACAATATCCAAACTGCGTATGACTTATTTACACATTGTGTTGTAAAAGGAGGGAAAATGTTGACATGAATTCATTGTAACAAGAGGCAAAATGAATACAGTTATGCAAAGGTCCCAAGTTTCTTGTAGTTTATTTCTGAGTTCTATATATGACTTTATAGAGCAGTTTTCACTAGTTTCCCTGAATCTATTTCCTCTAACTTGAAGGGTTTGGGTTTTTTTTTTTTTTTTTTTCCTGTATTTGGTTTCTAATTTTACTTAGAAATCAAATGACAATCTACAATTCCAACTGTACACTCACATTTTAATATATACCTAAAGGATATTGAATGTTATTTTTCATGACAGTCTTAAGGGGTGCATAAGTAGTGCGTGGTATCTTATCTAGGAGGAAATAAATTTGAAAACATATCATAGAATCATAGAATAGTTAGGGTTGGAAGGGACCTTAAAGATCATCTGGTTCCAACCAACCAATGACGGTCAGGGACACGTCCAACTAGATAAGGCTGCCCAAGGTCCCATCCAGCCTGGCCTTTTAGGGAAATATCAGCTTAAATTAGAGGAAGTTAAGAATAAATGAAAAAGAGGAAGCTATTTTTTTTTTTTATCCTTCCATATACTGCATGTCAAGTAACCTTGAATTTACTATGCACTTGGGATGTGTCTCCCCATTCTCTGAATAAATTTATATTCAATCACAGGAGACACTTTTTCATGAAGGATCACTCCTGTCTCTTGGCGTGATACAGAAAGAAAAGTTAATAAATTACATGTAAGGTTTCAACATACAGGCAAATTACCTGTAATAAATCGTTTTGTTGGAAGTGATACTTTTGATCTCACGGAAAACGTTAAGTACCTTAAACCTGCTCACCCCTTAATGAAAAAAGTTTACAAGAAGCTGGAGAACACATTGCATATGCTTTGCAAGAGGTGCCCCATGACAATTTATCATGTAGCTACACATTCATGAGTCTAAACCCTGACAATTCTGGAGGGAATGACTTGTTTCTGTGCCTTTTAGACCACGTTAGAGGAAACAGGGCTGGGTGAGGTGGCATAACAATGTTCCAATACTCTTCTACAGTTGTCAAACCACCCCGCCTTGATCTGAAAGCTGCTCAGAAACAAGACTCCCTATAAATGTAATAATTCACTATCATTGATGCTGCTGCCTCTCTTAATTCTATAAAGCAAAGAAAATGAAAAGAAAAAACACAGAGCAAAACTAACCCAGAGTGCAGAGGTGACTTCATGAAGCTGAGGACTGCTATCCAGCAATATATCTTCCCATTATCAGCAGCAACTAACAGTAACAGCTTCTGCAAAATCTGCCTCAGATATGGTAGTCATTGATTGATGTGTCATTGAAATATTTAAATTATGCCTAGGAAACTCTTTAATGTTTATTTTCCCTGAAATTTAGCTTTTGTCAGTACTACAGAGAGGAGAGGAGAGGAGAGGAGAGGAGAGGAGAGGAGAGGAGAGGAGAGGAGAGGAGAGGAGAGGAGAGGAGAGGAGAGGAGAGGAGAGGAGAGGAGAGGAGAGGAGAGGAGAGGAGAGGAGAGGAGAGGAGAGGAGAGGAGAGGAGAGGAGAGGAGAGGAGAGGAGAGGAGAGGAGAGGAGAGGAGAGGAGAGGAGAGGAGAGGAGAGGAGAGGAGAGGAGAGGAGAGGAGAGGAGAGGAGAGGAGAGGAGAGGAGAGGATCTTATAGCAACTTTCCAGTACCTGAAAGTGGCCTACAAGGAAGCTGGATAGGGACTATTCATAAAGGCTTGTGGTGATAGAATGAGGGGGAATGTGTATAAACTGGAGAGGGGCAGATTTAGACTAGGCATTAGGAAGAATTTCTTTACCATGAGAGTGGTGAGGCACTGGCCCAGGTTGCCCAGGGAAGCTGTGCCTGCCCCATCCCTGGAGGTGTTCCAGGCCAGGTTGGATGGGCCTTAGGCAGCCTGAGCCAGTGGGATGTCTCTGCCCATGACAGAGGGGTGGAACTGGATGATCTTTAAGGTCCCTCCCAACCCTAACTGTTCCATGATTCTATGATTCTACAGAAACAACCTTAAGTTTGACTCTTTTCTGTAGACAATAACTTGATATGCATTCATGTGATGAGCTTTGCAAGTGAAATAAACTGTTATCTATTAAGTCCTACTTGAATCTACACAGAAGAATTTTTTCTGTCTGTAGATTTTGTTTTCCTCTCAAACATCATGTCTCTGTCTGCAATTCAGACCTTACTATTTATTAGTACAGTATGTTCCTCTGCTTCGACTGCTGTGGCACAGGTATACGACATTGACTTGATGCCTTAGCAAACAAATGAGTAAAAGAATAATCAGGTAGTTGATAAAAGGATTGCTAGTTAGACTCTGACCTTTATAATACTTTGCAAATACCGGTTCATTTAAGGTTACCTTGTTCATGCAAAGTGAGAACTTCTTGTGATGAGGCTCCAGATCCAGCCTGTTTATTGACAGGATGGATTTCAAGAGCAATTTCATCTAGTTGAAATTATGAAACACCTATTACAAAAGGATGTTGTTTAATCTTAAGCTTCTTCACCAACTTATCCTGTAGCATTCAAAGGAGTACAAACTGAGAGTAGAGTAACAGAATAAATTTTATCATAGCTATGGTTTCTTTACAGAAAAGCTACTGTAATAACTTGGCCTCATTAAAATAAATACGAAAATAAACTCATGGATATCTGCAGCTGCAAAGATGTCCTTTTAATAGCAGATGACCTTTATAAGCTGCAGATAGGATCCAAGTTACCCCTAATCAATACCAAATCCTGCTCTTGGTGCTTAATTGCTGCTGAGATAGCTTTACCCTGAACCACGGAGAGAGGACTTTGGGTCAACCACTGTCACTTGACTGCAGACTTAACACAACTAATTCACTTGGTAAAATATCAACTTAATCAAGGATTCTGTGCACCAGGTGGAGTCAGTCAAGATCCTTAAGTTGATGTACTTTTCTGCCATGAAATACTGAGAGAAATACTAATTCATGTGAATATAAGAAAAAAAATGAGCAATAAAAATATCCCTGGGAGGGTTCCTTGGTCTCACTAGCATAGACAAGGAGTAGGTAATTTCTTCAGGCCAAAGAGAGATCAGAAAAGCTCCAGGGGATGCTTTCTACAACAACATGACTAGTCAGACCAGACTAGATGGAGAGTCTAGATGAAGAGGAAGACGTACTGGAAGACAAATACTTTGACAGATATGAGGGCTAGGAGGGCATCCAATAGGATTATAAAGCATACAATAGATTTTAGCAAGTAGGTGACAGGAACAGCAAACAACCATGTACGATGGCAATGAGAGGGCAGAGTCAGACACGAGGAATGAGGTACTAAGACAGCAGTGGGGTCAGAACTGAAGCAGGTGTGATAGAAGGAGCAACCTAGATAGAAGAGCAGAAATCAGGCACTTGAGAACAAGAAGCTTGCCTACATCCAAAGACACTGAGCAGGAAAAAATCAAGCTGTACAGTCCCATCACATACCTTGTATTACAACATTGATCAACCTCCTGGGCAAACATGCAGCTGCAGCTATAGTACATAATCGTCACAATAACAGGTTGCAAGCAGGTGCAGGGCTCACACCCTTTGCAAACCAAGGCAAAGGTTTCCAATAATGAGAGAGCTGGTGACAAATCACATCGTGGTCTTAAATCACAGAGAGAGATGCAGTCTGTTTCTCTCCACCACCCAAGACCACTGATGGGGAAGGAGACCCAGGTTCCTACACAAAGATTGTAAAGCATGTGCAATGAAGAACATGGGTTTCTAAGGGTGGATTTAATTGTGGGGTCAGAAGGAGGGCTGAACTGTCAGAACTGCATGGAAATATGGTTTCTATTCTAAAAAAAAAAGTCTAAACAGAACTATAAGTCAAACTGGAAATAAAAGCTGTTATATATCGTATCCAGAACTGCACAGGATTTGGGAAGGATGGCCAAATAATTTTATTAATTTCTTTATCAGAAGAAACACTTGTTTTGATATATTGAAATGTCAGTGAATTTTTTCTTTAACACTCCTATTTGCATAATCCCTTATGATTCAGAGTTGCAGACATTTATATAATAGGAAACACAAGCAGAAAAATTCCAGATGATGCATTTTGAATTTCTAATGGCATTAGTTAGGAACAGAAGGATGAAGTGCTTGATTCTCTGAAAAAATAGCTGGACTTATTCATTTCCATATACTAGCTAAATTCTTGGATATCAGCCATGAATATGATCATCTAAAATACAATTTAATAGGGGATAGCAGAAAGAAATGCCAGGGGGTTGTTCAGTCTGCTGAGGAGTGGGCTAAAAGTTGTCATAGAATTGTTCGGTTGGAAAAGACTTTTGAGATCATTGAGTCCAACCGCACATCTCCACTACTAAACCATATCCCTGAGCACCTCATCTACCCATCTTTTAAATGCTCCCAAGGATGATGATTTGACCACATCCCTGGGCAGCCTGTTCCAGTGCCTGATAACCCTTTCAGTGAAGAAATTTTTCTTGATATCTAATCTGAACCTCCACTGCACAACTTGAGACCATTCCCTATAGACCACAACTATATTGGTGTTCAAAATACGTAGATTTCTTAGCATCCAATCTGGTGCTTAATGTTGACCTGCAATTGCTCTGATGTATAGACATGATTTTTTTTATATATAATTTTTTAAATTTATTCTAAAATATTTATATTAACTTGTCACTTTAGTTGTGGAGGCAGTATTTCTTAACTATTAGTATTTGTTATTTGATAACCAAAGAGTTTATAATATCGCAGAAGTTCACATAATCCTGTGTTCCTCTGACTATCTGGACTGTTTATGAAGTTTCCCAGCAAGTATTTATACAGTCTATCTCTTTGTACAACTGCCGTCTAATACTCTCAAAGACGTGGCCTCCATGTGCTTATACCACATCTTCAGCTCATCTCAATTCATGTAGGAGACACCATGCCTACTATTAGCAATAGACACAATAACATTTTGGAATATAATAGCTGGGATTAAAGATAAATAAAAGTACAAATGAGTTTCCGAACTAATTCGATTTTTTTTTTTCCTCTGGGGGGAAGGGGGAAGGATAACACAGAAATAATATGCTACACTAATAAACAGGAATGCATTTTATTTCTAAGCTTATATGTATTTTTGGGGGGGTTATTTTTTCTTCTCCTCTCCATGAATTTTTCTCTCCTACTATTGTTAGCTCCCTAGAGGTCTTTTTATTTTGTCTGACAGATAATAGAGGTTTTACAAACATTTCATCCGTAATTTCATTAACAATTTTTATTAGAAAATAAAATTTAAAACAAGGCGGTGGCACAATATGGAGATACCTGAGTTAGCTTCGAGTGAGCTCAACACGTGAAGAGAGCTTTCTGCCTAAACATATTGCATCCTGTGAATAGCACTGCACTGTGAGATGAAAATGCACCTGAATATTCAAGTTAGTTTTAGATTCACGTACTTTAGTTAATTGCATGAGAAAATCCTAATTTTCTGCCAAATATTTACCCTGGAGGTATCAAATGCTAAAGTGAAAAGCTACAGATACTTCTTTTCATCAGGAAGAGGTGATATGCAGAAGTAATCCTTGCTTATGAAAAGTCAATGAAGCTTTGTTGCAGGACTAACAAAATCAATTCCAGCACTCATGCAGTAGGAGCTGAACAGAGTGGAAGTAATTAATATGACCTGTAGAACACCTGACCCCTGACAAATCCTTGTACACAGTACTTGGACTGCTGATAGAAAGCTAGTAACATCCACAATTAACTAAAAGCTCCTGAAAAAACCCACCTAATTTTGCATGTAATATATAGTAATAGAAACACGTGGCTGGAGAACAAAATGCAAAACCATCAGGGAAATTGAAATACCAATAGGAAAACTTGAAAAAGAAAACAGTATAAAGTGTGAATAACTTTTTTAAAGTAGCTTGACGGAATTGCTCAAATAATGGCCTGAGTAGTTAGTATTATTGATGGATATTAGTAACGCAGGCTGTATATGCATGACCATGCACAATCCAAAAAATAAGTGAAAATTGCCAGAATGTAACAGATTTTTTTCATCTCTTTGAAAGCATGGCTATCATCAAAGCAATATTTCAGAAGTTTATGAGGCCAAGCTTGAAGCCTTTTCTGTAGGAAAAACTCATACTTGGAAATAAAATTGTTTCAGTATTTTGAAGGGAGCAAAGCTCATGATGGCAACGGAAAAACAGAAACAGTCCCTCCCCCAGGGTTTACATGGGTATAAACCTGAGCTTTAAAAGATTAAGCTCTCAGTCTCGATGTACAAGATGTTGGAGTTAGGGGGAGTCAAGAGACCACGTTGGCTAAATCAATACCTCTCAGCCAAACTGAAACAGAAAACCAAATGGCACAGGCAGCGGAGACAGGGGTAAATGTCCTGGGAAAATTATAGTAATATAGCCTAAGAGTGCAGGGAGGGGATAGGGAAAGCCAAGACACAGCTGATGCTCAATCTGGTTAAGGATGTGAAAAATTACAAAAAGAGTTTCTTTAGGTACATAGGCCAATAAAGACGAAAGAAACTGCACTCCTTCAATGAGGAAAATGGTAGACCTGATTACAGCTGACATGGAGAAGGCTGAGTTACTAAACAATTTTTTTACCTTGGTCTTCACCTGCAAGTGCTCTAGCCATGACAAACAACTCACAGAATCCAAAGCCAGGGACTAGGAGAAAGAAGCACTCCCCAACATAGGAGAAGATCAAATTTGAGACCACTTAAGAACCTGAATGTGTACAAGTCCATAAGATATGATGAGATGTACCTGAGGGAACTGGCAGGTGAAGTTTCTAAGTCACTATCCATCGTATTTGAGAAGCTGTGATAGTCCAGTGAAGTTCTCTAGGAAGAGTCAAAGACATTATCTACCTCAACTTGTGCAAAGCATTTGACACTGTCCTGCATGACATTCTTTTGTCTAAATTGGAGAAACACAGATGTGATGGATAGACCACTCAGTGGATAAGGAATTGACTGGATAGTCACATTCAAAGAATTGTGGTCAATGGCTCAATGTCCAAGTGAAGAACAGCAACAAGTGGCATTTCGCGGAGGTCGATATTGGGACCGTTGTTGTTTAACATCTTTGTTAGAGACATGGTCAGTGGGATTGAGGGCACCCTCAGCAAGTTTGTCAGAAAGTTCAACAAGGCCAAGTGCAAGGTCCTGCAGCTCGGACAGGGCAATTCCAAGCACAAATACGGCCTAGGAGAATGGATTGACTGTAGCCCTAAAGAGAAGGATTTGGTGTTCTACGTGGATGAGAAGCTCAACATGAGTTGGCATGCTTGCAACACGGAAAACCATCGATATCCTGGGCTGCATTCAAAGAAGCGTGACCAGCAGGTGGAGGGAGGTGACTTTTCCCCCCTCTACTTTGCTCTTGTGAGACCTCACCTGGAGTTCTACATTCAGTTCTGGGGTCCTCAGCACAGGAAGACATGGATCTGTTAGAGCAAGTCCAAAGAAGGGCCACAAAGATGAAGGGGAGGCTGGAGCACCTCCCATGTAAGGACAGGCTGAGGGAGCTGGGGTCCAGAGAAGAGAAGGCTTTGGCGAGACCTTGTAGCAGCCTTCTAGTACATTAAGGGGGACTACAGGAAATCTGGGGAGGGGCTTTTTACCAGGGAGTGCAGTGATAGGATAAAGGGTGAAGTTTTTAAGCTTAAAGAGGGGAGATTTAGATTACATATTAGGAAGAAATATTTTCCCGTGTGGGTGCTGAAGCACTAGAATATGTTGCCCAGAGAAGTCATGGATGCCCCAGCCGTGGTGGTTTTCAAGGCCAGGCTGGATGGGGCTTGGAGCAACCTGAATTAGCAGAAAATGTCCCTTCACATGCAGGGGGCATTTCAGTAAGAGGGCTGCTCTGAGTGCTGGACTTGCAATGGAAAAAAAACTCCTATAAACATGAAACTGAAAAAACCCAACCCCTAACCTAAAGTGCAAATCACTCTTAATAGTTACTGTCATGAAAATACATGAAAAGACCTTTGTCAGTCCCTTGCTCAAAACCCTCAAGTATTATGCTAATATATGGACTCCATCTCCCTTTTAGAATCAAGTTTCTCAATGAATTTTTGGATAGCTAAACTGTAGTGTGGAGATTCTTCATAAATTTCTCCTGAGTGATAGTGATTGATAAAAGAGTAATAGCTCATTGACTTTAAATTAAACAAGACTCATCATATTTATTCAATTGATGTACGTATGATTAACATTGTGTACCAAAAAAATGCTGGTGAAATAAAACACTTTACTCCTGGCATGGAAGAGAGAGTGTGTGGAAGCCTTCACAGGACTGCAGAACACCAACATGTGTAAAGTTCCACCATGTATCACTTGCTAAGATAGCTAACCTGGTATCTAAGAATGACTAACTTGACCCAGCAGGTTCAGTCTCACTGGAACAAAAAAATTATTTCAAACACTTGCTATTGATTTTTCCAGTTCAAATGTTTCCTAAAATCTCGCTAAAGCTATGCTGTAAACTCAACCTTCTACTTGTTCTGCAAGATACTACATGTAATAGATATATTTATTATATGCTACTGAAATTTTAAACCCCCGATTTTATTTTATTTTTTTCAAGGCACTTCAAAGAATTCTCCCTCACAAAAAAATTAGGGACTAGATAGGGAGTTAACAGCAACACATCTAAACAAATCTGGATATAGGTCTCTGCGTATTTTGTGGTGTTGCTAGAGTTGGTTTCTAGACTATACAAAATATTAACCAGAACTACTAAAACAGACTACTTCGTCAGCTGCTTTGTGGCAATATTCCATCACAGCACCATGATGGCAAGGAAAAAACAGAATTGTGATTGGGAAAGATGAAATGAGAGTTGGAAAGTTGAATCACAGAAGTTTAGTACAAACTTATGGTCTTATTTTTTTCTCCTGGTACACATCTGGATTGAAAGGGCAATATTATTGACTACAGCAAGTTCAGTTCTATTCTCTAAAGAGTGCTGACTTAAGCTAAGGCTTTGAGTATCTTAACTGAAGGCTTTTCAAGAGCTGATGCAAGTGACAAATTACACCAATAATTTATTTGCTTTACAAAATGTAAACACCATTAGGAGCAGCACCTTGGAACATAAGATTTCATTTCTGAATCCTATACCTCTATTATCATGTCATTTCTCACCATACAAATTTACAAAGCTTTTATATGCTGAAAAACTTGAAGCTTTTTTGTTCCCATTAAGCTCAAGGATATTGTGAAGACTTTTTCCCTTCTAACTAGAAATGTTATTTACAGTCTACATTAATCCTCTGCCTGTATAGTCCTTTGGCATTTGTTGGTATAGTCTTTTAATTTAAATGCCATTTCTTTCTTCTTGCCTGACTTATGAAGGTTTAAAATTTATGCATGTATAGATTATGCCAATATTTTTTTTCTTGTACTTGCTATTTCTTTTGCTCTTTAATGAATAACCAAAGATTTCCAGCAGATTGAGGGAATAGACAACCCAAGAAAAATAGCAATTTGTTTACATAAATGCTATGAATTGATAACTACAAAAAACTTCACATTGCTTGACATACCTCTTATTTACAAAGAAACAGGAATTCTAGTTCCTAAAAGCACTTCTACAGCAGAGCAGCCCTGCAGAGCAGGACTTGGGGGTACTGGTGGATGAAAAGCTGGACGTGAGCCAGGAATGCTCACGGAGCAGAATGCCAGCCGTGGTCTGGGCTGCATCATAAGAAGTGTGATCAGCAAGTCAAGGATTCTGCCCCTCCACTCTGCTCTTGTGAGAACTCACCTGGTGTACTGTGTTCACTTCTGGAGTCCTCAGTTCAGGAAAGACATGGACATGTCAGAGTGAGTCCAGAGGAAGGCCACAAAAATGATCAGAGGGATGGAACAACTCTCCTGTGTGGACAGGTGAAGAGAGTTGACGTTGTTGAGCCTGGAGAGGAGAAGTCTCTGGGAAGACCTTAAAGGGGTTTACAATAAAGGTGGGGATGGAAGATTTTAGTTGGACTTAGAGCAACAGGACAAGGGGTAATGGTTTTGAAGTAAAGAGGGAAGGATCAGAATAGATATAAGGAAGAAATGTTTCATGATGAGGGTTTTGAAACACTGGCGGGTGGTAGGTGTCCTATCCCTGAAAACCTTCAAGGTCGGTTTGGATGGGACTCTGAGCAGCCTGATATAGTTGAAGATGTCCCTGCTCATCTCAGTGAGATGTCAGTGCATGGGATTGGACTGGCTGACCTTTAAATGTCTCTTCCAACTCAAGCCATTTTATAACTGTATGATTCCATCAGGGAAAACAAACTCCTACCAACTTGTGCAATGGCAAATAAGCAGGAACACTATTTTCTCACTGATTCTCCAGCAAAGGCAATCTAACAGTTTCCTATCTGAACCAAAATGTTTTCTACTTGTTTTTTAAAGATATATTTTTGCTATCTTCTCATTTCTCCTGCTAGCCAGCTTGAAACACAATATTAGACACTGTTAGTAGCTACTCTTTACTCTATTTGTTTGAACTTGTACTGCTACTATACAGGTTTTTGTTTCAAAAAATACTTGCTCTAAAATCAGGACTGTAAATATCAAGATATTCAAGTATATCTGCTGCTAGTAAAAATGAATTATCAGTCACTGAAACTCAACTTCATCAAGAAACCACCCCTTTATACCATGCGCTACTTTCCAAAGCATCCTGAGACTGAAGTCTAGGGAATCTCTTGCCCTTTCAGAGCAAATATTTATCTGAAAATTGAGTAAGAAATCTCATGAGAACAAGTAGATTGTTAAGATTTTTGCAACACCTATGCCGCTGTATAGCAAATCCATAAACCTTTACAAAGTTAAGTATGTCTTAGTTTTCCCACCATATGTCCTGGGTAAATTGCCCAAAATAACAGATAAAGTCCTGAAAAATCCTCTTAAAACACAAATGGATTTTTTCAATTACATCTCTAATCTTGGTTAACATTTCTTCTTTTATCAGTCATGCAATCTGTTAGCACTAAATATAATCCTTTCAGAACCAGTTTTGCCTAATATTTGGACTACATTTTAGCAGAGTTGATGTAATGGATCTACTTGATCTACTATTGCATGAACAGTCTCAGGAGTACACATACCTTGAGCTTAACACAGTGCTATGGCCTTATGATATGAAAAATTAACTTCCTTCTTTCAGTATTTGGCACAATAAAGCATAGAAGAGTTATTCTATTTGACAGTTAAGCCTTACTTGTTAGTTCAGACTGTGAACAGAGCTGGCATCCAGCTGTCCATACTGGGCTGTATGTATATGGATTCCATAGATATGCACCAGCCCTGAAAGAACAGAACATTGAATTTCATCATCTTGCCTTGCCCAACTGCAAGAGTGTTTGTATGCTTGTCATCTCAAAAATCACTGTTGAAATGCCTAAGATTATTTTTTTCCTCATGGTACTCTAGACTAAAAATAAGTTCCATTTTTAATAGTTTGCTGATAAACTATAAGTGAGGCAAGGACTGTTGATACTCACACAATGAACCATAATTGAGGTTTTTCCAATCATTAATATGTGGCTTATCTGTGGTAATGATCCCTGTCAAACAGCTATTTTGTGACAGAGAAAAACGATTCTGATTTTTATCTTATCACAGAATAGAGAACAGCACATTCAAAGCTGTGTCCACTGCAAAGCAGTCACTGACAGTCTTTGCAGCCTGGCTGTGAAGCAAAAACACGGCCAGTGTACTACTTTCTATTTGCAAACATGATCAGAAGCAGAAGTCACATTGTGAAAAGATAAGAGAAGAAACAGGCAAAGAAAGAGGACTATTCCATCGTGAAAACTTTATAGTTCAGTAATGTAACTTCTAACTGGGGAAACCACATCTTCTTATGGAGTAAAAGCACATCTCTGCTTAGTCACAGTTAAAACCATGGTATTGACAATTACTGCATCATTTCCCTGTCTTCCAAAAATCCTAAAAATAGCAGAAACATGCTTCACAGAAATTTGACTAAATATCTATATCCTAGGAAACTAGCTAGAAAGACATTAGAATCTTCTTTTCAAGTAATCCCAAATTATACTAATTTGACAAAAACCCACCCAAATTAACTTCTCATAAAACAGGTATGCATTAACCAATGCAGATAGAGACCATGGAGAGAACAAATAATCAGTAAAACTATTTAGTCATTGGTAAGTAAAGAAATAGTTTCTACAACTGAGCTAATAAGAAAAGTGTAGAGGAAGCAATGTATCATTTAAGTGGCAATGAACTGGAATTCAGAGGCTTCACAATGTCATCATCCTGGAGTTGGAGTCTTAACGATGTAACAAACCCCAGGCACCTCCTTGAATGCTCCTTGACATAGATCGGAATATTAAAACACATATCAAGCTAAATTTCTAAATTGTCTGTTGCAGTACTAATTAGATGTATTCTCAGAGCTTAAAAGCAGAGGATCACACAAATATCCTTAGAGGCAAATAACTTAATGCATTTGGATTTCCTGAATCCTGCTTGAGTAAACAGAATGGCCATTTCTTGCTCAGTAAAGGATTTTTATATATATTACTTATTCTCAGATAGAAGGAAATATCTTATTCCAATAGGGAAAGAATGATTCATTGACTTAATTGTGTTTTGGATTAGGCTAAATAAAAACAATGGATCCCTGAAGGCAAATCTGGTTTATTCTCCTGGTCTGGAAAGAGTGAGCTGGAAAGCTCAATATCCTACATGCAACAGGGGACACAGGGTAACCAATAGTGGTAAGATCTTGCTGTCAGATGTGGGCAAGGGAAAAAAATAACTTTGAAATTTGCATTCCAGAAAAGAAGGTGAAATCTTATCTCGAGGGAAGTGGGCAGAATTTTTTTTTGCAATGATATTCAGGAAGGTAACAGCATTATGTCCTCAATTTCTTGTCACAAACGTATCATTGTCTCTATGGTATGAATCACTTCTGCTGTTGTTTTGTTGATAGCACTAACAGAAATCTCAATTACCAGTGCTACCGGCATATAAATTTTGTCCATATTACCACTTGGTCTGTTTTAATCTGCAACTGAGGGAAGGAAAAAGGATTCTTGAAAGGCAGAAAAGTGACCTTACGAAGTACTGCATTACTTCCTTTCTATGTCCTTTTTTTTTTTATTTCTATACACCCACAGAAGAAACCTTAGAAGAAAAACAGGTAGGCAGACTTAATATCCTAGTGCCAAGAAAGCTTCCCCTATTTTGATCTTTCTCACAGTCTGCTAGGTCATTGCTCCCATATGGGATAGCTTCAGTGTCTGTGTCCCAGCTCACTTCAAAGCATCTCTTTGCCTGTTTTTTCGTATGAGCTCCACCCAGGAATAGAACTCCACATTGCTGATCTCTCTGGTGAGCTCAAACTAGCAAACAAAATAGGATTTCAGGGTCTTTTATTTTCTTCATCATTAAGCCTGAGAATTTTGTTTGTTCCAGATATATACCCTATGGCAGAAAACCAAGCAAATAAGATTTCAGCAGGAGAAAGCACGCTGCACAACTGTGACAATTTACAATTGAGTGGGTTAGGATTTGTCGCTAGCGTATGGCTTAATTAAATAAAACTCTATTATAAAAGGTTACTCTGCGTGCAGCTGTTAATATGTAAGCACTCAGTACTGCATGTAGAGAAAAACTCCAAGACAATTTATTCACTTAAACAACAAAAAGTAAGCATCAAATGAGAAACCTTGACTTGATCTTCTGAACTTTTTATTCTAGTTCTATTAGTTGCAGGCAGCCCCTTAGGTAGCAGGTTTAAAATCTGTAGGCAGAGAAGCCTATTGTGAAGTCTTCAATCTCTTAGACTCATATTCGACAGCAGAGGGAAACAGAATAGGATAGAAAATATTTCTACACAGCAAGAATAATCTGAGTCTGCCAAAGATGACTGCAGTTGCTGCTGTATTACTGCCAGCAGTGCATATGTTTCTTATGGGCAACTGAATGCTTTCCATTCACCGTGTAAGAACCCTGTTCTCTTGACCTGTAGTAACTGGAAATGCTCTAAAATTTTCTGAAACTTAGCCATACAGAAACCACCGAGATATAATTATTCCCTGCTCCATAAAAAGCCTGAAGTTTTTTTTACACAAGTATATATGGGCTATTGTTCTTAATGTCCCAGTGAGAAGATAGGTACCTTCACTTAAAATTCAGAGAAAAAAAAAACAATAAAAAACAGTCATTCCAACTATGTCTAGATTGCCTCCTAATTGTTTTTTTTGGCAAGCTCAGGCAATCCAGATGAGGTATACTGTAGGAACACGCTAGGTCTCCCTGCTGGCCTACGTGCCCATATTTTCTCCTTAGAAACAGAGTGTACATATGCATGCATGCCTTGATGGAAAACTGCACAGACAGATTTTGTCCTACAGGGAGTCAACGTGCTCAGGGCAAGTGTCCAGGTCTGGAAACTGGGAAGGTTTCCCAGATCCCAAAGTACAGACATAGCCACAGAGAGCCAGGGTCTGGCTCCCCAGTTCTCTGGTTTTCTTGTTTCAGTTGTCCAAAAGGGTCTGAAAACAGGTCTAAAAGGCCTCACACTTTCGCTTGCTTTTCCATTAAATCCGTCTTTGAGAGAGAAAGGAGAATTGTGAATACTGATATGAAAAGCTTCAGATCCCATCTGTCAGATCCTTGGGGATCAGTCTGATCAAAACCAAAAATAAGGATTCAAATAAGGTGCTGGACTGAGGCAGAAGAGAAAATCTTCAGCAGTAAAGCATAGAACACACGTTTCTAGGAAAACGTTGAAACACAGCTCTTGAACATCCTATAAGCAGAACTATGCAGTCCCCCAGTCATTCCTTCTGTAGGCTGAAGAGAGAGCATTCAAAAATAAAAATGCATTAAAGGCAGAGAACTACATCTGAACAGCTCACCAAGACTGTGGAATATCCCCCTCTTTGCTGGAAATCTGCACGTACTACGTACACTCTTTCCTTCTGTCCAATGGATTTTGGGAAATACAAAGTCTGTGAAAAGATTCCTGTCGTTGTAAATCACAATTTCTGACTTTCATCGGATTTCCAAGCACTTTCCACAACTAAATCACAGCAAAACTCAAATGCAGCAACTTTATATCAAATACCTAATAGAGTGTAGACATAACATATAAACCATACATCTCACTGAAACTCGAGAGGGTTTTTTCTTAGAGGGTTTTCACACAAAACAATGATGAGTCTTCACATTACTGCTTTCTGGATCAGAAAGCAAAAAATGTTAAAAAAACAACACAATATTCTCCCATTTTCTTGACAGCATATGATTCAAATATTTTAAAAAATAATTAGGTCAGACTAACTACATTTGGTATAACAGTAATATAATCCCTCCACTAAAGTTGCACTTTTCTCTCTATACTTCTCTCAGTCACAAAATGTTTAATATGGCTGATAGAAATAGAAATCTTACGTGTCGATCTCCTTCAGGCTACTACTAACTTCATCTACTTCAATGACAGTTGCCAAGGGAACCAGCAAATCGAGTCAGTGATAAGCAGGGTAATCAATTTTAGTTATTTTCCTCCGCCTTTCTGTACTAAGCGAAAATGTCCTTTTATCTCAGTAAGCTGATCAAGCACAGGTTTGGTGCCTTATTCAATTAATACAACTCATATAAAAAGCAATACTTCTGCTGTATCACAACAGTAGAGCTCGAGATCTGGGTCAATTGGAAAATAGACATATCCACAAATGCCAAATCAAAGCTTGTGAAAATGTCACAGGTCTTAGTAACTTGCTGTTAAGAAATGCCTCATCCTTGAAAGGCGTATGGGCAGTGTGGACATATATGCTGAGGTTAATTTGATCTTCATTTTTCACCCATAGTCAGCTAACGCTGAACTGAGCAACACCGACGAAACAAACCAGAAGGAAATAAATTGTGGGCTCAAGCTTAAGATACTCCTGAAAAACACTAGGGCAAATCTTGAAGAGTAGAATAGCAATAAGATGTGAGTCTAGAAATATATTTTTAGTGGAAGAACTCATGCTGTTATAATATTTGCTTAGAAAGCAATGTGACTACAATTCAGAGCCCCTAAAAGAAGCAGAGAGAGATTATGACAGTCATGGCAGAACACAGTCCAACCCCCAGATACTGCTGAGTTCGTAAGCAGTGTGACGAGGATCAGACGCGTTTTTGAAGTTAGGCACCCAGACTGCAACCTGGTTTTTGACTAATACATCCCAGGCTGAAGCCTGATTAAATCAGTGAGTCTTTTTACCACGAGAGTTTTGTGTTACGTGTGATTGTTCATATTTGTGATAGAACACACTGACAATAAAGAAAAAAAAAAATATTTGGAAAAAAAAGGGGAAAAAGTAACAGTATGAAACTTCACAAAAAGAGATATTTGTATAAAACCACAAGATTTAATACACAAATAAGCTGTAAATAGCTGCTAACTACTTTTTAACAGTAAAAAAGTGTGCCTTAATTTAAATCAGATGAGAAAAGGGATGATAAAAAGGAAGAAAAGTAGTTCTAACTAACACTGAAAAATTAAATTCCCAGTGCTATGTGAGAGTCCCTAGCCCTGTTTTTATTTAATGACACTGGGTTTCTACTACCTCTCTATCCCAACTATAGTTAATGAACTTAGAAATTATAGGAAATTTATCTGTTCAGTCATTATAAAATGACACTAGAATAGTTTTGAAGCGGGAACTATGAGGCAATTTGAAACAAATATAAACTCTACCAGCTTCAAAGAGCGGTTTATTTTATTTCTACTTATAGGAAAGAGATTCATTACATTATGTCAAAGCATGAAGGGGAATACTCTGTAGCAAAAAAAAATCTTTTCTGAGAAGACCTATTTAGTAGTTTAGCAGTTAAACTTTTGTGAGGTTCTAGGTTTTTTCAAGTAAGGATGCTGCAATCAAGACAGCAGTTGACCTCAGTGGTGCATTTGAAGGGTTATGCTTGATAACGTGTCGTTACAGACATACATTACATATAATACTGAGATGCTGTTTTGGCCAGAAAATCTCCTTACTAATTTCCTGTCAGAGATTGTTAACTGTGCCATGCTGGAGAAATAGAACTTGTTACTTTTGCTGTCTTGATGAGTGCAGAGACGGAGGCAAATGGAGGCAAATAAGGAATGCAAAATGAAAAACTAAGAATAGCAAGGTTATCTCTTCCAGGTTTAATGAGGAAAAAGACATCAAGGCGTAAAACAGCAGGTTTCTCCACTTTTTCTGTAAGGAAATCTTCTCTTTGTGCCTCTCCTACTGGTAGTGCAAACAGATGTCAAGGTAAAGAATCTTGAATTTTGTCCCTGAAAGCAAGGCTTTAACTGTAATTTTTCCAAGTTCTTTTTTTCTTTTGAGGTATACTTGCATTCACTTGTCAGGCAGTGAATTAAATTCCTATTTCTCTTGTATTTACTAATTGATAATGAATGGCACCATTAGAATACCAATTGATTTGGAAGACTGGTTTTTATTTTCAAACAGGAGGCTAGATCCAACACTTAGCCTAATATATATGAATTTCATTCTTTGTTAAGGGAGTTATAAATTTAAATTTGCTCTTCAGCAAATCACTTTGAAAATCAAGCTGTTCTGAAATAATTTCTTTTAAAAATATAAAAAAATATATTAATAAATAAAAAAAAATGTATGTGAATGCAAACATCATATGCCCATAGAGAGTCTAACGTTTGCAGTGCACATGATCCCATCCCCTGAATTTCCTTGGATGTTTCCATTCCTCTCTGCTGTTGATGCTGTCAGTCTGGGAGAGCTGTTCAGAAATTAGTGCCAATGAGAAAGTTCAGTTCTATTGTTTTATTCGTAACAGCTAGACTTAAAGGCAGCACTGACGAGGTAGTTATATCCCTTCCCTTGATTCCATCCCTCCCCACGATGTTAACTTCTGATTCAGACTTTAATTATATTAAAGATTGTTTGGATTGCCTTTGATAGGCACAATTAGTACTTGGAAACTGTGTTGACTAATATAGGAAAGAATAAGAATCCTTCCAAAACTGTCAACTTGAAGTGCTGATACCCATTGATTCTATTTTTATAAAGAATATCAGATATTCACTATATTTGTATTACACACACAAAAATATCCTACGTCAAGAAGTAATAAAACTTTGGAAAGCTTGTTTTTAAAGTTGCACGGGATGACTCTGTAGTGGAAAGAATTAGAATTGGAAGATTACTACTAGTTCTGACTTGTTAAAATCACAGAATCACAGAATGACTTGAGTTGGAAGAAACACGTAAGGATCATCAAGTTTAACTCCAATCCCTGCATAAGACAATCCCAACACTTACACCATGTGTCTGAGGGCGTTGACCAAATGCTTCTTGAATATTGTCAGGCTTGGTGTCTTGGCTATTTCACTGGGGAGCCTGTTCTGGTGCTCCACCACACTCTGGGTTAAGAAACTTTTCCTAATATCCAACCTAAACATAGCTTCCTGCCATTCCCTTGGGTCCTATCATTGGTCTCCAGAGAGAAGAGATCAGCACTTGCTGCTCCTTCTTCCCTTGTGAGGAAGCAGTAAACTGTTATGAGGTTCCCCCTCAGTCTCTTCTTTTCCGGGATGAACAGACCAAGTGTCTTCAGCTGTTCCTCATATGTCTTCCCCTCTAAACCCTTCACCAACTTGGTGGTCCTTCTTCGGACACTCTTCAGTAGCTTGATATGCTTTTTATGCTGTGGCATCCAAAACTGCACCTTGTACTTGAGGTGGGACCACACCAGTGCAGAGTAGAGAGGGACAATCACCTCCCTCAACTAACTAGCAATGCCATACCTGATGCACCCCAGACCAGAACCCCCAAATCCCTTTCTGCAGGGCTGCACTCCAGACTCTTGCTCCACAGTCTGTATGGACATCCAGGGTTGCCATATCCCAGGTGCAAAACCTAGCACTTGCCCTTGTTAAACTTCACGTGGTTGGTGATTGTCCAGCTCTCCAATTTGTCTAGATCTCTCCATAGGGCCCCTTTGCCCTCAACACCCCCCCAGAGTTTCATGTCATCTTGGTTAGTAAACCTTTGAGTCCTGCATCCAGGTAATTTATGAGGATATTAAGGAGTACTAGTCCTAAGACGGCTCCCTGTGGAACACCCATTAGTGACTGGTTGCCAGCTTGATGTAATCCCATTCACTATGACCTTTTGAGCCCAACCCTTTAGCCAATTTCTCACCCATGGCACTATGTGTTTATCCAGCTGTATACAATTTGTTTAGGAGGATACTGTGAGAGACAGTATGGAAGGCTCTGCTGAAATCCAGAAATGTTTCCTCAGCTGGTTTTCCTTGGTCAACTGGGTTGATAACCTTGTCATAGAAGGCAATTAACTCTGTCGGGCAAGATCTTTCCTTACACACCCGTGCTGGCTGGGACCAATGATTTTAAGATGATTTTCAGTATCTCCCAGAATAACCTTCTCCATAATCTTACCAGGCACTGAAGTGAGACTTACTTTTGCCAAGATGTTGCTACAGGGAATGGCTTAGAACAGTAATCATATGTCATCTTTCTGCAGTAGCTCTGCCAACCTCCACCAGGCTGGCACGTCACATCACTAAGATCAAAGAGCTGGAAAGCATTCTATGATTTGCTCAGAGCCCAAACCACTCAGTTACAGCCTAGAAAAAAGCACCTCTTCCATGTCTAAACTAAAACAATTTTGGTATTTGTCTTAAATTGCTGTCTTCATATTCAAAGATCAGAATGACTGTTCAGAAGCTGCATTACCAGATTAACTTTCACAAAATTTCATCTGGCTTTTATCATAGAATCATAGAATGGTTTGGGTTGGAAGGGACCTTAAAGATCATCCTGTTCCAACCCCCTTGTCATGGGCACAGACACCTCCTACCGGCTCAGGCTGCCCAAGGCCCATCCAACCTGGCCTTGAACACCTCCAGGGATGAGGCAGCCACAGCTTCCCTGGGCAACCTGGGCCTCACCACTCTCTAACCTCACCACTCTTACATCTAGTCTAAATTGGCCCCTCTCCAGTTTATAACCATTGCCTCTAGTCCTTTCACTACAAGCCTTTGTGAACAGCCCCTCCCCAGCCTTCTTGTAGGCCCCCTTCAGGTACTGGAAGGTCACTATAAGGTCTCCCTGGAGCCTTCTCTTCTCCAGGCTGAACAACTCCAATTCTCTCAGCCTGTCCTTGTATGGGAGGTGCTCCAGCCCTGTGATCATCCTTGTAGCCTCTCCTGGACCCGTTCCAACAGATCCGTATACTTCCTATGTTGAGGATTCCAGAACTGGGCACAGGACTCCAGATGAGGTCTCCCAAGAGAGGAACAGAGGGGCAGGATCCCCTCCCTCGCCCTGCTGGCCATGCTGATTTTGATGCAGCCCAGGACACGGTTGGCCATCTGGGCTGTGAGCCTACTTTGCCGGCTCACGTTGACCTTCTCATCAACCAGCACCTCCAAGTCCTTCGCTGCAGGGCTGCTCTCAATCACATCATCCCCCATGCTATATTGAAACCATGGATTGCCCCGAACCAGCTGCAGGACCTTACACTTGGCCTTGTTGAACCTCATGAGGTTTGCACAGGCCCATTTCTCCAGTCTGTCCAGGTCCCTCTGGATGACATCCTGTCCTTCCGGTGTGGCAACTGAACCTCTGAGGTTGGTGTTGTCTGCAAACTTGCTGAGGATGCACTCAATGTAGCTGTCAATATCATTGATGAAGCTATTAAACAGCACCAGTCCCAGTATGGACCCCTAAGGGACACTAGTTGTCACGGATCAATTGAGCCATTGACCACTACTCTCTGAATGTGACCCTCCAACGAATTCCTTATCCACCGTACCATCCACCCATCAAATCCATCTCTCCAATTTGGAGAGAAGGATTTTGTGGGGTACGGTGTTGAAGTCTTTACAAAAGTCCAGCTACATCACATCTATTGGTTTTCCATTTCTTATCTAGGAAAAGAAAATATTATCAGAATTCTTGCACACTTAGACTTCTAGAGTGCAGCTCTATAAGTTCTACAAGTAGTCGGGTTAATAATAAGAAATTCTACTTGTTGTTTGTCATAATATATATATATTTTCTTTCTGTTTCTGTGACAATCTGTGAAACATGTGATTACCTTATATAACTGTAGGACTTCTTTACTCTGTTTGTGCTAAGATTTGTGCGGTTTGTTTCTGATGTCTATTTTGTAAGAGTGAGGAAAATTATTTGTAAAGTTAGAGTAGGCTTAAAGGGCTATTTTTAAAGCATTATAACATTTATAAAGTATGCTTTACACCTAACACTGCTCTCAGTTGATTTGTTAATGTTTCTTATACAGTAACATAAACAAAGTACATCCATTAAAAAGCCACAGATATTTAAATATATTTCATAGGGTTAGCACATCATTTAATCCAGTCTTGTGTTGAAAGGAAATAATGTAATTTAGATATGTATTTTTTAAAGAAAAAAAAATCTTTTCCAGCGCACAATTCAGCTATACAGTAAGCAAGCACACATCAAAACTTATTTTCTGGGGAATAGTACATTTCAGTCATCAGCCTCTATTCAGTGGGTCTCAAGAATCATGACCCCTTACAAATTCCTTTGATTTAGTAACTCAGGTTGCACAGATAAAGGAGAGATTCAAGGAACAGAAGATTAAATTTAGAAGTTGTGGTAATTGGTGGACTTGGATGAAAGGTTCAGTGGATGGTCCAACCTTTTAGTACTCAGCAAGTTTGGTTAAACTCTAGCAGTAACAGAAATATGCAAAATAAATTTAAATATCTGGTGGACGTGCTGTCAACAATATCAAATGCCTGAACATCTTTCTCCCTGGAATTATTTTATTCTGGTTCTCTGGTAGCACTGGCAGCCCATTGCTGATTTTTTTTTTCTCTTCATAACAAAATCTGTGAAAAAGAAGCACTTCAGAGCACTCAACCGGATTGTCCGAGCAGGTTTAGCTCCTGGGAGCCCTGGTGGTGCAGTTTGGAGTAACAGAAATCCAAGTCTCTTCAGTGATTTCCGACATTACATCATGCAAGGTGTTGCCCACAAATGTCACACAATCATGAGAAGTATTTTACTTTTGTCCAGGATTATGCTTTTAACGGTCTCCATTTACTGTGTCTTGGTTCACAATATGGGGAGAACTAAAAGTATCCAATCTTATTTCCTCTTAGATAATGCAGATTTGGAGGAGCTATTACAGCCACCGGCGTGTGTTCTGGCCAACTGGGAAAACTGGAGACCGTCTGAAGTAAAACTCCTGAAATAAATTATATTGCAGACGCTGTTTCATCATCAGTTCTACCATAGAGATCCTCTGCTTTCCAGTCCTCCTGTGCTGTTTGCTCTCACAGGCACTGCCAGTGGCAGCATCTCTTAGAAGCTTATTCTTTCTCCCTAAGCAGACACGGTTCCGTAATTGGTGATCTGCCTCAAAAAATGCAGGAAGCATCATGTTCATGACAAGACTTATCTGTGGTTTTGGGTTGTAATCTTTCGGTAGGAGCTGCTTTGCAGCTAAGAAGAAATGGGATGACTGTGGCAATCCATTGAGCAGCAAAGGTCTTCTCAAAAGGAGATGGCAGTGGCAAACAGGAATGGGGAGGGTTGTGACTCTGAACCATGGTGCTTCTTTTCTGTTTCAAGGCACTGTGGTTTCATTTCACCCTTTAGGATAGATTATTTCATTAGGAAGGGATCTACAACGATCATCTAGTCCAACTGCCTGACCACTTTAGGGCTAACCAAAAGCTAAATCATGTCATTAAGGGCACTGTCCAGATGTCTCTAAAACACTGACAGGCTCGGGGCATTGACAACCTCTCTAGGAAGTTTGTTGCACAGTCACCCTCTGAGTAAAGAAACGCTTCCTAACATGCAGTCTAAACCCTCCCAGGTGCAGCTTTGAACCATTCCCACTCATCATTTCAAGGCTGAAATGTCAGGTTTATTTTTTGCACCTCCTTTGCAGCCAAGACTGGACTTGTATGATAATTTTTTTAAAGGGACCTATGCCTTCATCTTTACTCTCCTCCCTTCCCCCTGATTTCCTCTCTGGAAGGATCATTGGTATGTAGTTAGGCTGGAATCAAGCAATAAAATATTTCTCGGCAACAAATGGCAGTCATCAAAGCACCACATGCGACTGTCCCTTCTTTATTGTGAATTCAATAGAAAATCCATTTGTAAGAATTATCATGATCTTTATGACTTTAAATTAATGTTTTTATCTTGCCATAATAAGTAGGTAATCTAAGGTATTCAGCTTAATCATTTATACTGCTGTTAGTGATTTTAATGATTCCAAATATGAATGAAAGTACAGCCCACATCATCAATTTTTATACATTTCAGTCTTAAGAGCACTGTATTTCTTATATCTACAAAAATATCTTTCACTTTTTCATTTAATATATGCAATATAATTCTTCATGCTTTCAGAATAGTAGTCTACTTTGCCTTAAACTGCAATATCGGGTGCTGAAACACAAACCCACCACCACAATAACTTTATAACTAATTGAACAAGAAAGTGAGTATTTTTTTCCTACCTGCTTCTAGCGTTCAGAGAGTCCAGAGTCTACCTTTTGCTAAACTAGCAGCGCTCCCACTCCCACTAAAGGCGTCCTTTTAATTATGAATGAAACCATCATATCATAAACTGAGAAAACAGTTCCAGAATAAACTTTTTTCTGAAAGGAAAACAATACTGCTAGAAAATCAGTGCTGTTATATTTATTTCAAATTATTACTCATTCTTCAGTTTACAGGTTGCAGACACATTATTTCAGACTTATTCACTAAGGTCTAATTTTGATTTAAGTCCCACATTTTCTTCTACTGTGGTTTGGGTTTTTTTTGTTTGCGTGGTTTCGTTTTTTCTTTTTAATATATACATCCATACATATATATGTATATATGTTTATAAGACGGAATTGGCAATCTACCTGGGGTAAAGGAATATGTCTGTCTGGAGTGAATAAGTATTTGCACCATGATTTGTGCTTCTCTGACAAATAACAACAACTACAGAACACCTGAGGAATAAAGGACTTTATGTAACATCCCCAACAAGGAAAATTTAAAATATAAATTACTTAAAATAACACAGACTGTGATGAGATTATTCATGTGCTAAAATATTTGTCAGGAAAAGGTCTGACAAGAGCATGAGGCTGTGAAAAAAAAAAACCCAGAGCTAATTTTTACGAGTTGTGTACAACATGCGTATCAAAAAAGCTATTCATAAAGCAATAGTGCTTAACAGGTGCGAAGACTGTGGAATCTAGTCCTATTCAACCACCATTTCACTCAGATTTGAAACCACTGGAAATTGCTAAATACTCATTTATTCCTTAGTCCATTTTGTGCTGATGCATACTATGAGACATTCTATTATATGAAGCAAAAGGCTTTCCTAGAGAAATTAATGACACCTCATATCATTAAATAGGAGGGGAAAGGGGAAAGTGGGGGGAAGAGAAAAGAAAAAAAGAAGGTAATTACTATGTTTTGAGCTTGGACAACCATTTTGTTTCAAATATTCAGCTAACGAGTTGCAATAAAATGAGGAAGAAATTTTACCTCCCCTTCAGGATTAGTTGGTATACTCTGTAGTCAGCTGCCTGCTTTAGAATTCAGGTTAATCTTGCAAAATAACTGCTACAGGCAGAAAACTGCTACAGTTTTCACTGTCTGGTGGGACACAGAGCTCATTTGCATAGTGAGGTTTAGCTGAAGCTTGAGACAGTTTTACAGCATTGTGCCTGACAGCTTGCAAAACAGAGCAGCCTCTGCAGCTTTTTGATAACAATAATTACTTGGTCTATTTCATTTATTTGGAATGCACAGACACAGTTATCTTTAAACGCTTGAAATTGGTTAACATTGCAAAATAGTTCCACCCTACTTTATTTGTAATTCATCTGGCTGGAATATTTTTGTACTTCGTAGATCAGTGTCATCCTCTCCCGTAAATAACTGACAACAAATAACATAATTCAAATGAAAAACAAATTTTAAATTTTGAGTTTTCCACTTCAGGAAAGATCGTTCAGTATTGAGAGACCTCACACATTAAGAGGCAATCAAAAATGGCAAAGTGATGTTGTTGCTGATGGGTAACTGTCAGACTACGAAGTGTGAAGGCTGACAGCTTCTCTACAACACAACCAGAGATAAACTTCCCTCCTCTCTGTACAGTGACATCCAAATCTCACCCAAGAAGCCTCAGCAAACCTGTCCTGACAATGATTCCCACTAAGCAAACTTCCACCAGGAACCAATTTAAGGGAGGTATTCTCAATTGATCCAATATCATTCTTTAATTGTCAGTTACTGATGTGCATGATCCAGTGATGAATTTTGCTCTGGGTCATTCTAAAAGACAAAGTTTCAGTGCCAGCATTTTCTCACAGAGCAGCAAGCTGGAGAACCACAGGAGCTGAGGAAATTCAACTTGGTCCTGACTGATATTCTTGTAAGAGTAACAGAAGCCGTGGGGTGGTGGAGGGAGGGGAAGAAGAGAAAAGATTCAGAAAGGATGCAATCAATACTATTTAAGTACAACTGGGACTTCATATGTGCTTATTGCTCCAGGTCATTGACAAATATGTCAAATAAAACCTGTCCCTCCCCAGTCCTATGAACCTCCACTGTTGATTTGTTTCCACCCTGGAAAGCTACCATTAAGCCCTACTCTCTCCACGCTACACCTTAATTAGTTTTCAGTCCTCCAAAGGACCTGTCGTACAAACCTCTGGCAATTTACAGAAGAAAAAATGCTAAGAAATTCAACCCAATCTGAAGTATAATAAAGAAAAGGACCCTTTCAAAATCTTTTCATGAGTTGCATACAAACATGGTTGCAGACTGAGAAGCAAGTATTAAAAGAGAATGCCAGTGGTAAGGGGGGAGGAGGGAGAAAGAAGAGAAAGAGAAAGAAAGAGGAGAAACCTCTGCACTGTGTTCATTCGCTCTATTTTTGGCAGTGAGAATGTCACAGAAACCCTCTTGGTAATTAGGAATGTTAAACAGTACAAGAACACTACAGGTGGTCCAGTGCTCACTGGATGGACAGGGCTGGAGCACCTCCTATATAAGGATGGACTGAGAAGATTAAGGTTGTTCAGCCTGGAGAAAAGGAAGATCTGGTAAGACTTAATGAGATTTATAAGAAAGATTTGGACAGACTTTTTAGCAGGTCCTATAGTAGTAGGGCAAAGAGTAATGGTTTTAAACTAAAAGAGGGTAGATTCAGACTAGATATGAGGAAGAATTTTTTGCAATGAGGGTGGTGAATCACTAAATAGGTTACCCAGAGAGGTGGTAGATGCCCCATGCCTGGAAACATTCAAGATCAGGTTGGCCCAGGCTCTGAGCATGTTGTTGAAGATGTCCCTGCTGATTTCAGGAGGGTTGGACTAGATGACCTTTGAAAGTCCCTCCCATCTATGAAAAAGAAATGGCTACGACAAATCCGTGGCAGCTAGAATACTGAACAGTGAAAAACATTTTTTTTCTCCAGGTGTCATAACAGAACAGGGAAGCTGCTGGTAAATATAAATGAGTAAGCCCTACTAAAGTGAAGAAGATGATTGAGAAAACCCACAAATATATCACTGGAAATATTCTTCCAGTAGAGGTACTCCAAATGATGACTGTTAGGATTATTTCATAGAATCACAGAACATCCTGAGCTGGAAGTGACCCAAAGGATCATCTAGTCCAAGTTCTCTCCCTGCTTAGGACAATCCCAACATTCACACTGTGTGTCTGAGGGTGTTGTCCAAGTGCATCTTGAATATTGTCAGATGTGGCACCCTGAGGAGACTGTTCCAGTCCTCCACCACCCTCTGGGTGAAGAAATTTTCCTAATGTCCAACCTAAGCCTCCCCTGGCACATCTTCCAGCCACTCCCTTAGGTCTTATTATTGGTCACCAGAGAGAAGAGATCAGCATCTGCTCCTCCCTCCCTTGTGAGGCAGCTGTAGACTGCCGTGTGGTACCCCCTCAGTCTCTTCTTTTCCAGGATGAACAGACCAAGTGACTTTTGCTTCTCCTGATACAACTTCCACTCTAGATCCTTCACCAACTTTGTGATCTTCCTCATATATATATATATATACTATGTTCGTCAGAATATGGCTCTGAAAATTCTATCTTCATGTTGAAGGCATTTTCTTCTGTTTTGTCATCCCCAAAAACTGCATGTGTTTTGCCTACACAAGTTTTATTTCCTCGGCAAGCCTGGATGAGGCGAAGTATTTCTTCATATTGGGTGGATCACTGTGATGTAAAGTACAAAGTTAACAGCCTAGGAGACTTTCATGCTCTTTTAGGCATATTCACACTTACAACGGGAATCTTTGACAGAAATGTATTGTAAGAGGACTTGAAAATCAGTGTTTTAAATAAAGCCCATTTCCTTTTACCTATTTGAACTCTTCTTGTGTTCTATTCCTGTTTAAACTGACTGAAGCTTGAAGATCAAACACAATTCCTTCAATGAAACTTGTTTGAAAAGAAGTTAAGAATGCAGTGTGGCACTGCAGAGACTAATTGAACTATAGTGTTCCAAGGTAGTATGTAATGAAACTGCTAAAATCTACCCTGGAGCTTCCATTAGCACTAATACATTTGTACTTGCGACAGAAAATATTGTATTTTTCTTCAGGCGTATAATTTGGTTAGGAAAGAAATTTGATTATTCTTACAATCCTTCTGCATACTAAAGATCTGAAAACAGTGTCCAATATGTTCAACATATTTATCCCTCTGAGCGGTGTAACGTGGTTGTCAGGGCACTGGTTAGGAGAAATAAGGGTGTATTTTGAATAATGAGCTCTCAGCACCTGTCTCTCCTTCTATGTCTGTATCCTGACCCGGAGGTCTCTGTGGGCCACAGACACTGCTTGGTGACACTGTTCATACTTACTTACCAACAAATACATTTGCCGGTTACCCCACTGCATGGAGAGGTCATGCAACAGCAGTGCAGTAGTCATACGTGTACAGATGTGTTAGCTAGGTATGACTAGCTTCAATAATATGTCTTTTCCTGGAAGACTGTACACAGTTTTTGTTCCACAACTGAAAATGAGGTGCTGAACTGGAAACTGTTTAGAAGTCTAAGAATGATCCTGAGAACCCACCTAGACAAAGGGAAATGGTCTCTAAGTATATAAATGAGGAGATTTCTAATACCAGATAGTTTCTTCATTTTGTTACACATCAAAGGTGTAATAAAATTCAACAATTTGACACTAAAAGCCCGTAGTATGTGCAAGTGGCCAAGAAAGTCAACAGCATCCGGGCTTATATGGTATGGCCAGCAGGACCAGAGGAGTGATGGTCCCTCTGTACTCTGCACTGGTGAGGCTGCACATTAAACACTGTGTTCAGTTTTGGGGCCCTCAGTAAAAGAAAGATATTGAGGTGCTGGAACGTGTCCAGAGAAGGGCCATACAGCTGGAGAAGGTTCTGGATCAGAAGTCTTATGAGGAGCAGCTGACAGAACGGGGATTGTTCAATCAGGAGAAGAGAAGGCTGAAAGGAGAGGAAAGGGAATGTTGTTCTCTACTCCCAAGTAACAAGTGATAGGATGAGAGGAAATTGCCTCAAGTTGTACCAGGGGAGGTTTAGATTGGATCCTAGGAAAAATTTCTGTACTGAAAGAGTAGTAAAACATTGGAACAGGCTGTCCAGGGAAGTGGTGGAGTCACCATCCCTGGAGCTGTCAAAAACTGTGTAGATGTGGTGTTTAAAGACATGGTTTAGTAGACATGGTGGTGTTGGGCTGATGGTTGGGCTCGACGATCTTAGAGATCTTTTCCAACCTTAATGATTCTATGATTATTTTCAAGTGGTACAACAATCAGCCAGTGTACACAGTGAGTTCCCTGTTAATTAAGTTTAGATCACTGATTGGGTGTTTATCATCATGATACACAAATGATTGCTTTATAAACATTTATTTCATAGCAGGTGAGGCTGAAGTGTTGTAAGATTTAACATCTGCTCTTGAAAACTACAACTATGCGTTTTTAGTGGGAGAGCATAATTTACTACAAATGCCACCTTCTGTCATTATGGGTAGCTCTGAATACACTTTTTTTCCCCCATTGCCGTTCTTACTAAACAATTTTGGCACTGTAAGCAGATTCTGAGTGACAATGGTGTCAGAAATTGAGTAAATAAGATGAATAATTAGAAAAAATGAGTGAGACAGCACCTTGAAGAGCCTACATACCATTTGCATTGTGCTTTTGCCTCAAAGTACTTGGCAGAGATTTGTTACATGATTATCATCATCACTTGAATGCTAGTGGGATTTGGAAGCAAACACTTGCAGAAGTTGTGTAGGGAAATTTGAAAAGGAAGGCCAGCTGTCTTTCTGGTCCCAAACCCTGGGCAGATGACCACAGTGCCTCCTTTAGAAACATTACAGATCTGTTTGAAACATCGACGAAGATCCTGATCTGATAGATCGTTTACTCAAAAGCATATTTCTGATCTTCTTGAATGCCCAGCTCTAAAGTGATAGGCATAGGACCAACAAGGACTGGAAAATAAATGTTAAAGAAGGAAATAAAAGCAATTCAATGAAGGCTGCACCCTTACATCAACATACAAACATTCATACTATACGAACAAGAATGAGACCAACAGTTTTCCTCCAAAACTTCATCACAATGAAAGTAACACAGGACAGCTGAACTGCAAAACTCTGTCTTCAAATGACTTCCCGATCAAAATACATCTATTTTAAGGTTAAAATGAATAAATGATACCCAGGCAGTAATACAACACAATACTACACAAAGAAGACATAACCATATTACAACATTCTAGTGAGCCTAGAAAGCTACCAGAAAGATAAGGCAAAATGTTAGTGACACAAGATTTAGTATCCCTGTTCCACACCCAGCCCAAAGGGACTGCAGAAATTCAAGTCTATGCACCACAGCTGGAGCAGAACATCTGCCGCTTGCACATCTTAGGGGAGCAGTCACTGGCAATCTCTATACATTCAGCAACACGTGACAGAATGATTGCCTTTGAGGGCACGTTTTGAACCCTGGGGATATTTCTATTCTAAAAACAGAAGTCATGTCCTGAAACACTGTATTATATTCTTGACACATGACTTCCACATTGCAATAAATGTAATAAGCAATGTATTTGCTGAATCAGGCTAAATTACTACTACCGTATAGAAAGGCAACAGTGCTAAGACTGTCTTTGTCATCGTTGGGAGTGGATGGCAGCAGTAACAGGAAACAGGAATTTTACATTTGAACTGGCATAAATCAGGAACAAAGAAACAAAGAAATAATGGCTGCATTTTAAAAGGCATTGAAAGTCTTTGCTATCACTATAGGTATTTAAATTAAAAAGAAAAGAAAAAAGCCCTGTACTACTGCTACTTACGCATGATGTCTTGCAATTCTTAGTGCACAAATTTCCAAGATAAATATTTATTGGGATATAGAGGATATTACCACGATATAAATCTTAGGCAGTTTTGATAATACTAGGCAGATTAATGCTTTTCTTATGCTTTGAAAATATCAAGTAGGTACTTCTCCTTCCTGCTGAGGACTATATTTGTATATATGGTATTCAAAGCACATCTAATAGATCTCTAGACAGAAAAATGTAATTTTCATTTGCTTGGTTGCTGTGTGTGTTGAAATGCGTTTAAATAAAATAGTGCCTGATATGGCCCCAACACCCCCGTTCATCTCCTAGAAAAGTGCATTAATTAACACTTTACCGAGAGCTCTCTGAATTCCTCCTGTGGAATCATGTGGCATTTAGCACAATGTTGCATCTTCAGCCACATGGACAAAATTGTTGTTTCCTGCTACTAGCAGGTCCTATAAGTACATGAGTCTAATTCTTCAGTTGCTCACCTTTCATAGGTTCTACCTGAGGTTTTTAGACTTCAACTTAAACATTAAGCACATTTGTGTATTTTTTTAGTCCATAGTCAGCGGAAAACACTCTCTAAAACCAGATACAACGCTGAGCAAATTGTTTGCATGTTTAGCTTATTAAACTCGTTATTTAACTGTGATAAGAGACAAATTTTCCTCATGACATCTTAAAGTAAATAACTGTATACTCAAAGTTTAACTCCGGCACTCAGCAACAGAAGAGCACACAGAGACCTCAAACTCATTTCACAGTATGATTAAGAAAGAACAGAGCAGCTGTTGTATCCTTACTACAGCATAATCAAGGCACCAGTGGTCTTTCACTCTTCTCACGACTTTTCAAACAAAGATGATGAAGAGCAACGTGGCAACACAAGAACCATCTCAGTGAACAAGACTGAACAATAATTGAAGGAGCTCTAGAAAGACCATTTCTGTGCCTGGAGGAAGGGAAACCTCTACTGCATAACACAGCATTATGAATCCCACTGGGCAGGAAACGACATCAGTAACTGTATATTTTTTAAATTATTTTTTTATTAAGCTCAGATGCTGACAGGAGCTGCTCAGCACTTCTTCTACAGTGGAAAAGAATACATCTCCCATCCATAAACACCCCTCGTTACTGTAGTATTCTAAGTAACAATTAAAAGGACATAAACAATAAAACATCTGTGGGAAGAGTTAAACTTCAAATCAGAAGGAAGAAGAAAATCTATTCCAGTTGTTTTTCTGTGTTGCCTTTTCCACAGTTCTGGAAAAAAAAAAATAGGCTGAAAGAAGCATCTTCCTCCCTGATGTAAATGCAGATTTCTTCAGCAATCTTGACTTGGCAACAACAGGTCGTTCTTCAGATGGGGTTTTCTAGAGAACAGATATTAGCAATAACATCTGCTGCCTGCCTGTGCTAGCTGGAAATTCAATTCATGCACCCGATTCTATTCCCCAGAGAAATTTAAAAAAACTTGGCACACTCATATTAGTGTTTGAAAAAGCTACATCTTACATGACTCATACCTCTTCCTGTCAAAATAGAATAATAGCCCTGTTTATCCAGGCAGCACATGCAGCACTATCAGTAGGAGATGGGCTTTCCCACACAACTTGGGCAGTGAAGAGCAACAACCAGCACCTAAATGCAGAACTATCATTACTCTGCCTTCTAAATCTATTCTTTCAGCAGAAAAATGCTTGAATGCCTGGGCTGGAAGTTGCTGGTATATCACTTCCGCAGCTGGGTTGCCTTTAACTAGCCCACTCTGTGCTCTTCTCAGATCCAGAAGATAAGGCCAGATGATTCAGATAAACGGTTAGCAGCCCTCTAAAAGATGAGTATAAAAGTTTGATATACGCAACAGATCCAAGACACTTATTGCAATACGATAGAAAAGCCTTTTAGCTCCAGTAGCTTGCAGAGATCTTTGGGAAAAGGGTTCTTAATCTATGCATTTCTCCAGAAGCCGTTGGAGGTAACCAAACCTTCAGTAGAAGACAAACCAACACTGTCTGCATTTGAGAAGAGTGATCGTAGTCCCACTGTGAAAAGAGAGGATTTAAACTTCTTCCTTCAGAAGAAAATTCTGAACTCCACATCCTAAATGGTGACAGCAAAGTGATATCTATCTAACCACAGCATCTGAAAAAATCTTAACAATGATATAGGCAGAAATTTTTTATGGATGTCCGTTATACTGGACTTCTGAGTCCAACTGTAAAAAAAGCTTATTATTGCAAGACTTAAACTTCTTTTGTTGGATCTAGCCCCAGATATATGTACATAATCATTTCTAATCTGTTTTACTATGTTTGTAAAATAAACTGCCCCACAGAGAGTTTTTCAAGAGCCCTTAGATGTGGTGGCTAGTCCTCTTGAGACAGAAGGGAACAGCAGTTAAGACACTTATTTGTCATTGTCCTTACTAAGCACAAAGATTCTGCGTTTAAACACGCGCACAAAATTAAAATATTGCGTAACGGTGATGTAACTAAGAGCAGAGACTGGTGTTTGGAGTAGTTTTTGTTTTGAGCAATGTGGAAATCTACCTCCCAAGATGGAAAAATCTGACAAATCTCTTGTGCAGGTAGAACCCACCTTCTGCTTTAATAGGATCTGCTGCATTGGCACAGTTTATGTGTTAGAAACTACATGGAGAGCAGCAGCCTAATACAGGCTGATGATAGCACAAAAAAACCCAGATATAGGTCATTAAAAGCCGTGGGAACCTAGACAAAGAATTTATGCCATGTTCAAGACTGCAATCCAAATTCTATGGTTGTCACTACCGAGTCCTGGAGGAGCCTCATTGCAGGATCAGTGGTGCTCAGCACACACACGTCCCCCGGTTCTGCAGAAAATACTCTTACTTTATGTAAAATATGGGCACTGTTTAACAAGATAGTGGGAATACCGGTTCATTTCTCAGTATATTGTAGGCACTACCCTAGAAAGAGGCTCATGAAATGGCTCAGGAAACTACATAGAAATAAATGGGATTTAACACAATGAACAATAAATTTTGCAGATTATCATCAGCCGCATTGTCTTTCAGATGTGATGTAAGTAGTTTTTATTTGATGCTGGGGCTTATAGTAGCTGTACCTTGCAAACTGGCACGGTTCATAGCTACAGCCCACTAACACCTTCACAGAAAGAGCACTGAATACGTGAGTGCTCATGGTTTGTTCACTATTAGAAAAAACCAGCAGCATGTAGCACTTTCTGAGAGTGTAGGTTTTATAGATAAGGTTAGAACAATCTATCTTTATATCACCAGTACTCTCTAAATTCTCTACATTTTACCCTTTTCCTCTCCTGCATGTTATAAATTGGCCTACATTTACATCCCTAAATGAACTATTTTATTATGCTCAGCATTTTCTTTATTCATCCCATATTTCTGAATGCATGCAAATTAATAGAAACCATGCATTGAACTGTCGGAAATATTTGGGGGTTAGGCCAGCTTCCTTTCCTGCCTGTACAATATAGAAAACCACTTCGCAGACAAATGCAAAAAAAAAAATCCCCAAAATCAAACAACCAAAAACCCAAACCAAAACAGCCGAAAAAGAAAACAAATCCACCCACATAAAAATAAATAAAAATAGAGAGGTCATCATTAACCACAAACCAGATTGTTTTTAGGCAAGTTTTCCCAATACCACAGTACCACAAAAGACAGTATAAGACAACAAAGCAAAAAGAACTTAATGTTCTCAAAGACGTTTTTTCAACATATTTGTGAAACTAAGACACTTACAGCACTGAGTGCAAGAAAATGGATCAAGAGAACACATCAGTTGAGAGCTGCTGAACTGGGAAAAGCAGAAGAAAGAGCTGGAGAGACTGGTAAATGATCTGTGCTGTACCCATCCAAAAAAAGGGGGATGGGTTTAGCGTAGACTTTTGAAGACAGCAGGACCACCAGGGCTAGGAGCAGGAGAACACAAGAGCACAGGACACAGTGGACTCGAAACAGTTGGCTGGTCTGGAAATGCAAACCAATTAAATCAGAGGCACAGAAACAGAGTGGCTAGCAGTCATCCAGAAGAAATATATCAAGAATTTGCTTTGAAAATTAAAAGTTGTTCTAAAATCGCAAAGGGCACAAATGGCTCAAACATTTGCAGACACTTGAATGATAGTTGCAGCTGTGCATTATCCCTCTGCAATTTTATAGAGCCAGTACTAAAGGATATTACGTGTTTATCTGCTAGATGAGACCGCATGAATAAGGGCTGTGCTCTGTAACAAGCAGATCTATTAAGACCCTGACTCAAAACATTCTCACTTGGTGTTTAACCAGACATCACTGGGACATGTCTCTGCCACTTATTCCCCTTATGAAAGCATTGAAAATTCTTTAGTTTATAAGGACACAACAGAGATCAGTTAAACTAATGTGTGTGAATGGGGAATGATTTCTGAATATTTATTAAAATAGCAGAAATAAACAAGGTTTTTGTCTGAAGTGACGAGGAAGTTTGAGATAGACTACGGAAATAAGTTATAATTACACTGAATCAATTGATGGAATTAATGATTATTGAGAAAGCCAAAGGGACTGGACCGATTCAAGGACTACAGACCACCTACCTCTACTCATGCAGCCTCCAGTTCAATGAGTCCCTAACCCACTGACTGAAAAGCCAAGAGACGTGGTAGGGAAAGACCATTCTATGCTTGCACTTTTCTTATGTTGTCTAAGAACTTACCACTGGTGGAGGTAAGGATGGTTTGGTCCAATTTAGCACAGTTGCTCATGAACTGATCAAAAAGCGTATAAAGGCATGAAAACTTTAAATGGGACAGCACACAAAATCCTGAAATCCGATAAGAGCAAACTGACTGATAGTTCTCCTTTCCTTCAGCAAAATAGCTTTCTTGAGACTTTCAAGGTTTATTGTCATTTCCCAATTCAGAGAGTTGGACTGAGAAAATAAAATTATCACAATACTGTCTGCAAACCCAAACTGCATTTTTGTTTTTCGTGGTGATGATTTAGAACTGCAAAGCAGGGCCTGACACGCTACGTATTAAATGGAAAATACTTTAAATTCCTTAACTACTACAAAGGGAAACAATGGAAAAAATCTGCTGCCTTCTTCCTTTTAGCCCATCCTCTTGAGACTGAGCCAAGGTCCGGCACAATTTTACAATGGCCACAGCTTGACAGAAGAAGCACATTCCAACCCAAAAGACGGTATTTCTATTTTCACAGTTTAACTACAGGATGCGGAACTATGGGTTCACTGTGAAGTGGCTTCCACATTTTTAACTTCATAGAGGTCACAGTGTTTACAACAGTTTAGATCAAGGAGGAGCTGATCCTATCTGGTTGTTTCTCTTTAGAACTCTAGTAGGACACAGTACAGGGTGTCTCTACTGCTGTGTTCTCTATAAAATTTGATATAAAAATGTATTGTTTAATTATTTATGGAAGGGAAGGTGACCCAAATAGTCTTGAATTGAGATACTTTTATTTTATGTGATTTTCCTAAGCCAGAAAAAAAAAAAAAAGCCAGAAAAACACAATTCTTTACATGCTTTCAAAGAAGACAATGGATTACCAGGTCTGCAAAGAGTAGAATACAAAGATGTCAAGTAATTGGCAAGAATTTTTTGCTACTCTCCAAGTAAGCTGTTTCTCTCTCTACAATATTGAATACTGTGTTTATTTTCAAGCTGTGCATTACACTGCAAACAAAACATAATCTGTCTTGTTCTCAGCTTCTTGCTCATTCAAAGGAGAAAAACAGAGCAACCAAATAATCCCAATGGTTGGCAACACAAAAGAAAAGGGCAGCTACTGTGATGCTCTTGCCTTTGTCTCTCTCATTTGGTTTAAGATGCCCTGGTCTGATGAGAAAAATCAGACATTTAAGTTCTAAAGTGCAAAGACGTTCTTAAAAATGAATATAGCTTTCACATTGCAGCTTTTGCTTTCTGATTTCCTCTTCACGCCTTCCTCATGTGTTTAAGACTGCTCATTTCAGTATGAGGTGTGCTTTACCAAAAGTGTAATATTTTAATTCAAGGTTTGTTTACAAACAGAAAACTTTGGGAAAGCTCAAACATTTGGGCTACACAAATCCCATATTTCATGTGCAGAACCATAACTGGTACATGAGAAAAAATTATGACTCAAAGTGTCTAAGAAGGTGATGCAGAGCAGCTGAGTATCTGAGGCTATGTAAGGAAGCCCAAAGAAACCCATGCATAACTAACACAGTTATGAGCTGTCCTCTTTTCCACACTGAATTCCAAAACCCTATTCGGAAATTTTATTCACGAAGTATGAAATATGTTTGCTCAGTACATCAGCAAACACAGTTACAAAAGTTGCAGCAAATAGAGCAGAAATGAATATTCATGGTGTGGTGCAAACCTTGTTTAATTGGATCTGAATAAGCTTCCACCATAAAGGGAAGCTTCTACATTCCCTGGGACTGGCAGCGATGTTTAGGTAGCCCCACAGTCAGCTGCTAAAAAGGCTTCAGGGTAAGCCAGTTCTGAAACTGTGCACTTAACAGCATTTAATCGAGATCATATTCAAAATTTCAGCTTTTTATTTGTCAAGAAATAATGATGTAATTTTACTTTTGAAAGTGTAAATATGGAAATGGTTCCTGGTTTATGTAATGCTGATTTCTAGATATAGGCACCTGTGGAAAATGATTCATGTGACTGCTTTAGGAACCTTCGAAGGAGGAGAGTCATACTTGAGAAGAAGCTGTTCCTCTCCATAATTAGAAAGCTAACTCAGCACTACCTCCAATGTATACTGTTGACCTCTAGAGTTATGTGAGACCATAACTCCATGTCTTGTGGAGTTTCTAAAGCAATTTTAACCTCTTTAAAAAACTTAAAAATCCTTCTTTAACCCTTTTGATTTGATTAAGGCAGCCTATGACCGATTTATGGTGCATCGTTCTGACCCAAACCACTTTGATCTTACCTACGCTTTTTCTTTTAAGAATGGGAAAAGACAATTTGACAGGAACCCATCTCCTTTCCTCATCTCCTGGCAGTGTCAGCACATCCCAGAAGGTTCAGCTGATGCTGCTTTTGAAGAGGTGAGAGGTGGGCATGCTGCTGCTGAGAAAGTCTCTTTGAAAAGATTGGAGACTGGAGTCAAAGGTTCGCCATGACTGGAAAAAAAAAAAAAGCGAAAATTACATTCATTTTCGAAAGAAAAAAAAAAGTCAGAAAAAAACACTAGAGTTGCCAGCTTTGCCGTATACCCTTGGAAAATTATGGAGTAAATCTCCATGGAAGCCATTTACAGCTACATAGAGGACAAGAAGGAGATTAGTAACAGCCAGCATGGATTTGCCACGAACAAATGATGTTGACCAATCTGCTTGCCTTCTAAGAGGAAATAACTGACCCTGCAGAGGAGGCGAGAACATCGCATGCAATTCGCTATGGCTTTTGTAAGGCAACACAAAACAGAAGAGCTGCCACCCAGACAGACCTTGGCAGGCTTCAGGAGTGGTCTAGAAGATACATCATTAAGTTCAATAAAGAAAAGCAGAAAGGTCTGGACCTAATGCTGAATAATCCTGTGCAGGCTGGGGACTGACCAGACGAGGAGGTGCTCTACAGGAACTGGCAGTCTCAGTTCAACTCTCATGAGCTGAACATGTCTCATTACAGCACCCCTGAGGCAATGAAATCTAATCAGACGCGGGGCTGCATTAGCAAGTGTATCCAGCAGACTGGGGGAAGCAATTATCCTCATCTCTTAAAGGACTTGCTGCATTTGCATCCAGGTTTGCACACATAAACAAACACACTCGTACAAGACACGTGTTGACAAATTCAAGTGAATCAAGAAAAAGACCACGAGGATGGTTAAAACAATGAAACAAGTGATGTATGAGAAGAGCGTACAGGACCTAAGACTGTAGATGCTGAAGAAAAGAAGGTTTGAGAGGACATAACTGCTGTCTTCAGCTTCAGTTCTAGGTTTTAGAGAACAGTAAACCAGACTCCTCTGGAAGGTACACAGCAGTAAGGCAAGAGGCAATAGGTAGAAATGGCTGTAAAGGAAATTCCGACTAGGTATAAGGAAAAACCTTTTGCAATGAAGGTGACTAAGCATTGAAAAAGTTCCTGTGCAATCTCCATCCTTCTAAATTTCCAGAACGCTCCTGAGACAAGATGCTGACCAACTTGATACAACTTCAAAATGAGCAGTGGACTAAATTAGATGGTTTTGTCAAACCTAGATTTTCCCTTAATTCGATGGTTCTGACTGATAGGGACATGTTCTTCTGTGCTCTTTTGCACACACCACCTGTTTGGTTGGCAACAGGATGCTCACAGGAGTTGTTCTGTCTTCCGAAGGTTTCAAAATTGTTGCTCATCTCAAATTCAGATAACAGTTAGTAAGAGATTAATAATTTCAGCATGAAGAGATAATATCTGGTATGGCAATTTTCAAAGGAACCGAACAGTTTACAACATTGTTGTTCGCAGAACTAAATTCCAAAGAGTTTTAATAGATCAAATAACTGGTAAAATTACTATTAAAATGCAATAGAATTTGACTCACAACAATCCCACAATGATATCCCTTGGGAACAATATTCTTGTTGCCATATAAGAGCGTTTGCAGTTTACAGTCTGCTGGGAATATTTCCAGCAAAAGAAAACCACTATAACTAGCAAAACCATTGGTAGCTACATAACCTAACAGGAAACTTTTAAAACGCTATTGAGTGAATAAATGCCTTCGATCAATAAGAAAGTACATACTGTAGGAAGTGCCTCAGGTTTCAACAGAGGTGGGCTAATTGCCTGAACACAAAACTAGATCCAATAAAGGAATTAGATGCCTGTGTGATGTATTACCACTTTCCCTCTACTTCAGTGACTCAGTGCTTTCGTACATTCAAACGATAAATGAAAATAGATATTCAAACATGCCTGTCCTTCTGATCCTTGTGTCATTGCTGCAGATGTGACACTCAATTTTTAGCTTGCTTTCCAGCCTCAACTTTTGTTTACTAACTTCATCTATAGTTAATAAGAATATTTATGCTGTAACCTACATATATGGAAAGGTATCACCTGACTCTTGATTTTGCTTTTTTTTCAGTTTCTACAAATATATTAAGAACAAAATGAGGGACAAGGAGAGTCTCCACCCCGTACTGGATGCAGGGCAACAGTAGTGGCAAAAGATGAGGATAAGTCCATGGTACTTAATGCTGTCTTGCTCAGTATTTAATAGTAAGGTAAGATGTTCTCTGGGTACTCAGCCTCCTGAGTTAGAAGGCAGCCAGCAAGAGCAGAATAGAGCTCCAATGATCCAAGAGGAAACGGTTAAAAACCTGCTTGGCCAATTAGACATTCACTAGTCTATAGGGCCAGACTGGATCTAACCAGGGGTATTAATGGAACTGGTGGAGGTGCTCACCAAACCCCTTTCCATCATGTTCCAGCAGTCCTGGCTGACTGGGGAAGTTCCACTTGACTGGGGGTTGGCAAACGTTATGCCTATTTACAAGAAGGGTTGGAGGGAGGATCCAGGGAACTACAGACCTGTCAGTCTGACCTTGACGCTGGGCTCATCTTGAATGCTATCACATAGCACATTTTTACGGGTAGATTAAATGCTTAGGGATATGATTTTGTTGTGGACAGCTATGGTTGGAAATGATGATCTCAAACCTCTTTTTCAATCTAGCGATTCTATGACTCTTTAAGTGGCTGCAGTATGAGGTTTCTTTCTATAGTTGCTTGAGAACACAAGTAAATATTTCTGAAATCTTTATAGCTTTAGAAATTAGATATCCATAAATGTCCCTTCAGCAATTACATTTGTTAATTTTCTAAATTTATTACTACTGCTCTCATGAGTAGTGTTCTGCTTTATGAACCTACATTTCCCATCCGTCTTGCTGAAGTAGTCTGATATTGGATTCTTATAAATGCTATGGTAACCAAATAGTTATATGTCCTTTGAGGAAGGCTAAGAACTTTGGGGTCACCAGTTTTGGAGAAGAGCAGCCTGAGAGGGCACCTTGCTGCTCCCTACAGCTTCTTGAGGAGAATTGGAGAGAAGGTGGTGATGTCTTCTCCTTGGGATCTGGTGAACCATGGGAATGGTTCAAAGCTGCATGAGGAGAGGTTTAGACTGGACACTGACAAGCGTTTCTTTGCCAGGAAGGTGGTCAAACAATGGAACAGTCTTCCTGGAGAGGTGGACAATGCCCCAAACCTGCAGTGTTTCAGAGGCATTTGGAAAATGCCCTTAATAGAATGCTTTAGCTTCTGGTCAGATGTAAAGTCCGACTTTACTTCTTTCTTTGCTTTAAACATGAGCACCACTCCTCTCGCCCAGTCCTGAGCCTCTGCTATGAGGGAGGAGATGCAGCGGCGTGAATTGCCCCTCAACCCCTAACACCCACCTGACTGTGGCCGGACCCTCCCGAAGGAGCTTCTGCTCACATACAGCAAGAACCCACCCCACATGCTGACGGTGCATGGAATGGCCTTATAGAGGAACCAGTTGGATGTCCCTGCCCATGGCAGGGGGGTTGTAACTGGATCATCTTTAAGGTCCCTTCCAACCCAAACTATTCTATGATTCTATGGTTCTATGAATCTGTGATTGTAAGGAGCCACGCTGCACTTGCACCCGTCACTCCAACCAGACCAGCCTGGACCACACAATATGGAAGAAGCTGCTGCAGCAACCATGTATTCACAAGGAAATACTGTTGCCCATTGAAGTAGTGATTCTCTTTTTCCCTTCTCTCTCTCTTTCCCTCTCTGCTCTCTCTCTTCTCTCTCTACCATTTACCTTACTGTTTCTTGACTGGTGCCGGTGTGTGTCACATCAAATCCAAGTGCCCTGGCTGTGTTCAGGGATCAGATTGTGATCTGAGCAGACTGAAGTATGTTTTCTGCAACTTTGGGAAGCTGCCCCCTCACATCTTGTCTATGCACCCAAGTATTTTTGTCTGTTTATTTTGGTCAAAGCCCTGAGAGTGACCGTGTCAGCCTCTGGATCACTGCACAGATAAATGAACCACCTTCTTTCATCTGTGCATGTCAAAAGAAGCCCAGACACTAGTGTGTAGCTACATGATAATTGTAGGTCCCTTCCATCTGAAGTATCCCCTTCCCTTCCCTTCCCTTCCCTTCCCTTCCCTTCCCTTCCCTTCCCTTCCCTTCCCTTCCCTTCCCTTCCCTTCCCTTCCCTTCCCTTCCCTTCCCTTCCCTTCCCTTCCCTTCCCTTCCCTTCCCTTCCCTTCCCTTCCCTTCCCTTCCCTTCCCTTCCCTTCCCTTCCCTTCCCTTCCCTTCCCTTCCCTTCCCTTCCCTTCCCTTCCCTTCCCTTCCCTTCCCTTCCCTTCCCTTCCCTTCCCTTCCCTTCCCTTCCCTTCCCTTCCCTTCCCTTCCCTTCCCTTCCCTTCCCTTCCCTTCCCTTCCCTTCCCTTCCCCTTTCTCCCCTCCCCTCCCCTTCCCTTTATATTTAAAAAATCTTTAATTAAAATCTTAGAGACTGAATTTACTTGAAGCATTAAAAATGTCTAAACAGAACAACACAAATATTCTTCATCGGTTTGTGCTGCGCCTTGCTCTTTGAACTTTCTCACAGTGCAGATTTGGTAAATTTTTCTTCCCTCTTGGACTCATCTCCCTTAGAAAGAGTTTCCCACAGGAATGCAAATAATTTTGGCAATTTTGATAGTAGGTAAGAATTTGTGAAACTGTAAATGATCACATGCACACATAACACACAATGATTCATGGAGAAAAGGAACGAGAAGGCTGAGCCTAGAATGAAAGAGGAACGTTACAGTGACCTCCTGGGCAAGATGTCTACATGACTTTGAACTGTTCAGCAGATAAATATAAGAACCATTCTTCATAGACAGTCCATTATATACTATCTAGATTCTTGGAACCATCATAATAATCACATATGCTTTTAGTTTTAGGGAACTATATGACAACGGAAGAACTTGTGCGATAACAAGTGCAAGGCAGGCACAGAAAGTGGGAAATGCTCAGGCTGACAGCTGACACAAGGATTAAATTCTAAGTTACAACCGGTAAACTACAACTGAAAAGCACAAACATATTCTTAACTGAATTCTCCTTACAAATCTATAATAATAACTGCTGAGAAAATAAGAAGCACCTGGGCTCCTTCCAATAAATATTTGTTACTATTTTCGACTACTAGGTAAAGAATTTAATTTCAGTCTTAGCAAACATGCTTGCAAATATGTTCTTCTCCATTTGCCACCTGGGAACAGTAGCAGGTAGCTATAACCTTGTAAATTTAAACTTTTAACATTGGTCATCCCAATTGCTTTATAGAAATACATCTCTCCATTGGCCATGCGCAGGAAACAAATGTTACTAAGGTCAGATGCCACAAACGGATGCTTAAAGCAACCATTGTCAATACTCCTAACTCTCCCAGTTTTGTTGGGGTTTTTTTTCTGTTTCTGTTTTCTTGTTTGTTTAAGGTTTTTTTTTACATACTCCTTTTACATACCACTTTTACATACATTGAACACTCTGGCCTACTGCTGTGGGGACCTGAGCAGCGGGAGGCATTCTTAATCAATAGTAGTGACCCTGGCAGAGCAATACAACCACCTATTGCCCAAATGACCTGTTGGTACTCTGGTGCACAAAGGCATGTGTTAGAGAATTCGGCAGCTGCTAAACTATTCTTATTCTTATTCTTATTCTTATTCTTATTCTTATTCTTACTCTTACTATTATTATTATTGTGGTTTATTATTATTATTATTATTGTGGTTTTTATTATTATTATTATGGTGGTGGTGGTTGATTATTATTGTTGTTTATTATTATTATTATTATTATTATTATTATTATTATTATTATTATCAGTTCAAAGTGTCTGAAGGAATGAGGCTTATTTTGAATTTTCCAGAGTGGTATTTTCATAACGCGAAGTTAGAAGCTGAAAGTATGTGCTGAATGTCTAAGGGTATGCAGCATATGGCTTGCGAGCATATGAGCATCTGAAGATGCAGGAACAGTGTCATAGTGCAACGCAGCCTAGTGATTCCCATTCTGCCTTCTCAACACGGTCTTGGTGAGCGCTACCCCTTTAGCTGTGCCTAGACGTGTTGGCATAGGTTAGTAAACAGATCGGCTAGCCAGAGACTACTTGGCATAACCATGCTGGGTTGTTTGCTAACAACTAACAAATGTGGGCCACCAGTGGTCCAGTGCTCAGTTTTGCTTTTTGCCAGTTTTATATAGCAATGTAAATACAGTCAATCCTAGCAGAAAACTCTCTTAATCTGGTAGGGAAATTCTTATTTCTGTAGTTATTACTCTCTGCCATGAAGGCACATTGCTTCTGTAAAAAGCCCGATGTCCCAGTTATTCTCTTGCCAAACTGCAACTCCAAGGCTAGGAAATGGCAGTAACCACGAGCAAAGTTCAGTATCT